>NC_091516.1:34611672-35926006 GCF_947461875.1 Haliaeetus albicilla
GCACTTGGGCATGCTTTCTCTCAAGTAGAAGATGAAAAATTTACCTAAGTCATGAAAAGTTTATACCACGAAATAAGGGGGAAAAAAGTTAAGTAATCCAAAGAAAATTAATAGTCAAGAGAAAGCTTCTTTAATATATTTTTATATGAATATTTAAAAATGATGCAGAATTAGGCTTTCTTAATTTAAGGGCTTCTTCTCTGTTCATCATTTTAAGTTCTCCTAGTTATATAATTCAAGTATATTGTGTGACACTGTGTAGAATGCAGATATTAAAATCTTAGAATCATAGAATCACAGAATCATTTATGTTGGAAAAGACCTTCAAGATCATTGAGTACAACCATCATCCATGCCCACTAAACCATGTCCTGGAGTACCCCATCTACATGCTTTTTGGATACCTTCAGGGATGGTGACTCAACCACTTCCCTGGGCAGCCTGTTCCAATGTCTGACAACCCTCCCAGTAAAGAAATTTTTTCCTAATATCCAACCTAAACCTCTCTTGCCGCAACTTGAGGCCTTTTCCTCTCGTCCTATCTCCAACCACCTGACAGAAGAGACCAGCACCTACCTCACTACAACCTCTTTTCAGGTAGTTGTAGAGAGCTAGAAGGTCTCCCCTCAGCCTCCTCTTCTCCAGACTAAACAAGTCCACTTCCCTCAGCCGCTCCTTATAAGACTTGTTCTCTACACCCTTCACCAGCTTCGTTGCTCTTCTCTGGACACGCTTCAGCAACTCAACACCTTTCTTGTAGTGAGGGGCCCAAAACTGAACATAGTACGCAAGGTGAGGCCCCACGAGTGCCGAATACAGGGGAACAATCACCTCCCTGCTCCTGCTGGCCACACTATTTCTGATACAGGCTAGAATGCGATTGGCTTTCTTGCCCACCTGGGCACACTGCTGGCTCATATTCAGGGAGCTGTCAACCAGCACCCCCAGGTCTTTCTCTGCTGGGCAGCTTTCCAGCCACTCCTCCACAAGCCTGTAGTGCTGCATGGGGTTGCTGTGACCGAAGTGCTGGACCCGGCACTTGGCCTTGTTGAACTTCATACAATTCACCTCAGCCCATCAATCCAGCCTGTCCAGATCCCTATGTAGAGCCTTCCTACCCTCAAGCAGATCGACTCTGCCTCCCAACTTGGTGTCATCTGCAAACTTGCTGATGGTGCACTCAATCCCCTTGTCCAAATCATTGATAAAGGTATTAAACAGAATGGGGCCCAACACCAAGCCCTGTGGAACACCACCTGTGACGTGCCGCCAACTGGATTTCACCCCATTCACCACAACCCTCTGGGCTCCTCCATCCAGCCAGTTTTTCACCCAGCAAAGAGTACACTTGTCCAAGCCATGAGATGCCAGCTTCTCAAGGAGTATGCCATGAGAGACAGTGTCAAAGGCCTCACTGAAGTTGAGGTAGATAACATCCACAGCCTTTCCCTCATCCACTAGGTGGGTCACCTGGTCATAGAAGGAGATCAGGTTGGCCAAGCAGGACCTGCTTTTCGTAAACCCATGCTGAGTGGGCCTGATCCCCTGCTTGTCCTGGGCTTACCATGTGAGTGATTTCAAGACAAAATGTTCCATAATCTTCCCCGGTACCAAGGTCAAGCTGACAGGCCTGTAGTTCCCTGGATCCTCCCTCCAAACTTTCTTGAAAATGGGCTTCATATTGGCAAGCCTCCAGTCCTCTAGGACCTCCCCTGTTGACCAGGATCACTGATGATGGAAAGTGGCTTGGCAAGGACCTCTGCCAGTTCCCTCAGTACTCTTGGATGGATCCCATCTGGTCCCATAGGTTTGTGAGTGTCCAGACGGTGCAGTATGTCACTAACTATTTCCTCTTGGATTAAGGGGCGTATATTCTGCTCCTTGCCTTCCAGCTCAGGGGGCAGAGTACCCTGAGGATAACTGGTCTGTCTATTAAAGACTGAGGCAAAGAAGGCATTAAATATCTCAGCCTTTTCCTCATCTCTGCTGGCAATGTTCCTTTCTGTATCCATTAAAGGATAGATATTCTCCTTGGGATTCTTTTTACTGTTAACATATTTGTAAAAATATTTTTTGTTGTCCCTTATAACAGTGGCCAGATTTAGTTCTAGCTGAGCTTTTGCCTTTCTAATTTCCTCTCTGTATGACCTAACAAGATCCCTGTACTCCTCCGAAGTTGCCCGCCCTTTCTTCCAGAGATGATAAACTCTCCCTTTTTTCTTGAGTCCTAACAAAAGATCCCTGTTCAGCCAGGCTGGTCGCCTTCCTTGGTGGTTCATCTTGCGGCACAGGGGAATAGCCTGGTCCTGAGCCATTAAGATTTCCTTCTTAAAGAATGTCCATCTCTCCTGGACCCATTTGCCCTTCAGGACCCTCTCCCAAGGACTCTTTCAACCAGTGCCTTGAAGAGGGCAATGTTTGCCCCCCTGGAAGTCCATGGTGCTGGTTTTGCAGACCACCTTCCTTGCCTCACCAAGAATTGAGAATCCTATCATTTCACTGTCACTAAGCCTGAGACGGCCTCCGACCATCACACCTCCCACCAGTCCTTCCCTGTTCGTAAACAGTAGATCTAGCAAGGCTCCTCCCCTGGTTGGCTCACCCACCAGCTGTGTCAGGAAGTTATCTTCCACACACTCCAGGAACCTCCTAGACTGCTTACTCTCTGCTGTGTTGTACTTCCAGCAGATGTCTGGAAAGTTGAAGTCCCCCACAAGAACAAGGGCACACAATTCTGACAGTACTGCCAGCTGCTTGTAGAATGATTCATCTGTCTCTTCAACTTGGTTGGGTGGTCTATATCAGACTCCCAGCACAATATCTGCCTTGTTAGCATTCCCTCTCATTCTTACCCATATGCACTCCACCTTGTCATCAGAATCATGTAGCTCTGTAGAGTCAAAACACTCCCTAACACAGAGAGCCACCCCACCAGCTCTTCTACCTTGCCTATCCCTACTGAAGAGCTTGTAGCCATCCATTGCAGCACTCCAGTCATGGGAGTCATCCCACCATGTTTCTGTGATGACGACTAAGTCATATGTATCCTACTGCACGATTAAGATGAGGAGGTAGGAGGTGTATGTGTTGTTGTTCCAGTATTCTCCCCTGTACCTTTTCCCTTTTCTGAGGGCTGTGAAAAAACTCTCCCTTTGAGTCAAACAGAGGTAAGTTTGTCCATGCATGCACAACATGTGGGCTTCAGTCTACTAGTCACTAAAGCTCTTCAACAACTGCCTGTCTTGAAGAGCTAGATATCGCATACTAGTTATTGCATAACCTCATATACCCCATGATAACATATATGTTTATATACCCATGCCTGTTATAGGCTGGGGAGAGATTATTGCCATTAAGTATGGCTAATACTTCTTCAGGTTCAAGTCCTGATAAAGAAGAGTCAATCTTAAATATTGATAGGGGGGCAGAGAGGAGGCAGTTGTGAGAGACTTAAAGAGTTAATGTCGAAAACATTGGGGGGGAGCAAGTTCTGCCTAACAACCAACTCTGCATAACAATGAACACCACAGGTAAGAAATCGGTCAGCCACAGGCTGTGGAGGACGCGCCAGAGGGTGTGCAGTTCCCTATTCTGACACACTGAGTTGGGCAGCTCACCATGCATGGCTAAAGATCAAACAACAGTCATACCTGCAGGGAAGGAGAAGTTACTCCCCAAACAACCCCCAAGCTCACCAAGCCATTGCCTGAAGGTTCTGGAAGCACGAACTGTGCATGACACCTAATTAGCCTAATGAGTTCAAGTGCCCACATGAAGGAGGGGTAAGGAGGTGATAAAAGGACACAAACTGAAGCCCCCATGTGTTTGTGTACCCTCTGGAACTGGACCTTTACACTGACTGGACCAACGCTGGACCCAGGGCTGGTGAAATCTTTCTCTTTTCTTTTTCTTTTTCTCTCTCTCTCTGTGTTTCTCTTTTTTTTTTTCACAATCCGTACATCTCATCCATTTAAGATATAAAACCACTGACCAAGTCTGGGGCTAGGAGTGGATCCAGCTGCCCCTGGGCTCCTCTCTGAGAAGGAGTTTAGAAAGCAAGGGGGTCTGCTCTGAACTTCATAACTCAATGGGAGGGCTTTCCTTATTTTCTTCCCCAAACTGACCCCCAAATAAGCAAGGCCTGTAGTATATGTTCGGTGACGTATGGTTAGCACACGTTACATGGTTTACTGACATAGTTTCATGCCAGTTCTTGTTGTGAGCAAAAAAAAGTTCAGTTTTGTGAGTTAAAGGATCCCTGGTGTCATTTCACCTTAATCCTGACCTGGGAATTGGTGAACCTGAGTCGTCATCTTGAGAAACTGGGATGTGACAGCATTGCAAAAGGTCAGCGTTTTCGCTAATCCATTTCTGGACTATGATGATGTTTTCTGTTCAAAATATTTGTCTTAGATTGTACCCAATGACTGGGTTGTGATTGCCATGAGCCATCTTACATGGGATAACTTGGAGGAAATTCTGATAACTGAAGTTGGAGTGAGATTTGCTACTAGCTTCATTGTTGACAAATGAATATTTCTTGATGGTTTGAAGCCTGTTACATGTTCCGTGGTGTCGTGGTTTAACCCCAGCCAGCAACTAAGCACCACACAGCTGCTCACTCAACACCCCCCCCCCCCCCCCCAGTGGGATGGGGGAGAAAATTGGGAAAAGAAGTAAAACTCGTAGGTTGAGATAAGAACGGTTTAATAGAACAGAAAAGAAGAAACTAATAATGATAATGATAACACTAATAAAATGACAACAGCAATAATAAAAGGATTGGAATGTACAAATCATGCACAATGCAATTGCTCACCACTTGCCGACTGACGCCCAGTTAGTCCCCTGGTGGTGATCCCTCCACCTCCACTCCCCCCAGTTTGTATACTAGATGTGGCATCCCATGGTATGGAATACCCCATTGGCCACTTTGGGTCAGCTGCCCTGGCTGCATCCTGTGCCAACTTCTTGTGTCCCTCCAGCTTTCTTGCTGGCTGGGCATGAGAAACTGAAAAATCCTTGACTTTAGACTAAACATTAGTTAGCAACAACTGAAAACAACAGTGTGTTATCAACATTCTGCTCATACTGAACTCAAAACATAGCACTGTACCAGCTGCTAGGAAGACAGTTAACTCTATCCCAGCTGAAACCAGGACACATGGCTTCAAAAGTTTGGCTGTACCTACAATGAATGTAAAGAAAGATTTACAGTATCCAGCACCCTCTAGCATTGTTTATGAAGTTATTTTCTTTGCATGTGTAGCTCAACCCTTTACTCTTGAACAGTTTAGATAGATACATTATTTATCTGTCATTGGTTTTCTAAATTATATATAAATAGAAGATATATCATGGCAGAGTGTAATTGCAGTGGTGGCAAGCAGTAATAGCAGAGTTACCATATGAGTTATCACAGTCAATTTCAAAATAACTCCTGATAACACCATTTTCTCTATTCCATAAAACAGAGTTAGGAGCAGAAAATTTGTGTTTGGAAGACAAATGGAAGATTGTTGCTGGTGTTCCTTCCATACTTCACTGCCATTGCATCCTACTTATCTGTAAACAGAAGCAATTACATTATTATCAGAAAACCTGAGAGAAAAAATTACATAGCTTTTATGTACACATTTATAGTAATTTTATGGTAATTTATACAAGATCGGGAAAATGTGCACCCCCATATGATATCTTTTATCATTAATTTGGTTAGATTAAAAAGGTTGCAATCACCTCTTTTCTTCATGGAGCCTTCGCTGGGGGAGAGACACTAGCACATAGAAGACAAGCCCTATTGTCCACTTAATAAGAAGCCTATTAAGAGGGTGGTATTTAAGTTAATTAGATAATGCTATTTGAATGCTTTGAAGATGAAAACAGAGTTTAGCTGTGTTTCTCCAAATACTGGGGTACAGGAAAGGACATAGGACACTAGTATCATAGATATTTTTTCTCCTCTGGCTTCATGTCCTGATTTTATTCTTACTCAGAGCACACAGAAAAGTCATTCCCATCAGGATGATAAATAGTGTGGCAAGATGGTCTTCCTAATGAGACTTATACAAAAGAAACCAGGAGCTTATCTTCACTCCATCTGGGGATCATTGCACCTCTATGATATTGCTACTCTGGAGAGCGAATGCATCTGCTCTTGTAAAGAGCAGTAATAATCTCGGCTGTATACTGTGCTAGCAATTGGGAAACATCCCAGTGTCCATCTACTTTCCTCTCCTGCTTGATCAGGTACTTGGCTTTAGTGCAGAATTTTATCTCCAGTGCAGGTCAACTGTATCTTATAGCAGCAAATGGCATTTAAATATTCGTTGCTGAATCTAATGGAATGCTATCTCATTGCTAGAGTTTAGTACTGGATATAATCTCTCTCAGGCCTTATGTGCATTCAGGTACTGCAGCAAGAGAGCTCTTCAGATCTGTGCTCCTTCAGCTATTTCAAAAGTAGCTGTAAGGCTGCTAATACAGACTCCTTAGTCTCCACCAGCCTCCAAAATATCTACCAATGGCTCAATTAGCACTGATGCAGCTGAACTGGTGCTGAGAACAATGGAAATCTGTGTGCTAGATATCTGACACGTAGACAAAGTTTAGGGTGTCCCAGAGATGTAAATGAATGCAGTGTTAGCTGCACTGGCATGGAAGTCAGGGGACATAGGCACTTTTTTTGGCCCCGAGGCAACAGAAATATGCTAAGAAAAATGGGATTCATGTATTCCTTGGGGAAACTTCAGACCCCAGAGAAGAAGGGCTCAGACAAGCTGAACTTGTGTCTGACTGGGAAAGAAAATCCACAGAGCCCATCTGTGGAACTGAGAAGATTGTTGCAATGAATCCTGCAGCAAGTAATAAACTGGGCTTAAAGTGATTGTGAATTTGGTATTTACTATTGATCTGTGTCCAGAGCAAGTAAGCTGAGTCATATCAATATTGACACTAGAATATTTTCTAATACTGAGTTTTAATTCTGTCTAGTGCTGGCCTATAATCAGAAAATATTTTAATGAGTTATCTAAGTCACAGGTTTTTTACTTGGTTAGCATCTCTCCTCTTTCTGTCATGCTTATTAGAGAAGGATTATACAGCTCAGATAAAGCATGCTGTTATAGGTACAGCAGGTATACACAGCTGGTACAGCGCTGTTTTTTTTTTAATTCAGTAAGTGTACTGGCCAGTAGGATAAAAAAGCAGTCTCAGGCTGACATTGTTATCCACACTAAGTTATATGCAGAACAGAAAAGGAAGAACTTGAATAGCCTCAGGTACAAGAAATGGATATTTCACAACTCAATATGTTAGTAGAGAGTAGTAAGTAATAAGGAGAGTGATGGTGAAAACCTGGAGAGAAATTTGGAAAAATACAGAGTAAAATATATTTGGAGAAGGAAAAATTTCCTTCAGCTTAAAATAAACATAAACATTTTCCTGCTTGTACTTCAGAGTAGCAGATTTTTTTTTTTTTTCTTTTTTTCTATTATAGGGTCTGAAGAGGATGTCAGGTTTAGCTGTGTCCATATTTTGTATTCATGGCCCAGAAGATCTGGGATAACATATGCTACATTCTTTCCCTGGGTAGTATAGCGACTAAACTGATTTGCTCTCCTTGAAGCATTGAACTGATCTGATTCGGAATATATCCTGAAGCAGTTCCTGGGAACAGTACAATTTCATGTTGTCTCTTACTATAGGTTTGCATCTTCATTGTATATAATTTTTCATTTTTGTGCATTGAATTTAACAGGAAACAGGAGAAGTACAGTAAATTATTAGTGGCTACCTTTTTTTGTGCTGTTCCTATCTACTGTGATGCCTTCAACTGCTAATGCAAACCACTTATACAAAGCCCACATTTATTTTTGCAAAGTTGTATGCACTTCTGGGCACTGCTAATCTTTTCTTTACAGCCACCAGAGCAAGCCAGGAACAGAATGGTGGCTAAATTAAAACTAACAAGACAAAACTGAATGTAACCTACAGTTGAAACTCAAAGTGTAACCTGCAGTTGAACCTCAGAATGAACCTTCAGGAGAGAGTTTACTTTTAATCCCTGCAAGCAAAACTGCAGGGTTCTTTTTGCAAATGAAATTTTAGAGAGTTTGCATAGCCCTTGCACACATGACAATTACTGTACAGCCAAAATCCTGGAACGGATAATCCTTGCAGTTAGACTGCTTAGGAAGAAAAAGGTTGATGATAATAAAATACTTTGTATCAGACAGTAGAGAAAGTTCTTGTCAAATGATGGAATTTAAAAAAGGCACAGGGAGGACAAGCATTTTTTAGCACACAGTTCAAGAATGTGGTTATAGCAGCATTGCTTCAGTTTGTAGAGGTGGTGCAGAATAAATCTCTGTATCATTGATACAAAGATGAAAGATACAAGTATAGTGACAGTAAATTCTGGGCTTTACATCAGTAGTTTAGGAAGAAAGCCAAATTAACTCTAGAAAACTAATGGCTGTAACCATTGGGATAGGTTTCATTCTGTACCACTTTTAGTCTGTTTGGCTATGTTAGCTGGTTGGTTAGGAAGGGCTTTTTTTAGAAGTGAAGAAAAACCTGTATCTCCCAAACTGTGTGAATCAAATTCACTCTTTGTCACATTTTTTTCCCATTTCCAATAAGCATACCTTTTCTTCAGTAGTTGAAATGTTGCAACTGAGTATGTGTTGTGTATGTATATATATGTACACATATTTGTGTGTATGCATATATCAGTTAGAGAATCAGAGATCATTCATAATAGGTGTGTTTAGAAGACTGATAAATCCAGGACTTCTAGACTTTAAAACAAAGTTTTCTTTGATTAGCTCTCTTTAAGAACACACTTCATGCTAATGGTTCTTTCCTACACAGCACCACTAGCTATGACTATATACACAGAACTCTTAGTCCTTAACAGTTATGCCCTAAATTACTAAGAGTTCACCACCAGGCATATGGATTGTGACCCAGGATCCTGCTCCAGCCACCAGCACTGGGCCCCTCACTCGCCTCATGCACCCTCGTCTCTCCCAGTGGCTAGTTTTTGGGAGAAATGCTGTTCCCACCCCAGTGGCTGAGGCTGAGATCTCACTCACTGCAGTAGCTGACACCACAGGCCAGGAGCACGTATACCCCCAGTCTAACTCCAGGCAAATCCACTCATGCCACTCTGTATGTTCTTGTTCTTGGCTTCCTTCTTTACTTATTTTCCCTTTCGCACTGAAAATATCCTTGGCCAGATACCCCTAAGGAAGCAGAGACTTCTGCTTCCACATAGGATTACAGTGTTCAAAAGATAATCAACCCACCACATGCACATCCTATAGAACAGTAGAGAATGAAATGGAAGCTGTCTTATGGGATGGTGTTTTCAGGAGATGCAAGAGACCTATTTTCCATTCCAGTGGTAATGATTTTACTTAGAACCACTCTGACAGCAAAAAAGGCTTTGAAGGACAGTTGAGGTCTAATGTTTAGGAAAGCTTTTGCATATCAGAAGGCAAGGTTTACACTGATGGTGTGGTTTGGGAATAAGTTTAATTTCAAATGTTCTAAAAAGGTGCAGTGATGGCTGGTTATTGTTTATTTTATATTTTTGTGTAGTTTTCTCTTTGTTTTTAGAATAAGAAACTTTGAGTCAAATATTTGCTTCATCCTAGTAAAGACTGGAATAATTTCTTAAATCTCTGGAATTTTCAGAGGAAGAGAATGTTATTTTCTGTTCATCTCTAAACATCCCTGCTCAAATACATATTGCTGTAGCAGCTGGTCCCCAGAACTGCTTGTACAGCATGGGTCTGGGGATTTAAACACAAATGAAAAAGTCATTAGAAATCTGGCAATAAAAACTGAATAATTGAAGTCTGGAACATAAAGTTCACCAAGTCAGCCATTTTAATATGTGGTTTTGGGTTTTTTGCTACATGCTCTAAAGGTGCTTTTGTTACAATATAGTAGTGTTGCTGGTATTCTGATCACTTTACAGGGGGAGGATAAGTAGAAACAGAGAGGAGGTGTTTTATCTGGAAAAGTTTTCATAAAGAGAAGACTTGATGGTATTGGTACACGTAAGCAAGCTTGTTAATGTTAATTAGAAAAGCCAAACTACGTCATGAAATATGGAGGAACTGGCTACTTTTACTAATTTTCCAGAGGTCTTTGGGTGAAAAGATCTCTTCTTAGTAAGAGTTCCTCCCTGTAATTTTCTGTCAGACTAACTGATTTACCTCTTCTCTTCAGAAGACGGTGTAAAGCCTGACATGTAATGGTAATAATTTTTCTATAAATTTTTTAACCTCCTCTGGTTTTCTGAACATCAGGGAATGATTTGGTCATAACTGTTGAGTTGAAACATACCCTCTGTCAAGTAAAATACCTGGAAAGCTCATCACTGTGGTTTGGCACCTTGAGCTTCAGAGTAAATGTCAGATATAATGGCAATATTTTAAGTATGTGATTTCTTTTTCTAAAAAATGTCACCTATGTTCTTTGTATTATTAGCATTTGATAAGTAATGAATGTCCCTGGGCATGAAAACACTGAGTATCATTTTAATGTACATAATTAACTCAGCATAGGAACCTGAGAATAATTTCATTTGGAAGGAACCTCCAGAGGTCACCTAGTCCTACCTTCTGCTCCAAGTGAGTCAAAGACTGCACAGGGCCCTGACCAGTCCAGTTCTGAGTATTTTTCAAGGATGGAGATTCCACAGCCTCTGAGCAACCACCTCCTGTATTTCACCACCCAGTAACACAGCTAGCTTGGAATGTGAGATGTGTCACCTTTACATTTCAAGAAAAACGTAAGGGTTTTTTACTCATTTACCTTACAAGGTTGTCATGGTTTAACCCCAGCCAGCAACTAAGGAGCACAGCCACTCACATACTCCCCTCACAGTGGGATGGAGGAAAGAATAGGAAGAAGAAAAGGGAGAAAACTCATGGATTGAGATAAATACAATTTAATAGGTAAAGCAAAAGCTGTGCATGCAAGCAAAGCAAAGCAAAACAAGGAATTCATTCACCACTTCCCATTGGCAGGCAGGTGTTCAGCTGTCCCCAGGAAAGCAGGGCTCCATCACATGTAGCGGTTACTTTGGAAGACAAAATGTCATAACTCCGAAAGACACCCCCCCCGCCCCCTTCCTTCTTCTTCCCCCAGCTTTATATGCTGAGCATGATGTCATACGGTCTGGAATATCCATGTGGTCAGTTGGGGTCAGCTGTTCCAGCTGTGTCCCCTCCCAATTTCTTGTGCACTCCCAGCCTACTCGCTGGTGGGGTGGGGTGAGAGGCTGAAGAGGCCCTGACTCTGTGTAAGTACTACTCAGCAGTAACTAAAACATCCCTGTGTTATCAACACTGTTTTCAGCACAAACCCAAAACATAGCCCCATACTAGCTACTATGAAGAAAATTAACTCTATCCCAGCCAAAACTAGCAGAAAGGTGCATCTTGACATGCAGAAGAAGAAAATGACTTAAGAAATATCTTGAAGATTAATAAGGATATTATGACCACATTTTATTTAAAATTTTGCTGTTGCTAGCTGAGTTGAGGGTAACTCTATTTGTGGATGACATTCATTATGAATATAAAGACCTTTTTACCAAAAAAAAGAAACCATAGACATTTAAAAGGAGAAGCAGTTTTAAAATGCCCAAGCTTGAACACTACTATAAAACAGAGGCAGTACTGGAATGTTTATTCTTAAGTGTCTCCTTGCCTCAACCCCCTCTCTCCTTTGTGACATTATCTTGCAAACTAAGGACCAGTTAACACACATGGGAAGAGCTTAATACCAAAGAAAAAGATTCACAGACTTAAGCAAGTAAAGCACTTTCTACGCTATCAAAACTAATTATAAGCCCCTGAAGCAGGATGTAAGCATTATTCTTTGAGAGGTGATTGCATTTTAGGTGTGTTTTGCATGTTGCTTTGTGTTATCTATCAGATGATGCCATCCTCAGTAATCCTGTTGTTTGGGTGGCTATGGATTATGTCCCTCAGAAAAAGTCAAGAGAAGCCAAAGGTTTTTGTAGTTGGACAGTGTTGCTGGGAATATGATGATGTGGATATGAACAAGAACTGAGGAGAAAGGGGTTTTTGTACTTAGCTGCATGATGGAAGTGTAAACTCTGGGGCTATTTCAGACACTTGCCAAATTAAGCTATGCTAAGAATTGTTTTTGAAATTGTGCTGTGGATTTAGCTCTATCTTTAAGCTATTTAGATATCATGAATTTGGAAAATCTTTCAGGGATGGAGTACTGTGACTAAGCTCTTGCTTGTTGGTATTTAACATGGCTAAAGGCTAAAATACAGCCAAAAATATGTGCACACATGAAGGAAAAAGAGAGAAACATTGTATATCTACTTTGGTTTATCCCAAAAGGGATGTGGAAAGGTCTCTAGAAGAATAAGAAATTACTCCATGCATGACATCAGTGACACACAAAAGTTAGAGAGTAATCTTGCATATGAATGGCATTGTTTAGTAGTTTCAAATGCAATAAATATCTCTCTAAAGATGTAGTTATTTGTCATAGAGGTCACTGAGTATCCACCAAAATTTTTATGTGGTTTTTTTTTTTTTTTTATGGCTATTCAGCAGAAATCATACTTTGTGGAAATTCCAGTTTTTCAAAAATCTGTGAAATTAAAACAAGAAAAGAGTATTTCCTTCCATTTACCATTGAAAACATTTAGGGCATGGGAAGAAGGCAATAGACCAGGAAAAGTATGATTATCTATATTCCTTTTTTTTTGACAGAATATATATTAAAAGTAAAATCAGAATTGTTTTAAAGGTCAGAATATAGCTGGTTCACCATTTTGCTTCCATATTTCCTTTCCTCAGTGTTATAATCAATGCAAGAACTTGAAATAAAACATAAACAGTCCAAAATTATTATATTTACCAGCAGGTGGCACAATGCAGTAAGGGAGTGACATGGCTTGGAAACTTCAATGTAATTGTTTTCTTCTAGTCCTTTATTTTATTTTAAGTCACAAGGTTCCATGAAGGACAGGTCTCAGGTACACAAAAATATGTAATCTAAATGAATTTAAAAAATGTAAAGATTCATTCATTCATTCATTCATTAAAATCAAGACTCAGAAAAGGCAAACTGCAATTTATGGTAACAGTTAATGCTAATCAGCATTTTATTAATATCTCCATCCACAAATACTTTTCTTTCTTAAGATATGAAAAAGTACCCTCTAAAAGTGGGTGTTATTGCTGAAGATGGTGTTGTAAGAGACAGAATTGTTATCTTGAGCTGTTTGTCTCAAAGATTTTTAGGTGTGAGAGACTGGACTGTCATCTCAAGCCATTCATCTCAAGACTTGTGAACTGCTTATCGCGAGCCCTTTGTCTCTGAGATGGACTGTCCAAGCAGGACATTCCTCCATCCATAAGGACGATTACTAGGCCACAGAGGCATTCAGGAGAGGAAACGGACTGAACAAGCACGCAAGAATGTAGAGGCTACCATTCTCATGGAAACTGTAGTCTTTGAGATAAGATAGTGGTTTCTGGTGTTGATCACATGAAGGTCCTGTTGTTATTGATTTGTTATTAGTTAGAATTAATCATATTTAATGTTAATAGGAATATGGAACTATAAGAAATATTTTAGCAAAATTATATATTGCATTCTCCATATATTTAACCAGCAACTAACAGCTGCTGTGAAATCCCCTGTATAGCCCTGTACCAAGGCTGGAGGAATTGGTTAAAATCATCTAGTAGGAACATTTAGAACTTAGATAACAGATGTCAGAATTTCAAATTAATAGGAACTTAGGAACTTAAGAAAATGTATTATGTGTAACTAAAAGAGTTTGAGTATTGTCTGAAATCAGTTAACCACGGAAGCTTTGGTCAAGATTTACCTCAATCTAATTAATGAGAATTCCAATCAGTAGAGTTAAGTGAGATTAACCAATGATTGTTTTAGTATAAGAATATTGATAAGGTGGTGTGACTGAGGGCCAATCACTAGAAATATTAGATTCAAGAATTAACAGTCAATGTATTTTATGTAAATCTAATACATGATGGCGAAAATCGTACTGCACAGAATCACATGAAAGGTCAACTATCGGACAAAGTGAGGAAGACTATGGAAGACCACCAGAGGGCTTCTGAAGACCACCAGAGACCTTCACTGCGCCTGCGTAAAGGACATTTGCATATGCTAATAACTTCCCAGAAATCTAATGAATATGTATAATCTTTCTTGGAAATCTAATGAATATGTATGAATAAGTTTAATATAAAGTGTATGATTTTGGTGTTCAGGTGTGCGTGGTTCGTGAGAGGACTTGCCCGTGCACCTGGCCGTCAATAAAGAAGTGTCTGCTTATCTACACTAAATTGATGTTGATAAGTTCTTTATTCCGAGTTTTTCGGTAACACTGTGATAGACAAAATCTGCAGTTTGTGAACAGTGCATGAACAGTACATATGTGCATTCCTCATCGGAATATGCCCTATAAAAAAAACATGGAGACAGGCCATGGTGTGCACCCACCACCGAAGAACTGAAGGCTGAGGAACAACGGGACACCATGGATCCACGGTGGTGACTATCCTTGCAACTCTATCCCTACTGCTTGCTTGATTTCTGCCTTTTCTTCCATCCTATCCTATTGCTACTATTTTCTACTTTTGATACTTTTGATAATAGAAGGTCTTTTGGGTATACAGCATTTGACCTCAATTGTATCTTAATCTCTTGGGATCATATCGAAACCTTCCCTGACATTGGATCGGGACAAGTGTATAACAACAGCATTAAGCTTTAAGATGATTCTAAACTTGCATTCATATTGGAGGAAAGACTTTATATTACATCAAATTTAACAACAAAAAAGCAACTACACTAAAACTCATCAACTGAGTGGATTATTAAATAATCACTTATTAAAGCCTTATTAAAGAATCACTTAGTGCTAACCAATTCCTGATATGGGCAGCTAAATATCCACAGAATGGCTGAAGTTGGAAGGCACCTCTGGTGATCATCTGGTCCAACTCTCTTGTTTAAAGCTAGAGCAGGTTGCTCAGGGCTGCATCTGGTTGGGTTCTGCATGTCTCCAAGGATAGAGACTCCACATCCGTCCTGGGCAGTCTGCACCAGTGTTTGACCACCTTCACCGTAAAGAATCTATGCTTAAATGGAATCACCTATATTTCACTTTGTGCCCATTGCCTTTTGTCCTGGCACTGGGCAACACTGAGAAGGTCTACTATCCCTGTCTTCTTAACCCTTCCTTCCTTCCCCATCAGGTATATATATCATAATATTTTCCTCCGTGAGCTTTCACTTCTGCAGGCTGAACAGTGCTAGCTCTCTCAACCTCCTCTTATATGTCAGATGGTCCAGGCCTTTAATCATGGCTCTCTGCTGGACTCAACTCCACTATATGCATGTCTCTCTGGCACTGTAGAACCTCAGACTGGGCCCAGCACTCCAGATGTGTTTCACGAACCCTGAGCAGAGGAGAAGGACCACCTCCATTGACCTGCTGATGACTTATGTCCTAATGTATTGCAGGAGGCTGCTGGCCTTTTATCACAATGGTGTCATATTGCTAGCTTATGGTCAGCTTTGTGTCCATGAAGATCTCCATACTGTTCTCTGCCAAGTTGCCTTTTTTTCTGTTAAGCCCCTAGCTTGTATTTGTGCCTGAGGTTATTTGTCTCCCATGTGCAAGACATGGCATTTCCTTTTGTTGAACTTTGTGAGGTTCATCTCTGTCTATTTCTCCAGTATGTAAAGGTCCCTCTGAATGGCAGCACAAATATATGGTTTATCAACCATTCCTCCCAATTTTATACTATCTGTAAACTTGCTGAGAGTGTGCTTTCTCCAATTATCCAAGTAATTAATGAAGATGTTAAACAGTATTGGCCACAGTATTGAACTCTGAGTACAGTTAGTCACTGGCCTCTTGTCAGTGTCTATGCTGCTGATCCACAACCCTTTGAATGAGTAGTTCAGCTAGTTTTCAGTCCACCTCACTGTCCATTTATCTAGTCTATACTTCATCAGTCTTTCAATAAGGATATTGTAGTGTCAAAATCCTTGCTAAAGCCAAAATAAAACACATCCAGCTTTCTCCCCTGTCCACCAAATCCATCTTCTCACTGCAGAAGGTTATCAGGTTTGTCAGGCATGACTTCCCCTTTATATAACCATGCTGACTACTCATCATCACATTCTTGCCCTTCATATGTTTGTAAATGATTTCAGTAAATATTTGCTCCATCACCTTCACAGGAATCAAGGTGAGGCTTACTGGGCTGTAGCTTTCTGGATCTTCCTTCTTTTCCTTCCTAAAGATAGGAGTGACTTTTGCTGTCTTCAAGTCCTTAGGCACCTACCCTGATCACCACAATGTTTTGAAGATGATTGGCAGTAGCCTCACAATGACCTTGGCCAGTTCCCTCAGCACTTGCAGGTTTATCTTATCAGGTTCCATGGAGTTGTGGAAGTCCAATGTGTTCAAATGTTCTCTAATCTGATCCTTCTCCACTGAGGGTCTTCCTTGCTCCAGATTTTTCCAAAGTTCTCAGGGGCCTGTGATTCTTGAAGACAAGTTTTACATGTAAAGACTGAGGCAATGGAGTCATTAAGTGCTTTGGCCTTTTGCATGTCCTTTTTCACCCTGCCCCATTCAGCAGCAGGTTCACATTTTCCATAGTCTTCCCTTTTTGATGATGTATTTGTAAAAGCCTTTCCGGTTACCCTTAATGTTCCTCACCAGATTCAGTGCTAGGCAGGATTTGGCTTTCCTAAATCCATCCTGCATACTCAGACAGTTTATCTGTACTCTTCCTGGGCCACCTGTCTCTACTTCTACCTTTAGTATACTACCTTTTTATGTTTGAGTTTTGTCAGGAGTTCCTTGCTCATCCATGCAGGCCTCCTGTCAACTTACTTAACTTGATTTCAAGCAAGCTGGGACAGACAATTCCTGAGCTTGGTGAAGGTAATCCTTGAAAATCCATGAGCTCTTCTCTCTGCCTCTTCTCTCCAGGCCCATATCTCATAGGAGTCTTACAGGGAGGTCCTTGAAGAGACCAAAGTCCTCTCACCTGAAATCCAGGGTTGTGATCCTACTATGTGCCTTCTTCCCTTTCCTCAGTATCCCAAACACCACCATCTTCTTGTTGCTGCAGCCAAAACTGCCCTGACCTTCACATCCCTGACCAATTATTCCTTACTGGTAAGTAAAGAGGCACAGCAGAGCATGTCTCCTCATTGCCTCCCTGACCACCTATGTCAAGTGTTCCTAATGTTAAAACTACCATTGCCTTTAATGCATAATTCCCTATTTGATTTAAACTTAGTGTGATTTTTCTTTATTTTCTTTGTGCTTTCTGAAAACTAATGAGGGTGCTCTGAGCTGTTTGGTCCAACACAGCACATAAACTACTGGAAACAAATAGATGAACTTGTTAAATGAACTGTTAAGTCACTCTTACTTGTGAGCATCCTGAACATAAGGTTTTTCCATCTGCATATTGGATGACCTGTGTTTACGCTGGTTTAGTCTAGAGTTGTCTTTACTTCTTAGGTTCCCTCCAGGGCTGGAGGACTGGTGCAAGTACCACAACTAACCAGTCTGAATGTACTTGTGACCACAAATTTCCTTTGCCACTCTTAATGCCGGGTTTCATACAATGAAATCCCACCTTCCCTAAAAGCTTTAGAGAATTCTTTGTATCCCTTGAAAATTTCTCAAAATGTCTAATTAATATGTCAGATATTTTAATAAGCTGGGCGATTTGCCATGGTCTGCAAATATGCTTAGTTGGCAAAAAGCCTATATAGCTTGTGTGAGACAACACAGGCATATTCAGGATTGTGTCAATCAGCCTTGAAAGCAGTAGTACAAGAATATAACTACAACAGTATAAAGGAATGGTTGTCATCAATAAAAAGATGGCTTACTCCATTGTAGTGTATGCTACACTGTCACCAAGTAGCTGTTCTCCATACAGATAAGCTAAGCTTCACTGGCTATAATAAACCATACTTAAAGATGATTCTAACATTTCTGTTTGTGATTGCAAAGTTGACAGAGAATAACAGATTCTTCAAATTTGCAAAGCCAAACCACAAATAATCTAACTTCCTTTTTCCTATTTATATGCAACGAGCATTTTAAATGTTTCCCAATACAACAGCCTCTGGTTTATCTTACTAAAGAAATTAAAAAGAAAAATTAGTCTACAGGTTCTCCAGCAGTTTTTCAACTTTTTTTTTTCTCTCCTCTGCCTTCTATCTTATGTGTCTTTGCATTTTGACAACCATAAAGATTTTTGAAAACATATTTGATATATTCTAAAATAGGGATCTAATTTAGCAACACTGAGATCACATAGATCACACAGTTTCAAATGGTCATTATTAATCTGCTAGAACAATTAATATACAGAATATATTGAATTTTTAAAGTTTACTCCCCACAACACAATATATTAGCTCAATTTATTTAATTGCAGTTTTAATTAAGAGTTTGCCTGAACCTGGCCTGGGGATAAAATCAAAAGTTTGACCTACAAAGCTTCTAATGAGTGAAAAGCAGGGATTTCACAAACCCCCTTGGCAGTAAACAAGTAGAAATAATTCAGACTCCTTACCTCAGACGAAGCTAAAATTTGTGAATAAGGGAGAAATTCAGGAAATGCAACTGCATGAATTATGGATACTTCATTGTGAAAACCTAGTACATTTATAACAGTTTAAAGAGAAGAGAAAGGCTATCAGTCTTAAAGATTAAATAGTCTGAGTATACGTACTGTATTACAACAAAATTAACATTCTGCTTGGGTGTCAGTTCTGGCTGATGTTCCTCTTTTGATCCTCACTTTACAGCAGAACTGTATCTCAGAAGTATTCTTTCTGATTTAACATCTTCTTTTTAATTTAACATTTCCCTATTAAATTTAAAAAACTTTGTGTTCATTTCAGTATTCAGCTCTCTAGGGGGCATCATTATTTGTGTTGAAAACACTGTGGATACATACTTTCCTTTCCTCAAAATTATTTGAACACCACCTTTTTTCAGAAGAGAAGCTCCTGCTGACTACCAGCTTCAACGGCACAAACACATGTTGCTTGGGGTGCCACACCAAGCTGTTTCCACTGCATTCTCACTACGATATCATTGGTTGGAAGAAAAAGCTCAGATGAGCACCATCCAGAGCTACAGTCAAACCTTCATTTACAGTTAGACTTTATGTCTTAGTTATAAGAATTCTTAATTTTTAATTAATTTTGTCATTCCTGCTTATTTCTTTTTCTAAGAGTATATATTTTATTTGTCCCTGTAAAATAATCCTTCTGCACAAATGTTACTTAGTTATTCTGTTCTTTTCTCCCTTGGAAATGGAGAAACAGGCATGGGCTGGGGAGGGGTGTCAGGTGTGGAGATGAAGAGGGCATCTGCTTCCCATCTGCTTTACATCTTCAGGTGTTTTGTTTAATCAGGTATCAAATTCATGTTGTACAATATCATGTTTACAGCTAACAAATTGGGCCCTTCCATGCCACTTACCTGCAATTACATCTGCCTCTTCTTTTCTACCTAGATGTAAAGCCATATTCACTAGAGCCAGTGCAGCCATGGAAACCATTTGCTAGGGCAAACTTTCTGTGAGGAATTCATCATTAGATGTCATAATTGCTATACTGAGCTCTATTAGAGAAGTAATTTTTTGACCTTTCTGAGGCCAGACTCAGAACAATAAACTGATTTAATTGGACCTAAAAGAGTAGCAATTTTAGGCTTTAAGTGGAGGGAGTAAAATTCTGGTTTTCTTCTCAGGTAGTCAGACCCAAAGACTTGGGTGGCTCAGTTCCTCAGGAAGAACATTTCGCTCTTCAACATTATGGGCACTTAGACTACTTAAGAGTGATTTACCACCAGAACAGACTCAGAGCAGGTCCTGCGATGCAATGATGCAGTAAGGAGAGCCATTATATTGAAGGAAGATACTAACTGTAAAAAAGCACTTGCTTTGCTATGTTCTTGAAAACAAATCTGCATCCAGGTGTACTAGACTTGAAGTGTGGCAGTCATCTGAATGTTTGCTCTTATTATAAAAGTGGAGATTCAGTTAATATACTTAGAAGACTTTTTTTCTGAGTTTGGACATATGTAATTACTCTCTGTGCTATTAGAGCCCTGAAGAATTTTCCACTAAATGGATCTGAGATCTATACATAGCTGTCATCCCAAAGTTAGTGCCTCATCTAATCCTAGCAAGTTTTCTCAAAGAGTTCTTCCACTGATACTGCTGATTTAAGATGAGGTTAACAGTACTTGCCTTTGATAATTCAAAGAAACAGTGGTAGTTGTATAGTTGCTTACGGCGGGAAAGAACAATTTAGGGAATCCAAGGCTAAGAACTTGAGAGGTATATTGAATCAAGAGTTCTGTATTCTATTAATGTAGTTTCCTAAGAACAAAACACAACAGAAGCATGCCATTGATACTGAACTCAAATATTAGACCATACCCCCTAGCTATAGGCACTGTCTATCACTATGAGAATCCTTCTGAAGAACTCCAAAAGAGGTGTCAGATGTTCTCTTTTATTAACAGTTAATCAACACAGGAAGCCAGTGAGCATGGCAAGGGTTTTAGATCTCTTTTTTTAGGTATTATATGTGAAATTTGTTTTTCCTTTCACAAATCTCAAACTACCTGCTTCAAATAAATTAAAAAACAGCAGTGGCAGTTTCTTTCTTTTGAGACTGCAGTAGTACTTCAGAATGTGTTAGTATTGTTAAATGAATGATAAAATGACTGTAGTAACACTCACAGTAATGTAGAGACTTTTGCATCACAGTATTTAAAAAGTGATAATTACTGATTTCCAACAGTTAACATTGACAATCAGATGATCTATGTGCAATTCCTTTGTAGTTTCTGCTAGGTTTTTGGAAGGAAGGCCACAGACAGAAATTTGAAATGACAAGAACACAAATAATATTTAAGTACTTTTATATATTAGAAATCAAAATGTTTACATTGCCTTTGAAAATATTAGCAAAGGTATTAGTAGCCTAAAAGAACTGGTAAATGGTTCATCTGATGCTCTGGAATATTTGTCTGGTGGGCAGCATGTAGTTAAGTTTGGTTTATTCCACTCAATCACACTGTAACAAGCAAGTCAAACCTAAGTCAGGCCAAGGAATGGAAGGCTGATGAAACTAGAAGTGGTGTAATTGTTTAAATGCAAAAATAACTTCTAAGTCCTAATAAGTGGAGAGGAGCACCTGAAAGATCTGTATTACCTCAGGGTCAAAAGAAGTGAGCACTTACAGGATATGTCACGTTAAGCTCACATTTGAGTCATAAGGATCTGATCTTTCACCCTGGCTATAAACTTGTTCTATTCTGACATAAGGAACCACCTAGCTCTTTCTCATGGAAATTCAGACGTGTGGTAAATCCAGATTTGAGAAACTGTTGGCTTAAACTACATTGTCTAGGAAATATGATCTACCAACTAAGCATCTCTAATGAAACCAATAGAGATATAAATCTGGTGAATTTGAGGGCTGATGATCAAGTTAAGAGATAGAGCTTGGGAAGACTTTTCATTTCATGCATATGAGTGGGACACAGAGCAGATTGTGGTGTTAAGTTAGACCATAGATCTATCCAATCTGAGCCTTAAAAAAACAGACTTCCATGGTATCTGTACTCATTATCACAGTAAATATTTAAGAATCATTATAAATTAAATTTCCATTATAGAATCATAGATAAATTAGATATCCCAGAGACTGACAAAAATTGTAAGCTACCCCTTTTAAGGTCTTTTTTAGCCTCCTGTTTTCCATACTTACGTAAATTATCAAAAAATACAGAAACAGCATTTATCAAATAATTAAAAAAAAATGTTCTATCTGATTTTTTTTTGCTTTTCTTCTGGCCATATAGGTGAGAAATTCTTTATGAATGTGATTAAGGGTCATGCATGTCATTTCTTTATGTAATCAATCCCACAAGCTAAAATAAATACACACACTTAGCCATTTGAATGCAAGGTACTTGCCAGCTTAGCTTGTGTTGGCATTATTACTTCTTCACTGTAGATTAAGAATAAAAATCTTCAACTAAGTGTATTGTGATGCAAAAATCTAACATCCATCTGCAGATGTATCAAGATGAATTTTACTGAAAAAACTTACTTGCTGTCCTCCATATGTACACACACATGGATAAGGCTTTGAAGGTGCACTATAATTTTCACATATGCTGCTATGGTTCCTACCCTAAGGAAATATAAATTTAAAATAATAAATGTGAATATTAAGTACTTTTTTTTACCTCAAAGAATCCCTGGGAATAACATCTTATTCAGAGCACTTGAATTTTGATGTTTTCACATGTTTGATCAACTACCGGCAATGCAACTCTGCAAATAAACCTGGGTTAGATCCTGGCTTTAGTGGTTTATAAAAATTTTGAAATTGGCCTTAGTGGGACCATGTTATCACTTCCACTCTTAGTTGTACAGATGAAAATTAGAAAAAAAATTGTACTTTAAACTGCTGTGGCTGAACATGTCATTTCAGGTAGGTAATTTTCTGTTTATTGAAACTAAACATGCTGAGAAAATTCCCCCAAAATGTAACTGTAAACTGCAATTACTGTTCTGTAAGAGACATTAAGTTACAGTGGCACTATGTGTATGAGAGTATGGTAAAATAAAATGGAAGAAGAAGTTAGCTGAGAATGTGTTGTTAAATTTTGTTAAAATTCTTTGAGGTAAAGGAGAAAGATAAAGTATCCCTCGGAAGTGTTAGTCAGCTTAGATCTATTTCATAAAAAATATGGCTTTATAACAGAAGTGGTGGTGCCCCCTTAAAATAAAGAATGAAATTTAGCTTTCTGTCATGAAGCATTTTCCAGTATTCTTTTTGAGAAAATTTATTTAGACAACTTTACAATGTAAAATAGTGGTAAAGTAGGCAATTTAAGGAAGAGATTGAGAGCAAGAATTATAGCAGTTCATCTCTGAGTGAACTGTCTGGTTTATACTGCAAATATTCTCCCTTGCCTCTTACTGTAATTCTCAAAGCCAGGAAGGCTGCAGTGTTGTGCACTGGTTTACAATTACATGCTGGAGACATGGCAGAATTTTAAGAGAAAAGAGAGATAGAAGAGGTACAGTAAAGAAAATAAACTATCTTTTCGGTGTCAGTTCCAAGCTTGCATTATTTTTATATTATTCACATCGTATGTTTGTTGTACACCATGTAGGTGGTAGCCCGCCTTTCTTTCCTTCCTTCAAAACTGCTTCTACACTTGGGTTTCTTAATCCATCTTCCACATGTACCACCACAAAAGTCTGGCTTTCTAAAGAAAATAGAAAAGTTTCCTAGATAATCAGGACCAACATTGGCTGTAGGGGTTTCATTTTTATACAGGATTTCTGAATGGTTGCATTAATAATGAAACTTAAAAGATAAACTCATATGAAGTGTGTGTTATACATGTGGTTGGTCTAGAAGCTTTGAAAAAATTTGTATTAATACATAGTGAAAGGTGCTTCAGTCCTGACCATTGAAGTTTTTGCCTATTATTATTATTTTCTGTTGGACAGAAGATTGAAGTTGGCTCCATTAAGAGGCTTTAAATGGAGAAATATGCGTTACTAATTCATAACTCAGTAATTATTTTCTTAATTACATAACTGGGTTCTACCTGATAATCTCAAATAATCCCTCAGTACCCCATATTCAAAAGCTGCAGCAAGAGGAAGAAAACTTTCTCTTGCCTTTAGAACAATATTCACACATGTGGATCTAGAATATATATTTCTGTTATACTCAGTCTTGTATTAGGTATTTGTATTAACTAGGAGTTAAGTTCAAACCTATGCTCATTTTGGAGCCAGTCTTCCTGGCTGGAATTCACAACTGGAATTGTGAATTTCAGTTTATATCCAGGAAGATCTTACAGTAAATACTGCAAGGCTTAAACCCCTTTGAGTCAGTTTTCTGAGAGGGACAGGCATTAATCTGATGCTCCATCAGAATGCAGTTTAATTTTTTCTTTTTTTTTTTTTAACCTGAAATACAGTCCAAGAGATTAAAAAAAATGCCTTGTGCTGAAGGTGTACTGAATACATTTAAGAAGGAGAAAGTGGAAACATGAACTATGTTCTCCTCTGGACACATATGTCACCTAGCTTTATATCTCATGTTCATTTAACCCTCCTAGTATAGCTGAACAAATTTCCTCAGGTTTGACATATTGACAAAGGCTGAAAACTAGCTAACTCATTTTCAGCTATTTATGTTATATATTCCTAAGGTGTCCAGTTTTGTTGTGTCTGAAATTTACACTACAGTTAGAAACACTAATAGTATCTCAAGTAGGTATAGAAATGACGGCCCTCTCAGGAGAACTCGGATTTTATAGATTTTTTTGTTTTGTTTCCATTTCTGTATTTCAGTGCAAGTTTGGCGGGCCACCTGAGGTACCTCAAGTGGAGAATGCTTTACTGTGAAAAACATAAAAGCTTACAGAAAAGAATAATGGCTTACAAACTCAACAAAGTATAGCCGTGATTGAAAACTTTGTGAGTAAATACATTCTGAAATGTAATAGATTGGAGCTCATTAATCAGGGCTTTATTCCAGCATTATGACTCTGAAATTAGTGGAGTTAACAGTAGACTTCTATTAGTGTAACAGGATAGTGGATTAAGACAATTGACTTAAAGCATAAAGCACAGCTCCAAAGATTCATTCAGGAGAAAAAAAAAATAGAGGAGCTATTCTTACTTTAATCGCTACAAAATATTCAGCTGATCACAGTTCAAAGATTTCACGGAAGTGCTCTCATAAACAATATCCTAACTAGGTTACATTTCTGCATGCATTATATAATAAACAAAACCAAAAGCAATAACTACTTAAACATATATAAGTCTTTATCACGAGCACAAAAGAGCTTTATAAACTACATGGATGGATTCATCCAACTGCATAAAGACAAGCTTTTTAAAAATGATAAAACTACACAACTGAATTCAGCTGAGGATCTAGGTAAAAAAGCAAAGGAAAATTAAAGAGATAAATGTGTTTAGAAAACATAAAAGGACTTGAATTATTGTACTTTCTGCAGTGTGGATGGTGGGAGCTTCAATAAACCTAAGCTGAGAAGAGTTTTTAGTGTTCCATCAAACCGTGATTTCCAAGACAGAGCTGTAATACTACAGGAATACTCCATGAAAAAGCACACTTTCATGAAAAAGCACACTTTCAAATAATTAATTCTCTTTTTTTTCTGTTAGGTTACTCATTTCTTCTTAGAAATTTTCTTACAGATACACATAAGATGCAACTTAGTGTGAAAGGTCTGACAAGCTGGTGGCATGAACCAGCATAGACCGTACTGGAGGCTAGAAAAAAAAGGTACAAGAGTAGTATTCAAGCAATGCCTAACGATATGTTATTTCTACCTGTTCAATTTGTGTTACAACTACATGACTATGTTTCTTTCTCATTTAGGTCACTTATATTTTTTTAATATCTTTTGTATTCATAATGTTCTTATATAACACATAAAGCCTAAATATTTGATTTAAGTTATGTTCACTCGGTGTGATAATGACATTAGAAATAACACCCATCAAATTTCATCTGAATTTTGAGGTGAAAGTTTAATAATTTTTACACATCTGTTCCCAGAATTATCCTCTCATTTGTGGTTTATGTTGTACAATGAAGGGAAATGCTTTATATACCATGGCTTTAGATACGTGGGGAAAATACTGTCAACAAAGGATGCATCAGGGTGCTGGAGAAAGCAATCCTGCACAAGCAGAAGCCTGAACTTGGTTCATCTCAAACAATCTGAAATGTGGCCACCAGCAAGTTTATACATGACCACTATCCCTAATTTCTAAATAATTATTGCAATGATACCTCAATGGTCAACTGTGGCCACTGTGAATCTTCTGTGGAAAACATTGTACAAAAGCCAGATATCCAACATACTTTCTTTCCTCAGAGAACTAAATTTGAGTAGGTCTTCAATGATATTGTATGCTATTTTGGAAACTAGAAGGTTTAGCTGTAAAGGTGAGCTTTATAATACAGTATGAGCTAAAGTTTAGGATCTGATATGAAGTAAAGACTGAAAGTTCAGGATCTTGTCTGTAGACAGATTTGTCAGCTATGATACTGTTGATTATATTATATTGGCAATGTCTCAGAAACAGTCTCAAGAACTGTTTGAAATCAGCAAAAGTTTGACAATACATCTTTGGATGTCTTTGTATGACTTCTACTAAGTTGCTTTGAAACTTTATAATAGTAGTTCTCCTACTTGGTTTCACCTTTTCCTTAACAGAACTTGCAAATAGATTTCATTTTTGCCATTTGAAAAGAATTTATTTCACTTAAATGAATATAAATGTGTGTATTTAAGTATCTAAAACCCTACTCTGAATTTCAGGATCTTTGACAGTGAGAAATGCTACTTATACCCAGAGTAACATTCATATAGTTTTGAAGTATTTTCATTTAATGTAGTTTGGTTTGGTTTATGTAGCGTAGTTTTTCTTGGAACATGGAGTCTCTATATCTATTTCATCATACTTTGAGAGTATTTAGTTACTGTTAAGAATTACTGTTAAGAATTCAGATACTCAAAAGTATTTAGATTATTTAGTGTGAAGAAGAGAGAATTTGTACTTTATATTGCTGGTTCCCAGGAGAAGGGAGAAGAAGCTACTAGGTCTTCTGTGTATTTTAACATTTTTAAAATTTTTTAAGCATGAGGAGCAAAGACAATTAAAAAACACAGGGGCAGAGACATAATTTAAGATAAAAGACTTATGATTGCTATGAAATGTTATTGAACTTGAGATGAAGAATATAGTATTTGACATTTATTTTATGTAAATCCACTGAACCTTCCCCATAATTCAGACTGAAGTTGTCATTGCAAGTACAAAGATACAAAGAGAGTTAATGTGGGAAGGACAAAGAGAATTCTTTGCTGCCAAACTAAATTAGACTTCATGGGTGTATTGGATCTGGCTGAGCTGAAGTTAATTTTCCCCATAGCAGCCCTCAGAGTGCTGTGCTTTGTATTGGTAGTTAGAAAGGTGTTGATAACACAGCCGTGTTTTGGCTACTGCTGAGCAATGCTCACTCAGCATCAAGGCTGTCTTTCCAACGTTCCCCCCTCGCCCCCAAAGGCCAGTAGGTTGGGGGTGGGCAAGAGCTTGGAAGGGGACATAGCCAGGACTGCTGATCCAAACTGACCAAAGGGATATCCCATACCATATGATGTCATGCTCAGCAATAAAAGCTAAGAAGGCGGCTGGGGACACACACACATATGATATTACGGCACTTTTCTTCTGGGGCAACCACTACGTGTACTGAAACCCTACTTCCCAAGAGGTGGCTGGACATCACCTGCTGATAGGAAGTAGAAAATAAATCTTTTGTTTTCCATTGCTTCCATGTGCAGCCTTTGTTTTTTTTTTTCTTTATTAAACTCTCTTTATCTTGATCCATGAGTTCTTTTTCATCTTATTTTCTCCCCCCTGTCCTGCTGAGGAAGGGAGTGATAAAGCAGCTTGGTGGGCACCTGGCAGCCAGCCATGGTCAACCCACTACAACTGGTCATTCTAAAAGCATCAAAAAGTTTTAGGTTAGAAGCAAACAAAACAATCCTTTTGAAAAATCAGTTGTAGTACAGTTTTATTCTGAATTAATACAAAGTTCTTTTTAGATGAAAAACTTAAAACTAAATGTGAAAGGTACCTTTTTTCTTTTTTTTACTTCTTCCATTAAGTAATTACAATGGAATAGTAGCTTATGTTAAGGGCTGCTTTTCATTGTTTTTTATTTCATTGATCTGCAACTTTTGAGACTTCAAATGTATCTAAAGGAATCTTTGAGAAGTACCCAAAGGAAAAATAAATCTGCAGAAGGAAAAAATAATCTGTAGAAGGGGGACTCCCCTCCCCAACTAAACCCAAAACCCTTGAAGAGAAAAATGTACAGGACCCAGAAGTAGTGGACTGAATTAATTCTAACGTGCTCAGTGATGAAAGGAGACAAAGAATAAGAGGACAAGCTTTTCTTCCATGTCCAAATTTGAAAAACTGGAGGTCTTTCACAGGGGCTGGGAAAATGTATGGTGGAAAATAAGAAGCCTGTGTGAGCTATAACCAGATATTTAATTTCTTCATTTAGTGCTCAGATTTCATTTTTAAACATTGTTTTGTTGCATGCATGTGCACATTGCCCAACCATTCAACTGCAGAAGCCCTTATCAGCAAATAATTTCTTAAAATAGCTTCTCTTCTTTGACTTATATGTTGCTTATGCATTACCTTTTTGCTGGAGCACAGAAAACAAGGAGAAGTTTTTAAAACAACAAATACATTCACAAAAAATGATATAAAGTAACCTAGGGAGCTGATACTTATTCAAGTTGTATTGTGGCAACAGGTCTTACCTACTAACCTGCAAGGTTCTTTAGTCAGAGAAAAAGTCATCTTTGAAAGGTGATTGATGTGCAGGTTACTGAAGTTTTAAGTGTTGTTTGTATAGCTCTGTCTTTAACTTCTAGTGGCTGCCTTTCTTCATTGTCCAATATTCTCCTACCAAAAGT
Organism: Haliaeetus albicilla; assembly: GCF_947461875.1. NCBI lineage: Eukaryota > Metazoa > Chordata > Aves > Accipitriformes > Accipitridae > Haliaeetus > Haliaeetus albicilla. The sequence continues at coordinate 34,640,363 of NC_091516.1, forward strand.
ACAGTGGAAGCTGTCCACCTTTTAAATACATGATGGATGTTAGCATGGATGAATCAACAGCTGTTAGGGAAAAAATGAGATAACCATTTACTTCATGCACCAGGCAGTTGTCAAGCAATATTAATATCCTTTAGTCAATAGAAGAGTGCAAAACAGCTGTTGAAAGGTCTATGATAAACAGATGGCAAGAGCAGTGGAGTCAAGCTGGTATTGACTTAACCACCTTTATACTATTTCTCAAGCTGCATTCCTTGGGAAGGACTTACACTGGAAAATAAGTTTAAAATTGACCTTTCTTCTTTACAGCAACTGCATATGATTGCCTACAGCAAAAGTCTGTAAGCTTTTTTAGTCAGGTGCTGAGCATGAATAGAATGAATGGACCAGTATTGGTATCAAGCAGAAAGTGGTTGAAAATTCAGTTCATTACTCATGTTGCTAGACTATATAAAACTCTTTGGGGTCTATGTTTTTGGAGACCACACATGTATGTTTTGCAATTTTGAAAGAAATGTGTTTTATCTGTTTTTTTTTTTTTTACAGAGTGCAGGCTATTGTATTTCCAGAGCAGTATGAAAAGGTAAGTTTCAGTGTTAGAACTGGTCTTTCCCTGAACCCTGAGGGTTTGAAGTTGATATGTCTTAGAGGAGATCTTATTAGCATGCAACATTCATTGCTCAAGGCTCATTGACCAGCTTTCCTTTTCCATGAAAATATAATGCCAGATCCTACAGCAATGTTCATTTACTCCCCAGGTAAACTTTTGAGTGATCTCTGTAAAACCAATTTGAATAACATCTGTTTCTGCTCCTGGTTTAGCTGGGTACTAGCTGAAAGACTGAAGAAATTTAAAGCAGCATACCAAATTTCATTTTCTAACAGTTGTTTCTTTTGACTGTAATCAGCAATCACATTTTTTTAGACAGCATGTAGACATAGAGATTCTACAGCTTATATTCCAATAAAATATTAATTAGTGATGCCAGTCTTGAGAAAAATGTGTGCTATATAGTGCAACAACAGCACAAGCACATACTTCAAACTACCTGACAATATCCTTAGGTTAGGTGTTGAATACCTGCATTTCCAAAAGTTCAATAAGGGGCTCAAAGGAATGGACTTCTGTGTTTGAACATCAGTATGAATTACTTCCTAGAAAATGTTTAGCCATCATGCTATGCTTTTATCAGAGGTTTTAATTCTATTTTAGGCTATACAATTACCACTATAAATTTGCTTTTATTTATTTCAACTAGTTGTATGAAAAATTGACATTTAAATATAATTTAGTCAATGCAATAAGCTTGCATTAGTTAATTTATAATTTGGATACTAGAATTAAAAAAAAAAAAGATCCAGCTAGTTGGAGCTTCCTGCATGTGGAAAATATATAAAAGAAGATCATAGGGCTGACATTCTTACACTTATTAGTATTGTACTCTCCCAATAGTACAGCAAATGTCAGCAAAGCTATTCAGTAACTACATATAGGCATAAGAATCTCTCTGGGATAAATTACTGGTGGGCAATTCATTTGTGTAAACATGCAGTATTGTTTTATATCTCCTAGGATATGTGAGAGTCTTTCACAGGAGTTTAAGATATGATCTCAGCTCTACACAAAGCCTTGTGATCTTCTGAATCAGTAGTTAATGTTGAGATCGGTGATCCTTACATGTCTGAGATGCCATTGGATTCTTCTGCTTGGGCGCCAAGTTCCACTGTAAAGTCTTATATAAACTTTGCAAACAAAGTGTCTCCGTATTTTAACACAAAGTATTATTGTGCAAAAAAATCCCAACCCAAAAACTTCATTGAAATTGTGCTTGATATCTTTTTACATCAATGTTGTTAATACAGTTTTGAAAATAGATGCTTACCGCTCACTTAGATGTAACTATGTCTCATACTTTCCAAGGCTTGGGGTTGTGTTAAATCAGTAAGTGTCACTGTTATCTTGCAGCAGGATACAGGCTTCTTTGCATTCTTGAAATGAATCATTCACTTGGAAGCTGCCACATTTGCAGTGGAATTTATGAATGCACTACTTCGTCAAAATTCCTATGTAATTCAAGTTTCTTTAATCTTCTTTCTGAAATTTCAAACTCTCTAAAGAGTGCTACTGGTGAAAACATCAAAATAAAATACACAGTATGGTGAGATGACTTTGCACTGTATTTTGCAATTGTTAAAGTGATTCCCTTAAAAACTCTGATTCCTCTGACAGCCCTCTTTAGCTATACATAATTTCATATTAATTCTGTAGCTTCAAACAAAGCAAAAATCTGTCAAGTTCTGAATAATAATAATAATCTGTTTCATTAAAGCATACATTACTTTATCCCTGTGCTAACAAATGTGGATGGATTTTTTCATATCTGTCTAGAGAAGTTGATGTGAGTTGGAAAGATGATAAATTTTATTTTGCCTTTGCTAATGAGTGTCAGTGGTCAAAGTTTTAGTGTGAAAAAAGGTCTGTAGTAGTCACATGATAAGAATTTCACTTTTTAGTTTCCTTGGATTTATTTATTACTTAGTGTTGTTTCCCTTTCTATTAGAGGTAGGAGTCCCAGATGGTTTTTTGTCCATTCTCTCAATCAATTTTATTTAATGGCCCTTGATCATATACGGATGACTTTCTAGTTCTATCATTGTACAAATGAAATACTTTCCTCCTCAGATAAGATGTTGAAATACAAGACTGACATTCCACTCAAGAGAACCTTTTGCACATACACAAGTTCATTATGATATCTGCGAAGGCAGCTCTCTGTGCTTGGTATTAATTACCTAGCATTGACATGACTGAAATCTTATTTAGCAAAAAGAAGCAACAAATTGAAGCCACAGATGTTTTTTGTTTGTTTTTTTTTTTTCTCAAATGCCACAGTCAGTATTGGAGTTGCTCAAGTGTTTATTCTGTTCTTTGGGTCTGCATATGATTCCTCTCTCTTAACTTTGATAAATCTTTTATTTACTTGTATGCTGATGACACTGCCTTGCTGCTATCTGATAAGGGGACTAGTAAGATTAACACTATTCTTCATGCTGAGCTAACAGAAAGTAACAAAGTGACTTCATGAAAATGAAGCTAATAATCAATTTAGATAAGACTTCTGGAGTATTGTTCACTCGTTGACTTCCGCCGAGGAGGAAGATTTCCAGATGAATCCAGACAAGAACACACAGTAACACAAAAAATATTACCAAACATCTTGCAATATCAGGTTTGGCCTTTTTTTTCCTTTTAAGTTTATCTAATAATGAGACAACAGCAAAGATGACAGTGCATGTTTATTTATATGTTACCCATATAGAGTTAACCTCTTCCAATTTTTTTTTAACCCATTGGCTTTAGAAGATTTTCATACCTTTTATATCATTAGATTTGAATATCTCTTATAAGTGCTTGTTCATAAGGCAGAGTTACTGCCAAATCTCCCTTTATTTATTTCCTATGTACATGTTTGCGCTGGATAAAAAGGGATGTTTCTTCTAGACAGAGCAAACAATATTATGTAGAACTATCTGTGGCTTATTATTTTTGTATGTTAGTTTTCTGGATAAAAACTGTGTGGACTAATAGTTTTTGGAATAGTAGTCTTACTGAAATTGTGTGTAGCCTTGTGTCATGGTTTCAGCTGGGATAGAGGTAATTTTCTTTTAAGTAGCTGGTATAGTGTTGTGTTTTGGGTTGAGTATGATAATATCGTTGATAACACACTGATGTTTTCAGTTGTTGACAAGTAATGTTTATACTAAGTCAAGGATTTTTCAGCCTCTCATGCCCAGCCAGCAAGAAGGCTGGAGGGCCACAAGAAGCTGGGAGGGGACACAGCCGGGACAGCTGATCCAAACTGGCCAAAGGGGTATTCCATACCATGTGATGTCATGCCTAGTATATAAACTGGGGGGGTTTGGGGGGGGGGGGGGAGGTGGGTGGATTGCTGCTCAGAACTAATTGGGCATCTGTCAGCAAGTGGTGAGCAATTACACTGTGCATCACTTGGTTTGTATATCCTAATTCTTTTAGTAGTATTATTATAGTTATTTTTATTATTTATTTTTATTATTATTATTTTCTTCCTTTCTGTCCTATTAAATGGTCTTTATCTCATCCCACAAGTTCTATTTTTTTTCCTGATTCTCTCCCCCATCCCACTGGGTGGGAGAAGTGAGTGAGCGGCTGCGTGGTGCTTAGTTGCCAGCTGGGGTTAAACCATGATACCTTGCAATTCCATATTTTCTGGGTGAAATGAACCTTAGAAGGTTTAGTGGAGTCAGTACGTATCGGGCAGCTTTGCTGCTATTGCACATTAAAATTTGGTAGTGTGTGAGTAAAAACCTGAATGTTGTAGAGAATTTAGAAAATTTCTTACAATTTTTCAAGCCATTTTCCATATATGAAACAGTCAAGTCTGTATGTTATCTTGAATTCTTTCCCAAATCTTATCAAACTGGATTTTGTGGAGTATATGAATCAATCAAATTAACAGAGAAACTTGGTGAAAGTCAAGCTTAATTCAGAAAAAAATATGTCATTGCAAGTTCTACAGTTCTGGGTCTTTCCTGAAGTGTAACTCTTACTAATTCTGTAGACACAGCCTTCAGTAATCTTGAAAGAGGAAATAATAAATAACTAACTGTAAAAATTCATCAGTGGGTCTAAGAAAAAAAAAAACCAACACCATTTTTCAAAACCTCAAAAGCATATTTGAATTAGGTTTTACTCTTACATAATGACTTAAGGAGAATAATTTCTTTAACATGGGTGTCATGATGTGTGAACTGACAGTAGTAACATTTCAAGTGCATGCCGTCAGCCTATGGGTATTACTACCTTTCACCTAGCCCTTCACCGAACGCTTTCACTGCATGTCACCTGACAGGCATTAAGCTGTTAAGTTTGTATGGTCTATTTTGCTTATCTCTAATGTAAATGAATGACTCAGAAAATCTGTGAACTTCTATTTTTATGATGTAAGTGAAGTACTGGGACAGAAGTCACAATAAATATGAAAATAAAACTGCCTTTGAATATGTATTATAACTCACTAAAAAGATCCAGAGGTAGAAATAAATGTGAAACGACTATAAAGAATGTGATGAAGGTCATTTATTGCAACCACACCTGCCTGTGTTGTGCTAGATGTACACATTATATGCATAAATACATAACAATATTGTGTGTATCATATGTAAAGCAAGGATAGTATGTTTCAGAAACACCTTCCAGCTAAGTAGACACAGACTGATATAACAAACATATCAGAAGAACATGAAAGAAATAGTTAAATGTTTCAGAACTGGTGGAAAAGCAACTCAAAGCACACCAGTTATGAAACCAATATAATAGTTTACCTGTGTTAAAGAAATGTCACTAATGAGATGCATTCATGTTTACCCACATAATAAAACCCCTAGGTTTGCCTTGGACAAAATGCATAATTTTTGCACCTAGAAAGTCTAAACCTATAAATTAATCTTTTTTCTTTTTCTTTTTTTCCTCAGGATGTGCTAAATTTTTTAGGTTCATCTAATCCCCTGTTCATTTCAAGGTGTGCTGTTCTATCTGCATACCCATCAGGCTGCCTGCATAGCCCAAATACACTGGCACCTCTCAAAGGCTATAAGCGAAGAGACAGAACAGCTGCTAGAAGGCCTCTGTGATATAATAAATAAGCAACAGGTGCTCCAGGCATTCAGGAACAAGAATGGAAATCAGGTTGCAAATTAAATACTTCTAGGAGGAAAACAGCAGAAACAAAGCAAGCTGTTTGTAAGACAATGGGAATAAACTGCTCTTTGCTTTTGGTTTCTATGAAACTAAAATTGGCAAAGAGAAGTAAATCATCATAGGTAATGAGTAAAGTTGCAGGGAGACTAACTAAAAATAAATGTAATGCCTCTGAATAAACTGACCATCTTTATTGATCAGCAAAGATCAGTGAATAAAGATCAGAATAGTGAAATAATTCAATTAACTGTGAAAACAGCTTGTTATCCCTTGTATTTTCCAGGGAAAGGCCAAAGAAACAGACAGAATACAACACTGGTATTTCTAATAGATTTCAGGAAAGTCATATTCTTCGGACTGTAGGATTATAGTAAAGCTCTGGTTTTGCTCTTCTACTGTTTAAATTCATTCTCCCCATGACTAAAATTAAGGGTATTCGTAGCTTATCAAAGTTTGCCACTGCTGTGTCTCTTCAGGATTTTCTGTTCTTTTGGCCTCTTCTGTCAATCTTTGTGCATGTAAAATAAGTCTGAAATCAAACGGGAAAGGAGACAATAGAGCTAAAAGAGTTTTAAGAACAAGAGAATCAGTTTTTTAATTAGATACAAATTTTTTTTTGTTACTTCACCTTTGCTTTTTCTTTTTTTTATTTCCCATCTTACATCCTGGAAAATGCAAGAAATTCACAGATATGAGTCAATTTTAATTGCTGCTTTATTGTTAGGTGGGTTTCAGTTGATATTTACTGTCTTGAATTTAAGAAATGAAGATGTTGAGAGTGAGAACTGTCTTTAAAAAAAAACAGTTCAGTGAGAGAGATCATGAGAAAAATTGCTCTTACTATTACTTGTAGCACTTTGGAAGCTCTAACTGGATATCAAGACAAGACAGCTCAGTTACACAAACACACAGAAGTAAGCCCCAAACAGCTTACAAACTCTGTATGAAATAAAAAGAGAGAACATACAAATAGAAGAGGATGGAAATATATAAAGAAACAGCTCACAAATATTAAAAAACTCTTGGTACCCCAGAAGTCTAAATAGTAGAAGTAATTTTTAAGCAGCAGGGTATTTGAAAGAGTAAATTGAGGCATTTGTACACTTACTAACAGTGAGTTCCTTTAAAGTAATAAGAGTAGTGCAGTGAAAAATATGATTTTCAAACAGACAAAAATTTATTTGAATAAAACCTGTAGGAGGCCAGTATCCTGGGTCATATAAAGAAAAATGAATGAGTTACCAGTAAATGAAGTATGTGTAGCAGGTACAGGGTAGGCTGCCTGGCTACAAAGGAATGAAAATGAAGATAAGTAGCCTGTTTGCGAATCATAGAAAAAAATAATGAAACAGTGACAGAAAGGCGACATGGCTGATAGATGGGTATTCAGAGTGGCTATAACATATAATAAGCCTGTATAATAATCGTTCATATCAGCTTCAGAGGAATAGTGGAGGGAAAACAAAACAAAACAAAACAAAAAACCCAGTCCCTTACGCTTTTTCTCCCTACTTCCCCCATATCTTGAAATGATGGTCAACCAGATATTTACACACTATTGCTGTTTAGCAACATCCTTTCAAGGGTCATGACCCAGACATGACCCAGGCACAAAACATTTAATACTTGTTCCAGAGTCACCAGTAGTTGTACTTTTTTTAAATAGCGATAGTTTGCTGGATTTTTAAAAATGTATTTCTACAGCATTTGTGTGTATATCATATTTACATCTACATACTTTATTATCTAAAAAAAAAAAAATGTAATTTCTTGCTTTGTTTACTTTCCTGTTAAAATACTTAGTGATTCCTGATGAACAGTAACAAAATGGTTGTTTTGTTTTGGTTTTTTTTTTTAATTTGTTTCACCCTCTGTGATTTACCTAAGCAAGAAGAAAAAGTTAATCCTTTATAAACTGGGAAATATGGCACTCATTTAAAAAGTCATTTCTTGTTTTAAAATGTTGCGACTAGAATAACAGCCAATGCCCTTCAATGCCCCAGGATAGTAGTAGCAGTGCATAAAGAAATTAGAGCCCAAAGCAACTCATAAGGTGTTTAACATTGCTCTGTAGATTACTGACTGGCAGGGCTACCAGAACCATATATTTCAGACTGACTGGTATATTTTATTAGTCATATTCAGTGTTCAATAGTTACATCCAGTCTCTGCAGATAAGGTCCATTCATCATCATAGAATGTTTTCTCTCTGCAGCTGAATTGTGCTTATATGCTTTGTCTATACTTATTATATTTTCTGTATAGCCAAGATCTAATGTGTAATCATGTGTAATCATATACCAGGTTCTATATCAAAATGAAAAACAAAAATGTTGCAAGACATCTACACACCTAAATGCCTTTCTTCTGGGAACTATGCTTGAGGAGAGCTTTTGGCCTGCTTGTGTAAACACCAGTGGAAATGTACTAGCAAGTTAAGTCTTCTCAAAGTGCAAGTTTCCCTTGATCTGGTCCAAATTCCAGTTACAATTACGAAGGATCTTGGAGTAAACCTTGAAACTGAGATTATTATGCTGTTGATTGAGTACCAGGTTGTCAGTGGTGAGTGTTTGAAAGATGGCTACTGTTGCAGTTGCTTTCTGATTTCCTGTTTCATGTACTTGGTGAAGAGAAATGCTTGAAATCACCACAAGGCAGTTTGAAGTGTTATGCATAGGTTTTCTCATGTAGCACAATTTCTTAAACAGTGGCTGGCAAAACACTATTAAAAATCTGTTAAAAATAAAAGGCATTGTTATGATCCCTAAATAATGCAACTATGATATACTCTTCTTGCTGTTTTTTAAGTACTCGTATAGGTTCAAAACATACTCTAATGTACACCCTGATACTGTACTGGTAAACTAAGAGGATTCCCCCCCCCCCCCATTTTGCTGTTTCTTTTTGGTTAATATTAATTTGGGATATCTAGGTTTGGTAGTGTTTTGGGTTTTTTTGTTTGGGTTTTTTTTTTTTTTACAACCAAAAATTGATCTTACTTTATAAGCAGCTTTAAGATGCATATTTTAATTGTTTCAAGGAAAGTTAATAAATAAAGTAGACTTCATATTGGAGTATAAATGAATACCCTGATGCACCTTTACATACATTAAGCAACTTTTTCCCTCTCTTTTCCACCAGGAGCAATCTCTGATAGTAAGAATTTGCCCTGTAAAACTGTTGGTTGAGGGATTTTTTTTTTTTTTTTTTTTTAATTAGTGGTTTTTTTGTGCCTGAAAGGATAATCATGAGAAAAGACATGATTGCATGTGACAAAACACATTTTAAATAAAATTCTAGAGAGAAATGTGAAATATTATTATTTCTTCATAAAGGGTAACTGTAAGAGGTGTTTGGTGGGAGTTGTTTTGTTTTGTTTTGTTTTGTTGGGTTTTTTTAATAGTAATGTTTTAAAATAGTGTATAGATGGAATAAAACCCTACATCAACCAAATTAGCATATGGAGACATAACACCTGAGATGTTGAGCAAATATATCTTGAAGTCCTGACCCTGACAGTGGTTGAGGCATAATAGTCCACGGTAAAGAATATGATATGTCTAAAGAGACTTCCCAGAGGAGATGCTGCTTCTTGTCTCTACTACTTAGTAATGACTTATGCCCTATAACTCATATTCTAATTAGCCACATAAATGTTTAATTTTTCTTCTGCTGTGATGAAAAGCTGATTGTTCTGCTGAAGTCTTTGGAATTACATGATGTAAATCATAAAGACCTGAGACTACAGTCTTCTTTGTACTTAATATAACCTCTGCTCTTATTGTCCCATAAGCCTTTTTCAAGTTAATACAAAATAGGATTCTGTATTTCTTTTGAAGACATAACAGGAGTGAATGTCTTTAATGACATAATTTATAACTTCTATCTAGTATTACTTGTTGAACTTCAGATTGAGACAATCTCCTGGTTTAATACTCTGACCTTCAAGGAAAAACAATGTTTTGCATAGTTTGAGAGCTGCTAGTCCAATACTAAGCATAATATGTAACTAGGGGTAGCAAAAATCATTCCTTCACCTGTTGTCTTTGCAGTGACTTGCATCTGTTCACCAGTAAATAAGTGTGACCCTGAAGAACAGTTGCCTAAATGACTTGAAAGGGTTTTGCCAAATGTGACAAGACATACAAATGCTAGGACCCAAAGTTTTCATGACGTGCAATGGAATGATTTCAAAACAGAGAGGTTCCTTTAGATATTAAATGAAGTATCAAGGGATATTTACTGGGGAAAAATACTACTTGCAAAGGAGAAGCTAATGGAGTGAGTAAACAAGATCAACATCCTTTCTTCCTCTACAAGTTTATATTCGCTACATGAAGCAGCAGTGGATTTTATAAGTAAATTATTTGTAATATCCCACCATCACTCAGTAGCTGGAAAATTCTTTAATTTAGTGAAACTGCATCTGAAGAGTGCTTTTTATGGCTTTTGAAATTATGGCTTTAATTATTGATCAGACATTTCAGCATGGTATCCATAAATGCAACACATTAATTACTCTAGGAGTTAGCTGTGGAGTTGAAAAAAAATGCTGAATAGATTTAAGCCTCTGCTTTACACACAACAGGTGGTGCCTGCCTAATTATTGTAAGCTCTAAATAGTGTGATGATGGTCACCAAAGGAAATGAAATTAGTTAGCCAGATAGGAGAAGCACTTTGGTCCTTTCCATAAAATATAACATATGTTGTTGGCTCTTACATGTGTACATCAAACTAGTTCATATAATCCGATCTGTGATATATCATACTCTATATGCACAAACGTGCTGTAATCTCTCAGGTACATAATACAACTCATGTTTGTAATCCTGTCTGACAGAAAATATATCTCTTATTTAATGTTCCTTAAAGTATTTTTGTATTAAATATTCACCCTGTTCTAGTATAACTCCCTACTGAAACCCTAAAGAACTGTTAGTAGAGTAAGTTCCATTAAAGTTGGACAGTATGTTAATATATTCTGCCTCTGTATGCTCTTGTTTAATAATGCATGCCATCTCATCCTGGTGCATAGCTTATTCTCTCCTCAACTTAACATTTGTTTATGAATTTTATAACAGAAGTTCTTCATTTGTTAATCCATTTTGCACAGCAACCTGAGAGACCCCTTATTTCACTGTGTGCAACATGTGCCAGAAAGCTGTCCTTTGAGATAAACTGTACAAATACTTCAGAACTTCTGTAATGATGCAGAAGGTAGAACAATCCTGCTCTGCTAGACCTTTCTTTTTCATTACAATATGTCTTTGAATAAGATTTATTTGGATTTTGTAAGAAAATGGCAATATATTTGCCTCTACCAGGAATAAGTAAATGAGATGATTTCTTATTTCTGTAAATTCTAATTGGTCTTGAATTCTTCATATTAATTCTTTTATTTTCTTGTTCTATATTTCCCCCAGTCTTGACAGTTCTTTGATGAATACTTCATGGTGATGTATAAGTATGTATAAAATATATTAAAAGAGAAATGTCGGAGTGGAATCATAGTTGTAAGGTTGATACTTACAGGATTGCAATAATTTTGCTGATTAAATTATGCTTATTACTTCTGATATACTTGCAGCAGCCTGAACTTTTTGTCAATTCAGTATTTCTACTTTCAGATGTAGGTTAGCGTGTCAGTCTGTGCTCTACTATGAGAGTGAGATCCAAAAGATTATTAAAGTTGGAGACTAGAATTTCTTGCTTTTAAATGCCTAGACTCAAGGAAAAAGTCCCAAACCATCCTCTTCAGTACACAGGGTCATTGTGCAGTGCAAGCAAAATGTTAGTCACTTTGAAATGAGATCCAAAAATACAGTTCCCTGAACAGAAAGGGGCTGAAGTCTGTACAGCTATCAGGCTCACTGTCATGACCTGTGCTGGACAGACCAGGGAGGAGACGTGGCAAGTTAGGAACTCCATCAGGCTAAATTAAGGGGAAGCAACACCAAAAGATCAGTTGAACATTTTATTTATGGCAGAAGAAACCTGAACTTGGGAGGTGTAACAGTAGGTGGCAGGGTTTCTCATAACAAGAATTGGCATGAAACCCCGTCAGTAAACCTTATAACATGTGGTAATCAACATCTTCAACATATATTACAGGCCTTGCTTATCTGGGGATCAGTTCAGGGAAGAAAATAAGGAGCTCCCTCCCGCTGGGTCACGAGGTTCAGAGCGAACCCCTGTGCTTTCTAGACTCCTCAAAAAGGAGCCCAGGGGCATCTGGATCCACTGCTTGTCCCAGACTCGGTCAACGGTTTATGTCTAAAGGGATGGGGTGTAGGAATTACCGAAAAGAGAGAGAGAGAATAGAAAGATTTCACCATTCCTGGGTCCAACATCAGTCCAGTCAGCCAAGGGTCAAGTTCCAGATGGCACACACACATGGGGCTTCAGTTTGTGTCCTTTTATCATCTCCTTACCCCTCCTTTGGGCAGGCACTCGAACTCATTAGGCTAATTAGGTGTCATGCATGGTTTGTGATTCCAGAACCTTCGGGCAAAGGGTTGGTGGGTTTGGGGGTCGTTTGAGGAGTAGCTTCTCCCTCCCTGCAGACATGACCGTTCTTTCACCTTTGGCCATGCACAGTCAACTGCCTTGCTCAGCATATCAGAACACCCTGTTGCTGATGGTCTGTGCTGATCTGTGCTGATCAGCTTCTCACCTGTGGTTTGTTGTTAGGCAGAACTTGCCCCACCACAATGTTTGAGTCATTAACTCTCTCAGTCTCTCACACTTGCTAGAATAGGCAATAGTTGAGGGGCAAATAAGAAGGCTGCAGCAGAATTGTGATCCCTTCCCAAAGTGAGTTTCTCATTTTGTTACCCTCGTGATAGCCACCTTATATTGAGGGATGTACTAATAAGATCCAAACAGGTTGTGAGTTGTTTGTTCCTTTCTTCCCTGCCCTGATGAAATTTCTGTTGCTGGAAGCTACAGTATAAAGCCTGACAGTAGAACGAATAGTTTCCAATAGCCTTAATTAGATAAGATGTCTCCTTAAATAAAGTGTTGGTTATTTGTTTGCTCAGATCTCTTTAATTTTGCTTATCCTATTGGTTTAAAAGCAATTTAATTGTAGCCTGATGAGGTAAGGCTCCTTAAAAAGCTCTGTTTTCTGCTTGTTTTTAAAAGCCCTATTTTGAATCCAATCAGTTTTCAAATAGGTTTTTGCAATGAACATTGGTTTAAAAAATTTACTAAATGGCTTTAGGCTACCTGCTCTAAACACAAGGGATTATAAGATGTTATTTCAACTCTGGCTGAGTTTCACTGTTTCTTTCAACCACCTATGGCTTTCAGATTATCTAGAGAAACAAGTCAATTCCCCTGTTTCTTCCAATCAATACTTAAATGTTCTTAGCATTGGGCTTTGATTTGTATATTTTTCCTTTTTATTGTTAAGTCATCATATTAGATTCCTATTCTGATTTAGTATTAATATAATATTAGATTCAATACCTTTACTGAAGTGGCTGTATAATGGAAAAATGAAGTAAATTCAGTTTAGTTTATGTTCAAATATTTTATATTTCAAAATGTTTTCCCTGCTATTAATATAAATTGTCAAAATTATTTAGGACCTTCCTGAGTGGGTTGAAATAAAAAATTGTAAAGCTTTGCTTTAAATTTAAATGTTTTCCTTTATTATTTTCTGTCTGTAGATGAAAATTGCTTTAACTGTTGTCCTACAAACTTCAGTTCCTTCTGTTTGACTGAGTCTTTCTTATCGGTATTGATCATAAAAGAAATAATGAAACAAAATCTTCCAAAAAGCTTCTAAAAGTAGTGTTCACAAAACTTCAAAAGCTGGCTAGGATATTCATGGAAAGTTAACTTGTCTGAGAAGAGCTGATTTTGCAGTTACCTCAATCTGTGTATATATTCCTTATCATTAAACTGTTTATGTATGTTTGCACAACTATATTAACTTGGACTGAAAAAGAGATATATCAAAATACCTCTGTACCTCTACATAGACTGAAGAAGGTAGATAGAATAAGCACTTAACCACTGGTTTCTGATTGAAGAACCTTGTAACTGATTACTGGTTGGTTTGGGTTAGGTTGGGGTTTTTTTTACTATTAGGACTTCAGTGTTATCAGATACCTTGTAATGAAACATATTTAGGTTTTGTGTTTTGTATTCATCAATATTTTTGCCTTCAAGGAAATAATAAATAGTGAACAAAAAGGAAAAAAAAAAAATAAAGAAAGAACACAAACAACCCAAAACCCAAACAAAACACAAATAAATGGTCTGGAGCCAGAAATTTGTCTTAATTATCCTTATAACGCAATTCTGAAGACAAGATTGGCTGGTTTCCAATTGATTAACTGTACTTCTGGGATTGCCCCTGCTGTTGAAAATGAGTCTTGCCTTGGGGTGACATAGATTACTGAAATATGCTTCTTAGTGATGCTAGCAAGCCACAAAATCACTAATTAAAACTAAAAATCTATTTTTGTGTGTATAATAAAGTTTCTTAGTATCCCTTGCAGGCTTCAAGAATCAGAGAAGTGCTTGAACATTCTTTTATTTGCATCTTTATAGCCCACAGTGTATTAAATGTTTTTTTTCTTTCTGAGGGTATAACAGAAGTCACAGAATTAGTAAAAGGTATTAATTCCATATGGATGTTTGGATCACCTGTTTATCTCTAAAAATTTTGGAAATGAACAATGCAGAAAACAATTGACTTAATCATTCTTTCTGCAAGAAGTATATTGAACAGGAGGTTATGTGAAGTGAAACCTTAGTCAACTTTCTCTGTATATAATTCTTCCCCAAACTGGCTAAATAAGCTGACACTCTTCCTTGAGGAAGCTATGAAATGACAGAAACTGCACAGAGACCCCATTGCCTCAAGCACAGACACTTGGCACTTCTGTTCATGAAGTGAGGAGATGCTGTTACTAAGGCAGCTGGCCCTGCTACACACAGAGAACTCCATGATTTGTATGTATGACTAGAAAAGTTGTGAGATGGTCTAAATTACTTTTTATAAAATTCTCAGTGCTTTATAATGGACAAGCAAATCATAGAACCCACTTCCAAAATGTCTGTTGATTTTCCAGTACTGTTTGCTTTCCAGCAGATACATGTTCATTAAGATAATTAACTTGCAAAGCATACAGGAGTATGTGGCAAGATGACCTGCAAGCATACAAGTCATGAGCAGTGTCAAATCAAACAGAATGGGCTGATCAGTGCATTCCTGTTTGTTACATGGAATACATTTGCAAAAACTGTAGAAACATGCTTTGCCATCAGAAAGATAACTTATGTTCCCATGAGACAGAAAAATTCAGCTGGTATTCCACTATACTTAGACCACTAAAATCTCACCAAAAATAAAAAATAAAATTGAAAACAAATTTGGTATACAGCATTATTTCCTTGACTTGCATGCATGCCCACACACAGAATAGGGAGAGCCATTACTTCATGCTTTTGAGTCATCATTTTATGTTACTTTGTAAAGGCACACTGGAGATCATAGTAAGCAAAATTTGCCAGTACATTATCATCTAACATTCAGAACCACTAATCACACAAACAGTAGGAGAATGTATGCAGTAAAGAAAAAGGAATAGATACCAACCGCGGGTTAGAGAAGGTGGATTTTTTTTGTGAGTGCATTGCATTCTACCTGAAGCAGTAAATTCTAAAGTTATGTCCAAAGTGAGTCAGCAGATCTAAAAGTTAGTTCCTGTTTTGAACATACAGAGTAAAATCAGTGATACCTATCAGTGAAAGATCATGGCAATTTCTTTTGCATTATGGTCAAGGACAGTTTAGAGTTCATGGCTGAAGACTATTTTTTAACCATCCTTACTTTAAAGATTTAAAGCTTTCATATATCACGTTGGAATTCTAAACTATTCACATCTGCTGTTGTGGCATATGGAAAGTAGGCTTTTCTGTGAAAGAAAATACCAGCCTCTGAAGCACAGTCTCTTTCAACAGCAAGCCTAAGTCAGTTTTCTACTGGTGGTTCTCAATATATGTCCTTTCACCAGTTTTCAAACATTGCAATGTTGGTAAAAGCCCTAAAGGAGTAAATAGATCTAAAAAGGGAAGTAAAGTCCATCCTAAATACTTCCCTTCCTCAGCTCAAGCCATCTACAGTTGTCCCGAAAAAAAGATATTAAAGATTGTGGGAATAGGTAACCTTTCTGACTCAAGGCTTACTATTTCATCTGTTAGACCTACACAGCCTCATTGAAATAAATCTCCTCAGCTTTTACTGTGAAGCATAAAAAGTCAGTGCAATAGCACCATGTACAAACTTTCAACTTTTGCTGGTTTTTTTTTTATTGTATATTTGCTAATACAGTCTACATATTCTCAGAAATTTTTTTCATTTTAATTTGAAACATTTTTTTGAAAATATATTTGTTAAAATAAGCACTATTTTTTTTTTCCTTGAAAACAGTACATTTAACTATTTAAGACAGAACTCCAATTATCCCTGTATTTTCTGGTAAAACACTGTCCATCTTGTCAAGCCTTTTTCCATAATCTTTGTTTGAATTGCCATTAAATTATTTCAGTTGGGATACTGAACTGGGGTTTTTTTTGGACAAGTATTTTATTAGTCCACTTATAAAGCATTTTTCCAACTATTTTTAACTCATTTGAACTTTTGGTCTTTTCAGTATGTTGTGGTTGAGAATAGCATTCTCTGTGTTAGTATTTCAATTAAATGCCTTTCCATCAGATTTCTCTATTCATTTTAAATAAGTTCTAGGTTTGAAAAAAAATCTTAAACTTTCATTGGTAGATATAATTATCATCATATCTGCTTATAAATCATCAACAACACAGAACTTTTGCAAGTTGATTTGTCACAAAATCTTGTGGTTTAATTTATTATTCAATATTTCTTTCTTCCTCTTCTTTCTTTTTTTCTTTGCCTTGTATCAATCAGGGTGGGGAGAGAAGTGGTGTGTGGTAACTTCTTCTCTGCCATTCCCTCATTGTATTAATTTTAATCTTGTAAATAAAATGTCCTGGCTGAATAAATCCCCAGTCTTCATAACATCCTGAAGTCAAAAAGGAGTCAGGATGTCAAATACATATGACTTCGACAAGGATGACATTTCCTTAGAGGATATGTAATTGAAACCTTTCTCAAACAATGGGATTTTCATGATTTCCAGGGCCATTGGTAAAACCAACAAACAGAAAATGACAAAAGTATCTAACTTGGCATTGGATGGCACTTGTATTTTTTTCCCACAGCCCAGAATCTTTGTGAATTCTACGAGGTTCAAACTTAGTCTCACATGAGAAAAGTCATAGCTGCTGAGTAATTATGTCCGTCTCTGCTGTTGTATAGCTGTAAAGAGGTTTCAGATGTGATGAACTTTTTCTGTTAGATAATGCAGTATTGTGCCATAAAATTGATAGCTACCTGGACTCATTTGATGTATGTCTGACCATGTTTTTTAAATATTCCACCAAGGAGGGTGTAATGTTTAATACCAAATTTAGTTTATGAAGATAGTTGATGTCACACAGGGTTTCTGATTTAGTAGGGTGATAAAAATACACTGAAATCTCAATACAAATTTAAGTTATACTTTGCAAAACATAGCAATTGCAATGTACAATTCAATCACAATACTAATGTGATTCTTATTACCAGTATCTATCATGTGCTCCCTGTCACAAGGCTAGGTGTTCCCAGTCACCGGGAAGGAACAGGAGGGTTGATGCCAACTCAAGCCCATTTCTGTCTTCAAAATTCTTTTGCTGGTTGTCTGGTTTTATACTCTGTGTTGGGCTGAGTATTTACTCTCCCCATGCTGGTCTGGCTTACTCAGGGAGACATTCACACTCTTAATGAACTCAGGGTGAAACATTTACACCACCAGTTGATAGCTGCTTATCTTAAACAAAGGCCTTCGGTTCCCTTTGTGTTGAGATCAACATCAGCTTCTTTGCAACAGCTGTGGTCCATCACACTCTACATTATTCCCTGAGCCTCACAGGCACATCACCCTTGCCCACCTCCTCTGACCCTTATTCTGTTTTAGGGGTTTATTGATGAGTCACAGTGTGAGTCAAGCAGAGGAAACTGAAAAAGGTAGTAAAATAAAATACAGAAATAGCCTATAGAGAAATATGGAGAAAACTATATAATCATCTAATCATGGAAAAATGAAAATGCATTAAAAAAAGGAAAAATTAATGCTTTTCTAACATTCCTTCTTTTTCAAAATGTTTAAAATTAACAAACTGGATCAAATCAAAAGTGGATTTCAAAATATTTCCACCATACTGAACTTTTAAAACAATTAAGAAATAGAATGGAAGTGCAAAAGAATCAAGATCACAGGAATGAAATTAAGTAATTTGAAAAATAAGAAAAAAAATGGGAAAAATAGGCAGTGAGAATTAGAATTAGGGAAAATCAGATTTCAGGATCAAGAGCTGTAGAATTATACTTGCTTCTCAGCTTTACATTAGTGAAAGCATGTCTCCATGCTGGTCTGAGGATGAGTGCTTACTTGGGCTCACTGACTCCATGCTGTCCCTTTTGTCAGGTGCTACTTATTTTTCCATTGGGTAATGGATTAGGCACATTAAGATTCTGGCTTTAAGCAACAGCTTTGTCCCGTTTATGCTTACAAAAGAAACATCAATCACATTCACCCCACAGCTCCGTAACATCTACTTGTGTCGCACTAGTTTAGCACAAACATGATGCATTTTGTAGAGAAGGTTATTATTCCCAGTGGTGCCTTCCTATCATTGTGGTCTTTCCTGACTAACTTGGGAAAGCTCACTGCATGCATTCAACACTACCACACAATAGGAAAAGCTAATTTTGGCAGCATCTATTATTTGGAAATTTGTAATTATTTCTTTGTTGAATGTCAAACTTTTTTTTCACTTTTATGTGTCTATGAAACACTGTAATGAAAAGTAATATAGGCAATGTTGTCCGGTATAAATGTCCTACAATGATACATCATAATTTTTTTCTGTTTATCTGGGGGGTCTTAGTGTTCATATAGTATCAAAGAATATTTTTCATATGATCATCTTGCCAAAAAACTCCACAAACCTTTCTATTTGCTGTCAAGAAGAGACAAAGAGCTGAAAGACTGAGATAGTCTTACCTCTAGAAATGTTACTGAAAAACTCGGAATAAAGAACTTATCAACACCAATTTAATGTAGATAAGCAGACACTTCTTTATTGATGGCCGGGTGCGCGGGCGAGTCCTCTCACAAACGACACACACCTGAACACCAAAATCATACACCTTATATTAAGCTTATTCATACATATTCATTAGATTTCCGAGAAATGTTATACGTATTCATTAGATTTCTGGGAAGTTATTAGCATATGTAAATGTCCTTTACGCAGGCGCAGTGAAGGTCTCTGGTGGTCTTCAGAAGCCCTCTGGTGGTCTTCCATAGTCTTCCTCACTTTGTCCGATAGTTGACCTTTCATGTGATTCTGCGCAGTATGATTTTTGCCATCATGTATTAGATTTACATAAAATACATTCAATGTTAATTCTTGAATTTAATATTTCTAGTGATTGGTCCTCAGTCACACCACCTCATCAATATTCTTATACTAAAACAATCATTGGTTAATCTCACTTAACTCTACTGACTGGAATTCACGCTAATTAGATCAAAGTAAATCTTTACCAAAGCTTCCGTGGTTAACTGATTTCAGACAATACTCGAATTCTTATAGTTACACATAATACATTTTCTTAAGTTCCTAAGTTCCTATTAATTTGAAATTCTGACATCTGTTATCTAAGTTCTAAATGTTCCTACTAGATGATTTTAACCAATTCCTCCGGCCTTGGTACAGGGCTATACAGGGGATTTCACAGCAGCTGTTAGTTGTTGGTTAAATATATAAAATGCAATATATAATTTTGCTAAAATAATTCTTATAGTTCCATATTCCTATTAAAATTAAATATGATTAATTCTAATAACAAATCAGTAACAGAAATACAGATCAAACATAAAATCTGTTGGCTTTTTTTTTTTTTTAAAATCTGAGAAAATATTACTTCTGTTGCTTGGAAAAAGAAGAACAAACTTGGAAAGAAGACATATCAGGATCTTCTGGAAAGCGTATAACTTTTTCATGTGCATAATTATTTTACATAAAATTTTTCATATGTGGTACTTCAGTTGAGCAGAAGGTTATGTCCACTGATCTGTGCTTATCTAATAAACTGTAAGATTGCCTTTAATTTTATTGTTTTCATTAGAATGGACAATTAATCTCCTTGATGAGCTTCCTTAGTTTATAGTTTACTCAGGAATCATCTGTTACTGTCAAGATAGAGTCACCAAGTCCATTAAACAGAGGAATTATGTTGATAGAGCAAGGACACATTGTTCAAACTTTTATTGCTAATAAAGAAAACACTAACAGCCCTAATGGAAGAACATGATAGAATTTGGTTTCAACTATTAATAATTTCTGGACACTAAGAATATTTAAGTTAACCTTAGACTGATATCCCTTTCTAATGAAGACACACTACTAGTTTGTTTTCTTCAGTGCAAATGTCCAAATTTTTCTGGGTTTCAGGTATTTAAATAATTTTGAAAAAAATCTTTATACTAATTTTCCTGGTTTTTGGACAGCAGGTTTTTTGGTGCCAGTCTTAGTGAGAGGAAAGTTATTCCTTATCTTTCAAATAAGATTAAAAGAAGAGAATAGCAGAGGTACCAAAGATCATCAATGCCTTACCTAAGAGCAGTATTGTGCCTTAACTGGAAAAAAAAAAAAAAGGCAATTAAATAGCATTTGTAGAGTTCTAGCATAGATTTAATGTAACTAAAATACTTGAAGCATGACTCTAACATAGATCTTTTTATACAAGACTTTTATACCTCAACAGGGTGTTTAAATTTTTAACTCATTCTGTAGCAGCAGCTGGATTGTAGATTTTAGAACGTGACCTTCTCTAATGCTTTTTTTTTTTAACTTAAGCTTTGTTTGAAAGTTGATGTTTTGGTATAAATGGAAAAGTATCTATACTGTTAAGCTATAAATCCAGAAGAAAATTCAACTGGTAAATTTTTAAAATCTTTGTTATTCACTTTTGAATAATTACATAGCAAGCACAAATTGGCAGAGAAGGAAAATCTGTTCTAACTACAGTGCAGTGACCTTACAGTGTATAAGATTAGATTCATTTCCACCTATTCATCTAGAATAATTAATCACTAGTGTTCCTGTTACAGATTTCCTAGGGATCTTCAGGACAAACTGTATCATGTTAGAAAGAACGCATTGGAACCACTCCTAAAAATCTACAAAACCAGTAAAACCACATTTATCCCTTACGTAATTAGAAGTCAGCCTAGCCAGTGCAGTGAATAAGTATTGAGAAAAGAGTGACAGACCATTTCTGCCAATACAATACACCTACTTTTCATTCTCTGTACACCCATGCAAGAATCATCTGTTATAATTCAATTAATAATTCTGGAGAGGAAAAAGGAAGAAATTAAAAATAATTCCTAGAAAGGTATTCTTTGAGTAAGACCCAGCAGACAAAAAATGTTGAGAACTGGCTGACTCCAGCCAGATGCTGGAGCTCATCACAGCAGTGAAATTGCAGGGATGAAAGCAAAACCGGACATTTAATCAGCTTCTCCTAACTACATGCAAATCCCAAAGGCTGAATGCAAGGTACTGTAGCTACAGTGGGCAGAAAGTGTGTAAGTAAATTACAGGGGAAAGGCATCATCTGATCACAAACTTTCTGTAATTTTTTTTTTTTAATGGAATGGCATTTATTCATTTTTAATCACATTTTTAGCCAGAAAGAGGTTTGGGAAACCAAGATTTTGGGTACAAACTGTCTATTCTTCATAGCAGGACCTTTTTTAAAAAAATGCTTTAAAAATGTTGAAGAGTTTACAAAAAAAGCAAAGAAAATGTATCAGAAAGACCTAGAAATGAAGAAGAAACACAGAGGTAACAATAGCAATAGTATTTAAAAAAAAAAAAAAAGTTTATTAAAAATATGATCAGCTTCGTATGTGTTTGAAAATCCATGGCATATTTTTAGCAGGTTTTCTAAATTTTTTAAGACACTGCGCAGACAAAAATATTTCAGTGTTTATCCATCAATTCCCCATTCTATCTGCATCCATGTAACCTGCAGCAGCAAGCATGGTTAAGAAGGCTTTTCAACATTTGGCATTTTATTTAAAAGTGGTTGCTAGAAGCTAACCAGGTGAATAGCATAGTAAAGATGGTAATGCAAAAGACTGTTCTTCTATGCAGATGATGTTGAATCTAGCATTCTTTCAAGTTTTTAGGTTAAGAAATAACTTTTGTTGATGTTCCATGTTCATATTACCTGAACTACTGTGGGTTGGGAACTACTCTGTTAATGAGTATTCCTGTTTACTGTGTTATTCATACAGAAGCAATTTGTGTCTTTCATGTTTGTAAAAGACAATTATTTGGAAGCATGGTGGTTTACAACAGAGGCATTCACATTTCTGGATGCAGATTAGAAGACAGGAGAAGGATGAAGAGGCCCTCATTAGTGTGAGATTAACTTCTAACAATTTACTTCATTCCAAACCTCACTGTTATTGAAATTAATTAGACCAATTGCTTGATAGAACATTGGAGAAATCAGTGATCATTACGTCTAAAAAAGAGTTCTGGTGGGTGTTACTCTGTTAGCTACAGGATGAGCAACTGCTTTTGTTCAAAGAGGTTAGGTATTATCCCGTGATATCAATAGCAAAAGCAAAGAACACTCCAAACAAAAAGCCTTAGGAAGTTAAAACTGAAATTGTAAAGGATGTGGAAGACCTTAGGATAATTTATGAAGTCAATAAAGGAAACTCAGAAAGAAAATAATATCCTTTATTTGATATTCTGACTATATCATCATTAAATACTAAGTGATCATTAGACAGCTAAGAGGCCTTTTGAACATACAGTAGCAAATGGAAATAAACTACTTTGGATTCTTCCTTTTAGAGTGTGGCTCTGGATTTGTCACTGAAAGATGACACATTGATGTCTACTGCTTTTGAATATTCAAAAAATAGATACACCTACCTGCAGTTGCAAAAGTGAAATTGACTTCAGAAATCTAAACTCGACCCTATAAAACTGAATTCTGAATGAACATAAAGGCAATATAATTTACTGAGTATAAAATAAGTGACAAAATAAACAATGCACATCCTTCTCTCTATCAATCCATTTTTTAAACCTAAATTTTCATTGTTATATATAAAATACAGCATTATATATAAATTAAATCTTTTTAAAACTTATTACAATGAAGTTCCAAGTAAAATTTATGGTATCATGGGCATTATTTGAATTTGTGAATTTATTGCTTCATAAACTATTAAGACCATAGCATCATTCCCTCATTCAAAAGGCACTGTCAGAATGACTTGCAATAGTTTAGATTAAGGGACTCTACCCACATTGACAAGATTTGACCCAGCAGTACCTGGAAACTGAGGTAGAGTGAACCTGAAACTCAGTGAACGGTTGCTTACTCTTGTCAAATACACAGACCACACAATCTGATCTGATTCTGCTCAATTGACAGCTGAACCGAAACTGCCTGTCCTTCAAGAATTCTGCTTTCTGCTGTGTTTTGATTCTTCTTGTTTCCAAGACAGTTAAAAAAAAAAAAAAGCGCTGACCTTTTTGTTTAAAGATGGTGATATTCTTGAGACAATACACAGAGTTGGAATAATGAAAGACAGATTCTGAAATCTGACTGGGAGACCCCTGTTAAATTCTTTTTACAATTTTAAACATATATAAATTATTCAAAATGCATGTTTTATTTTCAAAAGATGATTGGATATTTAAGTAACTTAAATGATATGGATTTTTTTTCCTTTGTCACATTGGTAATCTCTGCCCTGGAGTTTCAAATACTGTTGAGAAGCATTATGATTTATGGACTAAAACTAGTTTTCCCTTTTGTTGTTGTTGTTGTTTTGTTTTCCTGCATATAATAATGATTTTTCTTTGGTTGTAGAAGGCAGTTGTTTCCAAAATAAAACAGTCTAATGAGGAAGCTATAATTCAACATCTTTCTTTGTTTTACCATTATGCTATTCTCTGAAAAGTTAGGCTTGGCTAACATAATTTTAGTGCATTGCATTCATTGAACTTTCTATTTAAAAGTGAACTTAGTTTATTTAAAAAGACTAGTATATTGTTTCCCTGTAACCTGGGAGAATATTATTTCCACTCTGAAAGGAACATGGAGCTTCTCTGCAACACCTATGGTGATGTGTCCTGTACACATGAGGTGTGGCACTATCACATTTCTTAGAGATAGTCTGTGTTGAAATACATCCGTCTGTGATAAGAATTAACTGGAGTTAGCCTTAGAAATGATAACTTAAGAGGTGGTATAGTGTTCACTGCTTTGTGAGAGGAAAAGATAGGAGAATTTAATAGAAAGATGCATTCATGCAATAAATGAAGATGTTAGGGAAACCTTGCAGCAGATGAAGTTATTATTCACCTGACTGGTTTCTCCCTTCCAGATCAATGGAG
Organism: Haliaeetus albicilla; assembly: GCF_947461875.1. Taxonomy (NCBI): domain Eukaryota; kingdom Metazoa; phylum Chordata; class Aves; order Accipitriformes; family Accipitridae; genus Haliaeetus; species Haliaeetus albicilla. Next base: position 34,664,680 of record NC_091516.1, read on the forward strand.
ATGCCACCAGACTACTGAACAGCTATTTTGAGTGCTGTAGATAAAATTTTTTAGAGGTTTTGGAAATATTCTTTCCTATCTTCCTCACATGATATGGTTTTCTGTTAAACCCCTTGTATAGTTGAAGGTGAATATATACGATGGAAAATCTTGATAAAGTGATGATTTTATTTCACTATAAGAAGACCCCACTGACATTTGATAATTTGAAAGTAAATCCTAATGGATAATACCTCCTAGTCATCACATGGACAGTTCTCTTTCTAGACAGGAACAGTTTGTTACCTACCAAGTTTCATTTAATGATGTCTACCTCAGTACAGGTAAAAATAATTTAGACAATGTGTCTGGATTTTAGGACTAATCTGTTTGTCTTACATTTCAGTTGTTCTTCCTACTCTGCTTGAACAGTTATTGAAAGTTGTTACTGTCCTGTCTTATTCTGATTCTCTCTGAAAACATGAATGACTTGATGGTCTGTTCAGTGACTCTTCCCTCTTCCATGTTCAACTTCTGCTTTTGTTATGATTTTTCATCCAGTTTGCCAGTTCTCCTAAAATGTGAAAAAAAAATTGTTCAAATAAGTCTTTGGTTCACTTGGTTGATTAAAAAAAAAGGAAAAAAGGAAAAAAAAAAAGAGCTAGTCTGACCTTATACCATGTATTCATTAGGATAAGAGGAACAAGAAATGGGATAAGAGAAAGACCAATGTTTTTTTTTTAAATTTGAAAAATTATTGGTGCTTTTCAGGATTAAGTTTTGGGTATCTATTTTGCCAATATAGCCATTAACTTTAAGATATTTATTCTTCTGAGCATAATATCAATTACATGGTAGAGGATGCTAATTTGATTTAAGAAATGTTTTCATGCTTAAAGTAGGTAGATTATCTGGTTGGAAACTCATCAAGAAAAATAGATAAGTATTTCACATATTTTTAATGGAAAACCTTAAGATAATTTTTTATACTCCTCTGATACTCTTCTTTTGATAGAATATAAAAAATTACATACTTTTCCTTGTTCCCCTTATTTTTTTTTTCTTTCCTCCATTGGCTGCTTTCAAATTTTGTATGGCAAAATGTGGTTATAAATACAACTTCTAACCTTAGCCCCTTCATCAAGACGAACTCTCTACACAGTGTGAATGAGGAGGACCAAATATTAGTTGCATTAGAATTCAGGATTGATAATTTTAGAGTGGAATAGTACTTTTGTTCAAATAATAAAGTATTTTAAAATCTGGCCTAAATTCAGCTAAGTATGATCAGTCAGTAAACAGCAAGTGCTATGGAATCTCTATTGAATGCTCTGCAGTTCAGAATGACTCTATGTCTCTGAAACATTTAAAATTATTATGGGCTACAGGTATACTTAGGTAGATAAGTACCAAATCTAGGATGTGCTTTCAGGGATTTCTGTTTCCAAGTGGTCACTCCTGTTTTTTCCATGCTCATCTACCCTTGCCTTATGATAGGATTCACTCATGTTATGTGTACAATATACACTATTTAATGTCTCTGTGCAAGATAAACTCATGTAAATACTGCAAGTTATGAAGTTAAAGTGTATGATTATTTAACAGAAAGTGCATATTCTAATAAGCATCACTTTCTGTAAATATACCTACTTCAAAATGATAAGGCACATTTGTGACTTTTTATGTTATTTACTCTGTCATATTTTACATTATACTTTCCTATGATATCTAGAGGAAACAAATATAATTAGGTTCTAATGCATTAGAAGTTAGAAGCAATGTACACTAATCGTTTAAGAGCTTAGAAGAAAAATTATGTTTCTACAGAATAGGTAGTCAGAACCAAATCAAGAACTGAAATCAAGATACCTTTACTTACATTTGGTTCTGATTATTTGTGTTCTGTTTTATTAGTTGGCAAGGTATCTGACTTATTTGTCAATAGTGGGTCAATATTTACTTTAAGTTACTAATTTAGATAAACAAGAGTTAGTTGTGATGATAGGTAAAAGCTAAGTAAAGAGGAATATCAGCAATTTAGTATTACCAGTTAATTTTCAGTCTCCTGTGAACAGTTGTAAGAACAAATATTTGTTCCTAAGACCACCTGCAGAACATAAATTTCTATGAATACTCACTCAACTGAATACTTCTGCATTATTATTATTATTTTTTAAAATGCCTGTATGACAACCTCGAAATGTGTGCTTTGATATGTAACTTGCAGAGGCATCCAAACAGAATAGAAACAACTTGACTATGTTAACCTGTTAGTTATAATTAAGAGAAGCCTTGTTATAAGTAATTTACATGAATAAGGGGAGCAAAGTATGATTGGCTATTAAAAAAAAAAAAGAATATTTTGGAGGAAAGACTTAAGAAAAAGATTTTTTGTAGCTAGTTCATTAGTAATCAATCCTTTTCAGCTGTTCAAAAACAAATAGAGAAGATACTTCCAAATGAGTTATTTATTTTTAATTAGCTGCCGTGCTCTAAATGGAGTTTCCTCTGTAAATTATTTTAAAAAGTAAAATACTGAACTAGTCAACAGACTTTTGTTTTAAACATGTAATATTTGGTAGCATCTCATTTGGTAGGGGGCTGAAAATCTTAGGCAGGTTTTGCTGGTTAAGAGAACATTACCCTTGAGTCTTGAGACACTTCACTGGATAAGTTTCTTACCTATTAAGCAAAGTGCTTTAAAAATTTTGAACCCAAATATTTTGCTTCTGCTAAACTTGGTAATTTTATTAAGCATTGGTGGTTATTTGTTGTTGAGTGCCATGTACATATGCATACGTATATGAACACCTCGTTCAGTTTTTCAACAGTTTGAACACAGGTTTTGTATAACTGATGAGCAAGTTTGTGTGAGAGAATTATGCTTTCAATTAGTAAAAGCAATATTTTGTTTGACTTCAGAATATCTATTTTTTTCCTCTATTTTATCACCATTTTGTCCACGGTTACTCAAAGCATTTCCAATGGCAGTCCATAACCTCTCTTCCCTAGCAGCAGTAAATAGCCAGAGGAGCGTGCAGGAGCAGAGGAGAAACCACCAGGCTTTTTTTTTTTTCTTTTGTGAAAGGAAAGGAAAAATATTTTCTTATGGTTAAGCCAAAGCTATATTCCCTGAACTCTAGAGCTAGAGTGCTGATGCCTTCAAACATCATAGCTGCAGGTGTAGAAACAAAATAATGCAATCCTCTGTTCTTCCTGTTTTTTTCAGAAACTGCAATTCTGGCATTTATTGCATACGTCCCAGCTCAGAATGCAGCTAACACTGAGCAATACACAATTCAGGAATAGTATATTCAGGACTGCAGAGTATTATCTGCAAGTCCTTTAACAATTCTATCAGTACTTATAGAATAATTGTCTTGATTTTGTTGTGAAAACTTAAAATATTCATTATTGGTCATAATCTGCTTCTATTTTTTAGACTACTGATTTTACTGTTAACCATTTTACAGCAACATTGTGTTTGCTGAGAAAAGACAGCTAAGATCTAACAAAACAATTATATTAAGAACTTTTTGATCTAAATATTCATACAGTGGGGAGAGAAAGTAAACTTTCTTGAAATGATACATGTTGTTTCTGCTGTTTACCTTTATTCTATCGAAATATATTAGCCTACATAGAGCAGGATGCCTATTAGTTAACAAGGTTTAATATCAAAGATAATTTTCAAAAGTTACTTCTTGCTAAAATTTTTTACTTGCAATTATAAGAAACTTTCACCTACAGTAGTAAAAACTGTACTTTTATTTTAAGTAATTTCATATTAATTGATTCTGAATTCCCAGGTGATGATGCAAACTGAACTATGACTGCAATGGCTGCAGTTATTATTTCATTTTGTATGTTCAAAAGAAAAAAAATGAGTGTATGGATTAAGTAACTGAAATTAGAAATTGATGTGTTTTAGAATGCCTGAGAAGTTCATTAAGCTTCCTTGTCAATATACTCGGGCAGCATGGGAATGCTTCCTGTGATGTAAATTTTTTCCATTGCTTTCTCACTTAGCTATAAATAACTTTAAAAGGAGGCATCAGAACCTTTAATCCAATTTTGAATATACACTAATAAAACATCATCATTTTTCTCAAGGACACAAATTTCACTTTGACAATTTTTACAGATCATTCAGCTACTGACAGGTATCTTTCAAACACCTCGAAGACTTTCATCAATTTCTATTCTCCAGAAAATAATTTCCCAGAGAAAAATTTTGATGTTTTGTTATATATTTTCCTTCAGAAAAGAATCAATTAATTTTAGACTACAGAACAATACATGTGCAAAATAGAAAACATTTGTTTGAAATTTGTGAGGAAAAACTGACTATACTTCAGAATATCTTGACTTCAGTGCTTGATTTTTTTCAAATGTAATACATAATATTTAATTTTTAAGGAAAGTAACATTGCACAAAATTTTATTACAGCCTCTTACTGCTGGAAGCATTTTGTGAATACCAGTTAAGAACTGCAGAACTGCAACACTCTTAGTTTTCAGGAACAAGAGATGAGCAGGCAGACTTAGAGATGGTATCTAGGTTTGGATTACTTAATGTTCACTTAAAGCCATCCAGTATTGTAGCACTGGAAACAAGAAGAGGTGGGATAAACCAGATTTCGGTAACTAGAGTCAGAGAAACACACTCTAATTCAGCTACAGATTTGTTGAATACCTGAACATCAATATACAGCACAGGCAGGGACTGAGGCACAACAGGGAACAGAGCTTAAGACAGAGTAAGAACTTCCAGAGACATTTCTGCACAAACTATTAATGTCTTCCTGTATGCATTTGGGATAAAGGTTGCTTTCTGAGACAGAACAGATTTGTTACCTTAAAAGATGAGTCACCCTAGGTAAGCAATAAATCATTAAAACATTCTACTCAGGGGAAACTGTTTACTGACAATCCTTATAATAATTCTGTCCAGAAATTCAGTAAACAGTGTCCAACTGCTTAAGCCATATTATTATCCTTTGTCTGTTGACTTCAAAGTTTGCGTGATATCCCATACACTCTAAAAAATCTGCACAAAATAAATTTTTTATATTAGTTTTTTTCATAATAAATTGTGAAAATACAAAGAATAGAGTTTGGTTTTGCTTCATATTTTTCATAGACATGACCCAGAAATACTACTGTACCACATTATATATGTGTTTTTATGGGTTCTTGGAAGAATGGCAAAGTACAATTTTCCACAATAGACTCAAAATTTTTGGTCTCATTGGAGTGTTATTACTGTTTTGTTTTCTGTTATGTTTTGTTTTGTTTTGTTTTTGTTATGCTGTACTTTAAAAAAAGAATGCTTAGAGAAATTTTCGTGGAAAGTTTAGAATAAAAACTGTGGCTGAAGTTTTCCTCAAATAATTAGTTTTATGTCTACAGTATGTGGTATTTGTAATAGGGAAGTTTAAGAAATTCATTTGTATAGAGATGCTTTTCCTTTGTTTTTAATCATCAGGGAAGTTGTTACAGTGAAATAAAATGTAGGAATAGCTAAGGTAAAGCCCAGAATTTGCAATTTAATCCTGCACCAAATCTTAGGCAAGAACAACTGAGCGTGTAGGAATCTTGGTAGTACAGGATGACAGAAGTGATACAAAATGAGAAATATGGTAGTCTAGAAAGACAAAATAACTGTTCTATTAGTTCATTTCTGTGCAATGCATCCTTAAACTAGACTTTATTTCCATTGATGATGGCTTTAAACTGGCATACCTCATACCAGTTACTTACATTCTAGGGGCTGAACTGAAATTACTCTTAATTTCATGGCGTAAAATAACTTGCATAGATTAAACAAAGGCTTTATTAAACAACTTCTTTTGGAGAATATGTAGACAATGAACCACTAATCCAAAATGCTTTACAGAATACTCATATTCATAACCAGGGGATCAGGCCCAGCCAGCATGGGTTCATGTAAGGCAGGTCCTGCTTGACCAGCCTGATCTCCTTCTATGATCAGGTGACCCGCCCAGTGGATGAAGGGAAGGCTGTGGATGTTGTCTACCTGGACTTTAGTAAGGCCTTTGACACTGTCTCTCACAGCATACTCCTTGAGAAGCTGATGGCTCATGGCTTGGACAGGTGTACTCTTTGCTGAGTAAAAAACTGGCTGACCGGATGAGCCCAGAGAGTTGTGGTGAACGGTGTTAAATCCAGTTGGTGGCCAGTCACAAGTGGTGTTCCCCAGGGCTAAGTTCTGGGGCCAGTTCCCTTTAATAGCTTTATCAATGAACTGGAAGAGGGGATTGAGTCCACCCTCAGCAAGTTTGCAGATGACACCAAGTTGGGAGGGAGGGTGGATCTGATCAAGGGCGGGAAGGCTCTACAGAGGGATGTGGACAGGCTGGATCGACGGGCTGAGGCCAATCGTATGAAGTTCAACAAGGCCAAGTGCTGGGTCCTGCACTTCAGTCACAACGACCCCATGCAGCGTTACAGGCTTGGGGAAGAGTGGCTGGAAAGCTGCCCAGCAGAGAAAGACCTGGGGGTGCTGGTTGACAGCTCCCTGAATATGAGCCGGCAGTGTGCCCAGGTGGCCAAGAAGGCCAACGGCATTCTAGCCTGTATCAGAAATAGTGTGGCCAGCAGGAGCAGGGAAGTGATTGTTGCCTTGTATTTGGCACTGGTGAGGCTGCACCTCGAGTACTGTGTTCAGTTTTGGGCCCCTCACTACAAGAAAGGTGTTGAGGTGCTGGAGCGTGTCTAGAGGAGAGCAACAAAGCTGGTGAAGGGTGTAGAGAACAAGTCTTATGAGGAGCGGCTGAGGGAACTGGGGTTTTTTAGTCTGGAGAAGAGGAGGCTGAGGAGGCTGAGGGGAGACCTTATCACTCTGAAAGGAGGTTGTAGTGAGGTGGGTGCTGGTCTCTTCTGTCACGTGGCTGGTGATAAGACGAGAGGAAATGGCCTCAAGTTGCGGCAGAGGAGGTTTAGGTTGGATATTAGGAAAAATTTCTTTACTGAGAGGGTTGTCAGGCATTGGAACTGGCTGCCTACAGAGGTGGTGGAGGGTGTTTTGTCCTTTTTAAGGAGCTGTTTAATAAAGGTATTCTGAACACTTGAATGAAAGGATTTTAATAAACTGTTAAGAAGCCAAACAGCCTGTGTTTATTACAAGATATGTTGAAAGGGTAAATAGAATTCTTTAAAAGAATTATTTTAAAGAATTCTTAAATATCTTTAATTCAAAAAGCATGTAGATGGGGTTCTAAATAACATGGTTTAGTGGGCTTGGTGGTGTTGGGTTGATGGTTGAACTCAATCTTAAAGGTCTTTTCCAACCTAAACAATTCCATGATTCTATGATTCCACGATTCTATATTCAGTATGTCCTAGCACAAAGTTGTTCTTCCAATGGAGACCTGAAATATTGCAAGTACTGTCACACAGCAAAAGATCTAAAAATTGAAGTAGATGTAAGTATTAAATTAGTTAACTTTATGAATAATTAACCTGTTTTTAAACATGAGTATCTTAAACTCATTTCTATGCAGAAAAAATTAATAGTTCCATTGAATAGAAGGAAGGAGACAGTTAATTGAAAAGAAAGAAAATGTGACTTTTCTTATCACATAAATAGGAAAAAAATGAATTCCTAGGGTAATTGAAGGATGTGTGGAAGATGCAATACTTAAATATAAAGCTAACCTCTTTGTATTGATACTAAGCCTAATTTTCTTTGGTAATTTAGTCGTTATCATTAAGACATACTAAGAGCAATTAGATCTGTACTAGAAGGAGCTTAAAAATACTTGTAGATGTATATAGAGAAAGAACTGCAAAAATGTGATGATAAGGTAAAAAGAATTCTATTTACCCTTTCAACATATCTTGTAATAAACATAGGCTGTTTCGTTTCTTAACAGTTTATTAAAATCCTTTCATTCAAGTGTTCAGAATACCTTTATTAAACAGCTCCTTAAAAAGGACAAAACTGGGCTTCTAAACGTTTGTGAGAATATTGTGAGTGAGAAGTGGTGCTGTACATAATAGATGGCTAGTAGGAAAGAAACACTCAATATTGTATCTTATGGAGGAAGACTATGGTTTGTCTTATCTGTGTGGTCATGACAAGTACTGCTACTGTTACTTTCATGTTCTGGGTCACTCATTTACTTAACAAGTACATAAATGATTATGCATTCACTTATTAAAATATTTACATTTTAAGTATGAATCATTAGAGGCTCCAACTTCCCTATATTTCTTCATCATATTTTATAAATTTAATTTTATTTTGACAGGTTTCGAGACCCAATTGTATTCTCCATTTTTGTCTGCTACTCAGAGACACTCTTCAACATCTTCAGGCAAACAGTAATTCTGCATATATGTCAGAATTTATTAATGACTATGACTCATGAAGTGCATAAATGCTCTATTTTACAAGGTCGTGCTTCTTCATACATTTAAATTAGCATGTTTTATAACTTTGGTGCTAACCATATGATTTTTTTACAAATAATTTCTAAACTATGATTTCACCAAAGTGCTGGTTGCTAAGCATATTACTAGGTGTGAACAATCCAGAACAATGGATAAATTAAAACATAGTTAGAAGTAAATGATAGGGATCTGACCAAAAAAATGAGGAATAACAAGAGGAGTGCAACATCACTGAAAAGAGATGAAAACAAGTGCACCATTGAGCATGTGTTGTTTGAAAACATCACACAAATGATGGCATTACTACAAAGCTAGAACATCTTTCTAAAGACTTACATTGGAAAGATTTAAAATAGCTTGAATTATTTTCTTTATGAGCTTGGTGTTCTTTACTAACCATAGCAGTCCTTCTTGATGGTGATATTTTGGAAATCCTGTTCTGAAGAAGTCGGAGCTTTTTTTTTGTCACTATGTGGTTTTGTTCTGAAGAAATTCTGAACTTATATTGTTACTATGTGTTTTCACACTTGAAGGATGTTTGGCTGGTGTCAGTCATGTAATATTGGAACTACTTTTTTGCCTAGCTGAATGTACTCTTTAAACTTAGAAAAGGATCAGAGGAGGCCACTTATCATGAAGCAAAGACACTTTAAGAAAGGAGAAAGAAGGTTTTTATTTAAGCTATTCTTCAAAAAAATGTAAAGAAAAAATATTCTTGTGTTTTGATTTTCCTGTCAAAATAATATATATTCAGGGAACTATTTGTTCAGTTTGTTTGAAACTGTACAAATCTCCTATTGATTTTGATTATTTACAGTTTTACAAGGACAGAGTAGATATTTTTGTTACAAAGAAAGATATAAGAAATATATACCCCTCAAAGACATTAAAACCTAAGGACCGTTGCATTTTCCTGCTATGGATAATATTTTATTTCTCAGCACTACTATATTGCAAGAGCAGATTTCCTAGGCTACTATCCTCTGCTGTACCTGTACTGGACTTCCAAGCATACATCTTGATACAACAATGTGATCTGTTATCTAGATTTCTTTGAATGTCTTCAAACTTCTGTTGAAGTGAATCTGAGTGCAGTGTCGGGCTAGCAAGTTACATGGTAAGGCTTTAGTGTCTTTGTTAGCTAAAGGACAAATAAAATAATAGGATTTATAAGGCAGCATGCAGTAAGTCTACAAGTTCACTGCTATTTATATTTGTTCTTCTGTGCATAATTATGAAGTTAATTGGATCCACCCCACTCCACAGATACCTTGTTTCTAACTTTATGGTATGGGTTCTAAAAGGAATTCTACATTCCTTTTGTGTGTTTCATCACAATATTTTCATACAATTTGGGAATACTGACAAAACCTCATGTCTATTTTTAGAGTTAATGGAAACCTTTTTTTTACTGTGAAAGTTGTGAATTTGGCTGTGGCTTTTTCACTAGGCTGGGTCTAAGGTAGGTTATTTTCACCCAGTGCTAAGCAGATGGCTAGATAGTAAAATTGCATATTACTCAAACTATGGCTTTGTAAATCCAGAAAAGACAATCTCAGAAAAAAGTGAACAACCAGACCAAAATATTTTATAATTGTAATATCAGAATATAAAAGGTATTGATTTATTTTGTAACAATTGCCAGAATGCTAATGGCATTGTTCTATTTTTGGAACTTTGACGGAATACTGTGGGCATGCCTAGGTACTACATAGTAAGAATAAATAATAATTTGTAAAAAATAATCTATGGATGGTGAAAAAAAAGTCAATCTTTCAGGAAAGTTTTATTTGGGTCTGTTTTGAGCAGAAAAAAAATCAATAGGAGTTTAATAGTATTTTGTTTTAGAACCTTCTCAGTTTTTCTCTTAGGTCATTACAAGTAAGCACACATGAGCTAATCATCTTAAATTAGAAGAAATACAATTGTGTTCAGATGTTTCAACAAATTTTCCAAAAGGAAGAGAGTTAAGCACGTGGAGAGGATGCTAGAAAAGTGCAAGGAAGCTCCATGCTTTTAAAAGAAGAACCTGGCCCTGCAGGTTGTTCATGGATTTGATTCTGCTTCAGAAGGGGAAGGGAGGAATGTGCTTTTAGGAGGTCCTTTCCAGGCATAAAATGCACAGCTTTATGATTGCAAAGTATATTTTGCATGGTAGAAGTATACTTAATGTATGTTTAAAACATGGCATTATATAGTACATTATTACTGTCCAAAACAATCCACTTTGGTGAGGAAATAAATTTAGGGAGGGACAAACTGGGGTGAAGAATAGGTGGGATAGCCAAATCAACCATTAAGGATTATATGAGTTCCAGGGGTGTTTGCTACCTAAATTATTTTATAATCCTCCACTGAGATAAGATTTCTTTTAACTCTAAACAATTTTTAAATTCTTTAAAATACAGGACAGTGCCAATATCAAGGAAAATAGTGACTAAAGGATATGTGCTTTAGCTACTATAGGTACTTACGGGTCACAAAATGTAATTCCTTTGAGAATTGTTTGGTAATGTTATAGGTCATTTATGGCTTCAGTTCCTTTATAGCATAATAGCCCTTTCATACAAAAAAAATAATAAATTATTACTTCACTCTAGTGTCTTGTATTTCTTTCATCTATTCATTTTAGAACTCCTTTTGGGGCTACATACAATTCTCAAGTGAATTTTTTGGCCTTCTGGCAAATACAGTCTCTCTTCTGATTCAGTTTCATGTGCTTACTCTCTATGGAAATTTCCAAACTCTTTTTCTACTCAGTTTAAGCTTCATAAAGATATATTTTAAAAAGCTTGCAATTATTTTTATTGCATATTTTACCTGGGATCATTTGAGCAACATTACTTTTCTTCTTTAAAAAGGAATCTGTAACATTTAAATTTTGGTAAAAATAGTAGCAATTGGTAGCAATGAATACTTAACTTTGACCCTGCTTTGAGCAAGGATGTTGGACTAGACAATCTCCAGAAGTCCCTTTGAATGTCAACAGTTCTATGATTTTATAGAATGGAATGGAATGGAATGGAATGGAATGGAATAGAATAGAATAGAATAGAATAGAATAGAATAGAATAGAATAGAATAGAATATTTCAGTTGGAAAGGACCTACACCATCTAGTCCAATTGCCTGACCACTTCAGGATTGACCAAAAGTTAAAGCCTGGTACTAAAGGCCTTGTCAAAAGCCTCTTTTTAAGGCAGGAACAGGCACAGGGCACGGACCACCTTTCCAGGAAGCCTGTTCCAGTGCTTGACCATCCTCTTGGTAAAGAAATGCTTCTTAATGTCCAACCTAAACGTACCTTGATGCAGCTTTGAGCCATTCCCATGCATGCTATCACTGGATTCCAGGGAGAAGAGCTCAGCAGCTCCCTCTTGACTCCCCTTCTCAGGAAGCTGCAGAGAGCAATGAGGTCGCCCCTCAGCTGCCTGCTCTCCAAAATAGACAAACCCGGAGTCCTCAGCCACTCCTCACAGGACATGCCTTTCACCAGCTTTGTTGCCCTCCTCTGGACACGTTCAAGTACCTTAACATCCTTCTTAAACTGTGGGGCCCAGAACTACACACAGTACTCAAGGTGAGGCTGCACCATCACTAAATACAGTTGGGTAATCATCTCTCTTGACTGGCTGGCTAAGCTGTGTTTGATGCACCCCAGGATGTGGTTTGCCCTCCTGGCTGCCAGGGCACACTGCTGACTCACATCGAGCCTGCTGTCCACCAGCAGCCTCAGATCCCTTTCTGTAGGGCTGCTCTCCAGGCACTTCTCTCCCAGTTTATATTTGTGCCCAGCATTACTCCATCCTAGGCGCAGAAACTGGCATTTGTTCTTGTTAAATTTCATGCCACTGATGACTGCCCAATGCTCCAATCCATCTAGATCCCTCTGCAAGGATTCTTGTCCCTCAAGAAAGTCAACAGCACCTCCCAGTTTGGTGTCATCAGCAAGCTTGCTAATGGTGCATTCAACTCCTGCATCCAGATCATTGATATACATGTTAAACAGAACTGGCCCAAGAACCGAGCTCCAAGGAGCACCACTGGTGACCGGTCACCAGCCAGACATAGCCCCATTCACTACAGCCCCTGGAGCCCTGCCATTCAGCCAGTTCTTCACCCAGTGCACCGTATACCTGCTTATCTCACAGCTGGACAACTTGTCAAGAAGAATACTGTGAAGGAGAGTATCAAAAGCCTTACTAAAATCCAGAAAAACTACATCCACTGCCTTCCCTTCATCCACTAGGCAAGTCACCTTATTGTAGAAGGATATCACATTAGTTAGGCAGGACTTTCCCTTTGTGAACCCATGTTGATTGTGCCTGATGATTCCATTGTCCTTTTGTGTTTTAAATAGAATCAAAATTCTAAGTATTAAATAGTAATCCAAGAATAATCTAGAAATAAATGAAGGCATAGTTTAGTTCCGTGACTGAAGCTTAATTAATCATAATTTTCAGCTATTCTTACACTACTGCTGAGTGTCGAAGTTATTAAAGTCACTAAATTAGAGAGACACGAATGAATAAAAGAAGAAATAAATTGTTTGGCATGACTATCACATGTGCATTTGGTGTAGGTACTTGTATAACCTTTTCCAAAATAAATGGAATTAACCTATCAGCTCCTCCCTCAATCTACAGGTCATAAATATATCCAAATTCACAGCTGGATCACCCTTCTCTTTTCACTATGGTCATTATACACATTTATATAGCAAAGGATTTATAAATAAATCTAGGCAACTGAATGATACAGAAGGCATACCTGAGAGAGAATAGAACAAGAAGGACAAAATAATCACTCTCTTGGGTTTGGTATGGATCTGAAGGAGTAACTCAAGCAGATGGAATAAGTATTCTGTGTACAGCTTCAGTTTGTTCTGTAAGTGCATATCTATAAAATTAATACAGAAAGGTAGTTTAAAATACTAAAATCTTTCAATGTACTGGAAGATAGTGAAACATGACCTTTTTGGTACCACCTACAACTTTGGTTTTTCCTTGGCATTCAGTGTTACCTGGTTTAATCATCTGCTACATAACCTCCCCCAAAAAATTACCTCAGTCTACTTGTCCCAACCTCAAGATGATGCTTTCTTCCAGCCTTAGCAGAATATTTTTAAGGGGTGTCCTTGTGTCTATTTTCTTAGTCTGAAGAATGAGCTGCTTCCCAAAGAAACAGAAGATCTCTGTTTAGGCATTTTGTTAGACATAAGGACAATATAGAATCATGACTAAAAGAATATCAGATATGAATCTGATCATACAGCCTGGTTTATTTCACTATAAATTAGCCTAAAACTGGTTGAGATAGACCAGATAATAACACAGCTCTCTGGGGATTAATTAGTCCCCAATACAGTATTGGAGAAATATTCTTAACTAAAAGGTTTAATTGTGCTGATTAGTAAAACTTATGTATGTAAATATATGTATGACAGCTCAGAGTTTCCTCTAAATTTCATTCAGCCCAGCACTGAAGGAAATTAATTGATACCTTGGGGTGTCAGCATTTCTCCATAATACTGGGTGAATGTTTACTCCAGATGTACTTCGCTGGGAAGATAAAGAGTGTATATGAATCAAGGGCAAAATCTGAACATAGTCAGGTAAAAGTTAAATTGTTATTTCTGATCTGAGAAAAGGCAATCACTGGGGAAGACAAAACTTTAAAGACATAGTTCTAATATATTACAAAACACAGTTAGTTCTCTTGTTTTATTTGAGAAATGCCTTCCCATTACTGTGCTGTAGCACTTGCAGCAAAGCATTCCATTGTTCCATTGTACAAAGCAGCCTTTCTTCTGCAAATCTCAAATATTAAGGCTACATTCTTACATCTTGCCTCACAATGCATGTGTGATACTCAGACAATATATGTAGGATAAGTGAGACAGGTAGCCAAAGGAACCTTAGTAGATATAGTAGATATATGGATGTAGATAGGAACTGTTTAATGATTATCTAGCTTGTGATGAAGTTAAAGGAATTTCAATAGTAGTAGACATAGCCCAAGGGGATGAAAGATGATGTTTAACGCTTACATTGTTGAAATTAGCTGAGGCAGAGACAGTTCCTGATAAGAAGCAGGAGCTGGGCCCAAGAGCCAGCCAAGACTGGTCTTGAGGCTTGGGTGAATGCCAAGAAACCACTGAGCCTGCACAAGAAAAGAGGTTACTAGCAGTGATGAAGAGGAGTCATCTATCTTCATCTCTGCGACCACCAGACGACCACCATAAGGAGGCACTGCGCAAGCGCAGTTGAGAGGAGACTATGGAAATGACTTCTTGAAGCTAATTTTAATATGAAGTGGGGATAGGTGATACATATGTATAGGCATATTGTGAAACTCTATATATATGTAACACTTGACTGTATAAGCTTGAAGCGAACTGCCGAGTCAGGTGCGCACGACTTTGGTGGGACTACCCCCCATGCTGCCCAGCGCTGAATGAACATACCTACTTTAAAATCTCACTGATTGTGGAGTCTGTTTCCACATGTCATAAGGACCCTTCTGTGACACATTACCTGGAAATTCTCCCAAATTAATATAATCCTGAGATCATTCAAAAGCAGAGTAGCAACTGGTTTAGCAGTACCTATCACCGTTGCACCTATGACTTAAAATTCAGAGAATCATAGAATATCTCAAGTTGGAATAGACCCAGAAAGATTGAGTCCAATCCCTGCTCCTCACAGGACTACCTAAAACTACACCATATGTCTAAGAGCATCATCCAAATGCTCCTTCAACTCTGACAGGCTTGGTGCTGTGACCACTTCCCTGAGGAGCCTGTTCCAGTGATCAACCACCCTCTCAGTGAAGAACCTTCTCCTAATGTCCAGTCTGAACTTCCCCTGACACAGCTTCACTCCATTTTCTCGTGTACTTTCGCTGGTCACCAGAGAGAGGAGATCAGCAGCTCCCCCTCTGCTGCTCCCCTTGAGGAAGTTGTAGACATGAGGTTACCCCTCAGCCTTCTCTTCTCCAAGCTGAACAAACCAAGTGACCTCAGCCACTTCTCATAAGTCTTGCCATTTAGACCTTTCACCATCTTGGTCACCCTCCTCTGGGCACACTCTAACAGTTCAATGTCCTTATATTGAGGCACCCACAACTGCCCACAGGACTTGAGGTGGGACCACACCAGTGCAGTGTGAAGTGCAACAATCACCTCCACTGACCGGCTAGCTGTGCTGTACTTGATGGACCTCAGGACACGGTTGGCCCTTTTGGCTTCCAGGGCACACTGTTGACTCATATTCAACTTGCCATCAATATACATCAAATTACAACCAAGGAATAGAGAAATAAAGGCATTGTGGTATCAAATATTCCCTAATAGCCGAGTTACTGTTAAGATGACTAACTCAAATGTGATTATAAATTAGCAGTAGTATTGGAATGAGGAATGTGATGGTGGAAATGCACCTTTGATCTGTTTCTCATTCCCTAGTGCCAAGTACAACTTGGGCTATTTGAGATGTCTCACAGTATGTAAGTTTTCTTCCATTTCAACCTGTTCACTCATTAACATCTTGTTATATTCATAAAGTCGTATGGAATTTCAAAGACATTTAAAAAAAGGAGGATGTCAATATTGAGAGGTTTGGTTGTTTTGTTTTGTTTTGGTTTTTTTAAATAACTTTAATGTTATAATCAAGGTATCTAATTTAAAAACACATTAAATAACTATACAAGTGAAAATAATATACACAGTTTGTCAGGTAGAAGAAGGATGTTGACAATTTCTTATTTAGAAGAACAAAAGAAACCACTTGCCTCAGCATGTATTTTGCATATAAGTGTAAACCTGCATTATACCAGTATTAGTTAACATGCAACTTTTATCAGCTGGTGTCATTGCTACCTTCCTAACTGATGGTATGCTCTTGATTCTTATAAACAAACCACAGTGTCTCTTATCTTCTTTATGCATTCCTGTTTATTTTTTATATTTTTAGAAATTTGAGTGTCCTGCAGAGCGGTTGGATCTCAGAGGATGAAACATCTGAAACAAAATTTCCATAAGGCCTAAATAGCCAGGCATTAGATTTAGTCTTTTTTTCAAAGACTGCAGTTTATGTGATCACCGTACTTATCATAAAGATGTCTTTTCTGAACAGTTCAGGCAACTGTCAACTTTTCATGTTTCCAAATAAGAACAATATTAAAACTAAGGCTTTATTGAGGCTCTAAGAGAAGTACGGGAAGAAAACTGTTCTGATTCATTCCCTCTTGTTAAAACTAACAAGCCTGAGACATTTTATTCTGCAAATTACCTCTGCCTTTCAGAGAGATGATTATTACCTTTTACAGCAAATGTTAGATGGATTTTTTTGATCCATTTGGAAGACTAGATAAAACAAAGGATCTTGCACAGTGTAATAGTCGATACCATGAAGAAAGAAAAACAGTAATCATTGTAGAGTGGTAGGTTTACAGTTGTCAGCATTCAATACTGTGGACTTGGTAACAGTTTTCAGAGACATAACCAAGATTATGCTAACTTGACTTGCAAGAGAAAAGGGCAATGGTGTGTTCTCTTCTGAGAAAAGAAGTCTTCATCCCTTGCAAAACTTCCTTTTCTGTGTCAAGCAGAAGTCAGCAAAGCAGAGCTAGAGTATAGTAATGCAAATGTTATTGATACAGGAGGTTATACTTTAAACTGTCAGTTCTATCTCTTCAGCCAAGCCTTTTTCTCTGTGATGGGTTGACCTCAGCCAGGAGCTAAGTGCCCAACTCCCCCTCTGTGGGGTGAGGGTCAGAATTGGAAGAGTAAAAGCTAAAAATCTGTGGGTTGAGATAAAGACAGTTTATAGGTGAAGCAAAGCTCTGTGTGCAAGCAAAGCAAAATAGAGAATTCAACACTGCCATTGGCAGGCAGATGTCCAGCTACTTCCTGGGAAACAGGGCCTCAGCGCGCCTAACAGTTGCTTGTGAAGACAAATGTCATAACCACAAGTGTCCACCTTCCTTCTCCTTTCCCCAAGATTTTATGGCTGAACACTGTCATACAGTATGGGATAACCCTTTGGTCAGTTCAGATCAGCTGTCCTAGTTGCATTTCCTGCCAACCTCTT
The DNA here is from genome assembly GCF_947461875.1 of Haliaeetus albicilla. NCBI lineage: Eukaryota > Metazoa > Chordata > Aves > Accipitriformes > Accipitridae > Haliaeetus > Haliaeetus albicilla. The sequence continues at coordinate 34,682,168 of NC_091516.1, forward strand.
GCCCTCACCCAGCCTACTCACTGGGTAGACAGAGAGAGAAAACAAAAGAAAATAAAAGAAAATCTTGATGCTGTGCAAGCACAGCTCAGCAATAGGCAAAACACCAGTATGTTATCAACACTGTGAATCCCAGGTCTGTCCGTTAATGGTGTGGTTGCTAGCAGCTGGTGCTGATTGGCATGAGTTGTTGTGACACCTGATGCCTATCTGCTGCCATGGCTGGCAGCTGACACAGCAACTGACAGGCTGCTTGTGCTCAAGGTACAACTCTTTTCTTATAGCCTAGCTACTGTATCCTCTATAATGCTAAAGTCAACTTTTCCTAATCTGGGTCCACGGTCTTCTGAATTGGGTGCAAAGTATATATTTTTTTTTTATATTCCACACTTGTGTTCTCTTTGCACACATATATGTCAAGTGTCTAATTCCTCATTTATTTCTTTCTTCCTGGTACTCCAATATGGCTTCCTTAGGTCTCCTGTTAAAGGCTATACACCATTCTTCTGTATTTTGATAATTTACAATAAATGGTGCTTGGTCTGCTACCATGTCTATTGCACCTGGGCATCTGGAGAGTTCTGTTCAACTTTCAAAAGACCTGTAGTCAGCACTTTACAATGGAGATGGAGCAGTAGTGTGAAAAGAGCTGCCTTTAGTTTGCTCGAAGAGATTGTCTCCATGTAGCCTTTTTTACCTTTTTCTTTTTCTTTTTTTTTTTTTTAATACAACTGAACTATCATAGATGTATAAAAACATGTCTGCTGTTCTGGATTTCAGAAATTTGAACAAGTAACAAACTGAGAAATTTCCCTGTAGTCCCCATTTTTCCTTCAGATTTCAATTAACTGTTTTCTGGGTTTGGAATTATTATTTCTTTTTTTCTGTTGTTAACAGTAAGTATTTCAGGAATTTGACTTTTGCATCTTGATCTTCGTATTGTTGTTTTTTTACACTTATCTTTCCCAAGACACAAGTGTTAATGTTCAAACACAGGGCTTTTATTCTATAAATAGTTCCCCAGCTACGTGATTAAACAGCCATTAACCAAGACCTAATGGTTTAACCACTTATTACCTTTTTGTGTTTTCTGCTGGGAGGCGATGCTTCATTTTATCTTCCTCTACTGCCAACTTAACAACTTCCAATATTTCCTATATTTGTCCTCTTTGAGCTGCAGTCCCACATGGAAAACAAAAGAACTGTATTAAAATTCAACTAGTAACTTTAATAACTGAAAAATGAAATACCTGAAAAGGATGTTACAATTATTCCTAAATGAGGCACTTTAAAACTAAAATATGCCTAACATAGTGCTTAACCCTTCCTCCTCCCAAACTCCTGGCCTATTATTTTAAGGAGTGTGTTCAGACTACTGTAAATGTGCCCTCCAGGAACACTGGGATATAAAAAGAAAAGGCCACATAAAGATATTTTCTTTGTGGTTTCAGTTTAAACTGACCTTAATTTTTTAGGTATGTCTTCAAAATCTTTTTCTCCTTCTGTTAAGAATTTGCCTTTTAATTTTAGGTAGACAAACATCTGAGTCTCTAGTGCTCCAAAAAAAGTCCAGGATTTGTCCAAGGAAAAGCCAAACCAAACCTGACACAGACAATAAACCTAATAAAAATGCATGTTTTAAATTATATTTTCCAATTTCTTCTGGAAATTTTTGGAAAATTTAATTGCAACTTGGCTGTATTTGTTATATATATCAGAAGAAGATCAAATTCCTATAAACTATAAAATGTCTTGATCTGTCATGACCCTTGGCTTTTGCAGTATATTTTAGAACCTTTTGATCCACCTTCTAACTTTTTCAGCACATCTTCTTCTTTTCATGTGTATGGATGCATTTTCATTTTATGGAGCATCTTGACATTATTGATTCTGTTTGTTGTGAGTACAGCATGAAGAGTGCTGTCCAAGTGCATGTAGGTGTTGTTTTTATAGGACATTCATATTCCTTCATCAAAACATATAAGCCACTAGGCTTCAAAGACTTCTGTGTAATGATCCTCAGCTGCATCAGATCTATACAGATAGTTATATAGTAAAAGCATACTGCATTTCTTGTAAAAGCAGTGAATATAATAGTTTTTTCTCTTCAGTTCCTTTCCTCAAGAATTATCCCCATGAGCAACATAAAATTATAACGTGTAAAGTATAAGATGCATTATAATTCATGTTCTGCCCACATATAACAAATTATAACAAATGTTTGAATGTGATAGAGCTACTCAAAAACTCATGAAAAAAAGGCAATATGAGTAGAATAAGCATAATGTTTAAAATAATTTAATCTTTTAAATAAACATAGATACTCATCTAGAAGGCATTGAACTGTTTTACAAATTACAGTCAAGAGAAAATCTTTGCTACTGCTCTGAAGCTTTCAAGAAAAATATAGCACAACTATTATCTTTGTTCCTTCTCTTTATATATTAACCTTATTCCCTATTTTATACTAAACTTTCAGTAGCTGAGTTCATAATATAGGTCACAGGTTTCAAGGTGAAGTAACCTGGAAAGAAGGGAGATCACTTTCCTTGATGGTAGGACAAGTACATCCAACAGCTGGAACAAGTTTTCTTTCAAGTGGAAACAGCTGATTTCATTTATGCTATGAGGCAATCTGAAGTATTCTGTTACAAGGTGAACAAAAGCCTGTATTTTGTGGAAGACACCAAGGTTTGTTTTGTCCCTATTATGTGATAAATGGTATACCAAAATAATTGTATAAATTTGCAGCATATCTTTAAAATGTCACATTAGTCACTTATTCAAAGTTATAAAATTATGTGTTTTAACACAAGTGATACCTTATTCATAGTACATTCTGATTTTTTTTGTCAATGAATACCCAGTGCACCTCCTCTTTGATTATCTTCTGATATATATTAACTTGTTTTTCATACATGAAGGATAAATTTATTCCAATTCCAGATCTCTGAATCCATTCATAGGTGTGGGCAATTTTGTACTGGTACTGCAAGTCTTTCTTTCATTTAAAAGCTGTGCCTTATACATAACATATGTACATATATATATGAAGAGAAATATTTCAATTTACATGTAGAAATAACCTTTTGTATTCTGCTTATCATGACAACAAAAGTTCTGTCTGTGAAAGTGGATACAGTACCAAAACCAACTATATAATTCTGATCATTTAATTTGAACCATTAAACAGTTTGCAGTAACTTTCCCCCACCAACTTACCCATATTTGTCATGTCTAAACTGTGGACATAGGCATAAACTTTCAACTTTATTTCCATGTTCATCACAGAAACTCTATTCATGTAAGACAGTTCATGTGATAGCAGAAAAGTCTATCCAGTTCTAATACAGCATCATGTGGAATTGCCCCTTTTGCTTCATCTCTTGAGCAGTCCTGAACTGTGGATTTACTATACTGGCTTAAGGATCTTTGCAACACACAGGCTAATTGTCAGGAAAAGCAACATGATGATGGATGTCAGTATAAATTTCCAAAATAGATACTGTCAGACTCTAGAAACGAATGACTCCAGATAACTCAGTAATCCTGTAAACCACATTGTTCCTTTCATATGTGGAGCTAACAGTTATATACTGACTTGCCAGTAGTAAACATTTTGTGAAATGTCTAGGTATATGCTATTGGAAAAGAAGAATTATTGGTGATTTGCATATTATCTCATCTTTTGTGAAAGTATTTGCACATCATAAGATAAAAAACAGTGTGAAAATATTTGTATATCAGAGAAGCAATTTCTAATGATAAGGAAAATTGAACACTCTAATAGGTTGCCTAAAGAAGCAATCTATTAGCAACCTAATCCTCATCAATTGAAACTTTTAAGATTGCGTTAGTGTCCTGGGTTCAGCTGGGATAGAGTTAATTTTTTTACAGGAACCTGGGAGGTGGGGGGCATAGCCGGGGCAGCTGACCTGAACTGGCCAAAGAGCTATTCCATACCATGTGACATCATGCTCAGTATATAAATGGGGAGCGGGCCGGGGGGTGGGCGCTTCTTTTCGGTGGGGGAAGTGGCAGAGCGTCGGGTCCCGGGTGGTGAGCAGTTGCACTGTGCATCACTCTTTTTGTATACTTTTTCATTAGTACCGTTGTTGTTGTTGCAATTTCTTTGTGTTGTTCCAGTAAACTGCCTTTATCTCAACCCTCGAGGTTCCAGTTTTGGTTTTTGGTTTTTTTTTTCTCTCCTCCGTCTTCCCCCCATCCCACCGGAGGGGGGCGGGAGGAGTGAGCGAGCGGCCGCGTGGTCCTTTGTTACCGGCTGGGCTGAAACCACGACAGTTAGACAATACTGTCAGTAATGTCTTACACAAGGTGGGCTACAGTCATCCCCATCAAATAGTTTTAATAGTTTAATAGAACATCCTTCCCTTAAAATCAGGCTATTGAGGCTAAATTTAGTCTCCCCAGCTCAATTCTAGTACTGCCTTTGTAGCACTCTAGGACCAGAAATTAAGTAGATGTCCTGCAAAATCTGCAGTGCATTCTCTCAGTGGTATAGAAAATTTTGTCCATTAAAAAGCTCTGAAGAGTTGTATTGGTGAGAAGAAAACCTGAAGGAAAGGTACAGTGATGTGATTTTTTGCTTTGTAAGGCTTGGAGGAGGGGACAGAATTTGCCACATAAAATTTGGAAGCCTTGACTTCTGGTATCTTGGATTGTTTTAATGCAGCACATTGTCTGACACTGCAGAGGTCAACGTTAAACCAGATTTATGGAACTGTTGTGGTGCTTCACTGTGGCTAAGGGGTCTCTCCCCATGAAAATATCTGAGACGAGCAGTCACAGCTGGTATAAATGATGCCTGGTGATTGGTATTCACAGGTGAGTGTTGCTACCATCACAGTATTATACTTATGAATCCAAGTATTAGCTCAATAGAAAAGTTATCTGGTTAGAATTTCATGTAAAAATTTAATTTGTACTGAACAGTACAGAAAGATTCAAACTGTACATTGACAATTGTCTAACACAGTAGACAGTCTAGACCTCTTACATAAACTTTGATAAAGCTACATTTGGAAGAAACATCAAACAAGGAATATTGACTCTAAACTAATATAGTGCTTTAAATAAGTTCTATGTAAAGAGCAAAATAAACAAGTCATGTGTCCATAAGAAAAAAGATGAAAAAAAACCCCAAACCCAAACAAGCACTTTATTCAAACACTTCCCTATCTTCCTATAAGTGGAATAGCTTTTAAGCTTGTTTTTGTTACTGCTTCCTAAACCAGGAAAACTTTCAGACTCTCATTTAAAAACAGTAAAAATAATGAGAATGTTAGCATTATAGAAAATAAGGTAATATTATCAAAGCTGACACACAGAGATAAGAACAGAAAAAGTAAAACTTTTGTTAAAGTGAAAATTACAGATTTAGCTTGCTGTTCTACTACACATTAATCAAAAGTCTGACTATGAGATATTTATTGGCCTTAATTGGTTTGCTGCTCATTTTAGAGTGGATAGCTGAAACTACATTACAATATTAATGAGTACAATTGATCTAGGCTCTGCATTCCAATATACAAAGGTACTATAGGAGTATGAATTAGGATTTAAGAGGAAATTTCTCTCTTCCTTTTCCTATGACTTATTTATGTGAGGTATTTCAAACACACTGACTTGCAATTAGTTTTCTGTGATCTAATGGATTTTAATTTAGTAGTAAAATTAGGACCAGACGGCTAGAGTTTGTGGTGCTGGCAGGCATATCATTGTTGATAGAGGTAACGAAGTACAGCACCCTGATGAGCTAAGATCTGCCACCATTCAGATTTTCTGGCAATGACAAGCCTGTCAGCAAATGTAATTCATGCCAAAAGACAGGATGACACAGAATTGTTTAGATGGTCTGCTAAGAATCAATAACACAAATCTCAAAAAAAAAAAAAAGAAAAGAAATAAAATAAATCATGTACTGTTGAAAAATTAAAACATTGTCAAAAGTCAGCAAAGAATTGTGGAAACATAATAATCCAAATAAGAAATGGGAATTAGCAACTCAGGAAGTCAATTTAAATAAGCTATGTGGTCTTAGTAATAAAGGGTGATATTACTCAACCAGTCTTCATAAGGTGGTGGTAAAGCAGTTAAAGTCTATAGGATCTCACAGATGTAGACAAAAGGTATACAAGTTGGAGACAGTAAATATTGAGAGGGAGATATCACAGCTGTTGATGGATTACTGAAAAGATAATAATGTGATTGGCTACTGGGGAAGAGTTTGCATTTGTTGCTGAAACAAAAGTAACCTCATGATTATCCGAACTAGGTTGGTATCGTCTGTGGAAAACTGGATTACAAACTTGGGTCTATAGGAGGATACATTTTCTGTAGTAATTATTTTAAGTGTTGACGATGTCTTAGGAAAGGTTTCTGCCAATTTGACTTCTGGACTTGTATTTGTTTTGTTGTCTTAGTCTCTCCAGATGCCTAGGTTCTTTTTTCCATATGTTCTGTTGTCTAGACTGGAAAATTCAGCTGAGAGAGACTCAAAGACTTAATGTCTGAAACACTGGAGGGGGCGGGGGAGGGGGAGGGGGAAGTTCAGCCTAACAACTAACCCTGCATAACAGCGAACCCCGCAGCTGAGAAGCCAGTCAGCAACAGGGCACAGAGGCCATGCCCTGCCGTAGGATGCACAGTTCCCTGTTCTGACATGCTGAGCGGGGCAGCTCACCGTGTATGGCCAAAGATCAAACAACGGTCATGCTTGCAGGGAGGGAGAAGTTACTCCCCAAAAGATGCCCAAGCCCACCGACCCATTTCCCAAAGGTTCTGGAAGCACAAACCATGCATGACACCTAATTAGCCTAATGAGTTTGAGTGCCCACTGGAAGGAGGGACAAGGACACAATAAAAGGACATGAACTGAAGCCCCACATGCGTGCACCCTCTGGAAGTGGACCCCTCAGCTGCCAGAAACGACGCTGGACCCAGAACTGGTGAAATAATTTTATTTTCTCTCTCTTTCTCTCTCTCTCTTTTTTTTTTTCCCCCATAATCCCTACACCTCATCCCTTTAGACATAAAACTGCTGACCAATCCTGGGACTAGGAGTAGATTCAGCCACCCCTGGGCTTCTCTCTGAGAAGGAGTATAGAACCTTGTGACTCAACGGGAGGGCTCCCCTTATTTTCTTCCCTGAACTGATCCCCAAATAAGCAAGACTTTTAGTATATGTTGAGTGGCGTATGGTTAGCACATGTTACACAGTTTACTGATGTAGTTTCATGCCAATTCTTGTTGTGAGCAAATAAAGGTTGAGTTTTGTGAGTTAAAGGATACCTGGTGCTCTTTCACTTTAATCCTGACCTGGGAATCGCCAAACCTGAGTCATCATCCTGAGAAATTGGGATGTGACATCAGCCTAAGCCCATCTTTTGATAACGAAGATACTGAAGATTTCCTAAAGCAAAACAATGGAGATAGCAACTCATTTATCTGAGACTGTTTTGACTTCTTATGGAAAGTCATCTTCACTCCAGTACTACTTTGTTACCCAGCTATGGAGAATTAATCATGTTTGGCACAAGGAGATGTTTTCTCTAGATCTTGTTGCCATGAGTCTGTTAGGCAGCAGAGGCAATGTACTGTTATACTGTCAGATTTTTTCAGGTGATCTTCCAGCATTTTCGTTTGTGCAAGAAGAAAGATGCTCTGTGACAATTGTCCTTGTAATCATGTTTGTTGGGGAGTTCTAAATTAGAGTATTGTGAATTGGAAAAACAAACAATGACACAATAAATACAACACCTATACAATACAATACTACAACACCTAAAATCAGCATTAAAACAGTATAGAGGAAGAAATATAAAAACCCAAAAGAAACAAACAAAATCCAAAACCCCCAAACCCCTAACAGATGGTACACCAAATGTAGCCTGAATGCTCCTCAGATAATCCTATACGGATATGCTAATTCTTGAGTAACTGTATTGACCTGAATTTGACTGGGGATCTGTGCAAATATGTTGACTTTCTTCCATAATCTTACAAATCCTGAGAAGTGTTTTACTATGCATGACACATTAGGGATGTGAAAACTGCTACCAATCAGTCAGATGAGTTGCATTTATGGATCTGTAAGTTTTTGTCTCTGGATCTGGGCTGACTCAGAATTTGCAAGATGAACCTTCTACAAAATGCAGAGTAAAAATCCTCATTTCTATCTGTATTAATAGGATCTAAGCAATTCTTTTCATATGAAGGTAATGGTATTTCTGTGTGAAAGCTATGCTGTGCCAGATTTGATTGACATGCTTCAATGCAATTTGCACAACAATATGACTAAAGCAGCAGCACTTGCTAGAAGTAGCTACAAATATATTGAGATTACAGTTCTGAAAGTGAATTGACTTATTCAGATTAGATAGTTCCATTTTATAAATGAACTTTGTGGATTTTTGCACTTTGTTTCCTCTTATATTTTAATTGAAATGACCTGCATGTTATAACACAAGGGCTTTAGGTCACATTTCCTAACTTTACTGAAAAAGTCACGAACTGTCATTGCTGATGCTCTCCAGATGCTATACAAACTTCTTCTTTCTTGCTCCATGGTATGCCATAATAGACAACCACAAAGGAGAAAAATGTGTGGTATTGTTTACTGTATGATGATCTCAGAAAAGATTTAATATCCATGTTTTCTACCTAATTGTGCCTCTTAAAAGCATTGTAATGTCCATGCACAAAGACATTTACAACTAAATGAAAACATCTTTAAATTCCTTTATTAGTTGAAATTTTGTGTACAGTTTTCATGGCTGAAGAAGGAGTTGGAGGACATACAAATGAATCCTTACTTCCATTGAAGAGATCAAGAATTAAGTGGACATACTTTTTCACACACTAATCTGTGACTGATATTTTAGTTTCAGGAAAAGGTTTATTAGACTTGGGAATACATATATCTAGGCTTTGGCTCATTAAAATTTATGTTTACTAATAAGTCTTTGCAATATGAATAATTCTTTATGCATTGATTAATCTCATGAAAAATTCAATAAAGAATTCTAAGCTACTTTAGTTGTAGTATCAGACCCTCAACCTCTAACTCATTTACATTGGATCTATTCTTCCATGTGTTCATAGAAGGCTTAGGAAAACAGAGCTGAAACCTAAAGTACTACTGCCTAGCTGCAGTACAGAAAAATATACACATACCTGAAAATACACACAAACATGTCCAGTGCTAAACCATTAGGAAATACCAGAAAATCTAGTGAGATCTTCACAAAATCATTCCAACTACACAGATAAATTTGGATGCAGAGATTTTAATCAGTCATTTCAATGAATAATTCTTTGATTACGCATAAATTCATATTTAGGTCTGAAAATTAAACTTTTTTGGCCATTTCAAGATCTAAATTCATACTGATGCCACATTCTGGAGTAAAAGTAGCTCAGATCTACTGTAAGCTTATGTTTGCAGTGGAGAACTACTGTATTCTTTACAATCTTAATGTGACTTAATAGAAAAAGTTTTATTAATTTTATTATATGAATAATATTTTTTTTTCTCTCTCACAGTGGGTTACTGACTTACCATGTTCTTACAGAAAAATATGGTCTCCTTTCCACTACTTTTCAAGTCTTAACTTTAAAATATCTAGGCAATGCTCTTTTGTGTTGAACTGTTCACAAAAATTAAAAAATGCAAAAATAAATAAAAAAAGCACCCCAGTATGTTCTTTCCATAAATGTTCTCATTTTTGAAGGTGTTTACTCATTTTTGACTAACTTTTCCAAAAAAATCCCAAACCCTTGATCTTGAACATGAGGTAGAGAGCTGCTGTGAAAGTTCCAGTTTGAATAAATTAAGTATGCCAAAATTACAACAATATGCTCGTAACCTTAATTATAGAGAGCACTTTTTTCTGCTCTATTCATTCCTACAAATAGGAATTTATATACTGTCCTGATTTTGGCTGGGACAGAGTTAGTTTTCTTCCTAGTAGCTGGTACAGTGCTGTGTTTTGGATTTAGTATGAGAATAATGTTTATAGCACACTGATGTTTTAGTTGTTGCTAAGTAGTGCTTATCCTAAATCATGGATTTTTCAGTTTCCCGTGCTCTGCCAGGTGCACAAGAAGTTGGGAGGGATCATAGCCAGGACAGCTGACCCGAACTAGCCAAAGGGGTATTCCATACCATGTGAGGTCATGCTTAGTATATAAACTAGGGGGAGTTGGCTGGGAGGGACGATAGCTGCTCAGGGACTGGCTGGGCATCTGTCAGCGGGTGGTGAGCAATTGCATTGTGACTCACTTGTTTTTGTTTTTCTTGGGTTTTATTTCTCTCTCTTTTTATTATCTTCCTTTTCATTCCTCCTCCTCCTCCTCCTCCTCCTGCTATTATTATTATTATTATTTTTAATTATTATTATAATATTTTGTTTTGTTTCCATTATTAAACTGTTCTTATCTCAACACACAAGTTTTACTTTTTTTTTTTTTCTCATTCTCCACTCCATCCTACTTGGGGGGAAGAGTGAGCGAGCAGCTGTGTGGTTTTTAGTTGCTGGCTGGGGTTAAACCTCAACGTATACTTATAGCATTTGATGTATATGTGACTTCTTTCATACAAGACAATACTTTCAGAGTGATTTAGTCTAAAGTCTTAGATGTGAATTACAGTATTTTAACTTTGATGGTATAAATTTCATCTGTCTTAGACATAGGTCAGAAATGGTCTGCATGACTTATTTGAAGCTTTCTGGTTTGTACATAAGGATGAATCTCTATGCATTTAGTTGCATAGAAAATTTGCTGTAATCCTAAACCAAGAATATTTCATATAGGTAAGCATCTAGAGACAGTCAATATACCCAGATAGAGTGGTAGATATCCATACATGTTTATATGATGTTGTTGTGAATGTGTAAACTTTCACTTGATTTTATTTATGACTTCTGCCTTTTTTTCAGAAGCACTAGATGCAATAGAAAGATCCCATGTAATCTAGGAGTAAAAGTCAGAGTGGCCACATTCCTCCCATCTTTGGTAGTTGGGCAGGATGCAAAAAAAAATTATTTATCCAGAATCTCTTCTTGTTTGCAGTGAGCAGTTACATTTAATGCAAAATTCACCTAGAATTCTGCAGTATTTGGTAAAAGTAAATATTCCTTTGATTAGAAACATGTACCAGAAAGATGTTGCTGATTCAGCTGTCTTAAACGTCTTTCCAATGAATCTATCTTGGCAATACTACAGTAATTTCAACCATAATTATTTTCATTAAATCTTTCTTTGCATAAACTGTTTTATTCATGCTATTATAATTTACCATATACTGGTAACAAAGCTCAGGCTATTTCATATTCCATTTCATATTCAGCTATGACTGATTAGTTCAAGCACATTGCATGATCATGCATATACATTGGCACATTTTTCATAATTTTGTCTTCAGATCCAGCAGGTTTTGTTTTCAAGTGGATGATCTTAACTAATGAGGTACACATTTCTTTATGTAAATCAAGGAACAACAAGAAAAACCCCTGAGCTTCTTTCACAAAGCTGTCTAAACATATGCAATTGACACAGCAGCAGGGCAGAGGCCTACCATAAGATTTAGTGTTTTGGGCAGCTTTATTTGAGATAGAAGTCAAGGACAGTAGTCTTTCTTCAAAATAAATTTTCAAGTTATAAATGTTGTAAAACTAAAATAAAGCAACTTCCACTCTTGCAAGTTGTTAAGAAAATCCCCTTCCCTAACCATTACATGAATCATTCCTTATAGGACGAAAGTGTATTAACTTTGTTAATATATATTTTATTAATATATATTATTTTGCATTATACACTGTAATGTAATGAGATCGTGGAATTTTACTGAAGATTTTGGTATTGTTCATGGTTAAGTGAAAAACACTAAAGGACAGCCCAGCCTGGGAAATAAGCATTTTGCTTCTCGGAACCTTAGAGCTGTCCATGGAGGGTAAAGGATATCCCTGGACAACCAGGATAAAGCCAGCATCCCAGCCCCTCTAACACATCTTTGAAACCTTCCCTGTGTTGTCTGGCATCATAGGTAAGTAACTATAAAAAGTCTGACTCAAGAGACACCTGGATCAATAGACAAGCAGCAAGAATGCTGCAAAAATGTAGTTGCTTTACAAAATTTTACTATGACTAGTAATTAGTAGCGTGGGTGCTACTGATTAGTCAAAGCACATTGTACCTGAATATTTGAAGGGTTTAAGCACTTTGTGTAAAATCACATTTGGGGTGTCCCCATATGTCTGGGACACATCCTGTGCATGAATAAATATTTACTTGTGTAATTCAATACTATGCATCCTAGCCCTTCTCCATGGTTGGCAGGGGCCAGTTGCAATTTCTGTGCAAAGTACAAGTCCGTATGACCTGGACGCATATTACAGGAGGAGAGAAAAAGCACTCTTGACCTGAGAAAAGGAGGAAATAATATAACAAGGCAAAGGTACTAGAGTAATTATTCAATACAATGATGGATGTGATACAAAGCATTCGGAGACACTTCTAGCTCAAACGTACTTTGTGATAGACAGATTATGGTTCAATTCCTCTCAACTCTTTGATCTTTTTCTACTGTTGTTTCAGAACTGGCTAGCTCTTTGTTTTTTCATTAATTATTTGTAAGAGGAACATTTTGCTTGCATTAATTTATGTCCTTTATGTAGTATTATAAAATTTGGAACTTTATGTAAAGCTTAATAGTTTAATGTATTTACATTTCTCAGAAATGTATTTAACAAAAGATTGAGGACTTTGATCTCTGGATTGGTTTTGGTTTTTATTTTGCTTTTTTTTTTTTTTAATCTACAATGTCTAATATGACTCAAGGTTCTGGACTGTTTTTTTGTATAAGTCCTTTTTATTAGAATGACTTTGATCTGCAGAAACTGTGTTAGTACTAGAACCAATGACATGAACTGAAGTTTGTATAGACATAGTCAGGCTAAAGCTAGCTATCCAAAAGGATAAAAATGTAGATAGAGGGTTCAGCACAGCCTAACCATGGAATACATATAGAATCACAACAACCAAAAGTGCAAGGAAGGATCTTCAGAAACCAACATCAAGTGTCTTGACTTAGCTTCTTACCTGGTTTGCAGCTTGCAGCTTGGTGTTGCTGTGGTTACACGGTGATTATTTCTCTTGTTATTTTAAAACTTGCTCAATCATATTTATAGGCTGCAGTCTGATCATGGGGTATTTTCTAATCAAGTAAGTCTAGCAAAATCAAAAGCTTTTACCCAACTCCTTTCCCATCCATGTCAAAGTCAAAATTTAATTCAGTGCAAATTTTAAATTAGCCTGAGAATACTTAGAATAAAAGCTTGTTCATCATTGGTGGTTAATGTGTCATTATATCTTTGAAAGACAGTTTTACTGGCAAACTCACTTGAAAGTGGTCAAGCTAACAAAGCAGCATTCAAACACTTCTTCTTTCTGTTTCAGCAAAATATCAAGTTTGAAGGCCAGGTTGGTTTTTTTTTGGGGGTGCAGGCATTGTATCTGTATGGTAAGGTATTATAGCATAAATCTTGCTTCATTAAGTTGGTGAGTGTATCTGTTATGCTTTCTTTAAGATCTTCACAATATCATTCCAACTACACAGACAAATTTGGATGCAGAGTTTTTAATCAGTCATTTGAATAATTCTTTGATTACACATAAATTCATATTTAGGTCTGAAAATTAAGCTTTTTTTGCCATTTCAAGCTCTAAATTTATACTGATGCCACATTCTGGAGTAAAAGTGGCTCAGCTTTCTACTGTAAGCTTATATTTGCAATGGAGAACTGTTGTATTAATTGCCCCTAAAGTTCTTTTTTTAACACAAAACAGGATTTGAGCATTGGGGCTGTAACTACTGGTCTAAACTCTTTTTTCTTGAAATCAGTATCTACTGTGTACTGCTTTTATTATCCATGTTAGTTTTTGAATCACTGTTCTGCACACCCAATTAAAAAGATTTGTAGTGTACTTTGCATTCACAACTCAACTGATGAATGTCAGTTTTTATTTATTTTACTTTCTCACCCATCCCTGAAATTTCCTCTTTAGCTTAAACAAAGGGTTCAGGGATTACTCAAAGCTGCTGCTGGATTTTACTTGGCTTCATACTCCAGCAATTTTGTTCTTTTTTTTTCTGTTCTGAGAACATAAAACATAAATTCTAAGTTCTGGCATTTTGGGGTGGGTAATTCTCTAACTCTAACACAAATTATTTAACTATTCATTCATAAAACCAAAGAATTGTTTTCATAACTGTAGTTTTACATGGCAATATAGAAAGAATCATGAATAAAGATAAAATTTAAAGCACTCAAACAGTATCATTAAGATAGTTTGATGACTGATGTCAAAATTAGATATAAGCTTAATTATTTTGGTGATCTCAGGCCTTTACTTTTGACATCATATAGAATAGATACACAATGCATACTCTGAAATAGAATCATATGCAACCAGGAAAGCACTGATGATGAATTTTAACCTATTATCCTTGCTAGACTTCACTTACTCCTTAGGTTCTGGAACCCTAAAGTATCGTGTGTTCTCAAGGACGGTATTTGCAGAAAGGCAATATAGCACAAATCAGATTTGTGGTGATATTGGTTTTTATGATAAAAAGATTACACAGTCTGAAGCCATTTATAATGAAAACCGCTTACAATAGTATATGGCATTCCTTCATCTATATTATTTTGGACATAACAGCTGAATCTTTTGGTCAAATGCATAAAAAATTAATATTTTTGTTGATAAATTTCATTGCTTCCTTTCTGTTACACTATTATCATCCTGGCATACACAATGAGTTCGACATTAGAAAACATAAAGGTAGAGGATACTTTCTGCTGAATTTGTATACAAAAAGCCCCTAATTACCGCTTAATTTCTGTTGCTTCCTCTTTCTTATCATCCTACCTGTACAGTGAGGATCGATCTAGAATGTATTCAGGGCTCCTGGCTGTTGGAATTATCACTGCCCACTTGCAGAAGATGCTAAACAAGTAAAAATGCATTTCTCACCTTTTATGCCTGAGTACAACACTTGCTATTTTATCAGGGATTCTTAAATTAATGATGACCTGAGCCATTTTGTTTTGCTTTTAGTTTTTTAGTTATGCTTTTGGTTTTTTTAGTGGGCAGGAAGGGAAAAGGAAGGACTTCTTTTGCTTATTTTCTTTGATCCCTAAATTCTTTTTTATCCTTTGCTTGGTAGAACATTATCAGTATTTCATGTTTGAAGCCCTTCCTAGCTCAGATCTTTCCAACCTTGCAATGGTAATAGCTGCTAATCTGTGGGTTGTATTTAATTCTGACTCATCTAGTAGCATTAACATTACTCTTAATACTTCTGAAACTACTACAAGACACAACGTTTGGAGATGAAACTCACTTCCAAGGTTGAAATCACCTTTCATTTTCCACATGAAGTTCAGTTTATTAGGATTATTCTCTATAGTTAATGATTACATCCAGCCTCGGCTCTCAATAGATCTCTTTCTTCTTATAAATGTGTAATGAGAGGAAAAGAACAACAGAAGCAGATTGAGATGAACAATCATTAAATACATTGTATTTGTGAGCAAGTCATGAACCAACAGCATGAAAAAAACAACTCTTTTAAATGAACCTTGTTAGAATCCATAAGAAGAATCAAGAAGTTTATTACAGTCATGACATATTACAGATGTTTAGTAAAAGGTTGTCTGTTTATTTTTTTTTTTTTTTTTTTTTTTTAAGAAAGGACATAGGAAGTGAATTTTGTGTTTCCTGAAAAGAAAGTTAGCTTTGTGTCCCAAAGTAATTTGGCTGATATTCTCAAGCTTTTTAATATTATGTAGCTTAAAAAGAGGATAAAAATAAATAAGTATATATTTGATAAAAATAAAAGCAAATAACATCACTGGTCCATAAGTCAAGCTCAAAACTCATTGGCATTGGAAGAATAAAATTCCCTGACTTTTTTTTTCCTTGAAAGTGTGTGATGTATACTTTTTCTCATTATTAAACTGTAAAACAGGTCAGAACTTTTACAATTAAACAAATATCCTTTGCCATAAAATGCCATGTCATCCAAAAAGAAAGTTTGATGGGAACAAGTCAATTTTAATCAGTTTTTAACTGGGAAATATATTTGAGATAAATATGAGATATGTGGACAAAACCCTGAAAGAATAAAAAGACACAAGAACATAAAAGAGTCTCTTGACTGAAGGATGCACTTGAGTAGATTATTTCTGCATCAAGGGCCTGGTGTATTCTAATGTACAAATATTTCTTAATTTGCCTTTTTTGTTCTTTGTAAAATAAATTTAAAATGTTGAGTTTTATCTTAATATGGGAGAGAAAGCTTTCTCAACAGAGCACAAATTTAAATCTCAGATTTTGGTGAGGAAGATTTCAGTACAGTTTCTGCACCTAGACAGGTTGGTAAATTTGATTATTTACTTTGATAATCAAATACATCAGTCTCAAGAGACTGTGAGTCTGACTGTGGTGGGTTAGCCTTGGTTAACAGCCAATGCCCACCCAGCTTCTTGTTCCTGCCTGACCCCCCAGTGGGATGAGGGGTAGAAAAGAGGATTGAGAAAGCTTGTGGGTTGAGATGAAGACAGGGAGATAGCTTGCCAACTGCTGTTACCAGAACAGACTCAATCTGGGGAAAATTAGCTTAAATTATTGCCAATTAAAATAAGTATGTAATTACTGCTTTGGGTAGTGGGAAACAGAAGGAAAAACCTTAAAACAATCCTTTCCTCCCAACTTTCCCAAGATGATTTTCACTGCTTTGCTCCAGATACCATTGCCCCCCACCAAGTGGTACAGGGGAATGTGGGGAGTGGGATTTATAGTCAGTACACAGCACTTCCTCTCTGCCACTTCTTCCTCCTCACACTCTTCCTCTGCTCCAGCATGGTCTCTCCATGGTCTTCAGTTCCTTCAGGATTATCCAACTGCACCTATATAGGTCTTCCATGGGTTGCTGTGTGGAGGTTTACTCCACCATAAAGCACCTCCTCCTCCTGCTCTGACCTTGGTATTCCCTCTGGTCTTTCTCACTCTTTTTATTCTTTCTATGTCTGGTGGGTTTTGCCCTTTCTTAAACATGTTTTTACAGTGGCACCACACATGGCTGGTAGGCTCAGCTCTGCTTTGTGGTGGGTCCTCTGGAGCTGGCTGGAACCCCACAACCCCCACACTGCCAGCGCCTTGCCACGGACACCCAATACACTGTCAAGAAAAGAAAAATGATCTAGTTTTCTAAAGAGAGAAAGATCTGGGAAACTGTTTCCTTCACATGATGAAGACTGTCATCTGGGAATTGTTAATTGTTTTTGAACTTAGTGATTTGTTGAGTTTGCATTATAAGTACTTCATAACATTAGTAATGATAAAATAAAACTGTTTGAAAGTGATTGTATTTGCAGTTTGATTTGAGACAAAGTTTTCCCTTAACTGATCTGTTCTTGGAAGGAGGTTGGGAAGGTGCTCTGTCCACGCATTCTCTTTCTCTCTCCATCTATGGTCAGAACCAGGAGTTTTATTGTCTCATGAATTATTCATAATCAGGTGGCTTGTATACTGACCTTAAGGAACCTTGTCCCCTTTAGTCACAACCATGGGACATGGCTTCAGTAACATAGAATGTGTACATACAAAAAAATACACAAAAATTCATATGTTGGTATTTAGTAGTATCATTATGTGTTTAGGATTTAGTTGTGTTGTTATGTGCACCAAACCTTTTACCACTGAGGACTTGGCTTTCATGTAACACCAGCAACATACCCTTGGGGCAAAGTGTATTCTGAGCATCTTTTTGGAGGATGGGCATAACCTATTGCATGAGTTACTTTAGTAAATATTCAGATGATATAATTACTTGTTGGGCAACACTGAGATCAGTGATTTTTCTCACTCCATGTAATCTGCTGGAACAGAAAGCCTTTCCCTTATTTTAAGGTTGGTAGAAAGTCAGATTGCATTTTTGTGGAGTCAGTACCTCACGATTCACAGAGACTGGTGTGCTGCTCATCTCTTCCTCTTCCAAGAGTATGGAAAACGAGTCATTTCCTGTGTCTGAGAAACAAAGCATCTTACATCTTTTTTAACCAGGCTCATTTCAGAGTTTCTTGAGCTGGTACACAGGTGAATTATTCAGCACTTCTTGATGTTTGCTGGTGAGGTAGCAATGCTGTGTTGATGGCGTACAGTTAATAACTCATGTTAAAAGAGGGTGAAGCAGTTCAGCGCTCTTCTAAGGTCACTTTCCACACAAACAGTTGCTGCTGAAAAAATGTCATGTGACCACAACAACAGGCAACAAGAGAATGATGAAAATTCATTCTGATGACATATTAACTGTATGAAAATACTGGATGATCATGATAGAATATTTAACCTTTGGTTCAGACTTTTTTCACACATCAGCTTTAATGGGCTGTTAATCTTACACAGTTTGAAATGCATATGTGACAGAGGTACATTTTTGTTATCGGAGATAGGCATTCATAAAAAGTGTGGTGTATTTAAATGTGTGCAAAAATATTTTGCTTTGTCTCAACTGTTCTGAGACTCTTGTGATCCTTTGAGTTGTGAACAGATGACGTTTCTGTCATGAGACATTTTTGCATTTCACATTTTGATGAGAGTGAAAAACCTATATTAAAATATTCTGTCATATGTGAAGTATCTGTTTTCCCAATATCCATTCTCATAAGGCTATGATATACTGATTAAGCAGCGTCTGGAGCTCTTCCTAGAAACAGAAGATCAGATGTCTGTCACACTGAAAATAGTGTGACACAGCTGCTTTTATAATAGATAGCAGCTTCAGCAACTGTGACAGCTGAGAGAGGAGTTTTTGCATACAGAAGCCAGAAAAACTAATGTGGATTTTGTACAATACATAGTAATCTATTACAGTGTACTAGACGTTATACTTATAATGGTTTCCTGAGGTGAGAAGATCAAGGTCTGTTTTAAATACTGTTATATATAAAACATAATTAATTCTTTTCTGGTGATAAAGTATTTTTGTTTTCCCACATCAATAGTATCAATTTTACTGTGGTTGCATCATGTAAAGTATGCAGAAAGGAGACTAAAAGAGTTGAGAAGAGCAGTTTTAGATGATGTTCACAGATAATTTAGAAGGAACATTAGATTCTCCTGACCTGAATGGAAGTCACAACTGCACTAATGAAGAACACAGTCATTGGTGGTAAAGAAAAGTCATTAGGAATCAAATCCCTGACTGAGAATTTTAACTCGATAAATGAGCTGCATAGATACTTAACCTCAGAACTCCCATGATATTTTTAAGTCTGTTTCCAATTAAATCTGTCTTGAGGAACAGCAAGTAGAACAGTATTATATTTTCTTTGGAGTTAGTGGGGATATAGCTTTTCCTTTCACCAGAATGTGTATTCCTGTTCTGGTATGAAAATATAATTGGTCAATGTTTAGAATGTAAGCTGGACTCATAGGAGCACAAATTTTCACTGTTGCACAAGTTTGATAAGGGCAACCTACATTAGCTGACCTTGCTTTGAGCAAGGACGTTGGACTAGACAATCTCCAGAAGTCTCTTTCAACCTCAATCATTCTATGATTTTATAGAATGGAACGGAAAAGAACAGAACAGAACAGAATAGAATAGAATGATCTTGAACATCGTAATAGCGCTTTCCTTGCTTGTTAAGGCAGGCAGTATAATGTATAGCAAACCTACACAGTGATCTTACTGGACATTCTACTATTCAGTGTTTAACAACTTGCTTTTTAGAATACTCCCTAAATGCAGTAAATTACAAAAAAAGTCAAATCTACAATTGGTTCAGTATTACATATTCATGGTGAGAAAAGAAAAGAATAATAAACATGGAGATCACAAGCATGGAGAAAAATTAATTCTGTGATATTTCTAGCAGAGACTTACGTATATCAATATTACTGTATCTTGAGTTAGCTTTCTTTTCTTATGCTAAGGAATCTAGGCTCTTTCCAGTAACATATCTGCTTGGTGTTCAGCTCATGGTCCTTCAAAGCCTGTAATTTCTTTTGAAAAATTTCTTCCTGCTGTGATGGTCCCTGTATTATGTTAGAGCAGCTGATTATTTCTCACAGGGTTTGGTAGAATTCAGTGTGCCATGGTATAATACAGATGTAATTTGTCAAAATAAAGATTTTAGGATGCTTCAAAGCTTTTGTAAAGTAAAATAGAAAAATCCCACAAAAATAAATACTACATGCTGGACAAAACAAGAATGGTGTTGAGTTGGAAGAGATCCAAATGTGTCATTCAGTCCATCAGCTTGAGCTAAATTACGATCAAATACCTGTTGTGATCTCTCTTTTTCTACATAGGACAACCATGCTTTTAGATATGCTATTTGTTTTTCAGAAACTACAGAAGCCCAGATTATTTTAAGTTTTCTGGAATACCATAATATTTTGTGCATTCCTTTCAAGAGTAAAATAGATTTTACTCTATTTGAAAATATTTTACATATTATTAATGTCTTCTTTAAATATTTTAATATCTACTTCCCTTTAGAGTTTTTCACTATTATTCTAAAATATGCTGATTTTTGAAATTATTATTTTTTCCCCTCCCTGACATATACCAGACCAAATACAAAATTGTAATTGACATGTGATGAGTCCAGAAAACTGAATCAGAATTACTAATAAAACAACTACAGGTCAGAAGCTTTTCTATCAGAGTATGCCAAAGTATGATATTGAAATACCTTGTGGAAATATGTAATTTTTGATGAATTTTTAGTTGGACATTCACAAGAAATGTAATAGCTGGCATTCTTAATTTTATGTTATTCTGATTTTTTTTTTTACTGCAGTATTTTAAAGTGTAATATAAAATTATTTTTTAAAAAATATTGTGAAAACCCAAGCAAATAGATTTTGTGATCTTTGAATTTCCTGAAAGATACATATTCAGCTATGACCAGCACTACAAATAATATACATCCTGTCAAAACCTAATTCAATATGAAGTGAGTTAGGCCTTTACCTTCTACAGACCAAATAGGCTAAAGAAGCTATTATATGGATACATTACTATTTAGAAGTGTGACAAACTGTTCTGTGCATTTCAAGCTATTCAATTAGAAAACAGCTAGTGTGTTACTATGAAGAAAAAATGAAGACAACTGTTGCCAGAGACTGTAATTGGCTTCCTCAAGAGATAGATGTATTTTAAAATACAGAATAAGAAAAGTCTACAACAGAGATTTATGTATGTTGTTCTACAAGACAGTCACTTGAACTTTAACTTTCTCTGTCATTATGGTAATGGCACTTAATGGCTCAAAACCCAATTGAACTTTGATGTGTCCCATCTTCATGCAATATGTCTTAAGGTACTTCAGTGCCAAACCCTGATGGGTGATGATGTCTGTTAATACTTCTTCTCTTTCAAACAGTGGAATCACTGGGATGGCATTTTTAATACATAATTATATCAATTAAACCATTTCTGTCTCTCTCTTGTTACAATAATGGTATTTTTCCATAGATAATGATTTCCATTTATCCCAAATATGCCTATTATTATCACTTTTAAAAATATTTTGCAGAAGTTTCAGATGATAATTTTTTCCCACCCATTAGGAAAATGTGTCTCTCCCTTTTATTTTTAGTACCTGTTACTCCTACAATTACCAAAGATGGCAAAAATCTGTATTTGTTAAAAAAAGGGGGCTGTTAAGATTGTTGACAGTTAATAAGTTTATTAAGTATCATCAAGGCTCAGGCCATACACTTCAAATTTCATCAATGAAAACCCACAAATATATACATAGATCCCACTGCCTACATAGGTATATATTTAGTCAATAATGTATTTGAAAAATAACTTTTTCATTGTTCCTAGAAAGTCCACAGTTTGTTTATTTGCAGCAGAACTTTAAAACAGTAAGGGTAAAAATGGGAAATTAGTTCTGTAAACTAATTTTGTACTTTCATGAGATTCAATAATGATACAATTCAATATGTCCTTAGAAATAAAGATTTTGAATCCATACTAATAAAAGAAAAATTTCCTTGAACGTTTCTGAATTTATATTTGTAAAATCAGAGGTAACAAAGATAAGTGTATTGTATTTTATTTATCTAATTACCAAGCCCTGCTTAGACAGTATTTCCACTCCTATCGTTATGATAACAAATATATTGTGTCTACAAAGTGTTAATGTTTTTACAGGCATCCACCTTCATCTAGAGATGTATTCATATTACACGAACATCTCATAAAAAATAGTGGAAATTTTGCACTGTGTAATAAAGGGTATCGTTTGTGATGAGCTTATGTTATAGTTTGCTGTAGTCTAAGAAAGTCTCTGTAGTACCTCATAGAATAAGCATTAGATACTTTAATGAGCATGTTTTTGTGCTTCAGTGTTAATAAATAACGTATCCTTCAAAGTCTTGTATAAAAGGTGAAATCTATTAAAGATTTACATTTAAGAGAACATGGCATGTGTTTGGTATTCAACCACAATTAATCAAGTTTTGAGTTGATCTGAATGCTAATAATTATTCTTGTCTATGAGTTTTCAAATGAAGTGAAGATAGTAAGGCAGCTAAAAGAAACCTTTTGTTTTCCTTAATTCTTCAATGTATTTTTAAATTAACATAAAGTAAGGTAATATTCGTCTTTGTATTCTGATACTTCTGTTTCTTTGAGCTGCAAACAATGCATCCTCATCAGTATCATTTATATGATAAATAGTTAAGAAAGACTGATGGATGTAATTTGATGTTGTGCTCCTTTTAGTTTCAAGCACTGTAATATGGTTTTATTTTGTACAAAGCTTTCAGTCCACTAAAAATACATGGCATAAGAGCTGGAATTTTCCATAAGGTGTCTAAAATTCTGAAGAATAATTGATTCTAAAAGGTTAGTCAGGAATATTCCTCTGTCCAAATAATGCATACTGTATTCATTGAACTATTTATTTAATTTTTTGCTGAGGTATTTAACAAAATTCTTCAATGTTTGATAATGATCTTTCAAACATGCAATCTATTAATTAAAATTAAATTGTAATTTTTTTTTTTTTACTGCATTTTTTCTTTGACAGATTCAAAATAAAGGATGCAAATATCATTCCTGGTAAATTATATTTTTACCAAGCAAGTATTATTACTTCAGTTCAAAGATGTAGAAACAGTCATATAGGAGTGAAGTGACTTGTGAATACTCATTATTTGTATGATATTAGAAAGTCATTAGAAACTTAGTTATGTGGACCATATTAAGAGTCAGCTTTTGATTTGGACACACAACAGTTAAGCAGTGAGTCACAACAGTCAGCGGCGAGGCCAGCAGAGGCAAGGGTAAGCGGGCGGCTGAGCGCTACACTGAGGTGGACGGGGAGGTTCCCAAGGCCCAGGAGCACCAGGGAGGAGCGGAGGGACCGGCCAGAGCCGGCAGCTCTTGCGAGAGAGGCTGGCATTGGGCGCCGTGGGCCTTGCCAGGGGCAACCGCGGGAGACTTGAACGGCCCTGAGGAGCGCGGGCGACCAGGAGCATGGCGCGGCAGAAAGGGCGTGGCGCGGCATTTCGCATGGCAGTTTGTGCAGGTAGGGCGCAGCCCCCGCCCCCCTTCCCAGCTGGAGAAGGCTGCTCAAGTCGTGGATGTCGGCCCGGAGGGAGACCCAGGTATGGTCGCCACTCTGGTGAAAGCCATTGTCCAGAAAAATGTGGCAACGCAGACAGAGGTGCCATGTAAATGTGTGGCTGTCCTGGTGTCTGGCTGCAGGGAGTGCCTGAGTCTGTCACTGATGCCAGAGGACACCTCTTGTGTGACGTGTGACCAGGTGGATGATTTGCTCAGCCTGGTGGCAGAGCTGAAGGAGGAAGTGGAAAGGTTGAGGAGTATCAGGGAGTGTGAGAGGGAGAGAGATTGGTGGGCCCACACCTACCATCCCTGAGGCAGAGGCAGCAGATGGAGGCTCTGCGAGAAGAGGAGGTTCCCCTGCCCTCCTGCCACCAGGCAGGAGGGGACCTCAGAGATGGAGGGGAATGGATACAGGTGCCTGCTCAGGGAGGCAGGCGAGTCCCCTCCCGGTATCCCTCACCTTCCCAGTTTCCCCTACACAACAGGTATGGGGCTCTGGAACTTGAGGACCAGGCCAGTGAAGATCAGGGTGTAGATGAAGCCCTATCTAGGGAGGTGCCTAGGCTCAGTTGGGCAGCCCCACACATTCCCACATCCTCTGAAAAAAGAAAAGGGAGGGTAATTGTCATAGGCGACTCCCTTCTGAGGGGGACAGAGGGCCCAATATGCAGACCTGACCCATCGCACAGGGAAGTCTGCTGCCTCCCTGGGGCCCGGGTAAAAGACATTACCAGGGTACTCTCTGGTCTGGTTCGGATCTCTGATTATTACCCATTGCTGGTTGTGAAGGTTGGCAGTGATGAGATTGCAGAGAGAAATCCAAAGGCAATCAAAAGGGACATCAGGGCATAGGGACGATTAGTGGAAGGACCGGCAGCACAGGTAGTGTTTTCCTCAATCCCTTCAGTGGTAGGGAAATATACTGAAAGGAACAGGAAAACACACCTGGTTAATACGTGGCTCAGAGGCTGGTGCCACAATTCGGTGGAATTTTGGGGTTTTTGATCATGGGGAGGTTTACACGGCACCGGGCTTGCTAGAGACAGATGGTATCCAGCTATCTCAAAAGGGGTAAAAGAATCCTTGCTTGTGAGATGGCAGGGCTCATAGAGAGGGCTTTAAACTAGGTGCACCAGAGATGAGCCTGGGGGCAGCATGCCAATGTTAGGGGTGGATTTGATAAGCCAGCTGAAATGCATCTATGCCAATGTACGCAGCATGGGCAATAAACAGGAGGAGCTGGAAGCCATCGTGCAGCACGATAGATATGACTTAGTTGCCATCACGGAAACGTGGTGGGATGAATCCTGTGACTGCAGTGCTGCAGTGGATGGCTACAAGCTCTTCAGAAGGGATAGGCAAGGTAGAAGAGCTGGTGGGGTGGCTCTCTATGTTAGGGAGTGTTTTGACTGTACAGAGCTACACGATTCTGATGACAAGGTGGAGTGCTTATGGGTAAGGATGAGAGGGAAGGTCAATAAGGCAGATATTGTGCTGGGATTCTGTTATAAACTACCCAACCAGGTTGAAGAGACGGATGAATCATTCTACAAGCAGCTGGCAGTAGTGTCAGAATCGTATGCCCTTGTTCTTGTGTGGGACTTCAACTTTCCAGACATCTGCTGGAAATACGACACAGCAGTGAGTAAACAATCTAGGAGGTTCCTAGAGTGTGTGGAAGATAACTTCCTGACACAGGTGGTAGGTGAGCCAACCAGGGGAGGAGCCTTGCTAGATCTACTGTTTACGAACAGGGAAGGACTGGTGGGAGGTGTGATGGTCGGAGGCCGTCTCAGGCTTAGTGACAGTGAAATGATAGGATTCTCAATTCTTGGTGAGGCAAGGAAGGTGGTCTGCAAAACCAGCACCATGGACTTCCAGAGGGCTAACTTTGGCCTCTTCAAGGCACTGGTTGAGAGAGTCCCTTGGGAGATGGTCCTGAAGGGCAAAGGGGTCCAGGAGGTATGGGCATTCTTTAAGAAGGAAATCTTAATGGCTCAGGACCAGGCTATTCCCATGTGCTGCAAGTTGAACAGCTGAGGAAAATGACCAACCTGGCTGAATGGGGAGCTTTTGCTAGGAGACAAGAAAAAAAGGAGAGTTTATCATCTCTGGAAGAAAGGGCAGGCAAATTGGGAGGAGTACAGGGATCTTGTTAGGTCATACAGAGATGAAATTAGAAAGGCAAAAGCTCAGCTAGAACAAAATCTGGCCACTGTCGTAAGGGACAACAAAAAATGTTTTTTGCAAATATGTTAACAGTAAAAAGAATCCCAAGGAGAATATCTATCCTTTAATGGATACAGAAAGGAACATTGCCAGCAGAGATGAGGAAAAGGCTGAGATACTTAATGCCTTCTTTGCCTCAGTCTTTAATAGACAGACCAGTTATCCTCAGGGTACAATGCCTCCTGAGCTGGAAGGTGAGGATGAAGAGCAGAATATACCCCCCCTTAATCCAGGAGCAAATAGTTAGTGACATACTACACCATCTGGACACTCACAAACCTATGGGACCAGATGGGATCCATCCAAGAGTACTGAGGGAACTGGCAGAGGTCCTTGCCAAGCCACTCTCCATCATCTATCAGCGATCCTGGTCAACAGGAGAGGTCCCAGAGGACTGGAGGCTTGCCAATGTGATGCCATTTACAAGAAAGGTCGGAGGGAGGATCCGGGGAACTACAGGCCTGTCAGCCTGACCTCGGTACCAGGGAAGATTATGGAATGGTTTGTCTTGAGAGCACTCACATGGCAAGTGCAGGACGAGCAGGGGATCGGGCCCACTCAGCATGGGTTTACGAAAAGCAGGTCCTGCTTGGCCAACCTGATCTCCTTCTATGACCAGGTGACCTGCCTAGTGGATGAAGGAAAGCCTGTAGATGTTATCTACCTTGACTTCAGCAAGGCCTTTGACACTGTCTCTCATGGCATACTCCTTGAGAAGCTGGCGTCTCATGGCTTGGACAAGTGTACTCTTTGCTGGGTGAAAAACTGGCTGGATGGAGGAGCCCAGAGGGTTGTGGTGAATGGGGTGAAATCCAGTTGGCGGCAGGTCACAAGTGGTGTTCCACAGGGCTTGGTGTTGGGCCCCATTCTGTTTAATACCTTTATCAATGATTTGGACAAGGGGATCGAGTGCACCCTCAGCAAGTTTGCAGACGACACCAAGTTGGGAGGCAGAGTCGATCTGCTTGAGGGTAGGAAGGCTCTACAGAGAGATCTGGACAGGCTGGATCGACGTGCTGAGGCGAATTGTATGAAGTTCAACAAGGCCAGGTGCCGAGTCCTGCACTTCGATCACAGCAACCCCATGCAGCGCTACAGGCTTGGGGAAGAGTGGCTGGAAAGCTGCCCAGCAGAGAAAGACCTGGGGGTGCTGGTTGACAGCCAGCTGAATATGAGCCAGCAGAGTGCCCAGGTGGCCAAGAAGGCCAGCGGCATCCTGGCCTGTATCAGAAACAGTGTGGCCAGTATGAGCAGGGAGGTGATTGTTCCCCTGTATTTGGCACTGGTGAGGCTGCACCTCGAGTACTGTGTTCAGTTTTGGGCCCCTCGCTACAGGAAAGACATTGAGTTGTTGGAACGTGTCCAGAGAAGGGCAACCAAGTTGGTGAGGGGCCTGGAGCACAAGTCTTATGACGAGCGGCTGAGGGAGCTGGGGCTGTTTAGTTTAGAGAAGAGGAGGCTGAGGGGAGACCTTATAGCACTCTACAGCTACCTGAAGGGGGGTTGTAGTGAGGTGGGTGCTGGTCTCTTCTGTCAGGTGGCCGGAGATAGGATGAGAAGAAATGGCCTCAAGTTGCAGCAAGGGACATTTAGGTCGGATATTAGGAAAAATTGCTTTACTGAGAGGGTTGTCAGACATTGGAATAGGCTGCCCAGGGAAGTGGTTGAGTCACCATCCTTGGAGGTATTCAAAAAGCGCATAGACGGGGTACTCCATAACATGGTTTAGTGGGCATGGATGATGGTTTGACTCAATGATCTTGAAGGTCTTTTCCAACCTCAGTGATTCTATGATTCTATGGTTCTATAACAAGACAGACATTAAAAGCATAAAGAGAAAACATGGCCTGTTATAGACTATTAAGTATCTTTTAATATGCATTAGTGTACAGTTATTTTAGGAATTGACTATATGTTTCTAAGCCAAACTTCCAGCTCCATTTTAGGTATTTTTCTTATTTGAGGATATTTTAAAACTGAAAACTTTACTATGTTTAAGTAAAATCTGTAATTCCATTTTCTCCTCTGCTAAAATAAAAATACACCTGAAGTCAGTAACCTGATGTAAGCCATCAGTTGCCTGAATTGTATGATGGCATTATGCTATTATTATATATGGCTGAAGTCACATTATTCCTTCTATGAGATTAGAGAATACTTTTGTGAACATATTTTTGGTCTTATGAATTTTTGGGAAAGCAAGTTTGATAAATTTTGCCCAGCTTCATACACAAGTGACACAGCAAATCACTCATTCACAGAGGCTAGGAATAAGAAAATTACAAAACTCCTATTTGGATTGATGTTGCAATTTAAAGTAATTTTCTCTAAACTGTTTATACATGAACCCGACCCTCTTTCTTTCTTCCTCATTTCTTAAACATCTTATATGGAGAAAAAGCTATTCCACAGCTTTGAAAAAACATTTATTCAAAAGCAAAGCATATCAATAACAAGCTAAGGAGTATTATCAGCTCAGATGGCACATAAACTCATAGGTCAGTCAGTAGACTACGTGTAAAGTATAGTAGAAGGAATAGTATTCTAATCTGCCTCATTCAACTCCTAAATCAGATGTGAGAAGATCTATTGTATACTGTGCATTAAAGATTTCCAAATGAATACACCTTAGCTTTCTGTAACTGCTGCAGTTATATGGCCAAATGTGATAGCACTTTAGGGCTTCATCCTGCTGTCATTCAGGTAAATACTATTTTTGCAATGGAGTTTCCTGGGAGCAGGACTGAGCACAGATTTGAGCACCATCTCCGTGCAAATTTATGCTTTTAATAATTAACACTGAATATTTTCCTTAGTTGTACTCATAGTGTTGATAACAGGTAAAGATAGAAGCACAAAAAAAATCTATGAACAGTATGTCGTTGTGGCTCTAAATTTTGATTTGAATGAATCAAATAATATTCTGAGCTGATATTTTGTCATCAGAGCTCCCATATATTTATGTGCTGGAAACTATGTGATGGAAGTAGAAATAATAAAAAGAAATCTCCATAACCATACTTGAATTTTCAAACCGTTTTTTTTCCTCGGGAAGAAAGAGGTATAAAAAGAAAGTGACTCATAGATAAATACGAAAGAAAAATTCTCCTTGAAATTATTATTCTTATGCACATCCCATAACTGATAAGCAGGTGCTATTTATGCATGTTTGCTCAGAGCCTTTTCAGTCAGTGCTTCAAGTACGACTGCTACATGTTGGTGTTTTATTGGTGTTTTCCTCTCTTTCAACCTAATTAAATAAAGGGTGGAGCATATGAGTAATTTCTTTTGTCTGCTGTTTTCTTCAAGACAGAGATTTTAAAATTATATTGCTCTCAGAGCTCATGCTGCCAGACAGCTTGCTGTCAAGTCTCTCAAAAAAGTCTTAGTAGGTACCTGAGTAGATAGGTATATGGATGCCAGAGGAAGGATGTCAGGCAATTACTAACAGTAACTACCTCTCTTCAATAATCTTGGCAAGGACTAGGTGTGATCAGACTTGTGACAAATACCAGAGTTAAATGCCTGAGTTGATGAAGTCTTGTGAAATTTATTAGATAGGCTTTGGTTTTGTTTTGTTTGTTTGTTTGTTTGTTTTTTTAAACAAATACTAAATCTGCATTCTTTCCCACCCCGTCTTGACATTAACCATGATGAAGTTTGGCAGAAAATAAACCCTCTTGCATTCCAGCTTGTCCTCAGATATCAGAGGGGCTGGGGGTGGCTCGGTTTAGATTCCGGGTGATGCCCAATTCAGCACTATAAGTCCAGTCATGTTCAATATATTGAACTATCATGATTACAGATGCACTAATAGTGCACTGTACTTTCAATTTAGTCTCATTCAATGAACTATCATGGCCAGACTTAAGGAGTTTTGTCACATTCAATGAACAATCATGGCTAGATTTTAATGAATAGTACAGTTTATTAAAGCAAGAGTACAGGTTCTTTTGGATTGCCTGTGATAAATATACTGTCTGCAGAGCACATGCAAATAATACAGACGACTACATGCACATTAAATTCTGGAAAAACTCTATGGAGATTTCTAAGTTTCCCAGGGAAGCACTCAGTATAACTGAGGGTTCGAATCTTACCCAATAGGCATCCCTATGGGTGGGGGGAAGAGAGGTTCAGCCCATCGACTAATCCCAGAAGTCAGTGATGTCCTCCTGACTTTTCTATGATGGTATCTTCCCTAACATTCCTCCTCTCTTAAGCCCTTTTATATTTTTCTATTTTTAGGTGGAGCTTGCGTGACTCTAGTCCTGTATACCTTTATTATGAATGGTGTAAAATTGTCTCACTTTACTTTTAAAGGTATATGCTAGAGAAAATTCAGAGCACATGCTCAGTGAGAGGCAGTCACACCTTGAAGGCAGGTACCTTTTGGGATGGATGTGTGTTTTAGTATTATAATGAGATTATAATGAGCAAAGTTCACCCAGAGAACATGACTTAGCATGTCACTACTCCAGAACTGGGCACTTCTGGTATAAATCAGAAGTAAGACAATAGCATTGACAGAACCCCCATTATTTCACCTCCTTCCTTTTAATGGATTCAATGTAGGGACCTTCCATTCTTGTTCCAGTAGTTCCAGTTCCCTATTCCTGCGATGATATCACCGAGCCTGGCTGTGGTGTCTCCACTCCGCTCCACCCTCCATGTTCCTTCTCTTAGAGTCAGCACACCAAGCTCCCCTGGTGTTGCTAACACCTAAGGTTGCAGGTTATGTTGCTTAGGGAATTATTATGGAACAGATTTCTTGCATATCCACTGCATGCCACCCTGGAGATTTACCTTCTCTTAAGAGGGGGACATATCAATAAGTCACCTCCAGAAATCATTCCACCCCACCCCTTACCCCCTTTCATACAGAATGGACTCTTTAAGATCCTCTGGATCCAAATATTCTCTTGTATGAGAATTGATAATGGATACCTCAAGTTCCTCCATTAACCTGCAGAATACTAGGGAAATAGTTCACCTTCAAGTTTTATAAATATCAGGCTCCAAGTACAAGGCATCTAGTTTATAGATTTATGTCCTGGCAAGACAGAAGTGGTGTAATGGGCAACACAAATGATGATATTTTTCAAAATAAAGAAGTTCTTTTTTTCAAATATAGGACTAAAGGAATGTGTCCCGAGGATGCATAAACATCAGTTAATTGTATCAGAAAATATATGCAGGGAAAAAAGTGTAACTGACCAGATCTTCTTAAATATAGGGTTTTTTAGCTACAAGCTTTTTGATTTGAAAGCAAATTTAAAAAAAACCTTGAAATTTCAAAGTTAATTTTGAAAATTAAAATTAAATCAATTTTTCTGGCCTTTGTTTACAGTTGTAATCCTTCTGTCTCTTCCTCTTCACACACTTTTTCCAGTATTAGGACAGGAAAAGTAATACTGGGACCAAAGGAAAATAAGAAGAGGAAAAAAGAGGAGTAAACCCACCATCACAGACTGTCAATAGCAAAATCCTCTGGCTATTTTTGTTTTTCCTTACTGTAAAGGAAACAAAACCGTTTAAGTGAATAACTTAGAATTACTAAACTTACTCAATTTAATAAATTTTATTTTATTTATATATTTATGTATTTATAGTTGTATTTATAAAATTATATTTATACACTTAATATAATTATATGATATATAATTTTATAATGTAACAATTGTAATATAATATCAATAAATACAATATAAAATATAACTATTTAACATACAATTATATTTAAATGCATACCTATAAATTTATTTATACCTATAAATGCATAAATTTATATTGTAATTTATAAAAGTACAAACTTTTTGAAGTTAACGAAATTTTACAGATTTGAAAACAGGTGTTAATCAAAAGCCTTAATTAGAAGATGTGGAAACACCTAGAGAATGTTAGTCAAGACATTCAATAATTTGCATTTTAAAATTTGTGTTTAAGAATATAAATAAATGCCTTGTATTTTCAAAACCACAGCTTTCACAGAAGTCTGTTTAAAACAAAAAGGTATCAGTAGTATTTTAAGGGTATAAAACTTTGAAGGAATGGTAGGACTGAGATTAGTGGTAGTTGGTCAGCCGATATAGGAAGCACTACTATTGTTCTGTTAGAGGTTTATTTGTAAAGGAACATTACAGATGCTTCTCCATCATTTCAGATAAAGACAAATTGACCTTTACCTCTCAAAGTTGCAGACTATTATAACAGGCTCTTGAAAGGACAAAAATCCATCTATTTTTATTAGCATGACAATGTGAAAAAGTACCTTTTGGAGACTGCAGCTGGCAAGTAACATTTAGATAAAAGGTTTCGGATTGTTTCTTCCAGATTTTACTTGAATATATATTCTTTTAAAGGATTATGAACCCTACTTTGGAAAATATAGGCCCTCTTAGTGAATGACCATACACATCTGTCAGAGATATTGTTGCCTGATGACTTCAGGGAATCAAGGCTTCATTTAAAATAAATAGTAGTAGCAGTAATAATAATAATAATAATAATGATAAAACAACTTGTGCTTTTCCCAGCTGCATATTTTACCAGGATCTTAGTCTCATCCAGTTACCTAATCCATGCATATATCTAAGCAAACATATGTATACATAACTATGGTAAATAAGCTTACATGCAAGTAAAGTACACATATAATACAAACAAAACAATACAAATATAATATTTACATGCATATAATACTATAATAAAATGCAATGAAATTATGTAATTAATATATTAATAGCATACATTATATGAATAATATCACTAAATATATCTATACATCAGTTTATGTATATAAATAAACTTGTGACATCACAGTCACATACCTTTTTTACAGTACCTGAATGAGACAGTAACTCCTGATTGATTGCTTTTTGTTAAATATAAATTATGACTGACTTTTATTTTTAACAAGGATCCCAGTGTTAATTAAAGGGAGAGCTTGAATGTCATTATCATGCTGAATCTCCTCTATATTGATCTGGTTACTATTACTTAAATTAACTGTTTAACAATAATTATAGTATGCCATCTTGTGAAGTATTTCGTGTTTAAGGAGAAATAACAGACTATTGCTTTAGAGCATTAGCAATACTAATACTTTGGCTACTTCTGTCATTATCCTTTTAGCATATGATCACTTCTTTCAATCAAAAATAGTTCCTCATTTCCTTCACCTTGCCTGAATTTTTGAAGATTCTAATAAGGTTGGTCTTTGTGCCACCTGTAGATTTATGATCACAAATAGTTTAATATATATCTTTAATAGACATACTGATAAAAAGATCTCAAAGTAATTCTTTTACTACAAGGGACCTTTCAATTCAGTTGAACATACAGTTTGGATAAGGTTTTATCCTCAAAACCCAGTACTTTTGTTAAACAGATTTCTCACAAATTAATGTTGATACCTGGGCAACTTAACTGTCTAATAATTTAAAAGAACACTGATATATTGTATGAGAATTCTATTGGACACAATCTTGCAATTTGTATTGAGACGTCAAGTTAATTTGTATCTAAGTGGAATTTAGGCCTAATTTTTTTTAATTTTAAAGCGATTTTTATACCATTTGGGTCAGGCTTTAATATACATCTAAATGTGGAGGTGGCAATGCAGGGTATTTATTGGGGGTGACATTGTGTCTAGTCATTGAAAGTAAGAACTGAACAGTTGCCTATAGGAGATACAGTGTCATGGATATCTCAGTTAGTGACAGGCCTTCAGGAATTCTGCTCGATCTTACTTCCATCTAAGTGAATCTACTAAATGTAATAAAATGAGCCAATATTTTTATGGAGGCGAATGAAACCTAAATGTCGACGTGATTTGCACATTTTTTTGCCACTAATTTCCACTGATCTCCTCTGTGAAATTATTCTAATTGTATGACACTTTGCAGATTGTTCTCTTGTTCATCTCCACTTCTCTTTTCCACTCTGTTCAGCCCTTGCATTTTACAATATTTCAGAGAAAACAAATTTTAATGGGTACATTGGATTGGAATTCTGTGACAATACTTTTGTGACTTTTAAGAAAATAATTAAGACACCATCTTCTACTCAGATTTACCACACAGGAGCAGAGGAGTTACTCATAGTTTTCCAGCATTTCCTGCAGCATAAAGAGTTTTGGTTTTAATTACATTTTAAAGGTTTACAGTTTCATTTTAATACTCAGCAATCAAGTTGTTTTCAATGAAATAGTAAATAAATTTCTAGTAGCATGCCCTTGTGTGATGAGAATTGGTATTAGTCCAATTTGTGCATGCTTTAAAGTGTTCTTTCAGAAATATCCTAGCAAGAAAAAACATCTATTATTTCTAGAATTTTGTCTTCTTTTATTTTTAGACAAATTATAACAGTGATTTTCTGAATGCTTTACTGTTTTATTTGTTGTCTCTGCTTTCTATTGAAATATTTTCTGAGAAACAGGATTGTTAAAGAGATGCATCTGAAGTAGAAAGTCGTGGAGGAAAAAAAAATCCTATAGATCTTTGAATAGTACAAATAAGAAAGTCATATGATATATGCTACTAAAATGGCAAATCATGCTTTGCCTGGATAATTCAGAGTAAGTTAAGCAAAGCTGAGAGCTTTAATCAGGACCTGAAAAGCAATAATTTTTTTTCTTTTCTTGGGACTGGCAGATATATGGCTAGAAATATATTTTAAGAGAAAAAAATTATGGCAGAAGCTACACATTACAGGCTGTTTTCTGGAAATAGTTGTAAAGATATTGATGACTGACCAAACTGAAGATTTTCTTATTTTCTGATTTTTATTTTTTTTTTAACCTTTGGAGAAATTACAGATGTGTAAATGCATATTCCCTTCTTGGAGTGACATTGTTCATTAGGATGACAAAGGGATACCTAGAATAACTATTAAGCTTTCATTTACAGTAACCAGGTTACTGTACATGTAACAGTGATGTACAAAACTACTTGTAAACTATTGTTTGTGGCTTTATATATATAGTGCAGTGAGCAGGGTTTATCAAACATTTGTGGTGGTTTTCTTTGGGAAGAGCAGGAGGACGAAGAGAAAGAAGAGGTGTTGGCTCCTGGAAGGAAGGAAAACTGGGAGGGGTGTAAGAGTGGTGTGAGGAGCAGGAGGTGGCTGTGTGTTCTGGGTGAATGTCTAGGGATAACTGAGGCAGGTGAGGCTACTCAAAGTAGCCTTTCAGAGTCAGTGACTCCCATCAGAGCCATAGGACAATGTGAATAGTCCTGGCAAGGCTGTTTCAA
This sequence comes from Haliaeetus albicilla, assembly GCF_947461875.1. Taxonomy (NCBI): domain Eukaryota; kingdom Metazoa; phylum Chordata; class Aves; order Accipitriformes; family Accipitridae; genus Haliaeetus; species Haliaeetus albicilla. Next base: position 34,717,331 of record NC_091516.1, read on the forward strand.
TTTGGGTCTCAAGGTGAAAGAGATTGCCCAAGGTAAGGAAAAAGGGCAGTAGCTGGGCAATCAGGGAACAGTTTGTTCAGCTATAAAGCTAAAAAGAGCTCAGATCAGCTTGCCTTTTGCACTGTGTCTTCTTTTTCTATGGTCATGAATATTTCTTACTGTATGCTAACTAGTTTAATAAGCATGGAGTAGGGTTAGAGAAAAGCACACTTAATCATTCCTTAAAAAGAGAAACTAAACTAATAGAAACATTAAAAAAAGATCTTCTCCAAAACATAAAAGTGGATGGAAGCTTCCCAATAAAATGGGAACAAACAGTTGAGATCTTAAATAGAAATGGCAGTAGTTGGAGAATTTCTACTGTTAAGTATATCAATTGAGTCTGAGGACTGAGCTCTAAGGACTGTTGTAACTTGCCTGCTGAATGTGAAGGCTGTGCACCTTAGGAGTTAAGTGGATGAGTGTCACGACCCATGCTGGACAGACCAGGGAGGGGCTGTGGTGAGTTCAGAATTCCCTGGGGCTAAATTAAGGTGAAACGACACCAAAAGATCAGTTAAACATTTTATTTATGACAGAATCAATCTGAACTTGGAAGGCATTAACAGTAGGTGGCGGGGTGTCTCACAACAGGACTTGCCATGGAACTACCTCAGTAAACCATGTAACCCGTGGTAACCACATATATATCAATTCAGGGAAGAAAATAAGGAGAACCCTCCGGTTGAGTCACGAGGTTCAGAGCAGACCCCCTTGCTTTCTAGACTCCTTCTCAGAGAGGAGCCCAGGAGTGGCTGGATCCACTCCTAGTCCCAGGCTTGATCAGCGGTTTTATGTCTAAAGGGATGAGGTGCAGGGACTCTGGAAAATGAGAGAGAAAGAGGGAGCAAGACAGAGAGAGAAAGAGGAAAAGGGAAAGATTTCACCTGCCCCGGGTCCAGCTGAGGGGTCCAGTTCCAGAGGGTCAACAAACATGTGAAGCTTCAGTTCCTGTCCTTTTATTGTCTCCTAGCCCCTCCTTCAGGCGGGCACTCGAACTCATTAGACTAATTAGGTGTCATGCATGGTTTGTGCTTCCAGAACCTTTGGGAAATGGGTGGGTAGGCTTGGGGGTCGTTTGGGGACTAACTTCTCCCTCCCTGCAGGAATGACTGTTGTTTGATCTTTGGCCATGCACGGTGAGCTGCCCTGCTCAGAGTGTCAGAACAGGGAACTGCGCACCCTCTGGCACGTCCTCCTCGGGGTTCATTGTTATGCAGGGTTGGTTGTTAGGCAGAACTTGCCCGACCACAATGTTTGAGACATTAACTCTTTCAGTCTCTCACAATGGCACACTTGGGATGTAGAATAAAACTACTAGTCACGGGTACATATGGTACCAGTGTAGGAGGGATGTTCTGGAGGTTTACCTCAAGATGCTATGAAGAAGGCTGAAGCTAAGGACCTTCATCATTTGAAATACTACCAGTTGTACATGAGAGATTTAGGATGTAGTTAGAGATCTGGACTCTCATGCATGGAAGAGATAATCATGCAAGGAGAAAAGATTCAGGCATGTCAGAAATTCTTGAACCCTATGGAAAGAAGATCTGATATGGAACGAAAGGTTACACCTTAATTCTAATGGAACCAGAGTGTTACAACTCAAATTTAAAAAGGTCACAGAGAACTGCTGGCTGAGAAAAATTGACAGTCACAGAAGAGCATCTGGTCTGAGTTGACAGGACCGAAGCGTGTATGACTAACATTTAATGTGTTTCTGAAAAGGCCAGGAGGAAAATAAAATAACAATTACAATAAATAAAGCAGGCAAATTAGACACCTAAATGCCAGCTGACTGGGGCATGCAGTATTGAGTGAGCAGTTGAAAGTAAAACTTACTAGTGCTGAACGACATGAATTCTGGCATCCTAAAAATAAAATGTGACACTAGAGTGCTTGGCATCAAACAACTACCCTGATATAATAGGTGTGTCACCGATCTGATGGAAGAAGAGTAAGTGGCAGGATAGAGAGTGGTGCCTGGCTAGCAACTGTATGGGAACAGTGAAGTAGCACATACTGGGAGCAGCTCTGTATTTAAAGGATTACGTAAAGTAACAGCATAAAAATAGTCTAGTGGAAGAGAAACTTCTACTGTAATATTAAAAATATAATAGTAAGTCTGTAATACTGATCATTGCTCAAGACAAAAAAAGTGTTCAGGAACAATTTACCAGCTGGAAATTTGGAGTAAGGGGGTATTAATATTGAAAGATTTCAGCTGTCCACAAAAAGACAGGATCAATGCCACATCAAGATGGGATGTAGAAATAAAATTTGGGAATTAATGACTGACTACAATCAAAGACACCATTCTGTTTTTTCTTTTGACTAGACGCATAGAGTCTAAAATGAGAGATTAGAGGGCAAACTGCTCAGTACAGTTAAATTTAACGCTATAGTAGAGACAGTAGGCCAAGCAAATCCAGCAAACAGACATTCAGTTTCAAGAAAGAGACCTACATAGGCATGAGTTACTCAAAACCGAACCACACAAATGAAAAAACCACCACCACTCTAAAAGAAGCAGTGTAAAAAGTGGCTTGGAGTTTGTTAAAAAAAAATTTCTCTATTAGAAGCCATAAACTGAATGCCAAAATTCAATGAGAAAACAAACATGCAAGAAGCTTTGAAGTTAAGAAGCATCTGCCAGGAGGAAAGACTTGCTTTTGAAAAATAGGTGTCATATCCTAATGAAAACTGGAAGGTCCATAAAATATAATGAGTGAAGTATGTATGTGAAATTAAGAAGGCTAAAAAAATATTAATAGAAGAATGCTTTTCAAATGATGCTCAACTGGAAGCAAATAATTTTACATTGAAAGGAGGATTGTGGACATACTCAGGCTAAACATAATCCTTAAATGATATAAGGGTCCTTATGGTAGCACTGAAGCCTTAATACTGTATAGGGAGCGGACAGTAGTTAGATGTCCTGAGATAAAAGAAAATTGAGTCCATCTTACTATCTTTTTTTCTCTGCTGTTTTTTCTTTTCTTTACAGCCTCCGCTGCCCCGCAGTGTATTTTCCACTAACTGTAGCCACGTCTATAATGTACTTCTGTATTTACAGACTAAACTTAAAGAAATTGTTTTCTCTATAATTACTCAACTACACATCATACTGTTCTCAACAGGTAAAATCTATCTGAAGGGATTCATTGCAGAGTCAGCCTATAGTATAGTGGTGGTGAGTATCCCTGCGCGTTGGGGTTTGATTCCCCAGTGGGGAGCCACTTACTGGTCACTCCTTGGCTCTCCAGTCATAGGATCAGCTTATGGGTGGGAACCAGGGAGTCTCAATTCGTGCAATATTGTTGCCAGTGCACTGTCATGGTAACAATTGGCACCTGCTATTCTTTAATCTGCAGCAACCCCACCACAGATGGATCCTCTGAGAGACCAGGAAAGACAGACAGCTGCTTAATCTTCTCTGTACTTAGGGTAGCTATACTGACACGCGGAAAACAGACTCCACAATCAGTGAGACTGTAAAGTAGGTATGTTCATTCAGCGCTGGGCAGCATGGGGGGTAGTCCCACCAAAGTTGTGCGCGCCCGGCTCAGCAGTTCGCCTCAAGTTTATACAGTCAAGTGTTACATATTCACAATATGCCTATACATATGCATGACCTATCCCTGCTTCATATTAAAATTAGCTCCAAGAGGTCGTTTCCATAGTCTCCTCTCAACTGCGCTTGCGCAGTGCGTCCTTATGGTGGTTGTCTGGTGGTTGCAGAGATGCAGATAGATGACTCCTCTTTGTCACCACTAGTAACCTCTTTTCTTGCGCAGTCTCAGTGATTTCTTGGTATTCACCCAAGCCTCAAGACCAGTCTTGGCTGGCTCTTGGGGCCAGCTCCTGCTTCTTATCAGGAACTGTCTCTGCCTCATTGGCTGGTTCTTGGGACCAGCTCTTCTTATCAAGGACTGTCTCTACCTCAGCTAATTTCAACAATGTAAGCGCTAAACATCATCTTTCATCTCCCTTTATTATGTCTACTGAGATTCTTTTGACTCCCCTTGTCTCAATACCAAAAGCTCACCAGTGCCCTCTCATTCCTGAAAACATTCAAGGTCAGGCTGGACAGGGGTCTGAGCAACCTGCTCTAGTTGAAGATGTTCCTGCTCATTGCAGGGGGTTTGGACTAGATGACCTTTAAAGATCCCCTCCAACCCAAGCTATTCTATGATTCTATGATTACCACTACTAAGTTCAGCTGGGTAGAGATATAGTGAAAACCATGACCAGCTTTAGATGGACTGCATGAAAAGCATTGGTTGTCTGGATCATTTTCCTAGTAGGTGACTCAGTCTGCTGTCTTTTCCAAACCACATGTTCAATTTAAGAGAAAAAAAAAGCAAATGTTAAAATAGAGCCTCTGTTTTCTGACAGCTCTGAATTTTTGCTTCCTTTTTCTGAATAATTTGAATAGTGGAAGGACTTAAGGCGGGCAGAGTGTAGCTGTGATTTTTTCCCCTTTCTTTTCCAAACTCATGCATTTTCAAGATATGTACTTGTTGATATGTTTGGGAACAGCTTCAGATAAACTGTTTTATTGTAATATTGTTACTGTAAAGGGCTTCAACCTATGGAAGTGGAATCAGAAATTTGCACTGAAATCTGACTGAACAACTCACTCTCTTCAGATTACATTTTATTTTTCAAAGTCACATCTTAAAGTTAAATACTAATTTGGAATATATTTTGTCATTTCCACTCCATCTTTACCTTTTAAAACAAACCATTTATAGAACCATAGAATCACTGAGGTTGGAAAAGACCTTCAAGATCATCAAGTCCAACCATCATCCATGCCCACTAAACCATGTTATGGAGTACCCCGTCTATGCGCTTTTTGAATACCTCCAAGGATGGTGACTCAACCACTTCCCTGGGCAGCCTATTCCAATGTCTGACAACCCTCTCAGTAAAGCAATTTTTCCTAATATCCGACCTAAATGTCCCTTGCTGCAACTTGAGGCCATTTCTTCTCATCCTATCTCCGGCCACCTGACAGAAGAGACCAGCACCCACCTCACTACAACCCCCCTTCAGGTAGCTGTAGAGTGCTATAAGGTCTCCCCTCAGCCTCCTCTTCTCTAAACTAAACAGCCCCAGCTCCCTCAGCCGCTCGTCATAAGACTTGTGCTCCAGGCCCCTCACCAACTTGGTTGCCCTTCTCTGGACACGTTCCAACAACTCAATGTCTTTCCTGTAGCGAGGGGCCCAAAACTGAACACAGTACTCGAGGTGCAGCCTCACCAGTGCCAAATACAGGGGAACAATCACCTCCCTGCTCATACTGGCCACACTGTTTCTGATACAGGCCAGGATGCCGCTGGCCTTCTTGGCCACCTGGGCACTCTGCTGGCTCATATTCAGCTGGCTGTCAACCAGCACCCCCAGGTCTTTCTCTGCTGGGCAGCTTTCCAGCCACTCTTCCCCAAGCCTGTAGCGCTGCATGGGGTTGCTGTGATCGAAGTGCAGGACTCGGCACCTGGCCTTGTTGAACTTCATACAATTCGCCTCAGCACATCGATCCAGCCTGTCCAGATCTCTCTGTAGAGCCTTCCTACCCTCAAGCAGATCGACTCTGCCTCCCAACTTGGTGTCGTCTGCAAACTTGCTGAGGGTGCACTCGATCCCCTTGTCCAAATCATTGATAAAGGTATTAAACAGAATGGGGCCCAACACCAAGCCCTGTGGAACACCACTTGTGACCTGCCGCCAACTGGATTTCACCCCATTCACCACAACCCTCTGGGCTCCTCCATCCAGCCAGTTTTTCACCCAGCAAAGAGTACACTTGTCCAAGCCATGAGACGCCAGCTTCTCAAGGAGTATGCCATGAGAGACAGTGTCAAAGGCCTTGCTGAAGTCAAGGTAGATAACATCTACAGGCTTTCCTTCATCCACTAGGCAGGTCACCTGGTCATAGAAGGAGATCAGGTTGGCCAAGCAGGACCTGCTTTTCGTAAACCCATGCTGAGTGGGCCCGATCCCCTGCTCGTCCTGCACTTGCCATGTGAGTGCTCTCAAGACAAACCATTCCATAATCTTCCTTGGTACCGAGGTCAGGCTGACAGGCCTGTAGTTCCCCGGATCCTCCCTCCGACCTTTCTTGTAAATGGCATCACATTGGCAAGCCTCCAGTCCTCTGGGACCTCTCCTGTTGACCAGGATCGCTGATAGATGATGGAGAGTGGCTTGGCAAGGACCTCTGCCAGTTCCCTCAGTACTCTTGGATGGATCCCATCTGGTCCCATAGATTTAATAACTGCCTTACCATAAAATAAACTTGCCATGTCTTGTGCCTTACTTTAGATTTAGATAAACAGTATTTTATATAGGAAAGAAATGCAGAGAACACCTTTTCTTCATGTCTTGTTATAATCTTTAAAAAATACCAATATTCTAGGCCAAAATTCAGTGATTCATGCTTTTCTTATTAAGGAGGGACACAATCTGAAAACAACCAGTGTGATATTCTTGAAGTACTCCAACATACTAAAACTCACTCCAGAAAACTTTATGAATACCATTCTCCATATTTAAGTGGGCTGTTATACATTTATTTTACCATTTGAATAGCATAGAGCTGAAGTGACTGTGCTGTGTGACACCCCTGAAGCAAATGTTACTTCACTTAGGCAGTCTTTTATGGGAAATTCCTAGGAAACATAGAATCATACCACTGCTGTAGATTCTGACAGATATAATAATATTTTTTTTCAAAAGGGATGTATTTCTCTAATAAATTCTATGAATTTTTAAAGTCATTCTGCAAAAAATTTATTTTTACTAGAACTCCTCAGTTTGTACACGCTACCTTTGGGTAAATCATCCTGTTCTATAAATTAAAGATACATAATTTAGGAAGATGCAAGGAAGCATGGAGCCAGGGAAATGCCTTTGTTTTCCATGTTTCAAATATATGTTAAAAACTGAAAAAAAAAAAAAAAATAAAATTATGTTGCCTCTTCTCAAGCCTAAACCTATTATGAAGTCACTTTTAAAGAGCCATATATGAACTCCTCCACCTCCTCACCAGTTGCTGATAATAAATATAGTACCCTTCAGTCTCTATATATTATATTGACTGCAAAGTATCCTGAGTGTCTGAGAAGGTGGGAATATATGGTTTTCTTTCAGGACACGAGATACAGTGCTGTCGCATAGTTAAGAACATAATGTATTTTGGAAAAGAAACTTCAGGATGCAACATGGTCTTTATAAATATTCTTGAGAGTTTTCTGTCTATGAGGAAAGGAGGTGATAGTGACACCAGGCATAAATTTTCCCATTTTTTACATTTTCGGAGTAGGAATTAGCAATCTATGTCTGTCTTAAATGAGATGGTAAGAAAGTCCTTCAAACCTTATGAAGTTCTACAAGGCCAAATACGAAGTCCTGCACTTGTGTCAGGGCAATCCGCAATATCAATACAGACTGCGGGATGAATGGATTGAGAGCTTACTACTTAACTGTCCTATCAACTAACTATGCTATAAAAAGCAGCATATTGTGATCTCAAGAAAAGAAAAAGTAGCACATTCATAGGAATTTTTAAGAGGAAAACTGTCACTGAGCAACAGGAAGCAAGAAAAAGAAATACAAAGGTCTGGGGGTATATATGTGTTCTGGGGATATGTATAGATGTATGTATACTTGTCACACCCCAATTTCTCAGGATGACAACTCAGGTTTGCTTATTCCCAGGTCAGGATTAAGGTGAAACGACACCAGGGAACCTTTAACTCACAAAACACAACTTTTATTTGCTCACAGCAAGAATTGGCATGAAAATACAACAGTAAACTGTGCAACATGCTAACCATACATCACCAAACATACACTACAAGCCTTGCCTATTTGGGGATTAGTTCAGGGAAGAAAATAAGGAGATCCCTCCTCTTGAGTCACAAGGTTCAGAGCGGACCCCCTTGCTTTCTAGACTTCCTTTCAGAGAGGAGCCTAGGAGTGGCTGGATCCACTCCTAGTCCCAGACTTGGTCAACAGTTTATGTCTAAAGGGATGAGGTGTAGGGACAGTGGGGGAAAAAGGAGAAAGTGAGAGAAAAAAAGAGAAATATTTCACCAGTTCTGGGTCCAGCACTGGTCCAGTCAGCCTAAGGGTCCAGTTCCAGAAGGCAAGCACGTGTGGGGTCTTCAGTCTGTGTCCTTTTATCATCCTTGCCTCTCCTTTGGGAAGACACTTAAATTCATTAGGCTAATTAGGTGTCATGCACAGTTTGTGCTTCCAGAACATCTGGGAAACAGTTTAGTCGGCTTGGGAGTTGTTTGGGAGTAACTTCCCCTTCCCTGCAGGCATGACCATTGTTTGATCTTTGGCCATGCACGGGTGAGCTGCCCTGCTTAGCCTGTCAGAACATGGAGCTGTGCACCCTCTGGCAGGCCCGCCCTGTTGCTGACTGTCCTGTGCTGGTCTGTGCTGACCAGCTTCTTTTCACCTGCAGTTCCTTGCTATGCAGGGTTCATTGTTATGTAGAGTTTGTCGTTAGTCAGAGCTTGCCTCACCACAATGTTTGAGACATTAACTCTTTCAGTCTTTTATATTATTTAGAGATTTTTTAGTCTCATCCTCTTAAGGATTCATATATGTGGCATACCGAAGAAATATTTGAGTGTTTTTCACAAATGAAAATGTTAACATGGGTATTTTTCTTTGAATGACATCAAGAATTAGTCATTTTTTGTTGGTGGTCAGTTTTTTGGGGGAAATGGATGACTTTGTTGTTTTTGAAAACTTTGCCATACCTTCAGCATTTGTATTTTATCTAATATACAGAATTAAAATATGTTGATGTTTTTGTATAATATAATCTTCAGTAAATATTGTAGATGTTTATAGCATTTTAGTGAATTAACAGTATGTTATGTCTTATGTTAAACTGTATGAAGCCCATGACTTTTTAGGCTCCAACTTCAATAGTCGTCTCTCTTCTCTGCTGTTATGTCAGTGAACAAGTTTCATAGGGGTGTCAGGATTGCAGGGGAGAGACACTGTCTAGAAACAGCTCTAAACAAGGCTTGAGAAAACAGAATAAGGCTGTTGCAATGTGTCCTGGGTTCCACAGGCAGCTGGTGCTGGCAGTGGGTTGTATATGTATTGTTGAACATGATCTGCTATGTCACGTTCATTACTGGAAATTCATTACTATGAGCACATTGGTTTAAACACAGTCTTCTAGTGACGAGAAGTAGGTGCATGGATTTTTGTCATTCTGGCAGTTTGTTGAATCCAAAAGCTGTGACAGTCTAAAATGAATATGTATTTTAAGTGGATGGTGTCATTACAGATGATGTTCCCATATAGCATGATTTTAGCCTTCTCAGAAATCAGTTACAAATAACTACTCTTTGTCCAGAAGTTCACCTCAGGCAGAAACAACAAAAGCTTGTAGCTGATAAGAATCTTAGTTGTAATATTGGCTTTTCTTGCCATGTGTACCCTTTGTAATGGTTGCTTATATATGTTAAATAAATTATATATGAGCAGTCTGAACAAGCTGGAAGTGAACAAATAGCCATCTAAACCCACTTTTGTTTTAGACAAAGACTTGAACCATTTAAAAAAGTTTCTATTTAGCCATGAAGTTACTTAGTGACTGGTTGGGAGAATCTGTTGCTTAGTAGAAATAGATGCTGATGCTCACATTTAGTACTTTGATGCCGTCTGTGGTCATGGAGAATAACCCTTACAAAAACCAGATAAATTTAGTTAAACTTCTCTCCCAAAGATTTAATACAATTTTAACAGACTTCCTGTGGATCTGTTTCAGCCATGTGATTTTGCTGAATACAGTATGAGCAATTGAGAAAACAATGAAGGATGGAAGGAATGCATTTTTGCCAGTAAAGTAACTCCTCAGAGATTTAGTTCTTGGATATCCTGTATGTTGTCCATGTAACCAAAGGTAAATCACTTAATCCAGTGTCTTAGCTCCTTTGTGGAGTGGGGGGAAAATGGGGTGGTTTCTGCCAGAGATGCCAGAAGCTTCCCTCATGTCCAACAGGGCCAGTTCCAACCAGCTCCAAGATGGACTTGCCACTGGCCAAAGCTGAGCCAGTCCACAACAGTGGTAACACCACTGATAAAAAATTTAAGAAAGGGTAAAAAAAAATGCTGCACAAGAGCAGCTGGGAGAGAGGAGTGAGAATACGTGAAAGAAACCACTCTGCAGACACCAAGGTTGGTTAAGAAGGAGTGGGAGGAGGTGTTCCAGGTGCCACAGCAGAGATTCCCCTGCAGCCCGTGGGGAAGACCATGGTGAGGCAGGCTGTCCCCCTGCAGCCCATGGAGGTCCACGGTGGAGCAGATATCCACCTGCAGCCTGTGGAGGACCCCATGCCGGAGCAGGTGGATGTATCCTGAAGGAAGCTGTGACCCCTTGGAGAGCCTGCACTGGAGGAGGCTTCTGGCAGCACCTGTGGTCCTGTGGAGAGGAGCCCACACTGGAGCAGTCTGTTCCTGAAGGACTGCACCCTGTGGAAAGGACCTGTGCTGGAGCAGTTAATGAAGAACTGTAGCCTGTGGGAAGGACTCACATTGGAGAAGTTTGTGCAGGACTGTCTCCTGTGGGAGGGACCCCACACTGGAGCAGGGCAAGAGTGTAAGGAGGGGGAAGAGAAAATGTGTATTGAACTGACAGCAAAACCCATTTCCTGTCCTCCTGTGCTGCTTGTGGGGGTGGAGGTAGAGATGTTGGCATTGAAGTTCAGCCTGGGAAGAAGGGAGGGATGGGGAAGGTGTTTTAAGATTTATTCTTATTTCTCATTATCCTATTCTGATTTGATTGGATTGGCAATAAATTAAATTAATTTCCCCAGGTTGAGTCTGGTTTTGCCTGTGATGGTAAATGCTGAGTGATCTCCCTGTGCTTATCTCGACCCACAAACCTTTCACCATATTTTATCTCCCCTGTCCAGTGAGGAGGGGGAGTGATAGAGTGGCTTGGTGGGCACCTGGCAGATAGTCAAGGTCAACCCACCATATAGCCTGATATATGTACTACTTTATGGCAGTATGGCAATATGAGGTAGTCCAAGCCACCAGGTAAATCAAGAATTTTATGTTTATGACAAGAAATGGAAAATGTTTTAAAGCTGAGGAAAAAATAGACAACATTAACCTACTTTCTGTAAGACAGAACTTTTCCTAAAAGAAAAACAAACAAACAAACAAACAACCTATGAAATAGGTAATTCAGAAATACTAATTAAAAACTTGGTAAAGGGAAGGGAAGTTTGGACTTCTGGTTCCTTATTTTGGTGTATTATTTTTAACCTAAAAAGGAATTAAGAAATATTCTCCTAGCTGTTCCTTCAGGTTCTTTTGAACAGTCAGTTTCTATGAACCTAGTATATTCTGATGCTTGTCCTCTCTCTTCTCCTCTCCTCTCTCTTATCCTTTTTCCTTCTGCTTTGCATTATGCTGGTTTTGGCTGGGATAAAGTTAATTTTCCTCATAGTAGCTAGTATAGGGCTGGTTTGGATCTGTGCTGAAAACAGTGATGATAGCACAGGGATGTTTTATTTACTGCTGAGCAGTACTTACACAGAGTCAAGGGCTTTTCAGCCTCTCACCCCACCCCACCAGCCAGTAGGCAGGGGGTACACAAGAAGCTGGGAAGGGACACAGCTGGGACAGCTGACTCCAACTGACCATAGGGATATTCCAGACCATATGACATCATGCTCAGCATATAAACCTGGGGGAAGAAGGAGGAAGGGGGACACGTTCAGAGTTATGGCATTTTGTCTTCCCAAGTAACCATTACGTGTGATGGAGCCCTGCTCTTCTGGACATGGCTGAATACTTGCCTGCTGATGGGAAGTAGTGAATGAATTCCTTGTTTTGCTTTGCTTGTGTGTGTGGCTTTTGCTTTACCTATTAAACTGTCTTTATCTCAACCCACAAGTTTTGTCCCATTTCCTCTCCCTATTCTCTCCCTCATCCCACTGTGAGTGTGTCGTGGTTTAACCCCAGCCAGCAACTAAGCACCACGCAGCCACTCACTCACTCCCCCCTCCCCCCCAGTGGGATGGGGGAGAAAATCGGGAAAAGAAGTAAAACTCGTGGGTTGAGATAAGAATGGTTTAATAGAACAAAAAATAAGAAACTAATAATAATAATGATAACACTAATAAAATGACAACAGCAATAATGAAAAGATTGGAATGTACAAATGATGCGCAGTGCAACTGCTCACCACCCTCTGACCGACACCCAGCCAGTCCTTGAGCGGTGATTCCCTGCCCCCGCTTCCCAGTTCCTATACTACATGGGACATGCCATGGTATGGAATACCCCGTTGGCCACTTTGGGTCATCTGCCCTGGCTGTGTCCTGTGCCAACTTCTTGTGCCCCTCCAGCTTTCTTGCTGGCTGTGCTTGAAAAGCTGAAAAATCCTTGACTTTAGACTAAACACTACTTAGCAACAACTGAAAACATCAGCATTATCAACATTCTTTGCATACTGAACTCAAAATATAACACAGTACCAGCTACTAGGAAGACAAATAACACTATCCCAGCTAAAGCAGGACAGAGGGGAACGAGTGAGTGGCTATGTGGTGGGGTTGTTGCCAGCTGGGGTTAAACCATGACATGCATTCACAAGTTTCAGAACAGCTTCTGACGGAAATTCCTGTTTATTTTGGAAGCATCATAGCTATTTATACTGCACTGTTAAGATTCATGGGAAAAACTGTTTCACCCCAGATGTCATATATCTTATCATTACAGAGCTATTACTAAATATATATAATTTAACATTATAGGTATTGATTTTCACTTTCTCTTGTTTCATACCACCTGACATTGGTATAGTAACTTGAAATATTAAATTTTTTCTTTCTTTCTTTCTTTCTTTCTTTCTTTCTTTCTTTCTTTCTTTCTAAACTTCACTGTGGAGACAAAGCTGTGGTCTTTCTCAGGTACATGATGAAATTGGTTTTGTAAACACAACTGAGGTGATAAATTTAGAGTAGATATGTCATTTGAGCAAATAAAGTATTTATATTTTTGGTTATTTTATCATTCATATAAGCCATAAGGTGGTTTTCAGAATTACAAATATTTGAGGGAATATATTGTATCACAGCCAAAAATAAAAATGAATACAACTTTTTGAAATTCTATACATTATTTGACCATGGTTTATTCATTTGCATGACTACACTGGTTAAGTAAGTGAAATACTCTCCTAAATATTTACTGGATCTTAGGAATGCAATGTACACCTATTGATTTCTGAATCATTTGTCATGAAAATGGGTAAACACTGAATTTTAAAGAAAAAAAAAAAAAAAAGCACCTTCTATCAATGCATTGTAGTGTCTACTGGAAAATATGTTCCAGGCTCAAAAACTCAGTTGCTGGTTTTTTTGTCATTATTTTTCATGTAAATTATTTTTCATTTCTTCTCACATTTTTAAAAGGTTGAATTCACAAATATGTAGAATACACTTCTCTTCAGATACTGAGGTAAATTATTAAAACTTGCTGTAGAATTTTGTTATATTCTAAAAATATTTGAGTACAGGAAAAATTAAAGATTTTATCAGCCTGGATTACTCCATAGAAGCAAATAGTTTATTTTATTCTCACACATTGAAGCACTTAATTTAGAATTAAGACACCCTACTTTGTGTCAAGCTAAAAAGCAGTGTGATTTCAAACTATAATCCAGAGGTAATGAATTTGATAGTTCAGGACTAGACTTATCATTAATGCCAGACACAGGTACATGATTTATTGGAGCTTTTAAAATATTGAATTCTGCATTTCCACATTTTGATCAATTTACTTCAAACTTCATGGATCATTTCTGTTTTAAATTCCATGACGCTGAGTCCGCTATACCTGAAAGCTCATTTCTAGAGCTAGATTCCATCCTAATACGGAAATCCTGGTTTGTTGTCCTCACATTAAAAAAAAGTCTAAGTTAATTGATTGTAGGTGAAATGAACTATAGACTTTTCAGTTCAGTGTTGCAGTATTCAATCTCCTGTTTGAATGTAAAATAAATATAATTGGAGGAAAGATTTATGTACAGAGATTGCTCTTTGGCCCTTGGCATTTGTCCAGGTTGTCCAGCTGTCATATTGACTGAATAAACTGAATTTAAAAATGTTTGACTCAAAATATAGAGCATTCTGTGTCCTTTCCTGTATTTTAGATATGTCAAGGAGGCAGGAGTGGTTACAGAGAACATGTCAGAGCATTTCTGCAATGGTTAATGGACATTTGTGTTAGTACAGAGTACATTTTTGTAGAGCAGATAGGGTATTCTTTATCTGCCATACATATAAGGAGGATTTTCTGTGGAATGACAAGAACGGGAGTCCTTTAAGAAGCAGTATGATAGCTAAACATTTATTTTGGTTCCATTTCAGTCTCTGAGGGATATAATGTATTTTCTTCTATTTTACAATGTATTGTATGACATGCCAGTACCGTTTTGAAAGCCAATGCTTATAGATAGAGAAATAAGCAGGCATACATGTGTTAGCAGTACATAAACACTTGGTAAACCTAGATAAAGTTTTGATGACAGAATGTGGCCTGTTTCTTCTTTCTTCTTATTTTGAGAAATTTTCTGTTTCTTGCTGACTTCCTTGGATGTATTGTCTCCAAGGAATTTAATAAAAAATATTTTTTTTTATAGTTGGCCAGTATTTCCAGGCATGAAACAACTTACCTAACTGCTGCATGTTTGGGAATCCTGATGTGACCACTGATGATGCATAGCTGTTAATGAACAACTGTGCAATAGCCGTAAAGAATTAAATGGACTGACTGCACACTCATGCAGTAATATTGCATACATAGTTATGCATACATAACAGTTACACAGTAGGTCAGTTGCTTGATGCAATTGCCAGGTTTAGTGTCTTGGAACAGACTACAAGAAATTCTGGGTGAAATACAGAACACTGATTCCTAATAAAATGGTCTGTTACTGAAAATGTCTGTTTTACATGCCGAGCAATTGAGGCTGTATTACAAAGGCAAAGCTTTGTTATGTGTACAGAGAAGACATTATTGTCTTAATTATTCTTACTGTGAAGCAACTCTCTCACAACACTAGTATAAAGAATGAACAAGAGAAAAGGTGTGTGGGTAGGCTCCACTTGGTCTTTGACTGGCCTCGCCACTCTTTAAGCCATTTGAAATTACTAACATCAGATGTATGGGAAGTTCAGGCTGGCAGTCATAAAATAAAGATAGTATGTAGGCAGTCTGACTTGCACATGACAACTAACTCACATGCCTAAACAAGTATGCTTTGTGTAATGTGGATGTTGATTCAGCTGCAAAATATGAAAACATACAAAATGCGGGTTGCTCACACATCCTAAAAATTTTCCTAAGTCTCAGGAATGTATTTCATGCTTTGTGTTTGTATTCATGACTGCTAGTGATGAACAGAACCTGCATGCATCAGCTGGAGAACACTACTAGTAAAAGACGTAATACTGAGATTTAAACAACTTTTAAACAGAGATTGATTTTTATTATTATTAAAAAAAACCCTTAAGCAAATTACAACAGAGAGCAGGAATAAAAAAAGAATATCAGGCTTTTCATATCATTCACAGCTTTACTATGCACTACTGTATTTCTCTTACTATTTTTCAACAGAAAAGAGTACTTTTTGTTTCCTTCAAACAGTTTTGAAAGAAACAATCCTGAAAGGTTCCAAATAGAAAACAAATACATAGCACCTTGGGGCTTAAAGCGTATTTTATTTTCATGAGTTAAAAAGACCTTTGCATTCATCATTAGTTTCAGAATGAAACAAAGTCACAGGTCAGAGAAAAGGTCACCCTAATGAGCAAAAATAAAATATGTAGATCACCTTAAGAGTTATTGTATTTTCTTTGTGGACTATTGGTATATTTTATATCTTCTTTCTGTTGAGAACCTTTCCCCTGTGAAGTTGTGTTTATAATGGAAAAGTTATTTGGTTTTTTGTTTTTCCTGCAGAATTTTCTCTTCTCTCATACTGCCATATAATTTTAAAGCTGGCTATACTCCAAATGACAGAATTTATGCTCAGAGTGCATTTTAAATTTTAGAAGAAGTGTTGCTAGAAAAAGTAGGATGACAGCAAAAAGGAAGATGCTATTTTTCTGTTTTTCAATTACAATAACTATTGCTGTTGTTATTGTTATTAAAGCATTGATGGTACATTTACATTACAGTATGCAAAAAATCATGGTTCTTGTCCTCAGATACTTAGGTTGTTACTTGGAAAAAATCTATACATAGTCATACATTTATCCCCTGAGAAAAAACTAATGACCAAATTTAACCAGACTGTAAATACTTCCATGGTTTGGGGTCCTGAATTTTATAGTAGGTACAGAAAAAACAATTCAGACATATCCTAAGTAATATTGTATTCACACATATGAAGGCACGTGAATTGTTTCTGAAGATATTTACAGCTAGCTAGTGTAAGACATGCAGATGTGTAAATAATAAAACAAAAAATGCAACTTAGGCCCCTTCTGTGCAAAAGACTCTCTACCTGTGATTCTCAACAGCTTGCTCTCTCTATCTTAAAGCATCCATTTTCTCCATGTCTTCACCTTCTACTTCTCACCTCCCTGTCTTCCTCATTGTCCTTGTTTCAGCTGGGATAGAGTTAATTTTCTTCCTAGTAGCTGGTATAGTGTTATGTTCTGGGTTCAGTATGAGACGAATGTTGATAACACACTGATGTTTTCAGTTGTTGCTAGGTAATGCTTAGACTAAAAGTCAAGGATTTTTCAGCTTCTGATGCCCAGCCAGCAAGAAGGCTGGAGGCGCACAAGAAGTTGTGAGGGGACGCAGGCAGGGCAGCTGACCCAAACTGGACAAAGGGGTATTCCATACCATGTGGCGTCACACCTAGTATATAAACTGGGGGAGCTGGCCTGGAGGGGCAGGTCGCTGCTCAGGAACTAACTGGGCACTCGTTGGCAAGTGGTGAGCAATTGCATTGTACATCACTTGTTTTGTAGATTGCAGTCCTGTTATTCTTGTTGTCATTTTATTATCGTTGTTTCTATCATTATTAGTTTCTTCCTTTCTGTTCTACTAAACTGGTCTTTTCCCAACCCACGAGTTTTACCTTTTTTTTTTCCTGATTCTCTTCCCCCATCCCACTGGGTCAGGGGGAATTGAATGAGCAGCTGTGTGGTGTTTAGCTGCTGTCTGGGGTTAAACTACGACACTCATCTATGCTGCTTCAACTTTGAATCTGGCTGTATCTGAGTGTCCTGGGTTCAGTTGGGATAGAGTTAATTTTCACAGGGAGCTGGGAGGAGGCACAGCCAGGACTAGCCAATGGGATATTCCCTACCATGTGATGTCATGTTCAATACATAACTGGGGGGTGGGCTGGGGGATGGAGGTTGTATCACAGCTGGGGAGTGGTGGAGTGTCAGGTTCTGAGTGGTGAGCAATTGCACTGTGCATCACTCGTTTTCTATATTCTTTTATTGGTACTATTATTACTGTAACTTCTCTCCTTGTGTTGTCCAAGAAGACTGTCCTTATCTCAACCCACGAGGTTGTAACTTCTTTTTTTCTCCTTTCTGATTCTCCTCCTCATCCCACCAGAGGGGGTGGTCAGAGGGGGGGAAGTGAGCAAGCGGCCTTGTGATGCTTTGTTGCACTGAGGCTTTTGATAAAGGACAAAGTTACCTGAGAATTTACTTCCTGGACCAGTACTTTAAAGAAGCTGCAGATTTCCAAATAATGGTTATCTGTGTGTGAAATATGTCTTTCATCCAGTCTGTGTTAAGACTGCTGAGGAAAATGTACAACATATGAAATGAAGCTTAAATTAAGCATCTTCAATACACTGAAATGCCAGTTGAAACACTGCTATGCAGACATATTTTTATAAATGCCTATTTTTATTTATATATTTATATAAAACATATATATGAATGAATTATAGAAATAACTAGACATATATTTCACTCATTTATTTTTACACTTCATTTATTATATTTTTTATTTTTTGTCTATTCACTAAAGAACATTTAACAAGAACGTTTCCTGCCAAGGGAAGCTGCTAATCTGAGGAGAAATTATCTATAAAGAATAATGTATAGTAATCACCACAACATCCTACAGCTTCTCATAATAGTTATAGTTGCATATGTTACTTAAAATAAAGCTGTAAAACAGGGAAAAAAAGTTGCTTACTTTTTTAATGTTAAAAGTAGTCAGAAGTGTAAGTGTCTCTGCAAAGAAAAACAGTACCATTGGGATAGGGTTGGTGCAAACCAATCTAGTTCTTTATAGATTTAACAGAGCTAGGTAGCTCCTCCACTGGTTCTCATTCCTCAGTCCCTCTCTTGCATCTGCTGGAGTATTTTGTATAATATCACTGATGTGTATACCTACTGTGTGCCAGCGTATAGAAAAGAAATGTAGCAAAGCAGGAAGATAAACTGAAAACCTTTGCTTTGTTGTTTGTAACCACAAACTAACTTAAAAAAAAGAAAGAAAAAAAAGCAATAGTTCAGAAGAACATTTTTATTATTCAGTAACAGAAATTCTATTACTTCTCAAGAGTCAGTGAGCCAAATCATTAAATGGAAAATTTCTAGAGAGAACTCTCTGATGTGAAATGGAAGTAGAATGACAGACAATAAAAATAAGAAATCTGGGACCAGATTCCTAGTCTTCTTGCTCTACTCTGCTGAGGTGGACTGTAGGAGATTCTCTCTCATCTAAATGGTGAGAGAATGGATTTGAAGGAGAATTGCTTTAGTTCAATTTATGGATTATCTGTGGGACCCTGAGACTGTCAAATATGGAAACATTGGATACAATAAAAGCTGAAATTCAAATTATGTGGTTTATTTCAATTATTTGAGCAACTTACAAGTTTTAAAATCTACATAAACCAAAATAATTCTTCTCTCTAATCGAATATTACTCCTTTACTCCTCTTCCTTAAAATGTAAAGGTGAATGTTTCACCAGCAGTAGGGTTTATCTCCACTAAAGCAGCAAAAATAATCCCCCTAGACAAGTATAAATATGAGGTTGGATGGTAATAGCATTAAGTTGTAGAATAGATTAGATAGGAAAGATTTACAAAAGAATTATGGAAGTACATGATGAATAAGTTTATCCTGTGTCAGGAGAAAAGACAGAGCCTAGCATGATTCGTGTGAGGGGAAAAAAAAACAAACCACAAACCAAAGAGAAAAGCAGAGAAAAAGGTGTGGAGTGTTTCAGTTTCTGCCAAGATCTCAATACACATCAAATCCTATGAAATGAGAAAAACAGACTTATATTTCCTGATTGACATCCAGAAATGTAATTGTTTATCAAGGTATTGTTCTTCATTCAGATAAGCACTTTCTTACAGCTGAAGAGCTCTCATCACCATAGATAAGATTATAAAGAACATATTACATTTGGCCAAAAAAGTATTAAACGTACTTGAATCTTCAAAATGGGGCTAGTCAGATACAGTATAAATTTAATTATAGATTGAGGTGGGGGGCTGGTAAAGGTTGTCAGAGACATTTTACATTAATTGTAGGGATGAAATCCTTTTACACAAGAAAAATATTTTTCTGCTTTTCCTTATAAAAAAACCTTATTGCAATTCTGACTGATACATTTTTCCATTTTCAGTCCAATTTTTGTCTGTACTCACCACCTAAAATTTCCAATAAAGTAAATGAAATCCATGGGTGCTATGCATCTTTAGAATTGAACCAACTTTTATTACTTGCCATTTTATTGAAAAGCAATCAGTTATTCATTTTCAAGCTATTGAAATGTAAAAGAAATTATTTTGTTGGTTTTTTTTTAGTATACTAAATACTTTTAAATACTTTTAAATACTTTTTTTTTTCATCTTCCAAATGGTCAAGAATGAGACCTTTTCTAATTTGTCAATTCATCTAGGAGACAATGATTTAATTTTCAGCATCAAATTGGTTCTCAATAGCAAAGGACACATTAATGTTTTGGAGTTAAATCATTACAATTGATTTTGTAGTTTTTATATTATTATATATTTATAATATATAAATATATATATTATATTATATGAGTGCCATGGTTTAACCCCAGACAGCAGCTAAACACCACACAGCTGCTCACTCAATTCCCCCTGACCCAGTGGGATGGGGGAAGAGAATCAGGAAAAAAAAAAGGTAAAACTCGTGGGTTGGGAAAAGACCAGTTTAGTAGAACAGAAAGGAAGAAACTAATAATGATAGAAACAACGATAATAAAATGACAACAAGAATAACAGGACTGCAATCTACAAAACAAGTGATGTACAATGCAATTGCTCACCACTTGCCAACGAGTGCCCAGTTAGTTCCTGAGCAGCGACCTGCCCCTCCAGGCCAGCTCCCCCAGTTTATATACTAGGTGTGACGCCACATGGTATGGAATACCCCTTTGTCCAGTTTGGGTCAGCTGCCCTGCCTGCGTCCCCTCACAACTTCTTGTGCGCCTCCAGCCTTCTTGCTGGCTGGGCATCAGAAGCTGAAAAATCCTTGACTTTTAGTCTAAGCATTACCTAGCAACAACTGAAAACATCAGTGTGTTATCAACATTCGTCTCATACTGAACCCAGAACATAACACTATACCAGCTACTAGGAAGAAAATTAACTCTATCCTAGCTGAAACAAGGACAATGACGTTCCCTCTAATCAAGTTACTATGTTTAATTGTTGGAAGAACATTTGACAGCTGTTTA
Source organism: Haliaeetus albicilla (assembly GCF_947461875.1). Taxonomy (NCBI): domain Eukaryota; kingdom Metazoa; phylum Chordata; class Aves; order Accipitriformes; family Accipitridae; genus Haliaeetus; species Haliaeetus albicilla. Next base: position 34,738,138 of record NC_091516.1, read on the forward strand.
GAAAATCATAAACTTACATAAAAAGCAGTTGTTATTGGGTCACCTTCCAAAAAGTTAAAGTATGTTACTAATTAAATTCCAGCCATATTAGTGCTGGGTGTAACTCTAATTGAAGAATTCATTGACATAAAGGTGTAAGGGCTTGTAAATGTGCTGGATGACAAGAATCTATTCCATGCCTATTCTACCACTTCTGCACATTTTCAACCTGTCTCTGTACTAAACTCTCCAGGGCTTCCAGGAGTTCTTGTTTCAAAATCTTCCTGAATCCTACTTTCCTTCACTTTTCTTACAGTACACGTTGTCCTTGTGTTGGTAAATCCCTTCTCAGCTCTTTCTGGAAGTCTGCTGCTTAGTGCTGTTAGTCTAACTCAAAGTTCATTGTTTTTATTCTCATTTTTAACAGGTTCTATATAAAGTATTTCTTTCCTAAATAATCAATTCACGTCTGCCTTTTTTCCTTTCTTGCCTCCTAAGGTTTGATTTGTTGCCTTTTTTCCTCTGGATTTTAAGGGCTAAATTGCACATCTTAGATTTAATTTCAGGATAAAACATGTAAAAATATATTTCAGATGTTTTCATGTGGTTAGTAAAAAGAGGAATTTAGAAGAAAATCAGAAATCATACAATAGTAGGCTTCTGGGAATAAAAGGGGGATCAGTTACTGCAACAAATGATTGACATGATAGCATTGTGAGGCAGCAGAAAACAAAGTTATGTCAGAAGTAGAGACATGGAGTTAGATGAAAACGGAGACATCATGTTTGAGGACAGGATTGTTTGCAAACATATATTGACTTTATTGACTTTACTGGAAAAGTGTTAGGCTACATTTGAAAATCTGGTCATACAATAAAATGGCTGAAAAGTTCAAGGAAAAAATTTAGAGGTAGTTGGGACTATGAACTTTATTTTAGCAAACAGTCATGAGCTGGGTCAGTAGGATGTATGCGATTGTGAACAGGAAAGTGCAGTGGTCAAGATGAAGGATAGTGAGTGCATGAATGAGATGATTTTTTTCTAAACCTATATTACTCATTTCAAGGACCTAACCTTTTAATCTTATATGTAAATACAATTATGCACTTGCTGGTTTGTGATATATGTAAAAAAGGTAAGAGGAGATCTGCTGAATCATATTGCAGGACAGAATGTCTATATTCATGGGTAGATTCAAATACCAGAGGGTTTGTAAATGTAAGAAAGAGTAGAAGAGTCTATCAAGTTGTTAATAAGGAAATCAGTGTGACCAAGGGGATGCCTATGTGAGGGCTGATGGTACAAAAAAGTGACAAAATAATCAATGTTTATAGTTTAACTGTGTTTACTGTAAGCAAAACATTGATTTCTGTGTGGGCTAAAGTTCAGTGATTTTACCATAAGTTCTACAAATTATCAGAATTCAGATATTTTTATTTTCTTCTTTCTTTTTAACTGGAAAAAAACAACCAACCAACCAACCCCCAAAGCAAAACCTGAAACTTAGAAGCTTGAAAGTTTCTGAAAGTTCCAGAGACTTTTCCAGCCCCTCGGAGATTTTTAATTCTGTCTGGTTTTTGTTTCATGTCCAACTTCTGTTTCCATTCTGCATTAGTACTGTTATTTTACAGTTCTCTGCAATATTAATCTTCCTATCTGTCCTAATACTATAGTAGTGGTATCTATGGTATTTTAACAAAACTGCTAGTATCTCAGCAGTAAACAGTCTGACAAAATGTAGCCAAGAAAACCAATGGCAAAGTGAAGGGTGTCAGTGGGGAAAACTTAGTAGAATATGGACAAATCTTTTGGCACAGTGATACATAATCTGTTCTTTCTTTTGTCTTACATTGTGCAGGATCTCCAAAATTTTTTTTTATTTCTTTTCATTAAGTTTTACTTTCTATTGGCAGAAAATATTAAAAAATAATTGCTGTTCAGTAACCTAAAAGGGTATGTGCAAAGAAGGGTGACTGCTCCTTTAAGGGTATCTTTTCAATAATCTTCTTCAGTGCAAAAAGGGGTAATAAGAAAAGGAGGAAGCCATAAGTCAAACTTACAATGAAACAAACCTGACCTAGAAATTATAAGGGAGGTGGTGGTGGGAAGCAGACCTGATCAGTTGCATTTATTGACAGAATGTGTGAGAGTGTGAGAATGTTTATTCCAGGGAGGTTATCTGGATGGGGACCTTGACAACTGGGAAACTAAGAGAAAAAAGGGGAAACCAGAAACAAAAGACACAGACCTGACAAAACAAACATGGAGACAATGACAGAAAACAAACCTCACCACTCACACTAACTGATGGGCTATCAAGAAATTACAGGTGCCACTTCCAGGAAGATCAACCCAGATTTTGCAACCCATAAAATTGTAATCCAGGAGGGATGCTGGACCAGACTGGGAGTGCTGTGGGAATTAATAAAGCTGTACAAACACCTGAGGGGACTAAAGGAGGAAGGGGAAGAGGGGGAGGAACAAAGCAGGGGTAGACAGGAAAATATATAAAAGGGACAGGTTACATGTAAAATGGGGCTGGTCAGCGCATGGCTCTGGCTGATCCCTGCCCTGATCACTGCAGTATGTCCTTTCTTCTTATTAAATCTTTCCTTAACTCTCTCTCCATGTATTGTCATTGTCCCGTGGGTATGTGTGTTGCAAGGACTAAGTGCCAGCTGCTGGTGATACCTGTATGTGTATGAATGAAAAGTGTATGGTGGCTGCTACTGGAGTCTGACCAGGGGTGCAGGTGCCCCTGTCCTGTGGTGTCAGTAACTGGAGTTAGTGAGGAGTCTTTAACCTCCAGCCACTAGGGTGGGAACAGTGTGCGTCCCAAAAAACAGCTACTGGGGGGACTGGTGTGATTAGGGTGAGCGAGGGTCTCAGCAGCTGGGGGTGGAGCAGGACTGTAGATCATAGCCCATGTGCCTGGTGCCAGCTACTGGGTGGGGGCTGAACATCTACTTCTTCCCCAAATGAGATGTGCATGGGTTGTGTGTGCATACTCTCCAGCAAAGCTCAAACTGGGTGAGCCACAGGTAGGGAGAGCTTCGAATCTGGGCCAGGTCACCAGGTGTGTGGAGGGTCCATGCTGGTACATCCAGGGGGACTTGAGAGTGTGGGGTTTCTATGGGACGAGTGTGTGAGTGCTGGGTGTTTGGTAGCAAGCACCAAGGTAGACTAGCTGGTGAGTCAGGGGCCTGTGGGGTGGGTAAGTGGGCTCAGTATCTGGGAAAGGGTGTGGGGCAGGCAGAGGATCAGAGCTGGTACTTGAGGGATCTGTGAATGCGCATGTGCATGTGAACATGTGGTGTGTGTGTCTGCACTAGTGACCTCCTGCCTCTGCCAGCCCAAGGGGAGGTGGGAACTTGGCTTTTTGTGTTTGTGTTTTAGGTTAGTCCTGTATGTGGCTGCTGTTGAAGGCAGCACCTTGTCTGAGGCAGTCTGTGCGATGGGCTGTGTCAGCCTCCTGTGTGGGTCTGTGTGTCTCAGTGTCCTCTGTGTATGTATGTACTTGTATGTGTGTGTCTGTCTGTGTCTCTCTGGGATACATGTTCAACTTCATTACTGGTTGAACCCACAAAGGGGAAAGCAGCAGATGCATCTTTCCGCCTGGGCAGAGATCTGAGGTCTGCAGGGCACTGGGCTTGGCTCTAGCATCTGGGCAGGAAGGTCCTGGGCCAGAGCACCTGGAGGAGGTGGTCATGTTCCTAACATCACTGCACATCATACTTTCTACTGATGCCCACAGCACAACTGTTTTCAAAGAGTTGGAAGATTTGAGACACCAAATATTTTTTTAACAATACAGGTGATTGACACATTACCAGCACTGGGCATAGATAGTGAAACATTCCTCAGCTGTGCTAGAGTAGTACAAGCAGGTAACATGATAGACCCTCATCTTCAGTGCTGCCGCTGTCTGTAAGTGTTAGTTACATTACTATTGCATTATTATTAAGGAAAAATGTAAACCAAAAAGCCTTTAAAGCATAACTAACAACAATTCAATTAGTTCAAATCAATATCAAACCTCTCTTATGACTGTTTTAGTTTTGTAAGTGTGTAGATTTTCATTGTCAAATTACTAGCTCATTAGTAATTAAGCTTTTGTGGATACTGGTATAAAACTACAGACCTTTTTTATCTGGTTTTTAAGATTGTTGGGTTACTAATCCATGGAACAAAAATGTCTTTTATTTAGGCTTTTGCCATGTACACTGTTATACAAATGCCCTAAAATGTAGAGTGTAATGTTTCCTTTCAACACAAATCCTCAAAACTTTCTCCCAACAATATAGTATACCACATAGTACTTCTGACAGTGATGTGTGTAAGTGTCCTGGTTTCAGCTGGGATAGAGTTAACTGTCTTCCTAGTAGCTGGTACGGTGCTGTGTTTTGAGTTCAGTATGTGAAGAATGTTGATAACACTGATGTTTTCAGTTGTTGCTAAGTAACGTTTAGACTATAGTCAAGGATTTTTCAGCTTCTCATGCCCAGCCAGCAAGAAAGCTGGAGGGGCACAAGAAGTTGGCACAGGACACAGCCAGGGCACCTGACCCAGTGGCCAACGGTGTATTCCATACCATGGGATGTCCCATCTAGTATAGGGAAGTGGGGGCAGGGAATCACCGCTCAAGGACTGGCTGGGTGTCGGTCAGAGGGTGGTGAGCAATTGCAGTGTGCATCATTTGTACATTCCAATCTTCTCATTATTGCTGTTGTCATTTTATTAGTGTTATCATTATCATTATTAGTTTCTTATTTTTTGTTCTATTAAACCATTCTTATCTCAACCCACGAGTTTTACTTCTTTTCCCGATTTTCTCCCCCATCCCACTGGGGGGGAGGGGGGAGTGAGTGAGTGGCTGCATGGTGCTTAGTTGCTGGCTGGGGTTAAACCACAACAGTAAGTGTAACATGAACCATTTGCTCTTATAAAGTACTTGGCACTCTACGTAACTCTTTGGTTTCAGAGAAGAAAACTGGAGCCTGTCTTCTGCTATTCATGTGAGAGGGATAGAACAGCCTTGCTGTAGTTTGAGTGGAAAATAGTGAATAGCAATCTGTGAGAGCACAAAGATTTCTGTACAGGCATCTCCGAAGAGAGTTACCGTGAAACTGGTTTAGTTGGAAACTGAGTACTTGCTCTGAATGCTTCATGGGCTTGTTTCTCTCTGCTAAAGTTAAGGATTTTTACCTTCCCTCTTTTCTTTATGTTGTTCTCTGTCAGAAGACGAATAGTATAATCAGTTTCTTTTCAAAAAGGGAGCTTTAGAGAGTGTCAAGTGTCTCTTACTACACATAGAGGAATTCCAACTGCCCACAAATTTTTGGTAACTAATCTACTGTATTTTACAACTGAAACAACATATAGTTCATTATTTAGCACAAGGTTATGTACTGACATGTCCTCTTTACCAGTCTTTCCTCCTTACCATCATGAGCAATGGCTATGATGTTTATTGCCCAGCTTGTCCATTTAACTTTGTATATGCATCAAATGTGAAGGAATTTTCAAGGAATTATATTTTCATGGTATGGTATCACTGCTTTCCTGTCACTTGATTCAGCGGACAGAAATGACCACCAAAATAATCCAGTGATAACCATTTAGTCCATCTAGTAACATTGAGTTAATTTTACTGCACTTCTTTAATATTGTTGAGGGAAAGACTGTTTGAAAAAAACAAGAATTTTGAGATTTTTCAGAATTGTTCACCATGCTAGGACTGGGTCAGAGGAAGAGAAGAGACCATTTACTACCTTAGGTATACTTTTTTTTTAAATTATTTCTTTCAACTATAGGAACAAATTCTATGCATAACTTGCACTTCTCTCTTCAGCTGTCACTCTAGAATTAACTGAAATGGAATACCTTTCTTCTCTTTAATGACTGCACAGTAGATGGAAAGGATTGATATATAAGCAGAGTAAACCAGCTGATCTAGGATAGATAAATTTATGCTAAAACAGGGGTAAAAGAGTATACGCAAGTTTTAGCAGACCTCTGATTTAAATCTTAGAAATAATTGAGATAACATTATCAATATCAGTAGTACCTTTAGTGAAAGTCCAAACTATTTCCATTGTCTTTATGAGCATTGCTCTAGAATTATATACATATTGTGGAATAGCATTTATACCTTATAAAGACTTTTAAACCTTCTCTAACCTGACCAGGGAAAGCCAACAGAGTTCCTAGGGACTTTCATCAGTATTACTGAAATGATTGTTTAGCCTAGGTTACAGCTACTCACCTTAAACTATTATAAATCACCTATTCTGGTTTTTTATTTTATGGTTTTTGGGATAGGTTTTTTGGGGGTTTGTTTGGGTTTTTTTTCTGGGCTTTTAGGAGGCGGGAGGAAAAGTATGGGACTTAGAGTGATTCATGGTTCAAATCTAGGTTCTGAAACTTTCAGCAACTTAATTGGCTGGTATCAAGAAATATGTTTCTTGATCATCTACAATGTAATCTTACAGAATTTTTCATAACTTCACAGATGATAGACATTTTTTTTCCTGAACTCACCTATGTATTTTTAAAAATTATCAAACAGTAATGCAATATTATAGAGCTACCTAATTTTCCTTCAAATTACTTATCAAAGAAGGAGGAGTTAATGGGGAAAAAAAAAAAAAAAAAAAGAAGAATATTGGTGTTTGTAACCAGACTGAGAATTCCCAATTTTTTTATCGCATTGCAAAACCACAAGAAAAGGAGTTTTCAGTATATTTAGGTAAGGTCTTCTTTCTTTAATGTGCTTCAAATTGAGAGGAACATAATTTATCTAAATGGTTGCCCTGTAATTTACAGATACACTGGAACATTTTGCTTTTGACATACTTAATGTAAATTCATCATTTTTATTTTCTCAGACATGAAAGGGCCAGTAAGATCAGGGTGCACTGACTGCTTTTGTAGTTCTCATAGTGGAAGGAAAAATAACCTTGTGTTTTATTTATATAAACTTTTTATACAATAGGGCAATCTTCTCAATCAAACAAGAATAAAAATTAAACAATTTTATGTGCAAGCCCTATACAGATAAATTAAAAAAAAAAAAAAAAGAAGATATTTGTTTAAAGTAAATAACAACAACAACAAAAAGATTTGTTTAAAGATTTACAGGTATGGCATCTCAGTTTGTCTCATATTATACAAGTCAACAGTGTTTTACATTACTTCATTTAAATTCATGTTCTGTGACTTTGTTAATCACTGAACCAAGCAAATGTAAGATTGCTTCACTGCCTATCTACACACATACGCACAATCATATTCACATCCTGTCATAAGTCCTTGGATTATAACAGTTTAAAAGTCACTGTGGGAGGGTCACTCTACTTCACTGTGAATGGTACTTGCATGTTCTGAAGAAGTAGCATCTGTTTCTATAGTTTAATTCATTAAAAGTACCAGAAATAAGCCTGTAAATAGATCATAAACATAGAAGAGTTGTCATGTTGGCCGCTGCTTTCAGCCTGAACCACCTGGGCAGCCTGCTTAAATAAATAAAACCAGAAATGAGTATCTCATTCTAAACTTCATGGCTGTTAATGCTAAATTAGGCATTAATGTCATTAAAATGAAAGGTAAGGTTACTTCATGAGCTTGAAAACATAACAGTCTTGAGAGAGATCAGTGATGGCTGCCTTGTAACTGGCAAGCTTGTGCAGCCCCAGTAAAATCACTGCCATGTGTCCTGTGGTCACCCTGCTGCAATACTGCAAGTGACAGAGTACAGACAGAGTAAGGGAAGCATGAGGTTTTTTGAGTCCTATATACTGAAAGCATTTATTTGCTAATGTCAAGTAGCATTCACATAATCTATCTGATGTTGCCACCTGATGTGTCAGTGTCAGCTGTTGTCATGGCCACATGTCAGAGAGATATAGGAGGCTTCTTAGATTTCTCCTATTGATTAGACTAAGTCCTTTCAATTGAAGCTATAAAAGCCTGTATTAAAATTCCAACCAGCCGTCACTCCATACTTATACTTACACTTGGAATACTATTCTGGTTTTGGCTGAACTGTCTGGCTTGTAAAGGGAATGACATCAACACTGTTCCTCAATAATAATGATTAAAATCAAAAGGAACACACAAAGATTTTCCAGACTTGCTTCTTGTCTTGTAAAATAATATGTCCTCGATCAAATTTACCTTACAGAAACATTTTGCAATAAGCTAGAAAGACATAGTGAGATGGATATAAGCAAAAGCATGTTGGAAGATATATGATCAAAGTAGATTTTTCAGAATACTTTTTTGCCTTTGGAGAGCTCTTTGGAGAGTGTCAAGGGGTATGAGCAAGAGAATTAGAGAACACCATTTGGACCGGGGTGTGCCTTATTAAGTAGCTTATACTTACAGTTAAATTCTGACACAGCAAACCGTTAAACGTTAAACGTTAAATGTGTTAAACGTTCTTTAACACATTTGCTAAAATTTAATAGTATGTATGTATGGTTTGGAGATTGCTGGTCTAAAAATACAGTTTTCTGGAGTGAATTAGTACATTTTCTGGAGTGAATTAGTACATTTTAAGCATTAAGAGTCTGCAAGACTTACAAAGTGTCTTACTAACGCTGAAAATTCTCACTAAATGTTCAGCAGCATCTGAATAACTCCATACCCTGAGTGTTGTAGGTTATTTGCTATGTTGAAAGCCCAGCTTTAAATACGCTTCAGCTATAACTGTTAACTCTTAGCACTTTCCCCACTGTGGATCATGGTGTCTCTATGTTAACCATTCAGCAAATGAGAAAAAAACACAGTCCGAATGTTATAATATAGCTCTGGTGACTTCCCCAGCTTCTCACATGAGCTCTGTGTCACAGACTTTCTCTGGAAAGTATGGTGTCCTTTCTTCTTTATGATGTTGTTTGCAAATCTTCCCATTCTTGCATCAGATGGAGGATCTTAAATATAATAATTCTTCATTGTATAATTTTGGTTTAACAACTTGCAGTGCTTAACTTCACCTTAACGGTAAGTAGAGCAGTCTGATCATGCATTTGAAAACTGATGTCTAGATACATGAAGCAACCCCTTATTCTGATAATGCTTGGTTTTGAACATATCATTTTGACATCCAGTAAGATATTGTTAGTGTTAAGATTTTTAGACTAACAGGCCAGATCTCTAATGCATGAGCTAATGGAGAAGCAGGTAGCAGTTATATGGTTTCAGCTGTTGGTGATGCCACTTTTTCTGCCTCTAGCCTCACACTTCATAACCTATTTCTTAGTTTGCTTTACACTCCTCTACTGTGCCTACCAGGGCCTCCTGTGCCTCCTGCAATCAGCCTTTTCCACTCACAGCAGAATCTGAGCCCTTTCCTTCCACCCTTTGCTCCAACGTCGCTGTTGATAAGAACACAGAAAGCCCAGTCTTCTCTGCATATGTTGGACATTAGGAAATTCAGCTTCATGGAAAAAAAAGAAACTCTTGCCCCAGAGATGAGTAGTCAGGTTATTTCATCAGCCAGAAACTAATAGCTGAGTAAAAGTAAATCAGATATCCCTGAAACTTATCACTTTGCTAAATTTGGCTTGTTTTTACATGGCTAGTAATGTCAGAGCTTTAACTTGTGGTTAATGTCTCTATCAATTCTGTAGTCTTCTAACCAAAGTCTGGAGACAACAAAACTTCTGAGAGAAAAACTTTGGGATATTTCTTTGTATGAAATAAGTGACTTTTTTTTATTAATTGGTTTTCAGAAATAGCTGACACACTTTAGGAAAAAATGCCCCCAAATCCAGTTGAAGGCAGGGAGTCATTATAGAATATTGCATTATGAAGATTTTTTTTTCTTTTTTTTTGTTTGACACTTGCCAAGCTATTAGCAGCTGGACAAAGTAGGTTTGTAAGGGCCAGGGTCAGGAAACTCTGAGATCATGCTCTTTTTATAGACGAAAGAAGTACTCCACAACCAATTTCCTCAGGGCTTGAGTATGTCAAAAAAATGATAAAACAACCATCATTAAAAAAAAAGAAAAATAAATAGTAACTCTAGACTGCCATCATAGAATATTCCACCCTCAACATATAGGATTTGCCTTACAAAGTTATAGTCATTCAAGTTGTAAAATGAGTGATATCAGTTTCTGATCTGCTGCCATGTTAAGGGTTATATATTTCATTGCATAATGGAGTAAGAAAAGGAACTTATAAATAATAAAATTCCACATGTTAAATGTGATTAACATCATCTGCTTTTGTGACCACTTTCCCCATCGTGAAAGGTTTTGAGATGCTGAACTTTGAATCATGACATTCACAGGTGCTGTAGTTACTTAGATGAAATTTAGGTATACTATTGAATTTTCTATCTTCCTTGGTGGTGTGTAGTAATGAATTAATGGAAACAGACAAAGTGAGCAGTAATTTAATTTTACGTTCTATGAGAAATTTTGACATTTTCAAAAAGAGTCACATTTGAACTAGAATTAAAACTAGATTTTCTTGAAATTTCTTAAGGGGGATTTCTTATTGTCCTCATAACAAAACTGGGCAAGTGTTTGATATCTGATTTTAGAATTCTCTCAATTCTTAAACCCTCTTTCATTGACAATATGATGACTAGCTCCAGAAATGAGGCCATGTGACTTTTCCTGTGGAAGCAGAAAACTCTGGTGAAGGATTTTAATGTTTTCATTTGAACTAAGCTGGAAGAAGTGTGCTGGGTTTTGCTACCCAGGAGTAGTGCACTCATTCTACACTTACAGTAATAAAAGTTTATTATACACCATCCATATTCTATATCTTCCTTTGTGTCTATGTGTTTGTCTGTATATGTCTTACTGGCTTCAATATAGCAGCTGAATATTTGTCCCTTGAAAAGGAGGAAAAATTGTTCTTTTGTCTCACACATCATATTTGATAGTTTACAAAAGCAAGTGTAGTATCCAAAAATTACTTGAACAACTTAATGTTATAGTTCCTTAGGACACACACAAAAAGGCCCACAAGTTGAACACTTCTGATGTGGAATTGATATGGGATGTTTTATCATCAATATCTGACTGAAGGTAGTTATCAACACATATCAGCAATAAGAAGTTTTGGATATTAATGCTGGCTTTTTACTCTTTATTATCTGAAGTTAAGGAAGTGTAAAATTAGATCATTCTTACTTTGTCCATGTGCTTTCTAACAATTGTTTCAATCTTCAATATCTTCATATCTATTTATGTGACTTTTTTGATGTATTTTTTTTCAAAATCCATGGGGTCACACCTTGATCCTGTTAACTTCCTTGCTATTTAATAATCACAGAAATGTTTTCTCCTGCTAATCAGTAGTAAAATAATAATTGATGAGTAAAATGATATATTAGATGTTGTGATTAAAAATGCAGGACTGTTTGCTTTGTAATGATTTGTTTATGATATGTTAGACTCTAGTTGCAAGATTAGAAGTTAGATTCTACTGTTTCACATGCATTCAATAGCAGTTCAGACACAATGTTATGGAGAGCTGTGTGAGCAAAAGCAAGGGTATAAACAAGTGACTTGTGAGAGATTTACCTGACAGACATTAAAGAGCAACTGAAATGTGAAAGTAGACCTATAAATTAGGTCCTCTGAACAAACCAGTAGCCATGATACCAACACCATGCCCCCTTCTAAGTCTGTTGCTATTAAATTAAAAAGAAAAAAAAACCCAACAAACAAAACCCAACACCTAGTCCTAATTTAATGTCAGATCAAATAATCTTTTGTTGGCTTTTGACAAGTGACAGCATTCTCTTTTCTGCTGTCTGTATACTCCACTTTACAGGTGTGGGAGAGAGGAGAACAGGAGAAGATTTCTTCATAGTAGTTTGAATGAGCATAAATTCCCCCAGGGAAGAGTTCAAGGACGTAGGTTCTTTGTGTGCAAAGATGCATATTTAATCTATTGTTTTGTACTGTGGTTTGCTTTTTTTGGTTGTTGTTGGGGTTTTGTTTTATTTTGTTTTGTGTTATTATGTGCGTTTGCATTGCACATGAAGCTTTAATTTTTTATGCCTGTATAATCTTAATCTGAGTTTAAGTAGGGAGACTCTTTGTTTTCTACTGCTTGAACATCTACTAAGTCTGAATGTTTAAAGTTTTCTAGTTTTCAATTTTTAAGCTTTCCTTTTGTAAAAGTGTGTTAATTGTTGTTATTACTGCTGTTCAGAATCATAGAATTGTTTTGGTTGGAAAAGACCCTTAAGATCATCAAGTCCAACCATAAACCTAACCCTGTTAAGTCCACCACTAAACCATGTCCGTAAGTGCCACGTCTACATGTCGTTTAAATACCTTCAGGGATGGTGACTCAACCACTTCCCTGGGCAACCTGTTCCAATGCTTGACAATCCTTTCAGTGAAGAATTTTCTCCTAATATCCAATCTAAACCTCCCCTGGTGCAACTTGAGGCCATTTCCTCTTGTCCTATCTCCAACCACCTGACAGAAGAGACCAGCACCCACCTCACTACAACCTCCTTTCAGGTAGTTGTGTAGAGCGATAAGGTCTCCCCTCAGCCTCCTTTTCTCGGGACTAAACAACCCCAGTTCCCTCAGCCACTCCTCATAAGACTTGCTCTCTAGACCCTTCAGCAGCTTCGTTGCTCTTCTCTGGACATGCTCCAGCACCTCAATGTCTTTCCTGTAGTGAGGGGCCCAAAACTGAACACAGTATTCGAGGTGCAGCCTCACCAGTGCTAAGTAGAGGGGGATGATCACTTCCCTGCTCCTGCTGACCACACTGTTTCTGATACAAGCCAGGATGCTGCTGGCCTTCTTGGCCACCTGGGCACTCTGCTGACTCATATTCAGCTGGCTGTTGACCAGCACCCCCAGGTCCTTTTCCACGGGGCAGGTTCCAGCCACTCTTCCCCAAGCCTGTAGCGCTGCATGGGGTTGTTGTGACAGAAATGCAGGACCCAGAACTTGGCCTTGTTGAACCTCATACAATTGGCCTCAGCCCATTGATCCAGCCTGTCCAGATCTCTCTGTAGAGCTTTCCTACCCTTGAGCAGATCGACACTCCCTCCCAAGTTGGTGTCGTCTGCAAACTTGCTGAGGGTGCACTCAATCCCCTCATCCAAATCATTAATAAAGATATTAAAGAGAACTGGCCCCAATACTGAGCCCTGTGGAACACCACTTGTGACCAGCTGCCAGCTGGATTTAACTCCATTCACCACAACTCTTTAGGCCCAGCCATCCAGGTAGTTTTTTACCCAGCAAAGAGTACACCTGTCCAAGCCATGGGCAACCAGTTTCTCCAGGAGAATGCTCTGGGAAACAGTGTGAGAGGCTTTACTAGAGTCCACATTAAAGTAAACTAAGTTTGTTAAAGAAAACAACATCCACAGCCTTTCCCTTGTCCACTAAGTGTGTCACCTTGTCATAGAAGGAAATCAGGTTAGTCAAGCAGAACCTGCCTTTCATAAACCTATGCTGACTGGGACTGAATCACCTGCTTGTCCTGTACATGCTGTGTGATGGCACTCAAGATGATCTGCTCTATAACTTTCCCTGGCACTGAGGTCATTAAAGTAATGACTTACTTACTTTATCATTAAAAGAGAAATAATATATATCTGCTTTAAAAGATTTGTAGTTAAAGACACCACTTCTGGAAAGACTTATACATATAAAAACCCATCACTAACATGATTAAGTCCATTAACTTGAATGACCTTACTCAGATTTAAAGCAATGTAACCTGGAGAATTGGCCCCATATGACTTTTAAATAGACCGTGTTCAGTTAAATGAATTGATGTTAGATGAATGTGCCATTTAATTAAATAAGCATAAGTATAAAATATTATAACTTAAGACTTCTCTAACTCTGTTTGGAATGAATTCTCAAAAAGCTTTTGTAGAGGTTTCATCTCAGGCTAACCACCACAATCCCTTACATAGTTTTCAAAAGATGAGGCACCATTCCCCTTCTTGTACTTCATAATTTACACATTTGGAAAAAATGGTTAATCTACATTTATGTTCTGAAAAAAACAGGTGGACCATGTACTTTGATTCTCTTAAAATAATCTAATTTCACAGACTTTATGATTCACTTAAAATAAGGTTGAGAAATTATATAGGTCGAAATTTACCCAGCCCCACCAGAATCACATGCATGTATGATTCAAAGTAAAAGAAAAAATCTGTTACAAACAGAAATTATAATCAAAATATTGATTTTGGTTTTGAAATTGAATTCTAAACTCCATAATAGTTTGAGAATGTTTCATTCTCTATTTGACTCTTCCTTATCTCTCCTGACCTGAAGATTTCTTTTGGGGTTGGTTTACTAGTGATCAAGTTATTGATGAACAGAGGAAGAAAAAAAAGTACTGGGAAAGTCAGGATTAATAACTGATCCCTTTGATTTGAATGGGATTTTGTCCTAAAATTCTGTGCAGAGAGACCTTTAGTGCCAAGTTGCCACACAGAAACTAACTCAGGACCATACATACCAAATGGGAGAATACTAGACTATTTTCTCAGAACAAATGGCTATTTACTACTTCATGGAGCTTAGCTAATAGTGATAGGAGCATAATCCAGAACTGGAACCATTTTAAACATAAAATATTTATATAAAACTATTTCAATGAGACCTTCTGCTACTGCTACATACATTTTTACATGGTCCGGTGAGATTCCTTGCTTCTTTCCAATAGTTTCTGCCGTCTTGTATTTTTAAAGTGTGTCCTGGGTATTCTATATTTTGGAGGTACTACGATTCACATTTTCTCTTTCCATCACACTATATATGCAGGTATACATTAAAACTGTTTTACTTCTCAGTATATTATATAGCTGATGCTATAAGAACCAGAATTTTTTTTTCCTTGAAAGATTTTTTTAGTTTACATAGCAACTTCCTTGAAATCTACTCCAAAGATTAGAAAGCTATAATCTTCTGTCTTTCAGGGCATAGTTCTCAACTGTTTCAGGAATGGAATGAGGTAAAAACTGGAGACTTATAGGCAGTGGAAAGATTACTCTTCCTGTATAGTAAATATGAAAAGAAATTAAGATATATCTCTCTTATTTTACATTCTGTCACAAAGCTCAACACCCACACCAGGATGTTCCATTGTTTCATTCTCACCATTTTTTAAATATACATGATCAAGGAAGGTGGTTTTAAATATGAGTCTTCAAAAATCTGGCTGCCAGCAAAGTGACATTTTGTATTAGTCTTTCTCTTGAACGCAAAGGGCTGTTTCTTTTTGTGTGTGTATGTGTGCACGCATGTGTGTATGTGTGAACAACTAATTGCCATTTAAGTCTACTTCCATCTTATACTGGTTCATTTTTACTAGTTATTGAACCTTTTGCATGCAAGAACTGCAGTTAAGCATAACATTAGGCCAATGTGACCTAAGTACTGATCTTTTTCAGTTAGGATCTCAACACTTCAAACAACATTGATAAAATATTATCATAATGATCTCTACTGGAAGATGAATATTAAAAGGAATACTAAAAATGGCAGCCACCTTTCCCACATTATGTTGCTTGCAGATCAAACCTTTGACCAACCAACAAACATTACTTGAAGATTTGGGGGTTTAATACCTACAATTAAAAAAAGGTATCTTTTTCAAAGAAAAAATGTTTAGCACAGTATTGCTCTTTCTGGTTAAAATCATGGTTAAAGAAGAGAAAAGTCTTAGTTGAACAGGAAAAAAAGAGGACAGATATTTTAAAACACTCCATCATTTCAGTTTTCCAGATTGTGAAAGTGGTATTTACTGGTAATGACTACATAATTACTCCCACTGCCTTCTTTCAAGTTAGTCATATAGATAGCATTACTGATACGAGTAAATATCTGAGAGTTCAGCCTTGATGATGAAAATAGTGCCCAGTAACAGTTGAAGCTCTTCCATTTTCAGCAAGTTAAATTGGATAAGATCATGGCTTATTATTCAGTTTGTTAAGACTCTTCAACAGAGTCAGCAGGAACAGTCAGCATTTACCAAGTTAAAGATTATATTCGTATGTGCTGTTTTGCTGTCTAGAGGGATAAATATTCCCACACAGCCTTTTTCACCTCTGTTCATGGGAGGGAAAAAAAAAACCAAACCAACAAATTGTTCCCAATGGTTCTCTTCAATTCAATTTATGACAGAGCATGTATCTTTGCTACTGTGTGGGAAGGTTCTGTTTTTAAGTGCACCTGTAGCATGAAATGAATGATCCTTGAACTATGTGAAAGGCTAACTTGAACTTCATGTTTCAGGAAATGAACTTGAAATTGCATTTATTCTGACCTGTAAAATATTGGGTGACTTATTCAGTAATGCTTGTGAACAATATTCCTGAATAATTACTCTATGGGTTGTTTACTTAAGCTGATAAATTATTTCTGTTCAATTACAACTTACTGAGGTATTTCTGAGAACAACTTGAAAAGTTATGTTTTTCTGAAAGTCAGGTACAGGGAAAAATAATGCCCTCCCATCTCTGTTAAGTTTCAACCAAACCCACATATATTTATAAAGAAGAAGAGATGTTTTCATCTCTACACCAGCTTGTAATTAGTCCATGAACATATCCTGAAAAGGATTACCTCAGATAAGGACTGGCCACTGATCTGCTCTGCATGTCTTTTGTGATAGAGGGAAATATAGACTGGCTGTGGAAAATAAAATTGTTTTAAATGAGTAATGGATTGGAGATTTTTCATGTTTTCCTTGTCATTCCTCTGTTACATTGCCATCTGGAGATTTGCTCAGGGCATCCTCTCATTTCATTCTGTGTATGCATATTTTACAATGCTTGCTATTTAAATTATAAGCCAATGCTTCTGAAAAGTTGCAAATTTATAGAAACTTTACATATTCATTTTTATTTTAGAAAAAAATTACTAATATCTAAATTCTTATAACATTCCTTTAATTTTACATTTTTATCAGAGGAGAGTAATATGAATTTACATAGGAAAATATCTTATTTTACATCTTTCTTGAGTTGGAAAAAGCAAAATGTCACACTGTATTGCACAGATTTACCAAACTCTCAAGTGTTAACACCTGTCTGGAAAAAAAATTGCTAAACAAGAGATCATTTAATGTATTCTCAGTGTGGTGCAGTAGAAATTAATGAAATGTTTGCTATTGATTTCAGTGGAAGAAAACCAGGTTTACTAATAAACAAGTTTATTGCCTTTGTGAGAATGGTGTGAGTTTGACCTAAGGTGGATAATGTTTTTGTCTATAGCTGCAACTCTCCCTTCTATTTCTATATGCTATTGTTTATACTTTCAAAATTGCAAATGAAGGGCTTAGATTAGCAAAATGCAATTCTATGTTGATTAAGAAAATTGTGAAGTTCCTATATACCACTGCAGAAAAGTTATTTTAATTGTAATGGATAGTAATTTTAAAGTTCCTTATTTTCTTTAGCACTATGGATTTTGTTACGTTACATGACAAAAGCTCATCTATACATCCACCAAGGAGTATAGAGGCAATGGCAGGAGGGGGAGCCCAAAAAACAACCCTGGTCCAGCTACACCTAGGCTCATTACAGGTGCCATCAGCCCATCAAAGACCCACCTGTGCAAGCCCAGATGAGTAGGGCAGAATAGCTGCAGGGGGAAAGGATGCATTTTCCTGGCCTCTCCCATGGCAGTCCCAGGAGAGCCTCAGCCCCAGTGTCCAGGTGTGGAGGACAGGGGACTCCTTGTCAGCTCTGTGTGTGTATGTGCATGTGCAATGGTCTGTACTAAAAGCTGGAGTAGGGCTGTAGACTTGGGGATTTGTATGTGCCAGTGCCAGCAGCTGGGGAGACTGGGATCCAGGTGCAGCTGCTGGGCAATCTGTGGGTGTGAACCAGGCTGTTGGAGAGACCCAGCTCGTACATGTGCATATGTATATGTATATTGTCACTCATTGACCCCCATTTTGCTTGGCCAGAGAGAGGAGCAGGATGAGGCTGTCGTTGCTGTCTGTGTTCATGTGAGTCCTCCGAGTGTCTGTCTGTGATCCATGTGGATGGCTGTGTATATGTGTATACATGTGTTCTACAAGTGTGCTTTGTGTGTATGTGCCTTCTGGGAACTCATCTTCAGCCTTCCTGCTGGTTGGACTTGGGCACATGGAACTGCACCACCCTGGCTTGTTGGATCTGACATAAAACTCTAACAGTTTTTTTAATATCCAGTCTGGTTACCAATCAGGTACTGAAATATTTTTAACTGAAGTGTTTTGTAGGTTATAGTGATTGAAATGTTGAGTCTGTATTAGGCTTTCTAAATACAGAGTATTTTTTTACAGACTACTGAAAGGGAAATAAGGAATCCAGAACCTTTTCTGTATTCCCTGTTCTATATAGAGGTCAATCTTGATAGCCTTTTTTCTATGGCTATACAAATGGTATTTAATTGTTGTTGTATTTTATATTTCGTCCTCCTTCACTTTAGTTGGATACACTAGCATACAGTTATCTAGACATAAGTATACAGATTTACATTTATAAATATGGGCCTGCAAACTATGTTAGCAACTAGATAAATCTTTCTCTCTGGTAGAGACTCTGTATACTGGTGTAGGTCCACTGAAGAGAAGCCTGTACTTCCACAGAGTGAAGACTAATAAAATTAATCCAGTACTAAAAGCAGCAGAAGAGTAAATAAGGTGTATAATTTAGTCTTTTTGCCCTTACTCACGAACTGTGATTTCTGGCTAAATAATCTTTCTTTGCCTGTAATCATATACTTAAAATTCAGTTATTCAATTGCATGTTTTCAAAGTCTTGCACAATGCTGTTCACTTACATTTCTCCATTAGTATTTCTCTCTTTAGTTCCTTGACCCAACTTGCCAATTTATTTTTGACACACTGTGATTTCTGTCTTTTTCCTGTGTGAGAAGTCTGACTTGCTTGAACTTACCAGGCAGGTCATTGGATGCTTCTTTGTGTCTTTGACTCAAGTGACTTTACAGGATCTGTGCATTTTAGTCCTGTCTTAGAGAACACACATGTTTTTTCTCTGTGCAGCTGTTCCTCTATGTGTCATTGATTTTGTTTGTCTTTAAGTCATCTGCCTTTTAAGTAACGCAGTTAGTCTTTCCCTATTGTTTGCAATCTCCCCTTCTTGCTAGGCTCTCTTCAGTAAGCAAACTGCTTTCTTTAGCTCCTTCAGTAATAGTATTGTACTGGAGAGGACTGAGAATGTGAATTCCCTTTACCTCAGAATTTTCTTCTTCTTTCAGATGAGCTTCTTACATTCCTTAGGTATATTTTGAAGACTGTAATTGTCATAAAATAATTCATAAAAGATATGGCAGCACACATTTTAGTCATCTGGCAAGTGTCAACACATTGTCATAGAGCACAAGTAGGTCAGTTCTCCCCCAAATGTCATCCTATGTGAATCTAGCTTGTTATCATTGACATTTACAAACACCTGACCAACACCTCTCAGTCTGGTTAAAAATCCAGAAATTGAAGACAGTGAAGAAAAATTAATATGATGACATACAAGTGATTCTGAGGATGCCTTAGGCTGTTATGATAGAACTAGTGTTCATACAGTATTTTTGCTGAAGGAATTGGTAGCTGCCATAATGGCTTATCTTACCTAATTTTCACCTTTTTTTATGTATTAACCAGCATTTTGTATTAAATATTGTGTTTATGAAAGTCATCGATTTGTTATACAATTGTAAAGAATATTAAGATGACTTTGGGAACTTCAGTTTTTAATCTTGCAACTTTTAAATTCTGAAGTGTATTTATAATTGTATTATTTGTGTTCAGTTAACTGGTATTTAGTTTTTATGGTTTTGTATTTCTATATAGCTTGAAAGGAAGTTCCATTATAATTTTTTTAAAATTGTCCTCCATGCTTTTTCATATAAAGTGGAAGTGCTTTAATTATAGAATCACAGACTGGTTTGGGTTGGAAGGGACCTTTATAGACTGTCTAGTCCTACACCTCTCACCATGGGAAGGGATGTCTTTCACTAGGATCAGGTTGCTCAAAGCTCTGTCGAACCTGACTTGGAACACCTATTTTATTCTATTCTAAATAGGTGAATGATTACATTTTGACTAGAAAGAACACATCTGTCTGGTAGTCATATAGGTTCTTTGGCAACTTTTACACCATAATTAACTAGTTTTATTGTGGCAGTGAAATTTTCACTAATGTATACATGTCAGTATTTCAGAGGAAATTATTCCAGTAACATTTCAAAAGCTATAAGTTCACATAGCTTCAGACAGGTTAAGTGTGAATAATAGTTATTAATAATTATTCATAAATAGTTATTCATTAAGAATTATTTATTCACAATTATTTGCACTTGATTTCCAGAAAAAAAGAAAGAAAATATTAGAAACTGAACTAGACCATCCTAGGTTTATTCCAACAGAAAGAAAGCCTTTCTACGAGAGGCCACTCAAAGGAAATCCATGTTCAGTTTTTCTAGCAATGACATATAAGAAGATTCCCAGAAATAACAGCTTGTAGGGTTGAAATTAACATATTCTGAGTGAAGGTAACTATTGGCAAGATATGAAAAATGATGGAGCAAATCCCAATTTGACTTCTTTTCACTTGCTTGAGTAACTTTTTAGACATGCTGTCTGTGAGGAATGGAGAACAACATATTGAAAGAGAGTGCAGACATACCAGGATATCAGGTAGGACTTGACTACAAGAATTTTGAGAGAAATCTCCACAGAGGGCGTAATGTAAGGATTGGGAGTAAGAAGTGCAATATCAACATGTGCTGCCTTTTGAAAAACTGAACAATAAATTTTCCAGTTTTTAAAAAAGCAGTAGTACTGGAAGAGCTTTACAGAAATATTTTAAATAATTATGTAGAGTCCATAATTGGAGCTTTATGCTTCCCAATACAAATGATACCTATGAATAAAAAGAAATAAGCATAAATTTGATAATTTGGTTGTCACTGGTCCTTTTGTACAGGAAATTTCTGCCATAGGTTTGTACTAGCTGTTACAGACTCTTTTTTCCTGTCTATTATGTGTCTCCTTTCCAACTTGCTTTTAGCTACTTGATCACTACCTGAAGCTCCTCATCTATGACTTATAAATTAAACTAGAAAGGATATAGAAAACTGCATAAGGGAAAATGTTTTATTATTTATTTATTATGTATTTGAGTTATACTAATTAGTAAGACTCTGAGATCCTTTGGAAAATAGGATTTTAAAATAAGAAAAAAACCAAAAAACCCTTGGTGTTAGGAAAGTTTCTTTTAATGACATTGCTGGAAGGACTAGAGCAAGAAAATAAAGCCATTTTAATTTTACATCAACTAATAATATTTAACATACATAGAAACAATAATAAATTTGACTAACAAACAAAAAGCCAAGTGTTAATGAAATCTAACAAGAGTTTAGCTGTAATAACTAATATATTGGTAGATGACTTGGGTTTTCCATATCCAAACACAGAATAATGCACATTATTATCTCCAAGGGATTAAATATGGAACCAGCAAGACATGTGCAGTTGAGCTCCCAGTAATGTTCTCAAAATTAGGAGTGTGAAAGAAAATGCAGATGGAGGGTGATGTGAGAACAATTTGCAGTGATTCAGGCAATTTTGCTTTAGAAGCTCATACACAGAAAGTATAAAGCTGTTGAAGGCTGCCCATCTTAAACTGACCCTGCTGTGGGATGGACTTAATACCACAATCCAGGTTTCTTTACAGATGACTGTGAATTGTACTCTAGACTCCAGCTGATGGTAGAAAAAGGAGTGGAAATGGGAATAAGCCTTCATAATGGTAGAGAATGAAAATTACTACATAGAGACTTTTAAGGAGAGTATAGCTCTCGTAAGTCTTTAGTAGAGATGTGGGAAAGGTAATCAGGCTAGGAGACACCTTAGAAAGATGGATCTTAACACAGAAAGTAATGAAAGAAGGGAAAAACCATAAAGTACTGATGTTGGCTCATCTCATAATACACTCAGTCTTAATACTTGTACCTGGCCAGGGACATGTTTCAGGAAGATTATAGAAATCCCTCCTCTGATATGGTATCAGGGGAAAGAAACTAGATCAGAGTCATTACAGAATAAGCAGGTAAAGTACTACATAGTGAATCTGAAAAGTATTAAGGACTATTCTTTACTGTTCAGAGTTTCTGTGCATCCTGAGAGGAAAACTCTAAATTTGGAGAAGGGACAGTTAGGTTTTATTGTTATTTCTGCCTTAACCATTTGCTTATGAAGGGCATAACTACTCACATGAATGGACCAGAGAACCAAGAATTAGTTTGATCCATGGGGAGGCATCCACCTGGAACAAATAATTCAGGATATCCTGGAAGTGATTACTAATGTTACTGTGGCCTTGCACTCTAATTTTAGTGTAGCAGTTCAGCACATTAACCATCTGAGTACAGCACAGTACTGCTATGGCTATACTGCTTCTGGATGTGTGGCTAGTTCCAGCTGAGCTGTCGTATAGCTTAGACCAGTTGTCTTTGACATGGGAGACAGACTGTTTTGCTAGTTCCACTCTTTAGGCTAAGCATAAGTGGAAACAGATTAATTCAGTTATGAGAGGGAAGCAGTTTTTAATAGCAAAGGGCTCAGATTAGCATTAAAAATGTTTTCTTGTATTGCATTTGATATCCCTGAGTGCTCAGTGTCAGACATTAGAGACATATTTCTTTTGAGTCCACAGTATCTGTCAAAGTGGCTTGGGTGATTATGAAACACGAGATTGCTGCACCTATATGCACAACAAGGAATTCATACAAATGTTGGTTGAGATTTAAGTCTTCCTAATTCATTTTAATAATTCCTAGTTAGTTCATTAGTGCTATTATGACTAATTGATAAAGTAGCTAAAAAGCTGAAGTCATAGCAATGCAATGTTCCCAAGGTGAAAAGATTTTTTTCCCCTCTTGCTTCTGAAATCATTACTCTTCTCTCCATCAGTCTTTTACACTATTCAAACTTCCAGTTAAAGAATGAATGTTACATCGTATGCTTGTTAGAATAGTCTTTTTTTATTAGGTCATGTGAACACTTCATATGTGAAATAATGGTTTACTACATTCTTATTAAAACCCTTTGTCTCTATTACTTCAGTTGTGTCATAATTCTGGTTATTATCCTACAAACAGTGAAACATATAGGTATCTTTAGTCCTGTGATGACACTTTTAAACACATTTATGTATGTTGGAAATCATATATGTCAGGATTTACTTAGTTCTGATTTTGTCTGCTCTCCTGATTAGATTATAGCATTATGCCAGCCTACCATCAGCCAGACTGAGAATATCTTTCTGTTTAATGATTTGTGTTGTGTTCTATTTGTGTGTATTTAGTTACTTTGCCTTGATATTTGGTGCTCTGCAGTCTTCTGCAGTCTCTTTAGTGTTCCAAAACTGGCAACATCTCTGTCATGAAGATGACCCAGAAACAGGCCCATGCAACAAAAATGCAAGATTCTTACTGAAGATGAAAGATTACACGAGGTTCTTTATGTCTTTCTCCAAGCTGTGGTAATTAACTGTCGTGTTACTCATAGCAGCATGATATTAGCTAATCAGCCTTTCTGCCTATTTACCTCCACTGCTGCCTTAGGAAAATAAGAAAATAATGTGCAAAAATAAAAAAAAACAACAAACCCTACAGTCTTGACATAGCGTGGGCAGAATGACCATCAATCAACTACATTTCATGACACGTGTAATTGAACAAACTTTCACTTGAGCTGGATATTTCAAGCAGACATAAGGAAGCATTGTTATTGAACTATGGTTCAGCCCATATGGAAACTACTGCACCAAAGAAAATTTACATTTCAGCAGTATTTCGAAGTAAAGAAAGTAGTCCAGGAACTGGAAGACAAATGTAAGAAAGTCCAAAAGGTATTCTAGCACTTCAGTACCTTTTAATGACCCCTCATACAGTGGCACATAAAACTGCATTAATTTCCTTACCCTCCCTCTCTTTATTATATTTATCTTGCACCTAACTCTGATGAACTCCATGGCAATAAAGTACAGGTGGCAACTGCTACATGATATAGTGTTGAAATGAAATGTCCCTAAAGTAAATGAAAATCAGGATCTTTATTCCCTTCTTCTTAGGGATCCTGATTGGTGTATAACTTTGTATTTCAATAACAATTTTGCAAAACTTCTTCAAAAAACATAATCCTTTTTTACAACATTGTAACTACAGAACATAAATACAATTTAAAATTCTTGAAAGCTTGTTTCTTTTTGTCTCTCTCCACCACCCCCCGCTGTCTGTCACCCCTGCAATTTTAATAGTTTGATTTATCAGGAGTACTCTCTAATTTACAATGAATTAAATCTCATACTGGATGACATTTTCATAATATATAATCCACATTAAGCATTTCAAGTTAATATATGTGATCCTGACCATTTATAGGAACATATTGTAGCTATATCATACTCAAGACACGAAGTAATGATCATGGGATTCTGCAGTATAATTGTTAAATTTGCTGCTGACAGCAATATAGCTAAATTATTGGTAATACTGAATGATAGTGGATGTATTAGTAGTATTGATTAATTATTTTGAACCATGAGAACAGAAGCAACCATGCGCACATGGAGTCATCATGCAGAGTACCCACCTAATAGGGTAATTCAGATGGGAAGAGACCTCAGGAAGTCTCTGGTCCAAACCCTGGTCATCACAGTATTAATTAGGAGGTCAGACCTGGTTGCTCAGGGCTTTACTCATTCAAGGCTTGAAAACCTCCAAAGATGTAGACTACATAATGCTTCTGGGCAACCTGTTCTACTTCTTGACATTCCTCATGGTGAAAAAGTAATGAGTTATGTCTACTGGAACCTCTTCTGTTTCTGTTGGTCTCTCAGTCTCCTTTTCTGTGTCTCTATAAAGTGCCTGGCTCTGTTTTCTCAATAACTTCCTCTTTGGTTTCTGTCAGCTTCCCCATAAGCCTTCGCTTCTCCAGATTAAACAAGCTCATTTCTCTCAGCTTCTTCTCTTAAGCAACTCATACCTTTATCTGTCAAGATTACAGTTTGATAATTTTGAATCTTTTCAATTGGGATTTGGCAATTTTGTTTTCTTGCCACATAGAAGCACAGAATAGAATAAAAGAATAGTTTAGGCTTGGGTGAACCTTTTGAGGCCATGTCACAGATGAGTGATTTAGATCACTTAAAGAATCACCGTCAAGGTATTAGCAAATGTTATTTTAATGTGAATTTGTAAAAGTGCAACTTAACAAAGTTCGATGGCAAGGTTCACTCTGTTACTTACTACATGGAAGAAACATAGAAAGGAAAACTGAGTTAGAATCAATTTAGAATGATTTACACAGAGACCAGAGACACAAAAGTGTAAGGGACACCCTCCCATAGAGTCACGAGGTCCAGAAGGGACCCCCTTGCTTTCTAACCTCCTTCTCAGAAAGGAGTCTAGCTGTGTCTGGACCCAGACATAGTCCCAGACTTGGTCAAGCATTTATGGCTAATAATGGAACTAGACACATGGATTTCATTAATATCAATTTGACATGCTATGACTCACTTACCGAGGATCTGTTGTGAATAAGGGGTCTCTCCACCTTGGGTAAGGAAGGATTTCTTAGTCTCTGGTAAGGAATCTCAAACCTTGAGAGGCATCCCTGCTCAAGGGAAGAGTTGCCTGGTGTGCAGTCCAGCTGCAATTGAGAGAGAACTCAAACTGGGCTCTTCCAAAGATCTGTTGTTGGTAAAAGGTCTCTCTGCCTTGAGGATCAACCTTGAGAGGCATCCCACCTCAAGGGGAGATCAGTGCCATGCAGCCACACTACCTATCCGGGAGAGCTCAAAGAAGGCTCACTTAGGCTGTCTTATTTATGGGATAAAGTCATTGACTTGCACGAGACTTGTTGTACCCACAACTTTCTTTGTTCCTTGATATATGAGTCTTGGGAAAACCACCTGCTATTCATGATCAGTGTTCCAAGCTTATATGCATAGGTGCCCACTGGGTCACTATTCTCCTTTCTAGGTTTTCTAGAGGAGTTCTTGGCCTGGCTATAGCTCAGGCCTTTACCTCCTTTGGAGCCTGTACTAAACTACTGTGAGCTGGTTAAAAGGGTTGAGTGCATCTGTCACAGGCCATCTAATCCAATCTCCTGTTTAAACCAGACTTACCTTTAAGGTTGTGTCAGGTTGCTTGTCTGATTGGGTATTTAATGTCTCCAAGGATGAAGGTTTTACATCTCTGAGCAATACCTTAAGTTAAGTGTGCTTAATCACACTTGAGAATTTTTTTTTTTTTACATTGCTTCCATCTGTCATGCAATCTCTGATCACTGCCTATTTATCCTTTTGCTGTGCACTTCTGAGAAAAGTTTGACTCTGTTTTCTCTCTAATCCTTACCATCAGGTAATTAAAGACAGCATTTAGATACTCCCCTTATCCTTCTCTTCTCAGGCTGAACAATTCCAGTTTCCTAAGCCACTCTTTGAAAATTGTGTTCTTCAGTGCCTTAGTGGTCTTCCATCAGTTTGTTGATGTGTCTTATATTTTGAACAATCAAAATGGGATTCAGTTCTCAAAAAAACACTCTCACAACTGTTAATACATTGTTGTTATCACTTTGCTCAATCTCAGCCTTAAAAAAGATACAGCTCACATCACTGTGCTCCCTAGGATACACATTACCACAAAGGCACGCTGCCAATTCATGTTCAGCTTGCCATCCCCTCAAATCCTCCACTCCTTTTCTGCAAAGCTTCCACCTAGACAGCTGGTCGCAGGCCTGTACTGTGGCATGGGCTTATTATGACATTCCATTTTCTCATTTTGTTGAAATACATGAGGTTCCTGCCAGATTTCTGCAGTCACTCTAGAAGGTGGTCTGCCCTCTCCTGTACTGACCAGTACCTGCAAGTCAGTGTCATCTGTAAACTGGATGGGGCATAATCTGCCACGCTGATGATCAAAGTTTTGAACTGTTGGTCCCTCCAGTGGTCTGAGAGGAATGCCATTCATAACCATCTGTCAGTTAGACTTTGAACTGTTCATCATGACCTTTTGTACCGGGTTTGCATGGCAAGGTTTTGGTAGTAAGGGGGCTACAAGAGTGGCTCCTGTGAGAAGCTGCTAGAAGTTTCCCTCATGTCCGATAGAGCCAATGCCAGCCGGCTCCAAGATGGACATGCTGCTGGCCAAGGCCGAGCTCATCAGCAATGGTGGTAACACCTCTGTGATAACATATTTAAGAAGGGGAAAGAGTTGAAGGGCAACAGAAACTGCAGCTGGGGAGAGGACTGAGAATATGTAAGACAAACCACTCTGCAGACACCAAGGTCAGTGAAGAAGGAGGGGGAGGAGATGCTCCAGGTGCTGGAGCAGAGATTTCCCTGAAGCCTGTAGTGAAGACCATGCTGAGGCAGGCTGTTCCTCTGCAGCCCATGGAGGTCCATGGTGGAGCAGATATCCACCTGCAGCATGTGGAGGACCCCACGCCAGAGCAGGTGGATGCCCAAAGGCAGCTGTGACCCCATGGGAAGCTGCGCTGGAGCAGGCTCCTGGCAGAACCAGTGGACCCATGGAGAGAGGAGCCCATGCTGGAGCAAGTTTTCTGGCAGGACTTGTGACCTCACAGGGGGCCCACACTGGAGCAGTCCCTTCCTGAAGGACTGCATCCCATAGAAGGGACCCATGCTGGAACAGTTCATGAAGAACTGCAGCCCATGGGAAGGACCCACATTGGAGGAGTTCATGGAGGACTGTCTCCTGTAGGGAGGGAATCCATGCAGAAGCAGAGGAAGAGTGTGAGGAGTCCTCCCCCTGAGGAGGAAGGAACAACAGAAACAACATGTGATGAACTGACCACAACCCCCATTCCCTGTCCCCCTGTGCTGCTGAGGGGGAGGAGGGAGAGAAAATTGGGAGTGAACTTGTGCCCAGGAAGAAGAGAGAGGTGGGGGGAAGGTGTTTTAAGATTTGGGTTTATTTCTCATTACCCTACTCTGATTTGATTGGTAATAAATTAAATTAATTTTTTTCCCCAAGTCGAGTCTGTTTTGCCTGTGATGGTAATTGCTGAGTGATCTTTCCCTGTCGTTACCTTCACCCGCAAGCTTTTCTTTATATTTTCTTGCCCCTGTCCAGCTGAGGAGTGGAGTGACAGAGCAACTTTGGTGGGCACCTGGCATCCAGCCAGGATCAACCCACCACACCTTTTCAGCCCATTGTTTATCCCATTTTTCATCCATCTTCTAGTCCAGACATGAAGATCTCACTGCTTAAGTTTGGTTACAGGGGTGCTAAGGGAGACCATGTTAAAAGCCATGTTAAAGGTAAATAATATTCACTGATGTCTTCTTGTCCACATAGCCAGTTATTTCATCATAGAAGGCAATCAGGTTGGCCATGCCTGGCTTTCTCTTTATAAATCTCTGCTGTCTATTCTCAGTCATGTTCTTGTCTTTCATGTGGTTAGAAGCTTACAGGAGGGTTTGTTCCATAATCTTCTGAGAAACTGAGGTGATGCTGACCAGCATGTGATTTCCTGGATCTTTACTCCTGTCTTTTTTGAAGATGTGCATAGTATCTGTCTTTTTCTAGTCATTAGAGACCTTCCCAGGAAGCCATTCAAAGATAATACAGAGTGGCCTTATAATTATAATGTCCAGCTCTCTCAGCACCCTTGAACTCATCTGGTTCAACATTTGCTGCTAGTGTATCTGTGGAAACCTTTCTTATTGCCATTGACATCCTTCAGTAGTTTCTGCTTCAGCTGAACTTTGGGGTTCTGAATTCCATCCCCAACTGCCCAGTTCCCTGCTTCTCCTGGGCAGCCTATCCCCACTGCTACCTGCTGTACATTTCCCATAGGCTCCCCTTCTTGCATTCAGACAGGAGTAGCCTGGCCTCCAGCTGTGCCTGCTTAATTCCTGGATCATCTGGATAGATTATCCATGTATTTTAAGGAGGTTGTCTTTGAAGATCAATGTTTAGGAAATTTACAGAAACTGTGAATGAAAAAAAACCCCACCATACTAATCAGCAGTCCCCAGGGAAGTGAGAATGAAGTACTCTTTCCTGTCTGCCAAACTTTCCTTCCATTAGCTATGTGCTTCATTTAGAAGGAAAGGCCAGACTATTTTTAATATGTTTCTGAGTGGTGTCCACAGCTGGCTGTAGGCTTCTGTTTGTTCAATACAAGACTGGTTTTGGTTGGGGATTTTTTTGGTTTTGGGTTTTTTTTTGTGTGTGTCTGTGTGTTGTTCGGGGTGTTTATGTTTGGGGTTTTTTTGTTTGTTTGTTTTGGTTTTTTTCATTTTGTTTTGGTTTGGGTTTTTTTATGGTCAGGACCTTACAAGACAAGTCCCTGGCTAGACACAGAACAACTGTAAAAAAATGGGCCTATGGTTATGGCTGGTGAATCTGATTCTCTCTTTCCAACTCTGGCTTGGTCTATTTCAAGTAGTGTAGCCCCACATGCTTCCCAATAGACTGAGAGTCTTTTGGGATGATAAAATGCTATTACAGGAGATGTTTGAAGAAGAAAAGTTGGTTTTAAAACTATGCTACCCACAAAAAGTACCAAGGATTAGAAAGAAACATGTTTACTCATTTTAGAGATGTGGAGCAGGCATCCAAGACAGAGAATGGATTAATGGTGGTGGTGAGAAGTAAAAAGGAGAGAAAAAGCAAGGAGCCCTAGAAGATTAAGCCTTTTCTTAAGAAATCGAACTTCTGAGATAGAGAAACTTTGGAAGAGAAGGTGAGCGAGGTAAAGTTGTAAATCAGAGTGATGATAGACTGATAGCAGAAAGCAATTGGTGAGATATTAGCTGGGAGGGGAACATCAAGTGAGCAGAAATAAAAATGGATTGTATAGAGAAGAAAGAAAAAAATTGTCAGTAACTTTGGAAGTAAGATATAAAATAAAATTCACAACCAACTAGAATAGGTATAGTTAAGCTATACTGTGTTAACTGGCATGCTTCATATGTTGCAAAAATTATGTGCTTGCTTGTTGGTTTTTAAACATCTTTTGTGGCTTCAAACTTGGGCTAAATACCTCTGTTTCCTGTTTGTGCATATTTATTTCTTATTTTAATTCTCAGTGACAGCTGTGTATTTGTTTTATATAATCACAGTAATACTCAGATGCCATTCTCAGTGTTTCGGTGCTGACAAGATAGTCATCTGATAAAAATGAGGATGTGTAGAATAGAAGTGAATAGAATAGTTCAGCTGGAAGGGACCTACAATGACCATCTAGTCCAACTGCCTGACCACTTCCACACTGACCAAAAATTAAAGCATGTTATTAAGGGTATTGTCCAAATACCTCCTTTCAAGCAACTGGCAGTCATGGGGCATCAACCACAAGAAAATTTGCAAGAAAAATTTGCTACTAGTTTCTATTGAAACCAATCTTCTAAAACACATAAATAAAAAAAATTATTTCTATTTCACAAAGTTCATAGTAAGAATAAGGAAAACACAGTATCACACTTCTCATGAATAATTTTCCTGTTGTGTAATACATTGAAAGAAAATTGTATGCCTCAGCACATAAAACCTATACAAAATCTAATAAAATCAATCTTTGCAAAGACAATTTCTTGACAATTTAACAATAATTTTTTATATAAACTGTATTTTATGAAGCATATTTTAAAGGTTTTGGTACATAAAGTGTTGTATTAGAAATAACTGTCTTAGAGGAATTTATGGCCTTAACCTCTAGCAGTCTCTGTCAAGACTTCCAAACCAAGGTGCTAATGCATTTGGAGTCAAGGGTTAAGCAAAGCTGAGAAAAATATTGCTTGACTGAGTTACCCAGGAGACTAAGGCTACTCTCTGAAAAGAGAATGAGCCTAAAGTGATAGATTTTGAAATGTCACTATGACGTTGTGCCTGAAAAATATTTAAACATACCCATTAACTAACTGCGTAAACAAAGTAAGGTAACTGCATGTAAAAGCATTTCTCAAATGATGTATGAATCAGAGGTGAAAAAAATACTCATGCTGATCTTTGGAAAGATTTGTTAATGTTGTTTTAGGTTACATTTTCCACTACAGAAACTGAAGTGAAATTTTAGCATTCATTAAAAATTAATAGTATTTTGAATAGTATCAGGAACTTGGGAAATATATATGCCTTGTATGAAGAAAGGTCACACATTAAAGCAAAGCAGCAGTCTTCTACAGTCTAGCAGTATAACTTCAGTTATCTACCTCAGAACATCCAACTGTTTCAAATTTTACTTGAGCTACAAGACACGTAGGGTAATTACAAAAGAAGAAATGAGCTGAATGATTTTTTAAACATGAAATTGTGCTAACAACACAACCCTAACAAGTTTCTGTTCACCAGTCTCCATGATACTTTTGCATATTTATGAATAAATCCTGCAACATAATCAAGCTTGCTTTAGGTTACATATAAACATACATAAAAAGAGGAATCTCACAAACTTTGAGATTTTGGCTGGATTAATAATGAATTGAGGTACCTAAAAGTAACATCTGTAGATCTAATTCTACACAACTTGCTTGAGGTTCATATGTGTGATAGAACTGGAATTAGAAGTGTATCTTTGTGTTCCTTAACCTGTCTATTACAAGTTCTGCCTATCTTTTTTAATTGATTTGTAACTATTTTCATTTTGTAACTACAGTGTACAAGAACATTCAAGTCTGTTGTGTTCCCCCACACCCCAGCTTATACTTACTGACAACTATGATAATGCCAAATAATATTTTGACTTTATTTCATGTTTAGCAGAAACAAAGAGCTTTTGTCATGCATTAAACTCTTTTTTTTTTTTTGGAAAAAGGCATATTAACTCTGAATAGTAATAGAGTTACTCATAGACATGGTAAGCTCATTCTGATGTATAGAATAGAAAAGTGCATATTTCATATACATTAATTGATATATTTTGTACATGACTATTTGTGAATTTGTTCTGAAATATAATGAAGATAATCTGAAAAGTTGTTTCAATATTCTTCACTTCTGCTTTATTTAGATAATGATTTCAAGTCTTGTCACAGTATCAGTCAGATAATGAGAAATTAATAACTACTGAAGAAAAGTATTAGATACATACATACAAACAAATATAGTTCAACTTTGCATTTCCCTTCTTGTTAGGAATTAATTGAAGCAGTGAGAGAACCGGCACCTCATCTTTCTCCTTAGTTTACATTCTCTCCCTAACCTGATTTCTGATCATTTAACCTAAAGATCATGGAAGTTTTTTGTTCATTTGTTCTTTGTTCCATGGAAAAGATCTCCTTAGGGGTTATTTATTTCCAAATTTTTAATTAAGATATCCAAACTATGCAGAGATTTGATCAATCTTCACTTAATCAAATGTAGCAATGGGATGCATTGTACTGCTGATAGCTCTTGCCCTCAACAGTTAGTATGAAGTGAGATAACAAAATATAAAATGCTGTTTTGTGCTAGCCACAAAGTCAAGCTGCATAATAGGGTATTAAAAAGCAATGCAATCTTAAGCCTTTTTCCGGTAATAATTCATCACCTCAGGTCACCTCAGGTCTCTAGGCTAGAGACACATGATGAGGCTTTGTTCCAGACATTTTAACTCTCTCTGTTATTCTCAGCCCGCAGGTAATGTTTGTCAGTCAGTGAACTATTTAAAATGAAATATAGCACAAGTGAGCCACAGAAAGGTGATCAAAATTGGTAAATGGAGTTAGGCCCAGTGCTGAGAAAATCCATGTGTATATGAATGTACCACATAAGAACTTTGGGGAAATTGTGTTTTAGATCAGAATAATAATTTAAAAAATGCTTATAATGTGGAAAAATTGGTCAATCTGACGATAATTTCCTTTGGTTATTAATTAGAACACATTTATAGACAACAAGCTCTACACTTGAACATTTAATTATCGAAGTAAAACCTAATTGTCTGTACCTTGTTGCACAACTAGTAAAAACACAGTAATGTTGCACACCCAGGCACTTGCCCTCTCTCATATGTCCTCCCACCATGCCATGAAGTCATTTACTATGGTAGCCATTTCAAAATGGTAACATAGTGACTCTGAATATATTCATAAATAGCAATGAGAGAGCTGATGTTAATTGTGGTTTTACACCACAGAATAAGAAATGTAATATCTACTTCCAGAAATTCCCTACCTATTTCCATCTGCATTCCACTACCTACATCCTGCATTGTTTTCCTATCCTTTGGCCACAGTCTGGTGAGCTCTGCAGATGACAGACCACCTTTTCCCACAACAGGAAGAGTCTTCAGTCTTGAGACAGCCTGTGGATACCTGAACTTCAGCATGAGAGGAGGGGAGAAATACCCCTTGGTACCTTCAAGGATGGGGGAATGAAAGAGGTAATGTAGCTTTATCAAGGAGAGAAGACCCCAAGCCTTACAAGACATGGCAGTACTGCACACCTGGATTAAAGAGAAAGTTTCCGAACCACTAATATTTCTCACATCTTCCAAGAATTCAGGCAAGTGTTGAAGAAGTTTATTCACTTTGTATCCAACATGGACCTGCTCAGAGCAGGTGGTAAGCAAACTTTTCATGCAGTAGGAACTGCAGATAATTCTGAACTCCACTGGAGGCGGCCCAAAGTAATTTGGCAGTTGGACTAGATGATCATTATACGTCCCTTCCAACTGAACTATTCTGTTCTCTTCTGTTCTGTTCTATTATACTCTATTCTAATTTCAGACTTTGTATTACCATGTAATACTGATCCCTTCCTGCACCTGTCTGGAGGCAACTTCCACAGCAAGCAGTGCTTCCTTCCTATTAAAAGTTGAAAGAATCAGATCTTCCAGGGGGAAGTAGAAACTCAGACTAAGGACAAGTGATGAAGTACAATGTTCCTTGCAGTCAGGTTGTGAAAAAAGTAGCTAGATATTTAGCTCTTCCTCTGAATATCTTCACAGCTGCAGCTTTAGCTGTCTCTGACATGCATGAAGGTAATTCCATTTTGTGAGGAACCTAGGCTGAACATGCTGAGATACCTTGGGTTATCTTTCAAAGAACAGTGGAGACTGAACTGTGGGCTGCTGTGGCTAACAATCATCAAACACCCCTGGCAGTGCTGGGATATTAACAATGGTCATGTAGCTGGAAATGTTTGGAAATATTGGCTAGTGTCATGCTTAGGGACATAGAATGGAGACTGAAATCCCATTGCTTTTGCAGTCATGACTGCATACACTCTCAGTTTAGTGGAATTTTGATCTTAGTTTGTTTCTTCCCTGTGTTTGTGTATCACTTCGTGGAGTAGACAATTCTGTTCCTACTTTTTCTTGGTTCCCATAGTGAGTAAGAAACACTAAAACATTTGGTTGAGTCTCTTGCTTTGAAAGATACTCTTAAATTTATTAATCTTTATTTTTTCTGTGTGCATATGTATGCATTTGCACAATGATAAATGTCTTTTCACAACTATATTGCTGTGTTTGACTGCATGAATAGAGTTTGTCTGACTATCACACCGGTTGCAGAGAAACACCTGAAGGTCCTGAGGGTTTATAGTTTCCATGACACTTCTGTTAGTGTTGCAGATTTACCTACAGTTATGCTTTTATACCTCCCTATATATGTAAGTATTCACAGATTATTTAAGTGGTGTGCTTTCTCCTCTTTACCAGCCAACATGTTCCACCACTACCTGACTGGAGTTCAGTACCTAATCCAAATGGCTGTATGGCCAATGATAATGATAAACTCTTATGGTTCTGAGCAGATGAGTTTGTGTCAGCCTGCAGAATGCAGATAAAAACATCAGCATTAAGGAAAAAGGTACTATCAAGATATATACCAGAGGATTTACATCATGAATACATAAACATTTCTTGAGTGGATGCACCTGGTGAGGGGCAGCTAGCTTCTATTGTAATGCAGAGTCTTGCAGAATTAAAGGAATAACACATTCTCCTAATGTAATCCAAGATGCCCCGCCCTTCATCTGGTTATGAATTCCTTATTGAAAAAAAAAGAAGAAAAAAAAAGGATGAAAAAGGAATTCATAACACCTACTATTTGGGAATATATAGTACCCACAATGACATAATAACTTTTTATCCCAGTTACCACAATGGTATATGAGTACAGGAAGGACAGCGTGAACTGGGTAAACCATCAAGTTTCTTACAGAAAAATCCAAAGATAAATAGCTGTACCAGTGGCTTTTGTGAGGTAGACCTTGAGGTGTGAGGTAAAACATTTTTCTTTTCAGGACATGATTGTGAAAGAGATATTGTGCAAAAGAGTGGGAAAAAAGACAATTACTAAAATCAAATGAAATACTGAATTGCTTCTAAAATATAAGAATATCCAGAGTTCCTTTGATGGTTTTCAAAACGCAAATTATTGAATAACCTTTTCTTATTTAAAGATAAACCCTCCAAAAAAATTAATACAGAATCTATGTGCTGCAAAATTGTTCTAATGACAAAGCTAGAGGTTATATTACTTGGCAATTACCCTTGCCCTAAAAACATACTCCTTAAACCACTTATAAAGTGACCTATCCTAAGTTAGGTTGCTGATCAGATATGCAACAAATTGAATTTGTTGACTGTATTTCTACTGACTAAGAAGGATTGAATCAAGCTTCAGAAGCTGGAGGATACAAATTTAGGAGTTTCTGGACTGCTGTGTTTTCTCAGTGCATGAAGTTTTTCTTACAGAGGAAGGGCCTGTGAGGGCACAGAAAAATCTGGAGTCACATAAACAAAAATGATATGTGAATTGTCCTTTTGCTCTGTGGTAGAGAAATGTGCATAAGACAGGACCTGCTTTTCTTAGTGTGATCTTGAAGAGAACAGTGGTGCCACTATGTAACCTCTCAATTTTACATGATTTTGTATGCCTCAAATTAATATCAAGGGCAGGGGAAGGTTTAGACATCATGCTTATAGAGATCTTCCTGCTGTAAAATTCTGTTAGGCTGAGAAGTCACGAGTTACGGTGTCATTCTCTATTCTTTTAACTGTGTGAAAACATCACTTTGATGCACCCTAATGCAATATTATCCAGAAAAATTACTCCCCTCTGTGTATAATAAAAGAGCCAGAGACTAAGAAGGAGATCTGTAAGAATAATCATTAGTAGGTCAAATTTGACTAAACCTGTATTGGTCTTGTTTGCTAGTTTAGAAGGAAGTAAAAAATCCTAGAAGAAGAAAAGATCTAAAAATCCTCTACAAAAACAAAATGAAGGGAAGCACAATAAAAAATGGTTTTAGATCTTCCAAAGGACCTTAAAGGATCTTCTATTGCATGACAGTGAATACAACAATATAAGTGGGAAGGAAAGGTTAATAGTGTCCTTGAAACTACTCCAATAAGTTCTGATCAAATCCAATAAATTGAAGCTTTATATTTTCTTTAGTGTGAAACTGAATTTGATACCAAGTTCATAAAACAAGCCTTTCTAATAGCATCAGATAATGAGTAAGTTCCTTTTTTTTTTCTAGAATGATAAAGTTTCTCTCAATAGTGAAGACCTTTTTAGTTAAGTGTGAACTGGTATGTTCTTTTGTTTAATGCTTTATTAAATTATTAAACATTTTCCTTCCTTTTCCTCATTTCTGTGTGAGTGTAGTTTCAGTATGCTACGTCTAATGAAATTGTGATGAATCTGCATGCTGACAATCTTCAGAGTTCAGTGTTAACCTCTTTCTGTTTGGGAAGGAGGCTTTTTTTTAGAGATTAGAAACTGACTTTCTGCTCATGTAAAAAAGAAAAGCAATTTTCAGAGTGGAGGGGTTTATTTTTCCATTTGTCTCACTTGAGAGACTTCATAAATACTGATGTCCTAGGGCTATAAACAGCGTTCAGCCTGTGCAGCCAGCTCCCATTGAAATCCCTGGCATTTTATTCTTGGTCAAGGGCAACATGCGACCAGTCATCTCTCACACCCCATCACTTCCCTGGAGAAATAAGGCAGAGAGAACTGACTTTAAAAAAAATCAGATTTCTGGTCTCTCTATTTCATTACTTTTTGAGATTTATATATTTAACTGGCAAATTAAGTACATGCTAATGTTTTGACATTCACTATAAACCTTTCAAATTATTCTTATCCAACAAATAAGAAGGTCATAAAATAGTATCAGCCTTAATCCCTTCTGTACCAAAAAGTTTGACATGACCCTCACCTCTTAAACTCCACCAGCACCCCTGGCCACACACAGTTGGTCCATTAATCAAATTTACTGTTGTCTATGCTCACCCATGAGTTCTGTTAAAAACTGTTGGCAGGACAAACTATCATTGCCACTTAACATTTTGTTCAGGTATTTTAAATGATATTTCTTTCAGCTGTGAAATAAATCTTAACATATGCTGTTGCTTCCTTTGGCTGTTTTTTTCTAGAACCTCTTTAATCTATCACTTGTAGCTAGAAAAAAAAAGAAATGTTTTCATTTGAGTTGCTACTGATAGAGCTTTCTTTCCAGATTAACAATATTCCTTGTCTTTGTAAGGTTCTCAGGTTGGGAAATATACACAAGTCATAACATATCATCATGACATAACATCAATCATTCATGACAGATTGTGGTCCAATGAAATTTACAGGTAAGTTGGAACTAGTTTCATGAGGGTGCTCAGTTTCCTTGTGTGGTACTCCCAGACAACTCAGAAAGGTTTGTTTTCCATAAATTTGACAAAAATTCTGTATTTTCACAAGCCATGATATTCTTGGAAGCAAATGCAACAACTATTTGGTGAATTTATTGTAACAATGTGTGTATAGGAAACCTATAAAGGAATTAAATCTTATATAATGATTTAGGAATAAATAAATGTGTTTATTTCAGTCATTAGGTGAATATTTGTTTTCTGTGACCTTTAATTAAGTGGGATATTTTTATTTCTTTTTCTCAAAACTTTGTAAGAATTACAGTTGACTAGGAGGACACTGAATATTTCAGTTGCTGAAATACCAAAAAAAAAGTTTTAGTAGATGCTGAACCTACACCTATTCATTTTAACAAGTTCAGTGCCTTATTACTTCACTATAGTTCATGGGAAATTTACAGAACCTTAGAGCTATGGTGTCTCATATGACTACTCAATTGGTTGGTAAGGAGACTGCCTCTGTGTGCCAGCACACTATCACCTTTCTGTCTGAGAGGACACAAATCATAGCTGTTACAAAAGTACTATGGGAAGAGAAAAAGCTCTTTGAGCCATATAACTTCCCAAATTAGGGAAGTAGAATGGAAAATCATCACAAATACACTATTCTTTGGTAAATACAGTGACAGAAGACAAAACTGGTTAAAAAAACCCAACAGTGTAACTCTCTGCTGTAAGCCATGTTTGTTAGTCGTATAGCACTGGATCCTTTTTTTTTTTTTTTAAATAAAAGACTATTTTCGAAAAACCTGTTCTATTTCTTCATGAGGACATCTATACAAGTTGCTGTTTTGCATAATTTTATCAGGTTTGTAAAGATTGTTTTTCTTTTGTTTAAAGCAATTGTAATGACTTCGATTGTTAGACATTTTACACCTAGTTGTAAAGGTTTATAATCTGAAACATTTTAGTGAAAAGCAAGAATAATATTTTTTTCAGCTGTTTAAATGGTTTTGTTAAGAATAAATTGATTTTCCTGTACTACATATTCTCTATGGAAAAAAACCCAAAAATGTCATGAAATGTCTAGGTATAAAATACAAAAGGATTTAATAACATGCTTGAGTTACTCAAACCAAATTGGGAAGCCTGTACATCTTTGAAACCCGGCCTTTCCAACAGTATGGTGGCATAAATAACTGATATAAAAGGTATTGCTCCAGTATATTTTGCAGTGCTATAATCTTTTCTACCTTTGCTGCAGTGACTGCTCTTATTTACCAAAAAATAGATTTGAACACTCTTTTGTTTCAAATCCCCAAACTGGGAGACCTAAAGGTGATTTT
The DNA here is from genome assembly GCF_947461875.1 of Haliaeetus albicilla. Classification (NCBI taxonomy): domain Eukaryota; kingdom Metazoa; phylum Chordata; class Aves; order Accipitriformes; family Accipitridae; genus Haliaeetus; species Haliaeetus albicilla. The sequence continues at coordinate 34,777,053 of NC_091516.1, forward strand.
AATTCCCCTAGAGAATAAAGAATTAGAATAGATTGACAACATTAAAAAAACCAAGTTCCTCCCCCCCCCTTTTTAATTTCCCCCCCATTTCATTTCCAGGAGTAGCACAGCATAAGAAAAGTCAGTGCAGGTTTCCTTGTGCTATGGTAAGGTGGAATTCAGCATCTGACAACTCTGGCCCATTGATAGTTTGTGTCCTTTTAGACATGTGCTGACTTTGAAGGTGTCATTTGTGAGAGATGTTTTGTTTGTTCTTGTTATGGAGGCACCTGTTGACTAGGAACTCAATGGAGAGCAGGAATCTTATTATTAGGGATGTGCCAAAACCAAAGAGCCTGCTGTTTCTGCTTTCTATGAGCAGGCAAATATTCCTTCCCTAGGTGTGACATCGGTTTTCTATTTACTGGGAACCAAAGTATTTTATTAGCATACAACAGAGGTCCAGCAACAATGCCTGACTGAAAGCAACTTAAAAAAAAAAAAAAAAAAAAGCTGTTTGTTTATTAACAGAAAGTATTCCCAAAGGTTTGGATGCTATACCTGGATAATAGTGAATTCAGAAGAAACTTTCTAAATGTTTAGCTATAGTAGAAAACATTTGCCTTATCAATGCTTTTGCTATACTTCAGCAGAAAGCATTAATCTCAAAGATTAAATCCCTCTGCAAGTAGAGCACTGGCTGTGAGGCAGTAGGTCTGGGTCCCACATTTAGTTCCAGGCTCTGGCTCTGATTCTGCTTGGTCAATTTTCTGTAGCCTATGAAAAAGAAAAACAAAACAAAACAAAACAAAAAGTCTCAAACCAAAAGCAGAAAAAAGAAAGAAACAACAGACAAACTAAAAGGTTCTGCATCATCTAGAAAGAACTTCAGTACTTAAGAAAATAAAGGAGAAAATAGTACTGTGGATGCTGTAGTAGCCTGATACTTGGAGCATTATAAGTTTGTTCACTTTAGAGAAGAAATTTTGTTTATATGAATCAATGTATTCTTAAGTGAAATCCTTCTTTGCTCAGGAAAGAAAAACACAGAGAATTTTATGAATAGAATAGAAACAAATGTAAAAAGGCAGTTTTCATGCTCAAAAATCCTGAAACTTGTTTGTCCAGCAATACCCAATTCTGAAAGCTCTGCCTTTCGTCCACACTTAAGCCATGTTTTTTCTTGCTTTTCTCACCATCTGTTGGCTTTCAGATCTTTCTGGACTGAGGGTAAGCAACAATACTAATTAAGCTGGTTCTTCCCATATCTTTAATGCTCCTTCTTGCCCCTTCCTTGTTTTGCCAAAAGCAACTGTTTGTGTAGCTGTTCAGTGAACTGGAGGAAGACTGGCTTAAAACTAGCTGGAAAAATATTGACATTTTCCAGGTAAATTTCTAGGTTCTCTAAAGATTAAGGGTCCTCAAAAGCGACACTGAAAAAATAAAGGATTAAATTCAACAGTACCAGTATTAGGCAGGAATTACTCTTCAACAGTCAAAGCACTTTTGCAAATGAAAGTATGAGGGTAAAGTTGTTAACATGGTACTTGTGATCAAGCAATTTTATACTGTTCAGAGAAAAACATTTGTCTACTTCAAACACATAACTTGTAAGAAATAAATTCATCCTGCTGATACACTCACCAATGATTTCCCTCACTGGCTGTCTTTCCAGGTCATTTCTGAATACTCTAGTACTTTACATGTATTTAAGGTACATTAAAAATGAAAAGCTCTGATTTCTCTACTCACCCTTCACTTTAATCAGGTTACAGGAAATTTCAATGGTGAAATAAGTTTCAAGTAAATATTATATTTTCCTCCTTGATGAAGTTCACTCAATTCAGCCTATTGAAGACAATAGGCTGTATAACTTTATGTAGCCACACAGAATTTGGTGGACTGTATGAATGGTAGAATATGAGAAGTCTTATCTTTACGTATCTTCAGTGAACTGGAAGTGTCAAAGGGGGAAAGCAGCTCCACAGGGGAAAAGCAACATTAGGAAATTAAGCAACCATAAACTGGTGACTGGAAATTGACAAACTCAGAAATTGTTCAATTAATTTTTGCTTTTCAATTCAGCATTAAAACAAAATTTTGAAACACATAGGCAATTACTGTTGAGGATAAGTTTATCCTTTCTGAAGTACCTTGATGCTTACTGTATGTTAGAATTTTTTATCACTGCACAAATACGCCTAAACACAGCTTTGTCAACAATGTTTGTGTCCCACTGTACTTACTACGGAAACAAAGGATACCACCATAACTGGATTCAGGCCAAAAGAAGGAAAACACATCTCATCCCTATGAAGTGTTCCAAGTATTTAAAACCATATAAAAATTCTCAAAAAATACTTTTTCTAAACTTATAAAAACTGCACACAGGCATAGCTTTAAGCAAAGAGTTCTATATTAATCCAGACCTGCCACCACTACAATAAAATACAGAGGATGTGAAAGAAAACAGGTATGGAAACAGAACTGCTAGTTTGGAACAATGAAAGAACACAGAAAAATCTGAAGAGAATAATAAAGCTTCTTTTTTATTTTATCAAATAATTTCTCAACAAGATCTGAAAAGCAGTCTGTGTAATGTACAAACTACCTGATAGAATTTAAAATATTGCCTAATTCTATAAGTAAAACACTTTAAAAATCAAACCTAACTTGTGTATAAAATCACCTGAAAGATTGGATTAGTCCACTGAAGTTCATAAGGCAAAGAATACATTGCTTAGAGGGAAATAAAACTGTTGAATGATACCCATGACTGAAAATGTGTCTTCATAAGTATTATGAAACATACTTTTAATACAAATTCTAAATACTTACTTACAGAAAATAACATCCTACATCTTTTTAATACTCTTTTATCAAAATTTCTGATGAGGCAGTACTGTAAAAAATGCTGGTTTAATTTTTGGCAAAAATAATACCAGTAATTCAAATACTTCCTTTAATGTTTATAAAGAGAAAAAGACTAAAAGTGTGTGTGTGGAAATCGTCATTTATCAAATGCCACTGTGAAGAAATAATTTTGGGACTAAGCAGCAGAATGACATAAAATAAATTTATTGACAGTAAGGGATTTTGGTTACCTTGATGAGTGTTAGAAAAGAAATAGTGAAAGAGACTGTTAGTTATTAATATCCTGCTGTCTTTTTTTTCATTGCCCCAAAAGTGGACATAGCAACTAAACTGGATGATTTTCTTGGTTTGATTGTGACCAGAATCAGATCCATCCAGGAGGAAAAGGCTAAAATGACCAATAAAAAGGCAATAGAGTCAAGGGTGTCCATGATACTATGATATGTCAAAATTTTGGATACTTAGGAAGAGGAGAATCAGGAAGTCTAAAAACAAATAAGCGGTAACATTCAGGAAAGCAATAAATGTGAGATCTTTAAGAGACAAATCAAAAGGAAAAAGGAATTAAAAGAAGCTGATCTTTCCCTAAAGAAACAGCTATAAAGTTACATGCAAATTATCCAATGGTCTGCATTACAAAGGAGTAATTTGTATTTGTGTGTTGTTTCTTAAAGGAACTATCATCTTCTCTTTTCTTGTGAAGCTTGTCTGACATTTCCTTTTCTTGGACAAAATGGAGACTAGAAAGTTTCTGTTACCATCATCATTAGAGGGCTTTATGGATAAGTTAGATAAATATCTGCTTAATTACATACTTGAATGCCTATGTTTATTATATATATCACATTCATATATTTCGCCTACCAGCTAACTGCATAGGTAGTGTATATACTCTGGTATTTTAAATATTCCTCATTATAGTTTTACTCACTACAGCTGGGCCTGACTTGTAGTAGGTAAAATGGGCTAGTTACCCTTTGATTTTCAGCTTTTTTTTTTTTTTTACAAAAATGATTAAGATTTAGAAAGATGATTTTTATTATCTTATGACTTAAAGGTATGAATTAGCTTGTCAGTTTACTATCTTGTCATATAAATACTGCTTGACTCAAAGATATTTTTCTTTGTATAACTGTTGTCAAATATACACAAATAGTAAATTTTCTCCAAATTTTAGTCCATAGACTGATACAATACTCAGATAGCTAATGGCTTTATCCATTACCCAGGTAAGTCAAAGGAAACTTTAATTAAATCAAGGGCTTAGCTGAACACCCATAATGTCCTTGGAAACATTCATATGGCAAAAGAATGCCAGTCTGTGAATGATGACCACAGTGTGTGAAAGGAAACAGGCATTCAAACATTGCCATGGACTAGAATGAAGAACCCTTATATATGGTTGGAAAACTAACTTTCTAACTGATCGTCAGTACATTTGGAGGTCCTCTTTCCTAATTATTACTGCATTTATCTCTCTTACTTTCTCTAAGTTTAAATATATTTCTGACTGATCCTTCAGCTCTTGTGGGTTTTTTAGCTTCCAGGACTTAATCAACTGAGAAACAAGTCTTATTCTCACTGCCAGTAGTGCACGACTGTAATTCTTAAGGCATCTGTTCCCCAAAGATAACCATGCCATGCAGGAACTAAGCCTAATTACACATTAAGAGTTTTGGACTAAATACATATAGAAATGTACTTAAAGCTGTACTTAGAGTTCACTTCCAATAAGGGAAGAGAGGAAGAAAGGGTGCTTCCTTATGGAAAGGTTAACATAGATGGATCGTGGCTTTTCTCAACAGAGTGACAAAGTTTCTCTCTGAGTCTCCCCTTGGAGGCATGACAAAGAATTCCACAGGCATACATCATGAATCCTTCCTGGTGTCAGAACCAAGTCTTCAAGAATAATTATTGTGTAAGAAATCACAGTCTCCACAAGACCTGTGCTGGTGTTGGAAGAGTAAAAGACAACATACTGAATAGTGAGAAGCAAGCATCAGACAATCAAAAGTGTAATGACATCTTCCCTTCTTTCCCCAACCCAGACCTAGCACTAGGAGCAAATAAGGTGCTTACAATAGGACTACACCATATCGTTTGACTACATATTCTGCAGTAATATGATAGTTTATTTATTTTCCTCAAGGGCCTATTTAGAAATAATTTGTGTTCTGCATTTAAAAAAAACTTGTTAGCAATTTATTGTGAAGATAGATGGAGAAAGTTAAGTGCAGTGGAATATTAGTATATATAACAAGTTTTAAAAACCTGATTTCAGAGTTAGAGCTTCATTAGTTAAAGGTCTAGCTGTGTAAACATAACTGCAAAAAAAAAAAAATCACAGTTAAGCTCAGGTTTTGCCTTTTGTCTCTTTTTCTGAAAAATAAATCATGGTCTGCCACTTAACAAATGTTATGGTTTAGTTTCATTAGTTTTTAATATTTTATCCTTAAGAATAATTAAGTCAAACATAGTTAAATTTATGATGCTTTACCATGCTTATTATCATATAAATGTAAAGTATTCAGAGAAAGAAAATAAGCAAAATCAATTAGTTTTATGACTAAGAATGTAAGCTGATAGAGGAGAGATTTACATTCAAATCCTTGCTCTAAAGAACATTGAGGCATTTTATCTTAAATATGTCAGCACAGAGATGGGTGCTACTTCTCCCAGATAAAAGCCATAACTGTTGGAAAAGTCATGCTCATGCATGTTCTTTTTCTTCTTCCAATTAACATTTAATTATTTCTTCCAAAGTGAAGCTCCTGCAGATAGAAGAAGATACATTTATTTATCCAGCATTCCCTTTAGCCTATGAGGTAGGACGTGTAATTAAGAGAGACTAACAGAAGCGAAGTGAGAAGGGAAAATTGAATCTCAAATTAATACATCATACATGAGTACTTTAAAAGTGAACTATTAAATCACAAAGGCTACAGTTCTTATAGTTTCACCTTTTTATATGTCAAAAGGCAGACTCCTAACTCCATGAGAAAGCTAAAGTCTACGAGCCAGTTGATACCTTGATGCCCAGAACAAACATATTAGGGATATCCTGCATGCAGTACACAACTGCTTTCCATTGCTGAATAGCAGGTAGCTTAATAACTACCAGCACATAGTTTGCAGGATTTTTTTTTTTTTAAGTACTAATTTAGTATACGTAACAGAATTCAAATGATTAACTCAAATGGCCTGAAAGTACTCTTAAAAAAAAAAAAAAAGTCTCAAATTTAAGTGTGTTTATTGGCTTTATTTGGTGGTTTGGTTGTTTTTTTTTTCCTAACTCTGGAATACCAGTCCTGCAAACACTCTTAATGTTTAAGTTTAAATCAAGAGGAGTAAAAATGCAAACATACTTAAGCCCCATGGACGTGGTGCTATACAATGTTATTTTTCCAAACAATGATGCATAGAGATGGATTTAAAACTTTCTCTCTCAGTAGAAAGGCTGGAGCAAACATAGCTTGTGAATCATCTTAGCCAAATGATGACTGTGAATAGGCTAAAATGGAACTAAACATTAACTTAAAACCCATAGTAATGGGACTATAAGCTAAAACTCTATTGTGGAAGTTTCCATTCCTTTTCCCAGGTAATGTTTTCTGAGGATTTTTCCCAGCAATTTTCTCTTATCTTATGAATAGATACATTAATTTTTTTCTCTTTCAAGGAGTGTCAGAGAATTGAATCAAAATATTCATAACTTTTTATATGTGTTTGGGGCTTTTTTCACATAGATCCATTCAAATTCTTTGCCTCAGAAACAGAAAGTTGGTGTTGTTTCATCATTCAATAGTCTGACATGAAAAATTCCATGGAAAAATGGGCTAAAAAATGTAAGCTGTAAAAAATTTTGTACAAGCTGCACTTCTTTTTAGTTAAAAAAAATGGCTGAAATTATGAACCTTGTCTCATAAGAACTGCATTTCTCTTTTTGTAGTTTAGGCATGCATCAGAACATGTAGCCTTCAGCATCCTCTTGCAACCTCTGCCTTTCTACACGCCTCCAGGAATGGAGAATGTAGTGCATGACAGAAAGAGGTCTTTGTAACAACAGCTAACTTCAGCAGCTGAATGACATCTGAAAGAAATCTATCTGTGGTGTTCACAAAATATCATTGATTTATTTTCAACAGTAACACTTTAGCTAAAATACTTTTTGAAACTTAGAAGCCCAAAGAAAATCTGAAAAAAAAAAGGGGAAGAATTTTTGCAGATTGCCTCCTTCCCACCAAAAAAACCCTCAAACCAACTACATTTTTTCACTTACCTCCCAAGTAGTAAGTGGTAGTTCTGATGCAGACTTTGATAAGTTACAGTTCATCAGATGTTGCTAGAATCAGAAGGTTGTTTTAGGAATTGTCTTTATTCTCCGTGTTTCTGAAAACTGTGTGCTTTCTTAATGATTCTCTATAGAGAACACTGCAGACAAAATTTTTTAGCATGACAAGAATGTTGTATATCAATCACCTTCCCACGCTACAGAATAAGTTTCCTCTAAAAATATCTGAAAACAAGGACTTTCAATGTCATAACCTGAAATTTCCATGTAAACCAAAAGTTGGTCACAGTTATAAAAACATTTCAGCCACATAAATAAGACAAAAAACGATGATAAACTAGTAATGATGGGAAACTAGTAAATATATTTCTATTTTTAAAAAAAATGCAATTACCAGTAATCAAGCCAGAAGTTTGTGTGTTGAATTCTCCACAAAAGAAGCCTCCACTGTGTCTCTGTTTTTGTGAAGAGATACTGTTCTTTGTCTGAATTACTTTAACTTACTTTATTCATAGAACTATGCCAACTTTTCCAAAGTTGGAGTTGTAAAAGAAGTTAAATTCAAAATTAGAGTCAGGAGTAATTTAAAACTAGGTGAACAGAGTCAGCACCTTAGTTAAACTGTTGGCTCTTATACTGATATTTTCTTTCTTTCTTTCCAGTTTAAATGTTGCAAAGACGACCTACTTTTTTGTAATCTTCTTTCTTAGTGTCACAGAACAGAGATAGCTGAAATCTATTCAAGGTTGACAGAAAACAACCAGTAAATTTGAAATTAAGTCCTTGAAGAGTACAAATGGGATTTTAGCTCACTTTAAGCTAAGAAGAATTATAGAACAAAGATTGGGTTTTGAGCCATAATGATACTTGAACAACAAAGAGCTGATTGGTGCTGTTTCTATAATACAAACTTTTTACAAAGGATATGGTATTGGTGGGGTGAACAGCACTGATGTGGATAGACACAGTTCAATTTAGGTTTCCAAGGTTGCTTCCATCTAAGTAAGACCATGTAATGTAATAGAATGTTTTGCTTCTCATCAAGTCTCTAGTGTGAGAATACATAACAGCAATGGACATTGTATGTTTATTCTAATATATGGAAAATTATTGACTTCAACAGGTAGGCAAATATTTAATACATCTAATATTAATACAGTTAGACAGACAAATGGATATATTGACTACATCTTAGCTAAAATACATTTATATCTAAAATTACCTTAATGGTTGACATCAGTTGAAAAGGCCAGCAACTGCAGGTAAAGGACAATTCAATACTTGAACTAACTGACTACTTATGATAACATTAGACAAGAATGGAGTATCTGACATAGTTTTGAATATCTTTATTCTTACAGCATTTAGAGTTAAGCTAATTTAATTACAGTAAAACAAAAGACTTGAAGTTTGATAGTAAATAGTAGAGCTGATGGGGTTTTTGACATTTTTCACTATGCAATATTGCAGACTGTGTTTTCTGTCAATTGTCTAATTCAGCAGTAGGTATCTCAGATGAAGGTTTTAATTCTTGATGTGTACAGAAATGGAATTTATTTCAGAAAAACTTATCTGAATATTCAGAAAACATTTGTGAGATTAGATGTAACAAATAAGGTTTACAAAACAGCTCTTTAATTTTAGTAAAATTCCTGGAACTAAAACAGTTTGGTCAGTTCACCTTCTTCACAAAAGTTTTGAGGAGTTTAAAAAGAAGATTTAACAGAAAATTAAAGACAATTAGTTTCAGAGATAAACGTGTCTTCAAAGTAATTCAGTAATGGCCTGAGGTATTAGAACGTGATTAGAACATGATACCAGTCTTCTGAAAAAAAAACCATTATTTATGCAATCTTTACTTGACATTTACTTTTACAGGCTGTTAAGCATTATTATGTAAAAAAACAATTATGGATGGGTCCTTTGAATGAAACATTTCAAGAGACAAAAATATAGTAGGTCTATTATCAGAAAATCTATGGTGTGTGTTACCACTGTGCCTAAAGGTATATCTTTCTTATGCAGAGATATGTTTCAGGCTTAAATGCAGACAATTAAAATATATTTCCACAATGCAATCATAATTTCCTCATTTTTAATGAATCATATATAAAAATATTGTATCTGAAACACAGATGTATGTATATATATATAGTGTGTGTGTATATGTACACATTATAAATTAAATAGATCACATCTGTTCTTAGAATATATTTTTTATATGTTTATTATAAATAGAAATATAGTTGCTTCCCCTTGAAACCTCTTGAGTACAATTTAATTGTTTAAATTAAAAACTAAAGATGCAATGAATAGGAGATGCAATTCACAGATAATGTAATTCCATTTGTCTTGTCTAAAGTTTACCTTAGCCAAAACTTTTATCACTGAAAATGTTAGTGTACTGAAGTACCAAAATAACACTTGGAATGTAATAACTTTTATTGAAATTTAAAGAGAATTGGGCATTGTCATAACCCTGTCAATTTTCCTTTCTTTAAGAAATACTTCAGAAAATTTCAGATGTATATGTGTTGATGTATTTGTATATTTTGTAAACCACATGCCATTACAATAACAGGACACATCACTAATGGGATTAATAATAATAGTAGGATCCATATTCCCCCAGATTTACTCTCTACTGTAGATTTTCCAAGTGATGCTCAGTTGGTGGATAAGAATTTATTAGAGTAGGTTCCAAATGCAATCAGGATGGCTTTTTTAGCTACTTTGCTTTATCTTTATATTCACAATGATCTATCCTAACCTTGCAAAATATTTTTTCCTTACCTACCCTAAAGCATAGTATTAGTCTTTTGGAAATAAAAGCCTACTGAAGTTGTAAAAACTTTCTGACTTCTAAGGCTTTCCAACCAGCATTAGGTGAGGAGCTGATAATGCTTGTCAACAGACAGAGTATGACTGCCAGAACACAGGGTTTGAGTAATCAAAACAGTCAGAGCTACAGGTGGTAGATCAAATGAGGGATGAAATGCCTCAAAACACCATAAACTTAGATACTTTTCTTCCTTTACCTGTTTTTTTTCCTTTTTTTTTTTCTTTGAAGAAACTCTAATGTTAGGCACCTTTCTTTAAAGTAGGGTACTAAGCAAAAGTAAGCTTAAATTGCTTTACCCAACAATGCTGGGAAACAAAATCTGTTGAAAAATGTTCCGGCCCTCTTGGGGTTTTTTGTTGTTTTTGTTTGTGATTATACAATAACTGTCTCCATTTCTGGAAATACTGACTACCTTCATCTAAGTGCCCCCTTGGGACATAACCTTTTGATGGTGGAAATGTACAGCTAAGCAAAGGAATAGTAGCAATGCCAGTGTGTCAGCAAATGACTTATGTTCTTTGCTATCTTCATTACTAGTGTGCAGCTCAAGATGTCTTTCAAAACCAAATAGTATTCTGCTTGATTGCAAATAATACAAGCTTTCAGTCTTGCTACTGTAACTGACATAAATCAGGTTAAAAACTGTCAGTCAGGTGGATTCATGACAGCCGTATCTTCAGAAAATTGACATTTCATTCCATACAAGAAAATGATACATTTCACAGAATGACTAGAGCTATTCAAAAACCAGAGTCTAGCTTTTTAAAAGAGGATGCGATTATCCTTGTGCTTTTTGCTTGTTTGTTTTTTTAAAGGAAAATCTACCTAATTATATGTTTCTCGTAATTTGTGGAATTTACCAATAGATGGATCAGACTTAGACAAATATGAAATAAAACTCCATATGTCTAGAAGCTATTCCAGTGAACTTCACTGTCCTCAATGGAGTGTGAAGCTTGCCAAACAAAACGAAAATGTGAGTTGCTGAAACGTCAAGAGTTCAGTATAGCTACTGATCATTAGAGTACAAACCTCCAGAGTGGGAAATGGCTGTCTCTGATCTGAGTTGTTACATCTATATTTAGCTAACTAGAGACAAGACCAAGGTGATTGTGAAACTTGACACCAACATGCATATTTCTTTTACTGACAGCTGAATTCAGCTCACTGTCTTTGTTCATTGTAGCTGGCACTGGCACACTACGTATTCGTTGTCCAGTGTTGGTCGTACGGCACAGATGCAAAGGCAGCTAGAATAGGTAAAATCTGAAAAAAATCCCGAAATTTCTTGAAACCTATTGTCCTATTTTAATTTAAGAGTTAATTGTCTTCCTAGTAGCTGATATAGTGTTATATTTTGGGTTCAGTATGAGAAGAAAGTTGATAACACACTGACATTTTCAGTGGTTGCTAAGTAGTGTTTATACTAAGTCAAGGATTTTTCAGCTTCTCATGCCTAGCCAGCAAGAAGGCTGGAGGGGCACAAGAAGTTGGGAGGCGACACAGCCAGGGCAGCTGACCCCAACTGCCCAAAGGGATATTCCATACTATGTGACGTCATTTCCAGTATATAAACTAGGGGAGTGGGGCTAGGAGGGGTCACTGCTCAGGAACTAACTGGACATTGGTCGTGAGCGGTGAGCAATTGCATTGTGCATCCCTTGTTTTGTGTATTCCAATCCTTTTATTATTATTATTATTGTCATTTTAGTATTGTTATTATTATCATTGTTAGTTTCTTCCTTTCTGTTCTATTAAATTGGTCTTATCTCAACCCATGAGTTTTACTTTTTTCCCGATTCTCTCCCCGATCCCACTGGGTGAGGGGGAGGTGAGCGAGCAGCTGCGTGATGCTTAGTTGCTGGCTAGGGTTAAACCACAACACCTATCAATCATCCTGAAAGGTAAATATGATCTTGGTGTGTGCTGTAAAATATAGGCAGAAGAACCAGCTTTTTGTGCTAGTTCCAGGCTTGAGAATATTCCAGCAAATAGTGTGGCCAGACCTCTGCCCAAGGTCACCTGTACAAAGCATGAATCTAATTAGATAGGAAGTTGGATCTGACTCTGAATCTCTGATGAGAGTCCTAGCAACCGACCTAAGAACATGTCTTCTTTCCTGTGTCTCCCTGCAGTCTTGTTAAGAAATTCCGTCCAAGGGATGATATATTTCTTCTTTAAGACCTGGTTTTGAAATTAGTATTTTCTGACAAAAAGACATGATAAAAAATAAAAATCAGGAAACAGTGACAAACTCTAATCATGAGCACTCTACTACATGCACTTGATTTCTAGGTGAAACTGTATAATTTCAAGTCTTTGTCAAATAAGTTTGCCTGGAAGCAGTCATAAATAAACAAGCAAAGACTACATGACTGTTGCTCACTTGTTTTGTCTGTTTCTCTTGGAGGCACATCTTCTCCTAATGTTAAAAATGATTTATAACCTCATCATGCTGCACTCATCTGTTCTTTTCAAATATATCATACATATTTAAGTAGAAAAAGCCTAATTCTCTGCCATCACTTCGTACTGCAGTTGATTAACTTTATTACAACACTGTTTATAACTGTGTTGTATCCACATCTTGACTACTGCATGAATTTTTGGCTAAAAAGTATCTAACAGAAGTAAAAAAGACTAGAAGTAGGATGACAGTAATAATCAGAGAGGTGGAGCAGTTTCTATACAAAGCAGACTAAATACAATAGAGTTCTTTACAATGGTAACACAACTGTAATCTGATAAAACTTCTACAATAATGAATGGTACAGAAAAGGTGAATAGGGAATTGCCATAAAAAAGCCAGCTCTAGTGAAATGTTCAGGTATCCATTTGAAGCAGAACAAAAGGAAAGGGAGAGGGTAAATTAGAGTTAAAAAATAACTACCAATTTAATGCTCATGACATGAGTTTAAAATGGAGCAAAAAAAGAGAACATTTTCATGTATACGTGATTATGTTGCCACAGGAAGCTGAGACGATAACTGGAATAGAAATGGTTGACAGACTCATTTTATATTTTGTGATCCAAAAACAATTACGGAAAAGTAGTCTCTAGGTAACTGGGAAGAGTAGTCTCTAGGTTAACTGTCCTGAGTTCGGTTGGGATAGAGTTAATTTTCACAGTAACTTCCACCTCCCTCATGAAAGTACTTTGGAATGGATTTATCCAAGTCACAAACCAAAATGAGGGGATTGTAAATTATTCTACCTGGGGTCGGAAAGTGGTGACAGACTGAGTATAGTGATACAATTTTTATCTTACCAAGGAGACATACACTAATGAGCAGCAAAAGAATCAAACAGCTGGAGACTATTTGCCTATTCTCAGCCACACTGCTTCATCAGAGAGTGCTACGATCCCAAAAGTGACTCTTGTGGATTTTTCCAAGGCCATATTGCTGTTTTTCTTAGGCATTGCTCAAGCTGTACTCCCTCCTTCCTGCTTCATATCTTTCTTCTTCACCTGGGCTGTCTTTCTTTCCACATAAAGTCTAAAATAAACATGTCAACTCTTCTATCACAGCAATGAGAAGGCATGCAAACTTGAATCTGTTTTTCTATAGAGATGGGAATATAATGTGCTTAAATCCTATAGTTCACTAAAATGAAGGATAACAGCTCTACATATATATTTCAATGAGTTTCAACAGCATCTTTTTGTCCTTGTCTGTATGGGTTGGTTATACATAACTGAAACACCAAAGTTCCACACAGACATAAATGATGTAAACATGATATAGTTCAGAAACTGTGCAGAGGTAAGTGAAATGCAGATTTTGAGGTGTAAATACATATACTTATGGGGAATGTTAACTCTGATTGCAGTAATTAAAAATTAAAAACTTAAGATAAAGAAAAATGCATATGAAGACGAAAGTTACGTGTTTTCTTCTGTTTCTGCAAATCAAGCAGAAGGAAGTGATTTGTGGAGAAGAGGCTTTTTGTTGTATGACTTTGTTTTGTATTTCATTAAAAAGAAGATTATTAATGATAGGAAAAATAATGTATTCATAGTTTCATTACAAAGTAAATTTCATTATAGGATTTGACTGATTTTTTCTTAGGCTGCTTTTATTAGGCCCCTCAATAAAAGTAAAAGCTACTCCTTACTCACTGACTGTAACTGATATTTTGGTTTATAAATATCAACTTAGGGTTTCACTAAAATCATTCACAAATGTTTTTTTCTCTTGGCTATTTGAAAGGTATGAATTTGTCCCAGTCCCTTTTTCAGTTTCAGGACTGAGACAAACCCATACCTTTAAAATAGTTACTAGAAAAAATATTTGTGAATTATTTTACTGAAACTCCGTTAGCCTAACTACTTTCATAAAGAAATGGGGTACTATAATTTGATTTTATACGATTTATAATGTCAGATAATGTTGGCTTTTGATGGCAAATCAGTTTGCAGATAAAAAATGCTGAAAGCTCACTGGCTTTTCATGGTCCCTGTATTTCTAAACAAATTGAATCAGCTGTTATACCCAATGTTATCTCGATAAATCCTAAGTCATATTGTTTAAATAAAACCAATGGATGTGTCATATATGCTCATATATTACCTTTTAGAAGCACTGGGGTTTTTTATATGAGAGATGTCCAAGCATAAAGTTGGATAGAACATGCACTTTGTTTTGGCTTGTTTAGTTTCACCAAGTTTTTTTCTCTTTTTATTTCAGATCTTGGTTTCACTGATGTAGTCTGAAGCCAATGCAATGTTACTGTCCTTACTGAGGCCAGGATGAGGAGGAGACAATTTTTGTCTACAAAGACTGGACAAGCCAGTATGAATCACAAGTGGAGGGTAATGTTTTTCATTATAGCGTTTCCTATAGTGACTTCCCTTATTGCAAACTATCCTCCAGTGAAGTAAAGCTATATTTATATGCTCAAGTTTAAAACAACTAAAATTGCTACTTAGGAGAAAGAGTAGAAAGTAGCTCTAGAAAGGAGAGAGAAGGCTTTCCGTTTGATTCCCTTCCTCCTCCCTCCCCTCCCTCCCCCCCTCCCCAACAAATACAGAACTTTTAATGCTGAATTTTAAATACATACGAACTTTTTAAAAGTAGAAAATTTTAACTTTATGCACTTAATCTATCTCAGTGGAGAAATCATTCTATCCTGGATATGGACCAAGGAATGGCTGTGCCTTAGCAACATTGCCCAGAGGAAAACGTCTCCAAGCACATGTTATACAGAAAATTTTTAATAATGAAATTATGTTCCAGGACCAGAAAGCTATTGAAAACTTTGGGAAAGTTTCCACTGTGAATTAAGGAATGCAAATTTTAAAAAAATGAGGAATCTTTCAGCAGTAGTGTACCACTGGAATACTAAATCCTCCAGGGAAGTGAGCTAATCCACAAGCTATCAGTTATTACATGCTTTTATTCACTGACATAATCTTACATCCAGGGAGCTGAGAAAACTTTCCTACAAGCTAGTTATAAAACTAACGTATGCTTCTGAAAAGTTTCCATTCATGAATCAGTATTTTCCACCGAATCTAGCTCCTCTTTGATGAAAAGTCTTGGCAATCTTGAATGCTGAGGCTCAATGTATCCTGTGGTTTTGAAAACAAAGATGCAGTGCAAGGGTTGCTGTTCCATTTGGTGCTGTTCAATGCATTTTCTAAGCTATAGACTAAAATCTGGCTGCTGACTGAGTATGTACAGAGAGGTACAGTTCTGACTCCTCAGTTTTTGTCCCTGCTACATCTGAAACAGGAATAAGTATGCATATATACTGATATATAAACCAAATATATATATTTATGGTTTTACTGTTTGGGGTCTTTTGGAAACAGGTGGTTGTAGGTAACAAATTCATTTCACACACAAGTGTGAAAAAACTCTTTGGCAAATTGAACTTTACGTTGTATGAGTATCCCTCATTCATCTGCATTCCTATGTATTCCTGCATAGAGTAAGACAATTTGTGTTTCTCTTACTTATGTAGTTGATACAAACAGAATCATGCCCTGAAAGAATTAGTTTTCTCCTAATATTATTTTTCCAGTCCTATTTCCTCTCCACCCTTTTTTTTCCTTTCTTTCTTTATCACCTTTAACATATATCAATTAAATAGTCTATGGGCTACTAAAAGTATTTATCTACCAAGAGTGTCTGAAATGGCTTTATAATACAACTCAGCTGTTGGTGCACTCTTGAAATTATTAAGATTAAATCAAATGAAATTTTTACTTCTGACCATCAAAGGCAAAAAAGAAGCAAACAGAAGTACCTTGCAGAGGAGATTGGTTCATGTCATTGACAGATAGCTTTCTGCCTGCCTAGCATAAGTGATATTCAACAGATGATCACCAAAAGGTTGAGGAATTTAAAAATACAAAGAATCATAATACTTCCAATTTTTATAAACAATTATATTCAGGTTTGCCATCTGCAATTGGTGTTAATCCAGAGATAGTTTAAGCACTTATACTATACTGTGTATACTCCTCACTCATTCTGCAAAGAATCCTCAAGAAAACTAACTTTTTTTTTCTCCAGCCTCAGCATTTCTTACCTTTTATGACAATAGCATATTTTTTTTTAAAGTTTCTTATCTCAGTGCACAGGCATTGTAGCTTGATGGCTCAGGACATTTATGTTACGTACTTTCCGATACCTGCTGAGCATTATGAACCAAGCTTTATGAACTATGGCATTAAAAGCTCTCATGTGCAGAGTGTAAAGCTGGAAAAGAGACAAAATGAAATGATGATGTATCAAAATATGTTAATATAAACATACTGTAATCAGATGCTGTTTTCTATAAAGTATCTTCTTAGTTAAGGTGTAGCTGGCTGTGGAAATTGTAACTGGTTATTGCAAAAGGAGTCATACTGCTAGTGTGCTGTCATGTATTTCATCAGTTGGCAGTTTTAATCTTATTAAATACATGATCTTGAAGGATTTCCTCAATAAGTTTCTTCCTCCTGAGATGAACATGTGTCAGAATGACAGCCTACTAAGTGATGTCAAAAAACACAAAGTTAAAACTGTGAGTCTGAAAATTTAAATCAATGAAAAATAAAATATGAAACCAAAACTCCTATCCATTTGTATCTGAGATTTTGGCTGTGGTTATCTTTGTGACATTATTAATGTTCCATCAAGCTGGTGGACATTACAGGCAACTATAAACACCAGTAACCTCAGATGTAGTAAAACCAATGATCCTTAAAACCACAGTACCCTCAGCTATAGTAAAGGACCAAATCATGTTGCTGATGTGTCCCTGCCTGCCCCTAAATGGTATTCACAAAGTTAATTGACAGCTTCAACACAGTCACCCAATCACATATCCAATTTGCTTAATCATAAATATTACTTATCTTCTGTGCATGAACTTACTGCATACTCAAGTGTATTCACTGGTGAATTCCTGAGCAAGAATATGTGGAAATTCATGCCGATTCTTTCAGCATTCCTTACACTTAGTTCATGTTATTTCAAAAGTTAATTTAATTTCATTTTTTTATCCATTTAAAATACTTACTTTTTGCCCAATTTTTTTTTTTTTTGTCCACAAAATGTTTCTTTTCTAAATAACAATTTGCAATGTACTGAGACAAAACAGTACTGTGCAGGTTTATGAAAACACATAATGAGTTTTTACAGGCACAAGAAACCCTAGTGTTGAAGCATGATTTTATTTAGTACAGTCTACACTGACAATGCTTTTGACACTTGAGAAACTCTACACACAAGCTCCCTCAGCTATAAATTACTGGCTCATGTCCTCTTCATATATTCAAGATTCTCCTCCTCTGTCCCAAGACCTAACTGCATAAGCCAAATCTCTCATGTGACATTAGGATGTGCTGAAATTAAAAGCCTGGTGCTTACTCCCATATGACCAGGACAACATACAGCACTCCAGTCCTTCGATTCTGTAGCAGTGAAATCCTGCCACTGAACTGCATTTTCAGGTAAAAGAAACTATGATGCAGAACATAAAATTTCATCACTTGAGTCTTTTTCATTGCTTCGGTCTTGTTAGTCTCTTAGTCTGGTATTAGTATATCAACTGACAGAGCCACTATGTCTTTAATGTCTTACATGGGTTGAAGGAACATGTATTATTGTGAAAGTTCAATACTTATCCGCACAAAAGGCTGATTAAATGTGAAAGAATGAGCAACAATGCAGGTTAATATTGTGAAAACTAGCTTCCTGAACTACAATGGTCTTCTGTATCTTCCATGTAACACATCTTCTCCTACACGGCCCTGCAGACTTTTGTCTCTGTGCTGATAAAAATGCTCCAGAGAAGAGAAAAAAAAAAGTGTTTCTTGAGGAAAGATCGCTAATTCAGCTTAGAAATTCTGGTTTGGTTTTATAGAATAAGTTGAATGAACATGTTTATGTTCATAGCATCATCAGTACAGTCTGTAATAAAGTTCAGTTAAAATCAGAGACACACAACCAAGTTCTATGTATTTGACTGTTTTTGAATGAAAATATACATTAGTGCCTGTCCTGAATGGTCCTGTTGAAATAAAAGGCTCTTAGCCTGCAGGAAAAAAAAAGCCAAAAAATAAATTGTCCTGTGAGAAGAATTAAGAGTAAAGCTATTTTCACCATTGCATTTGTAATGTGTTCATATACACACCCTGAGATGTATGTATACATTTACAGTCATACACACACAGAAATGTATGGAAATATGAAATTTGAAAATATTTTCTTCAGAAAATTAGTAAGGGAAGCAAAAGACGGCAAGATGAATCTGTGGCTAGAAAAAAGAAGTGCAAGAAAGAGAAATTCGAAGTATCTTAGGAACAAAAAAACCCCCAGCAATGGTATCAATTCTTTGGTATATGTGAACAGTAAAAATATTGATTATAATCCAGAATAATTCAAAAGCATTAGATTTATGATTCTTATTTGGGGAAAATAACCATATAACAAAGGTATACAACACTTTCAATTAAGGTAGTAGACTTTTGAGAGCAGTATGTTCAGGGGATTTTCATCCAAAAGTTTTAAGAAGTCTGACAAAGAACCTTCTTAGACTATTAATACTGATGTTCAGTAAGTCTTAGAATGTGGGAGAAGTTCCATGAGGCTAGAAGAAAGATAGTCTTGTGCAAATATTTTAAAATGGCAAGCAGATGGCTTAGGTACTTGTAGGCCTCCCAACTCTTCATTGATACCAGAGAAAAATAATGGAAATGCTGAGTCAGAAATCGCTGAATAAAGAACCGAAGGTTAGTAGCACAGTAATGATGCTAGGGTTTGTTTATGGAAAACAGATACTGTAAAGGATTTTTTTTATTTTTTTTTACGTTTGGTTGATAATAATATTTTATTTCACATAAGACATCTCACTCTAGGCAAAGACTGACCTAGAAATTAGAATGATACAAAAATCAAGATAGTACAAACTAAGTCCATTACAAAAAAAAAAAAAAAAAAAAAGTGTTACATCTCAAAGTAAAAGGAAATTGTAAATCATTATTAAGGACCTCTGTACATAAGTGGGGTAGATCACAGAATGGTTAATGTTTTTCTTGAGGACACAGAAAGCAAAGTTAATAAGAAGATACAAAAATTACATACAAAATAGATGTTACAAACACAACTGGTTTAATGGTACAATCTGATTCTGATTCTGATTCTGATTCTGACTCCTCAGAAATTTAGCAAAATAAAATCTATCTGTAAGTGCATATACATAAGGCTACACATGACACCAAACAGCAAGATTTGAACTTTACATGTTTTCAGCAATTTTTTTGTGGTCTCTTGCAAAATATTACAAATGCTCCATTAATTATCTTTTTTTTTTTTTTTTTCTTTGAGAATATGGGGGACAGGTTAATGCCAATAAAAGTTCCAGATGGCTGAGGTTAATTAAATTGTTTCTGTTCGCAGTTCACTCATGATTGGTTAGTTTACTACCAGATCTTGAGTTATGAGGTCATCTACTATTGCACTGCTAAATAGGTAACTGTTATTATTATTACCCATGATATTACCCACCTGTATATTGCATACTGATCTAAGGTAATAGCTGTGTATAAGTATAGAAAGTACTAAAACACTTTTTTAGTATCTTTCTTTTAGTATACGGTTTTATTTTCATAATATGGGCATTCACATGTCACAGAATTAAGCTGTTTGTTGGAGAAGGCTTCTGAGGTCTTTTTTGCTAATTCCTACCAAATCTGAGGTAAAACCTTATTGATTTATGCATTTCCATCATTGCCTTCCTTTGTTTTACTTTCAGAAGCGAAAAGTAATTTTTCAGACTTTGAAAACCTTTCTAATGTTTAATAAATAAAGATTTTTTTTTCCTAAATAATGGGGACTAATAAACATTGATAAATGAACATTTCATTTTGGATATTAAATTTTCTCAACATTCTGCCAGTGAAGATTTCTAAGGATCACAAAATGTAAAGAGTACTGTTCATTACTCCATGAGAAAGCTAGGTTTTCAACATAAATTATGAAAATCAAATATTAGTTCAATGTTAATTGTTTGTCATGATGACAGGCTTCAAGATATAATGGTATTTTCTAATCAGCCACCAAACTACTATCTTTTTTTTAGAATGCAAACTGAAACACATGTGATTTAGAGTGTCTATCAAAAGCTTGTGCGTTTTACTTAAGGTCATCTACTGTTACTAGTGCATTTTCCTTCAAAAGGACTGAAGAATTAATCTCTTTGTTGAAGATTTGACCTCATTAATTGCTGAGGCCTAGTTAACACCTAACAGCTCATATCTACAAATTGTTGTGGAAGGAATATAAAACTCTCATATTGTATTGGCTTTGTGTGGCAAGGTTTTGGTAGCGGCGGGGGGCTACAAGGGTGGCTTCTGTACGAAGCTGCTGGAAGCTTCCCCTGTGTTCGAGAGAGCCCATACCAGCCAGCTCTAAGACAGACCCGCCGCCGGCCAAGGTCGAGCCAATCAGCAATAGTGGTAACGCCTCTGTGATAACATTTTTAAGATGGAAAAAAAATTGCTGGGACAGACGGAAACTGCAGCCAGAGAGAGGAGTGAGAACATGTAAGAGAAACAAACCTGCAGACACCAAGGTCAGTGAAGAAGGAGGGGGAGGAGGTGCTCCAGGCGTCGGAGCGGAGATTCCCCTGCAGCCCGTGGTGAAGACCATGGTGAGGCAGGCTGTCCCCCTGCAGTCCATGGAGGTCCACAGTGGAGCAGATATCCACCTGCAGCAGGTGGAGGACCCCATGCCAGAGCAGGTGGGTTCCCGAAGGAGGCTGTGACCCCTTGGGAAGCCTGCACTGGAGCAGGCTCCTGGCAGGACCTGTGGACCTGTGGAGAGAGAAGCCCACGGAGCAGGTTTTCTGGCAGGACTTGTGACCCCGTGGGGGACCCCCGCTGGAGCAGTGTGCTCCTGAAGGACTACACACCGTGGAAAGGACCCATGCTGGAGCAGTTCACGAAGAACTGCAGCCCATGGGAAGGACCCACGTTGGAGAAGTTCATGGAGGACTGTCTTCCGTGGGAGGGACCCCACGCTGGAGCAGGGGAAGAGTATGGTGAGTCCTCCCCCTGAGGAGGAAGGAAGCAGCAGAAAATAACATATGATGAACTGACCGTAAACCCCATTCCCCGTCCCCCTGTGCCGCTGAGGGGGGGGTTGGTAGAGAATCTGTGAGTGAAGTTGTGCCCGGGAAGAAGAGAGGGGTGGAGGGAAGGTGTTCTGAGATTTTGTTTTATTTCTCATTGCCCTACTCTGGTTGATTTGTAATAAATTGAGTTAATTTTCCCCAAGCTGAGTCTGTTTTGCCTGTGACAATAATTGGCGAGTGATCTCTCCTGTCCTTATCTCAACCCACAAGCTCTTTGTTATATTTTCTCTCCCCTGTCCAGCTGAGGAGGGGGAGTGATAGAATGGCTTTGGTGGGCACCTAGTGTCCAGCCATACCCACCACACATATCAGGAAGTAATTTCAAAATCTCACTAATGCAACTCAATCTTTTCTATTTAATTTTCTTTTTCTCTCTTAACTGTTTCTTATGGGGTGAGTTTCTTCTTTCTTTCCTTTTTCCTTTCCCTTTCCCTTTCCTTTTCCCTTTCCCTTTCATTTTCCCTTTCCCTTTCCCTTTCCCTTTCCCTTTCCCTTTCCCTTCCCTTTCCCTTTCCCTTTCCCCTTCCCTTTCCCTTTCCTTTTCCCTTTCCCTTTCCCTTTCCTTTTCCCTTTCCCTTTCCCTTTCCCTTTCCCTTTCCCTTCCCTTCCCTTCCCCTTCCCCTTTCCCTTTCCCATTCCTGTTAGTTTGTCAGTGTCTGCGGGTCTGTGGGTAATACAACATCTGGTAAGAGTGTCTAACATGCTTTCCTTCTACAGCCTTTGCATTAATTTAATGAATACAAATTTAGGGCCCAAATTCCCTCTGCTTTTGGAGGTGAGAGTGAGATGGGCAGTTTGTAGCCTTTAACTCTGTTAACTAATATAGTAAATTACAATATTTATCCAGTTACTTCAGCTTAAGGGTAACTGCATAAGATCACTGTACAAACTGGTTACGTCAGCTTTAAGCTTTTCTACAGCAATATGCTAGTGTGTAATTTTTTTGTTTGTTTGTTTTAATGCCTAAGGTGTCAGCAGGTGACATTCAGGAGTTAGAAGACACCTACTATCACAGAAGCAAGATACAACTGTTTGTTTGGCTGGTAAGTATTTTCATTTTATAGGTACTTAAGGTGAGATTTTCAGAGTTTTGTAGGTACAATATATAGGTATCCCAGATCAGAGTTTCTTATCAAGGACACAACTAATTTAGCCTAGCCTTGAAGCCAGTCTAAACCAGGTTTGAAATAAGTGTCAAAGTCTGAAATTAAGAAGGCTAATACTGCTATGGAGCCATTGGTCAGAAAAATGGAAAACAAACAAACAAACAAACCAGGATACCCCAAATTGCAAGGTAAGACAACAACATATTCATCCTCCTCTTGGATGGTTACCCATGGTGGCAGTAATCCCTGTAAGTGGATCATTGGCACTTGGTTCCAGTTGTGACAAATGAAACTCTACATCTTCTGAATGGTTATCAACAGCTATAGTCTTTCTAAGGAGCTGAAATCAACTATGTATTTATGTCTTGCTTCTTTGGACCACTGTATTAATCCTCAGACCCCATGTAAAGCTCTACAATTAATCAAAAAGCAGGTGTTTCCCAAGGCCCTTGGCCCATATGTTTCTTCAACAGTGAGGTGTTCTAGAGCTTGTGAAGGTTTTAACTAATTTGATAGGTACTGGTACCTGGGACACCTCAGAAAATGGTGGAGCTGTAGATGGAAATTGTAGCTGGAAAATGAGGGAGTCCTGTAAGCAGAGGTGGGCTGAGGTTCATGTGCACATTTTGTGCATGCACAGAGACTGGTCCAGGTTATCCTGGTAACATCCTGAGAGCACAAAAGATACTTCTCTGATTTTTTTTTTTATTTTATTTTTTTTTATTAATTCTCTGGCTGTGCTTATCTGTCTCAGTGGGGTAAGCAGGCAGGCTAATCAGCTCAACTTATGTTGAGGTTTAAAGAGAACCTGCCTGAAGCATGAGATGAAATGTGGCACTCTGTCAGAAACAATGCTTTCAGAAAGGCCATGGAGGTGGAAGGTTTCTGTTGGGAACAGCTAACTCATTTGCTGATGGAAAAATTGGTGGTAAAGCACCTATATTCAGATATAGCTGTAGAAAGTCTAGATTAATCCCATATTATTAGATTTTAGTTTAAAACAACACATTTCCTGAATGAAGTGAGTTACTAGTATTAAAACTTGATGCATCCTTACTGGAACACAGTGTATTAGAAAACAAAATTAATTTTATGCAGTTATTAGAAATGAAGTTCAGAAATAGGAATTTGACTTCTTGATTATGATCACTAATTTTATTATGGTAAGACATTTCTATGGATTATGATATTCTTAAAACAAAGAAAATAACAGGAGAGGTAAACAGGGTGGCTTTGGAGACCAAGGTTTTAGCATATCCACTTGTTTAAAAAATGGTTCTGTGAGTGAAAAGGGGTCACTCTCAGTTATAAACTGCAAAGTTAAAGTTTAACTGTGAAACAACTTCAAAAAGTGCCTTCTCATCACCAGTTAGCAGCCAGATTTTTTTTTCCCCCTGAAATAACTTAAAAAAGATAAGGTACTCTTTTGTTCACAAAACACATTTTACAACAAATACTTGCAGTGCTTTTCTACTTTTGAACATTAGCCAATCAGTAGTTCATGCATTCTGCTGATAATTTTCAAGAAATCATAAACAAATTTGTAAACTCAAAGAACTACCATTTTGTTGTTGTCAACCATTGTTGGCCATTTTTCATTCATAGTTGGCCATTTTTCTGTCGTCTCATAAAAATATATATACAGGAAGGTGATGATAATCCTATCTTGGAAGTTAAAAGAGTACAAACATATCTGAAAATGTGTCTTAAGCTATTCTGAGATATTTTGGGATGATACCGTGTCTTCTGGATATTTTTTTCCCCCTTTTCATCCATTATAATAACACTGCCAGAGCTTTGCCTGCACTTTCCTTTGGCAGTGGAAATTGTTGATTAAACTGTATGTAGACTATCATTCAATTGGAGATTGCTAATGAAAATGTGTTAGTATAATATACCAACAAAACAGTAATAATAAAAAGGAAAGATTTGTTTGCCCTCATTGTTTTACATCTGGTTTTTAGCTGCTACTTAAATTATTCCTTTCAGCAGATATACTCAGTACAATTTTGAACCTGAATGAACTACGTTTATCTATGTCTTAACATTAAACATTTTACCTGTAAAGACAGAGATATGCCTTCTATTAGCAATTTCTGTGCAGCCTGTGTTGTCAAATATTTTTATATTAACAGCTAAAATGCTGAATACCAACATGGTGCCAAACAAGTTGAATTGTTGGAATACATGGTGTCCTGGGTTCAGCTGGGATAGAGTTAATTTTTTTTACAGGAACCTGGGAGGTGGGGGGCATAGCCGGGGCAGCTGACCTGAACTGGCCAAGGAGCTATTCCATACCATGTGACATCATGCTCAGTATATAAATGGGGAGCGGGCCGGGGGGTGGGCGCTTCTTTTCGGTGGGGGAAGTGGCAGAGCGTCGGGTCCCGGGTGGTGAGCAGTTGCACTGTGCATCACTCTTTTTGTATACTTTTTTCATTAGTACCGTTGTTGTTGTTGCAATTTCTTTGTGTTGTTCCAGTAAACTGCCTTTATCTCAACCCTCGAGGTTCCAGTTTTGGTTTTTGGTTTTTTTTTTCTCTCCTCCGTCTTCCTCCCATCCCACCGGAGGGGGGCGGGAGGAGTGAGCGAGCGGCCGCGTGGTCCTTTGTTACCGGCTGGGCTGAAACCACGACACATGGGAATTAAGCAGAATAACAATAAAGCTTGTGTTTCTAAAGATATGAATCTAGATAATAAAGATAAAGGAGTACACTCTGTGCTTGACATACATCTTCTTTTGTTTATTACATTCTGTTGGTCCAGCGACATCTTATAAAAATGCTTTGACTCATATAATTGGGTTTCATTTTCAAGTCACAATAAGGTGCATGTTCTTTACACAGTTATTTATTTCGTTTTTACATAAGTTCATTATCATGGTTCAAGGGAAAAAAATGTGTTTACCCAAGATCAGCTTTTCACAATATTATTCCCTTCACTGAATCTCTCTGTGATGTGCCGATTTCTGTAGATTTCCTATAATATTGAACAAGTAACCTATAGATTCTACAAAATTGGTGGAGTAATATTCTCTGTAGTAGAGGTGCTATGCTATCTTGCTTCCTTCATATACATACAGGACAACAGCTAATTCTTTTAGTATTGATATCTTAGGAGACACAATAGCTATTTATGAATCTTGTATGTCATCAGTTTCACTCTTAGAAGGGATTTCTGTGACACACCTCATGGCATGGCAATTGAGTCAGTGTGTAATAACTGCAATAATGTGGAGTAAACCCTGTGATTGTGGAACAACCATTAAATAAGCAGATCTTCAAGTTAGTAAATTATATTTAATAGATTGTACCTTCTTTTTCATTCAATTTGTATTTTATACACAGAAGCGATTAACAACCCAGCAAATGTCTTTTTCTATTTAATAAGTTAATAACAAAAAATATTTTCCTGAATATGTCACTAAACACGTACCATGCCAAATCACAAAATTATTTCTGTCCAATGGCAAGATTTAGTGTGCTAATAACAGTAAATTATGATACAAGAATTCTCAAGAGTAGCTTCTGGTAGACAGATATAGAAGGCAACTGAAAAATACAAAAAGTTAACTAGGAATGACCTAGGACAATCATTATGTCATGGTTGCAGCTTACAATTTGTTTAAATGAAATCTGATTGCTTTAAAAGCTGAATTGACAAATTATACTCAGGATCTAATATGAACAATACGTATAAATATTGGATATAAAATATGGACTGTTGCATGTTTTAGATAAATTAATGCCATACATGAAAAGGTTGGTGTAAAATGTGTAGAAAGCTTCATAGAGTGACATCTCTCTTATGGGAAGTTTGATAGAACTAGATGAGAACTGTGAGGGCTTTTTATTAACAATATTTTCCCAAAGAGTTTCTGCTTCTCTTCATTCTGTGCACAATGCCTTCTATGACAATATGTCATCTTTAATACCAACCAGGATGAATTTTCCTCAAACTGCCATTCATTAGGTTTCTAACATTCTTCCTAAAGCATATCTTCAGTTAATTTTCTATCCTAATATATAATACTTCTATTGCAAGTGCAATATATAATACAAAAAGTACACTGATCTTTTAGGACTGTCACTAACAATCTCAGATAAATAATGGCATGAAATACTTGATGCCTACAAAACAGACATGTCTATTTGACATTCTTTTAATGCCATCAGGCCAGCTTAAATTAATGGTCCTGCAGATGGATATTAAAATGTAGTAATATCCTTATAAATAAGAATCATAATTCACTTATTCACAGCTGAATTTACATAAGGGCTGAGCTCAACAACCATGAGATGTCTTTTCAGAAGATCTAATGAAGGACAAAAGAAAAAGATAAATTTTTCATTTTCCATATAAAATATTATAAAATAAAATTATAAAAAATAAATTAATTTAAAATAAATAAATTAAATTACAATAAAATTTTAAAAATATATTTTCACTTCTGGTATGGAATTACATATCAGAGGCACATCTAGATTGGCTATTTCCAAGTTAGACATGAATAATTTTCTTAAATTTAATGATCTATTTCCTCTATACCAATGTAATAAATTCACTTTTGTTTATGTTATTTGTTGCTCCATCTGTAGGACAGAACTGTATTGACAGGAAGAAAATGAATCTAAAATTAATAATTACTGAAAAGGTCCTTAGAAGGCAGAAGTTAGTTACAAAATTTCCAGTCAACATGAAAGACATAGTATTTGAGAATTATTCACAGAGAATTTTAATACAAAGCTGAGATTTCATATACTCTTTCAGAAAGTAGTTAGTTCAAATCAGTTTTGTATCTACACTATGATCATTCTGGATAATATGGTATGTTCAGACCTACCAAATAACTCCTGTGCAATGACAAGGTTGCTAACTGCCTCATTTTTAGTTATGAACTAGTTTGTGACTGGTAAGTTAAATAACCATCAAGAAATAGATGGCTTAGTACTCAATGACGTATCTTCTTGTCATCCAACACACCTCTAGTCCCATGGGAAAAAAATAATTCAACATTTGCCAGCTGGTATTTTTTATTCGTATGGCTCACTGCCAGTTGGCTGTCATTTCCTCAGTCGCAGTGGAATGGGAAACAAGCTCATTGCTGTACATACATACCCACTTCTATTTGTACTTTGCCCCAGGAATAAACTAATTGCTGCTGTAAAACACTGTTTGCACCTTACCCAGAATTCATCTATGAACCCTGGGAGAGAGGGATGTAAAATTGTGCCAGCTGGCCTTTTGGCTTTGACTAGCAAATTAATAAATAGGTGGCTGCCAATTAGCTGTTCACACTGGAATAGTTAAGGAGGAAAAAGTCTACTGACATGTAAATTAGATTCAGTTTCTATTGCTCATTCCGATCACTCTTTGCTTAATGGATCTTAGGCACTATAGTTGAAAAGAATCAATATGTCTTGTCATCTGTCTCTCTGTCAATGCATGTTTAGTTTTTATTATATGTTTACAGGGTGTTGTCCAGCCTCGTTATGTCTCAAGTGACATCTCTCCTAATTTTTTTCCTTAGGCATTCAATCAAAAGTTGAGCAGATTCTTCTTTCTTAAAGTTTGGGGGTTTGTTTGGGGTTTTTTTTGTGTTTTGTTTTGTTTGGCTGGTTGGTTTTTAAAAAATATTTATTTTCAGTCAGCCTAAGTGTTCCCTCTATTCGGTTGTTCTCTTGCCTCATACCACTCCTCCTTCATGGCTTTGCTTTTCCCTTTCCATCTGCTGCCCTTTGCAGTTAGACTCAAGTTTCTGTATTCCATTAAGTTAGGCAGTTGCACTTTCTCCTTCCCCTATTCAAAGGCACTCACATGGCAAGTCCAGGATAAGAAGGGGATCAGGCCCACTCAGCATGGGTTTACAAAAGGCAGGTCCTGCTTGGCCAACTTGATCTCCTTCTATGACCAGGTGACCCGCCTATTGGATGAGGGAAAGGCTGTAGATGCTATCTTCCTTGACTTCAGCAAGGCCTTTGACACTGTCTCTCATGGCATACTCCTTGAGAAACTGGTGTCTCGTGGCCTGGATAAGTGCATTCTTCACTGGGTGAAAAACTGGCTGGCTGGATGAGCCCAGAGGGTAGTGATGAATGGGGTGGAATCCAGCTGGCAGCAGGTCACAAGTGGTATTCCTCAGGGCTTGGTATTGGGCCCTGTTCTGTTTACTATCTTTATCAATGATTTGGATGAGGGGATTGAGTGCACCCTCAGCAAGTCTGCAGATGACACCAAGTTGGGAGGCAGGAATGATCTGCTTGAGGGTAGGGAGGCTCTGCAGAGAGATCTGGACAGGCTGGATCGATGGGCCAAGGCCAGTCATATGAAGTTCAACAAGGCCAAGTGCCGGGTCCTGCACTTCGGTCACGGCAACCCCATGCAGCGCTACAGGCTTGGGGAAGAGTGGCTGGAAAGCTGCCTGGCAGAGAAAGACCTGGGGGTGCTGGTTGACAGCTGGCTGAATATGAGCCAGCAGTGTGCCCAGGTGGCCAAGAAGGGCAATCGCATTCTAGCCTGTATCAGAAATAGTGTGGCCAGCAGGAGCAGGGAGGTGATTGTTCCCCTGTACTCAGCGCTGACGAGGCCGCACCTCGAGTACTGTTTTCAGTTTTGGGCCCCTCACTACAGGAAAGACATTGAGGTGCTGGAACGTGTTCAGAGGAGGGCAACCAAGTTGGTGAGGGGCCTGGAGCATAAGTCTTATGAGGAGCGGCTGAGGGAGCTGGGGCTGTTTAGTCTGGAGAAGAGGAGGCTGAGGGGAGACCTTATGGCTCTGTACAAGTACTTGAAAGGGGGTTGTAGTGAAGTGGGTGTTGGTGCCTTCTGTCAGGTGGCTGGAGATAGGACAAGAGGAAATGGCCTCAAGTTGAGGCAAGGGAGGTTTAGGTTAGATATTAGGAGAAATTCTTTTACTGAGAGGGTTGTCAAACATTGGAATAGGCTGCCCAGGGAAGTGGTTGTGTCACCATCCCTGGAGATATTCAAAAAGCAAGTGGACAGGGTACTTCAGGACATGGTTTAGTGAGCATGGTTAATGGTTGGACTTGATGATCTTGAAGGTCTTTTCCAACCTAAATGATTCTATGATTCTATGATTCTATTGCCAAAAAATTACACTTTCTCTCATCAATACATGTGCACAAACCATCATTCACAAAAGAGAAAACTCTTGCTTCCTGAAAAGCAGTTCTTACATATAGATACCTGCACTTCTATTAATTGTTGTTAGTAGGCTTGACTCAAGAGCTTAATATATGATGGTATTCTGATTTACCAGATTTATTCTCATTGTAATAGGAGCTCTAACTTCCAATAGATTAAATAATAAATTTGATTTCTAGTTTACAAAATTAAAAGTGTAGGCCATTCCCTCACAGATAAAATATCACCAGAATCATCATTCATTTGATGCCATGTAGTGAATTAGGAAGGAAGCTATTTCTGAAAACTCTGAAATATTTAAATTGCCCTGACACTAGGTCCCCATCTGGGTTTTGGTGTTGTATAATGTTCTAAACGTCTAAAAACACATTATATGGTTTCTTTTATGTTGAGTGCCCATCTGAACTGACTGTGAGGTGCGCATTAACTAATAGAACAATTCTACAGCTATCACAATTACAAGGGCAAGAGTGTGAACCTTTGAGTGGTTAGGAAACAACCACTAGGTATTTCTCATTTGGCTGACAAAACATTCCCCAGACACTTGCCATCTTGCAAGCACCAATTGCACAGATTAATCAATACAAATTCTTTCTGACTGTTTTAGGGTTTTTTAGAACAAGAAAAAGAAAGACATTTTACAGGGTAACCAATTTTGTTGCAATTACTTTAGACAGATAGGATTACATTATCTCAAATTCTCAAAAGGCCAAGACAACCACTAAGAAGCATCCAAAATATTATGTACAATTCTGATTGTGTTTGTTCAAGAAAGTTGAATTCAGTTTGAAACAGGTTGAGAAAAGGGCTTCTGGAGTACTCAAGGAAATTAGCAGTCTGTATTAAAACTTGCAGAGCCTGATTTCATAATCTAGTAAAACGGAGCTAGAGAAGAGATCTTTATCAATGTGTCAGTGAAGGGAGGATAGGATGAATCTGAGGTAGTCGGCAATGGTAATGGACATTCTACCCACTAGAGTGTACATAAACAAGTTATGAGTAAATTTAAGATTGAAATTAAAAGGTAGATAGTAACTGTCAGTATGGTTCTTGAAAACAACAAAAAGAACCTAATATACTTGTGAACAGGAGTGTAAGAAGTCTTTTGGGAATAGCTGGGGTCTGGAGGGAGGAACTCCATATAAAGTTGCATACAGTCTTACTAAGTAGTAAGGGCTAATTGCCTGCAAGATAAATCACAGAATCACAGAATGGTTGAGGTTGGGAGGGACCTCTGGAGACCATCTGGTATAATGAGCCTGTTCAAACAGGCTCGTCCACAGCATACTGCCCGGGACCATGTCCAGATGGTATTTGAAGATTTGAAAGGACAGAGACTCCACAAGCTCTCTGGGCAACCTGTTCCCATGTTCAGTCATCCCCACAGTAAAAAAAATGTTTCCTTATGTCCAGGAGAAACCTCCTGTGCTTCAGTTTGTGCCTTCTTGTCCTGTTATTGGACAGGATTGGAAAGAACCTGTCTCCATCCTCTTTACACCCTCCCTTCAGATATTTATACACATTCTTTAGATCCTTTCAAAACAAGAGATACAGTAGGTACTAACAGTCATTGACCAATCAGTCATTGTGTTTTACAAAAAATTCTTTCAAACGTTAAGTTTCTGATATCCTGAATTCTTTCTACTAGGTGCTTTGGTTTACTTTTTTGTCTTTGTTCTAGCAAAACTGGTTTTCCCTCTACTGCATTCCTAAAATGCTCTTACACTTTTTCATAATAGCTGGAACAAAGCTTCTTTTGAAATACCAACCAGGTAACCTTGAGGATAAATAACTGCTCACCTTGAAGCTTTGTGTAAGCATACGAAGTCTTCACATGTGCAGATTCTTTCAGCCTGGAATTGCCTTGACCATAAATGGTAGCTGCTGTTAAGGTTCAGCACAGTGATGTCTTGTGCTTTGCAGATTGCCATAACACTGTGAATCCTTTGTGCCACATATGAGTTACTATAGTTTTCAGAGTTGGCAATTTAAGGTAGTTGATCACATTGCCTTGTTTAAATCCAGTAATTTTTGCCTCTACCTAAAAGTAATAATCCAGAAAGATGCTATATTACCACCTGTTTGCTAAGATGACTTGTTTTAATACAAAGTTTCTAAATTGATACATACTTTTATAGCTCTTGTTCTCTGGGAAAATTTCCTTCAAGCATCTTTTTTTGCTGTGGTACTCCTCGAAATTTAGCAAGCTTGCCATTCTCAGTTACACCATCTGTTAAAGATGGTTAAAGAAATAGATTTAAGATTATTTTCCTGTGATCACACAGTCAAATCATAGGAAGATAAAACACTTACTTTATTGTTGAAACACTGTTAGAATCATAGTTTGTGTCATTCTGCATTTGTATTTATATGTTCCATTAAATAACAGATATGTTTATTGTCAGTGATGACAGTATAAAACAGAATGAATCAAAACTTGATTGCTGTAGTAAGTATGTTTCTGGAAGGAACTAGTTCATTTCTTATTAAATGCAATCAATAGGAAAAGATAGATAAAATACAAAGTATATTCAGAGCTTCATAAATGCAGTTAGTGACTGACCTGAGAAAGCATAGAGTAGGGGCTGAGAATTAAACCATTTCCAATCTCAAGTCTAAAAAATGAGAAAAGAAATATTTTTTTTTTAAAAAGTACTTTTAGCTAGTCTTAGTACTTAGTAATAATCAATAATAACAAAAAGCCGAAATTAATATTTTCTTCAGAAACAAATGGTGCAGACATCAATGGAGCTTTAATTATTTCTTACTGCATGGTTTTATCACAAATATTGAAAACACTGAACAAGAGGAAAGTAATTATGACTTCTATTCTAGTAATGATTCAAAACATTAAAAAGATTAAGTAGAAAAGGACACAACTAAAACTGAGTTAGGCAGAAATTTGAATCAGAAAGGCTATGTTCAGCTGGACTGACATATATTACCTCATTATACATATATTTATATGTATATAAATTTCACACTTGTTTAAGGAGTTCTATACACATCCCAGAGTTTTCAGAGAGCAAGGTAACACAGTACCTGTCTTATACCAAAATTAAATCAACACTTGATTAACTCTCCTAAAGTATCCTGTTAAGGTCTTAATACACACTAGTAAAACTTAACAATAAGTAAGATTGATTTAACATCAATTTCTTTCTGTAGATGGGTTCTAGTAGTCATTATTTTCCCGCAGGTGAACCATCTATATGCAAAAGCTTACATACAAAGAAGTAAGATGCCTGTTTTTCCATCTGCATAGTGTGTTCAAATTCCTGCTTCCTAGTCCCTATTTTGGAATGGTAAAATCTCTTAACCTTCCTATTAACGTTGTTCTATTGAAAAAAAAAAAAAAAAAGTATATGTGTATATAAATATACTTATGTCTATGTACACATATGTTATATGTTTTTATATATGCATGTATACACACAATGTACACATGCATGCATACAAATATAAGCAAATGAATATACATATGCATATATACAAAATATACATGTGTATGTATAAATATATCTATGTACACAAATATATATCTATATCTTCCTACCTACCTATCTATCTGTCTATTTCCTGGGATCCTAGGCAACAGAGAGCAGGGCAAGGCAAATTAGGATGTGTCCACTATAAAAGGGAATAGCTGGCTTCCAGGCTTTGATGCCTGGGACAGTTTATCTGAACTGAATGATTGTATTATGCAGCATGCACCTTAAACTAAAATTCCTATTGAAATTTCCTTCTGCTATCTACAATTTTGATGTGCACAGTTGTGTCTAGATGCTTTTATTTCTATTTTATGTATAGTTTCAAATCTTCTCATCAGCATGTTTGTAAAACTGCCTTGACAAATGTTCATGTTCTAATACATCTCATGAAGTCATCCTATTTCTAGTCTCCTTTTTTCGTCTTCACTGATGTAATTATTCTGTGGCCTACTGAATTGCAGTTCCACTTTCAGTTGAATGGCACCCTTAAAAGTTTGGAAAATATAATTACTCATTGCAAATAAGCATGATAACATTATTGTTCTTTGCTTAGCCATTTCCATACAAAATAAGTGACTTGAAAGTGACTTGTTCCGTGGTTTGTCACATAACGCTCTAGTTTTCTGTTCAAATGTGGGCAACATATCCACCTATTAGAACAAGGAAGCTTTCTGTCATCAGAATGACTTCCTATGTCTCAAAACTAATCTGTTCTATTACATTATTAACTCTTATTATTTTCTTCTTCATCATTATTATCAGAAATAAGAGAATTAATTAAAAAGATACTTAACTCCTATACAGCCTTTAAGATACACATCTTCTATTACGTACAATATATTTCTATTTTTGATACAAAATTACACTATCTCTGTGTTTCCTCATACAAAATATTTCCTCCTCATGCCAGATAATCCAGCTTCAGAGCCAAATTTTTGATTATTATTTCTCTGAAACTGAAAAACAACAAAAAAATGCAGGCAGGTGCCTCACAAAGCAAACCCTGGCTCTTCTCAGAGCTTCCAGGTGCAAACCACCATATTCCTTGCTCTCAGTACACTCCCCTTTTGAGAAGCAGTACTATTCCTGAGGGGCATTTGCTATGAGCATTATCATAGTCACAATTTTAGCTGTCCTTTGGCAAACCAGCCACCAGTATGGTGGACTTGTTTTCAATAACTTGTGTTGACTATCCAAAGGTATTTCAAGGGAATACAAATCTTCGTAATGTAGGTCAGTGGATAGAATTTGTAGCAGTCAAGAGCATGTTTTCAAAATAACTTTCAGTGTTAAAGAAACTAGAACAGGATGCCTGCATAGTCTTATTTTTGTTTTTGTGCACCAGATAGCCATAAAAATTTAAATTGTATTCCCACTGTCCCCATTAGCATATTGACTTTTAGTTGTAGAACAAACCAATGTTAAATCTAATGATCATTAGACTTTTGAAGCTCCAAATCTTGGGCAATATAGGAAGAAAAACTAATGATTATCATAAAAATCAAATCAAAAAGCAATTTTTATATTCTCTGGGATTCATACATCCCTTTAGCCTTGGGGTACTAATTAAAAGAATTCAGACAGCTCTAAAGAAAGACATTGTAAAAAATGATTCTTGTTATGAAAGCCTATATAACTTTTACACATAAGAAGAGTATCAAAATCAAGAAACGAAAACTTCCATTATGTAGTCAAAACCACTCCGTAACATATGATTATGAAGATATTACAAAAATTGATGTCTAGTTAAATGTGAATGAAGCAACATATATGATAAATAGTTGAATAAAGCAAGCTGTTTGAATCTTCATACTAGACCATAGGTGAAAATTATTCTGGTAATGCAATCTATATTTAGACAAAACACTATGACAGATTTTTTGCCTTACTCTGAAGGCACTTAAGCTTGCATGTGAATATGTTCTTGAGGAAAATTTAATACTGTGTAATTTTCTCTCCAATACCTCATTAGAGTATATCTTCTATATGTATGTACTTTTGTATTGTAATTATTTATATATTTTTGTGCACTTAAACCTTATATAGTAATCCTACACTTTATTAGGGTCATGCAATTTTTGTTGGTTTGCTGGAGAAGTTCAAGTGCATGGTGATTCTTATTCCGCTTCTTGCATGTGACCTTTACCTACTAAAGATTGTATTCTGCATTCTCTTTTTTTTTTTTGTGGAAGATATTGGCTTCTTAGTGACTTTTCACTGTGCTGATTCTACTACTCAATACTGAATATACTTTAGCAGCAGTGTTTCAGTTGTACAGCTGAACCTCTCAGCTAGTAAAAGTGCAGTGTCATATGTTGCAATGATGTCCCAAAACAATTGCACAAAGTTGTAACATAAATATAAAACCCTCCCTTATCTATTAAGTTGTGGTATCTCAGTGATGTGTGCAGTCTGTTGCCTTGGAAGCACAATTCACTTCCCACACAATAACACAAAGTGCAATTAGCCTTTATGTAATGTGAAAATATACAGATACAATAAAATAAACTTGTCATGATTTTACCGAATCTACGAAGATACATGTTACATGGAATATCTATTGCAGCTGATGTTATTGAGGTAGTTTTCTGAAAATTTCTCAGAAGGTTAGGTGGTGATACAGCCTTTTGGGGTGAACAATGTGATTTAGGTCATGTTTGAAAATTGATTTTGAAATCCTAAATCTTAATTAATTTTATGTCTGCATTTTCTGTTAAAGCAGAAAAGGAAAGGGCTTTGGGGAGGGCAGGCAGAGGCTTATAGTATTTCTTACTTTATTCAGGTTTGATAATCCCCAAGAATTGCTTTACCTGCAGGTTTTTTTTATTTCTGGCCAGTTAGTAAATAGACAGGTAAGTGCACCTTTGACACACACACCAAATCCACTTCTCAATTTTTGCCAGTGACCTGGGTGACATTTCCAAAATGCTGTTCATATAATCTCAAATACTTACTGCACAATTTAGTATTCCATGCAAGTGATTTGTCATCTCCAAAAAGCCATAGAAAGACTTTAATCTCTGAGTTCAAACATGAAGTAGCCCAGAAGTGTAGTTTTACATGTATTTTCTTTCACCTGCAGCAGAATATTTCCTTGCTCTAGACATACAATTTTCAAAAATCTTTCTGGTGCCCAGTTTATTGTTAATATTGTACTAAATTATGTTTGACCAGCTAATTTCAGCCTGTAGAACAGCATTGTGAAGATTATATAGACCTGCAGCTATAGATTGCTGATAAAGTATGGGGTATGCAGCTGTCAAAACTTCATTTTACACTTCATCATACACCAAGATTTTTGCTTAGTCTATTCATTTTCATGCAACAGACAGTACTTATTAATTAAAGGTACTTTGTGAGGATTATTCTGTGCTCTGCCTACATTACTCTTAAGGATGTCTTCTATAGATACTTAAAAATTATTTTAGCCAAAATTATGTAATGAAAAGAGTTCAAACATGAAAAGAAAAATAATTCATCCTTACTTCATAATCAAAAAAACCCAACAGTGAAAATAAATGCTAGGAACACTTTAGTTTAATACATGTCTGCTGAAAGCCAATGTCACTATCACAAATAAACTTTGCTGGTTCTTGGCTCAAATGCTTTTTTAAGTAAAGTTCTAGTAATTCTAGTTTTAGTAATTAGTTTTACAGTGAATGACGCCAGTAATAAGGCCCTCTGTAACACCGCTTTCCAGTTTTTGGTGCTGCTCTAGGAAAGCATAAAAATAAAATAATATAAAAAAAAGTGTCACTTAAGAAATTTTGCTGAGTTATCTGTTCTTTTATTCTGCATTCATTCATTACTAATTTGTTGAATCAGTTGTCTACTTTTGGGGTGGAGGGGGAAAGCCTGGAGCTTTTATGTTACAGAAAGCCTTGGTGAATATCGGATATATAAAGTAGCCAGAGGTCAATAGCCTGTGTTATGAAGAGAGACAGGACAGAAATGGTTGGAGATTTTCTGTTGACAGTATTTTTCTTCCATATTGATCTTTATAAAAAATGTAAAATACTAAGAAAGGATTTCACCTCAGTGACTTCTACTTATTACGTTAACCATATATGGTGAGTTGACCCCACCTGGCAGTTAAACCTCCACCCAGTCACTCACTCACTCCCCCACAGTGGGATGGGGATACGTTATGGATGCAGTCACCCTGCCCTCAACAAAACTCACAGTAGTTTTGTACGGGCTCCAAAGGAGGTAAAGGCCTGAGCCATAGCCAGG
This sequence comes from Haliaeetus albicilla, assembly GCF_947461875.1. Taxonomy (NCBI): domain Eukaryota; kingdom Metazoa; phylum Chordata; class Aves; order Accipitriformes; family Accipitridae; genus Haliaeetus; species Haliaeetus albicilla. The sequence continues at coordinate 34,814,661 of NC_091516.1, forward strand.
CCAAGGACTCCTCTAGAATACCTGGAAAGGAGAAGAGTGACCCAGTGGGCACCAATGCATATAAGCTTGGAACACTGATTATGAATAGCAGGTGGTTTTCCCAAGACTCATTTATCAAGGAACAAAGAAAGTTGTGGGTATGAGTCTAAAGTATACATCTCCCATTGTATGCAATTTGACTGTGAGCCAAGCACTTTATCCCATAAATATGACAGGCTAAGTGAGCCTTCTTTGAGCTCTCCTTCCTGGATAGGCAGTGTGGCTGCATGGCAGTGATCTCCCCTTGAACTGGGGTGCCTCTCAAGGTTAATCCTTGAAGCATCGTTGGATGAGCCCAATTTGAGTTCTCCGTCAACTGCAACTGGACTGCATGCCACGCAACTCTTCCCTTGAGCAGCGTCATGGTTTAACCCCAGACAGCAACTAAGCACCACGCAGCCGCTCACTCACTTCCCCCCATCCAGTGGGATGGGGGAGAAAATCAGGAAAAGAAGTAAAACTCGTGGGTTGAGATAAGAATGGTTTAATAGAACAGAAAAGAAGAAACTAATAATCATAATGATAACACTAATAAAATTACAACAGTAGTAATAAAAGGATTGGAATGTACAAATGATGAGCAGGGCAATTGCTCACCACCCGCCGATAGAGACCCAGTCAGTCCCTGAGCGGTGATTCCCACTTCCCAGTTCCTATACTAGATGGGATGTCCCATGGTACAGAATACCCCATTGGCCAGTTTGGGTCAGCTGCCCTGGCTGTGTCCTGTGCCAACTTCTTGTGCCCCTCCAGCTTTCTCGCTGGCTGGGCATGAGAAGCTGAAAAATCCTTGACTATAGTCTAAACACTACTTAGCTACAACTGAAAACATCAGTGTTATCAACATTCTTCGCATGCTGAACTCAAAACATAGCACTGTACCAGCTACTAGGAAGACAGTTAACTCTAACCCAGCTGAAACCAGGACAAGCAGGGATGCCTCTCAACGATAAGAGATATTAGTTGTTTAACTTAGATAAGTATGTTTTACACAGAATGAATCACTCAGTTATAATGTTACGTGATTTAGTATGCTGTTTGCTTAGATTTACTTACTTAGCATGAGTAGCTAGATTTGCTGAAGCCTTAGGCCGCAGGCTGTAAGCTTTCACCTAGATTTGCAGAACTTGTGCTGAACTTGTACCTACTCAAGAGAAAGAGCCAGTGCAATCCAGGAGATAAGGAGGCTACAACCGTCAACAGCAGCTGCAACAAGATGAGATAACAGCCTGTCTGGAGACAGTGAAGGACTCCAATAAGGCGTCAGAAGATCTCAGACCAGAATCACTACTGGAGCGTGAAGAATGCATGAGGGGTGGATAAATAGTCTGTAAGGGTATAATTGCCCACAGATTTCTTTGTTCAGGTTCTTTTCTCTCCAGAGGCACCCAGCTCAAGCTGATCCTGCTGCAGTACCACTGTATTAAATTATTTATTTTTATAAGATTCAATGCCTGAGTCTCTATTTTGGGAAACCTAGGGTTCGAACTACAGAGCAAACTAACACATGATGCCCAGATGGAAGGTGCTTCTTTAACATCAAGGTTTGAGAATCCTTACCTGACACTAAGAGACTCCTTATTCACAACAGATCCTCAGTAAGCGACTGAAAGCATGTTGAATGAATGTCTAATGAAATCCATGTAGCCAATTCCATTAGCTGTAAACCATTGCCCAAGTCTGAGACTAGGATTGGACCTAGCTGCCCCCAAACTCCATCATGAGTTTAGAAAGCAAGAGGGTCCCTTCTGAACCTTGTGACTCAAGGGGAGGGTCTCCCTTATCTTTTTGTATCTCTGGTCTCTATGTAAGTCATTCTAGAATCATTTCTAACTCAATTTTCCTTTGTATGTCTCTTCCGTGCACTAAGTAATAGAGTGAACCTTGCCATCGAACTCTGTTAAATCACACTTCTACAAATTCATGTTAAAATCACTTTTTCTAATACCTTTGGCCGTGATTAAGTATTCTAAAACACTCCTCTGTGACAGAGGAGAGAATTAGAAGGGTGAAAGTGAGAAAAACTCATGGGCTGAGGTGAAGACAGTTTGATAAATGAAGGAAAGAGAAGGGGAGGGGGGAGAGAATGATGAAAAGACAATCACCTACCACCTCCCACCAGCAGACTGATGCCCAGCCTGCAAGAAATGGTTAGTTTGGAAAAACTGCCTCCAGCTTTATTGCTGAGCATGATGTTACATGGTATGGGATATCTCTCTAGTCAATTTGGGTCAGCTGTCCCAATCTCTTGTCTATTCCCAGCTTACATGCTGAGGTGCAGCTTGAGATGCAGAGAAGGTCTTGATGTTATGCAAAGATTGTTCAGCAACAGCTAAAACGTTGGTATATTATCACCACTGCTTTGGTCACAAATCCAAAACAGAGCACCATATGGGCAGCTATGAAGAAAACTAACTCCATCACAGCAAAACTCATTACTCTCAGGACATCATCACATGAGGATTGTGGAAGCAACGAATGAGGATGACCATTTGAATAGTTGTGTGTATGTGCATCTGCACACATGTATGTGATTACATTTGGTTGTTCTTCTTAGTTCTTAATCTGCATTCAGTAAATTTAAATATTTTTGGTTGAAAGCAGGCCTGCAGTTAGAATAGGATGGAAACAGCTGAAAAGAACATCTAATGGATCAAACAGTATTTTACAAGAGGAAGAATTCAGATTTCATTTTTTTAGAGGATTGTTAACTACTGATAAACATCCCACAAGAACAGATACTACTGTCTCTGGAGTAGTATGGCAGGGTAGAAATTAGATTATTTTGGGAAGTCTGGGTACAGGTGCTGGTAAACTGAAACTAGTTCTTTCATAGACGTAGAAGATCATGGTGGGCTAAATAGAGACACATTCTGAAGCAAATGTGTTCCTGTAAGATCCTAAGACTCTACTAGCTACGGTGGATACAAGAAAACCATATGAATTTCAAGACATGAAAATATGGTGTCATGATGCAAAAAATCAAGCTCATGCTTCTAGATTGGAGGTAGTGTTATGCAAGGAACAAACTTGAAAAGGAAGACTAAGAGGAAGTCTTAGGTGGAGTGGATAATGTTATGGGCTTGTGTGGCACTTTTTTTTTTTTTTTTTGGTAGCAGAGGGGCTGCAGGGGTGACTTCTGTGAGAAGCTGCTGGAAGCTTCCCTGGCTCCAAGTCGGACCCGCCTCTGGCCAAGGTCGAGCCCATCAGCAACGGTGGTAGCACCTCTGGGAGAACAGATTTAAGAAGAGGAACCTGCAGCAGAGAGGAGTGGAATGTGAGAGGAACACCTCTGCAGATATCGAGGTCAGTGAAGTAGGAGGGGTAGGAGGTGCGCCAGAGGAGGGGATGGCCCTGCAGCCCATAGTGAGATGGCAGGCTGTCCCCCCCCCAGCCCATGGAGGGGAGCGGGGGAGCAGACGCTCCCGAAGATGGCCGTGACTCCATGGGAAAACCTGTGCTGGAGCAGTTTGTGACAGAAGATCAGCCCGCAGAAAGGACACACACTAGGGAAGTTCCAGAAGAACTGAAGCCCACAGAAGGGATCCACACCAGGGAAGTTTGTGAGGAACTGCAGCCCATGGAAAGAACTCACGCTGGAGAAGTTCATGAAGGACTGTCTCCTGTGGGAGGGACGGCAAGGTGGAGCAGGGGACTAGTCCTCCTCCCCCTGAGGAGGAAGGAGTGGCAGAGACAAGGTGTGTTGAGCTGACCCCAACCCCCATCCCCTGTTCCCCTGTGCCACTGGGGGGGAGGAGGGAGAGAAAACCGGGAGTGGGGTTCATCTGGGAAGGAGGGAGAGGTGGGTGGAAGGTGTTCTAAGGTTTGGTTTTACTTCCTAATATCCCATTTTGTTTTGATTTGACTTGTAGTATATTAAATTGATTTTGTTTCTTCCCCAAGTTGAGCCTGTCTTTTGCCCATGACCATAAGTGGGGAGTGATCCCTCCCAGTCCTTGTCTCAACCCACGAGCGTGCCTTTATGTTTTCTCCTCATCCCACTGTGCCCAGGGCGTAGCGGGGAGTGAGCGAGAGGCTGTGTGGTGCTTTGTTACTGGCTGGGCTTAAACCATGACAGATAATTTGCTGAGGATGGAGTGCAGAGTTCTGGCTATAAAGCTAACAATAGCAATGAGTAGGTAAGCAGGGGAATGCTTGAAAAAGACAGAATGGAAGAATGGGCAGGAAAATATGCTTGCAGTGAGAAACTCCATGAGCTCAATCTGTTTAATTTCTTGAACAGAATGTTAAATGGTGACTTCGTCACCAACCTAAAGAACCAATATGGAACAGTCATAATATATATACAGAATAATGTATATTACAAAGAATTTATTTGCTGGTAGTTGTAGCTAGGCAAATTTGGAAAAGTCATCTAGTTTGTGGGGTTTTTTGGGGGGTCTGTTTGGTTTTTTTTTTATTTAAAGAAGAAACAAGTTCATCCCATAAAAACTAGAAGATATTGTGAGAGGGATAGTATCACAGAAAGACTAATTAATTTGTAAAAGTCTCTGGCCTTTTTTGTGCTGAATGTTAAACACTGGACCACTTCAAATAGGCTTTGTAATCAATTAGTTCAATTAAAATAATGTGACTGTAAGGGTGGTGCAATGTCAAAAGTCATTGGTTGTGATCCAGATGAAAAGAATTAACCTACTGAAATGCTGGATTTGTAGGTAAGGAAACAATTATTCCAATCTTCTTTCATGATAAACAGTAGAGACAGATGAACTCCTTTACTGGAGTGAAATGGTCAAAACAATAACAGCCGGTGTGTGAAACACTAGCAAATACAAGACAGGTCAGAAGTTAAGCTGTCTGCATCAGGAAGCTGAAAGTATTTTAGGCTGAATACAAATGTAGAAAACTGTGTATTAACCTCATGGAATCGGTAGCATTTGAGAGCCTAAGTATGCAGAATTGAACAAAGAGAGACAAGTTGAGAACAAAAGAGGCATTAGCAGCTGAGGAGATGGAGAGAGAAGTTTCTTGACCAAAAAAAACCAAAAAACCAACCCAACCATGGCTGGTTAAAAACATGCAACTGTGAACAGAAAAATTCTTGCTGCTCTTTGTTTTATTCTGCTCTGAGGAAAAAAATAAAGAAAGAGGACTGCCTGAAACAGCAGTTTTTCCTTCTCACAAAAATATAAAAAATCCCAAACATTGGCTAACTGCTTGCAACACATGACTATTTTTTAACTATAATTTCTTAAGAATTGTCTTTTCTTAAGGATTATCTTTCTATAGATGTATTTTGAATTATATCATATTGTAATAAGTATTATTACAGTGCATGAGGTAATAACTGTTTTAAATAATTCTTTGTGAAAGCAAAAACAAATAAAAAATAAGCTATACAGTAGAATAAATAATGGTTTATAGATTACTGTGTAGAGCAGTATTTAAGTAGCTGAATTTGAAAAGGATAAATAATTTTTAATCTGGTGAAATTTTGACATCTATGAAGTACAAAACTCTACATATCATTGATGGCAAGAAAACATTAATGCTGAGTTAGCTGCTGCTCTATTTTTATCTTACAATAATTAGCAGTTAAAAAGAGACAAGGAATAAGTATTAGAATGTATAGCTGGGTTCCATAATAATACGGAAAGTTATGCAGAAAGTCTAGAAATATCTTAAACTCATACACCTAACTTTATTTAGGGTTAGAAATGCAACCGTATCCAATGGAGCTCAATACTATGGGGAATCTTGCATCTAACTTAAAACCTTGGCAGTTGCAGTTCTACCCTTTAAAATGCCTGAACCACAAAAAAGGATCTGAGCACTTGCTAACTTTGTAAGGGGGAATGCTACAGTGTAATGCATGAATTACCTTACGCATAAAAATTCTTCAGTATCGATGGGTTAGTATTCCCACAGCTTTTCTACAACTTTCTGAAGAGATCTGTTTCAGTTGTAAATCTTTATTTAGTATTGTGCATTATCTATACCTAATTTGTGAGGGATAGGATATTTTTTCATTCTTGGTGTTGTTCACTTCATCTAACTTCCCAAAGACTGGCTGGAATTCTGGGAGGTTCATGCAAATATGTACTGGTAAAATGTTTTGCTGAGATAGAATAATATACCTTTCAATTATCATGGCAGATTGATAAATTTGGACCATCATAAGTATAAACAAAGTGGATTCATAAACCAGTTTCTGAAGTTTGTGTTTCTCTAGGTGGGGAAAAACAGATGTGCATTATGATCTTTGTGATCAGTTTGAACAAATACAACAATTTAGTATTTAAGATTTTGGTGCATAGCCATGAAGTGAAAAAAAACCCCGCAAACCTGATATTTTAAGAAAATTATCAGGCAACAGTATTGATAAATCTACTCTTTGAAGTACAGGGCAAACATACAAGTTGCCATTTATTTCCTTTACCACATATTCAGGTAAGGTTGGGAAAAGTTTTGGTGTATTTTGGTCATGCTCATAGATGTTATCCTGTGTGTTAGAAATATCAAAACCTTTTTCAAATACATTAAAAATAGCTGGCGTTCAGCATAAAGCACAGTGTGGTTCTTGAACTTAATAAAAGTCAGCTCTTTCCTTCACTGCAGTGGTCCTCTTGGAGAGGTATCAAAACAAGTTATGACTTCCTAGGAGACTTTTTCCATTAGGAAGAGGATGCCTAATCTTTTTTTTTAAGATGTCTCAGCTGATTAGTATTAAGTTCATATAATTTTTATAGCATCCTGTTTAAATTGCATAGTATGTTTCCCCCCCCACCCCCCCTTCATAACTGCAGGCACTCTGAGAAGGTTACCAGGTAAGCACAAACAGCTGCAGCCTTAATAATGTACAGCTTAATGAGTCTGACAAAACAGTGTGATTGGGTTCACATGAAATATACCCTACCTAACACCAGTCTTCTGCCATATAAACTTTAAAAATGTAAGTTTTCAAACTATAGTGAATTGTTACTTGGTTACTGAGTTTAGGTATTAAACTGTACTTTTTAAGTCTTTCTTAATATAAGTGTGGTTGTTAGTCTTTGAGGTGAGCAATGTGGGTTGTCGTTTTTTATGGCCTAAATGATTAGATTTACTTGTAACTGCAAAATAAGATTTCTCTTACATATGGAATTCTATTTCAGAAAAGACTGAGTTAGGGGATATGCATGTAAACAGGCTTTTATAAGATGGTAGAATAGATATAAGCAGGAAGTGAAAGAGAAAGAAAAGTTTATTTTATACTTTAATTAGAGCTGGTCAAAATTTTTTTGTGATGGGGAAAAAACCTGATTCAAACTTACTGCAGCATTCTATAAAGCCTCCTGGGAAGCCTGTCTGACTTTCTTCGCATTCACTTATCAACTGTCATATAGGCTGTCTACCACCTGCCTAGGAGATGGGCACATATTAAAAAAAAAAAAAAAATTTTGGTTGGTCAAAATATAATTTTAAAATATTTTCATTTAAATTTTGATTTTTTGGACTTTGTTCTACAACTCAGAATAAATAAAAAAAAGTTTGAAAATATCAGCTTGCTTCCTTTATGGAGGTAAAATTTTCATTCCCTTTAAGACTTAATTTTAATTAAAAATTTAATAAGAAATTTTAGTGATGACAGGAGGTAGTTTTTTTAGCTCTCTATGGGTAACAGCTTTATGCCTAAAGATGTTCATATCTGCAGAAGTTTGTGGGGTTTTTTTGACCAGTCCAGAACTGATGAGAAGATGTGCATATCCCTGTTAAGTGTTCTCAGTGGGTTTTTAATTTTGTTGTCTCTTTTGTTCAAGTTGAATCTAAAATCCTTTGAAGTGAAAAGATGGTAGAACTATGGTCTGCATTAAAAAAACCCACTGTTTTTTTTTTTATTTATAGACAGAAAAACTACTAATTAATTTTATAGTAAAAATTTGATGGAAGACACTTACCTTACCTTAAGATCAGCTAATATTAAAAGTAATGGTACTAAAATAAATGTTTAGATAATTTTCAGTGTAACTTTGTAGTGGGATATGTTGCACATGGTTCTACCCAGTGTGTGTGTTGGGGGAGTGTGTGGTGGGGGGACATGGTGTGGTAGTGGTGGCAGTTACAAAGTATCACAATTGTAATTAATTTTTATAACCCCTAACAGCACTACAGCAGGACCTGATGTCAATGCTACTATTGCTGCTGCAACTAATTCATCAAGCTGGTTTGTTACATTATTTTAAACCTGATTGCAGGAGTGTGTAAAATATGTTAATATTCTCAGAAAAACCCATAAAATATGTAGTTCTTTAATCTTTTAACTATGTGGTTAGCTGTGGAGGATGGAAACGGAAACATGAAATTTCACTTGCCTTACTGTAAGAGGAGGTGGAAATCTGAAGAACTCCTCTGCTCTTGAGTTCTATACTTGCATGCAATAATCAATCATATAAAATTCATGCAGATGTCAAAACATTCTCTTATACTTTGGTTTCAGAGTTCTGCTGTTTCACTTCTACTTCCTTTTTAACTTCACTCCCTTGAAGAAATAGAATACTTTTCTGATGTTCAAAGTGGACTTCTTTTACCTGAAAGATAAAAGTCCCAAATGCTAGTTTTATTGTTTCACCACATTGTAAAATGACAGCAGACTCCTTCTTTAAGTAAAGAAAGTCCACAGTCTTCTAAATGGCTGTGTAAAAAAAAAAAGTGTGATTTGTCACTCCTACAACAAGCTCCTAGCTTTTCCATAATCCAACTTTAAGTAATAACAAACATCAAACTTCATCAATATCATGAAGTGAGAAAATTGTTAGTCTAGTTATGTAGGCAACTTAACTTGAAGAACAATGTTAAACTTGCCCAAATAGTAACCTTTACATTTCAAAACAAAGAAAATGTATGCCTTCTGCACATTAAAAAGCAACTTATGTCATTAGTTATTAATTTTTTTTTTTACTTCCACTAGTGTCATACTGTATATTTATACAGAATCTTTACTTGAATTGAAAATCTGAAATCATGTTTGTTTTGCAGTATGTCATATTCTATAAAACATTCTCTGAGTCAGAAGATCTATTTGTTTTCTGATGGGACAAAGATATCTTCCCATGCTTTTGTTTGGCTCAGTTTGCTGTCTTTAATGTTTTTTTACATTTTAGTTTTAACCTGGAGAATTCAAAATTAATCACTAAAATGCTACTAGCATGATTCCTGCTGTAGGGCCAAACTTTCAGCAAGGTACCAGTGTGCAGCAGTATGGATTGCTGTGCCCATCTCCATCATATTTCCAGGTATCAGCCCATACTGTTAATTAGGGACTATATAAATTTTGCATCAGCACATCTCCTAGGTAGTTTTCAATGACAGAAGCCTCAGCCAGAATGTAGACCTGACCTCCTGATGTTGCAAATGGGACATGCAGTGTTGAGAAACATAGTAGCTACTGTTGATATTGTGGGTTTCAGCTCCTCCTGAAGTGCGATTTTAATATAGGTATAAACTGGATAAATACACATGTAATTAAAAAGCCTTTAGAGCTACCTTCTCAACTGTTCTATAGCTTTGGATTAGATCCTTCAGTGCACTGGTTAGGAAGAGAAAGAAAAGTGGCTTGTGTGTTATGTTCTTTCATTAAGAAACTTCAAAATTGTTCTAGCTACAGCAATAGCAATTCCCAGAAGTCATTAATTTGGTCCAGAACTCTGTTTTATCACTCTGTCTATTCCCTGACCAAATCCAAAATTGTCCTAGGAATAGCACAGTGCCTCTGTGGTCAATGTGCACTGATCCAGCTCTATGGTCTGCTGCAAATGGGGGCATAACCATAACTCTACTTCTTCCCCATCCCTTTCTCTGTGATTTGTTCCTGGAGAAAACAAGACTTAACAATCCTTGTAGGTATGTTCTTCAAAGGGACATATTTCTACATGTCCTTAAGAAGGCATACAGATGATCTTTTGTTTGTATTTACAAATACCTTCTTGCTGGTCTGGAGAGAAGATAAGGGACCTATAAGTGCTAACAATCACTTCCAATCTAGATACTATAGGGGTACTCCTGCACTTGAAGTGAAGAGACCTAAGGTCAGAAGGATGGGAGGATTTGTCATGGATGCCAAGAGATATACAGTAACTTTGTCTGTAATCTTCACTGGTTTATTTCTGTCTTCCTTAAACTGTTTCCAGTGATGTCACAAAAAATCATGAATCTGTTTTGAGGACAAATCTTAGAATTGATGCAGGGAATACTGGAATGACAAAATGAAAACCATAGTTAATTTTTTTTTTTTTTTTTAAACTGATATTGGTCATTATGCTATTAAGAGATCTTTGGATGTAAGAAGTCAGTGCATGTGTGTTATAATAGAAATGAAGAAACAGTCTTATGAAGGAAGACTGAATAAGAAACTGGAAAGATAGTCTGGTCATGTTAACTACTCTGGAATAGTGTTGAAGGACAATATATTTGAAATAATTCCTTTAAACATGATGTCATTTGTCACAAGGCTTTTTGTCTTGGTTTCAGCTGGGATAGAGTTAATTGTCTTCCTAGTAGCTGGTACAGTGCTGTGTTTTGAGTTCAGTATGCAAAGAATGTTGATAACACTGATGTTTTCAGTTGTTGCTAAGTAACGTTTAGACTATAGTCAAGGATTTTTCAGCTTCTCATGCCTAGCCAGCAAGAAAGCTGGAGGGGCACAAGAAGTTGGCACAGGACACAGCCAGGGCAGCTGACCCAAAGTGACCAAAGGGGTATTCCATACTATGTGACGTCCCATTTAGTATAGGAACTGGGGGGAGTGGGGGTGAGGGGAATCACTCCTCGTGGACTAACTGGGTGTCGATTAGCAGGTGGTGAGCAATTGAACTGCGCATCATTTGTACATTCCAATCCTTTTATTATTAGTGTTGTCATTTTATTACTGTTATCATTATCATTATTAGTTTCTTCTTTTCTTTTCTATTAAACCGTTCTTATCTCAACCCACGAGTTTTACTTCTTTTCCCAATTTTCTACCCCATCCCAGTGGGTGGCAGGGGAGTGAGTGAGCAGCTGTGTGGTGCTTAGTTGCTGGCTGGGTTAAACCACGACACTTTTTTTTTTTTTAAAGGAGAATTTGTTAACAATGTTTTGACTATGATGTCTACTTAAGGAGCATTTTGCAGAAGGGGAATAGTCTCTTTTGGAATATTCTTAAAAGCATCTTTTTGTCAAAATGTTATAAAATTTTATTTTCCTCATTTTGAACATTGTTAAGTCAGTTCCTTTTTGTTTATAATCTGTATGTAAATGTACATCTTTTTAAGGATAGTTTGATGTTTTAATTTCTAAAATCATCGTGAAGACTGGATCTTCCTGGAAAGTTTCTTAAAAAGCTTAAAAATCCCTGGAGAAAACAAAATTGGCTTGCTTATATATGTTACTAATTGTAATTCTGAATGTGGACAGTATCTTCCATTCTGTCTCACATCCCCAGAAGTAGCTATTACAGTCTTTGCTTAAATTGCCAAACATGAGGTATTCAACAGGACATCCAGATAATGAACTTGGAAAGTCAAATGTATACAGAAGCAGACAGCTGTAAGCTTAAATATAGATTTAAGTAGTTAAATATGAACTTATGATTTTCTTTTGAAACACTCAATTTGAAAATTGGCCACCCTGTCAATATAATATGAACAAAATAGCCCCCAGTGAAAATCCTCTCTTTATTTATTTATCTATTTTAAAAACAAAATAACAGAAACCCCAGGGTTTGGAGAAATAAGTAGACACAAAATAAACAAAATGTTGCTAAGAAAGCGTTTAACCTTCACTTTTCAAAAATATATTTTTCATTGTTCAAAGCAAGAGTTAATGAGAACTTAATGGAGTTTTTGACTCCAGCCTAAATTGTTTCTGTATAGCTAATACAGAGAATTTATTTCAGGTGAAGAGCAACACAGTAGTTTTTACTGAAGTTTTATGGATTAGGATTGCACACAATGACATCTCTCTCTAACAAGATTTTCGTGAGTTCACACATTTTGTGCAAGCAAATCTATGTAGCATAGAACATACGATTCATGAAAGAATTTCTGTTATCCGAAGCAATTTTTCTATAATAAAGTAGTAAACCACAGAACATTTTTTTAATTATCATAACCATCATATATACTTGAGTCTTAAATGTTGCCTTTCTAGCTTCAGTATGTACTTCCCAGTAAATAATCTTGGCCTACCCAATACCTCTGAGACTAATACAAAAAGAAAGCTGAAGGTGAGAAAGACTAATCACAAAATAATACAATATTTGTTGACAAGGTGTGGTTGTGTGTTATGCAATAAAATAAGAATAACTGACTGTGCTATGATGCTGCTGTAAAGTTTGGGCTGTATTGGGCAGAAGTCTGAAAACCTTATTTAAATTCCAAACATGAACCAGTGATATTCTGCTATTAAAATCCATCAGCTTCTACCTTATGATCTTAAGCTATTTACTGATAAATTAGAAGTAGCATATATGAACAACTAATCGTCTTCTACATTAACATATGTACATTTTTATAATTGGTCCAAAGGAATCTGCTGAGTTTTGGCAAACATGTTTAAAACCACCTGCTCATTCATCACATAGTTAAAAATCCATATGCATTAAAAATTTTTCAGAATGAATGAATGCATTGAGCCAAACACTTCTTAAAAGGCAAATGATGCCCCATGTACAGATTGAGGCGGAGGTATTGGGAGAAGGGGGGGCATATTCTGTGTTTTTCCTTCCTTCATAAATCTACATAACAGTGAGGTTATGAGAAAGGTAAGCTTCTCTGCAGGACAGAACACTACCTATAGGCAATTTCAGTAAAATTGAAATACTCCATAAAATATAACTACAATACTCTCTAACTTACAATAAGTCATAAAATGGCTGCTAGTACAAATGCATCTGAAATTATGAATTGTCTGGAACTGAGCAACTGCAGAAAGTCCAGCACATGTAGGAAAGGTGTCATTTACAAGTATAAAATAAAATGGTTGCCAGACAAACCGATATTATCTACTTTAGCTGATAGATAAATGAGTAAGGAAATGGAAAGTTCTTTTCAATTTTAGGATAAGCACATGACAAAATCTGATGAATAAAAAAGTTTGATTGTTATTGACTATGTTCTTTAAAGATTCCATAATACATCTGCAGCAAAAGGAACCCAGGCTTGTAGTGTCACCAACAAATATATCCACACTAAACAAAGAAGGGTTAAAAGTTACTGAGAAGCTATACTTGAAACATTTAATTTGCTGATTTTTCCACTGACACTGGTTCAATGTTGTCTGAATTTTCCATAGCAGGAAGACCAATCATCTTCATTAAATAGCTCTGACTTACTCAATAAACTAATACTAATGACATTGTTTCTATAACTGCACTCAGCACATATTTTCCAATAATAACTTGGAAGACTGAGACCTTCTATAACCCCAAGTTTTCCTGAATTATCATTTACTGTGTAACTCGTCCAGTTAAAGGGGTCAGAACTTGACATGCACTGAAGTACTAGTTCTTATTAACAAGAAAAGTCTTCCTTTGGGGAAGCTTTTCTCTCTAGAGTAGCATATTAATATATATATTGTGTTAATACTAAAAATCATAGTCAGTGTTTCACTGGATTGTAAAAGAGGTTTCGTTCATGGTCTTCCCACAGAACAGTATGAAAGAAGGAAATGATGATACTGTATAGGCTAGGAAAAGACAGACCTGTCTGTTCTGTCCTGAAGGGTTTGGTGTGTTAAGTGAGGACAACAAAGGAAGAGCTGAGTAATGCTGAGTTTGGAAGTGTATGGTGAAGAAAAGGGCTCTATATAGGTTATTTAAGTCCATAATTTCAAATCTTATTCAAATAATCTTATCTAATTTATCAAATTATGTTAAACAGTCAAAACCTAAATGATTATACAGCAAGGAAAATTATCTTGTTATCTACTACTAACAATACAACTCTGCAGATGTTACTTTCTAGATAAAAGGAAAAGAACCTTGCTTCTTGATGGGGAAAAAAAAGAATCTGTATTAGGGGATTCATGCACTTTCTGTGCATGGTAACTTGACAGCTTTTTTGTTGATAGACAGCTTTTTGGTTGATAGTGACTAGAATATGGGTCGTGACGTCTCTTCAATACTGAGCCAAAGGATGTGTAGAAATAAATTTTCCTACTCAGGCTGTGTAATGGTTAGACATCCACTACGTGAAGAGTGCTCCCACTGAGGGGATACTTTGTCAAATTTATGGGAAAAAACCCTGCATAGTATGTAGTAGTCCAGCTTTCTATCCCTTCTGCATTCTACTTACAGTTTTTCCTTCCTGTCTTCCTTTTTCTAGGCACACTAAGCATTCACAGAAAGTATTTGTTTCCTTTCAGGACTTCTCTGACAACCTGTCAGTCCAGGTCCCCTGGAATATGTATTAGAAGTATCTTAGCATGATAAATAAATAATAACAGAAATGGCATGAAACAAGTTGTCCATTGGGGGGGAAGAGGACTAGAAGATGAAGTATATCATGTAACAGTAGCAGTCAGCCAACAATTTGGGGATTCAGTGTTATATATGTAATCATATGGTAACCCATATTGTTTATATTATATCTATATACGTAGCTTTCTATGTGATAATCCATGTCTTGTGTGATCATAGACTGAAACTCAAAGTTTTACCCCTGAGCTAGTTTAAGGATAAGTTAGCACAGAGTAGAAATTAAGATTCCATATTGCTGGAGTTTTCATTTTTTATCAATGACATATTTAATTAGTAATATTCTTTCTAAGTTCACTTCTAAGTTGTAATGCAATACATGGCCTCAATTTGCCACCTAAACTTTTCATATTTTACAACAAATCTCACTCCCTCCAGAAATCAAAACATGTTTGAAAGACTGCCAAATATTTCTCCAGTGTTTCTGTCTTATTGAGCTTTTATGGCAATGCTGTAATCATGAAACACTGAAAAAAACCCCCTGTAGAACTTTTACAAAACAGCTGCTGTTCTTTACAAAACATTCCATCAAGTGTCATAAAAGTGGACTTACAAACTTCTGAATTTTATTAAGATGTCTTGTTGATGCACAGAAAAATGTTGGGTCCCGCACTTGGATCACAAAACCCCCATGCAACACTACAGGCTTGGAGAAGAGTGGCTGGAAAGTTGCCTGGCAGAAAAGGACCTGGGGGTCAACAGTTGGATGAATATGAGCCAGCAATGTGCCCCAGTGGCCAAGAAAGCCAATAGCATCCTGGCTTGTATCAGAAATAGTGTGGCCAGCAGGACAAGGGAAGTGATTGTCCCCCTGTACTCAGCACTGGTGAGGACACACTTCGAATACTGTGTTCAGTTTTGGGCCCCTCACTACAGGAAAGACACTGAGCTGCTGGAGTGTGTCCAGAGAAGGGCAGCCAGGTTGGTGAGGGGCCTGGAGCACAAGTCTTATGAGGAGCGGCTGAGGGAACTGGGGTTGCTTAGTCTGGAGAAAATGAGGCTGAGGGGAAACCTTATTGCTCTCTACAACTACCTGAAAGGAGGTTGTAGTGAGGTGGGTGTTGGGTCTTTTCTCCCAAGTAACAAGTGATAGGACAAGAGGAAATGGCCCCAAGTTGTGCCAGGGGAAGTTTAGGTTGGATATCAGGAAAAATTTCTTCACTGAAAGGATTGTCAAGCATTGGAACAGGTTGCCCAGAGAAGTGGTTGAGTCACCATCCCTGGAGGTATTTAAAAGACCTGTATATGTGGTGCTTAGGGACATAGTTTAGTGGTGGACTTGGCACCATTAGGTTGACAGTTGGAGTCGATGCTCTTAAAGGTCTTTTCCAACCTAAATGATTCTATGATTCTATGAAATGTATTTATTCAAAAAGAGGTTTTTTAGTTTTTCAGGAAATTAAATTTCATACAAATTCTAGGGACTTCCAAATTCCATTTGTGATCTACTGAAATCAGAACAGAGATATAGTTCTTGTCATTGTAGGCTTCCTTCTGAATGTAAGTATATTCACTGGACTAATATTTCTAGACAGAAAAATAATTTAATTTGCTGAGTCAGCTTTGATTCAAATACTGAATAAGGCTTTCTCATTTTTATTCCTATTGTTTAATGGCTCTTATTTCAATATTCATGGAATCTCAGTTGTGTGACAGGGTTAATAGCCCTTTGGCTATGTCCTCCATCACCATCTTCCATGAGCAAAATGGACTAATAACCAATTTTGAAAATATTACCTAACAGGAAACTGCACCACAACTCATCTAAGTAACTTCCAAATCTAGTAAAATTCTTTTGACAAAGTGTTGCATCCCGAAGTTGGAACGACTCAGGTTCATGGATTTCCTTTGTCAGAATTAAGGTGAAACGACACCAAGGGAGTTCAAACAACAATCAACATTTATTCAACCTAGATAAGCTTGCCCAAGTGCAAGTGTACTTATCAATATGAACCTTGCAACATGTCATTAAGCCGCTGTTTGAAAAGAGAAGGGAGGTGTAGAAAAAGAAATGGAAAAAGGAACATGAAATGTATCTGAAGAAGAACCCTCCCGTTGAATCACGAGGTTCAGAGCAGACCCCCTTGCTTTCTGGACTCCTTCTCAAAGAGGAGCCCAGGGGCAGCTAGATCCACTCCTAGTCTCAGACTTGCTCAATGGTTTATGTTTAAAAGGATGAGGTGTAGGGACTGTGGAAAAGAGAGAAGGAAAAGGGGGGGGGTGGGGAGAAAGAAGGAAAGAAAGAAAGAGAAGAAAAGGGTTTCTCCAGTCCTGGGTCCAGCATTGGTCCAGCCAGTGCAAAGATCCAGTTCCGGAGGGTGCACACTGAGAACTCATTCTCCCTTCTTTTATAGTGTGTTAGTTGGTGGTCTTGACATGTGCAGTTCATATTCCTGGAATTGGTTGGTGAGCTTTGGGGGGGTTCACTGGGGAGTTGCCTCTCTTTTCCTGCTGGCATGACCACTTAAGATAGAAGCACAGTCCCATCTTCCATGAGGCCCCCTTCTCCAGGCGCATACGCTGTGCTCCTTCTCCTGGTCACTTTAGATAAGGAATTGTGGCTTTGGAGAAGCGTGGTCCCACCCTCCGTGGGGCCCTCTCCTCCGGCCACATTGTCCTGTTCACAAAACTCCAGCATGTTTACAGAGGTCATTTTCTCCACCAAAGTTCTTTAAGGAATGTTTGAGACATTGACTATAATTTGTCAGACTGTCACACAATGTCAGAATGCAGTTGTCCTGGTTTCAGCTGGGATAGTTAATTTTCTTCCTAGTAACCGATACAGTGTTATGTTTTGGATTGAGTATGAGTATAATATTGATAACACACTGATGTTTTCAGTTGTTGCTAAGTAGTGTTCAGACTAAGTCAATGATTTTTCAGTTTCTCATGCCCAGCCAGCAAGAAGGCTGGAGGGGCACAAGAACTTGGGAGGGGACATAGCCAGGGCAGCTGACCCAAACTGGCCAAAGGGGTGTTCCATACCATATGACATCATGCCCAGTGTATAAACTGGGGGAAGCTGGCCAGGAAGGGGGATTGCTGCTTGGGAACTAAGTGGGCGTTGGTTGGTGAGTGGTGAGCAATTGCATTGTGCATCACTTGTTTTGTATATTCCAATTCTTTTATTATTACTATTGTCATATTATTATCATCATTTTATTATCATCATCATCATCATTATTATTATTTAATTCCTTTCCATCCTATTAACCTGTCTTTACTTCAACCCACAAGTTTTACTTTTTTCAGTTCTCTCCCCCATCCCACTGGGTGGGGGATAGTGAACGAATGGCTGCATGGTGCCAGCTGGGCTTAAACCACAGCAACAGTTCACCTTCATTTTTGCTAAAATACATACAAAATTTCTTTGGAAATTTATTTTCTTAAAACACTTTTTTTCTATTTTGTTCCAAAATGTGTGGCTTTCATCAACCTCTATTTACAAAGAGTAAGAGAAGAGGTTGACAAAGCTGATGGTAGCATAGTAGTATTTTTAAAATTTAATGTGAAGATACTTAGTATGCCATGGGTCTTCAGCATAAAATATTTTAAAATTGCTCAGGAGGAAGGCATGGGTAAGCAAATCCTTTATTCTAGAATAAATATAGTTGTGTTCTGGTTTCTGTCCCTGATTGTGACTGATATCCTCAGTGCACAATAAAAAAAAAGTATTAGTATTTATAGATATTGTTTACATTTTTATTTGTGAATTTATTTCTTTCTATATTAATTTATAACTATTTTGTACAACATCCTTTGGTCTTACATTACGTGAACTGATTAAGTACTGTTTTCGCAAGGTTTTTAATTAAAATAGTCCTTAAATTTCATTGAATATCACTTCTAGATACTTTTAAGGCATTTTTTAACTCTGCATGGAACTTGCAATATTTTGTACTGACTATCTTTGCTGTTACAGACTATCTCATCTTACTCTTTCTGTATTGAATAATACTCCAGTGAATAATCTTTTTTTATATTGGATCTGTGTTGTCCCTTCCCAGACCCATCCCTTTCTCAAAGCATTATTGATTTCTTCTATACCTCTCCTGAAATTATATGGTTAAACTGAAAAACAACATTCAACATAGGGAGGTACCTAGTGACTTATACAAGCTTAAAGTCATCAGAATATTTTATTTAGTGAGCTCAAACAGTCCCCAAACTGGTGTTGGAGCACCTTAACATTAACTTATGTTCACTCAAGAGCATTACTGAATGAACAGTAGTTAATTATTACTTCTGGCTTCTTAGTTCTTAAGCACTTTTTAATTCATGCCAGTGTTGGCACTGTGGTTACTCTCAAATTCCTTTAATGATCTCATCCAAGTGTCTCATTGAAAATCTAAGTTCTGTCCTCTGCTTCTGCTCTGCAGTCATTCTTTTGTAATATATTTTAAATAATCTGACCATATAATTTTCTTGCATTTCAAAATCGTGGTGCTTCATTATAATGGAATACATATCAAGGTGCTTTTTTTGCTTTATCATTGTTTCCCCTTTTTTCCATGATAAAGCTCCATAGTCACTTAATTTTTATGAATTCAATTGAGTAGGCATCTAGAATTTAGGTAAGATGTTTAAAAGATTCTGTGTGTGTGTGTGTGTTTGTCACAGTGCATGTTTCCTCAGGAGTCTAGCATATTTGTGCAAAGGTTCAGTACCTGTGCACAAGGGGAATATTAGTTCTGTAACACATTGCTCCTCACACTGCTTGCTGTGTGTTTGATTCTGCATCTCTGGGTACACAGACGCCTCAAAGCTGTTCAAAAATTGTGCTGGTGTTCCCATCTAAATATGTTTCCCAGAGATTTAAAGTCAGCAGGAAACCCAGAATGAAAATTGCACATTTACAAAACCTGGAAGGTTGATTTCTCTAAGAACTTGGCACTTTAAATTCCAGGAAAATTAATATGAAATGTAAAATTCTAATGATGTTGTGATCATGTTGCACAAGCATTATGATTACAACAAACTCTAAATTAAAAAATGTGGCATGTTTCTTGAAATAAACATGAGAGCCTTTTCATGCTGAAATATGATGTTTAACTTTTGTAAAACTTTTATCAATCAATTTGCAGAGCAAAAGAGTAACTTTTTCTGTTTAAAAATCAGCCTTAAAGATGTCTTCTTAGCAAAAAACACTTAAACTCTCTTCCTGGGGAGAAAAATGATAAAAAGCTCTTTTTATTTCTCCAACGCTGTTGGTTTGATGTGTCTGTATAAAACTGGGGTAAGAGTGAATTCAAGAAGAATTCCTTTCTTCAGACTCTGTTTTGGTGAGTTTAGACAGGCCTTCTCAGAAAATTGGTGTCTACTTCTCTTATTTATTTCTTGCAAAGCTTACAGCATGCATAACGTATATGTGTCATAGTGTCATCATCTGATTTAACACATTTTAATTGGAAAAGCAGGCTTTATTGCATAAGCCTCAAATAAATTCTAATATTATGCAATATTACCTTCAACAGCCAAGATACTACTGCTTATGTAATATTACTTCAAGAGCCAAGACACTGCAACTTTTAAGTGCTAGGTGGCACACAGCTGTTTGGTCTGCCAATAGCTCAGCTTGCTCACACTTAAGAGGTTGTTGCTGTGATGCTAGGAGAAGAAAAATCTACATTACATTTTTCTTGGATGTTCAACTGAATAATATAAAAGTAAATTGAGATTCACTATGGAAAACCTATATTTAACTGTTATTGGTTATTTTCTGTTTTATATACAACAGACGAGCAATTGTATTCTGCTCCTTTGTCTACAGCATAAGGGATATACTTCATGGAGCTCAGCACTTTTCCTTACTGCCTGTGAGCATATGTTTCCCTCCAGAAAAAGATGTGGACATTTTCTTTACCTTTCTCACCTTGTGCAGAGCACTCTAAGCACAGTGACCCAGGTGATCTGGAATTTATCTGAAAACACAGAGAATGATACGTTTTTCAGATCTCTAAAATCTGTTCTTATAGTAAATCATTCAAGAATGATTTTGAGGATGAAATTTGAGTCAGGAGTTGGAAATTTGTGACAAAGCCAACTTCTTATCATGTTTTGTGTTCTTTTCCATATGAATTCCACTAAATACCCCCTTGCTTGCTGTCATGTCCACAGTTCTTGTCTGGATTATGAGTCTATGTTGTTCTGATTTGACTTTGAAATTTCCTGTTCTGCTTTAAAGAAAAACTAATCTAATCAAACTTCATATTTTTTTAAATGAACCATATCTAGTCCTTAAATTTATTTTCTGGTTTCAAATTTACAATACTTATTGGTAACTGTTGGTTGTAAATGTTGTGGAGAGATTATTTTGAAAGACCTTGAAAAGTGTAATAAGGTTTAAGGTTTCACTGAAGTTCAAAATTAAGTTTTGCCAATGAAATTTCTGCATAAATTATTCATAGAAGACCATAATGCATAAATAATTCAAGCAGCATCTTTAATTAGATGCTAAAAAAACCCTCTGCAGCAGCCTATCATTGCTTTAATGATCTAGAAGCAGATCGAGTTTGAAAAACAAAGAACTTCTGCTCAAAGTCAAATTAGCAGGCAATTATTAAACTGCTTATCGCAATTGAACTGCTATCAATACTGTTTATACCCACAAATATACAGTTCATTGTGATGTATAATGCTTATAAAATGCCAATAAAATGGAGTCCAAACAATGAGATTTTTAATGAAAATATAGTGCAATTTATAAGCTGTTATTAGCATTGGAAAAAATGAGCCATGAATAATAAGCTTTTGAGGCCTAACATTAAGGGATAATAGAATACTGTATATTAGAACACAATAACCATTGCTTGTTTCTAATAATAAACATCTTTAAGTTCTCATAAAAGAAAAAATCCACTTTCTTCACATCTTGGTCCTCACCTCAGGTATTAGAATTAATTTAATATCACTATTAAATCTTCCATAAAAAAGTAGGAATGGAAGAGTGCTTGAAAGTTCTTCTGCAAAATCACCCTGTTCATGGAATGGTCTGCCAAACATGGTAGGTATTTGTCTGAATCTTTCCTGTTCCCTTTCATATTGAGTACTGTTGTATCTTTTTAAGAGAGTATGTCCCAGGTTGTAATAATTGTACTACAAAGTTTTACCTAACACCAAAGCTGTTTCCTCCTAACTAAACTCAAACATATTGTCTTTTGCTAGTATGGAAAGAAAACAGCAAGAGTTATTTCCTCTGTGCTGGGTTTTTGTTTGTTTATTTGTTTTGGGGCGGGGGGGTTGGTTGGGGGTGATGTTTGTTTATTGCTGTTGTTGTTATTTAATAAAGAATGCTATGTCTCAGTG
Organism: Haliaeetus albicilla; assembly: GCF_947461875.1. Lineage (NCBI taxonomy): Eukaryota > Metazoa > Chordata > Aves > Accipitriformes > Accipitridae > Haliaeetus > Haliaeetus albicilla. The sequence goes on from NC_091516.1 coordinate 34,836,457, forward strand.
TCTCTTTATTTTAAACTAAAATTTCTAAGTTTTTGTTTTCTTGACCTGCAGTCATTTTACTTCCTTTATTAGTGTGAGTCCTGCACTCATGTGCAGCAAATAATGGTAGTGCACTGGGGCTGCAGTTTAGCTCCTCAGCCTTGACAAAATGCAAACATCTGAGATGCACCTGGGTTGTTTTCCATTTTTTGCCTATTCTGTTGGAATGTATGTTCTTATCTAGTTTCATTTTCTACTTAGTGCATGCTCCATGTATTGTCTGGGTTACCTTTTTTTGGTTTAAATACTAGCAGGGAACTTAATTGCACAGAGTAGTGCACAGATGTAACACAAATTTTTCCTTATGAATGATCACACTGTTATCATGTGTTTGTTGAGGGAATGATCAAATCATGCAATGAAAATGTTTACTGTTTATTTCTGTATAAATAACTCAATATGAACAAAGTTGGGAAATTCCAGAAAAATAGTTTCTACAGAGATGAAGTACTCAAAATCTTTTCACTAGTCGAGAACTACTCTTCAGATACCTATTACAGTTGCTCTTTCAAGATCTTGTTGAAAGAATGGATACCAGAAGAAAAACTTACAAAGTTTTATGGAAGTTTTTACTGCCACACCTCTGGGACCATTTTCAATTTACCACCTGCCACTGAATAGAAGCCTCACACTGTTAACATTGAGTTCTTGAACCTTCTTTCTGCCAAGACAGAGACATTTTAACCTGTGCAGGTTTTTTTATGAAATGTTCCAGCAGTTCTGTTGGGGACAGTGCAATCGTAAGTCAATAATTTCATAAAAATTGATGCAGAAGATTTCTCAATATCTGTCCTCCTCTGTGAAGAAGAAGAAATATTATTTGGCTTACAGGTCACAGTCTGCTGTCCTCTAATTGCTGGCTGTTGTTGGCTTTTTTTTTTCCTTTCTTTCTTTATGACCCTTAGAAAATTACGTACTTTATTTCAAAAGTGAAATTAAATCTAATGATAGTACTACTAATTAAGTAATATTACTGTTCATAAAATCAAAGAAGGAAGTCTAAAGAAAGCTTAAAAAAAAAAGGAATAAAATTGTGCTGGGGACATGGAAGGAGAGACATTATTATTTAATGGTCTAAGCTGTGATAATGAGATTCCTAAATAGCATTTGGTAGGTACAAGCAGACATTCAGCAAAGTGAAGTTTAATTGCAAGGTCTACAATGTACATAGAGCTGCTGTTCTGTCTTGAGTCTCAAGATTCCTGTGGCTGCCAGGCTACTGGGAAATAAAAGTTAAAAAAGATATAGGGGGCAATGTTGAGAAGCTTACTTGTAAAGAGTATTGGGAAGAAAAGAGAAAGTAAAAATAGTTAGGTGAGAAATTTACCAAATATTTTTTGTTCTGTTTTGTTCTATGGAGAAGGACTGAAAACAAACCCCAAAATTCTGCAGAAAATCAGTAACTTTACAGCCAACTTCTTTTCACAGGTGGCTCAGTGAAAACAAAAACACCAACTCTTGTCTTGGTTCTCACTCAAGTGCTGTTTAGCAATCTTGGTTTCATAACTCTCATTGGCAAATAACTCTTTGTTTTGATTGGAATATTTCAGCATGGATAACTACAATAGAGCATCTGTCCCTAACACAGATTTATTCTATTTCTGCTCTGCTTCAGCCACTGAATCAGAGCAAATTTGATCATAATTTTGCATATTAAATACATGTTCATTCTTTTCCTGCTGTCAGCCTTTCTTCAGAGGAAAGTGAAAATGAAATAAACTATAAATTATTGAGGGAAAAATAAATACTTATGTTGGTATGAATTTTCAGAAAATGATCAGCATTTAGTTTTCTAAATTGAAGCCCCAAAAGACATACCATGGAATCTGCATCTCTTTGTCTTTTGATCACATTTATTCTGTGCCTAACGGAAGTCCAGTTTAACACTGGTACTTTTTTCCAGGTCTTCTGAACGGTTTTGCTCCAAGACAAGATCCGAATCTTTAGCGTCTCTAACGTTCTGACTATTCTAGCCTCTCAGCTGAAACATATTACAAAACTCTTCATAATTATCAAGAAAAGTAGCTCCCCAAGTGTTTGACTAACCATTTTATAGGAAAAGTCTCTTATTTCAAAACAGCTGTTGAAGTGTTCTCCGTCTGTGTAGAAGTTGCACACACAGCATGTACACACACAAATATATTTAAATTAAAAAAAAATTCATATCTTCATGCCTAGAAATCTTTACTGTTTTCGCATTTGTCTCCTTTTGTCATAAAATATTAATAAAAGTTGTAGTTGTAAATAAACAGAAAGTTTAAAAAGTAGGTACTTCCTCGTAGGTTCAGAAGGCTTAGAAATTTTGTTATATTTATACAAAGACTGGGATCCCAGGGAAGTGTATGATGTATTTAGCAGTAAGATGAGAAATTACATCTTTTACAGAAAACATTTTATGGTGTAAACCTGCTGAAATTTTTAAGAATATATCAAAAAGTTCAGGCTGTCAACACAACATGAGCTGGAACTTGAGGACTCCTTCTGGCTTAAATATATCTATTTGTCTCAGGACTTCTGTAAATTGGATCCTCAAAAGAAAAGGAAAAAAAGGGAGAAAAACCAGCCCAAATTTATCTGCTTTTTAAGATCTCCTTAACTGATTTCTAAATTGTAGATAATTCTCTAGATAGTGCTAACAGTTAGATAAGATGCTGCACATCTGACAGTTTTAAAACCATCATTATTTACACAGGTTGAAAAGTAGCATTTTTTCTAACAAGGCAGGATATTAGAATGACCTTGCCTATAAAATTGCTTACCTCATAGTTTTATGCACTCCTATGATTCTACTTTTCTATCAAAAATACTTCACACTAATGACACACTATGTATTTAATTGCTTGAGCTGTAATTGGTCTTCTGGCTTTTAAATATTATTTGTATAATACCCACATGATTCTAGTATGCAACTTCTGTATAGTGTATGGCAAAACAGATGCAAAGTGATCATAAAATCAGGATATTCATTCCATTTTATAAACTCACTATTAGGATAGAATTAGGAAAAGATCTTCTAACATTTCAATGGTATCTGCCTGGAAGCATCCCATCACTACAGGAAAGGCTTTCTTTTGTGTAGTGCTCATTTTAGGTTAGCTTTGATGTGCTGTGATTTTACTACAGCCTTAATCTTGTGACAGCTTTCTCTCCATCCCTGCTCAAAGTGGTTACTCTGTCCCATAATGACTGGCAATTTTGTGCAGTCTTTGCAGATGAAAGCAAATACCTTTGCTTTGGAAGTAGCTGAAATAGTCTTTCAAATACGCCATGAACTTGTGATGTGTACAGTATCGTTATTGTCTGACAATGTAGTATAAAAGAGTTTGTAAAACTGAAAGAAGACCTAAGGAAAATGCAAATAAACTATGTATGAGGAATCTAGAATGTCACAGAAAGGAGAAGGTGTGGATCTAGAAAACCACTGGGAGGGGAGATTACACATAATAAACCTTGAGCAATAGGGTAACTGAAAAAGGACAGCAGATGCTGAGGGAGAACAGGAGAAGCTTTCCTGAATACATGTTAAAAGACGTCAATTAAATGAACCCAGGTATATCCTTAAGACTTTATTTTTATTGAGGTACTGGCAAATGGCTAGATGTGAGTTTAGGAAGTTTTGTCCTTAAATAGAAAATTAGATACAGGTTCACATTATGTGCCTCTCTGGGGATATAACTGGAAAGAACCTGTCTATGGATGTAGACTTAACACACTTTATGGACTCAAATGTTGCTTCTGGCTTGTGTCCCATTCATTCTTTGGAATTTACATCAGGCCATTTGGACTGGTTGAAGTTACAGAATAATGTACTATGCCCATACTAACATGACCACTTTTAAAAAAACTAAGTACTCTTCACTATGTATCAGATTACCCTAGCTAGCTAGACTGTTGAACAGTATAATTGCTCTCCTGGCATTTAAGGTTTTGGTTAAGGAGATAAGGTTACTCCTGAACTCTTTTTCCATGTATTCTGTCTCTTGACTTTTTCCTTTCGTCCAGATCTCTGTTTCTTTCCTACACATTCTTCTAGTGCTCCCATCCATGCTGATTGCAGATAACTTGCATTAGCTGTGCAGTGAAGCCACAGTGGGCACTGAGTTTGGAAATGCAGGAATATAGCAGCCTATATAATGGCTGCTACCTTGGAGGATGTAGATGAAAGAGGTTGGAGAAATTTGTAGAGACTTGATTTAACAACTGTTTCTCAGTCACTGAGGAATTAGATAATAATATATCATTGACAAGATCAACAGTAAATTACTGTATTTTGTTGAGGCAGAGGAAGAAATGTGCAGCTGAGGGAACTCACAGAAGCACAAGGTTTTTAAAAAAAATAAAAAAGGATACTCATATTATGTAGTAACTTAGCAAATGTGAAATGGGATAGATGTTTGCCCAAAGTAACCTTTAAGGGATTGTGTTAGGGAGAAAACAGCAGTGCTTCCAATGAGGAATAAAAGCTGCAAGTTCATGGTAATAGAGTCAGTGCACAGGCAACAGTGGCTGGAAGGAATGGTGAAGGAAAGGGAAGTGTACCAAGGCTTAAACTGTTGTCTTCAGGCTCTCACATGAACTGTATCACCTGATGGTTACTCTGAGACCTTAAAAACTGCAGAAAACAAAATGGAAAGATGTTATTTTATTAAAATAATAAGTAAATATTTGAAAGGTTAGATGAGTGGGGGAAAAAATTACTGCTGAGTTTTGAGCTTGTCAAATTTATTTAGTTTTATTATTTCAATCTACATAGAAGGTTTCCTGAAGAGGTGGTGCCAGTGCCTCAGTTCTTTCACAGCAAATGAGCAATGCCATTTGCCTTATTTCTGTGGTGTTATGTAATACATAATAAAAGCATGTTAACAAAATGCTTTTCCAAGATCATCTTGAAAAAGTACACACAAATTATAAAAATGCATAGGCCTTTGTAATGATTTAGCAGAGGGCAGTGTTTGATTTCCACCACTTCAACATAGCAAAAAAGCAGAGCTGAAAAATTACCCCACAGTATTCCATTTTGCTAGAAAGCTACAGGGAAAATCATTTCTTTTGCTCCCTGCTCAGCAGGGGTGGTATGCAACTAAAGTACAAGATATTCATCAAATTAATTTCTTATGGCACTTTAGTGTGTCTTTCAGTCTGTATAATTTGTATTGCTCCTTCAGTATGGGGAATGAGTATAATGTGTAAAGGCATTTGAAATATCTTTATTTACCGCATGTGTTAATTAAAGTCAATTTGTGTGATATGGTATATTTTCTGTCATAAATTTAACATCGTGCCCTGGCAGGCAAAGAAGTAACTGTCTGCAAGGTTATGTTACCCTTCTATTATTGTGGTTTTCTCTGCTACTGCTTCTTCAGTAATCAAAAAGTGTCCAAGCTTATAGAAGAGCAAAATGTGACATCCATTGGGTTTTGTGCTCTCTTGATGACTACAAATCATTGGCAGAAAGCAGAAGTGTGAAAATTATCTCTGCAGAAAAAAACATTGGCTTAATTTGTCCTTTTTCTTTGTTTCTGTTTTGCTTAAAGAAACTATTTTTAATAAGGTCCTATTCATTATAAAACTGGCATTTTACAGTGAACAAATTTCAGGCTGTGAGTTACTCTGCCTGTTCACTAGGATTTGAAAGTTTTATTCTGTCTTCAAATGCACAATGACACTTTTAATTTATTTATTTTTCCTGATTCTCTCCTGTCTTTCTTGTTGGCAGAAAATCCTCAGAAATCTTCAAATTTCAGACTCTGTGGCCCTGTGACAGCGAGGACTGGCACTGTGTCAATGTTTTCAGCCATTTTATGGAAACCACAAATATTCTTGACACTTAGCTGGCTAGATAGTTGTGATCAAAAGGTGAGCTACCCTGATGTAATGAATAGCAGTCCTGACTGCCTAATAAAATCACAAATGTAGGGACCCTGTAAGTTAATTTCAGGAAGCAGGTTACAGGGTGCAAAAGACTGTTGTATTTCTTAATATGTTCTTAAAATTCCAAAGTTATTTATTTTTTACAGGATTTCCATTTTGGGTCAACAATCAAAAATTTATGTTGTAATTTACTTTGGAACTGAAACCAGCTAAGACAATCTTGCACAAAAGGAAACCCTTGTTTTGGCCAGCCCTAAGGGTGACTACTCCCATATTTTGATCATGTGAGAATTCTGCAACAGGAGCACAGAGGACATCATGGCACCTTAGGAAAGTTGTTCCAAGAAAAGTTCAAAGAACTTGGTTTATTTTTAAGGGCCTGAATAGTTTGAACACAGATTTTGTGTAAATGCAGTAAGGCTGCCTTGATAGAAGCCCTCTATTTTATCTTGGTTTTGCTTTCAGTAGTGATCATTGGTACTGCATTTCACAGCTCAGTTTTTAAAAAGGAATGTCAGAATCATTTTCCCTTGTAAACAGCTTTATGTGTCCTTTCCTTCTACCTTTCCACTACAAAATGGTTTTTCATTTCATATAATATTTAGTTATTAGTGTAAAATAATGATTTGTGGACAGCTGAATCTACAATTGGATTTTATTGTATCTCAGTAAACAAAAGAGGTGATTTTCTTCAAACATGATCTTGTCTCAGAGGCATTTCTTTTTGATTAACTTATTCTTCATTCAGATAATCTAGATATGAATACCTTACTGCTTCCTTGAGGACATTGCTAACATCTGTTTCTATTTTAAAGTGGCAATAAGTATCAACATATTTAATGTGTGTCTACCCTTATTAATAGTAATACATTGATATTTCTCTTTGAAATGGTACAAATAGTTCAACTACTTTATTATTCTGACTATAAATAAAAAAAAACAAAACAAAACCATGGAACACCAATAAGAAGACAGTGCTTATCTCTCTTTGGGGGAAAAAATAGGGCAAGATAAAGGGAGCTGTGTAAAATGAGCCAAGTATTGAAAATGGAAAGAAGTAAAAAATAAGCAAATTGCGTCTTAAGTAAAACCAGTGAAATAGTTTGGTAATCACGGTGTGTAATATCTGAGGTGAACAGCTCCACAAGGCATGACTCAAAGCACAGATGCAAGAGCAAGCCTTAAGGCTAAAAGTTAAATAGATTCAGGGTGAACCATGGGGAAGATATGATTGTGCCTGTGCCTATGAGAAGTTTTAATGAGGGCATTTTCTGTTTGTTTGCTTGGGTTTTTTTTGTTGTTGTTGGTGGTTTTTTTAGCTTCCCTAAACTGTAAACTGGCTGACAAACAAGAAGCAAAAAGGTGGTTCAAGAAGTATTTACCCAGTCCTGGAACATCAAACTCTTGGCCCAGTTTGATATTCTTGCATTCATATGGCTGAACTTAAGCTTTCATTTAAAAGTGAACATTCCTAATTTCTTTGTCTTCTCCAAGTTTGAACTAATTAAAAACTGATGGAATATCACCTTTATCAGTCTTTAGGTACCCTGAGGTAATGACTGAAACAGAGACAAACTTCCTTTCTCTCCATAAATTTATTTAAAATGTTAATCCTGAAATTCAATGATAGTAGTTAATTGTCAGTGTAAGCCATAAAAATGGTAACTATTCTGAAATGCTTCAGCCTAAACAGCTAGGAATGGATAGTTCTTGCTGAACTGATATACAAAATAATTATTTCAATAGAAACAGGAATTTCTTCCTAGTCAGATCTGAACAGTAATGTTGCAGCTTTATAAAGGAAGGAAAGGAAAATCAGAACTTACTCCATTTGAATGGGAAATTTGAATGATGGGATTCTTTGATATAAGTTTTTATGTTCCTCACCTGTAAACTGGTCATATATTTCCTTCTCCTGCCCTCCATAAGCTCCCTAAGAAGATAGTAAACAAATAAAATACACTAATATTATGAATGTTGAAAATGTTGTACCGATTATTACCACTGAAAAACTGCTGGAAAATTGATAATGCAATACTTATATTACAGTTTGAAGAGTATGTACTATCTCCTAAAGCATGAGGGCAAAAAATAATCAATGAGATAAAATCATGTACTAAATATGTGTTCATTAAGTGAGTACATACTAACCCAATTACAAATGAAGCAGAGGACCAAACAAAAAATTATAGATGATCATGAAATTTATAGTTTATATACTAAGGGATGTACACAAGGTCTTCAAATTAAAAATGGATCCTTGCATTTTTTAACTTTTCAGTTTTAACTTCCAGTCTTTGCAATGTCATTACAATTGTGCTCCATGGTACTAACATTTGATATTAAATATTATTTATGCATTTTGGTTTTATGTTTTAATACACCTTACTTTTGGAAGTTCCTGTTAGTCAGGTTGGGTTTGGAGGAGTCATACTGGGTAACAATTTTTCCCCAAGTTGAAAAGGGTTAAGAATTCTATGTCTTGCAACTCATTTTGAATGGTTCAATTCTTTTACAAGACTTAAGAACAGTGCAGCAAAAGTAAAAATTGTATGCAGTCTCTCTCTGATTAGGTGCTCCAGGTACTTTATGTAATAAGACCATAAATTAAAATAACGTATCAAAACGTATTCACTGAAAGTATTACATCTTAGGTCTTTTCTTTCACATCCATGAACTGCTCTAAAGCAGTCTGGTCTAACATTAACTTTCCATAGTATCCCATAATAAAGTTGACTGACTGATAAGGAAAAAGAATAAGGTCCCTTCAAACTGTCATTGGAATATTAAGTAATAATATAAGTTATGTTAGATTTGGACAATAATTTAATTCTCATTAATTGTAATGAGAATTAATTCTAATTCTTTAGAATTCTTCCCTGTCACAAATCTTGAGTTTTGTATTGTCAATCTAGTTCTGTTATTTGTGATCAGGTAAATGCCTGACCAAATTAATTGCTGGCATGCTGCAAATGCCATGCTGTTGCTTTTCTTGTTATTAGAAGTGATTATTCACAGTTAACTAAATGGAAAACATCTGTAGAGAAAAGGTATGTAAAGCCAAACTTTGTCCTTAGCCTAAAAAAACATTAAAGCAGCAATATTCTGCCCTCTAAGAGACTCCCATCTTTGGGAATTCCCAGCTTTCACAAATACTAATCTAGACATATACCTTGCTCATGTACTATATAACATCTTATCACGGCAAAGAGAGAAAAATCAAGGTGCCAGTTCAAGTATTTTATTTAATTTTATTTTATTTTATTTTATTTGTAAGTAGACTTTTCTCTAATATAGGTTCATCATACTGGCCAAATATCCCAAAAACCTTTATCAAATAATCCTCATAATACCAACAAGCAAGGAAATACAAGTCCCTCTGCTTTACGCACAGTCTGCAAAACTCAAGTTATTGATTTGTGTAATATTTCAGAAGTCTCTAAAGTGATAAGCAGAACCTTAATCACGAAGGCTAGTAACCTTGCAAGTATACCCTCCTTTCTCTCAGCTGATTTAATTACATTACAAGCATATAATAAAGGTGTATTGGGTTTACAAGGCAAGGTTTTGGTAGTGGGGAGGCTACAGGTTTGGCTTCTGTGAGAAAATACAAGAAGCTTCCCCCATACCTGATAGAGCTAGTGCCAGCTAGCACAAGACAGACCTGCCACTGGCCAAAGCTGAGCATTTCTGTGATAACATATATAAGAAAGGGTAAAAAAAATGCTGTGCAACAGCAGCTGAGAGAGGGAGGTGAAAATATGTGAGTGAAACAACTCTGCAGACACCAAGGTCAGTGAAGAAGGAGGGAGAGGAGATGCTCCAGTTGCTGGAGCAGAGATTCCCCTGCAGCCCATGGGGAAGACCATGGTGAGGCAAGTTGTCGCTATGCAGCCCATGAAGGTCCATGGTGGAGCAGATATCCACACCATTGAGGACCCCGAGCTGGTGCAGGTGGATAAGCGCTGAAGGAAGCTGTAAACCTGCGTAGAACCCCCAATGGAGCAGGCTCCTGGCAGGACATGTGGCCCATGGAAGGGAACCCATGCTGGAGCAGGTTTTCTGGAAGGACTTGTGACCCCATGGGGACAAATGTTGGTCCTGAAGGACTGCACCTGTGGAAGGGACCCATGCTGGTGCAATTTGTGAAGAACTGCAGCCCGTGGGAAGGACTTAAGTTGGAGAAGTTTGTGAAGGATAGTCTCCTGTGGGAGGGACTCCATGCTGGAGCAGGGGAAGAGAGCAAGGAGCAAGAAGAAGCAGAGACAACATGTTATGAACTGACTGCAACCCCCATTCACTGTTCCCTTGCTCCACTCAAGGGGAGGAGGTAGAAAAATCTAGAGTGAAGTTAAAACTGGTGTGGTGAGTGGACTCTGGATGGATGCCAGGTGCTCACCAAAGCCAATCTATCACTCCCTCTCCTCAACTGGACAGGAGAGAGAAAATATAATGAAAGGTTCATGGGTCAGGATAAGGACAATTTAATGGAGCAAAAGCAAAGGCTGCGTGCAAAAGCAAAGGAAAACAAAAGATTTTATTCTCTACTTGTCATCAGTAGCTGATGTCTGGACACTTCCTGGAAACAGAGCTTCAGTACATGTAGCGGTTGCTCTGGAAGACAAACGTAAATAATGAATGCCCCCCCTTCCTCCTCCTTTCTCTTAGCTTTTATTGCTAAGCAGATGTCATATTGTATGGAATATCCCTTTGGTCAGTTTGGGGCAGCTGTCCTGGCTATGTCCCCTCCCAAGATCTTGCCTACCCACAGCCTACTGTTGAGGAGGGGGGAATGTTGGAGATACAGCCTTCATGCTGTGCGAGCACTGCTCAGCAGTAGCTAAAACATGGGTGTGTTATCAACACCTTTCTAGCTACCAATACAAAGCACAGCACTATGAGGCTTGCTATGGGGAAAGTTAACTTCATCTCAGCCAGACCCAATACACCTAGGAAGAAGGGAGGGTGGGAGAAAGGGGTTTTTAGATTTGTTCTTAGTTCTCATTATCCTACACTCTTATTGATTTGCAGTAGATTAAATTAATTTCTCCAAGTCAAGTCTGTTTTGTTCATGACACTAATTGGTGAGTGATCTCCCTGTCCTTATCTTGAACCATAAGATTTTTGTTGTATTTTTTCTCTCCTGTCCTGTTGAGGAGTGGGAATGATAGAGTGGCTTGGTGGGCACCTGGTGGTCAGCCAAGGTCAACTCACTGCAAAAGAGAAAGTCATTTAGGCTGGAGATTCAAATGCTCAAGGGCTAAGTAATGTAAAATCTTTAGATTGTTGTGCAGTCATATTTCATTTCATTTTGAGATGAAGGTTTGAAGACCAAAATGTACATCAAAATCCTTTACAGCTATCAGAGAGACTATCTCAGCTTCAGTAACTGAGATGTGTGATTCTGGAAAGAAACAGTCCCATAGGCCATTAAAAATTACAAAATGGTGCTGTGTACAATGAACTAACTTTTAGAAATAGAGGCCTCACTTTATTACATATAGATTATAAATTTATTTCTGGAAATCTCAAACTACCTATTAACTAAAATCTTTCCTCTGAAAACCACCACAGGAACAGGGCTACAAGTCATATTAGGGTCTGACTGAATAAGGAATAAAATTTTAACCTTAGATGCCTCTCTTCTGTCATGGAGGAATTAGTCTTCCTACTTTTTATTTTCTGTACAAGATTCAACAGAGCAAATAAACTTTCTTCACACTAAATCAAAGAAATGTGAAATGGCAAATAAATTATGTTTTTATTAATCATAAAATACCATTACTTGTCATTACACTGACCCAGAAGACAAGGAAATTGAAAACTAATGGCAATAAAGTCAATGGGAATTGTAAGTGTATGAATCTAGAGTTATGCCTTTCTTTCCCTATAGCAAAGATTATACTTAATGTGGCATAAGCCTGCTGCTTTAATATTTAGAAATCTTTCTAAGTCAACCAGAAGAAATTGTAGGATTGTTGTTACTCTTTTGGATGAGAAATTAAGTCCAAACCTGTCAACTTCCACTGAGCTAATCCAGTTCTGAGAAATGTTTGAACAACACAGTGTAAGCGCAAAAACCTTCTCACTGCAGCTGTATTGCAATCCTTTATACTTGTATACCAATACAAGTAGCGCTTAAGAATATTCTTTGATATGTTACTGGTCTCTGCACACTCACTATTAAGTTGGCAGGCATCCCTGGGCAATGGGAAGGAACACATGGATGAAGGCCATCTCAGATCTGCCACATCCTTCAGCTCTTTGAGGTGACTTTTAATCTTTGAATATCAAAACATTGGGCTGAGCACATATACACCTCCTAGCTGGTCTTTTAATTAGCCAGGTGTTGCAGAGCTACTACTTTTCCACTCACAGAACAACTTCTTGTGATAAAACACTTTCAGGGTTGCTGACTTGCAGGAGATTAGTTTATCCTGCAGACAGGGGTGAGCTCTCCATCTCCCTGAATCTACTGGAATAAAAGGGTGTTGTGGCTTTTCACGCAACTGCTGGTGTTCAAGAGAACAGTATACCTCCCTCCATGTGAACTCAGTGTATGAGAGGTCATGGAGCAGTCGCAAAACCCTGATGAACCTGTTTTTACAAAAGGATATCATGCTGCAATCAGAAGCCTTGAACTAGTCAATGTTACTTCTACCATGGAAGTAAAAGGCTACTCTTGGTTTTTTACATGGAAGAAGCCATCCCACCAGAGATTTCAAGTCACTGGCTCCTTTTTAGATTGTATGAGAGCAAACGACCATTTTCATGTAAAATCAAACCACAAGAAGCTTCACCCAGTATGTTCTTCAGAATGCTTCAAGGAAGACTTAAATGGGCTGTGAGGGTTGCCTTTTTCATTTCTGTTGTGAAGGTGAAAAAAAAGTATGACATTTATGTACATAGTACTTTATGATTGAGGAACAATTTTTTAAATACTTAATTGATTAGGAAGATAAGCTCAGTAGCTCCACAACTGCTAAGTCTGAAAGCATATAATGTAATATCATACAACATAACCCCTGACAGAGAGGAAAAGCTTAGTGTGTTAAATGAATACATTAGTATATATCAGCTATGCAATTGTAATTTTTATAAGCATTGAAATATAATGTGAATTGAGTTCTAACTTAGAACAGATAAAGCAATCTTTATTCTGTCAAAAATGTATGTCTCCTACTCTGAAATAACAAAAAAGTGCTGCTGCATCATAATCCAGTTGCCCATGCTTTATTTCTTCAGTGTGGAATACAGATCGTTGGTCTGTCCTGAAAATAGCTTTGTCTTCAGTGGTATGACCAAGCATGAAGAAATTTCATGATCAAGCCCATAGAAATAATAGTTCTTTAACTATAGGCACTGAGAAACTATTCAGTAATTTCTACTATTTCTTTAAGGTATGCCCTTTTTCTCCCCCCCCGCACCTTTTCTTTTTTCCCTGTAAAATTTAACCTGAAATTTAAAGATATATACACAATCAAGAATGTGGCTGAGACCAGAATTTTTTTCTCTGAACCTGTCCCTTTCTTTCTTAATATTACACTTTCTGGGTTTTGTTACTTGCATAACACATTTTCTGAAGGGAGTGTCAGTAAAACATAAGTGTCTGAAAGTGGCATTAGTGCACCTTGAAAATGGCAACATAAACCTGAATGCTGTGAAGTATTCAGAAGACTGAAAAATTCTATAGTATCTGGGTTAGCATTTCCAAACAGTTGCATTGTATCTGGGCTGTATTTTTTAAACTACCATTTATCATCATCAACATCATCTATGTTTACTGTTTTTTTCTGCTGGTTTTAATGGCTTTTTACCTGGATGAAGCAATCTTCTTTTATTATGTGAAGTATAGTATTTCTTCTCACGCTTTGAAATCATCCTTTTGAAATAACAGATCAGGAGTCATTCAAAAGCAATGATTTAAACAGTTCTTAATGAAGAAGTTTTAGCATCTGGTATTTGCCGTATTTGCTGAAAGATATTTTAATTCTTGGTAACTAAACTTCGTACTAAATATTAAACTAATTTATTCTACAAATTTTATTATTGAATTAATGTTGTTGTTTCTTCTTGAATCATTCCATGTCAGACTTACCTGTTGAAAGAGACCGAGACACTGTGAGAGACTGGCAGCCATTTTGTCTCAAACAACTAATCAGGTAGCCGCAAGCAGCTGAAACAGGACGTGCCCGGCAGAGGTGGGGTAGTGAACTGTTTCTGGGAGGCTTTCTAGTCATTGTGCCTTGAAGAGGCTTTCCACCACTTGTCTTTCTGGGAAGTTTTCTAGCAGTTGCACTTCGGACATTTTGTCACAGGTTTGGAGTTTTGCCACAGGCCCTTACCATAGCAGTTGTGTAAGCAAGTTAAATGGAATAACAGGGCATCCGCAACCCCACCCCCCTCCGTAAGAACTTTTGAAAAAACCCCACAACACATGCTTGAAGGGCTCTTGGATGAGGGTATAAAAGGGGGGGAGACCAACTCCAGGTGCATGCCCATTGCCCGAGGAATCCAAACAGCTACTACCGAGACTCTTTCTTCACTGGATCCAAGGGTGGTGATAATTACCTCTTCTTTTTTGTCTTTATTCTCTCTCTCTCTCATCTCTTCTCTTCCTTCTACCTTCTTGTTAGGAATATTTTACTATGGCTGTTAGGTGTCAAGTTTTTTATTTGAAATATCTGCTATGTCAAATTTAGCCACACTTGTGTTATGACCCCACATTAAATAAAACATATTTTGAGCATTTAGGAGCCATGGTCGTGACTCCTACTCTGGGATTCACCCAGCAAAAAAGGGTGTTGAAATTTTCCCTGTCCCTCCTGAGTCATTGTTGTGACTCCCGTGTGCATCAACAGACTATATAAAAGATCATGTCCCAAGCCCACCGAGTGAGACAAGACACCTGTGTTTTTAGGTGATGGGTTTTTTTAGGACTGACAAGACCTTCTATTGCTCATGAAAGGAATCATTCTCTTAATTAGCTTTTATAATATTTTTAGACATTGGTATTTCTTAGACCCTATAGTTTAAGCTCTACACAATGTCACAGTTACAAAACAGAGTATTCATAAAAGCACTATATCTTGTCCTTTTCTGTTCCATGCACAGTGCATCATGTTTTTCTGTAGTTGTTACAGTCTCTGAATGTGTAGCAGTTAACTCTGCCTCTGCTCACTTCCATGTACCCAGAGATTTGGGGGAAAACAAGGTCTGAGCAAAGGCAGAACTCTGCTAATCTCTGATGAGCAAACATGCAATTGATTAATTTATGGAAGATCAGCTTTGGGTTGAACATGGAGATCTCTCCTCCCTACTAAACTGCATTTTCTAGTTGTAGCCTGCTTCACAGCAGACTATGAAGCAGACCCGTGGCTACTTATCACAGAATTGTGGTTTTGTGATTATCCACTTAAAAATTGTTGAGTCTTGAACATAGGCATCTCTCACTTGCTGGTATTTAAGGACTCCAGCTCCTCACCTAGCAAACAGACCTTCCATATCAAGTGAAGGGCTGCATGCCTTACACTTCAGCAGAAATTCCCTTATGTGTGATCCCAGTCCAGATAGATAGTAAACTAGCTAGTTGAAGGAGTAATCTGTGTAATCTAGCAATAAACTCTGTTCTGGGGTTCACAAAATCTGTCAGTGATGTCAGGGTCACATGATCTCATGCCAATGATACTCAAATCAAATAAAAAGTCCCAGAAAACCATAAAGGAAAATTTCTCAGTCTCTATTCAATACAGTTGCTCTTTTCTGAGAGGAGAGAACAGGCATCAGAGAAACTTGGTCCAGGGACCGTTTAGGACAGGTAGTAAACATAACCAACTGCTTTCTCTACATGTATGGCATTCCTTTTGTATTAGGGCCATGAAAGTTTCATGACTCCAAAAAGCCAAAGGTAGATGGTGGCCAGTGAAGTACTGTAAATATGGTAGCAAAAAACCCTCAAAGAGTCCTAAGAACAGAGATTAGGAGACGGTGGTGTGTTGACATTGGCTGACCACCAGGTGCCTATCAAGCTGCTCTATTACTCCCCCTCCTCAACTGGAGGGGGGAGTGAAAATATTATGAAAGGCTCCTGGGTTGACACGAGGACAGTGAGGTTACTCACCAATCACTGTCTTGGACAAAATAGACTCATCTCAGATAAATTAATTTAATTTATTGCAACTTAATAAGAGATTAGGATAATGAGAAATAAGAACAGACCTAAAAATGCCTTCCTCCTTCTTCCCAGGTCTTGACTCTTGACCTCCTTGAGTGGTGCAGGGGACAGTGAATGGGGGTTGAGGTCAGTTTATAACATGTTTTCTTTGCTGGTCCTTCCTCCCATGTTCTTCCCTGGCTTGAGTGTGGGGTTCCACCCACGTGACATAGTCCTCCATGAACTTGTCCAACATGGGCCCTTCCCACAAACTGCAGTTCTTCACAAAGTGCTCCAATGCGGGTCCTTTCCATGGGATGCAGTCTTTCAGGAGCAGACTGCTCCAGTGCAGGGTTCCCTGTGGGGTCACAAGTCCTGCCAGAAAACTTGCTCCAGCGTGTGGTCCTCTCTCCATGGGTCTGCAGGTCCTGCCAGGAGTCTGCTCCAGCGTGGGCTTCCCACGGGGTCACAGCCTCCTTCAGGCATCTACGTGCTCTGGTTTGGGGTCCTCCACAAGCTGCAGGTGGATATCTGCTCCACTGTGGACCTCCATGGGCTGCAGGGGGACAGCCTGCCTCACCATGGTCTTCCCCATAGTGGGCTGCAGGGGAATCTGTGCTCCGGTGCCTGGAGCACATCCTCCCTCTCCTTCATCACTGGCCTCAGTGTCTTCAGGGTTGTTTCTCTCACATATTCTCAATCCTCCTTTCCAGCTGCTGTTGCACAGCATTTTTTTTTACCCTTTCTTTAACATGTGATTAGAGGCACTACCACCACTGCAGATTGGCTCAGCTTTGGCCTGCAACAGGTCCATCATGGAGATGGCTGTCCTTGGCTCTTTTGGATATGGAGGAAACTTCTAGCAGCTTCTCACAGAAGCCACTCCGTTACTCCTGTAGACCCTCCGCTACCAAAACCTTGCCACACAATCTCAATACAGAGACACAAGGCAAAGAAGTAAGAGCGCTGGGGACAGTCTCTGATGGACAAAATATACGGTGTGTGGAGCAGCTGGAATGGGCAGATGCTCTTTTATGCAGGGAATGATTGTTGCCTTTGTCAAGCTCAACCAACTTTATGGCACAATATTATATCTGTTGTTGAGCACACAACCAGAGACTCACACTTCTTTTCCCAGATAACGGTGGCAGACTCTGCATCAAAAAAATATGTGTATGGCCAACTTTGAATGGCTGTACAGTTTGCCCCAGTTTATGCATTTAACTTCATATTTTTCTTACATCAAAAGAAACCCACAAAACACTCAAATTGTACCCATAATTGTAAAAACACTATAAAGCTCACAAATTATTTATAAGATGACTTACTGAAATCCTTTTCAGCCCTTTTTTCTTATGATTGCATGACTCATTGGCTTCTGATGTCTCTAGGAATTTAATTAAGTCTCTGAGGAGTTTAATGTTTGAATGGTCTTTCTCATTAAATATTTAACACAGCAATGCCTGCCTTTTTTTCACTTTGTTTCATTATTGTATTATCTTAATTAGTTTAACTGGAAGGTTAAAATAAAGCTAAAGTATGTACATAGAGACAAAATTTAGATTTACAGAAAAGTTTTTGTTATTTCTGAAGATATTCTTTTGTGGATTTTGAATTATACCTGTCCCATACTGTAATATTTTTAGTACTTGCTGTCCAGTGAGTAGCTAATAAAATTACAGAATTATAAGCTAAAGCAGAACATAGATTTTAGATGATTGTCTTCATATGTGTCATAACATGTTTCATAAAGTCGAGTAGAATTGGTGGGCCTATAACTTACATTGAGACAGAGATAAATTAAACAAGTAATGAACATTCAAATGAAAATACAATTTGCTGGGTATTTTACTAATGTAGCTGATAACAAGCAAATTCTTTGCTGGTAAGCACTTCACCTGTATAGAAAGTTAGGTTACAGTCCAATTACATTAAATATGAAATAGCTGCAGATAGGGCTTCAAGTCCAAATTATTTGTAGACATTAAAATGGGTACTTTCAATGTGAAAATTGAATCAATGGCCTTGGTAATCTAGTCCATCCACAACTACTTATGTAACAGGAAATGTAACAAGGGACATCTTGCATTCTCTGCACAGAGAAACTAAAACCAGAATGCAAACTCTGTCTTGCCTCTAAAGATAGTGATTGCTCAGACCCAGTGTTGGATGCAATGTTAGGAAGCTTGCATAGCCTCTGGCTGTGCTGTATCAATGCTCTGGATATAGTACTTCAAGCTCTACAGCTGTCAATCTCACTTCTTTTATTCTCAAGCACTAAAATGAAGAGAAAATACCATTTTCCTAAAACAGCTATGGTACAGCATTGTTCTTAATGACATTGTAGTGTAGCTGGAGATACAATAAACCTTCTCTGCTCCTGGCAAGAACTTACTTTTGAGGAAAGTGCATGCCACTGAAACAGAAACTCAGAATTGAAAAAAAAACAAATGTAAAAACAGTAAAATATGCAAAACAGAAAAAGAGGCAATTTACTTGAATAACTAAAATTACTTTTAAAAGGAAATACTGTCAGGCTGAAAGCCACATTTAGGAATTTTAAAAAAATGTTTCTCTTCTCCTGTTGAGTGGGTAATTTCAGTGTCAGTTATGGTTTTCCAAAACCTTTTTAACTACTCAAATTTTATCTAGAAGTCATATCAGCAAGAGATACAAATGATTCGTGTAGTGGTCCTGAGCAGAAAAGCATTGTACACAGAGAAGTTAGGGATGCACAAAACAGTTAACCTGAGTATGTCCAGGCCAGTGCTGTGCTGTATGGGGCTATGCATCCAGTGTGGCCTTCAGGCTATGTTGTGCTGCATGAATCCCTCGGCTGCAGGACAACCTCAGCCTCCTTACAGCAACAGAGGAGCCTGCAAGCAGCTCGCACTCAGTACTGGTGATAATGCCACCAGTGTAGCCTTGCCTTTATCTAAAAGCACATTAAGAATTTCTTGTAAGAACTCTTTAACTCTAGAAATGATGAATAGAGTTGTTCCCTTGTAAAGATTATCTTATAATAGCTCTTATGACTGAAAGGGGAAAATCTCTGCTATGGACAGGGTCTGCATGGCATGCTGCACATGGGTCGGAATCTGTTTGATGTTACACTGCTCAGTGCTCCCAGCATCTGAAGGTATGTAAGATTATCTATTCTATTCTCTTACAGTGTTAGCAGTAATAAAAAGCATTTTAAATAATAATTTACTGAGTCTAAGTGCCTCTCTTACTGGAACCATAATGAACCAGTCCCTCCCAGTGCAAAACAAGCCACTAGATCAAACAATATACTACTTGGCAATGCAGTTCATTTTTTTAATCCCATGTCCTTCTGTATTTATCAGTCTTATCAATTCATATCTAAAAATCCACTTCCAGTTTCAGCTGCCCCTACAGTTATCATTTTCATCTTCTGGTGATCATATTTACCCTATTTTTATTGTTGTCTATCTACTGAGGCGTCAGTTAAGGCATGCCATTCCTTCCCCTTTCTTTTGTGATTGTTCAGGGTGGAAAATTACAAGAAACCTACTATGTAGGGTTACTCCATAGGGGCATGAGGAATAAAAAGCCTATAAAATTTATTTTTGCTTAGCAACTGAAATTGCATGACCTTTTTGTTCCAACTTCTATCTGGTTCATGAACCTCTTATTGTTAAAGTCAGTCTATGAATGTCTTCAGCAGAACCTATCAACCAGAGTATGTGCTCTAGATCAGCTAAAGACTTTTTTTTTTCCACTGGCAACAGTGACATTTGATCTTTCATGTATCTACTATTCATCTCACCTCTACTGTCTAAATTCTGGAAAACATGAGACAATGTCAGTCTTGTGTCACTACTTCTTCTAACATACACATTTTTAGTCTTCTGCTGACCTTTCTTTTCCCTAATAACAACCAGCCATCAAGTCTATGCACTTCTTTTTTCCAGAATAGTAATCAATTATTTTATTGACTCAGTGTACATAACTGTTCAATGCTGGCAGGTTAGGGATCAGGTAGTTTATTGCTTAGCACAGGAAATCAAGACACATCAAGAGTAAAGGAGGAAAGGGACTAACCATAAATTACTAAGACATTAAGCAGCAATGTACCCAACATTTCTAATATTGTTTGATTTCACTTGTGTTATGTGTTGTACTGTGTCTTGCTAGACAAACTAATTTTCGTTTCAGATGAGTTCTGATATATATTTTAAATCAGCAATGTATTAACATAATGACTGTTGTATTAGTATAAAAAGGGATATGTCATTGGCATGTGCTGTTTGAACTGGTTTACTCAACAAATTTAATAAAAGAAATTTATGATCTTAAACTGGCCATCATAATTCATATTCAAATATTAGGGATGCTTTTAACCTTTCTGATCTGCAGTTTCTGAAATTCCTGAATAGATTATTCAGAAGCTCCTGTGTACTATGATTGCATCCAAATCAGAACTTTAGCTGATGACACATTGATTTTCAGGTTTTGAAATCAGCTTTGCTTTAAAGAATAATTTCACAAAAAGTAATATTACATATGAACTATTCTAAGGAGATATGTTCTTTGTTATATTTATACCAGTGAAACTGAAATTTCAGATCATTCCTGAGGTTATTTCTTTTGTAAGTGCTTGGAATGATCATGATTATATTTACAGAGACATAGTCCCTTGTATCCAGAAGGTAATTAGGGTTTGTGGAAGGACATAGTCAGGTATGCTGGAATCAAGCTCTCCACTACACAAAAGACATGTTAACATGCTATTTTCTGAAGGTTAGAACAGGACGTGGTACAGAAGTAATCCACTGATTGGAAGAACTTGCTTGTTCTGCTCCAGGTGAGGTAGATGTGATAAGATGATTAGGAATAAGGTTTTGCAGCCTTTTGGTGTTCTGCACATTGAGAATGGAGAACCACTGCACTGAGGCATTGACAGTGAAGGTCCAGCTGCTGCAGGCTGTGTATGCAGATTGAACAGACACTGCCAGTTCCCAAGCAGCTACTCTGTGGTGAGCTAAAGGAAGCAGGGTTGCCTTAGGAAGCACCCAAAACTTCCCCAAAGGCATCTTTAACTGATGCTTTGAACTGTTAACCACAAATATGCAGCAACTGAGCATCAAAATAAGTGATAACATAGGCCTGTTTGAACCATATTAGGAAAATGGTGCAGTATTGATCTTCATCAGTATTTCAGGTGGTGGTGAGACCTTCTTTTATGTTTATAGGCCAATGATATTACACTAACATATGCTGAACTTAAGACACTGCCATCACAGCAGAGTCATCCTTGACTACTTACAGCAGTTACAGTAAATTATGATTGTGGTAGCTTGACTCCAACCAGCAGATAAGCACCCACCCAGTTGCTCCTCCTTCTCCCAGCAGGATGGGGGAGAGAGCTGGAAAGACAAACATGAGAAAAACTCATGGATTGAGATAAAGACAGTTTAGTAAGTCTTTATCTCAAAAAAAGGGGAGAATACCCCCAAAACAAGTCACTGATGCAAAGGCAATCACTCACCACATTGCACCAGCAGACTGATGCCCACGCAGCCTGTGTGCAAAGGCTACTTTGGAAAAACTTCCCCGCAGTTTTTATTATAGCACAGAATATCCCTTTGGTTCAGCTGTCCCAGCTCTGCCTCTCACAATCTTTTGCCCAGCCCCAACCTACTCGCTGGGGGACAGCGTGAGAAATCAAGAAGGTCTCAGTGCCATGCAAACACTGTTCAACAATAGCTGAAATACTGGTGTGTTATCAATACTGCTTTAGTCACAAATCCAAAACACAGCACTGTATGGGCTAATATAAAGAAATTTAATTCCTCCCCATCCAGACAGTACATTGATTTAAGCTCCCATTTGCAATGTGTTTCACTTAAGTTGCTTTTACACAAGACCAAGAGACATGTCAGAAATACTGTCTTTTTAAATTTTTAAAAATGGTTTTTCAGTCCTGGCTGAAAAAGGTAACTGTGTTGGTCTCATGTATTTGGATTTTCCCAATGCATTTGATGTAATGCCACGAAGCATTTTTATTAAAGTACTCAGAAGACACAGAATTACACAGGACACATATTATACAGATTAGAAACTTGATATGAAACAATGATAAAGAGAAACCATTCATTAGGAGAAGATATGAAAATCTAGATTTTTATTACGCACACACTCTGTGTTTCAAATGTGTTCAGAGCAAAATAGATCAATATTTTATTCACAGTGAAATTCTGGTAGTCTCTTTTAGATTCCATTCACACTAATTCTTTTCTCTTTGTGATTCTTTTCTATATACAAGTTATTGACCTTGGTTTTGCTTGTAATTGGGTTAGGGAATTTCTTCAAAACCATGCAATGTTTAGTAAATATGAACACAAATTTGTGGGATTTGTTTACTTGCCTATTATACCTGTTTGGTAGCAGTACTAGTAATACTTGAAAAATTATTAAACAGTGACAGCCACAGCCTATTATTTATATATCACAATAAAAGACACTAATATTTAGATAAATACTTGTTTTCCTTATGCTTGCATTAAAGCCTATAGTTTCAGAAAGCTGACAAAGCACCTAGCTATGACAAATTTATCTGAAAGGGCACGTAGTTAAGATTGTTATTATGCAGAGGTGTTTGTTTGTCTTCTTAGACATACCAGCAGTGAGCTTTTCAACATTTCCATTGCATGTTTCATCAAAGAACACTGTCTCTACTTTTATGAGATCTTGCTCCTAAGTACAGGCTATGAACTCAAAGTTTTGTACAGTCTGTGAAACTGGAAATATGAGTGTTATCCAGCACAGCCTGATGCAGCTTTCAGCATGTCAAAGAGAACTGATAACATTCAGTTTCCTAAGGCCCAAAAGTCTGGCAGCCTAGCATTATGTGAACTTGAAGGAGACTTGTACCAGGGCACTGAGAATACAAAAAATAAGTCCTGGGAGGGTGTGTCATCTTTTGAAGTAAGAATTTGCTAAAATTCATAAGTCTTTGAGAAGAGAAGCTTCTGAGACTTTTAACTTAGGACTTTTTTTTTCTTTTTTTTTTTCTTTTCTGCTAAAACACAAAGTAAAAATATTTTCAATAACTAAAATGAAAACCCTGCATTTTTTTCAACCTTTCTCAAGAGTTAATGATAATTTCCTAATTGGATGTATGTAATTCTGCCAACACTGAGTAATTTCATTGAGCTAACTAAAGGAAAGTCCTTGCTGTAAAGCACAAAAACATTAGTATTCTTCAGAGAATGAGTTGGAGGAGGTTTTGGTGGTTTCTGTTTTGGGTTGTTTGTTTGTTTGTTTCTTTGTTTTAACATTCCTTACTACTATATTCTAGCTTAAGCTTCTTAAATAGTTGATTTTTATCCCCAGAAACAGTTCATTTAGAGCTGATCACCTAGCATGAAAACATTTGGAGGAGGGGTAAGATCCTGTCACAGTTACACATAACAGAAAAAACCCCCACAACAATAACGACAAATTTTCATCAACTTCATTTATTTTGCTGACCTGATCAGCATTGCCTTTGTTATTCCCCAGCTTTTTTATTCTTAAGTATGAAATTAATGCCAGATGGGTTTGAAGAATTAACCTTCAAAGTAAAAAAAAAGCTAACAAACATGTCTCTATGACACATGAAAAAAGTATTCAAGGAAATCACATTCATGTAAGCTAAATCTTCAGATGGTTGTTTCTCTCCAGAAACAGCCACTAGATTATACCTGCTGCCCTGTGACTTGAATGACAACTTTTTGTACTGCTATGGCCCTTCATTTGTAATAGGCTATTTTGAACAGTATTAGTTGTTATGCCACTGACAAAGATTTTTCTTTGCCTACTTCTTTACTAATGCAGCCCTTTTTGGGGGGTGTGCCTGCAATCTCCTGAAACATAAGGAGTTCCCCATAGCTTGAATGAGCCAGTATGGATAAGAATGCAGGTATTAAATTTAATCCAAGAACTGGAGGTAACCACAGTGATATCATTTCTTAATTTACCTTACAACTTCTGCTTTCTGAATTTATGGGACACCAGTAAGCTTAGTTCATTCAGATGTTGTCATAAGGTCTGAAAGGAAACTCATATTGTCATCTTGGTGAGGAATAGCTGTTTTTCTTGCTATTTGACTTTGAGCCAACAGACTTTATATGTCCCTTTTTCTGCTCCATTGCCCATTTACACATTTTAATTTCTATAGGATCTCTTCAAAACTTAAAAAATTAAATAGATGCATATCCCTCATCACCTTATTCCACTCCATTGCCTTCTTATTATCATACTAATTGATTACTTGTTGGGTGTATAACTGAAGCAAAGCATGATAATAATTCATCTCCTTCTTTCATATAAGATGTAAATTAGGGCAATAAAACATATTTCACCAGATCAGAATCAGTCTTTAAAGAGACAGTGAAATGTGCTGGCCTCTTTGACCTTCATGGAGATGGATTTCATCTACTGTTCCACACTATAGAGAAAACATGCAGAGACAACAGAAGTTCTGTCACCGAAGTAGTGTATTTTTATCATATTTTTAAAAAATGAATTAAAAAAAGCCTTTTGGTGTTGTATGATGAGTCAATTTTCCCTGTACAGTCAGTCCTTGGTCCTTTTGTTGAGGCATCATCTGGGTGCCAATTAGTGTCAGTTTCATTACACTAGAAATTTCCCTTATATGGCTTACCAGCACTGCAAATACACCCAGCTCATTCACTAGTTGCATAAAGGTCAGGAAACATCATCCCTGAAGAGCCAGTAAGCAGTGACAGGTTTGGTCAGACATGCTGCACAGCATTGGAATCCATGTCTTAATAAAGTCTATAAACACTTACTAGCAACGTATGTTCTTTGTTTGCATTTAATGACAACTCACTAAAAACATGTCAGCCATGAGGTGAAAGAGTCAACCCGCTCTTTCAGTGAATATAGTTCTATGATTTACTGCTAAGAATGTAAGACTTTGCTTTCAAAAAAATATAATGGAGCAAAATGTACTGGTAAAGCTTTCCCAATCCACTAATTTATTCAGTGACCTTGTAAAATTACTTGACCTTTTAACTTCTGTTTTCAGAATGCGTTCACAGACTCTTCTCCACTGTTTTTTGACAAGAGACTATGAGTGTAAGGGTTTTTACTTTATGTTAGCAAAACTTGTGGTTCATTACCAATATAACTAACCTTAAAAAATTAAATAGTATTTTAATTGTACTATAAAGAATGGAAAGATAAGAAAACAGAAATAATTATACAGGTACTACAATACATACAAATATTTTATTAGAAGCAATACACTTGCAACATATGTCGACAAAATAAGAGTAGGCATTAGATGAAGATGTACATTATGTCCCAAATTAATTTCTTTTGGGCCCAATTATTGAAAATCTATCCATTCTGTTTAGTATATGTCTCTTGCAACAACCTATCTGGATTTTTGTTTTTCACATTTTATGATTACACAAGCTCTTATCATTTGTTCTGGACCTGAGTTGTACATTTTAGAGGA
The DNA here is from genome assembly GCF_947461875.1 of Haliaeetus albicilla. Classification (NCBI taxonomy): domain Eukaryota; kingdom Metazoa; phylum Chordata; class Aves; order Accipitriformes; family Accipitridae; genus Haliaeetus; species Haliaeetus albicilla. The sequence goes on from NC_091516.1 coordinate 34,862,013, forward strand.
TTTCCAATTTTGAGAGCATGTGTTAGAATATGTACTTCAACCTAGCAACCATCAAATGTCTCTTTTATGAATTTGTAGGGTTTTGAGAATACGGTTTAAACATAGTAAATCTGGACATAACCATAAGAACACCAGGGAAGAAGCTTACGCTACAGTATACATCCTCAACAAGTGGTGTTCAATTTGATCAGTTCAAATTTTCAGAAAGATGAGAGCTTTATAGCCCCTTCTTTTCTGCTTATTTATGACTCTAACATTGGTCATTAAGATGCATGTAAACTGCTTCAATTATGGGGTAAAGGGCTATACCCCCTCTCTCTCCCAACACCAAATATAGCTGCAGGCTTGAAACTTGTCCTGTTTTATGTATCTTATGTTTATGTCTCCCACCAGTAATAATCACTTTGGTAATCAGCTGTGGCCACTGACCACACTTCTGTGGTAGGCTCCTGGCACACCCAGTATGGTAACTGACAGTTACGGTGGTGCTGGAATGAAGAGAGATGTGTTTGATTCTTAGCATAGCAAGTTGACAAATGCAAGCAATTTCAGTCATGTGGCAAATTTATTTTCTTTTTAAATTGCTGAAAACACACTGTTTTAACATGAAAATGTCTCCCAAATATACAGATTGAAGACCAGGTAAATAAAACTTAATATTCCCCCAAAGAAGATAATTAGAATACTTGTTTCTATAGAAAATACTAGCTTTATCATTTTTAACAGCTGTTAGTCTAAATACAGCGCTCACTGCTAGCTCTTTTTTCTCTCTGAGAGTACATACATACACATTTTCAAGATTATATTTATAATTATCTTCTGCTATGTATTTTTCCCAGTGTGTCCTCTTGCTTTTCACTGTAATGGCACTTAAAATTAATTGAGCACTTTTGCTGTCAGTTGCTGCAGGAGTACATGAGAGGATATATTTGGTTGTCTTTGGTCTGCCTTTGCTATTCAATGCCTTCACAGATCAGACAAAACATGAAATTAAAATTAAAATTATGTGATTTAACTTATCATAAAAGTGTTAAGGAGCTTATGATATCCTTCTGCTCAAAATATACTTTTTTGAAGTTATAGAGTAAAAGAAAGCCCTAAAAATATTGCTTCTTATTATCTACAAGAAGAAAATGAAAGAAGTAACCCATTATTTTATTATGAGTCTAGTTAAAGTACTAAATCAGTTACTGGTACCTTAAAAATACATTTGACGCATGTTTTTATTCCTGTGAAATCATTGTTATTTCAGGATTCATGTAGAGATTTATCCTCTAACATTCACTATCCACGAACAAATAAAAATTTGTACTAAAATTTGCTTCAGATGGAGTATCTTTGGCAAAGGTATTCAGTATCAGTGAGACCATAGTGTTAGAAATTTGTTAGAGATTCTATTCTTTTTCATTGTCCTATAAACAGCTGCAACATGGTACAATAACTCAGAATATTTTAACTTCCTTAAAACTGTAGGTGCAGTTTGATTTTATTTTTTTTGTTAACAAACAACATTTTAGTACTATTGGACCATCCTTATGTGTTGTTCCAAGTGTGTGCTGTTTTTCTCCCTGGGTTTCCTTCTGTTACAACTTAAAAAGAATATTTTAATTACTGTTTTATTTACAAATCTAATTTTCTTCTTCATAAGAGAACAAAAGTTGTCCATACCTGTGATGGTAGAGAGCCCCTGGGAAAAGCAGTGGTTGTGGAGAGACTCAAAAGCAGTACAGTGAAATGCCTGTCCTGCTTGTAGCTTCGGAACCAGTTTGTGCAGGAAGACCAGGAGTGGTCCAATGGGCTGAATGAGCTGGTGCCCACAATGAATCTTAGAAAGGTGAATTCATCCCATAAAAAGCTAATGCAGAGCACAAGGAGAATCAAGTCAGGAAATGGAAACACTTCCTTTCTATATGATAGGAACTAGAAATTTAAAAAATAATATAAGTTCATAAATGGAAGTTTCACTTTCATCACAGACCCAGAGCATGACTGAAGCCTTGTTGGCTATGTCTAGCAGTAAAGGACAATGAAATGCACCTATATTTCCTTCTGCTTTCTCAGTTCAAAAATACAGTAGGAAGTAACAAGGAGATACTATATTTATTCTTGATGTTCCTTTATGCTTTTCTATGACATTTTTTTGGCAAACTACTCAGGAACCCTTTTCATTCCAGGACATGTCAGAGTGTTTTAAAAGACTGTACTGCATTGTACTGAATCACGATGCTGCTGTAAAGTGGCTGATGTTGTCAACATTTACTTCCCTTATGGACTTTTGCCACATTAATTAACTTCTTTAGAATTATTGACATTTTTCAGGCATATTTTTGGACAAGTAATTTTGTTCTTGTTTAAGCAAGGAAAGCTGTAAAGACAGCTCTAACATTTCTTTTTAGTTGTATGATTGGATCCTGGCTGTTCTGATCTAAATTCCTGTGTGGTACATGCTCTGTGATTCTCAGATTCATGAAAATAAATAGATAGATAGACAGATAGATAGATAAATAGATAAATGCACATAGATATCTTGGCTTTCTAGTGCCCTGCCAGAACTTCATTATTCACACTTAACCTACATTTCTTCCCATCAGGAAGCTAGTCTGACTTCTTTATACACTGATTGAACTTTATGGAACTGTTATTTATGATCAGGTTAAATACTGTACCCCTCTTTCCCTATTCACATAATTTCAACAGAGGACAAAGCATCCAGGCTAAGACCTTTACTAAAGGATTCTTTGTTCTACTATGTTTTTCTCCAGTGGGGAAAAGTGCAATCCCTCCACTCCTAGCAATTTGTTGTCTTCTTTGGTGCTTCCAAGAGCAATGGTGAAACACTGAGCTTTGTTTTGAAGAACTACAACTTTTTATAGTGCGAAAAAACCAATAACTAAAAACCAAAAGTTTAAAGAAGTCAAGTAAACATTAGGAACACAGAACTCTAAACTACAGCAGGAAAGGATAAATTCGTGAAGAAGCAAGAATCATGGGGGAGAGAAATTATAAACACAGAGAGTAAAAAAATAGTAATTATTTCATATTTTCAGATACTGAAAATAAAAGGAAAAAAAACCTGACCTTGGTTTCAGAGAAAATTCTTGTAGCTTGGACTGATAAGTGTGTGTTGGATTTATTGACAGGCTCTCTTATGAATAGATAAGGTATTTTTTCTTCTAGATAGGCACCGACTAATTCATGGAGCATACTGTTATTGACCTTAAGTGTGACCATTTTTTCAAATCCCTCTCAGGGCCATGGGAGCTGAATCATCATATTTCGTTCCTTTAAGTGGAAATTATCACGCATAAATAAACAGAATGTTGTCTTGTTTAGAAGTTTATTAGTTTGGATGTATGAGAAACATAATTACCTTATCAATACATACGTTATTGTTGTAGTTTAAGGCCAGCTAGCAACAAAGCACCATGAGGCCCGTCTGTCCTGGTTTCAGCTGGGGTAGAGTTAATTGTCTTCCTAGTAGCTGGTACAGTGCTATGTTTTGAGTTCAGTATGAGAAGAATGTTGATAACACTGATGTTTTCAGTTGTTGCTAAGTAGGGTTTAGACTACAGTCAAGGATTTTTCAGCTTCTCAAGCCCAGCCAGCGAGAAAGCTGGAGGGCAAGAAGTTGGCACAGGACACAGCCAGGGCAGCTGACCCAAAGTGGCCAACGGTGTATTCCATACCATGGGATGTCCCATCTAGTATAGGAACTGGGGGGAGAGGGGCAGGGGATCACCACTTGGGCCTAGCTGGGTGTCGATTGGCAGGTGGTAAGCAATTGCACTGTGCATCATTTGTACATTCCAATCCTTTTTTTGCTGTTGTCATTTTATTAGTGTTATCATTATCATTATTAGCTTCTTTTCTTTTCTATTAAACCATTCTTATCTCAACCCACGAGTTTTACTTCTTTTCCCAACTTTGTCCCCCATCCCACTGGGTGGGGGGTGGGGGGAGTGAGTGAGCAGCTGCATGGTGCTTAGTTGCTGGCTGGGATTAAACCATGACACCATCACTCACTTGTCCCCCCATGGTGGTATGGGGAGGAGAAAAATATAACGGAAGTCTCATGGGTCGAGATAAGGACAAGGAGGATCACTGACCAATTACAATCATGGTCAAAACAGATTCAACTTGGGGAAAAAAAAAAATCAATTTCTTTTGTTACTAATCCAGTTAGAGTAGGATAATGAGAAATAAAACCAAGTCTTAAAAACACCTTCCCCCCCCACTTACCCTCCTTGTCAGGCTCAAAACGACTCCTGATTTTCTCTACCTTCTCCCCCCACCAGCAGCCCAGGGGGACAGGGAGTCGGGGATGTGGTCAGTTCATCACATGTTGCCTCTGCCGCTCCTTCCTCCTCAAGGGGAGGATTCCTCACTCTTCCCCTGCTCCACTGTGGGGTCCCTCCCATGGGAGACTGTTATCCACAAACTTCTCCAATGTGGGTCCTTCCCACAGGCTGCAGTTCTTTATGAATTGCTCCAGCATGGGTCCCTTCCATTGGCTGCAGTCTGTCAGTCACAGACTACTCCAGCGAGGGCTTTCCCATGGAGTCACGGCCATCTTTGGGAGCATGGGGTCCTCCACAGGCTGCAGGAAGGCATCTGCTCCCCCTCTCCCCTCCACGGGCTGGGGGGGGACAGCCTGCTGTCTCACCACGGGCTGCAGGGACATCCCCTCCTCTCCTCCTTCCTCACTGACCTCGGTGTCTGCAGAGGGGTTCATTCCTCTCACATTCTGATCCCTCTACTCACTGCAGGTTCCCCTTCTTAAATCTGTTCTCCCAGAGGCACTACCACTGTTGCTGATGGGCTCGGCCTTTGCCAGAGGCAGGTCTGACTTGGAGCCGGGGGAGCCTCTAGCAGTTTCTCACAGCACCCACCCCTGCAGCCTCTCCCCTGCTACCAAAATCCTACCACAGAAAAAAAATACAGTTATGTTGACCCATCAAAATGGGGACTGTTTGTATTTTACATATTTGTTTTTCCACAGTTTTATATCTGCTTTTGTTTTTCCAAGCATTTACTCATTTCTATTTTATATTCACTGACATATCGCCCAGGTATGTAAAGAGAAAATAGAGGCTCAAACATTTCAGTTTTGAAACGTCTGAAAGGCAAACTATCCCAATATCTAGAAATTTTCATCATGTTATCACTATCTAACCTTCACTTTTGTAACTCCATTAACTTCTGAAGATGAGAGGTATTGAAGAAAATGAAAAGGTGTAGCTGAGATAAGTTAAAGTAATTGATAGTGGAAGATAAAAATAAATAATTCAGCCAAGGATCCACTGTTAAAATAATACCAGTCAAAACCATTATCTTCTCTACCTTTTCCTCTCAGATCCTTCCTTCATTATTTCTTTATCTTCCCAACTTCCATAGTTGCTCTTTCTTTGGATTCTATTCATCCTTCAAAGACCATGTTGTCATTTCTCCTTGTCTCAGCTAATTAAAGATACTGTTTTGCCTTCCTTACCCAGCCTGTGCCAGACTTAATACAATTTTACTCTGTCTTCTGTTCCAACAATGTGATGATGAGTTTCCTTGTACTTGACTGAGATTTCACTCCATTTTTTCCTTGACATCCTACCCTACTCTTTGGTCTTTAAACTATTCACTTTGTCTTCTTGTCTACTTTTCTCCAGTGCTTTTGATTGTTCCTCCACTTTATGTCTTTAAGAGTGGTAAAGGATTTTGCCCTTCTCTGCCTCTTTTCTTTCTCAGGACTTTATAACCCTGTCAATATAACATTTCCCACCTCTCTGGAATGATCATTTGCTACTTAGTTTCTTACCTCTTTTTCCACTCTATTTTCATTGTCTTGACAAGACCCTCATATTTTTGTTGCTTGCTTTCTCTTACTTGTCCAAACAAGAGAATGAATGTACAGTGTAGTTTATGGTATTCTTAAGAAATGTTAACTGTACGAGTTCATTCTGCATTGTATTAACTGCAACCCCAACCTCATAGTTTTTGACTAGAGTAACACATAAAAAGATATCAAAGTTCTAACATTTGCATAATTCAGTTGCAGAGTATCCTTCAAATATAAGTTGTCTCACAGAAAGTTCTAATCTTGCATTCATGTTTAGCCTAATATGCATTTAAGATAAAGTAAAATGTGAATAAAGCAGTTCAGTACAGGAAACAGAGAGAATTCTAGCTGAAACATTTAACCAGAATTTCAAGCTATCTGCACACAAAGAGAAAAGACTTGGGTTCTCATCTGAAGATCAGGAGTATCACACAGAAGTGTTCACAGTCTAAAGCTCCCTCAACATGTCTTCACTGTAGCTGTATGACTATTTCAGGCAAAGTCAAGCAAGTGAGTTTAAATCACTGTTTCGTAGCTTAAAACAAACTATTTTTTCTGAAAAGAAATGGCTAATGTGCAGTATGTACCTTTACATCATCATTCCTTAGATGTTGGCTGAATCCTGTTGTAGGTTGGTTAACTAACTATGGGAGGTACCAAAAACAGTTTAGATGAAGAGTTCTCATGAAGCTGGTTACAGATGGCTTTGAGCTGAAGAGCAGGAGTTCCTTCCTGTCATTGAGTTTTATTTATTTTTATTTATCCTGCTTAGGCAAGGTGATTTAATCATCATCCCATGGCCAGACTTGATGTTTGGCAAGTGTTGATGAACTTGCTAAGTGGTGACAGGTAGCTATGACTGAAACTTAATTGATTGTGTACACATATACTAAGAATTTATTCTGTAAACTTTAATAATGCTAAATTACCCTTACTGCAAAACAGTATTTTTTCCTTTTCTCTCCTTAACTATTGACACTTCATCTTTCTGGTCATCCCTGCTTGACATCCAAATCACCGTAGGCTCTTGTCTTGGACTGCCACTGGTTGTTGAATTCTTTGTGAAAGTGATCATCTAATGGAAACTGTACCTTTCACAAAATGAATTGTCCTGGTTCAAACTTTCAGCCATAATGAAGGACTGTCATTTTTATTCTCAGTGTGCCCATACATTGCCACACATTGACACTTTCATGTTCTTCCATCTCTGAATATCACTGCTAGGTTAGAAGCTATGCTTAGAAGTTAAAGCCTGATACTACCTCACATTGTTTTTGCCTAAATTGTAGTAAAGATGTAGTGTTCACTAGCAATTCCATTATATTATATTATATTATATTATATTATATTAGTACATCATCAAATTGTTACAGGAATTTTGACTTTCCATGTCCTACCAGAGCTTTTTGTAAGTTTGGTAATATATCACAGGCTATTAAAATGCATTGTGGAAAATCAAGACACACACCTGAAAGTGTTATTTTTTAAAAGGCTATAAAAGTCAATCAAATCTATTTTTGTGAATATAAAATTGGAGGTGATTAAAAATACTTATTCTTTTGTATAGTAGAATGAATTTATTGTTGCTATTTTTAATATGTGCCCTGACACAATACTTTTGGGATCAAAAAACCTGTTCATATGCAAATAGTAATAATGCCAGCCTGCTTTCCAAGGAGGTCTTTTTTCACATTCTATTCAGTTCTGTGAAGGCTGAAGAGAGTGATGGTTTGTTATCATTAAAAATGTCACAAAAGATGTAGAATTTGTCTGATGTAATGAAAACTAAATTGATTTTAGTTTCTTCGGAGGTATTGCGTAACTTTGTTAGCCTGTCAGAGTTTTCAAAATGTAAATAGGTTTGCTGTTCTACTTTACCTGATTAGTCTGTCTTTACAGCCTCTGTCTTAGTCAACAGTTTCTCTAAGATGATTGTGACAGATTTAATGTTCACTATAAGTCTTTAGAAGTGGTGTGTGATCTACCTTTCAGTTTGAATTCTGAAATTAAAATATAATTTAAAAGTTTACAGGCTGGGAGAAGAGTTAGTGCATTATTGGAAATGCATCTTTGGACTACAGAGGTTGGAGACAAAGAGTTGTACATCTCCCATATTTAAAAGGCAATGAGTGGGCTTGTCCACTACCTCCACTTGACAGGTACTCTTGTCAAGGAAGGAAACCTGAGATGTAAAGAAGGTGTGACAGCAAAAGACAGAGCCTTTTAAAAAGGATGATTCCCAAAGAAGAATCAGATTTGCAGCAAACAGGTAATTTCTCTCAAGTGAAAGTAAGATGAGGGTGAGAACCCAGAAACAACTGGGATGGATGAAGTAGGTCTGCCCTAGTTACTATAGTCAACAGACCACCTGATAGGTAAAAATAAGGCCTTTTCATGTTAATTTATTCTCCTTGAAATGCATATTGAAGTACTCTTCAAAACACAGTGATGCCACAGAAACCTGAAGATTATGAGCTTGCAGGGTGGGAGGTCAATCATATGCATCCACATCTAGAATGCTATATCCATAGTAGAAGTGATTGGTCCATTGCCCAGGTATTTAGCCTGACAGTGGGAGAAGACTCTTTTATACCAAATAGGAATAATCCCAGTTCCAGCAGAAAAAAAAAGGCAGAGAACGTAATGACTGAAAGGATTTCTGAGGAGATCTGAAAAGGAAGGAAGTGTAATTCTGAACCGCTGTATTGGTGGCAGTAGTGAGATTGTGTTTGCTTTGAGTTACCAGGTGTAAAAACATTTTGCCCTATTATTTTTCATAATTCTGTATTTATTTCCTTTTATGTTTTATTCATTGATATTAGATCAATTATCAGAATTATGGAAAAAGATTAAGAAGCAGAAAACAAGATGAGTCAGCTGATAGAGGTAGATGGGGCAAGAAAAAAAAAGAAAGAAGGAACAGCTGAACTCTTAAGACATGTCAATACATAACTAATGTGTTTTCTTTTTCCTACACATAATTTCTGTATTGGGGAAAAAAGAAGAAGAAAATTTCTTTCAGATCCCAGGGAACACATCAGAAGGATACTAAGATTTCTGGGTAAACATATTGGACATCAAGCAAACCTGTCTAGCAGACATTTTTGTAATGAAGTAACTACTTTACTTGTTTGTAAGGATGTGGCAGTACAGCAGATATTAATCAAGCTCAAACTTTGTTTCAAGCTTGTGATGAAAGCCACATGCAGCTAAAAGTAAGTAATTATTGCTCATCTTAGGAAGAAAAAGCTGGCAAGATGCCATAATGGCAATGTGATTCCCTTGTGGCTAATGACTCCAATGACAGTTACATGGATAGACCTTCAGTCTTCTGAGGTTATACTGCCCAAGCCTTATTGTTTCAATTTAAATATATTTTTTTTTACTTACATCAATTTAATGCATTCTAATCCACTTTTTAGAACATATACACAGTATTTCTTTTCTAAGAGTTTGTAGGAAAAAAAATCTGTGAAGAGTATCTAATCTCAGAGGACTCTTGTCAGTGGCATACATATCATATTTCATATTGGAAACAATAGTGGGCTGCTTGTTGTACTGAAGGAGGGTTCTGGGATGCAACAGACACCAGGAAGCACTCAGGGACACAGTTAAAAGGGATGTAATTCATCACCTGGGAAAACCTGTGTTGAACGTTTTGCAATACTATCTAGCAATAGTGAAGTGCAGGCAAAAGCAAAATGTACATCTAGAGGAAAAAATTCCAATCACACCAGCAGAATGCAGCAGATGATTTGTTATTAGCATTTCAAAGTGACAATGTGTGATGTAGGAAGAGAAGTTATATGCAATATTTCCATTTTTAGGCTTGACCTTAATAAGACCGCAAAATAGTAATATAGTCATATTCTTCTGTAGCTTTATTTCCTTTTACAGCTCTGATGGACTGACCATAACCCACTCAACCCAGAAAGTATCACAAATATGGACAATAGCGTACAGAATAAACTTATAGAAGTATTTGATTTCCCTTGGAACAAATAGGAGATAGTTCTTGATTCTAATACTCGGTAGGTAGACTTAAAAAGAGACTTTGCTGTTGCTACTTCATGTTGAGGTTTAAAGTAGCCTGAGATAATGCTTAGATTTGCCATGTGGTGCATGGGGACAGAGGAGTACTTTAAAATATGATTCACATCTTCTAGGGTACAAAGTAGGAAATACTGAAAGAAGGAGGCCAGTTGAAAATCTGGTACTTTTCAAGATCTAGCTGTTGATTGCTAACTCTGAGAAAATGAAAGCGTAATTTGTGCCTGGGTTCGGGAAAGGAAAGACCATGTACACAATAGCATACAGATGTTAATAGCCAGGGCACATTTGTCCCAGAAACACGTCTGTATTTATGGCCATTATGGAGCTTATTTTTCATGTGAGTTGGGGATGAAGACAGAGCTACAACAGCATGCAGTCTGGTAATACAAACACTTTTAAAGCTATGAATATGTGATGATCATCCTACCAAACCATGGGGACCACAGAAGCTGAAAAGGAAAAAAATGGAGCAAGGTCACAAATGGGATAGTGGTAGAAATGTGGGGTTGTGCAACCTGGGAGGAAGCATGGGAGGAGTGGGCAGGTGCTGTGACAGGTCGTCTGCACCTCAAGCTCCCTGTGAGTCCAATTTCTCAGCAAGTCTTGGCTGAGTTACTTCTGACACCTCTGGGCTCCTTCTGATGTTGTCAGGTTTGCCCAAGACGTGGTCCATGCACAGGAGGAATAGCTGTCTATACACTGAATGCTGGGCCCTGGGGCCAGTCCAAGCTGCTAAGATAAGAGACCAGGTGGTAAAAAAATGACCAGGAGTTAAAAAAGGATGTGAAGGCTCCCTTCCACCAATTTTCCTGAGGCATGATAAATACTATTCTTTCCAGCCTGTATCCTTAAATAAACATTAACCAAATATGGTTATTATCTAGTTCAAATTCCTGTTCTAAGAGGTTCAAAACAGAGTAATTTATTATAAGAAAACATCTTTTCCAGCATCAGAAAGATTACTTTATGTCAACAGATGATGCATTCTCATCCCCTGCAGAATCTGGCTAGACTGATAATTTTTCAACAGAACTAATCATCACACAAGATTTGGGAACAAAGTACTACTTTTGTGGCTAGGAGGCCCTTACAAGCTGCAACATTCTATGCATATCTGATATAAAATAAATCCCTTTTATGGACCAAATGCAAGCTGTATTTGGTGTTATTTGACAGGATTGTTTGACCATACATCAGTCATTCCATAAAAAACCCAACTGCCCATCTACAGTTCAAAGATTGTAACCGGGATAATTTACCAAAGGTTGGCAGATTCCCTCCATCCAACTTACTCACACAATTTTAGGGTGAACTGTGTTGCCTAAACACCTCACTGTGAATTGCACTCTTGCCTCAGGAGAGGGGCATTACTGGAAAACTAGAGAGAAGGGGCCAGAACTACAAGAAAAATGGAGTGATGAACTGGTCTAAAAAATAACAGAAAAAGAAATCATGATAATTTGACATTATCTTAAATAATTTTTCCCTAGGAAGCTGGAATACTGCCAGCTGAGACCCACAAGGGCTTAAACACATACAAATTGTAAAAAACAACTATGTTATCTCAAAGAAACCTAGATCACTAGATCCTGAGAGAAGCTGGTCTACCTCTAAATTTAAATGTGCTTATTTGTTTTTAAAAGTGAAAGCCTGCAAACATTGTTTGTGATATGCCAAGGCTTATACATTATTCAGGTTAATTTTTTCTTACTAGGAGAGAATTATTTTACTTATGATATAAAACAGCGTGCATGGTAACTATACTTCATGTTATTCTATGTTTCCAGGGCACTTGAAGTCTTATTTTCCTAAACACTCTTTGTATCATTAATTCATATGTAGATAAAATTATGGCCATGGATGAATTCTGTCAAAACCAGTGAATTAACCCTGTTCCATCGATGGCTGTCCATAATACACCAAACTTTCATATACATTAACAGCTGTCATTTACTAAACAAATTCAGAAGTTCTGCAATTCATCTAGCTACAGCTAGCATCTAAAGCCATTTATGTTACATGACTATCAGGACTAGGAGCAGTCTCACTATTAACTTTGTAGGTATAGCACTTCAGAATGAGTAATCCCATAACAGAAAATTGCCAAGAGAAATGCTAGAAAGCTCTAGGTTAGTTCTAATATCATTGTGCTTTCAACTGCTGCTAAATGTGTAGTTATGTATAGGTATTACAGTAGATATGTACCTGTTATACAAAAATGCATAGCCATTAGTTAAAAACCTGTAACTGGTGCCCCTTAAAGCACTACACAGAAAATTTAATGGGCTTATGTCCTGATCCAATATCGGGGAGGGTTCTTAAATGATCCCAAGAGCGAGATTAAGACACAAACGAGGTCAGATGCCATACAACCTTGTAAGTTTTATTTCCTGTAACAACTGATAACAGCGACAAGACAGAGGGAAAAAGGAAGAAAAAAGTCAGACCTAAGCAAGAAAATGGGAGACATGCAGCAAGATTAGTTACCACCACCACGAATCCGGTGACATCCCATTGGCTTGGTCTCGGTGCAGGTGATGGGGTAAGCTCCGAGCTCCAAGCTCCAGCAGAGAGATGATGTCAAAATCCCAGCTCCAAGTGCTGATTTTTTTGAGAGAGGAGCACGCAGTCCTTTTATTGTCCCAGTCCCCATGATTTCTCTGAAGATCCCGCCCATTTCCACAGAGCTTATTGTCGTATGTGCCACCCCGTGTTCCTCCATGCTTTGCATGTCCAGGTGTTCACGGTGGTCCTCTCCAACTGGCTTGTGAGCAAGCGCAGCTTGGCAGGCTCTGCCAAGGATGTTGTCGTTCTAGCTTCGGGTGGATATAGTGGTTTCTTCAGGGACATTTCATCTCCTTCAAAGTGTATTTCTCCACGGCAACAGGATGTTGAGGCCAGGAAACGGTAGTGGTGCAGCAGCAATGTCGAGACAAATGCAGTCTCTTTACAGCATATTATGTTTTATATACATTCAATATCTGAATAAGACTTTAAATAGAGGGAGCATTTCTCAAGGAAGTTTTGCTTTCTGCATGAAAAAGTTGTGAACTGTGAATTTTAATATCTGGAAATGGGATTGTTTATTATGCCATAAAATGTATATATGTTTTAATTTCAAGGCCCATTACATTAGGTGAGAGAATGCAACTAGCCTTGTAGTGTCTCCAGCTGTTGGCTGCAGAATTTTTTATTTTATTTTATTTTTTTTTTAAAAGCTATAAATCTCAGGAGATCACACCAAAATACTTCATAAAGGGTTTGAAACAGAACTTTTGAAAAATCAGTGAACTTCAAAATGATGCACTGGATTCCTGTTATTTAGACTTCTAATGATGTCCAGCTAACATTTTTATACTTATACACAGTTTGCAGAAAGTTCTCCTTAGTCTGAGCTTCACAGCTCAGCAAATCCTTTCAAAACGTCTTGTTGACCTTTATTTATGTAATTAATTTTCCACTTTTTTCCTTTTCTTATTCATTAAAACAGAAGCAGGTTCTCAGAGATTCTCCTGCAAGACAGATAGAAAACCATAATATTATTACTTAAAGCTAGTCAAAGATTAAAAGGGACTGTCTTTGTGTCTTTTCTTTTCTTTGTGTCTTTTTATAAGTATGCAACTGAATAGGATGGAGCTAACACACCTTAAATCATGACCAATTAAAAAAAAAATCACTATGAACATTTGTTAGTCGTGTCAAAACTCTTAAGTAAATACATGGCAAATATATATTGTTTCATAAATATGACTTTGCAATGTCACAATGATGCCTTCAAAAAAGTGACCTAAAGAAATTACTTTGTTTTTTCCATACAAACATTTTTCCTTTAGTATCTAAGTTTAAGGTTCTTGATCCTTGACAGAAAAAAATAATAAACCAAAAACAATTAAGTATTTTAACTTTGTATTCTGCTTAAATAGGAGACAAAGACTGACCACAGAGACTGTAAAAAGTTACTCATAAATCTTTCATAATTCTCTCTTTTAGAAGATAAAGAGAAAAAAAGAGAGAAAGGAAAAAATACTGGAGAACTTGCCTCTGGTTTTATCTGTCTCACGGTTATCAGGTTCAGTTTGGTCTGAAAAATCTTTTAAGTTCAGAAATTAAGACCTAATGGATCTGGAGATGTTCTGTATAAAGGAATGTTAAAGCTCAGATAGCTTTCTTCCTATTATCAATGTCAAATCAAGTAATTCACTGGGAGGTGGTAGTCAGCTTGGCCAATTCTATTCTTATTTTTTCAAGCATCTAGTGCATCAATTTTAATTAATTTGCTTTCCAACCCAAATAATGTTCACTGGACTTCCTCTTAAATACAACCATTTTATCTTTTGGATTAGATTAAATTAGAGGGGAGGTTATATTAACAATTATACTAAAAGTTGTATTTTAGCATCTGTTTCTTTTGGCAAGCCATTAGTCTGGGCTAGAGTTTGTTAGTTGACATACAACATATTTCTCTGTGCAAAAGTGTCATGTCATGTGCAAAAATAGTAGAAGAGCATTGCCTTAGTGACCATGCCAAAATGCCTGTTACAAATGTTGGCAGTTCCAAAAGTTGCAGGAGGGCTGCAACTTTAGGAAGGGAGCTGAACAGAGTCCATGAAAAATCTTTTTTGCCATTGTATTTCAGTCATTCTAAGTTTTAACTGACATTTCCCACACAAGCACGAGAACCAATACTTGAATGTATAATATTTATAAGAGTATTCAGGAAGTACTTGACTTACAGGCAGAGTTGACGACTTCTCCACACTAAATTGAGCTTATCTGTTTAATGTTAGACTTTCACATCATATGGTGATAGCATCACATGTATCTATCATTTCTCAGTCAGTGCTTTTACTTTTTCTCTTGCACAGGAAGAAAGGTAAAAAGAGCTTTATTCAACAACTGCAATAGAAAGTAGTGTTGGTGTTATGCTGCTGTAGAGGAAGTTTCCATGTTAATTTTTAGGATTTTCAGGTAACCAGAGTAATCACCAAAGAGTGAAGCAATCTGTAAAAAATGAGACCTCTGAGTGTAAGAAGTCTGCCTAAAGATGAGAACTGTAATGCTACAGTGACTTGATGCCTTGTGCAATTCCTGCAACATGTCCAGCATATTAATGTTAATACCCAGGAGAGCTATACAGATTTAGTCTTGGAGCAGCCCTTATAGAGACTAGAGAACAGTGTACCATAGAGGTTTATAGCCAGGTTATCACTTAAATAATAGACTCATTTTGATGTTTCATTGGCTTTGTAAATGTCTGCAGATGTGGAAATGTCAGCCACATGGAAGGTATGATTTAAAAGGAGCAAAAAGTTTGTAGGTGTCATTCATCTAAGGATAGCACTCTTGCTCTTTCTTGCAGTTAGTACTGAGATAATTGAATCACTCCCATGGTTGCATGAGGCGTTCCTAAGCATCTACTCAGATAACACCATGGTTCCTTATTGCATATGCCTTTTAAGAATGATGATTGTCACTGTGTTTTCAATGTGCAGTTGATATTATCTTATAAAATCCATTTTCAAACTGTTATTCTAAGGGAGAGATAATGATTCTTACTTCAAGTAGGATTTCATTAGTCCAGTATTTTTTAAGATAAAAATGTTGAGTCTATATCTACCCCCATATTCAGTAGGGTAGATGTCATTATTTAAACTGTAATAGAATGAAAAAATGGTGAGGGAAGTATTTCTCCATTAGGAAAATTTGTGTCTGGTCTAACTTCATGCCCTGTAAACAACTGCTGATAAGATAAAAGGAGAAAAAAGCAAAGATTCTTGACTGAAAGAAGATAAAACATTAAAGAGGCAATTGGCATATAATTAGAGCTTAATTCCAATTATTTAAATGTCACTTACCTGAAAATTCATGTTATCTGAAACAAATTTGTATTTTCCTCACATTTAGGAAGGAACCTGATACTGCTTCATCTAACACTGAATTTAGGTAATAGATGGGCATATATGCCTGCACAAGAACTGATGGGAAGAGATCAAAGTGGAGGGGGTCTTGGGAAGGAAATAAGAGGGCAGAGGTGTGAAAAAACTCCTAGCATTATATGCAAACTGAAGCCCCTTCCTGTGTGCAGGTTTTGGCATCTAAAATGTTAAGCACATAAAGATCACTGTACACATTTTTAAAGTCAATATAGGAGATCAATAGCTGCCTACCATGCTCAGAACAGGCCAGCTAAGAGTGCGTGAGGTTTGTACGCACATTGATTCATTCAGTGGCAAGCTCTGCAACTTCTTAAGAATATTGAGTCTAAATCAGACTTATCACATGCCATCTGGGTAGAGTATAGAACCATAGAATCATAGAATCATTTAGGTTGGAAAAGACCTTCAAGATCATCGAGTCCAACCATTAACCATGCCCACTAAACCATGTCCTGAAGCACCCTGTCCACTCGTTTTTTTAATATCTCCAGGGATGGTGACTCAACCACTTCCCTGGGCAGCCCATTCCAATGTTTGACAACCCTCTCAGTAAAAAAATTTTTCCTAATATCTAACCTAAATCTCCCTTGCCTCAACTCTTGTCCTATATCCAGCCACCTGACAGAAGAGACCAACACCCACCTCACTACAACCCCCTTTCAGGTACTTGTAGAGAGCGATAAGGTCTCCCCTCAGTCTTCTCTTTTCTAGACTAAACAGCCCCAGTTCCCTCAGCCGCTCCTCATAAGGCTTGTGCTCCAGGCCCCTCACCAGCTTGGTTGCCCTCCTCTGAATGCAATGACTATGAAAACAGCTGACTCAGGACTGGTAGCAGTCTTGCAGCAACATTACAGAATTTAGGGCAGGCCAATTTTGCTTGAATTGTTTTGCAGTCCACTGCTACATGTAGACTCATCTGTGGCCTTGAAATGGGTTTAACCTCTATCTGGTGTTACACTAGTTGGCTGAAGCTGTGGCGGACGTTCCAGCTGCAGCAGATGTTCCAGCTGTGGCAGGCTTATGGTGGCATAGCAGTGCTAGTTCTACCATTTACCTTTTATTTTAAACTCTGCAAAGTTGTTCTTTCCAGGTATTTTAAATTACAATGATTAATTTCCATATTGAAACCAAATAGAACAATGCTTTATAAAAAGAAGAAAAAATACCTCTGTAAGCATGTAAAATAATTTTGGCAGATCAAACATTTTGTTAAAGCATACCAGCCTTATAGAACTTCTGAAATATTAAGATCAAGAATGTCTTTCACTTAGTATTTGGTTAGGTCTAAATCTCATTTGCTGCTTGTACATACTACTCTAAAAATTTGGTGCTTAAGAGTTATCTGAATGTTCAGACATTTCATATCAAACTGCATCCAAGCTTTCTTGATTTCTTAGTCACCAAACTATGCAATAATAAAAATGTAATTAGAATGTAGAAAATTTCATTAAAGTAACTGCACAGATCCACTGACTATGTTGAAAAGTACTTTGCACCAATAGCGACTTGTGATTAATATGGTTACTGTGAATCTGGGAGAAGCATTTATACCAAAAATGCGTAACTAAGACCCATATTCGTTTTTGAAGAACATTAAAGCTGCTGAAAATATCAACAAAATTAACTGCTGGATTTCAGATCCCAGCTAAAATAATCTAGGAAAATGATGAAAGTGTAAAAAGTGGAAGAGAGAGGTTTCAAGTGTGAGAAAAGGAAACAAGACAGTAATGGGATAGGGAACTGAATACAAAAGGTAGATAAAATTGTTAGACAATGAAAAATATAACTTCCTCAAGTTTTGCAATTTGTTTGAATGACTAAAAGTGAAGTTAAATTTAATCCAGCTTGCATAAGCATGTCTGGTCTTATCTGAACCTTTTTTTTTACAAAATTGTGCGGAATATATCAAAACTAGGTTATGTTTCACAACATTTTCAGTATTTTTTCGATTTTTTTCACTCATTTTTCAAACTGTTTCCTTAATAGAAAGACTTCAAAATTCATGTCAGAATATTACTAAATTTTCTTACTGCTAATAAAAATTTTGTGTTTGGTTTGAATTCTAGCTGTGGTTTGGGTCAATTTTTATCTTTTGGTAACAGGTCACTGCCACTGGAAAAAAGTAGAGGTTATTTTTACATGTTCTGCTCCTCCCTAAGGGAATGAAGTGTGTAGTGTGAAGCAATGAAGCAGTACATTTCCATCTCTGTTATGAATTTACCTGTCTATTATTCATAGGAAAAAGAAATGTTTTACAAGTTTTATATCTAGGTTTGGTAGATGCTAAAATGCAGCTCTATATTTCCTGAACCATTAAGAAATGGTTTTTCCTTCAATGATAATATAAACTGTGACATCGGAGGGTGTTTTATCTTCAGTACTAGTAAAAGGATTTAATCACATACTGTTACTCATTAATCATTTCTCACTTCCATGTGGAAACTGCCTGTTAGAAGACAGGAGATTTCTTTTCTTTAGGTAGCTGAGTTCTGACAGCAACTAAAGGAAACTTACTGAAGTGCAGCTTTAAGGATTACTGATGATTAGCAATATTTACTCAATGCTTGTACAAATGATCAGACATATGGCTCCACATTGCACAGCCACAGAGGTGGGAGAAATAGTGATGGAGAATGCCTCAGCTCTCTCCTCCATTGTGCCCTTGCTTAGAATCATGAGTAGCATTAGGAAAAAAAGAAAAAAGAAAACTAGCGTCTATTTTCAGATGCTATCATGTATTAAATTCAGTGGTTCCAAAAAGAAGGATTTGAATCCCAAAATTCTAGCTTAGAGTCTTATGTCATTAGTAAACTATATATTCTTCAAATTCACAAGATTTGCAATATATTGGGAAATGTCTGCATTATTTAGGTCTCCCTGGGAAGATGAAGCATTTGACCATCATTTGAATAATGTAGAGACATTTTCGTCTGTAGCATTGCCCTTTTCCCTCACCTTGTGGCTAACAATATAATTACATGAGAATATGCAAATAATCAGATTTCCTAACTCCCCACAGCAAATATAACTTGCATTTTGCTCATCCTCAAACCTTTGTGGAAGTCCTTTAAATGTCTTCAGTATGTGCTTGAGTACAAAAAAAAAGCAGATGAGTGGAAGCCAGAGACATGTTAGCATATCACTTATTAGCAAAAAAAAGCTTAGTGAAGCTTTAGTGAAAGACATTTAAAACTTCTTAAATTTTAGCTGATAATGCCCCTTTCTTACTTTTGTAATTACACCAGAGAAATATGATGACATTTTGGTATAATTTTGTGATTCATATTTAGTTTTACAGCTTTAAAGGTAAATGAGGTAAGAATGGCCTCAGCTGGTGGAAGTCAGTTCAGTTTCACTCTAGCTGGTGCAACAATGCCTACTGGATAAGAATCTAGCTCATTATTTTTTTAGGATTGTATTTTCTTTTACAGTTATGACTCTTGCTTAGACATAGTCTAGGTAATGCTCTGTGGGCTGGATGTAAGCTGTAGAACTCTCATATCAGGTCCACTCTCTCCTCTCTAGTAAAGTGACTAATTGGGTCTGAAAATGAAACATCTCCACTGTTGGCATACAGCTCAGGTTAGAATCAATCTGCTGGAGTACAACGAGGGTTGGGGTGGCCCTGTCAGTAGCTGCAGTGATCTAATCACACAGCTAGTGCAGAAGTAGCCTGTTGTGTTACAGACAATCTCAGATATGCTGACCGTCTCCCCTGTTCTCTGCTGGCCCACCAGCAGGCACTTTGCAGTATGTCCAGGCAAGCAGCTGAGGTTTGTGCACAGTGTAGAGAGATGTGAGATCCAGGATCACGTGGACCATGCCGAACCATTCTCATGTGCAAGGTGAGAAGATGGGCTGGAAACATGGCCATAAACAGAGCTGAGTGAAACAGTGCACATCAAGATGAGGGAGATGAGTTCAACACCTCTGTTAATGGTCTGGAAGAGGGAGAAGATAGCAAGACTATTCAATCTGTGAATGTTACTAAATTTGGAGGAAGTACTGAGGACAAAAATATATTTCAGGAGAACTGTAAAATTATGGGCTGACAAGAAAGGAAGATTCAGCTTAGAAACTGTAAAGTAGTATAACAGAACAACAAAACACCAAGGAAATACAGGGCCTTGTGGTGAAAAACCTGGAAAAAAATTGATACCAGAAGAGATGGGGAGGAAGCTGGGAACAGTGAAACAGTTAGATTACTGACTTCATGAGTCTGAAAATTACAGATAAAGTTCTAATATTGTCCTAAGTAAGAAACTGAAGATTTTTTTTTTCCATTTTAAATTCATCTGTCTTTCCGTTTGTAAATAATCATTCAAATTAACCCCCAAATCTTTTAAGAAGAACAAAATTCAAGCCTTTCCTCTACGGTGACTTGCAGGAAAATTGTACCTAACCTACATTCCCCTTCAGAATTGATCAGAAAGTAAGATATCAAATTTCTTTTCACCACCATTCCCTGCTCCATCAGTTCCCTGTCTCTCTTGACATCTTCTTAGCTTGCCTGGATCAGTTGAGAGTATACTGTTGACATTTCATAATGTGGGAAGACTGGATATTTTAGCATCTAGGATGAGGGGGAAGAGAACACTCACAATTACAGGAAATTATCACAAATAATTAAAAGGATTAAAATTAAGTTTGAAGCCTATGATACCGTAAGCCTTGGTGGTTCAGTAAGCATTGGTTTATATACACAGGAGTAAAGTACTACTGGTTTAGGTTGCTGAAACAACACACCGCACCACAGAGCTGGAAGGTAAAGTCTTAGATTAGATGTGAAAGGAGGATGTAATGTCATTGAATTGCTCAGAGCTTGCACCAGAAAATCAGAGATAAAAATCTGTTTTAAAAGCCAAATGTGAAAGATAAAAGTAAAAATGTAATAGAGCTTTTATTCAGTGGCAGGGAAGAAGCACAATATTTTTCACAGGAATTAATTTTTTACAGTATTTTATTTTATGTGTGAAATGTAATAGGTGCACATAACATAATAATGCACAGTTTAAAAAAAAATTACTTAGTATAGAATCTTTTTTTTTCATGAAAAATATTCTGCAATTGCCTGCATATCAGGGATAATTACAGACTGTAATTTAAACACATAATGCTATGATAAATAATCTTTACTTATTCAATGAGAAAATTCAAACAGTTATTTCTTAAGGTTTAAATTTGCTATTTTATATATAACTTAAAAAATTTATAAAGTAGGCACTGTGCTGTCACTGAGTATTATGTCAGTCAGAGGTATGCATTGCTACTTATTTTTCTTAGAGATTTACAGTAAGTATCAATAGAAAATATTGGAGACAAAAAGTAAACTTACATTTTTTACCACATAGATTTTCAGTATGCTTCCTTGTAAGAGAGGGCTGATTAGTCAAATACCTCAGTAGGTGGAAGTTTCAAGAAATTATCTATAAATTTTATAGCCATATATTCAGTATAATTGGATGCTTGTTGACATTACCTTTGGATTATGTGAAACTTTCTGCCTTACAAATAATTTATTCTTTAAGGGAGATTTTGTATCAACAAATCTGTACCTCTAATGAAGAGTTTCTGTTTCAGCAGGACCATCCTATTAAAGAACTTTCATGACAAATTCAGATTGTCCTTTTCTACTATCTTTCCTTAAAAAAGACAATCCATTAACTGGAAAACAAAGAAACAAACAATCAAGCAAGCAAACAAAAAACCACCCCATCTCCCATTAAAAAAAAAAAATCCTATTTTACTGTGAAAACTGAGGGTTTAATTTTCTTTTTATTTTTCTGAATTTTAAAATCAACCTTAATCACCTAAATGCACTGATTTCAGAAGTACTGAATATTTATAGCTCAATGATACCTGGTAGATGATGAACAATTTTGAAAATCTAACAGTAAACTAGATTTCATCTTCCTTGTTTAAAAATCTTATTAATGTACATTAATTTGGTTCACTTTGCATTTTGAATTTAAATTTTCATCATAGAAATTAGTGCTCTTCAGGTTATGAGCAAGACTGTCAATTTGCCTCCCTTCCCCATCATTTTTCACTGGTCTATTAATTACAAATTATTTTTCCTTAATACCTCTTAATTACATTATTATTTTTTTTTTTTGTCCTTTCTCTTGTCCCTGCAGCTGCTGCCCTATAACACATCTGTCAAAGCAGGTGTTCTGCATTCATTTTCAACACAATCGGAGAAATTTCTTTTAGTGTAACTTTGAAGATAGGAAATTACTGGTTATTATTGGCACTTGTTATAAATCTGTTTCATTTCCTACTTAATGTTTTCCTGTGGTATTTATTATCAAGGCATTTAGAAAACTTTTTATAACTTTGGCAGGATTCCAGATTTATACCCATATGTTAAGATGATAATAGCACCTCCAGAAGAAGACTGGTCTTGGCCTTTATATTTTAATGTTAATTAACTGACTTCATGTTGGAGAAAGCGACTCCTACATATCTATTATTTCCTTTTAGATATTCCCACTGGCTTGCATATTGCTGGCAGAATTTTGTAAATAGATTAATTCTATATAACCTTTTGCCTTCTAATAAAATGTTCACATTTGGAATTCCCAGAAGGTAGTTTTATATCTATTTTTTTCACAGTTGATTAGAAATCCATCAGCACTATACAAGCATTTTCTGCTTGCACATTGTTTGAACCATTAAGTACTTTGTCAGCAAAATCTCAATTTAATTTCATTTTGGCCAACATTAATACTGTTTGTGCCTATCCATTAATTCAGATGTGTTCTTTTACTTTCACTGCAATTGCTGAAGATTAGAAGTTGTTCAGAAGATTGGAAGGCAAGGCAGCCTGGGGCAAGACCATTTTTTGAGAAGACCAAAGGTGCTTTATGTAGTGATCACTTAACAAGGGGAAAAAGCTCATAGTAAACTCGTTCTAATTTACCTCTATCTATTACTCACATAGCACAGCTGTAACTTCTTGCCATATAAATTGAATCCAGATCCAGTCCCTAGATTGTTTTCTAAGCACTAATTACCAGTAGACTACTCACAGGACTAGTAAATCAGCTGGCAAGAAATGAAGAAACAGAATAATTCCTTTGATGAGCATTCAGCATGAGAAAACTTAAGGGACTGGAAAGCACTAGATAACAAGGGGCCTTTTACTATTTAGAAGCAAATGTGTACATTCGCCAAACTTTGGCCAAAAGCCAAACTTTTTGTGTTTGGCTTACCAATTAAAATGAGGAACAAGTTAAGACTTTTAAGAAATTTACAGGCAAAGTGTTAAAGATAGCTGAAAGGGAAAAAAAATATATCTGCTTTGGGCCATTTTCCAAAGAGAGGGACAAAAGGAAAGGGTCACTGATGATGCCTTCTGGAACAATTTAGGATACCACTTACAGCTTCTAAATAGACTGATTTTACTTATCACTGTTAATAAAAGCAAAATCTTAAAATAGTAGAATTTTACAGTATTTATCAATTTAACATGTGTCTATAAATAGATACAAAAAAGCTGTGCCAAAATATATTTTTTTAAGAATTTATCATGAGAAAATCTATGGCTAAGTCTGAAATTCTGTCACATTGAACTTGGTGCTATCACTTTCATTTATTTTATTGAGCATACAATGTAATACATTGGTCTGTAATTTTGGCTGTATACTTTTAATATTTAGTTACAGATCTTTGAAGGGTACAAGCATTCAAGCAGATATTGTACTTGTTATTTGGGAATGTCACATGGAAGGCAGATTCTTTTTTGTTTATTGGTTGGTTTTGTTTTTTAAGGGTTGGAAGAACAGTATGCCTTTGATTTTTTGGGAGGAAGAATTTTTCTCATAATATGATTTGTAGTCTCACCACAGCCTTTGGATGCAGCAGGAAAATGTAAGATCTGAATCTAAGGACAGAAACTGACCATCCCTATCGGGCTGCCTATCTAATGTGGGCATGATTATCTGTATATGTCTGTCATGGTTTAAGCCCAGCTGGCAACAAAGCACCACGAAGCCGCTTGCTCACTCCTCCCCCACCGGTGGGATGAGGAGGAGAAAATATAATTGAAAAGCTCATGGGTCAAGACAAGGACAGGGAAGGATCATTCACCAATTGTGGTCATGGGCAAAAGACAGACTTAACTTGGGGGAAAAAAAAAAATCAGTTTAATTCACTACAAATCAAATTAAAACATAGATAATTAGAAGTACAACCAAATCTTAAAACACCTTCCTCCCACCCCTCTCTTCTTCCCAGGCACAGCTTCACTTCCAAATTCTCTACCTAACCCCCCCAACAGTGCAGGGGGATGGGGGATGGGGGTTGGGGTCAGTCCATCACACATTGTCTCTGCTGCTCCTTTCTCCTCAGAGGGAGGACTCCTTACTCTTCCCCTGCTCTAGCGTGGGGTCCTTCCCATGGGTCACTGTTCTCCACGAACTTGTCCAAAGTGAGTCCTTCCCACGGGCTGCAGTTCTTCACAAACTGCTCCAGCGTGGGTCCTTTCCACAGGCTGCAGTCCTTCAGGAGCACACTGCTCCAGTGTGGTCTTGCCACGGAGTCACATCCTTTTTTGGGCACATCCATGCGCTCCAGCATGGGGTCCTCCATGGGCTGCAAGAGGCAGCTTATTCACTTAAAACTACCATTACAAAATCTCTGTGCTGTTAAGAAGCTACCACCTCTTCTAATTATCCCATAGGAGAACTGTAGGAAAAACTACCAAAAGAAAGGCATGCAAAGAATATTAACCAAGTATATGGGTGTTAAAGTCTCTCTACTTTACCAAATGAACATTAAAGATTTCTTTCTGATTAATTAATTCTGATTGGCAAATCACATCTGCAATAGAACTAAGAAACTTGTGCAGAAGACATTGTGAATTTTTATAATAATGCTTCCACTATCGCAGATCAAAACTTTATTTTCTGAGTTTGTAGACATGCATTTCTCTCCTGTACTGTCTGTTCTATGTACGTAGTCTGGTACCTTAAAGTTAAATTGGTTAGCTGAGTGATATAGAAATGAGACACAGTTCATGCTTGAAAGATTTGTAGTCTTAAATTCTGTCTCCAGAAAGAAGAGGAAGGCCATTCCCAAAAATATAGTTTATTGACAATCTATTAACCCATAGTTCCACAGCTGGTTTACTCAAGTAGCTTTTTTTTGAATGTGAGCTTTAAGGTACAGTATTTTTGTTCGTACTCTGAACAGTCCTTCAACTTGGAACAGTGAAATTACATAGCACAAGGGTAAAACTTGGAGGAGCTTGCATTTTGATAGTAGCTATTACTTTTGATAGTAATATTACTTATCAAAATAGTGAATAAGTGTTTAAGGTTTCGCATCACTGAAATGCTCATTCATACAGAAAAGTGAACAAATTTCAAGCAGTTTACTTATGGGGCAGCTAAAGTTTAAGATAATGAGGAGTTTGCACTTGATTGGTATGAGTCATGTTACACATTTTAAGTGAGAAGAGTATACCGATCACATCAGAGTGCTAGGAACCTAAGTGAGCCGTCACAAATGACTTGTAAATAGAACCAGGCCAGACTATTTAATTATATTGGTGCTACCAGGAAGGAAATACTAATTTTACATGTCGGTTAGTGTATGTGAAAAGTGGCATGTTAAATACAGAAGAAATAGATACACGAAACAGTACTTATTTTTCTTCCATTTTTAAATCAAAATTTAAAAGCATTTATATCATTATTTCAGAGTTGTGCCCATAGTTTCACTGATTCTAGGATTACACTCTTCAAGAATAGGCTGCAGAAGGGAAAGATCATGAGCCAATGATTTTTAAATATTTTTTTTCTTGAAAAAAAAACAACTTTGCTTTCAGGATGGTCAAGGAATGTTCATCTGCAAGTGGGTATTTTTCCAAGATAGATATGTGAAAGTATTTTAATGGTAGTCCTGACCAGCACTGGTTAGACTAGGTGTAGACTTTACAGGTAAGTTTATAGATATTTGTTGTACAGATGGCTATGCCTATGCCACTCATCTTGACTTTATAATCAGTGGAGAGAAATAGGCACTTTGGTGATAGAAAAGACCTCATTTTGAGGTACTATCATTTTCTTTTATCTGTGGAGTCTAGAAAACTAACTCACACAAAGTTTTCCATAAGAAGCGTTAACTATCTGGTAGTTGGACCATACCATAACTTTGCCACAATTGCAAGTTATTACAGTATCCAGTAAGAAGATGCAGTTCTAGTTGATAATGCAACCGATTTTCTCAGAAACAACCAAGAAACAGAATTAAAACAGCACAATGAAGGTTTATTCACTCTAATTAATAGGAAAAGGAGGGAAGTTTGCCATAGAGAAAAACAAACAAACAAAATGTTTCAAGGAGAATGATGCAGAATTTGGATAGTGAAACTTCAAAATTAAAAAGTACAGAACTACTTGAGCCCTTCCTCACAAAAAACTGAGTGACTATCTTATGACCATGATTATCAGATATTATTAAGGAGTTATTAAGAGTTGGCTTGAAAACTCTAATGGAGTTTTGATTTTTCAGGAAAATACTTCGTAAGTTGTTGCATACATTATAAAAAATAGAGCCTCAGGGAAGATATTTGTGAAAATTAAAAGGCTATTTTAGAACATTGCTGCTTGTTGTTTGAACTGGTAAATATCACAATAATTCTTATGAATTATTTTGCTAAAATATTGGTTTACTTATTTATTTGGATATACCAAAAGTGGTAGCTGTAAAGCACAACTTGAGGCTAATATTATAAAAGAAAGCATTTTATTTTCTATTAAAAATTACATTGTTGCAGCTTTAGAATATGCAGAAAACTTCTGCTCCAAGATATATAACCTTTAGGCAAATTAGTGAATCATAATTTGATTCTTATTTGCTTAGATAATACCATTTCAATTTAAAAAAAAAGATAAAATTTCTGATTGTTTTTACTTTAAATTTATAGCTTAAAGAGCTTAATGGGCATTTAATGATAGCCTCTAAAAATATCAGGTAACAGTGGCTGTTATGTGTGAGTTGCAAAAGTTTAAAAAGGGAATGTTTAACAGCACATATGCCTCCTGGAATCTCTTCCAAGCTACTTCCAAGTCCAAATAAGATCACTGATTAGGACAATACCATTCAGTATTCATTAATTTTTCAAACATTGTTTCAGGTAATTTTTGTGTTTAGTTGCAAAGGAATTTTAACACTGATTTCATTGGTAGTGGGATCAAGGCCTTCTGAAAAGCCTCCATAAAGACCATATGTGCACACTTGGATGACTTGTTTTGGAGTGGTCAAATATTGGCACCAGACAGTTGTAATGCAAAGGTTTGTTGATTTATCTTATTTCTTGTACTCTTTATAGTTTCACAAGAGAAACTGATTTTAGTAAATGAAGAACTAGTTCTTAAGTAAAAATATATAATGAAATGTAATCTTTAAAATAACAACAGTAATAATAGTAATAGTAATAATATTAGTAATAAAGAAAAATTAATGTAAAAAAAAATAATCTGTTACTAGTTTTTTTTACTAAATGTGTAAAACCTCATGTCCAAACCATCTCATCTGTGCTAGAACAATCTATTGCATTTTTCTTAAATTCAACATGGCCAAATGCACTCCAAACCCATCCTGGGGATCATATGTTTAGCCTTTTAACACAACAATCAGATAAAATAATAGAGTAGGAATATCACCTCCTGAGGACAAAACCAGAAGTGGTAGGAAGACTTTGTATGGTCTGGCACAAAGGAAGTTATAAAGTGAAAATTACCATATGCCCAGTGACAAAACCAGGAAGGGCTGTAAGCGTGAGCCGGTCCCCATATGAGACTAATTAAATACATACCTGAATTCAGTTCTAGCCAGTTGGCAGAGAAAGAAACACATAGAACAGTAATGAGTTGTGATATCATGGGATAGTATGTTCAAAGCTGCATGTCAAGGAATAGAAAATACAAAAGAAGTGTAGATGTATTGTGTTTGCATGGCAAGATTTGGGTAGCAGCGGGGCTACAGGGGTGGCTTCTGTAAGAAGCTGCTGGAAGCTTCCCCCATGTCCAACAGAGCCAATGCCAGCTGGCTCCAAGAAGGACCCGCTGCTGACCAAAGCCAAGGTCATCAGCAACAGCGGTACTGCCTCTGAGATAACAGATTTAAGAAGGGGCAAGAAAACCCCAGGGCAATTGCAGCCGGAGAGAGGAGTGAGACCATGTAAGAGAAACAGCCCTGCAGACACCAATGTCAGTGAAGAAGGAGGGGGAGGAGGTGCTCCAGGCGCCAGAGCAGAGATTCCCCTGCAGCCCGTGGTGAAGACCATGGTGAGGCAGGCTGTCCCCCTGCAGCCTGTGGAGGTCCACAGTGGAGCAGATATCCACCTGCAGCCCAGGGAGGACCCCACACGGGAGCTGTGACCCTGTGAGAAGCCCATGCTGGAGCAGGCTTCTGGCAGGACATGTGGACCTGTGGAGAGAGGAGACCATGCTGGAACAGTCTGTGCCTGAAGGATGACACCCCATAGAAATGACCCACACTGGAGCTGTTTATGAAGAACTGTAGCCTGTGGGAAGGACCCACCTTGGAGAATTTGTGGAGGACTGTCTCCTGTGGGTACCGACGCTGGAGCAAGGGAACAGTGTGAGGCGAGTGAAGCAGCAAGGACAAAGTGTTACAGACTAGCTGCAACCCCCATTCACTGACCCCCTGCCCCACTTGAGAGGAGGAGTTAGAGATACTGGGAGTGAAGTTGAGCCTGGGAAGAAGGGAGGGGTTAGGGAAGGTGTTTTAAGTTTTGGGTTTATTTCTCATTACCCTACTCTGATTTGATTGGCAATAATCTCCTCGAGTCAAGCCCTTTTTGCCCATGATGGTTACTGCTGAGTGATCTCTCCCTGTCCTTTTATCAACCTATGAGTCTCTATATTTTTTCTCCCCTGTACAGTTGAGGAGGGCAAGTGATAGGCTTGGTGGGCACATAGCATCCAGCCAAGGTCAATGCACCACGGGACTACAGCTAAACTACAGAGGCTGCATGACTGCTTGGTTAGGCTGAAGTAAATACATTGAGGTATGCATCACACACATGCACACAAATCTGAGACAGTACCCTCTTTTGCTTGTTTTTTATCTACACATACTTCCTAGTCAATGAAGGTTTGCGGGTTTTTTTGGAGGAGGGAGTTTTCTTTGGTCGTTTGTTTAATAGAGATTACTGGGGGGGCGGGGGGGAATTAGTCATCCTTACTTCCTGCAATCTCTTTGGTTTGTTTGTTCTTCTTTTATTGGAACAACTTTCCTTCAGCGTACAGAACTGTACACAGCTAAAAATAGGATTTTAGAAAAAGTATTGAGGGCACTAAGGAATTATTAGTTTCACATGTTAACTGTCCTGTTTTTCAAAGTTTCATAAGCAAATATTTGCAAAGGTTCAGGACAGTTTCTTTCTCAGTATGCCTACTAAGAGCTGAATCTTTGTTCTTGACAGTTCAGAAAATTCATATCTTGGGATGATCCATTTATTTACTAAAGCTCAGGTTTTGTGCAGAACTAAGCTGTATTGAACCAAATTGCTTTTCAAGTGAAGCTGAGCTGGAGTATTTGCTTCATTTTATACATTGCAAAATAAAATCCCAGCTAGAATGACCTTTGTAAAAGTCTATTTGATAAATTTATTCTGTTAGAGTGAATAGGTGACTTACTAAATTTTTTAAAGTGATTTCATAGGAAGAGCTCTACACAACTGTCTCACTACTGTTTCTTTCCTTAATATTTCCTTCTTTCATGTTTTAGAGGTTTTTTGCCTTGTTTTCTTCATTTTCTTACTAAAAAAAGTTAGTATTTCTTAATTGAACACACATTTTTCTTTTCATCTCACTGGTAGCTGGTCATGGCCTTCAATGGCATTGAATTTTATATCTGACATTGCTAGCTTTATGCCCACAGTTACATTCTAATTTTTTTGGCTTTTAAATGAGAGTTAAATGAAGACTACTTTTAATCAATGTACAGTTACTCATAATACAGCTATTTTTAGTTCTTCCTGCTTCTGTGGTTCACTGAGAAGTGTTATCAGCTGAAGACCCTCATAGATAAGAAAATGGGCAATGGTCATTTTGTGACCAGCAGCATAATGGACTCTTTGCTAAAAATGACTTATAAACTGCCCTGTACTTAAGCATCCAGATACTTCCCTATTGTTTGTGATCTCAAAGATTGCTATTGGATTTTCATTCTGAGCACATGGGTGATCTCAGTAGACACAGATCCATGGCTTCTGCAGCTTGTAAAATAAACAATAGGAAACGACTTCATCTTGTCTAGCCTCTTAATTTAATTTTGTGGTACAACTTCATTAGTACTAGAAAAGCCTAGTATTTCTCCCTTCTCTCTCTCTCTCTCTCTCTCTTCTTCATAAGTATAACAACTCTCCTTTCTTCTCTCTCCTGACATCAGGTCTACAAAAAGTTCATTGACAATTTGCAGAGATAATCACAGTGGATCTCAGCAAAGTACAGCTTGCATTCAGAACGTGGTTTCCAAGAAAGCTGCCTTAATATAAAGACATTTGTAAGCATTTGGAAATGTGAAAGCATAAATTCTTTTTCAGTAGAGAATAAATGCAGACATGTTAATCAAAAAGTCTGTAAGAAATGAAAATGACATAAACCAGGGTTAGTGTCAATCCCATATTTATAATTATTGATTGCTTAGCATTCTGACACTTGGAACTTAGACCAACAGTTCAGCTCAATGCAACTAAAGCCTCCTTCATTGGCAACGTTTTGAAATCTCCCCTTTGTGTCTTGCCCTATCCTGCAAAATCCACACCACAAATCCATGGTCCCAGATAGGGCTACCTGGCCTTTCTCTAGCAGACCAGCTCAACATCTGATTCATTCTTCATAAATATAGCCATGGTGCTTCATTCCAGTTCAGCCCTCTTCCAGGATAATAGTGACAGGTACACTTACAACTTATTCCCAGTAAGATTTAGAATTCGTGGATTGGAAGAACTCCAAGACAGAACAGTACCAGAACAGATAATTTATTCTTTCAGAAAAGACACGTCATATTTCCTCAGCAATTACAGATTTTCTGTCTGATCTCTATCTTTTACTAGTTTGTTAACAGTGAGCTGCTTTGCTAGCCTATGTTTATTGTAGTCTTAGCTCAACTTTTTTTTTTTTTTTTTGGGGTGTGGGGAATATTTGTACCATTCAAAAAATGCTTAACAAACAGTAAAAATGTACCAGATAAAAAACTGTCTAGAAATGTTTTACTTAGATTGTATCTTAAGTTTTCCAACAAAATTTATGATGCTTTACAGATATTTAAGTGCTTCCTCTTCAGGGGAAAGAAGGGATTTCTTTTTCTTTTAAACTTTTGAATTCTGGAACTCACATTTGTAATTATAGATAAAAGACCAAGACAATTTTAGTAGGTCTGGGGTTTCATTGTTTTGTTCTGTTTTGTTTTTTAACTATATGTGTTTTAGTTATTTCATATAGGGCAAAAATAATCACAAGGAAGATTTTGCAAAATCAGTGTTGGAATGCTGGTTTTATTGGGCAGTATTGGAATATTCTGGAAATTGCAGAATGAAGTGCAGATGCAGGCTTTGATCTTACCTCAAAAGCATGCTACAAGCTAGTTTGCTACATAAATCTCAGCATGACAATACATCATTTTATTGATGATGACTGTGGGTAATGCTCCAGTATGAGAAAAAGTCTATGTGTTTTGATGCTCCTGTGCTTTCCTCACTTGCTGTTTTGCAGGCTGCTGGAGGTGACGTGCTGCACAGAAATGTCACTTGATATAGTGGTGCATGATTAAATATCACCAACGAAATATCACCACCTAGAACATAGGTGATGATGATTTACACTCCTTTACAAGGCAGAGAATTATTTATGTTTACTAATTGTAGAGTGGGTTTATTTTGTGCCCAATAGTTCACATGGTACAGAAGGTCCACTCATCCAGTCTGAGTGGGGTCCAATTTTCTTTTTCTCCTGACTAAGGCAATTACCAAAGGATTTTGTTAGAGAAAACTTGGGCGCAGCTAAAGGAAGTGTGTTGTTTGTCTGACACCTTTTGAGAGCAGGGAGAGCTCTCTAATGTGTGTCTGTACATCATTTTGCTTATAATTAATAATAATAATGGACAAGACAGGAGGATAGAAAAAGAAATAAGATAAACATGATTAAGACTGAGATAAAGTTTTGATAAGATGAAGAGTACAATATTCAAACAAAAGAAAAACAGCACAACTTACCACTAGGAAAGAGGTGCAGCATAACAAGAGACAAATTGGAATGAAAGGAAGTTTAAAATTCTTGAATCTTATGCAAAAAGACAGCAGCTAGGCTTCTTGGGGTACGAACATCCAGAAAAATAATAAGCATAACTCCATAAATTGAAAAATTGTAAAAGATATGAAGTATATTCTTTGTTGGACAAATCCTGCCTTTTTTGTCTTCTCTTGTTTTGAGCAAGTCCTTTGACCCTCTTGTGTAAAGAGTTCTCAGAAGAGTAGCTCCTTTAACTCTTGACATAAGTTATTGCTCTTTTAGGGTTTTTCCTGGTGTGTTAGTATTCTTTTTCAGTTCATTCCTTATCAGACCTTTGTGTTAAGAAGTTTATCCCTGCAGCTGTTATGTTCCTCTGCTGCTTGGTATACAACTGCCCAAAGACAACTGGACAGTTGTACATCACTAGAAATAAGTAGTAAATACCCGCTCTGGGGCAACAATGGGTTTTAGGTAAATAATACCAAACTTTTTCCCTTTGGACCATAATAGTCAGTTAAACCTATATTGTAGACTTGAAAAGTATGATCTCAAGAAGATGCGGGATTAAACTAAAATTTTCCAGGACAATTTTAAGTGTTTTCTACTGTACCTTTTAAACTATCAGTATATATGCCTTTCTCTGGAACTGTATCATTTCTTCTCCTTTAAGTGACTGAGCATGGTCCCACCACAGTAAGAACTGCTTATCCTTGTGAATGGTAGAAAATATAAATTTTTGAACATCCATCCTGACTGTTTCACAGAAGTTCTCACATTATGCATTTTTTTTCCCAGTGTACACTAAAATATCTCTGCAATTAAAATACATTTCTTGAATAAAGAAGTAATACATGTAGTCTTAGGAATTCTTTCTTATTTTTTGTACACTGCAAACATTTATATTTTTTTATATTTTTGTGTGTGCATTTGTTTTCTGTGGTTTTTTCTTAAGTGTAGCTTCATTTACCTAGGGCTTTATCTTTTTTTTCCCATATTTCTTAGTAGTTCATTTTAAGGCCCAATGCAGGGATTTTTTATGATGCTTTGGAAATTATTTTGTTTTTAAAATCTAATTGAGTGATTTATATCATGTTTTTCTTTACTAAGTATTTCATTCATTTGTTTGCAAATAGTAACATAGACTGGCCCCTGATTTAAGTAAGGTGAGGTAACTAAACCGTGTGCATCAGTACTGAGACTGTGTCAACTCCCCCCCTGTATAATAATAAGCTTATTTGTCCATGAAGTATTTTAAATAGTTTTAATGCAAGGTGTTGATTAACAAATGCATAAACCTTTTGAGAATAAAGCTGAAAAACTGAGGATAAATGGCACATGGAAATGCTCTATATTTATGGAGTCTATTATATCTCATGGCACAGATTATGTGAACTAGCAGATATTACACAAGTAGAGTTTGGTGTAAGGGCAATCTGTCCAAATCAAAGGACTTGGAAAATTTGTTTAAAAACAAATGCTCCTGAACAGTTTTAATTCTAGTACTTTTTAACTTTTGAGTTGGGTCTGTAATCTGAATACTGTTTAAAATTAATAAAGTGTGATAGACAGATGCTTGTATTTTAGATATCTACTTAATTTATATTTAATAACCTAGAGTGAGATGACTGGTATTAAAAAGGAAAAAGGAAACAAACAAACAAACAAAACAACCAAAAAAAAAGGATCACCGCAGTGATGAAATCACTGAAAATAAGAAGCATTCGATTTCTAGTTTTAATCTGAATTCGGGCTTCATCAGGAAATTATTTGCATGACCCAGTTAGGTCTAATCTAAACATTCAGCTCAAACTAACTCTAGATTCAACTTCTGCTTTTTATGCATATCTTACTTTTCTTGTTCTTTACTATTTTTGTTTTCAGGTAAGTGTATGCTCTGGGAATAAGGTATTGATATACTAAGTAAATGTAAGACCTGAATGAGTCAAAACAATTTGAAGAAGGCAATATTCTATATACTTTTTTCCATCATGCGTTCATGTACTCTTCTATTCCAAACAATATAGTAAAAGATATAAAAGAATATCTTTGTACACTCAAATCATAACCTCAGCAAAAATTGAAACAAATTTTTGACTGGACATCTTTGTAAAGCACATAGCTTAGGAGATATTGATTTGAACAACAATGGTAAAACCTATATACAACAATAGTGCATTTTGCCTCAATAATCTTTGCACTGACAACTAAAAAGAAAAGTGAGAGAAGAGTCTACTTAATGCAGGACACCTAAGATTCTTCATTAAATACATCAACACTTCTTTAGATACAGCAGAACAATAACTGCATAGAATATGTAAACCAGGAGAAGAATTTGTTACGCTTATGTTTACAGAACTAAAAAAAATTCAAAGTTACAACAAAAATATTACTAGGACTTGCTTAACACATTATTTCATATTAGCTGAACTGCAATAACTGCGCAATCTTACTCCACAGTGGGAACGAAGTATTTAGTTTACTGCAGGTTACTGCTGGGTAAAATTGTACACATACGCAATTACCAAGGACTAGTTGCTTCACAGTAATTTGCTACCTAGATTTAACATGTTCATATGCCAAAACAAGAGGTCTGAGGAAAAACATTGTTCTGCTTATTAAAGCCAAATGAATTGGCTCTCCCTGTGTTAGGCCTGTAGAAATAATGTTCATTAGCGCTTAAAGGAATTTGTGGTTAGAATTCATCTCAGCATAAAGCAGCCTCACAACTAAGAATTTTTCTGAAGAGTTGTATATCCACTCAGCAGAGTGTTTCACTAGGCTCTTGATTTGAAACAATTTGTATAATGGCAAAATAGAAGAGAGAAAATAGTTCACTGTGGCTTTCAAATGCATTGCAGTGGATCATGAATACAGTGCTATCAGTATTCTGTAGTCAGGCAAATATGTGTCTAACTCTAATTGTATGCTTTATCTTTTATATATTGCCCTGTAATTATGTACAAGCTAGACGGACAAAGAAAGGCTCACCTGGAAGTACCAAATCAATTCCAGTGTAAGGAGGTAAAGCTTCAGTAAATTTCACTCAGTAATGTTCTTCTTTGACCCAACATTTAATAGTAACCAAAATAAATATGCTAATTAGACTTGCCACCAAATCTGGAACCCAGAGGGATCATTAATAGATATTAATATTAATATTGCCCTGGTTTCAGCTGAGATAGATTTAATTGTCTTCCTAGTAGCTGGTATAGTGCTATGTTTTTGAGTTCGGTATGAGAAGAATGTTGATAACACTGAAGTTTTCAGTTGTTGCTGAGTCATGATTAGTCTGAAGTCAAGGATTTTTCAGCTTCTCATGCCCAGCCAGCAAGAAGGCTGGAGGGGCACAAGAAGTTGAGAGGGGACACAGCCAGGGCAGCTGACCCAAGCTGACCAATGAGGTATTCCATACCATGTGACGCCACATTTAGTATATAAACTGGGTGGAGTGGGGGTGGGGGGATCACCACCAGGGGACTAACTGGGCATCAGTCGGCGGGTGGTGAGCAATTGCACTGTGCGTGATTTGTGTATTCCAATCCTTTTATTATTGCTGTTGTCATTTTATTAGTGTTATCATTATCATTATTAATTTCTTCTTTTCTGTTCTATTAAACCGTTCTTACCTCAACCCACAAGTTTTACTTCTTTTCCCAATTTTCTCCCCATCCCAGCGGGTAGGGGGTAACTGAGTGAGCAGCTGTGTGGTGCTTAGTTGCTGGCTGGGGTTAAACCATGACAATATGATCAGCTATTTTTAAGAAGCTGTGTTTTTCTGAATTTACCTTGAACTGGAAAGTACATGCCTTGATGGAATTTCTTAACAGTTCTGTTCTGTCTAAATATTATACCTATCTATTCATTCTATTCTAACTATAAATCAGCACTGCTAGGGTTTTTTTAGCTGATCTTTGAAGCATGTTATATATATCTCATCTGTTATTTCAACTGTCCACAATGAGATGTTAACATCCTTACCTATACTGAATTTGAGATGACCATTAGAATCAGTGAGTGCAAAATAGAAAACAGTATTTACCATACTTTTTATTGATGCACCCTGGTCAGATAAATAATTGTATATAGAAGTTTACAATTCACAAAATCCCTATACATTAGATGTCTTGAAATGTGCATTCTAGAAAATTCCTGTCCATGTTCTGTGGCTTAGAAAAATGGAAAAATGATAAATCCATAACATTAATTTTTCACTGAAGACTGTTACTTAAAATAGCTGATGTTTACTTTTCCCACTCTTAGAATCACCTAGTTCTTTCCTCCTTTTAGTTTTTTTTTTACTCACACTTCCTCTTCTGTTGGTTCTGTGATCTTGCTACAATAATTCATACTCTTTCCTTCCATCAGACCTTGATCAGTTTTCTCCTGATATAAGAAGATAAAAAGGACTCAACTAAATAAACCTTACTGTCCAGTCAATAAACCCCACACCAATGTCCAGTCTCCTACAGTGGACTTTTTAACAGATATCTGTATAAAACAAAGCAAGCAGTACCTTAACATGTGCTCGAAGTCCCAGAGTTATACAATGAGGGATTAGAGCTATTACTAAAACACGGATTCACAGTCAAATGTCAGGTACTTTGTTTTACAGAAAAGTGGAATAAAACAGCTCCTTATGGCAAACATTTATTCAGTGAATAACTGGTTTTTAAGCACAGCTTTTTTTTTTCATTGAGTTTCAATCAATTTTTTATTACTATGTCCCTATTTTCACCGCTGTCCAGCTCTCCTCTTTCATGTTACAAGGTCTATTTTCCACAATAAAATATTATGTGCTACCTTATAGAAATATTTTTCAATTACTTTAAAAATAAATATGCCTTAGTTTCTCACACCAGTTTTTGATAAACTTTAGCATTTAAGTAATGCAAATCCAGGTTACGTTTATTTCAGTGTCTTATAAAAAGGATTCAATTGTATTAGAATAACTTGCTGTAGCCACTGAATTTTTAGGGTATTATAATAGATTTGGAAGTACATGTACATGTGGTATTCAAGAACATAATAGAAACCATAAAAAAACCCATAAAAATCCAACCAATCTACTCTGTGAATAAACAATCAAGAATAAAACTAACAAAATGGAGAAAAAAATCCATTGCCATAAACCGACTTAAGCTTTTTGACACTTAGACTACTATGCGCCATTGGATTACATTGTTGTTGGATAGCTTGAGACATCAATAACGCCGTTTCCCACATACCTTGTATTCACAATATACTTGTATAATCACCATTACATATGTGATGATACCAGATTTTTATTTTTTTTTTTAATTCTCTAGTTGTAGAAAAGGATCCAAAGTGATTTTAGTGGAATCCAGCATATCAGACAAAATACCTTATTCTGAGTTACAAGATAGTCAGATATATTTAAATAGTCTATTATTTTTCAGAATAAAAAGTGAAAAAAAACCATAAAATTAATGTTAATTTTTAATTGATTAATCAGCAGAAATTATTGGAATAATGCAAGCTAATAAACACATAAAGTATTTAAAACATAGACTTATTAAAAAATATGTTGCCCTAATACTTCTGCTTACAAAATAAGTTTTTATTTAAGATGCTAACCAATTCATCATGAATGAATTTGGCCCTGAATTTTAAATATAGGTAAATGCTCTGAAATATTATTAAACTAATTTCTGGAGTATAGAAATGGATTTAATGTCTTGGACTTTTTCCTTTCACTTGTAATCTGAAACATAACCCTATTGTCTACATAAATCTCCAAGGACTGCAGTTTGGTCGAACGAAGCAATCTGCACACAGAAACACTGAAAGATTTATTTCAGCTAAGTGTTTGTCTTTTGACTATTTCAAAATCATGCTCTTTATCTGCCTGTTCATTGGAAAGGTGTCACTCAACAGCTGATTCTTCAAGCCTGTTGACAGATGTCTGCTTTGAAATACCTGCTGGATGGCCAATGCATCAGCAAGATGTTAAATTATGTTGTCATCTGGAGAGAAGCACTTAGCTGCTAAAACTACTGCGAACACTGGCTGCTTAGTGACCTTTGCATAGAAATAGTACTTCTACCCATAAACATTTTAAGGTCATGGGATTTATTCCAGTTCCTCACAAAGGCTGACATTTTGCGAAAGCCAGGAGCAACTCTGCACAATTTTTTTTTTACCTAGGAAATATTCCCTTTGGTATCCATTAGTATGGGTCAAACTAATTCAGACTGTAAGGCCATTAGACCTGATAAAGTTTCAGAGCAAAAGGATTTCTAGTGTTGCAGATGGTGGAGTTGTACCAAGAATATTTTTTCCCTTGTTTTATTTTATATAGCTGTTCATAGGAATTTATACCCTGAATACTTTGATAATCAAATTTCCTCAAATATGTGATGGCACACAGAAAACTAACAGCTCATCCTCCACTACCAGTCACTATGGTCTTCTGCAATTGGGACAGTATCATGTTTCATTTGCAAGAAAATTGGTCAGAATGAAAATAGATGCTACAGTAGAGCCTGCATGTAGCCATGTCCCTGCTGGTCAGCAACAATCCTTCCCCACCAAACTTTTCTTCACCTGCAGTTTGTGTAAATTCCCTCCAACTTGTGCATCCTACAGTTACAGGAATACTGTGGTTTCCTGTTGCATTCAGGTTTGCATCCTGATGCATTAGACTATTAGGACTTTACTTTTTTATGACACAAATGGAACCTTTGTTTAAAGATCCCACACACAGCTAAAAACCAGTGAGCTGTGTGTATACTAAACTAAAAGAAAATGTGGCTAGAAAAAAGTGTATAGAACTTTTTATAGTGTATAGAACTTAAAGTTTATTTATTATTTTTTCAGTTATTTTCTTGCCCATTTAAAAAATAATGCACCAACTATTATTGGTGGAAGTTAATGTTGAAATGAAAACCTAAGATAGATGGGGAAAAAAGCCAGTATTTTGATTTGTCAAAATAAAAATTATGTTATGACCATAAACTCAAAACACCAACAAATTACTTATTGACTAATACAAATAAACAGAAACATACATTTGTATGCAAAGCTGTATATTTGAAATCAGTCTGTGACAGACTACATGAAAGAATATGACTTAAATCTTTGTAAAACTTTGTCTTAGGTATATATGTATGAGATCCTAATATAAAGTGTTTCTTTTTTTCTTTTCCATTTCTCATCATTCTCAATTTTAGTTATTAGGCCAAATAATATGATGAAAGGTATAGAACTCAATACAGTTCAAATGATTCTAAAGAGTCTGACCCTGAGTTTTGTACTGTCTCTGAGTTTTGTAATCTTATTAATGAATCAAACTGTCAACCATAAAAGAAACTCGTACAATTGTAAGTTCATGTAGGGAGCTTTATAGCTCACTTTGTAAAGCTGAATGTTAAATGGGAGACTAATGTCATTGAATATCCTGGGATTAATACATCTAATATTCATAAAGATCTGATAAAAATGCATCTTGAACCCCTCATTACTCTAAGTGAAATGTGACACAGAATGACAAGAAGGTCTGACCCTCTGGAGTACAACCAATACAGTTAAAATGAAAATGTTAGGACATTGCGTATCTTTAGCATTGTTGATACATGGACTAAGATCACCTTTAAGCTTATTAAAAAATATGAAAAGCCTCTTTGGTATAAAAATTAAAACACTCTATAATAAATCTCTGCTCAGATACTTGCTGTGCTATCCCTTCAAATACTTGAATATTTGAACCTTGAGATTTATCTTGGATATATTTGTAATAGAGATTTTACCAGTAACCTAGCTCTATTCCCTGTGAAATGTATTACTTTATCATTTTTAAAAATGGAAAAGTAGCTATAAAATACCATTATTACGTTTTGTCAGATAAGCCCCCAGACACATTAACATTTGTTCTTTGTATATTTTCTGCATTTCTGGGTAAATTCTGATGTATAGGTTTGGAGTCAGCCAAAATCAAATCTTCTTGGAAGTAGTTATGGAATATTAAGTCTTCAAGGCTTGTTTGAATATTCAACCTAAATTAAGTTAACATTCAGACTCCACAGAAGTGGAGGAGCTCTTAAAGTCTCACTTCCTGAAAGTTCTGTATTACAAAATTCAATTTGTAACATGTTTTTCCTTCTCTGTAAAGCTATTTATGCAAAAAAGTTGTTTGATTTTTTTTCATTGATGTATATGATAGACCTACACTTGATAACAAGAAAACACTGTACACGTATGTATATGCATATTATGGTGTTAAGTACATATAAATATGAAAGTATATGCCCAAATCTGATGGAAATTTGTTTTGTTTTGTTTTGTTTTACTTCTCTGCTCATACTCTCCAAAATGTCAGACTGGGCAAAAAGAAGTTTTGTTAACTCTGAAACCATAGACACAAATTCTCATGTTACAAATATAGATCTCTAATCTGTGAGAAGATTTAAGAAAAAACAGACCAGTTATAATTTCAGAAACTTAATATATTTTACTGTTACTCCATTGCAAAATATTTCTCCCAAAAAGCAATTTTCACAAGATAGAGTATGCATACACTCACAAACGGAGAAAGCAGTGAACATGAGAAATGAATTGGAAACTTAGTTTAAATTGTAGTATCTTTGGAAATCATTGATTGGCACATTTAGAAATATTGAGTGTTGTACATCTAAAAATAAAACTAATGAGGCCTATTGGCTATTTTAGGTGCCATCACAAAACTAGTAGGTTCTGGACACCATTCTGCAAACTTATTTTTGCTAATGGAGGACTTTCTTTATGAAATTTCCTAGCATTTTTGTAGACCTGACATGCATGTGGAAATGAAATGTTGAGGTTGTATGGCAAAATGGCTTTACTGAGTAACTATTATCTGAAGCAGAAGGTTTGATTCAAAACCTTGGAAAGCAAGTCTAACATGCATGAATTCTGGTAGGAGAGCAAGGAGAAAGTAGTTTGGAAGCCCGTAGCCTCCTCATATGCTTAAATGAAATGAAATTATTGGTATAACATACTGTAATATAATTTAATGTAATATAGTATAATATAATATAAAAATGAAGCATCTGAGTGGGATAAGAGTCTGTTAAAAATGGAATGCAAGTATTATTATTATGTTAATTTTTATAAAAAACAAATAAACTTCAGCATGTATATTATGTCCTTGTCTACAGGTCATGAATAATATAAATATATTTGCCAAGATGTAATGTAACCAGAATGAGGATCGGTGTAAAAATGACACTATCCTTTGTTATTCTACTTTGAATCAAACTCAGTGGTTTCTAAATACAATGCTTATTTTTACTTCTTCCAGCTTAACTTTCTGCTGATAATGAAATTTCCTGTTTACTCCAATGAGGTAGTCATATGCCTCATATCTCCTTTTATCACCCTGTACAGGTCCTCTTTCAACTTTAATGGCTTCCATTTTCTCTCTAAAAGGGGAATTCTTGCTGAAATTTATTCCTTTTGTTAAATCCTCATTATTTTCCTTTCTTTTAATCCAGAGTCAGTACTGGAAATGTATGACTTGACTCTAATAGAGATTTATTCCTACTATTGTTGCCAGACCTCTTTTGTCAGCTGTTCCCCATTCTTTATTTCTACCTTCTTCTCTCTGTCCTCTTCTTGCTCATTTATCAGACTTTTAATAATAATTAAATGTTAGAAGTCTGAGGTTCAACTACTCCAACCTTTCAGGAATTAGACAGAAGTTGAAGTGAAAGATAATAGAAGCATCCTAAATGCTACAGGGTATGGCACAGAGCTGGTATGACTTCAAAAGTTGATAAGACTAGAAGACAAGTGAATCATCAGGAACAGGAAGATCAATAATCACCCACTGGAAATATTATATGGTGAACTTCAGTCATTTGTGGAATTTATAAATATATTTGACTAAGAACAGGGAGACAACACAACTGTTAAGGAAAAGAGAGAAGGTGCAGAAGCCAGGGATTTTTTTTCTGCTAAAGGGGATAGAGTTTTCTGGTAATAAGACTTGGAAACAGACTTCAGAAGCAACAAAAGCTAGGGAAAAGTCCATAAATCTTAATGCCTGACAGAATAAGAAGGCAGATCTTCTTTCTCCTGTCTTTTACTTCATTTGAGGGAACAATAGTGGTGTATCAACAATGGATTGACGATTGACATTAAAGAAAAAATGGGTGTTGACTGAAGACTTTTATAGTTATTGTTGTACAGTATTAAAAAAAGAGAGATGTTTCTGACAACTGAAGTTAAAGTCCATGTGTTTAAGGCACTTTGTCTTGTCTTCGTTCCATTTTGTCCAGCATGAAGGAAACACAAAATTGGAGGGACAAAGGAGATTTATAAGCAAAGATGAAGCTAAAGTTAATGCAAAGATTCTGTGGTACGTAAGTGTCTTCCAAAATACTTTAAATGCCTTCCAAGTAGATGATACACAGTACAGAACAACAAAAGAATAAAGCACTGATTTAGCTCAGTTAATGTTCAGCAAATCAGCTGGTCCTGTATGTTCTCCTGTAAATTCAGACATTAGAGGCTCTGGACTACAACTGAAAAGGACACAATAGACTTGCAACTATTTTTCCAAGGAGTTGATGCAATCCCCAGAGGTACTGTGTGCATATTGCAGCAGTTTAGATGTTTCCATGTCTTTGGCTATTATAGAAGTAAGCTGTATTTCATGTTACTTCAGGTCTAAGTTAATTATTTTGTTCTTGGCACAGTGAAATCACAATAACTGAATGATTCTCAGTGGGA
Organism: Haliaeetus albicilla; assembly: GCF_947461875.1. Classification (NCBI taxonomy): domain Eukaryota; kingdom Metazoa; phylum Chordata; class Aves; order Accipitriformes; family Accipitridae; genus Haliaeetus; species Haliaeetus albicilla. The sequence goes on from NC_091516.1 coordinate 34,904,825, forward strand.
CAGAATTAGTAACTAATGACAAAATAAAATAATGCAGTTACAAAAGTGTTCTTGTTCAGTTGTCTTTGTTTTAATGATATACTGAAATCAAACAATGGAAAAGAATCTTTATAGTAGTTTGTTTCCCTTTATTAATAAAAAACTTTGACTGTTTCTTTCTAATGTAGCAACCTAACATTTGAAAATTTGAAATATACTGGCATTGGACTTACTGATATTTTGTAGTCAGTTCTAGAAAGACAATGAAATGCTAGTAATCACAGACAACATCATTGGTAGTACATTATTAAAGAGTTGCATATCTCAGAACTCACTTCTGATGTTTTTCTAATTTCAGGAATATTTTCACTTTGCAGTGAGACACTGCCAAAAATTGTTCACTAGCTTCCTTTGAAATAAATCTAAAACAAAGCCTGGAAACATTAAGCTGATAAATTTGTGATTCTTTTTTGAAAATGTCTCATCATTTTCTTTAGTATGGTTGTATATGCCTGAATCTTTTCCAATTGCCTATCTTCTTATTAATGGAAGATAAAAATGTTTTCAAAAGTTACAGCAAAAAATGCAGTTGCAATGTTGTAATAAAAAAGAAGACTGTGGTGGAAAGAAGTTTTGAAACATGAAACATTTTGAAAGCTCGATAGTCAAATTACTTTTTTAAAGTAGGAAATTAAAAATACAATGAGGAAGAAAGCACTATTAGATTTTAAGAACTGAGAAAGTCCTATTATGTTAGCTGATGTTTCAGCGTTCCAGGAAACACGGAAAACCTGTCTCTAAAGATTTTGATCTGTAGCCATATACTGCATTGAAATGCTAGCTTAAATGTATACAATAAAGAATATATTAAAATATAAATACATATGCATACACAAATAAATTAGTATTTTTATGGTCAAAAAATTTCAGTGAAAGCATATCTCTGAATATTTAAGGCGCCTTTATCAGCTGCAGTTGTTTAGTATTTAGAAACCTACACACAATGATACAGTTAGACTATCATGTAGACACGGGTACTTCTGATAAAGTGCTTGCATAGGCATAAATGCACACATACTAAGGTTTTTGCTTTACATTTCTGAATAAGGGCAGGAAAATTAACTTCGGTTTTAGTTCCTTAAACCAAAAGTGCAATGTTTTTCACTCACTTCTGAAAAGGATTTTTGTACATAATATGGTGCATTGTTCCCTGTAAAGTTTGAGAGGTTAAGACCATATGTACTCAAATAAAACCTAGTTGTCAAACTCATGAAAACATTTTCTAGAGACATTGTTAAAATTACTATCAACATACAATGCCTAAAGATTACACAGAAAGAAAAGCTGGATAAAAATAAAAGTTATATTAAATACAAAAATATGCAAATCAGTGCAGTATGGCCTCGTGTGGTTATTTCCAAATGAGATTTATAAAATTCATTTTTAACTTTCAATAAATTTCATTTATTTTCCCTGCACTGCCCTGTAATAGCATTTCCCTTGATCTTAACTCATTTCCCATTAGTCTCTTGGCTTCCAGAAATTTATTTTCTCCTTCTAGCTTGCAATGTAGGAATATAATATGTATGTCTCAGGTTTTGTAATTAAAAAAATCTGCACTCAGTCAGCAGTCATTTATTTCACTAACTTTTAATTCACCAGCCCGGTGGCATAGAAGAAATGCACTGAATTACTAATTGACAATCCAAAATTTAGGATAGGTGGCAGAATCACACTTCGTGCAACTCTGTACTTACAAAGCATCCATCATTGTTTTTCATGAGTAAATGAAGATTACAACACATGCATAAAATTTTCTACTCACACACTGAGGTTTGCTGACCATGCAGAAGTACATTTTCTTGAAGTAGGAGTTGTTGCAGTTATTTTCAAACCTTTTGGTTTTATTGTAATTGGTTGCAATTAGTCTTTTCCTTGGAAAGAAATACCCATATAGTATCTGTTTACAAAAGATTTTAAAACTCCATATTCTGCTCTTAACAGCATTGAGAAAAATCAGTTTAGTAGGTTTAACTTGAAAAGTTGTAATTGATTTATGTTGTAGAGAATTAAATCAATAGGTTATTTTACTTGTGACTACAGTACCAAAATGATTTTCAAACTGCAGTTACTTTTTTTTTTTTCTCCCTTGAATATGCTCAATATGCAGATGCAAAAAGCAAAAATAGCAAGTCTCATCTGCCTTAGTTCAAATGACACTCCAGAAAGGGTAGCATCATCTAAGATGCTTCAAGTCAAGTCTGAGGTTGACCTGTCCCAAAAGTTGGGCATCCCTGAAATCATAGCACATTTTAAACATTCTCAGGCAAGGTATTATCCTCAAAAACATGTTAAAGCAGATTTAATGTTATTTGCAGTGCTGCCAAAAGCTTGCTTCACATACATTCATACACTGGAAAGTTGGATTGTAAGCTACTTGTTGTAAATGTGACTCCTTATATCCTGACTTTCTTATTTAAGTCTCAATGTTTTTTTCCTTTTAAGCAGCAGATGATTTTTATGATGATTGATACTTATGGCTGTATTATTTTTCTTCCTTTCAAAACCTTTAAGGACTTAATCCTTAAAGTCTTTCTCTTGAAGTCTGTCAGCACTGGATCAACTTGATGTGCTAATTTATTTAAATAAAAATAAAAATCTAAAAGCCTAATGCAAAGATAAGTCTTTTTATTGCACTTTATTTCCTCTGAATTGTTCATTTATATCATGCCAAATGAGGATAGTGGAGAAATTTACTAGTCTGTAAATGCTAAATACTAATATTAGAGTAAATGCTCCTCTGTTTTCAGGAGCAGGGGGAAGGCTGATTCTCAAAAAGCAACAACTATAACCTGTATCAGGAGAATTCATCTAAACCTGAAAAAAGTTTTGTATTTTCTTAAAACTAGCAGATGATTTACAATGCCTTGCAGGAGCATATAAATGCTATGCTTAGGAGCATTTAAAGTAATCTAGTCATCTTTTTACTTTTGTTCTCAGCTTTGGATGATACTAATTCACATTTTTTCATTTATTTTAGTGACAGGAACAGAAGGAGGCTTCATGCTGTACCAGAAGAGGGAGATGTTGAAGAAGGCCTTCCTCATTCAGAAAGAGGGACAGGGAGAGAGCTTACTGCTGTGGGAAGGTTCAGAAAACTAAGGGCCAGACCCATCCTGAGGTACATGGAGGAAGAAAGAGAGACTGGAGCATGGGAAATTCCAGTTTGATGTTAGAAATATTTCACAGTGATGATACTCAAACCACCAAAGGAGATTGCCTAGAAAGGCTGCAGTTCCCACTCCTTGGAGATACTGAAACATCAACCAGATGAATCCCCAAGTAACATGATACAAATTGGCCCTGCTTTGCATGGGTAGGTTGACGGCATGACCAGAGGTGTCTTCCTACCTAAATTACTGTATGATTCTAGGAATTATATATGCATCATTTTCTGAAATCTGACTACTCATTTTCAGGTGAGCATCATACAAATCTATCCCTATTCCCTTATACTACTGGATTTAATAAAGTCAAGGTTTAGACCTGCTTTCACAGGAATAGGTACTGGTAGCATTTCCTTTGATTTTATGCAGGGTCCATACCAGTGATATTTCCTCAAAGTAAGTGTTATTCTACGGAAGCCAGTTAAATCTGAGGTCAAAGTGAAAATAGAAACTAATTAGCATGTCTTTCTACTCAGCCAACTCCCCAAAATTATATTCTTCCCACAAGAACAGTAAACAATAATTAGCTATCTAGAATCTCATCAATTTGTGTAGTTGTGATTACAAAAAATTTACTTCTATTTTCATTTTAGATCATGAGTGGAGATTTCATTTAGCAGTGAATTCCTTTAACATGTAAACAACTGCACAAGTGCTTCAATATTTACTCACAATTGCTATACTTCAACATGACTGCAGTTCAAATGCAAGTATGTACCAAAAAATAGAAAGCTGTAGTGTCAGAAATCCCCTGAGATGGGTACTTTTTTTAAAGGCATAGGCATACTTTGTCACGATTTTCTCTAGTTTCTTAGAAAAGTCCTATAGTTAAGCTATAATGATGACACAAGATAGTCTCTGAGACAAAGGTGAGATTCCTAGAGAGAAGTTCATCTAGCACTAGTGAACCTGGTGAGCATTGAATAAAAGGAGAACTTCATTCCTATCGTTTGCAGAGATCTCAGCTTTTGTGGGGAAAAACACCCATATGCAAAAATGGGTTAAGTTCAGTCATAATATGTCATATATAACTTTGTTAGTGTATAGATATGTTACTGTAGAAGTTATGATGCTGTAGACTGTATATTCTGTCTGGGCTTCTCTAGTTAAGAAATAACCTGTGATAGAAAATCCACTGAGAGTATTTTGTTAGGGAGTTGCAGCAGGGCTGTTATTGTAGTAGACCCTTCTTCCCCTTTGGAGTTCATGGAATGGAAATGGACAGGGGCTAAAATACACTGAGCTTATGAAAACTCTTGAACAAGTACCACAGCTTGAAGTCTTTGAAACAACTTCTGTGCTATGAGCAGCAGTTTACAAGCATGCATTGGATTAAAGTAGTATTTGTCAAAAATATCTCATCGGGCACTCAAACTAGGAGATGGGCACAAATTCACATGTGCAACATTAAATAATCATGTGTACTAGAAAGAACTTAGTTCATATTTTTGATTTTGCTTCTGAAAATCCTCGGTTCCAAATTCAAAAGCACATTTTGTAGCAAGAACCTTTTCCACAGTGTAAATCTCCTTTCAGTGCTGAGAATCTTCCTCAAACTACCTCTGTCAGGGCTTTCTGTAAGAGTCATTGTTGTAATCATATTGCCTCTGAGTCAGCTAGCATGCTGGATATCATCTCAAATACACCCAAATGTAGGTTAATCTTAAATGGCAGAGTACCATGACTTCCTGTTGTCCTTTTTAAACATAACACAGTCCACTGCACTATTCTGTGCTTTATTTCAGGATGACACTTCTTTCAGCTTCCAGCGTAGCAGCTACCTGTTCTGCTTTCTCAGTCACTGAAAATTAAACTCCAAAGCCAGTTGTTCACTTTTAAACCCATGCTAATCAAGTTTATTCCTGAGAAAAAAATAACAATTAATTACATCCACTCAAACCATTATCAATTCTCATAAATAATCACATGAAGATAGACACCTTACACTCTCATAACCACTTCCTAGCCCCTAACACTAAATTCTGCTTTTGCCCTTGTGTTCACAACCAGTTCTTTGCTCTGTAATAAATTCTATATGTGTTTTTTTTTTAAAAACAACTTAATCTTCTCCCAAGACAAATCATAATACATTCACTCTCCACAATCAAAATAATTTTCATCATACTGAACCTGGAGTCCTTTCCCCGAACACTTAATGTGTGGTTAGCAATAATTTCAGCCAATCACATAAGCAGTTTGAAAAGATATGAATTGCAGAATAATGGTGGGGTTTTTACTATTAGGGGAGAAGGTAGTTTCTTGGAGGAAAGATCTTGGTGAGTTTTTGTTTGGCTTTGGGGGCTTTTGTTTTGCAGCCAAGACAGCCAGCTGGGTGGCTTACAGTAACAGCTGACTTCTTGCACCTTCAGAATCCTAAATCTGACACTGCTTAGATAGGAGAAAGACCACTCATATAAACTGTACTAAAATGTTGCTGCCAGTCCTTTCACTTAAGTACTAACTCCTCTTTCCTTGGAGAATAAGCTTCAAGCTCACATATGTAAAATTATACATTTACCCTTTAATCTTAAGCCAAGTCTAGGTCTTTGGTGTGCCCTTTACTGCACAAACAGCTTTCAGGCCAATTACTCATCTTCCTTTCACCCCTGCACATTATCATTATTGTGCTAATGCTATTTAACACCTTCATGCATGAGAGTTCTCCATCCCTAACAAGTTTTAGATTTTTTCCTGTTACTTAGCTGCCTTTGACTCACCTCTTGATTCACAACCCTTTGCAGCTCTCCACTGTTTTCCTCTATGCATGTAAGTTTTTTGCTTGCATGATGGGGTTAACCCTTAATATTTGATGTCATCATCCCTTCTATAACAAACGATCATTTGCAACAGCCGAGTGAGAAAAAGTCTGCTACTTTTAATGATTTAAAGAATCACCATGGCAGCTTTCCCACATAACCACTCTTTAAACTCGCTGGCTTAAGCCGAATGTATTTGGGGACAGACGATTCCTCACATTTCTTTCTGGGTCTTCACATACTGCCAGCAGATCAATGGAGCATGCTATGGAGCTTGAGGAAAACAGTTTGAAGTTTACTGACAAAGATGATTTGATCAGCTCAATTAGTCTGTAATTGTTCAAGTGAAAACCAGCATGGGACTATGATTGTGATACAGTTACTGGATGACACTGTTGTATGATAGTATTATTAATAGTATACACCCTACTGTCACAGCTTTTAATAAAAATAATGCCTTTCTCCAGCAAAGAAGGGATCTTCAAACATTGAGTTGATAAATTCTGTCACTATGTTGACTATAGCTATCTCTTCTTCTGAAGTCTATTTTTGCACATAATCCTTCTAAAAGGATTTTTTTCTCTCAAACTGCTTTGTAATGCTGTTGCAGCTTTTCATCCTTCAATAAACAACACAAGAACTTTATTTCAACATCAGGATTTGCGAGGAAACAGAAAATAAAATATTTTAAGTCACAGGACATTAAGCTAAGCAACTTTCCCTTCTGTACCCTCCCCCTGGCATCAATGTAAAAAGCAATGTTCTTTATTTTAAAATATATCTTGGTTTTAGAAAAAGTCTTGAAATGGCATTTATATATTATCTGTTGTGTCCTATGGAACTCACTTTGTTGATAAACAGGAGCTATGTTAATAAGCATGACATGCAAAATACAGAATCTTGGCTTCACACCATAGTAAGCAACAACTTCCTTGCATGTGTATAATTGTGTCTGTTCTCAGCCGAAGACACTGAAATACTGACACAGTTTGTGAAAGACTGTCAGGATTATTTTTTTCAATGGGGAAGAGGAGTACAGTGAAAAGAAGAAAGGGACATTGCAGGTGAGATTGTCAGTGGTATACAAACTCCCCAGAAAAATAATTTATAGGACTTGGTCCTGAGAAGAAAAAGGAATGAGTGAGTTGACTAAAACAAACTGCAGAGCAATAATGTTAGGAGGGAAGGATAAAAATTTGAAAGAAATGTTGCAAGATTTAGTGACAAATTCCAGGAAAAAGTCAGTCTCAAGATAAAGGTCTGTGCCAGACAGTGGTCTGAACAGAAGATAAGAGCCTTTTCTTTCCTTTGATTATCCTGCAAAATCTAGAAAGGATAACCTCTGTAAGGTTAATCCTCCCAGGCTAAGAGATGAGAGAATAAACTGAAGATGGACTGAGATGAATAAACCGAAGTCTGAGGCAAAGCAACTGCAAGGCCATACATGTATTTTAGGACTGCACATTATAACATACCTTCAGTAGGATTTTGGACATTGCTATTCTTGTATTCTCTGCTAACAGAGGAGTTAAGTCCAGGTAAGGATTTATGTGCATGATTAAGTCAATACAGTGCAGAGCAGAAGATACAGAGATGGAGGAGACAGGGAGGACTTGTGCTCTTGTCCTTGTCCCTCTAATGAAATATTTAGATGACAGGGGGTAAGAAGCAGCCTTTAGGGCTGCATGGTCTCTTTGGGTTGCTCCAAGCTACCTCACAAACTTCAGATTCATCTGGAAACTTATGGGTCTTTCAGTCCTGTCGTATTATATTCTTTTCTTCACACCTTCTACATTCTAATTATGCCTCCCACAACAAAGTTTGCAATGCCAAGGAACCATCACAAAAACTGTCCAAAAATGTCCAGATCTTCAAAATAGTTGTCAGCTACTGAACTCTGTCATAGACATATTATATCTCTTCAAATTCACTTATGTACCAATATGTACAATATCTTTAACCATCACTTCCTAAACCATATCACTGGTTATCATTAAAAAAAAAAATATTAGAAAAGTTTAATTTTTCAGTTTCCTTTCTTCCATAATTCCTTCTTAGTCGTATAACCTGTCTAGATGACAATAATGTTTGACAATTATAGAATCAATGCATACTGTATGCCCACTGTTTCATATCTAAAAATATACTGTCTTTAATAATTAGTTTGTTTTCTCGCATTTAAATTTGATTGGCTAGCAGATATTTAGACATAAATCTAAACATTCTTTTTATAAATTCAACTTCTGGATATTTAATTCTCAACTTGAAACTATTTCAGTAAACAGATTTCCCTAAGTCATTATTTGTTCACAAAAAAGCAAGCTCCTAATATTTAGTTGGGTTTTTTTTAATCAATAAAAAGTATAGTTTCATTAGCACTTAACACCACCCCCACCACCAAAAAAAACCCCAAAACCCCACAGTCTCTGGCTGCCAAAATATAATGTATGAAGTTAAAGAGTTTACATGTCATCTTAGATTTGCAGTTACCAGAGAAAAGAAAAATTTGCGCATTGTGTAACTGTGTTTGGCTTCTTAAAAGCCTTGATTAGGCAAATGACTTAGTAATCTGTGTCTCATAGAATGAAAATATTGTGTCTGCTTGGGCATTTGCTTTGGTGGGTGGAGTGAGGTGGGAGTGGGTGTCAGAATTCAGCATCCTTTTTCATCTTATACTGGGGAGCAATGTGAAAAGCAGAAATGGGACTTTGTTTTCAAAAGCAAGTTGTGTGTCTAACTTCCATTATATCTTTGAAGGTATCCCCATAGATAAAGAAAAGATCATGCATGTCCCTGACAAGACAGGTAATATTGTTAAATTACCTATTAAAAAAAAAAAAAAGAATCATTATTTAAAGAAAATGGTTATTCAGTGACAAAAACAAAATGATTTTTTTTTTTTAACCAGTTTTATAATTGTTCATAAGATAAATGCCCTGTTTGGCATATTTCTGAAAGAGTATTGCCTCAGATTTCACAGGTCAGTTACTGGTAGAATAGTGAAAGCTGTAATTAAAATGGATTGGCAGAATGGGGATGGACAACCTAAATATCATAATTACTTTAAATTGTTTTTATTCTCAGACTAATAAACATATAGTCTGTGGAGTTAAAATAAATTGTATGCATACTTAAATTAACAACAATTAAAATAAAACTACGTGATTTAGTGCTACACCGGTCAATTTGACATTACATTAAGTAACAACTATATTCTTGTAGGACTATCTTCTAAGAACAGCTATATATGGCTTATAAATGGTTGGTGATACAGGCACATAAGAAAGAAGTATGTTTTCCTTTTATCTTTGTACCATGAAGACAGATTCCAAAACAAAGACTGCAGTTACGCAAATGTTACATCCAACTAGCTGCCTAGATTTCTTCTTTTCTCTCAAATTTATTTCTAATCAGTCAAAAAAGATCAAAAACATGAGTGTAAGTATTGAAGACAGAAACATAAATAGGGTGACCACACAAGCCCTGTTTCCTTACAAAACCAAGCTGAAAGTTATATCTTGGCTGGTGCTGACTTATATAAAAGTTATGGCCTACACAAAATAGTGTGGATCACAGTAATGCACAAATAAAGATTAAGAAAGGTAGTAAATTTAAGTAGAACCCATACAAAGTGATGAAAAATTAAATACTTGCAAGTGGTCAATGTGTCTAAGAATATTAAAAATATTTAGCTTGTATAAAGCACTGATCTTTATAATAGATATGGATACCAAAAATACATGGAAATAGCTAAACAAACTGCATGTAGCTGTCGTGGTTTAACCCCAGCCAGCAACTAAGCACCACGCAGCCGCTCACTCACTCCCCCACATCCAGTGGGATGGGGGAGAAAATCAGGAAAAGAAGTAAAACTCCTGGGTTGAGATAAGAACGATTTAATAGAACAGAAAAGAAGAGACTAATAATGATAATGATAACACTAATAAAATGACAACAGTAGTAATAAAAGGATTGAAATGTACAAATGATGCGCAGGGCAATTGCTCACCACCCGCCGACCGACACCCAGCCAGTCCCCGAGCAGCGATTCCCTGCCCCCCACTTCCCAGTTCCTAAGCTAGATGGGACGTCACATGGTATGGAATACACTGTTGGCCAGTTTGGGTCAGGTGCCCTGGCTGGGCATGAGAAGCTGAAAAATCCTTGACTGTAGTCTAAACACTACTGAGCAACAACTGAAAACATCAGTGTTATCAACATTCTTCACATACTGAACTCAAAACATAGCACTGTACCAGGTACTAGGAAGACAGTTAACTACATCCCAGCTGAAACCAGGACAGTAGCTTATTAAAGAATTTCACCTCAGCCTTTTTGCAAGATGTTTACAGTCATTACAATATTCAAAACCACTAATTATTTCAAGTAATTTGTGAATGTAGCTATGAAGATATTTCTGATTGTGTCAAGAGGTGCTGCTGGGTGAACAACAGTTTTCAAAATGGTTCATGTTTTTAAATATATATTAAGAACTGAGGCTTTTACAGCTTTGATAGCTTTAGAATAGTCTTTGTTTTTAGGGAAAAAAACCCACGATAATCTGACAAACACTGGGAGAAAAAGGATAATGCTGTGTTAGAAAATGTGGCAGTACACTTCCCCCCCACCGCATCCCACCAGCAGGAAACAAAACTTCTCCAGGCAGGGAGAAGGGGAAGGGAAAAAAAAACCCAACAAACTAAACCCTAGAGGCCACAGATTGAAATTTGAACTGGCCAGTCGAGACATGCCAGGTACACTGAGGTGACCTTCTTGGCCAATAGGGATTAAATGACCACAGATCAGATTCGACAGGGGTATAAATGGGGTCCCACCAGAGGACACATTGGAATCAGTCCTTCTGGGAGCAGTGGGTCTGCAGTCAAGGACTGCCCCTTGGGTCGGGGCACCGCCTGAGGTAACTCCTCGAGGGAAAGAGCCCTCATCTTTTACATGAGTGATATGCACATATTGAGTCATCACTTTTAAATCTCAAGGATTCTTAGGTCACCTGTGTAGTACTAATTCCCTTTACATCATGGAGCCTGTACTTCACTACTGTTAATGTATTTCTAACTAACTTTTTACTGAAGAATAAATCTGAGCTTTAACACCTGTTAGATTTGAGTGTGTGTGCATCCGTAACAGAGCATGTCAGCGTTACATTCTTTGAAAAAATCATTTTTTTCATTTTTAATCTTACAAACTCTTAAATAGCTATTCTGAAAACAAACACTGTCCTTGTGTCATCATCAGATTTCCTTCTTGTTTACTCTATAAAATTTACATATTTGATAGCTTAATTAGACAAGTAGCATATACTATATCTTATATCACAAAACCACATTTATTATTACTAAATTTTCAGTCAGAGAGCTAGAAGTATTTGTCTTAATTTTGATGGTTCAGTGTGTAATTTCATTTGCACTGATTAATTTATTTACTATGTATTGACAACCATGTAGAGGAAGGAGGTAAGTTGAAGACATCTCAAAGAGAGTGACTTTGCTTTGTACAAATGGTCAAATGTTTGTCCTAAACAGCAAAGCTAAACAGGATTTTTTGCTGTTATAATAATTTGGGGTTTACCTTTTTATAATGCTTTTTTAGCATTAGCTATACGTTATTCATTTGATTCATGTGCTGTAATTTTGGGGTTTGAGGTTTTTTTAAATCTTGCACACCAGTTGTCAAGTTAAAAGAGTTAAAAGCCATTTACAGGTATTCCAGACCTGAAATTGAGAATTCTAGATAACTAGCTTTTCAAAAACACCTTAAAGAGAAGGGATTAAATAAGAAAGGAAAAATGAAGAGGAAAGGGGACCCCTTGGTGTTGCCTTAGGCAATGCATCAGCTCAATGCTTTCGCAAACCCTCTGCCGCCTGTTACAGACGCTATACCCCACACCTGTCCCCTATGCCTTGCGGTCATTCTCACACTGATACACATTCCCACCCTGCCCCTCCTAAACCCTCTCTTCCCATGTTAAAATAAATAGACAAATCTGATTTATTCTTTTACAGGCAAGGACAGGAGACAGAATTCCTAACTTTACAACTTGTATACATGGTAAGAGATGACAAAATGCTCTCAAAGGACATGAAAGGGCCATGTAGGTCATAATATTCTCACCCAATCCAAAAGTTTGGCCTCACAAACCCCTTCCTTATGCAGGATGGCCCTGATCCTGCTGTGGGCACAGTGGCTGGACACCAAGAGGACAGGGACCCCAGCTTCATCCATGGGGAGGTCACCCCCATCAAGGTTAGAAACAGGATCCTATGGCCCAAGAAATGGGTGTGCCTCACAGTGCCAAGGGGGAAGGTATGTGAGTAACTGTTCCCTGAAGTAGGAGAGGAGGAACCTGAACTCTACCTCACCTCAGGGTACAAGGACAATCTTTGTATTAGCACACAAAGTTCTTCATATCCTGGAATATCTAATTTAGAAATGCTTCATATATTCAGAAACAGAACATATAGACAGACCTAAGCACATGGACACAAAGGAGTACCTGGACCACAGCAATACTTGCAGAAGTCGGATTAATATACCTTCCTAGGTACTGATCTCTCAGTACATTTGAGGCAACTTTTTGCTTGTCAGTTCTCCTGGTGGTTTTTCTACTCTATAGGGTGGCAGAGTGGCTGAGCTCTGACAGGCACCTCTGGAGACTACCTAGTCCAACCCCTTCTCAGAGCAGGCTTGGCCAGATCAGATTGCTCCAGATTGCATCCAGTCCAGTTTTGAGTTTCTCCAGGGATGGAGACACCACACTCTCCCTGGGCAACCTGTGGTGATGTTCAACCATACTCACATTAAAAATATCTTCTCTACATTCTTATACAGCTCCCTGAAGAATATTGTTGTTGGTTGGTTTTGTACTTTGAGGAAGAGTGTTTGACCTTGGGAATATAAAGAATGAAGTACTACTGAGATTATTCTCCATTGACCTGGATATATGAAGTTACTAACAAAGTTCAAAGCAGATGTATGATGGTACAAAGTCAAGACAATCTAAAGCTTCTCTTTGAAAATGAAAGGAAATACAGAGTTTTAGTACTTATTTGCCTAAAAAAGTTGGAGAAAAAATTAGGAAGGATTTTTCACTCAAAATAAAGGAAAGCAACATGGCTAGAACATAAGCTGACTGTAATGAAAACACTGCAGACATACTATCCAGCTAGAGGAACCCTTGATCAGACTTATAGATCTTTTGACAAATCTGGTTAAAATAGAGAAATTTTTCATAAATATAGGTCAGATTTTCAAAGGTAAAATGGCACCAAAAAATGAAGATAAGCACCTGTTTGGCTTTTCAGAAATACTTAGAGCAAAGTACTTAGTAGTTTGGAAAAATCCTATCTGGAATCTGCTCTATTCAAAAATCTGACCTTCATGGTGTGAAAAGTCACAGTAACCTCAGTGAGCCACAAGAGAAGAGTTCATTCAGGATGTGGTTTTTGATTATGTTGATGGACGAAGAGCACTTCGCAAGTTCCAGTGTCCTAGCGTGTCTCAGCCATCACTGGGATGGTAAATGGCTGGGCTACCACAAGTCCTGGTTTCTGCAGGAAGGAAATCCAGATATTCTCTAGCCCTAATGTAAGAAGGCAAAAGCCCAGGACTCCCTGAGAGTACACCACCCTGTCATGTTAGATAAATCCTGCACATAAACAGAGAGAAGTATCTAGAGAAGGATTCTATTACAAGGATCAAAGTACAAGGAAGATAACTAACTGAAAAGAGAAAATAGCACAATTTTTTTCTTAATTTGTATAATCTATTTGTATATGAAACTCTTTTGTAATCCTGTTGTTCAAGTTCTAAGATCATGTGAGTAACCTTGCTGTCACATCCCAATTTCTCAGGACAACGACTTGGGTTTGCCAATTCCCAGGTCAGGATTAAGGTGAGATGACACCAAGGATCCTGTAACTCACAAAACTCAACTTTTATTTGCTCACAACAAGAATTTTCATGAAACTATGTCAGTAAACTGTGTAACATGTGTGAACCATACAACGCCAAACATATACTACAAGTCTTGCCTATTTGGGAATCAGTTCAGGGAAGAAAAGGAGTCACAGGGTTCAGAGCGGACCCCCTTGCTTTCTAGACTGCCTCTCAGGGAAGAGCCTAGGGGTGGCTGGATCCACTCCCAGTCCCAGACTTAGTCAACAGTTTATGTCTAAAGATATGAAGTGTTGGGATTGCAGGAAAAAAGAGAGAGACAGAGAGAGACAGAGAGAGAAAAAAGAGAAGGATGTCACCAGCCCTGAGTCCAGCATTGGTCCCACCAGCCAAGGGGTCCAGTTCTGGAGGGTGTGCGAACATGTGAGGCTTCAGTTTGTGTCCTTTTTTCATCTCCTTGCCCCTCCTTTAGGCAGGCACTCAAACTCCTTAGGCTAATTAGGTCTCATGCACAGTTTGTACTTCCAGAACCTTTGGGAAATGGGTCAGTGGGCTTGGGGGTCGTTTGGGGAGTGACTTCTCCCTCTCTGCAGGCATGACCGTTGTTTGATCTTTGGCCACACATGATGAGCTGCCCTGCTCAGAGTGTCAGAACAGGGAACTGCGCACTCTCTGGCAAGTCCTGTGGTTTGTTGTTATGCAGGGTTGGTTGTTAGGCAGAGTTTGCCATTATGCAAAACTTGCCCCACCGTAATGTTTGAGACATTAACTCTTTTAGTCTTTCACACTTGCAGACCCTGAGTTAACATCTACATTGACCAACAGTAGTTACAGCAGTATGGGATAAGTATATGGTCTTGAAAATAGGTAAGTTATAAATTTTTATTTGGCTTTGTTTAATCTGTATTTGTTGTTAAACTTCCTCCCTGAAGCTGAAATAAATCCAGTTAGTATTTTAAGTAGATGCTGAAGCTCACACACCTAAAACTTATATAGACAAAATATTTTTTCCCCTTAAGGGATATGAGATCATAGGGTTGTTATTTGTTCTGTCCTCTGCATAAAGCAGCCTACTAGCAATTATTTTATGGTTCTCCAAGTCACTATCTGAAAAGAAGGTGGAGGTAGAAGTGTTCTGTTGATACACTACTGCAAAAAATGACTTAAGATGTTAGTGTTCTGCAGATTCACAATCTTTCTTCCTTTGAGATGTACTACTTTACGACTTGTGATAAGTTCTGTTAAGAATTTTTTTTTAAATCAAAAGCACTAAAGCAAATTTTAAAAGAAAATCAACAGCAGGGTAGGCAAAACTTTTCGCATTGCTTCAGCTGGATGATTTTTTTTAAGGTTGTATTGGGTTGCTCCTTATTCTTGCAATAATTAAATTTTAATGATACACAAAATGTTAAATGAAGTACTTTTTAAAACTTTAACCAGGTTCTGAAACCTTCAGTCCACCTACACCCAGATACATAGTTATATATACACACATATTTTTCGCAGATACCTGGCCTATTATTCCCATACCCAGGACAGATTGAAACAAAGCATGTATTTTTGTTTTGTTTCGTTTTGGTTTTTTTTAATTGGTATCTCCACAATTTTTCTTGTTGTCAAAAGATTAGTCTTTGAGGAACAAGGATCCACTTATAACTAAGAGTATTATCATTGGTTAAAAAAAAAAGAAAAACACAAAAAAACCCCCCACAAAAACTGCAACCCACGAAAATATATTTATTTACCTTTACTTGAGCTAGGTCAGTGAGAAAAGTACAATCTGAGATTATTTTGATCCTTTTCAACTGAGCTGTCCCTCCATTATTTTTATTTTTTTTTCTCTCATGTGTATTGTTTGTCTGTCATTTCTTCAAATGATCTCTAAAATGTTCCCATTCATAACAATTACAGAAGTTTCTGGCCTTACCTTCTTTACTGTTTTGTTCTTCAGTTACTTCAGACAAGTGGGTTTTGCAAAATAAGATAACAGTCCTAAAAATACACTTGTAGTTTTCCAGAGTGTTTGTAAAGACAGATATATTTTTCATCTGGAAGTGGGTGGGCAGAATTGAACAATTTACTCTCAAATTAAAACAAATAGCAACTCAAAGAGAATTTTTCTGTGTATTCAAACTATGGTAAAAATTGTTACAATTAAGTCATTAATTTGTAACAACATTAAAAATACATGCAAAATTAAGGATTATATTTTGATGTGCTATTTACTTGGGATTAATCTAAAGACCTTTTGGTAAGAATCTTGAATCAAAAATTGGTTGAAAGTACAAAGACAAGATGAGATTCTAATTATGAGTCATGCTGATTAGAAAGTAAAGCTACGCTGCCTGGAAAATAGGGTATCTTCAATACTGCAGTTGTGCAATCAAATTGGGACAGTGCCTGAAAGTAAGACTGATCAGCAGCTGCTTAATAGACTAATGAGGAGGACATCTGTACTCAGGAATAAACTGGAAAGGTTTACATGCACCTATATTATTACACAATAGCAATATGTATGCTAAAAAAATGCATGTATGAACGGATTATATGTTGCTGTGAACAGTGGACTTTAGGTGCATGCTTAGTAAATATTTGACCAATTAAGACAGGCATGGTAAAAGATAAAAACAAATAGAAAACTAATAATTTGTAAAGTGGACTTTTATTTTTTGGGCTTAGGTTGGTACACCCTGGAAGCATGTTTTATTACATGGACACCTCTCATGTGACACACTGCCTCATGAAAGAAATCTGTGTTTAGGCTTTTTTGGCTTATGAGCAATGAGTTATTCCTCTGTCTGGAAAAGGTGTGTTAGAAACACTTTGATGTAGCCAACTGGGTCTGTGCTGGCAACTCTATTCTGAACTGAAATTGTAGCCTGAGGTTGCTGTGGCAGTGAGAAGGACATGACTGCCTGTGGCAAAGCCAGCCCATACTTGGTGCACTTGCTATCACTGTATTTTACTTTTTATATTACTTATTCATCCAGCTCTCTTAAGACCTGCTTTGTCACTGGGGTGGGATGTTAGGGAGAAATAGCCACATCTTTTTCCTGTATACCCACTGCCTATGCTTTCTTAGGAAAGCTTTTGGTTTAAGGATAACACAGGCAGCTACAGAAACAGAATGCAAGGTTGCAAAAAAGTTTCTGAACAGATATTAATACTGTAAAACATCACAGAATTACTAATTAGTTTATTTAAAGGACTAGAAAATATTACCTTTAGTTTGTCTGTCCTTTGCCTTATCACACTTTAAGGCCTTCTCCACTAAGAGGAAACCCCATCGTGCATGAGGAAATAAATGACATTCCCTGATGCTTTGATCCAAGTTTTATAGAGATTAGAGTGGCCTGGGGATTGCTCTAACCTATGCCAGTCCCTAAGGAGCCAACTGTCATCTGTACATAGCTGGAGAAAAATACACAATTGTTTTTCCTTTTGATAAACAAGGAACTGCAAATTGTGGTGAAATATCATCCAGCTGCTCCTGTTCGCTTTTTGCCCGCACAAGAGATAGAAGTTTTTTTCTCTTTCTTTTTTAAAACTTGCACGTATATACATCCACACATATATATACCACAATTATATAAAAGAAATGGAACTGTTCAGTAGATTGATTGTCCATTATTCTTTGTACGCTTAATAACACTAACCACCACCAAAACCTGAAAGCTGGTGGCTTCAAATTAACACCAAATTACAATATCAAATAGAAGCAGACTCTCTTCAGGTATCTGACAGACAGTTCCAGAAAGATGAATTATATTTTCAAGAAGCATTGCGTGCAGAACAGCAATTATTAAAATCCTTATTATTTATACAGCATAGACAGTCAAATTATCTGACAAGCTGAAAAACTTCTGTCATATTCCTTTATATAAAACCTTCCAGAGCACTGAAATTTATTTCAGAATAACTTGGCAATTATGAATAATGGATTACAGTGGGCAAAATCTGATTTCCCAAATCAACATGATAAAGTCAGACCTTTCTTCATCAGTTGTAATAGGAAGTTTTCAGTTTCAAAACTTGTTTTCAAAATAGTAAAGGTTAATGAACTAGTAATGAAAATATGTCTTATTTGAAAGCTAGAGCAGTCATTTACCTATGTATTCTATCATAGGTTCAGAACTGCCATTTGTTATAAAATCACAAAAAAAACCCTTATTGGTCCTCCAAACTCAATATAATAAACCAAAACCCAAACAATTTGCCCCAAACTGATTGTTTACAATGTTGAGTAGTCTCAACCAAGAGCCCAGATATGCACTACAGCCACTTACACCTCTTCACATATTTGTATTGTATATTTTTAGTCCATATATTGTTTTGGGAATATGAGGGTCTACATAAAAGTAATTTCACACTAAAGCAATGACTAGAAGATGTAAGGAGCTGCTTAATAATCAGCCAAGTAAAGTAGACCCTCCCTATCTAATAAGTATTTGCATAATTAAGAAGAGGAAAAATCCTTATTGAAAAATAAATGTTAAACCATGATGTTCTTGGGAAAAGGAGGACTAGAATGGAAATATAAAACAGCGAAGGGGTAAATCAGCCTGGATTCATATGAAGACACACAAGGTCAAATGAACTCTAGGAAGGAAGTTTCTGCCAGGACAGGGATTGTCAAGTTCTTTTAGCAGGTACCCAAAACCTGCCATGGAAAATTATCCCATTACCGGGGAAGATAGAAACCTCCTCTGGAAGTTTCTGTTTATGGTATCTTTAGTAAATTTAATAAATATCTTTACAATAAATAAG
Organism: Haliaeetus albicilla; assembly: GCF_947461875.1. Classification (NCBI taxonomy): domain Eukaryota; kingdom Metazoa; phylum Chordata; class Aves; order Accipitriformes; family Accipitridae; genus Haliaeetus; species Haliaeetus albicilla. Next base: position 34,923,468 of record NC_091516.1, read on the forward strand.
TCTCTCTAATAAATATTAAGGAATACCTCAGTGGTAAAAATGACAACTTAAAAAAAACCCCAAACATCCAATAAAAACAAAATTCTAGTTGTATTCAGACGCCCTTCATTGATAGCCTGTCCTTAACATTAAAGTAGTATTTCAAGTCTATAAAAACATTAGTTAAAAAATAATTCCAAAATTTGGTTATCATGAATTAATTTAAATGCCCAACTAAAATAAACTAACAAAACCACCTTAGATTATTGCTGCTTATAAGATAGTTCTTCCTTATGCCAACCACAAACTGAGATTTCTAGCCTTCCATTTTAATTACAAGGACAGGACTGAAGTTATTTTTCACATGGCTTTTTGGAGTTAAAAGAGAACCATTGAATATTATACCACCTTGTGCAGGCTCCATATCTAGAACTTTATGTGCCTGAGGATTTGAAGAATTCTTACCTGGAAATAAAGACATGAAGAGACATATAACCCTGAAACAGATAGTGGCATGGTTCATTGAAAGAAAATAAAATTCTCCTAGGTAGATGGAGACTGTATGGCAACCTACATACTAGCAAATAAATTCTTTTCTATTTTTTTCCACTAGATAACTCACTACTTAGTTTATATATCTTAAATCAATAGGGGTCCTGAGACCGTTAGAGCACTGTTCCTCTCCTATATAATAGGTTTTCTGACTCTTTTGCTTTGTCAAAAACCAATGGACAGCTGGGCAGGCCATTGCCATTGACGACAGGATTACAGTGTCCCTGAGAGGCCATGTTTGTGCATGTGATAGGGATGACCATCTAGAGATGACTGATACCTCCAAACCTGCCACTCCAGCAACATGAACAGCAAATGCAGCTCTCAGATTTTCAAGGGGATTCTCTGACAAAGCATTTCTGCGTAATTTTTTGTTTCTGAGTCTTGGGTAACAATGCCCAGTGTTTATGCCAGGAGATGATGGGTTTTTGCTGTGTGGCTGACAAGCTCTGAGGTGGCTCTACAGCAGCTTTGGTCTTTTTAGAGGAGACATAGCACATTGTCACCCACCTGCTGGCATGTTGGAGCCAACAGCATTTCAGGGTTCTGGAGCTGGCTCACCTTAAAACTTTAAACGTGAAGAAGTTTACTGAAGAAATGTGTATTTCCATTATTGTTAACAATCTGGAGGGAATGAGCAGATGTCTCATGCATTCAGCATAGTCACTTGATCAGAAGCCTTAAAAGTTGTCAGGAGATCTTGCAGTAATAAACACTGACAAACTAGTACAAAGAATCCAGAACAGTAACAAAGGGCATACTTGTTTTGGAAGCTATGGCTATCAGTGGCTGCTTCTCAGGTGGGAAACAAGATAGCAATTTGCATATTTATAATTAAAGTAAATAATCTCACTTTAATTCAAATTTTTATTTCATAAAACAATTATCATTAGAGAAATAATTAGTTACTTTGGACAGTAGGCATTCTTTATTCATTTTTACTTTTTTCAAAGCACCATTTAGCATAATTAAAGATACTAGATGAAGAGAGCTGTCTGTCTCTCCATCAGCCCATCCAGCCCTTGTTTCTTTTACCACACTTTGTTTTATCAGCTTTCCAATAAGTTGTTTCTCTCCACCACAAAAATATATGTACATATTTACTGAAAATGTTTACTGGGACCTGGATTATTTTTTTTTTTTTTTTTTAAGTATGGAAAAATATAATTTTTTCTTCTACAAATGCAGAGGCTCAGTGGGTTGGTATGCCAATATATTACATTATACAAAGCAGATATGGTGAAATTATTAAGGAAATAGCACATGTTAAACTTCATGATAACGTTCCTTCATAGGATTGAAATAGAAAATGATATGCTAATTTTCTTTCCAAGTTATTTCATTATGTTCCATGCAGAAAAGAGAATTTCTTTTTTCAAACTTGCACAGAGGATCTTGATTCCTATATTATATTCATTTTGCTTCAGTGGCACAGAGGATCTTAATGCCTATATTATACTCATTTTGCTTCAATGAAAATCTTGATTAAGCTTTATGAGAAAATTGAAATTCAATACACATTTCCTTCCAACCATGCCCACCCATTGATAGAAACTATATTTAAAAGTTAAAGGTTCATCATCTGACCCAAATCTTCATCCTCTGTAAGAAAGACATCATATTGAAAACCACACAGTTATCCTGACCCATTTTCTAGGACTCACTTCCTTATTAGTACCACAGTATTTCTTAGCTAGAACTCAGTACATTGGACAAAATATTACAGTCCTATGTATTTGTGCATAACATTTTTTCGCACACAAATCTGTGGGTCAGTTATGAAGAGCATGCCAAGTACCTAAAATCTCAAAAGTTGTTTAACCCTGCAAGATCTTAGTGATCCTAAGTTTTAGGTCATGAAATCCTCTAAGTGTGTGAATATGTGCTAATGGGCATGACAAGCAGATCTCCTGCAGAAGAATAGGAGCCTTCCTCAGGTCAATATGGTAGTGAGATTCACTGCCTGCCTTCACATGGGCCTTACAGCCTGACTATTCCCACATCCAAGGGAACAGCAGTCCCAGAAGTAAGGTTCATGGCTGTGACTGTCAAACAAAGATTTAAGCCTACACTTTTACTCAACACTGATTTTGTGGGCAACCCAAAAAGTTTCACTTTGAGCAGTGAGCCAGAAAAGCTCCCTCCAGGACATGAAAGACCTCCCCAGCCCCTCCAACGAGCCCCAGTCTGTTCCCCAGCCACAGCAACACCGCTGCGTGACAGGGTTGCCAAAACATTAGCATCACTTTGAACCTAGCCTCTCCACGACCTTGGCCTTTCTCTTTTTATTTGACTAAATAATTTTGTCTTTGTTTACCTTGTGAAACTGCAAATGTGTTGGATGCAAAACAGAGAAGCCAGGGGAGGAGGAGGGAGGGCTCCTGGAACATGTACCACCAGCCCGTGGGAATTGCTGCCATAAGAGATGATAGGGATTGTGACTAAAGGCATTGAAAAAGGATTTGGCATTCACGTGTACATTGAGAACATAAATAAATACTTTAGATAGGATAAAAATGTAAATCCTCATACCTCAGAGCATAAGCCAGTCATTGCCACTTCTGTCAAAGGAAACTGCCTATGCAAGAAAATCCGCCAACAGCCAGGTAGGCAGTTTGCTGTGCCTTCCTCCAGAGGATCTGTCACTGTCAGGCTCATGCCACCATGCCAGACGCAGCACTGATCTGATCCAGAGAGGCAATTTCTTCGTTTTGATGTTCCCTCTATTTAGACATAATAAGGTCTCTGATCCTGTTTGGTAAAATCACTCTTTTGTTAAATTTAAGTAAGCGTTCATTAAACTGTATTACAGTATTACTCTAATGTTGCCTAAATCTGCTTGTACCCAAATTTATATTTAGGCCCCTAGAGATGCTTGGCTGATTACACATTCTGTTGAGACACAACCTTTGTCGCCTTTTTTCTGCACGACAGTGTTTTAGCATTGCTAACAAGCCAAAAACTCTAGCTCTTCAATCCTTCATTTACTTGCAGAAATTGCATGACAGCACTTCCAGCTCAGAGAGGGGACTGCACCAGCTCCAGAATCCCTGGCGTTGTACAACTCTGTCTCCGGGAACAGCCGCACAGGCACCTCACAGTCGCCTTGCCCGAGGTCCAAGAAGAGCATGGGGCTTGGTAAACCTGCAAGCATGGCATCAGATTATTACAGAAGTAATAAGGCTTCAGAAATTATAATGAATCAGATTCTCAGCTGCTGGAAATTGTTATCCATCTAACTACACAGCTTAAAGCAGTGGAGGATTGGCTTTCACTCCTGTCTAGCCCTTCTAAGTTTACATTGTGCATAAACTGGACTATTGTGATTGTTCATGGAGGAAGTTCAGTTCTTACTATCCAGCTACTAAAGTCTATAAACTTTTTTTTATTTTCTCTTTGTATTGCAATAAAACATCAAATCTTCAGTTAGAGATTAGAGTTCTTTTATGCTGTGCACTGTGCATACATGCACACGCATGCACGCACAGAGACACACAAACAATGTGTGCATACACATATAGCAAAAATTCTTAACTAATTAATTTTTCAAATTGGGACCAAAAAAACATTTGATAAACTGAACACTCATTTGTGATACACTTGCAGAAAAGTTCCCTCAGCCATTTCTGGAAAAACACATCCAGACAACCAGGTGCATACAAATATATCACTGCCAAATCTTACACTTTGATGTGAATTATATAGCCCTATTTTCTACTTAGCTAGGAAAAGTAGACCTTGAAAACTACTTCATGCAGAATGCCTTTGTCACTGGAGGAGCTCATCAAAGAAATCATTTATTCCTATATTTGCTTCTAGTGCCTGTCACATTTTCAGTACCTGTCAGTAGTCTTAACGTCCATGAGCAAATATTTAAACTTTTTTTTTTCTTTTAAAAAGGAGTAGATGAAGGTGAAAGTGCTCTGCTTTATAATCATATAGGTTAAATATTTATTAGGTAAATATTTAAATATTTCCACCCCAAGAATAGCAATCTGGGAGCATGATATTTCAATCAGCTATTTTAAGCAACTAGAGCATTAAACTAATTTACAAATATCCTCATAACAGATGACACTAATATTCTCATATTAGACGTTTAGGCTAACAAACTGGAAATGAAACTCTTAACAAAACAGTTGTATTAACCTTTACTGGCTACGTACTTATCTGCTATTTTTATCTGTCCTGCAAAGAATGAAACAGCAGTATCAATCTATTTTTAAAATAGTGTTACGTGGAAAGGGAGAAAAGCAAACCTTAGCTGAGTTAAACAATTGAAACAATGTAAGGAAACAATAAAATATTTGTCTCAACTATAATATAGAATAAACTCATTGTCAGTAAACAACATTAAAGTTTCATACAGCTATGGTGCTTAGGTACTTACAGAGTAAAAGTTCTTGTTATATCTAGGCATTAAAGACTTCCAAAAACCTCAGCAAGGAAGAGTTTTCATGTGAATTGAAAGAGGTTGCCTTCAATATTTGACAGCCATATTAGTTTGCAAGTAAGAGGTGGCATTTGGTTACCTAAACGCTAATGCGTTAAGGTTATTTGAGATGCTTTAGTGCGATTAGCCTGGTCTTTAGATGACATTCCAGAAAGACAAGGGTCTCTCTTGGGCCATCTTTTATCATACAGTCCTGTGTGTCTCAGACCTTGCTGGGTTGGCAGCTGAGTTCCACCCACAGGTCAGTGTAGTAAACTCCTGAGACTTTTTAATATTTTTGTACTACCTTCATGTACTTACATACTTTACATGTCAGTAAACAAGGACTAGTAAATAAATAAAACCAATATACAGTTAAACAAATAAACTCTGTCCACTGTGATCAATGAAGTTGAACATGGCTGATGTAGTTTGTCTGTATTTTATATCATGGCCAGAGTTCCCTTGTACAAAGAGATGGTAGGTGGTATGAAGTACTTTAACATCCCTGGGACTAAGCTCTTCAGCTGTTTTTCCACTGGGCCTCTTCTGCCTTTGAGGATTTCAAAGAAGAACCTGTGATACATTTAAATCAAGAGGTGATGAATCTGTTCCTTAGATATCTCCTGGAAAGATTTGTGGAGGTAATAAAAATAAAGGAAACTGCAATATTATTGGATGTGGAGCTGTTAACAGAACTAACTGTCCGGGGGCCAAAAGAACACATTCAGGCTGGGTTTTTAAGCCCAGAGAAATTACTGTAGCTGCTAGGCTGTGGAGAAATCACCCACTGACAGCACTGTAATTTCTCTTTAATGGTCAGAAGTTTCTTTGAAAATTCAGTAAACTGTGAATTAAATATATGTCAGTTTTTCTGTTGAGGAGGCTTTAGTCAATTACACAGTGTTAAATTCTGCTACAGACATAAGGCTTTCTAGGACCTAGGCACTGCAGTGTTTTGTTAAATAGACTTTAAACTATAGAATTACATAAGTTTATGGAATAAATTTTCAAATGGCCAAGTAAGAAGGGAAGCTGATGTTTTCAGGTTGGCCATTTCAGCTAACAAACTCTAAGGACATTTGAGAATCAGAGGAGTTGTCACTGTGTTAACCTGCTACGTGTTATCTGTTCCCATAAAGGAGACTGCAGCACACTATCTGCTTAGTGCCAGGCAATCTGGGTAAATGGTATAGACAGTAGTCTTGTATCCTTGGTCTCCACTGGCTTCAGCTGGGTATATTCACATGTGTGAGGAAAAGAAAAAAAAAAAAGAAAAAAAGAGGTTGAACACAGCAGGGTCTTTCTGTTTGCCCTTTTATCCTATATATGTGTCCTCAGTGTGATCCCTAAAACTGCATACTATCTGGGGGGCAAGTGACATAAGGTTATTTTTCTATTTCACATCAAGGATAAAAAGGCACACAACAATAATATTGGTGAAAATTGACATAATCCATTACTGAACAGTAACTTGTGGGACAAGTAACTGTGATAAGTTTATAATACTCTATTGTTTAAAAGATGTCTGCAATGATCTGTCTTTTAAGGAAACTATTAAAATCTTTTTATGTTACACTTATTTCCTGCAGTAATATTGTTACCAAAGTTCAGATCTCAATTTTGAAGCATACACACGAGAGTTCAAAACTTCCAAGCTACATTTATTTCCTACTGCCTGCAGAACTCATTGGCATGTCTGCTTATGAATAGTTTATACAAACATATTTTCAGACACATAGTGTATTTTCCAATGAAGCTGACTTACAGTTTTTCATTACAGAGCCTTCAGGGTGTTTTCTTCATTTACAGACTTTCTTTTTCTGCTATTATATTTGTGGGGGGAGCTTTGGGACATCATGTTAAATTGGAAAAAAAAAAATGCTTGGAGAAGTCAAGGTAGTTAGAGGAGGGGTAATTTAGGAATTCTAGTTAGTGACTTGTGAAAGCCTTTACTTCTGACACTACCAAAACCAAATCAGGCGTAAAGTCATTAGATTTAGGAGACCTAGGTTGCAATGCAGCTAATGGCAGGGAGCATGATCCTGGTGCACCTTTCTTTCCTAATCTTGGCTTTCTTCTCTAAATTACAAGAACTGTCAGCAGTGATAGTACCTCAGGCAAGGAGGCAACAACCGCATTTCTGTATTCTCTGACCAGACTGCTGTCCTGGCTCTGGTGGCAGTGCTGATGGTGAGAGCCCACCACCACTGGACCCTTTTCTCTTCTGGATCCTCCTTTTCAGTTTACTGCTACCTCGGGCTCAAATCTTTTAATTATGAGCAGACTAGCAAATCAATAATTAAATGAATGACTGGAATGCCACTGAAAGAAGATTTTACTAAGGAGAGAAATCCCCTTTATCTGTGTTTTTTTAAGATTCCAGAGATGTATTTTGAATTTTCTAGGGACACACTATGTAATTCAGATCCAAAAGCAGGTGTGAATAGGTAAGACCTCTGCATTTGCATTAAATTAGGCTTGAACCATAAGAAAAGGGCCATTTGCAAAACAGATCACCAGAATTAAGACAGCTCTGGAAAAAAGTATAAGTAATGTGCTCTCGCTATATATGTATTTAGGTCTGTGCTTAAGGCTAGGGAGCTCCTCAAAAGCTTTGCCTCTCCCTTATCTTCTAGGTGGTAGACAGTAATAAGGGCTTGCCATATGTTTATTTGTAATTTTAGATAACTGCCAAGTAAATCACAGGATTATTTTTTTTTTAACTTTGTCGTGGTTTAACCCCAGCCAGCAGCTAAGCACCACGCAGCCACTCACTCACTCCCCTCCACCCAGTGGGTTGGGGGAGAAAATCAGGAAAAGAAGTAAAACTCATATGAGTTGAGATAAGAAAGGTTTCATAGAACAGAAAAGAAGAAACTAAAAATGATAATGATAACACTAATAAAATGACAACAGCAATAATAAAAGGATTGGAACGTACAAATGATGCACAGTGCAATTGCTCACCACCAACACCCAGCCAGTCCCCGAGCGGTGATTCCCTGCCCCCCCTTCCCAGTTCCTATACTAGATGGGACATCCCATGGTATGGAATACCCCGTTGGCCAGTTTGGGTCAGGTGCCCTGGTTGTGTCCTGTGCCAACTTCTTGTGCCCCTCCAGCTGGGCATGAGAAGCTGAAAAATCCTTGACTTTAGACTAAACACTACTGAGCAACAACTGAAAACATCATTGTTATCAACATTCTTCTCATACTGAACTCAAAACATAGCACTGTACCAGCTACTAGGAAGACAGTTAACTCTATCCCAGCTGAAACCAGGACAAAGGTTTAAGTACAGACATGACATTTCAGTCAGTGAAACAGTTTCATATCATTGTAGGTGAAGTTCTTAACAAGAAACAGTTCAGCATTTGAATATGCTAGACTGCACCACATTGTGAAAGTTGCTTAAGAGCTGTCAGTGTTACAGATATGGGTGTAGATTATTAGAACTAGATGTCATGTATAAAAGCAGGAGCAAACTGATAATCAGTAAATCTGCAGGAATGAAAAAATATGGAATTAACCTAGTAGAAAAATAGATTAGGAGAAACTGTATATCCTTGTCGAGAATGTTCTTTTTTTGTATACCTGTAGGGACAAAGTTTTACATTATAAATTCAAAGTACATTCATATTTAGCATTGCATTTGCAACTTATTGAGAGTGAAGTTTGAATCTAGACAGACATGAACAGTGAATGCTTTTTTAAAATTGATTAGATTAGCCTGAAACAGAACCTCTTCTGTAACCAGATATCTTAGCTGGGCCCAATCCTTTTTCATCTTTTATAAAGGTAACGAAAGGTTTATCAAGTGTTAGACTAGTATTCTTTTAAACAACTTGAATATTTTTGTGAATGTCTAAGACCATAGTGTATATTTTTCAAGGGAAATCATACACCAGGTCTTTGCACAAAGGAAATGAAAAGATTCAAACACATTTCCATTTTTTATAACAATTTGTAACAGCTATTGAATAATATGTTTATGATTTAAGCAAATAGTCTACTCAATCCCAGGAGACAGGGCCTTAAATTTTGGATGTCATTTACATACAGGGCTGCAGGAATCCATTTGACTCTGCATATTTTCCTGCAGTATGAAATGTTACATTTTCTTCTGATAATGGCAATAGAAATAATTGCTTGGTGCTTTAAGCAAAATAACGTAATACTATATACTACAATACCATAATATATTACACTGTAATATATAACTTATATAGTATTATAACATCACACCATTTACTATATAATATATAGTAGATAATACAGTATTTAAATACATAGTATTATGTTGCATACTGAAAACTACTGTCAAGTATCTGAGGAAGGTTAGGGAAGAAGAAATGACAAAATCCAGTAATGCTGATTGCCCTATCTACCTTGGATTACTTTCTGCTGCTCAGAGCTATTTTGTCCTATGTATCTCAATTTATTTACAAGATAATTGAATGAACTAACCTTGGCCACTGATAGGTTCTTCTTAGTTTACCCCAGAAAACACCTCACCTCTGGGAATGGAACAGGAAGCATTTGCTGATGGGAGGGATTGGGTACCAAGGTGCATTTAATTCTTATTCCTATGAAGTTTTATTTACCGCCTCAGACTCACATTTTCTTCTCCATTTTATCTTTCTCTCTCCCTCCTTCCTGAGTGCACCATAGAGATGTTTTTTGGAAAGGGGCAGCAAATAATAAACAAAAACATATTCTTTCCAGTTCACATTTAAGTCACTAAATCCTCACTGACAAGAAGAAAAATTGATTGACCTTTGGCTACTAGTTCTCACTTAATATTTTACAATATCTCCTCTTCCAAGTAACATTCTTCTATAGACAAATGTGCTTTACGTATTCTCAGATTCTCAGCTGCCAAATAAATAGAAGGACTTTTAAATGTATTTTCTAGGTGACTTTGACTCCTTGTTTAAAATGAATTCTGGATTTCTTTCTTTTTTTTTCACCAAAGACTGAGATGAGCCTTGTAATGTTTCTGGAGTGTAGAGACAAGGAATAGGGACTTTGCTGCTGGCAAGTGCCATTTGTTTACTATTAAGGTTAGCTGAGAAAGATATTTTCAGTATTAGTATCTCTCCTTAAGGTATAAAGTATCATAATGTTTTTTCTTCTGACCCATGACAGCACAGCAGGATATTTTTTATTTGTTTTTCCTACTGCCTAAGAGTTTGTAAACTATACACTGCACAACTGGAAATAAGCTAGTATCTGCTTAATTTTGACCAAAATACTTATTATTACATATTTGCAACTACCACTGTGTGTGTAATGTGAACTTTGACTCAGCATTAACATATATTATCCCCACCCCTGGCATCCTTTATTAATGGTGGTTTGTTTTTTTCCCGAGTAGCTGTAGAAAGTCCAGAGGCGGGGAAGCATTACTGACTTGCAGACACATCTTCACAGCTGCTTGCATTCTCTACTTATTCTCTGTCACAGGTTTTATTCTGAAGTCCATTAACCTTAGTCTGTGTGTAGGTTTATTTATTTGTAGCATCACACAACAAATCCATTCTTACTTGGCTAGACCAAAATCTCAGACCTTCTCTCCAAAATTCACATCAGTGATGAAGTTTGCAAGTCCTGCTTTATTTTTTAAACATTGTCTTTCAACATAATGAAGGATGAGCTTTCAAAGTCCCCCAGATTTTGCAAGTAAAACAGGAGAAAATTACTAGAAGAGATAATTTTTAGACAGCTATGCTGCATGTAAGATTAAAAGACAAACCTCCACTAGGAAGCAGCTGCGTTCAAAAGCCTAGCTTTATTTTTAGATTGTTTTTTCCTTCCTGCAGGCAGCCCTGTGACCTCTGTTCTTACTTCCAAGGTCTGCTCTGGGGCAGTGAATAACACTTCTGATAACAGGAAAAAGGTTCTGACTGCAAGCAAGTGAAGCAGTCAGCTGAATGGGTACCTTGATCATCTCCCTCTTGCCTTGTACCATGACATGCTACTTTAGCTTTTGCTGCTGTATATCTGAAAACTGGGAAACAGTACCAAGAAAAACACATTTTTGGGTTGAGAATACTGGCAGCACATGCTGCACTGCTACCAACAGAATCTCTACAGGCTATACTGCCATAGCTTTGCTATGTGTGTTTTCTAGCTCTTCCTACAATAAGGCAATATGAAATGGAAAGGGAATATTATAGTCATGCCACTACAATATTTTTGTTTATATGTTTATGCACTACAATGGCATTTGTTGGTGCTACTTCACAAAACAATCACTTTCTGTTTTTACATGTGGTTTTTTTCTAACCTAACCTCACAAGGTGTTTTTCACAGTTTCATTCTGTTTAAGATACAGTGAATCCTAATGGTATTAAGAAACTTGAAATTCCATTAGAACTCACACTGAGCGCTGCAGGGAAAGAATGCATTTTTCAAAATAAAGCTCTCTTTTTTGTGGGGTGTGAGGCAAGGATGGATTTTTTTTTTAGTGATGGAAAGTTACAAAATTGTCATTCCTGCTCTAACCACAAAATAATTTTAAGTGAGGAAACATAAAACATTTTGCCTTTGATGTAGTGCAAGTGAGGCAAAAGAAAAGCACAGAAGGGGCAAGAAAACAAGACACTATAGGACTCAAACTGTTTTACTTAATATATATATATATTTATAATATATATATAAAATTGAAATGACTGTGTATTGCTGAGGTCTTGAAGAAACTTTGACAATTAAATCCTAAAAAGAGACAGTTTTATGTTTTGTGTCATTTGCAAGTTTTTCTTAAAGTTGTGAACTTTTAACCTGCTTTAGAAAGCCCTAGAAGGCTCTTACATTTTTGTTCCAATCTCTGTCTCTGATGTTAGTACTGCTGGTTCTTACAATCTCTTGTACTAACTATTCCTTAAAAATCCTCAAAATCAATTCTTTGCCTGTCTCTGCTCTGCACTGATTCAGTTCTAATACAGCAACAAAGAAATATGCTTTCATAATTTCTGGTGGAGCACAGATTATCCTGTATGTGTACCTGCATGCCCACTAAAAACTGTTTCACTTTTTAAAGCCACAGCTCTAATGTGGGGAAGGGCGATACCCAGCTCCAATGGCCCAATGAAGAATGGCAGCAGACACCTGACCACCTCTTCCTCTTTTCTACCCATCATATCAGTGGCATGCTTCCACAGGAGTACATTTTCTTCAGTTAGGTACGTACAGGCACTGAGCAAGGCCTCAGATCCCAGAAAAGAGGTTCTTCCAGACTGCATCCTCCTTCTCAGTGCTATAGCTGTGGTAAGTGTCACTAAAACTGCTTCAGTAATTTGATTCCAAGGAATTCTTTTAGCTGGTGGATGCATAGACTCCTGACAACTTCATTTTCATGCATAAAGATTTTCACATTACAAAAATCTTAGTCTAAACCCCTTTATGTATGTACTTCTTAGAGGCTGATAAATTGTAATTTTTAGTCAAACCAATGGTGCAACTTTTTTTGTCAAAGTATAGGAATTTTTTGTGTTCATATTCTAGACTACTTTATGCCTGCAGTTACCTCTTCATTTATACTTATGAATGAAACATTATATACAGATGTAGAAAATTAAATTAAAAGAAATGTTTAACCTTAACACAAATAGGCAGGAATAGATACACATATACACATTTTAGAAGGAGGGAAGCAGCAATTTTTTAAGAGTCTCCTTGCTTATTGGTCAGACCATTAAAGTATAACAATTTTAGGCATTAAAGTATATAAAGTGACTTTGTAACAAGTCTAGGCATTAGGATATATATTTTGTTCTTTTTCTCATGCGTTTCCTTTTCTGTGTGTCATTATCATTTCTTAAGTGGTTTATTTAGAAAAGAACTTCACTTTTTAAAATAATGATGTCTATTTTATGAAATTTACAAGTTTAAATACACCCAGATAATATTTGTAGGTACTTCAAGTGAAACTTTATACCCAATGAAAATGTGCATTCACTTTTTCTGAAGTTGAAGGTACTTTGTTAACTAAATCATACTTGGGCTTGCTTACTGTCAAGTGATTTCACTTAAGTTAATAAAATGTTTACATATTTTACATAAAATTGTGAAAAAAAAACAGAGGTTATTTAACTTTTTTTCATTGCTAGCTTTGTGCATATGATAACCCTCTGAATGCCATCAGTTTAACTTCTTTTATTTTTGTTGGTTTAGAACTGAATAACATTTTAGAGAACATAATAAACTGATGGAGAGATGTGAGGAAAAAATCATTAGCTTTGTCAAGAGAAAAAAGGACAAGTACCTAAAAAGCATTTTTAATTTTATTTTAAATTTTCCTCATTTCAGGCTGTGTATTTCCTTTAAAACATGCTTAGTTTATAGGAAACAGAAACCTTACAGTCCATTTGAAACACAGTGTATAGACAGGAAGCTGCAAAGAGACAGTAACAAATGACAGTCTCATAGACTGAGTCAAATTATTGTAGTCATCTATACATGATCTGTAAGTTGAACTTTCATTTTTTTTACCAGCATATTAAGAGGATGCCATCTAACATTGATTGAAATCATGGTTAATGGAAACTTTACCTCTTTTACCTACAAAAGGGAAAAATTATGATCTTTATTAAGCTTCCATACTTACTGGAATATAACATGGAAGAATGTATTTTATTTTGTAGCGACTATCTTGCATTTTTCTTTGGTGAAATAATTATTAATCTGATAGACATGTGGAAGTCTTTTCCAAAGTTAAAAAGATTTTTGTGTAAACTCAAGGATTAAATGTGTAGAGATGCTTTATGTAATTCTGTAAATGCTAGGTTTCTACTAAGGCTTAACAATTCCACGTGAGCAAATAATTCTGAAATCAGTCTAAGAATAATTATGCAGATCAAAAATAATAAATTTAAATAATTTAAAGGAGTAACCACTAAAAACGCAAGACAAATATGTGAGACAATAAAAATGTGTTAGATCTCAAATAGAAATACTTGTCAATTTATTAAATATCTGTTACTTCCATCAGCCTTGCACTACTGTAAATACCTCTTGTGTTTTCAGTGTTCTTATTAATATATTCACCACTCTGTAAGGAAAGTAGCCATGCGAATCTGTTCTAGCCTTCCTTCTCTTTCCCTGAATGTGCAGATGGCCAGAATAACTTTTCAAATAAAAAGGCCAGGTGCTGACTGCTTGAGCACTGGCATCCGGAGCGTGTTTTGCTTTGCTTAGGGTGACGCTGATTAAGATGTTCATTAGCCTTCACCAGGGCTTTTATTCAGGGAGCACTTCTGAAGATCATCACCAGCAGGTCTCAGACCATGCCCACAGGCAAGATCAGCTCCCCAGGGCAACAACTGCTTGTGAACTATGTTAGGAAAAGAAAACTACTATTATAGAATGTAGGAGAGCTAACCCAGCAGTGTTGTATTTGGAAATGTAAACTTTTTACTCATCAAATAAATTATCCAGAATGCTTTGGTTAACAGATCCTCTTTTATGTAACATAGAAACTCACATGCACTTCAGAGATAATTATTTTGACATTTTTCTTTTAAACAATCACTTTTAGAAATATGTATCTAAAAATACATCCACAGAGCAAAACAAGATCTGTGGCCTGCATTAAAAAATTGGGAACAACTGATATTATTGTGCTAACAACTACAGTTTTGTCATTGACACCTTCTTGATGGCTTTAATCTCTCATTCACATAGAAGGCCAAGCATAAAAATTTTATATCCCAGAATCATTATTCCAGTGTATTTCAGGGGAACAAATCCTGAATTACAAGGGAAACACTGGAGTAAGTTCCCAAGGTACATACATGAGTTAGCCCTCGACCTCCAAATATTAAATGGCATAGCCTGATGACAGTGGGCACCAGCTTGTAATTATTCCATATAACGTTTTCTCATTATTACCCTCAGTTTTCATAAATCTCTTCAATGCTTCTTGGGTCTACATTGTCATCAAAGAATCCAATTCATTGAAAAGTCACTCCCAACATTCTGACAAAGTGAGAAATAGAGACAAAAACACATGGACAGCACATAATTTTTTTTAGTATTATTTTCTACTGTTTAAAGAACTGTGGTTAAGGACAGTCTTTTAGTTTTATAATTTTGAAAAACTTTTGCGATATTTCCATAAGAACCAGGTACAAAATAAAAGTTAGGGGGTTTTATTCTCACTTTGTATTTGAAAATATTGCATTAGAGGAGATGCAATTGGATTGTATCTCTTACCTATTGTATTAGAGGAGATGATGCCTGTATAAGACAAATTAAATAAAAAAATTCTGTGTGGAGGCAAATTGAGCTGGTGGTTAAAGAGAAGACATGGAGTAATGGGATCAATGCCAGTCCTGTCAGTTTTTTCCTGTTTGGTCAATTCATTTACTCTGCCATTTAGTAGATAAGCTGTTCTAGACAGTATCTATCTCATACTGTATGTCTGCATGTGTGTGTACTTTTTCACTACTGCAACAGATTTGTTTGTCTAAGTTGGACTCTCTTGGCACCACTAAGATAAAAATAATAATGTAGACAGTTTGAAATTTCTATCAGACTATAGGCAATAAAACAAACAATAAAAATCTGGAAAGAATGATGTATTAAATAAGGAATACAAGATCTAGGAAAATGCACTGTTATAATTTTTAAGCCATCAGATATACTAATCTCCTTAGCTCTCTATGGGTATCAACTGTACTGCAAGCTATTTACATTGTACCAGAGAGTTTGTGCTTCTGTTGTGGCAGTTTTTTAGAGAAATTATATGGCTGTCTATTTAGAATAGATATTCTTTAAAAAAACAAACAAACAAACTTGAGACTTGTTGGAGTACTGGATATCTATTTAAAAATCTTTTGTTCTTTGACCTTATATTACTGACTATATCCTAAAGTTATGTAGATACTTGACAGTCTATTATTACATATTGCTCTGATTATTTTCAACAGTGTTCTCTCTTAGCTTTTAAGCCACTTTTCCTTTTACTGTAGCCTATATAATTTTATATTATGTTGAAACAATGCCATAAAAATTAATATATGCAATGTATTCATAAACTAACTCAATCAAGAATTTACAGCAAGACAACCACTTTTACAAATTATACTGAAAAAAAGCAATACTATGTGATATGCTTTGGTCTGTCATTGCTGTAGCTCTATTTTAATAGCTATGGGTGAGGGAGAGCCTGTCATCTAGAATCTCCATAGAGAAAAAAGGTAGTGGCCACTTCATTAACGCTATTCCCTGCATCTCATGCAGCCACACCACTCTAATACTGAGAAGCTCCCACTTTAAGGGAAATAAAAAGCTAGAGGTCTGATCACAGTCAAAATAAAAAGCAGAACATTACTCTTCACTCTACCATTCAGTCTCACACGGATGTATGGCAAACCTAGTAGGAAAACAATAGCAAAAAATATCTCTGAAATCTAATGATTACTGTATCTCTTTTGATTGCTTTTGCTGAAACACTATCTTTTTATATAGCCTAGTCAGGTATTTATATAGGCTCTGATTACTCTACAATAAACTGAATTTTGCCATCTTGAGTAAAAGAAAAAAAAAAGAAAAAAAAAATCAGTGCTAGATAGCGCCTCGAGCAGGAATAAGGGGAAGTACCAGCAGGTACATTTTCAGACTTCTGAAGGAATTTGGCTGGTTAATGACATCTATAATGTTAATGGTGTGATTTTCAAAACATCTAACCAATTTACATGATCGGTTTAGAGATACAAATGCCATTCATGGGGAGCAATAACACCATGCACCAGTATATGCTGGGGGCCATCCAGCTGGGAAACAACTTTGCAGAAAATGTCCTGGGCGTCCCGGTGGACACCAACTGAAGATGAGCCAGCAATGTGCCTTTGCTGCAGGGAAGGCCAGCAGTACCCTGGCTGTGTCAGCAGGCTGAGGGAGGTAATCCTTCCCCCTCTCCTCAGCACTAGAGAGTCCAGGACAGGGCCATGAAGATGATTAAGGGACTGGAGATGTCTTCCATGAGGGAAGACTGAGAGAGCTGGGACTGTTCAGCCTGGAGAAGAGAAGGCTCGGGGGGGATCTCATCCATGTATATAAATTCCTGAAAGGAGGGTGTAAAGAAGGCTCTTTCCAGTGCTGCCCAGTTACAGGATAAGAGGCAGTGGACACAAACTGATACATGGGACATTCTTCCTGAACATCAGGAAACACTTTTTCACTGTGAGGGTGACTGAGCACTGGCACAGGTTGCCCAAAGAGGTTGTGGAGTCTCCATCCTTGGAGATGTTTTAAAGCCATGTGGACATGGTCCTGGGCAACCGGCTTTAGGTGGCCCTCCTTGAGCAGGGATGTAGGACCAGATGACCTCTAAAGGTCCCTTCCAGTCTCAACCATTCTGTGATCTGTGAACTGAATGTTTAGGAATTTTGTTCAGAATGCCAAACAGGTACCTGCTCCCTGAATCAACGTAAGTGCTTTTGAAAATCTTGTTTATCCTGTCTGAGGGAGGATGACTGACTTCTGGGACCACATTCTTAAGGCATTATGAGGTATTATATTCATGTCTCACATTGCTGTCTCTGGAGGAGAGCCAGGTACTGTCTGACATTTGTCTCCGGGCGCAAGAGCCAACAGTTTTGAGTGAGCTGTGTCAGTTCTCAGCAGGAGGAAAGTAGCCGGCATGCTGTAAGGCTGTTGACCTAACCCAATGAATAGAGAGCATTACAAACAGATTTTGTAAAAAATACCATCCCAATCTGGAAATTCCAGGGTGGTGAGAGAACTATAACTTCCCACCAAATGTACTATACTTACTGTGTCACATGCTCATGAAAGGCTGTATTGCATAACTGCTCTGCCTCCATTAGTTGTCAATTACAGGGACAGAGCGGTGCTCAGCTGAGGTATGTAGTTCCTAGGTTTTGGGGTTTTTTATTTTCTATAGAAATGCCTTCAAAGAGTGTACGAAAAGTCACATTACTGTTTTTTACTCCACTAGCAGAAGGAGAAATCATCAGCTCCTGCTCTTCCTTTGCACCTTCCCACTCAGCTCCCCGGGCAGATGAGGTCACTGTCAGCTGCAGCCTGCACTGCAGCCTCCCTGCTGACAGCCTGTCAGGTTGTGTGCCTCCTTTCTGGAGCCTGAGCAGAAGTTGCCAGCCTTAACTTTCTTATCCTTTTTATTGAGCATGTAATAAGAAAAAGTCGCCAGGCTAGGCATATCCATATGTGGCTGCTCTAGGTACCCTTGCAGCATTATGTCCTGTAGAAACAGCAGTATGCATACTTCCTCCCAGCTTCCAGCTGGGATTAGAACGGCAGAGAAATGTTATGTGACCGGTGATGTTTGGTCAGCTAGAATGGATCATGCTGTGCTTGGGAGACCTGTGCACCAAAGATAGATGGTAGGACTTTTTTTCCCGGGAATTCAGCCCAGGGCACTGAAATACACAGTTTGGTGGGTTGCAGTTCAGTAAGATGGAAATAGGACAGTAGTGCTGCCTAACAGTGCAGGGGAATACTCACAGACTTGACCTATTGTGCAAGCTAACAGATGGTACAACAGCCATCTAATGGAAAAGCAACTTCTATTGCAGCAACCTTATATGTAATTACAGTTATAGAGTCTCCACAAGTTACATGATTATGAGCATAACACTGGTGCAAAAAATAAGGAAATTCCTAGATGAAGTGTTAGTGCTAGTGTTAAGCAATAAGACATGTTTACTGCAAACATACTTAGTTTTTAAGCTATTACAATATACCACAGAACCCTACGGTGAATCTGGTAATGGAGAAATGACTGTTAATCACTAGTAAGTGCCACAGTGGGGAAGCAGGTACTGCACAAGGGCAGCATTACTACCATAATATGCATTATTTGACTCATTTAAAAAACCATTTCATTTCTCAAATGTAACACTTAACCATTCTAGAGTACTAAATAACAAACATTTACCAATGTTTTCCTAATTAGATTGTAACTAAATAAGTTTACTTGTAATCATAAACTAAGACTGTCAGGGCAACTCTAGACATGTAAAGATCTTACTGTTTCAGGGGGCTGTTAATTATTGCTGTTATTTTGCAGAAAGAAGGTACATACTAGATATTTCATGCTGTGCTTAATTTATAGATTGAAATACTTCATTGAGGCAGACAGACAGCTAGATATCAGCTTGAAACTAAAATTACTTTTAGCTAGTTTTTACAAAAGAAATAATTGAAAGGAGATGTGCTTGATAACATGATACCAAATAAACTCTTCATATGAATTGAAAAATAGCTGTATAAGAGTATCATGAAAACAAATATCCAGGACTTTTATAAAAACAGTTTTATTGACTAAGAAAATTCCTGTTTTATGTCCTTCTCCTTTTGTATGATTTTTGCCCTTTTATTCTCATGATGTATTCTGGGAATAAATCACAAATCCATCACAGTATATTCTGTAAAAATAAATGAACTTTATCAATGTGTAATGTAAAGGAATATGTGACCATTTTTAAAGTCCCATTATATACTTGACTGCTACTTTCTAGTAGGATTTATCTGTAAGACACTGGAAACAAGCACTTTTATGCTTATGACATGAATTAATGAAAAATGACTTTGAATCAGACATGCACATATTATGAACTTGAACATCAAAGTGACAAAATCATAGCAATACAACACCAATAATTCAAATATGAGTTGCTGATTTATGGATCACAACACTAACCCATCCATTTAAATATTAATTTCATGGGGAGTTTTTGTTGTGCAAGAATAAGGCCCTGTATGTTTTATAGTAAAAACACACTAACTGCTAAAGGACTTCCTGACCCTACCTGTAAATATCAAATTATTTTGCAAGCAAAATTTTTTAATTTCCATAGTGAGGGGACCATAGTGAGTGGTTACTCCCTTTGAGATGGTGTAAACCTCTATTTATGGTGCCACTGAATGTAGTGGGGAAAAAAAAGTTATACCATATAAGGAATGTTTATTAATATTTTGAATTAGAATAGAGAGAGGCTATATCTTGGGGCTGCAACTACTGAAAAAATCTTGAATGTTTTCTTACTAAGAGTGTTGATAGTTTTTGAAATTAAATATTAACATCTTGTAGCACCCTTTTAAAATAATTTCTTCACAACCAGTATGTGATTAAGCTACAAGTAACAACCCCTCTTTTTTACCTGGGGACACACACACAAAAAAACCCCCCAAACCCAAAAAAGAAAAAATCCAAACCCCAAACCAATAGATGTTTACTTTTAGGTTTGTTCATATAGAACATGCATGTTAATAAATACACAATATTATTTTATCTAGATAATGAGTATTTATATGTGTAACAGATTTAAAGGTATTAGAACAGTAATTTTTTTTATCTTGTCATCTGAAAAACAAAACATGGTAAGCCTAGCAGTTACCAGTGGTTAGAAGAGTAACTCTGTGGTAACTGAAAATAGCAGCAAATAGGATTAATGAAGCAGTTGAAGCTACTAAGAAGGAACCAGGAATTACACTTAAAATATATACACCTGATGTTCCCTTTGAGCTAATCAATTAGTAGTAGACATTTTGTTAAGAATGTAGATGTGTTGTTATAATCCATGTTTTGTGTTTATCTATATGACATGTATCTTGTTTACTTCAACTATTACTCATCTAGTTAGATGAAAATGTTCTGGGCTCTAATTTGCTGAGAAAAGAAGACATGCAATCAAATCTATACTACATCAAATAGTCCAATGTCTGTTTTTCTCCTCTTTATTCATGTATCTCTCTATGCATAAAAGAAAAGGAAAATGCTGTTATTTTTGACTGAAAGAAAAAAGACCATCTCCTGAAATAAATGTATTAAAATAATCACAGATGATTAATGTTTCTTATCATAACATTATTTGCTAAATAAAAGATAGACTCTCATCTCTATTATGATGCTGTCCATTGATATAAAGGCTTCCATCTTCTAAGGGCTTCACAAATATTAATGAAACAAGCTAGTCAAAACTTCGGTATTTTCTCCCTATTGTACAAATGGAGCGTAAAGGTTAATGGCTTTTTTCAAGGCCATACACTTAAGGGTGGGATAGATATTCTTGGGCTCCTCAGAGCTAAATCTACACAATTCTATTATTGGAGAAGTGTACTGAAAGTAAGTTAATTACTTAAATAATTTATAAACAGGCATCCATCACTGAATTTATATCGTGTAGCAAGGGATGTTTTTACAACCTTTACTTTTTCAGTCCAGAAGATTTCATGATGGCTGCTTTCAGCTAAATTAACATTGGCCTTATAAATTGCATGCAAGGCACTTCTGCTTTTCAAAAGAAAAAAATCATCAGTTCATAGACTCCAAAAAGATTGCATTGTATTTGAAATCATAAGTTCTTGCATATATCAGAATAAGTTAGAAGACCCAAAGACTATGTTGTGTTAAAAAGTGTAACATACAAACAGTACCAAGTCCTGTCTGGTATCTGTTGGTATGCTAAATAATATATGTATTATTTTAATAGATCTTTTTATGCTGTTATCACTAGGTTCTTGATGACAAATGCATACTTGTGAAATCTGGTGTAACCCATTGACAATTCCTCTTTAATTTTCTTGGACTTCAGAAGGTTTTTGAATAGCTGTTTCTCTTCTGCAGATTTAGGAGTCTTTCACTGATGCTCACTGCCTCATCTAATCTGCAGACATGAGTCCCAATGCTTCCTAAAAGCCAGCTAACTGACTGGGAGAAGTACACTTCAAGTGAATTGGTAAAGGACATATCAGCTGGTTAAAAGATTATTAATTGATTAGTGTTTTTCCCAGACACATATTAGACAGCAGCTGAAAAATGCTGTTCAGTGTAGTGATTTTGTGTGTGTATGTGTGCATTAACACTTTATTTTGGTAGCAGTCAAATGATTTCTCAAATCCTGGATGTAACTAAGGGGGAAAAAACCAACCAACCAAATAAACAAAAAAAACCCCAAAAAACAAACCACAAGAAAAAAAGAAGAAAGAATTTAGTACAGCACTGCCTCTGTGTAAGAGATACTATTACCCTTTCTCTTCCAATCAGCAGCCTGGTTGTCTACCTCCTACTCTTCTGGAAGAA
This sequence comes from Haliaeetus albicilla, assembly GCF_947461875.1. Classification (NCBI taxonomy): domain Eukaryota; kingdom Metazoa; phylum Chordata; class Aves; order Accipitriformes; family Accipitridae; genus Haliaeetus; species Haliaeetus albicilla. Next base: position 34,945,505 of record NC_091516.1, read on the forward strand.
ACTACAAGCTCTAATTTTCTTTTCCTTGAAAAAACCCTGTGAAATCTTAATTATTTTGTGAAATGGGTTGGATATTTTCCCAACATTATGGAGGGCAGTGTTTCTGAGCTCTGGACTGTTTTCCAGTATTTGACACAATACAAAGAGAATGATAAAGTCTAGAGAATCTTAGCTCTGACCACATAACTCATTTACATGCATAGGTGTGTGTGTGTGTGGACAGACATTTGCTCAAATTCTTATGGAAAATTTTACTGTGGCTTTACTTTAAGCATGATTTATTTAGTGTTATTTATATAAAATGTTAGCAACATCATAATTTCATAATAGATCGAAGTTAGCAATTCATATTAAATTAAATGAGATTTTATGTCAGTGTTTAAGGAAAGGCATCCATCTCGCTGAAATGCAGTTGTGATCTTTGATTCCTTTCTTAACAATGGTAAGATCAAAGATTAAGAGGTTTGGACAATGTATCCAAAGAACTGTGCCAGTTTTTGTCAGAAATTATTTTTCAAACAGCCCTTCAAGAATGAGGATAAGCATGGCTTCTTAGCTAAGCACGGTCTATAAGCACCTTTGGTTTTTTCTATCTGTTTCTCATATTAGCAGCTTTAACACTTTCTGTACACAAACCCATTAAACCCTTCTTTCCCACTACCACCAAAAAGCCCCAAGAGAAGGTTCTGAAAAGAATAAATTTACAGGGAAGTTCCTTTCTTATCCTTATTCTTTGAAGCATGTTCTTGTGTATACTTTAAGAAAGCACTGAAATTACTTCAGCACCTTAATACATGTACCTTTTTATTCAGCTCTAATTTCTGTAGGATTTTTCATTTTTATTCCTTCTTCATAATGCACAATCTCATTAAATGATCAGAAACACTATGGAGTCATTATAATTTTGGCTGCAGAATTAGGAGCTTGATCTGACAAAAATTATGTGGCATTTCTGCATGCTCACTCCAGAGAACGTGCATTGCACCCCAGAGATTAGGTCACATGCTTTTTCAGCATTAAGTTTTCTGACTTAACAAATATTTTTCTGTTACAAAGAACATTCTTTCCCTGTGACATCACATGGCTTATTCAGCTACAACTCTGCCTTGAGTGTAAACTATTACAATTACTTCTCAAGGTAATTAATTTTATTTCAAAAGGATATTTTCCTATCAATCCTCTACTGACCTGCAATAGTTGCATCTTCTGATTTTATCTCTCACTGGTGCTGCAGGCTTCCTGGCATCTAAATCTAAATCTGTGTACTCTATTCTATGCAGCTGATTCCTTCCAGAAATTCTGTCTGTTTTGTCATTTACACACTTTTTTACTTGTACATCACTGCCATGAATAATGGTGCTGTAAATTTATTTTGACTGTTAGTACATTTCATACTAAGTTATGCACTTTTTTATTACATATTCTTCATCTACACAACAGTAGATGTATTGCAAAATATTTTCCCAAAACCTAACTAAATCATATTTATGCACTAAATGTTGAGTACATAAATAATTATAAGCCCTTTGTAGCTAGCGCCCACAAAAAGTTTTAAAAATGTACCAGCATATACGCTATTTATTTTCTAATGTACTTAAGAAAAAATATTTGCCATGGAAAATATGTCAATGAATAGTAAATTTGTTACATTAGCACTCAGTAATATCTATAAATAACCACACTCACCAATATATTATGTGCGCTTCTACATGTTTTTACTGTTTTAAAAAAAAATCAGTATATTGTTGTCAGTTTTAAACTTTTTAATACAAACTTTTTAAAAAATATTTTCCTCACTTTATTTTAAAAAGTGTTTATTAACAGAGAGGAGAAAGGTCACACATTGGAATAGAGATTCGAAAAAGGGACAGCACAATGTTCTGTGATGTCTCAGCGCACTTTGGTGCCATCATTTTTTTGTACCCATAGAAATGCAGCAAGTAATGGAAAATGCTGCTTCATTGACTATGAACCAGTATATTTTGCATTTAGGTGACAAACATACGATCACTCTTCCTACAGATGAAAATGGGCATTTGCATCTTCAGAGAGACATAATTATTGTGTGCTACAAATCTGCAGATAGATGTGCATTCCACAAAATACATTTCTGTTTTTCCCCTTACAATCCTTAACATAACAAAATGCCTTAAAAAGGTCTTTGAATGAAATAATGTGCCATTCACACAGGCATTTATACCCTCCCTCCTCTTTTCTATTTAGTCTGTGAAATAGGGGTTTTAATCAGCTTTTCCCTTCCTGTTGCTTTTAAAAATTCTATGGAATAGGGAAAGAAAATAATTATTCATCTGGAAGAAAATAAAGTAAGGGAAGACACCTTTCTCTCTATCAAGACACACAAGAAAAATTTACAAGGAAATAGAAGTAAAAGCAAGTGATTGAAAAGTTAGGTTTGCATAGTTCCAACTTGTCCTGGTGTGGGTACCCTTTAGGTTTTATTAGGTTAACATATGGGTAACTCTCATATGAATAGGCTGTCCTTTATCATTCAATCAAGATTTCCATTTTGCTGATCTAATGTATTATAATTAATATCATCATACAAGTTTTGTCCTCCATGGTTACTACATCCCACATTGATAAAAATGTAGTTGACTGGGACTCATCACTACTGATAGATGGGTTGATATAAGTGACACAAAAAGGTGGACACTGGCATATCTATCATGGGAAGGGAAAGCCTCTTGAGACGCAGAGGGTTTGAGTTACAGAGAAGTCCATGGGTGGCCTCCTCTTGAATTCAATGCAATTTAGGTCAGACCCTTGAAAAGAAGGAGTCATGATTTTAACTTTAAAGTAACTAGCCAGGCTGGGAGGGCCCAACATAGCAAACTTAACAGTTCAAGGTCTTCTCATGACCCATGTGAGGCTTTTATCTCCTCCACTCCCTATCCACAAAACAGGGTATTCTTATCCATATCACTTATTGGGAACAGACCAGTATCATTCCCTCACCATGTTCTGTCCTTTCTAAAGGTGACCTATTGTCATGGCCCAAACTGTATCAGTGAATACACTTACGAACATGGACACCCAGTTCTTGATCCTGGGTCCTCAGCCTGATTAATCTACCAGAGATGCACACAGAATTGCAAAAATGAGAACAAGAAAGCAGTGCACCTTAGTCTGAAAAATTTTTGATTGCAGAGCCTCCAGGTACCAAAAAAAAGGAAATAATTTGTTTCTAAAAATGAAGTAAAGCCATGCAGAAGGAAGCAGAAAAGGAAGTATAGAATTCTGAAAATAGACAGTAAAGATTGATGGAAGAAAATAAGCTTTAAAAGACAGTATCTGCTGGACATTTATATTTACAACTTCCATTTATGTAAATAAATTTACACATTAAAGGTTTTGGCACACCATGTCAGGTTTCCATGTCTTTATAATGTTCTTGGGCATCTATGATAAACATTTTCTAAACTTCACAGTCTAGGGTCTAGCTTTTATTTTCCTCACTGAAAGAGAAGAAAAGCGGTGACTGTTATCATTGCTTTCAAGTCTGCAAGGGCACAGAATTCCTGATTCTAGTCTCAGATCCAAGCTCTAGGCACACAGTCTTCTGTCTGGGGAAAAACAAAAAATCCTTTGTGTATGGGTCAACTACCTAAATATTGGTATCTAGTGCCATTTTTTATGCCTTGAGGTATTCTACCTGATTACCAGATGTCTCTTCCAAAAGACACACACCTTCCATACAACATGAGACATTTTCCACCAGATCACATGGGTATTTTAGATACCCTATGGTGTCTAAAGGGACCTTACAATCTGCTGTTTAGACAACTTAAACCTACCCTTCATATCTGATAATTTGTTTATACAACATCATAGAAAGGTCTTATTTACTCTGTCAGGATAGTAAGCACCTCTTTAATTTTGAGTGGTATAATCAGACCTTATTTCACAAAGATATAGTAGGTACTATTAAGGGTGAAGAACAAAAATATTCAAGTAGCAGCTACTGTACTAGACTCTAAATGCCCTACTTCCATTGTCATAATAATCATAAATAATTTCTATAATTTAGAACAACTTAATCTTGAGGTCTGGAGCATATCATAGATACAATGTTTTCAGAGAATATGTCTCAGATAGTGCACAGAGCATTACTTCTTGACAGAATAAGCATCAGTAATCTCCAGGGACAATAAACTTGATCATCTTTTGGTGTGTTCACTCATGGCAACTTAACTATTGTTAATATGTTACTTGATCTTTCCAAGCAAATGTCTTGCCTTTTGTGATCCCAATTTTATTTAAAATGCTTAGAATGTGCATGAGTCTCTTGGTGCCATCACGTGACCATAAGTGAAAACCTATTGCAAAAGAGACTGTACAGCATTTCAACACATTGTGCACCCTGCAGTTTTAAGGCCTGCTAGGCTTGCCAAAAAGAAGGGATAGTGACGACACTGGTCACATCCCAGGGGAAAGAAGTACAGTTTGTTTGGGACACCAAAATCCATGGTTCGCAAGCAGATGCTGACACTAGCCAACAGCAGTTCAAAAGGCATTTTCAGTTTGAGGAAGTAAGAGGGTTCACTATAATGAAACACATTCTTTAGCAACACAAAGTATTAGAATCCACCTTTCACCTTGAACAAAATCCCAGAATCAAATTTTAAAGAAAAAGGTAGGAATAACTTCATAACAATTTTTCCCATTCAAAAATCAAATTCAGTATGTACATTAAACTTCAGTTGTAGAAGGTCACATCAGAACAGTCGGAAACTACCAACAATGAAATTGGTTACAATATCTAATTCACTGTTACATAAAATGCATTTACGGTATAATAGCTAAGGAATGCATGTAATTTAAAGAGGCCCCCTACAGCAATCACTGAGACTGAACATATGCAGTATAATAAGTCTCAAATCCATTGCATTTACTGTAGAGTGCAAGAGCTTTTTCTGTCCGTTGAGAGCCCCTGGCTTAGCAAGAAAGTCAGACTGTCACATTATTATATTAAATTAAATCATGAATGCCAATCAGAAGAAGTATTCCTTTTGATTTTCATTGGCTGTGTTTTGCATGCTGAGCTCACTTTTCAGTGCAGATTCAGCACTGTCTTCATTTTCAGATCCTTTTGACTCATTTTTTGAGTATATGCCTTTTTTTTTATAAATGCGTATGGCTATGGCAGTGATGCAAAGTAGGATGAATATCACGACTGCTATCACACCTAGGAGAAGAAAAGAGAAAAAATTCAAGTGAAAGGATGGTCACATAATAACACATGGGCCAGAGAGCAGGACAAAGAAGGAATGACTCCATCACATAATGGAGGGAGTTGCCGGGAAGCCTGAGAAATAAGAAGCTACAGCTGATTTCAAACCGGAAACAGCACTTTAGTATAAGCTTCATGGTGATTGTTTTGAAATTTTGCAGAGTACTACTAAAAAAAAAAATATCCACAGAATACTATAATTTTTGAAACTTTTAAATGGAAGACCAGTAAGGCCCTTAGGGTACTGTAGGTAAGAGGGTGTCTTTCTGTCCTTCACCATCAGCCTCTACCATTCTACCAGGCTGGGAAGTCAAGCCACTGTGGATTTGAGGAGCTGTTCTTCAGGGGCTTTCCTGCCAGACAATGGGACAGCACAAAGGGGACTACTATGACTTTCTCCTTTTCCCCAACTCCTATGAGTATTAGACAATGCTGTCCCTTTCCTCAGTCACTCATGTTGCTCATGACCCTTTCTCACACCACATGTCATCAGGAGGGAAGGGAACATGTCTGATCATCAGCTTTCACCTGCCAGTCAGCTCTCCTAGCATGGCTGCAGGTCTGGGGAAGGAACCTGGAGAGCAAAGGCAGAGCAGAACAAGGTAAGAACAAAGGTATGAATCTGGAATTCTGAACCAGGTCCTCTATCAACTCTGCCTGTGCACATCAAAACCACCAAGCCTCAGACCTTTTGTAGTAAAAATAGTTGCACAGAATTAGTCCCATTCATATCCAGTACTCCACACAAATTAGTTCAGACCACAAATGAGATGACTGGTTCTGACTAAAAAGTGCAGTTAATAAGAAGAATTTATAAAGGAAAATATAAAACATTTCATTATAGGGACTCCAGCGGAAATTGGCCAGTGTTTATAGCCACCTATTGTCAGGTCAAATGGGACAGAAATTCTAATGTTTATTCTGCCTCATGGAAGAAAATCCCAACTCTGACCACCTTTGGTACATCATATGGGATGAAGAGATTTTTATGATCTACATTAGCTAGGGCTCATATTTTTGTAACTGCATCATTGTAATGAATAGACACTGGTTAAAATACTAAAATACTAAAATCAAAGCTCACTTCATGTTCAGGGTGAAATATAGGTTTGACTCCTTCCCTTCAGGTTTGTGGCACTTGCTCTGACATGTTGTGTGTGTTTTTACTTTGCATGGCTACATGACCTTTGGTTCATAAGTAAACAAGGTCCCTGCCTACACAGGTGGTTGTGAGCAGGCTTCCTTTCCCAACAACTTTAATAGCCTCATATGGTAGGGTAAAATCATCACCAGTACAGCCACCTCCATTATGGTGTTCTAGCTGATCGGTTAGAAAGAAAAGGAACAGGAGCATAAGCTTTATATAGGGGACTCATCAAGTACAGTATGTGCTACATATCTAACATATAAGAGATTAAATAGAATGGGCACTTAGTTTTAAAGGTGACTATTTAAGATTTATTGAACTGTTACCGGGGCATGCTGTTCCTAGTGCAGCAGATTAGGAACAGTGAGGAAAGAGATACTTTCCACAGAGATAAGCATGACCTTACAGACTTCCTGCCCATCTCCTCTCTTCCTCATTCATCCTCTACGATGGTCTCAGGCCCTCAAGTTCATGAGTCAGAGGTTGGGCAGGAGATGAATTTGAGCAGAAATGAAATAGAAGGGAAGCAGAAAGTGCTTGTCAAAGAGGCGGAAAGCAAGACCAGGCTGTAGGGAGGAAAAAAGCACTAAGAGTCTGGGAAACAGTTGTAATGCAATGGTAATGTAATGCTGTACTAGATGAAGGAAAAATCTGCTGCATAACTTGGCCATTACTGCAAGAAAAATAAAAATACATAGTCCCTTAGCACTATAAATAAAACCAGACCAACCAAAATTCAGCACTTGTCATTTTTTTCATTTTCTGATATGAGCAGCCATCCTTAATGGTAGGAATAGAAATATTTTTGTGTGGTACCTTCTTCTCCACAATAGACTCTATAATCTGAGTAAATCTTGTTCTTATTTAGGTTAAATAGAACAGTTATACCTTTGTTTCACAGTCAGCTCCATGCCCCCTGCAAAGCCTTGTCTATAAACTTGCCTGTCTGAGGTAGCTGAATTGGTACAGTTCTCAGTTATACATTTAAGGGTACTTGCATTAAACTTTTACTGAGTGTTGTACAGCTTGCTTTATTTTGACATTTAAACAACGATAGTTAAGCAGTAGAAAAATTGTGAGTGCATATTCCCAAAAGTGTTTAATAACAATAAAACTGTGAGGTTATTAGTATCTTAAAAAGACTGCAACTATTGTACCTTGAAGTTCAAAAATTATTTTGTTGTTAGTACACTTAAAAATCCCCACCCACACTAAATTACCTAGTACATAAAGTGATCTTTATGTACAGATACTTATGTAAAATAATACTTATCTTTTGAAACAAGAAAGTAATTTTTTACAAAGTTAGATGTGTAGAAGAACTTAGAAACCATATATTTAAATTCTGACCTCACTGAATTCAGTGGTAAAATTCTCAGTTTGTATGTATAAAAATATACAGAGATAAGTATGACTTTACAAGCAAGGAAGCTTCTAGGTTTTATTACCTCTTATTTTAGTACCTTTAGTACAGCACTACTATGTTAAAGGTCACTGACCATGCAGTGTGCTGTTGGCAGGCACTGACCATGGCAGTTACCATTATTTAAATGGCAGACACAGAGCTGACTGCAGGTTCTTATCTTAACTCCACCTTCCATAGACCTAAATGCTTTTATCCTCAGTGAGAAGCCTTGGCAGCTTTATTCAGCTAAATCCCACTATGTCATTTGTCTGCTGAGGCTTTTAAAACCCTTAGAAAGGAAACCTACTCAGAATTTAAAAGATGGAGGGGTTGACCTTTCCTTCCCCCTGCCCTCTTTCTGTTGAAGTATCTAACAGAAATTGAAATAGTGAATTATACTGTGAAAATACCATCTTCATGAGTGAAGTTTCCTTCCCTCACATCCATCCAAGAGAAGAAATACCACCAGAAATTCTCCCAGGAGAAGATTCTCACAAGAGACAATACTATTCTGTGAAAGAAAAAAACTGAACTGACATAGTCATACACTTGCTCTGATACCTGTGACAGGAATTGAAATTGTCCTGAGGGTCCCCAATCCCAAGCTCTCCCTGTTAAGGCTGACTTGCATACTCTTTATTCCTGCTAAAGATGTAGAACTTCCCCACTACAACAGAGATAGGTCTTGGCTTAAGGACAGTCAGTCAGAAAGACACAGTAATAGAACCTGCCTATCCTGATTATCAGTCCTGTACTTTAAGCACAAGACACCTATCCCAAGCTTTATACTATATTTGTTCTGACAGGCATAAAAAGTAAAGGGACTGTCAACATATTCACTTTAGGAGCAATTGAACTGTAGATGGTTCATTCTCTATTCCTCTGTTAAAAATAAGTGCTTTGAAAAAAGTTTGTGGATGATCATTTGTAGGTCTATTTAAGCTGATAAAAGTAGCCAAAAGAAATAGTAAGAAAATGGAGGAGAAATGGTATTTCAAACCAACAGTAATTATTTTTTATTATTATTATTTTAACATGCATTTCATTTTTAAGCTGTTAAGTAATGCAGGTGATAATCTGTCCAAGAGTACATTGCTTTCCAAATGCAGAACCAGAATGAAACTTGCTTCAGTCTGTCAAAGGATTGATTCAAGCAGTGTTAGACCCCATTTTCTCAAGAAAAAACTGTGTTGCTCAGATCCATTAAAGAAGATTTTTAACTTGTGTAGCAAAATGTGATTTTTTGGCATAGTCAAGGAGCAAAGATTGTTCATTCTTAAATATATGCCATTTGTCACAGCATATCCACTTACTTTTTAAAGTCATAGACACTAGCATTAGGCAAGTTGGAAACCTGTTCTTAGTATCTTGTGTTTCAGCAGAATGTTCCAATGTATAGAAACAGTCATGGCAAAAATATATGTAAGAAGAAAATATGAGAGCTATTGTTTAAATTTTAAAACTATGCTTGATTTTTGACTGTGTACCACTTGTAATAAAATGAAGCCTTTTTACTAGTTTCCTTATGCAAACAAAACTAAACTGACTTCACTTCAGCATTGAAAGACTCACAGTTACTAGAAAAAAAAGGTTCCCGTGGAGTTGTTATAGTCCCTATTACCTCCAATAATTGCAGAGTCACTTCTGATTGCATTAGCTAAGGGTTCTCCCTCATCTATTGGTCCAGAGTGATCTGCAGAAGAAAAAAAAGGAAAGTGACAGACAAATAGAAGAAGAGTTTTCAAGAAATTCTCACATGGGTACAGCTCATGTACGGTATGGTAAAGTGGCAGTGGTGTGGGTCCATAAGCACGCAAATAAGAACACTGATGTAGATGAACTTTGCAGAGATAAAGATGTAAACATTCAGAGAAGAGAAAGGTTAGAGAAAAGGAACTAAGCACACATAAAAGACAATTATTTTTCAAAATATTCCCGAGATGTTAATCCACATGGGAAAAAAAAAAAAAGTTCTGGATCACATCATGAGTACTCTATTTAGATTTTGTTTCAGAGATCAGAACAAGAGATAACCATATGCTACCTGCAAATGAATGAGTTGTTTCACTTGATGTTGAGTCAGCTCCAGTTAAAGTACCACAGTTGGATTCAGTGAAGCGTCCCTTTACAATGACAGGGGCTGAGCTGCTGTGGTGCAATGCAGCCTTCAAAGGAGCAATGTGGTTGAACTGCACTGAAGAGAGACATCCAGTAAACCCCTGAGAGTTTGCCTTCATAGTCTCCTCATCTACATCACTGTTTTCTGTTAATCAAAAGGAACAGATCATAATTAATCATAGTGCAAATGTACAAAATAAAGCGACAGAAGAATAAATGAATAATTAACCTGTGTTTCCCTGAGTATATTTGAGTTACAGCAACATATGTAGATTCACTGAATCCCTTTCTTGTCTGTCTTTAATGAAAAGACAGTCAGATACATTCAACCCTTTTTTTTTGACAGATGACAGTTGCTAGTCTGCTGAGGGAAATGCTTTTAACTTACTAGAGCAAGTTCCAAAGCAAAAAGATTCAAATGTAACTAAAATGTTTAAATTAAAATGCCACACTTTTTCATTCTGCAAAAGATAAAGATGAAGCATGCTTTCATGAAAAATACATATTTTATTAGATTTCTTCTCATAAATATGTACATTATTGGATCATATTCTTTCCACAGATTCATATGTCTACTCCATCCCATCACCATCAAGTCTGTCAAAACAAAAAACCTCTGAAGACCTCAGATCCTGTAAATCCATCAAGATCTTTTCTGTGAAATTCTAAAAAAATGAATGTTGTTCCACTTTACATTTGAAACATGATACCATTATCTTTCCCACCAAGGAAAAAAAAAAGAAAAAAAAAAGAAAAAAAAAAAAAAAGAAGAAGAAAAAACCTCCCCTCAGTCTCCTGAGCTGCCTTTCTGAATGCATGTACCCTGTCAGAGCTCTCTATTCAACAGCTAATGCTCACTAATGCTTTCTAATGCAGTACTTTGGAAATGGAAAACAGTTTATTTACACTGACAGTTCTAATTTAAGCAAAAACTCAGGAAGTTCTAATCGTTCAAAGATGACTCTTAAGGGAAGTAAGTTTTCAAGTTTTGTGCAAATAAAATGGGAATTTCATCTCATTCATTTCCACCTCCAACTTATCCTAAAACCCATGAGTGAACTTGTGATCTTTACAATGGCTACCATAACAATGTTAAATACTAATGTATGATGCACTCCTCAATACAATTAGGTTAATAGTGAAAATTGGGCTAACGGCTTTTGGTAGAATGTTGCAAAATAACACTGCAGCTTTCTCCTCAACTACTCTCTGCTTCTTGCAATGATGATGTATTGTTAGATAGATGGATGCCAGCCAAGAGTCTGCTCATGTACACCGACGGATTACGTAAAATGTTGGACGTTTAACTGCCTCTGTTCTCTTTGTATCATACGCTGTTTCTGATGATTGCCTCACCGCACTGAAGGATCTACTAGATCTGGATGTCTTAAGAAAAAGACTAACCTGAGGTGGCAAGAAAAAATGTCCCAAAACCCCTGTGATAAAAGTATATATCTCTAAGTAGGATCAAAAACCTTAAGAGTGAAGGTTTTCTATTATTTTCTAGTTTCCTATACAAAACATTTCATGAACAAAGTATAATATGAAAGGAAATTAGATATTTTAAATCCTTAGAGTTCACTTGACTCATTAACTAGAAAATACTGCTAGTGTAAAGTAAAACTTTTTATTAGATCAGGCAATCTTCCTGGTAAAAGTGATAAAGCTTAGGAAAGACAAACCCTTCTCCACTTTACTGTTTAAGTCAAATTTAACTGACTAAAAATGACACACACACAAGTTGTTTATCAGTGACTATTTTATAGTAAACTGCAGCTATGCATCCTTAAGCATCTTTATAGCAAGTCATTTGCTAAGTGTACTCAATCTTTTTCAGCAAAGAAAGACAAAATTACTCCACCTACATTGCCTTCAAAAAAAAAAAAAAAAGCAAAAGCAAAACACAAACTCAATAAACTTCTTTCTTGAATTCTGTTTCAACCATCTTTCCTCTGTGAAGTTATACTGAAAGTCAGCAGACGTACAGATTCTAGCAGAACATTTTAAGATAAGGACTGTGCAATCGAAAGACTGGCTTTGACGTTTCTACTTTTATGATGGTGAAGATTTCAAAATTTGTCATGTTCCTGTATAATCCTATCTTGTCTCAAAATTAGACAAGTCCATAATACATTGGGTGAACTATTGACTGGCAGGTCAGGCTCAGAGAGTTATAGAAAATGGGGTTGCAACAGGCTGGTGGCCAGACACCAGTGGAGTTCCCCAGCACACAATTTTAGGGCCAGAGCTCTTTAATGTTCTTATAAATGATCTGGATGCAGAAGTCAAATGTACATTAAGCAAGTTTGCCAGTGATATTAAATGAGGAGGAGCTGTGGACTCCCTCGAAGGTAGGGACCATACAGAGAGATCTGGATAGACTAGAGAGCTGGGCAATGACCAACAGTATAAAATTTAACAAGAGCAACTGCAAGATTCTCCACCTGGGAAGGGTTATCCTATTTATACATACAAATTAGGGGATGAGAGGCTGGAGAGCAGCCCTGCGGAAAGAGATCTGGGGGTTTAGGTTGATACCAAGTTGAATATGAGTCAACAGTGTGTCCTGGCAGCCAAAAGGGCTAACCATGTACTGGGGTGCATCAAGCACAGCACAGCTAGCTGGTCAAGGGAGATGATTGTCACACTCCACACTGTGCTGATGTGACCCCACCTCAAGTCCTGTGTGCAGTTTTGGGCACCTAAATATAAGAATGACATCAAACTATTAGAGTGTGTCCAGAGGAGGGCAACGAAGTTGGTGAAAGGTCTCAAGGGCAAGACTTACAAGGAGCAGCTGAGGTCACTGGGTTTGTTCAGCTCGGAGAAGAGAAGGCTGAGGGGTGACCTCATGGCAGTCTGCAACTGCCTCAAGAGGGGCAGTGGAGAGGGAGGCACTGATCTCCTCTCTCTGGTGACCAGCGATAGGACATGAGGAGATGGAATGATGCTATGTCAGGGGAAGTTCAGACTGGACATTAGGAGAAGGTTCTTCACTGAGAGGGTGGTTGGTCACTGGAACAGGCTCCCCAGGGAAGTGGTCATGGCACCAAGCCTGTCAGAGTTCAAGGAGAGTCTGGATGATGCTCTTACTCATATGGTTATTTTTAGGTAGTCCTGTGAGGAGCAGGGATTGGACTTGATGATTCTTATGGGTCCCTTCCAAATCAAGATATTATATGATTCTATGATTCAATGAATCTGCTCAGTAGAAAAAATTAATGCATATTTGACTTTCACATTTAAATTACCAGCTGTGGGTACTAACAATGTGCTTGGAATGGACTGCCACAAAATCTCACATTTGTGCAACAAGCCTGTACGAAAATTTTATTATGGCCAGGCTATTTACATTAAATACATTTAATTTATTACAGCTGAAACTAATTATGCCTTATACACCCACTGATTTCAGTTGAATCAGATATGGTCATTGCTTCTTTTTTTTTTTTTTCTATGGCTAATATGTGACCACATAAATGCCACTATGTTGTTACTTTTTTTTTTAATATGAAGAAATACATTATTTTACTGACGTTTACTTATGGTTCATATTGAAGTGACCACAAGGAGATAAATTACTGAAAAATATGTAATTAAACAATTATTTTTCTAATTTTTGTGCATAAAAAAATACCGTTTAAAAACACTCCAAAATGGTCTAGGCCCCTTTTCATTATTTTTTTTTATTTGTTTCTACTGCTGAAAAAAATGCCAGTAAATAAAGCAATTTAATTAACAGGAAGTAATAGTTCTGTCTTTGATACTTTTTGCTGCTTTTTCAACAAAAGAAATCCAGCAACCAGGAGTCACAAGTGGATGTATTTTGTGGAACTGTCATTTATCACACTGCTGAGATTGAGTAGAAAAAAATCTTAAAAATAACACATTAGAAGGCAAATATTTTTCCAACAGAATTATTTCATCAAACTAAAATATCTCCATTAAATTCCTGAATATTTATATTTTAAATACTGGTATTTTGCCCAAAATTGCAAGGCTCTGGAAACTTTCTCTTTCCCCAAATAATTATCCTGAAAAGCTTCGGTATTGGAAGTAAAACTTGACAAATGTGGCTGACTAAATTAAAAATCTGATGAAAAAAAATTCATATAAATTTGTTGGAGTACAATTATATGTACTTTAGATTGTGGGAGCTGCATAAAAATGCATATTTTGCACTAACAGACTTATATTAAAGGCTTTTCTAAACCAGCTTTAAAGGACTGAATTTTATTGTTTTATTACTATATGAATTCCTAAATTCATATAGTAGAAAAAGCTGCATAGAGAGAAATGGACATTTTTAAAGCAACTATTATTTAGCATGTGCTTCACTGCTGCACTTTTTCAGGAGTACCCAGACATTATTGTTTTAAAAAGCTGATTGTAAAATTAACAATTTGAATTATCGCTATATTTTTACCTATCAGTGGAGCACAGTGAGAGTTTTGCAATTCCACCATTCTTTTATCAGTAAAACTATAATAATTAGAGCTCTTAAGCAAGCTCTGTAATTATTAATTATCCTCAAAGATATTCCCATAAAGACAGAACTAAATTATACAATCTTATAATTTCAGAGATGAATAAACCAATGTAAGAAAGGACAATTTCACTACAAATAGAATGGAACAGTTTGAATACACAGAAATTCCATTTCAAATGTGGGTACAAAACAGTTTACTGGTTTAACCTAGGCTGTCTTATTAAGAGTTTATTGAAAATTTGGTTTTATTTATTAGTGAAAAAACCAATTATTACGTTGTTGGAGATGCCCATATTCAGTATGATGCCTTTGTTTAAGTGAATTGACTTCAAATCACACATTTTCTTAAGCTGGTGAAACTTTGTGTATAAATCAGACCTAAGTAAATGTTGCTGAAAGCCTATCCTTGTCTCAGTTGGCATGGAAAGGTTAACAGCTCTCCCTGAGGAAAAACATTGCCCATAGCTCTCCACCCTCACCCTGGGGAAGCCTAGGAAGCTTTGTCCTGGGCAAATGTGGCTTTACTCAGTGGAAGTAAATTACTTCATTAGTGGGTTGCTGTAAAAAGAGAGGTTTCTACAGCCTTCTTACAGTGTGGGGTGCTTTGAGAGAAATTATCTTCTTAGAAGGAAAACAAAAATGTAAGGAGCTCTTTGGATTGTATCCTGTGAACTATGTGGCTGAGTGTGCCGCTTCTCTTTTCCCTTACCACTTAACCTTCCAATATTTTGCTGACTCCCAACACAGTTTAGCTTCCTGACTGTTTGTCACAATGTTGCATAACATAAATTCAGAAGTCTTTAAATTAGAAGGCTAAGGTTCTGGGAAGTGAGGAAGAACACTGATTTTTATTTATTTATTTATTTATTTTCCCCTGGGAATTCAAAACTAGTTCAGCAGCTAACTCTCACATTTGCTTTCAACAAAAAAACTGAGCTATGTACAACTGCAGAAGAGCTCAGACAAATACTTCTCCAACTGAAGAACATTCTTAGAAAATCCATAGATTTCTGGCCTATTTTAAAACCTGTGCTTTTTTGCTGAACAGCATTGCAAAGTACAAGAAATACACGATTTCATATTTTGTTGCTCCTTCTGTTTAGACGTCTTTGCTGAAGCAAATACTCATTACTTTTTTCCACTGCCTTCATAAAGTCTCCTTCCACCTCTAGACATGACTTCACAGGAATCGGGACCCAATGCAGTCAGATTTATAAAAGAAACAGCAGCTCTTCAATAGCATCTCTCCTTTGAAAGGGAGAGAAGTGTATGTTTTCTTCAAGACAGATTCTGTAAACTGAGCCAAATTGGGCTGAGTGCCCCTGCAGGTCATTGTAACTCCATGCTTCACACTATTGTAGTGATGCAAAGCCATCATATAACTGAACGAATTCCCACCTCTGAACTTTTATAACGGTGTGGTTCCTTTGGAAGAGACATTAGTCCTGATAAAAAGAGACTTTTATTTGCCTAAAAATGTGCATTTCAATACATTGCATCAAATACATTTTAAAGTAAATTTGTGCAAGCTTTGATATGGAATTTCTTGACAAAGATAAAAAAACTTTTAATTCGGTACTGGTCTGGTATTACCCTTATATGAGTGTGACTGCAATTGACTACTACACTTCAAAACACTATAAATTCCTGATTCAGTTTTACCATCTATTTGTGGGGTTTTGAAATATTTTGAATTATTCTCTTCTAGTAGTTTATATTTCAGCTAATAATGCTTTAAAGTTATGCTTAAATGATCATTCTTTTTTCCATTCTCTGTGCATACCTACATAGTAGTCCTTTTCTGGACTGTGAGTTCTATAAAGAAAATCTATGTTTCAAAAGTAATACACATTTCTGTTTATGTTAGAGGTCCATAGTTATTTTTCCAGGAAGAAAACATATTAGCTACACTGTGATTCTTCCAAATAATCACAACTAAACAATAATTAGGATTTTTTTTTAAGTCTATAAATATGATCTTTAAATTTCATTACTTAATGAATTTTAAGCTACTTAGCATTTTATTAGTATCATTATGAAAACAATTACCACTGTATGCATTTTATATCTTAAATTTTTTTCCCCACCTCTTCCAGATAATAATCTCAGAACTGAAAAACACAACCATATATCTGATGGATAAAGAATTAGCAGGATGGCCTTATCCAAATAGTTGCATGCAACAGCTCAATGTTTAAATGGAGATCAGTAACAAGTGGTGTCCCTCAGGTGTCCATGCTGGGACCAGTACTATTCAATATCTTTATTAATGACATAGACAGTAGGATTGAGTCCATCCTCAGCAAGTTTGTGGGCGACACTAAGCTGAGTGGTGCAGTTGATTCACTAGAGGGAAGAGATGCCATCCAGAGGGACCCTGGCAGACTTGAGAAGTGGGCCAATGTGAAGCTCATGAAGTTCAACAAGGTCAAGTGCAAGGTCCTGCACCTGGGTCAGGGCAACACCTGGTATCAATACAGGCTGGGGGATGAAGGGATTGAGAGCAGCCCTGAGGAGAAGGACTTGAGGATACTGGTGGATGAAAAATTGGATATGAACTGGCAATGTGTGCTTGCAACCCAGAAAACTAGTTGTATCCTGGGCTGCATCAAAAGAAGCGTGGCCAGCAGGTCAAGGAATGTGATTCTGCCCCTCTACTCCACTCTTGTGAGACCCCACCTGGAGTACTGCATCCAGATCTGGGGTTACCAACACAAGAAAAACATGGACCTGTTGGAGTGGGCCCAGAGGAGGACCACAAAGATAACCAGAGGGCTGGAGCACCTCTCCTATGAGACAGGGTGGGAGAGATGGGACTGCTTAGCCAGGAGAAGAGAAGGCTGTAGAGAGACCTTATAGCAGCCTTCTAGTACCTAAAGAGGGCCTACAAGAAAGCTGGAGAGGGACTTTTTACAAGGGCATGTTGTGATAGGACAAGGGGTAATGGCTTTAAACTGAAAAAGGATATATTTATATTAGATGTAAGGAGGAAATTCTTGACTGTGAGCGTGGTGAGGCACTGGAACAGATTACCTGGAGAGGTTGTGGATGCCGCATTCCTGGAAGTGTTCAAGGCCAGGTTGGATGGGGCTTTGAGCAACCTAGTCTAGTGGAAGGTGTCCCTGTCCATGGCAGGGGTTTGGAACTAGATTATCTTTAAGGTCCCTTCCAATCCAAACCATTTTGTGATTTTATGAAATTATTTTAGAGGAAAAAGAAATATCCTTTAACTTTTCACCAGCACCACATCTTCCTCTATTGTGGAGTTTTCTCAATGTGACGAATGGGAAAATAAAATGATTTTGAGAATTTTACATCAGGATATTTTATTTTAACAAAATTGACAAAATGGTAATTGTAGATAGGTAAATTCCATTTTGAACATTACTACATATAAACAGACAGCTTTTGATAAGTCATCACTGGAAAAAATTATTTTGACATAGCTTAACTTGTTTTTAAAGAGCAACTCCAAGAAAGTTTTTGCTTACATTACCTTATCTCTAACTGTTTACATAAAAATCTAATCACAGAAAGTTTTTCAATACAGTACATGATTAGTATTATTCTATGGTATTTGTGTACGATTTCACAGTGATTTATTTTTTCCTGAGGGTAAAAAAAAAAAAAAAAGTGATGTTTCATAATGCTTGATTGCAAAATGAGAGAGAGAAGTGTGAAATTATTTTTAATGGAACCTACTTGATCATTTTTCAGGAAGTACTTACCCATGATTATATTTGTCTTTCAACAAGACTGAAGCTTCTACCTTGATTGTGACTCAGTGTCTAACTAAATCCAAGACAACAAATATCTTTCAATGAGATTAGGTTTATTATTTTTCATGTGCTGTGATGATATTTTGATCTAGAAAACCCTGTGGTGTTCCACTTACCTAAAATCTTGCCAAGTGTGAGAGACTTAATTGCATTGAATTCTGTGCCTGAAGACAGAATAAACTTCATTCTTTCATTCTGGTTAACCTGCAGAATGGTGCAGTGAAAAACAAAGTAAAATAATGGAAAGAATATTAGTAAAAGTTTTCAAAAAAGTGGATAAGATCAAGGTTAAAAGTAGAAGAAGCTGAGGGAAGCATTTGTTAGCATAAAAACTAATCAGGAAATAGATGATCGGCTTCCTCACATCACTGATTACAACTGTGATACTTGTAAGCATCCCACTTAATAAGCCTTGATTTATCTTACTGATTTGGCTGATTGCTTCTTTTTCATCTATAAGATGAATAAAAATGGTAAACCTTCAAAAACATGAAAAAGGTTCTTTTCATTAAAAAAGGCACTCAACATTTAGTTCATAAAGATCAAATATTGTACTGTAAATGCTCTGGCCCCTAGGGTACCTCTAGAACTACTTGCCTTCAAGCCTTCTACCAATGCGTCATTAAGCAAACTCAGCTCTAGCCTCAAAATACTAACTTGTAACTTCCAGGTTTTTAAATTTAAAAAAATGAAGACTTCTTTACATGCTAGGATCTACTATTAGCAAATCAAATATTTCTATTTTATCATCAGACTTCCCCTAAAAATAACAAAAATCTTTTCCTTAATAGTCACATTGCTTTGATGTAAAAGGAACAATGAAAATTAGACAAATAGGCTTAAATTATTACATAGATCATAATATATTTGTATATTTGTACTGTAGTTTGATAGGTAATTTGAAACAAAAACCAAAATGTGAGACCCAAAATAAATGACAGCATGCGGCAGTACACATTTCATACAGAACACAGAAGTCATACACATTTCATAAACTGTGAAAATTTAACCATCAAACAATTTATTATATTTTCATATAAAATGATGAGGAGTTATTGACCTTTTGAAATAGATGAGGTGAACACCAAAGAGATTGTGTAACGTAGACTTTCACTGTGCATCATGAGTCTGCTAACCTTTGCTTTATTTACTTGAGATATTAAAACAAGTTTATTTGGGGGTAGTTGTCTTGTTTTAACTATTTATTTCATTTTGCATTGGATCTTCTATTTTTTTTTTATGATAATCCACTGGGTTTTTTTCCTAACTGAATTACCTCTACAAAGAGCATTTCCTCCTCTCTGTTAATCTTCACATGTTGCAGTTGTCCATCGGCCATGTTTTTGATATTGATGCTGAAGACATCAGGATTTTGATGGCTATCTAGCTTGTACCTGATCTGTAAACTTCCTGCAGGGATAAATAGAGCAAAAAGTATAGTACACTACATACACAACAGGCAGTGTAGATCATATACAATGTCTCCTGCTTCACAAGTGCATTTGAAAAGCAAAACAAATGTTTGATTTATTTAAGGAATTAACTATGAGGAATTGACATAAGTGAGAAATGAAAGAAGGCAACATGAAAAGTAATAGCAATGTTGGAAGTAGGATGTAGTGACAAAGCCATAAACTGTCACAAAGATGAATAATGAGTTAAAATTTGTGCAGAAATTTTAGTGAGTACTTATATAGTTCAGCTGAGAAAGACTTGGTCTGGTAGCTCATATCAATGTGACTTATCAAATAAAACTCAGTACCTTACAAATACTGTTCTTGAATAATGTTTACACCGTCTGGACCTGTAAACCTCTGACCAGTTGACAATTCAGTAGGATGCAGTTAATTACTTCTAGCTCAGTTTCCATTTCTTGTTGTTAACTCCCAGTGTACTCTCTGCACACATATAATCACACAGAGACTCTTTCACAGCAGAACACAGAGGCAGTGTTCTTTCCTTGTCAGGGATTCTGTCCCAGCTGTAGATGTACGACAGCTTTCTACTCATCCTTTGGAAAACAAGGCCCAGGCCAGACCCAGGCCAGTCATGAGTAAAACGTGTTCCACCTCACATGGTAGGGTGGATACTACAGTTATTCTACACCCAAATCTGTATCCAGGAAAGCACAGGAACTTCTTTGAGCACAGAACCACTGTGACTGCAAAGAGTCCTTGATAAACCCAAAGATTCAACTCAGTCTGTATTTTTTTTTAATTAAAAAGTAAGAATAATTTAAAAAAAAAATCTACACATAGAAGAAAGAATGAAAAAGTAAGATCCAACCAACATTTAATGTTCATCTTAAATGTAAACATCAATTATGTTACGTGTATTTTCACGTCATATATGTGTATTTTCATAGGTATATAAGTAGCTTATGAATTTAGTTGAATGAAATGACCTCTGATTAATTTGGAAAATGGATAATGCACTGTCAAAAAGTAGTTTATTTCATTATTTATCATGTGGATGGCATATATCACATGAGTTGCAGGCAGATCAGATACATTTTGAGTTTCATTTCAAAATTAAAAAAAAAAAAAGGTGAAATATTTTACTGCATTTCTAAAGGCTTTCCAGAAATAAGTATTTTTGCCAACTTGACAAAAAAAAGCCAGTAGTAAAAGTTGAAATTACAGTAGGCGAAATGTTTTTCATGTGAAAAGCATTGCTTGGTGCAGCTGAAAAAAAAAAAATACCATTTAAAGAAACAACAGGACAATGCTTAGTTTGTGACTCAGGTCTGGGAATCAGAGTGAATATGAGTTGGCAGCTATGATGTTTATTAGTGTTTCCAGACGACCTATCTGAACACTCACCGTTTCCGGTAAGAATGACCGAGAGGTATTCCTTGTAGAAGGAGTTGACATAAAGCAGTAAGCTTGGTGTCCGTGTTGTTCGGAAGGCAAATGTAATTGCTTCACTGTTCAGTGTCATGTCAGCATAGAAAGAAGAAGCATGAGAACTAGAATTTTTTGCTAAGGTGTAGTATTCTTGAAAATTGTATGTCACAGAAGTGCCAGTCCCAAAATAGGCAGAGATCTCTGAAACAAAAAATAATTTAGTTTTTAAATATCATGCAAAACAAGACTAAAACTCTTTTTTTTCCCCTTTCTGCCCCAGAAAAAAATAAAATGTATTCTTAACTGTTGTCATAAAGCTGAAGAAGTCATATAAATGGAACTAGTATTTAGAACTATAGAGAAAAATAAGACCCAACCCGGTCTAGAGCAAATGTCCAGTTAGCCATGTGTCTTAAATATCTGTTGCAGGAATAAGTGTTTCTTTTTGTCTAGTTTTAAACACGCTTTCTGCTTTTTTCCTGTTTATCCATGTCCTCAAGCCCAATATGTCCTGTCTTGTAGGCATACTGCTGCTACAGAGAAATGCGTGCAGCAGTTTGAATCCTAACTTATTGATTAAACTTGGCCACACCTGAAACACATATGTGGGACACTGGTCAGGTTACAGAAAGAAAAGGAGAATACAAACTGAGTTGTGCTCTTGTTATGGATGAATCACTCATAGAGGGCTTCTGTATCTCTGTGATATCTCACAGCCATTTTCTGCTAAATGTAACTGTCTTAGACTATCCTGTCACACACAACCTCCACACTTTTTCTGGAAACTTCTGTAATCTGGCTCAGTATCATTGACAGAAGGTGACTGAAAATTATTACTATAGGTCATCCCACAGTTTTAGCAATAGAAGCCGCTCTTCTCCTGCAGAATAATAAACATGGAGTGTGACCATTAGTCTCTTCTGCTATTTGCAGGGAAGGGGGAAAGTATCATTCCTCACTCAGTGGCTTTAGCTCCACAGCTATAGATATGGAAGGACTTCACATGAATCGTATATTCTTGTGGTGGCAGTGGTGGCTGGACAGATTTTGTGTTCACTAATCTAGAGGAACAGGGAGTTATGGCATTTAAGCCACTGAGTATGTTGCAGAATGAGTTTAATACACAGAGGAAGTAAGCCATTTTTAGCAAATCAGAATAATATGCAAATACCAAAAATTCTAGATAAACTTCCATTCTTAAAATTCGAACTTGATGACTTGTGATCTACCAGTATGACACCATCACCAAAGAACTCCTTTAAAATGGCTGAAGACTTGGGCTCAGTCCTGTTTCTGATGATCTCACTTTCTTCTTACAGTAAAAACAAGTTTAAGGTTCTTCTGATCTTGGTTTGTTTTCCAAATTTAGTCTTAGTCTTAGTTTTGAGATTAAGACTTGAAAGACAGAAATCCAAAAGATTACTCATAAAGGTATATTTTCTAAATTTAGTATAGCATAAAAGAATCAAAGAAGTTGCATAACATTAAAGAAAAGATGCTGATCCTCTTAGGTAGTGTGGTTCTTGCTTTAAACAGTGTTGAAAGTATCTCTGGAAGACAGTGTTTAGCAAAATGTACACTTACTGAACAAATTCAGTTCAATGATTCTCTACGTTAAGTAAAACAAATATCTCACAAGCATTTAAACATCTCTTTAAAGGGCTGTAAAGATCTTGTTCTGGACTCTATGGTCCTGTTTTCAGTAACTGATAAAGCTAAAAGACATCCTTGCCTTTCTTACAGAATGGCCCAGCATAGGCAGAGAAAGTGCAGTCACAGGAGAATCCACTGTATTTCTCTCTACATTTTCCACCATTGTCACACAGGTTACCATAGCTGCTACAATGTCCAGGACAGCCTGGTTCAACTCCTGGTGTTATCTTTGCTCTCTCTTCCAGGTCAAGGGCCATTCCATTCAACTGTAACGAACGAATGCATCCCAAAAATCCTTTTTGCCTGGATGCTGTCCCACCTGAAATAAGTTCATAGGAGCTTTAAAAAAATTAAAAGAATTTATGTGTAAAAACCTCTTTATGTTTTACAGCCCCTGAACAGACTATTAGGAGATTCCAAGATACAAGCCTATGCATGTGAAAATATTTATAAATAGCTTTAAAAGCATATCTAATTTCTTTTTTGTCAAATAATTACAGTGAACCCTTGAAGCTTTTAATGGGAAACAAGGACTTTGCACAGTAAGGTACCAAGCAATGACGCATAATTCTGTTAATTCACAAAGGAGTAACATCCAGAAATTAAGCGGTTTTCTTTTTTTTTTTTTTTTCAAAATGAGAGAGGAGAGGAGAGGAGAGGAGAGGAGAGGAGAGGAGAAAAAGAAAGAAAAAGAAAGAAAAAAGAAAGAGAAAGGAAAAAAAGCAAAAAGAGAAAAAAGAAAGAAAAAAGAAAGAAAAAAGAAAGAAAATAGAAAAAAAAGGAAAAAAGATAAAAGACTATGGGAGAGTGATGAACTGTACAGTTTTACTCTTTTAATATCCTTCTGACTGATCAACTGATCTGTGTGTCTGTCCATCTGTCAGTCTCATGGTATAAATCATGATAACACACAGTTGGTGTCCGGTGCGACATACTTTGTCCCATACTGGAAGCTGTGTTCATTCTTGAGTAATAGGAAGATTTATCCCCCTCACTACAGAGGAATATTGGTCAAGAGATACCTGACTACCAAGCATATGTGATAGAAATACAGACCGATCCTAAGGCTAACGACAAGTGTTGCTTCCTTTGTTTTCACTGTTTATTTTTAACATACGTAACAATACGATGATTTTAGATTATCTCTGCTAAAATGAGCATTTTGATGGCAGCTTTAGGCTTTAGTTGTTCTGGCTTCTTTGGAAAACCAGAGTATATACATCTAAGAAGTAAAGAAAGAGTGTGTTAGCCTGAAGAAATCATAGGCCTAGTATGTTAGTAACTGACTGATGGGTGACTATGGAAGGCACTAGGTATACGAGATGACGTTTAAGTAAAGAATGCCTCTGTTAATGTCATTTTTAGGACACTGTATGTTTCATTTTTCTCTAGATCCTTTCACTGGCTTGAGCAGACAAGCCTGAGCCTGTACCAGTGGAGTCACTGGAAGCAGTCAAACAGTAAGTCTCATTACTCCCTCCACTGAAGAAAAATATATTTAATTGAAGAGATGAAATTATCTTATCAATAGTTGGAATTTATAACAAGCTGCATTATCAAAAAGACTGGTTTAATTCAAACACTAAATAAACTCGACACCATACATATCCACATGACAGTATTGCAGTTGCAGAAGCTGAGAACCCAAAAAAATCTTTCTGTAGTTATAGAAAACCCTCACAAATTATATTTAGGAAATACATGACACAAATTATTCAAATTAATCACTGTCATTTGTCATGTCACACCTCAAAAACACTGTTTTGACTGAATACAATTTAAAAAATGCCATTTTTATCAGTTCTACTCCAAATTATTTCAAAATAATTGAAGAAACTCATAAGGGACTTCAAGGTACACACTATTATAGTGAATGTTATTTCATTTTACTCCCAAGATCTTGAAGAATTTTCAGAGAGCAAAGAACCCCACAACACCAGAAGCAAAACAACAGAATCACTCTTCTAATACAAGTATTCACCTGAACATTATCCAAAGAAAACAAGCTAGACAGCTTGCTTGTAAGTAAGTCAAAACAGTTTTTAAATTGTCAGCTCTATACAGGAGATGGATGTATATAAATTTGCTAGAATTTGTCAAATTGTTTGACAACCCCCCCACTCTATTCAATGGCCAATTCATTCATTAAAAAAATGCCTGCAAGTGCAGCTGTCAATATGGGTTAGTACAGTATTAGATTTTTTGGGGAGAAGCATTAGAAGAACTAAAGATCAATTAATTGTCAAAATCATTAGAAAACAATTTAGACTTGATATTACCATAAAACCCTGTAGAACTAGACCATTTCTTAGTCTTACTTCACAGATCAGACCTTGCAAATTCAAACTGATCTAACTTCAACTGTTTGCATAATAGCAGTTACATGGTAAGTCGTCAGAAGACAGCAATATACTTTATTATAGTATAGTAAACAGAAGTCTCCTAGTCCTTCCATTAATAGTTCTAGTCCATTACTGTGAATATAAACTAATTTTAAGACTTCTCCTAACTCCACTATAGCTAATATCTTGGATATCCTCTTTGTTATAGAATCCTCCTCCAAGTTTTTAATCGAAATATAAAATTCTTCAATGTTTGCTGTAGTGTCCATCTTCTACCCTTGATGCTTTTTGAGGCACAGGTCAGAATTCTGATCCCAGCATACAAGAGTTCCCTCTCCATTTAGTATTTTCCTAAAGATTCACAGTTTCTGTAGCTACAGTTTCAGAACAGTATTCCCTTTAACTGCAATCCTCCCCAACACACAACCAATAAACCACATATTCACTTAGTACAATGTGTCTCATAGCAGTTCTAGATAAAGATCTGTTTAAAAGTAGGGCAGACTTTATGTGCTGTTATACTGTATTCCATACATATACAGCAGAAACTTATAAATTTGTAATATGGCAATATTACAGTAAGGACACTACCATGTACATAACCCATAGCTCTACATAGATCTATGAAATAGCTAAATAAACTGAATTTTTTGTTATTCTTTTTCTGCTTTCCCAGAGTTTTAGGTAAACACATTAATGTCATATTTGCTAAAGTACAAAGGTGGAAATTTTCAGGTAAATATCTTCCTTTGAATCTTTCATGGTTTAGACAGAACCAGCCATAGATCTGGATTTTTCCTGCTTGTGTGAAATCAAAGAATAGTCCCTTTCTCTTGTTTCCCATACTGAGTAAACACAGTCTGACTATTTCATTAAATGAAAAAAGTGTGCAAAGGGCAGCAGAGTAGATCACAGATTCATAAAATGGCAGAATGGTTTGGGTTGGAAGGGACCTTTAAAGATCATCTAGGCCAACCCTGCTGCCATGGGCAGGGACATCTTTCATTAGATCAGGTTGTTCAAAGCCCTGTCCAACCTGACCTTACACACTTCCAATGATGGGGCATTCACAACTTTTCTGGGCAACCTGAGAAGTTGTGGATGAAGATAGATAACAAAATTTCCTTGAAATTACAGAAATAAGATATCTTCTTTCAGCAGATGACATCCTCTCCAAAAAAATGGTGCAAATGAAGATCCTTCGGTTGTTCTTCAAACAAACTTCAAAAGAAGAAAACTTTGGTTGAAATCCTGTCCAGCAGTAACTATAGGCCAAGGCACTGAATTTGTAATCTCAAAATAGAGCTACATCTCCATGGATTTTTCACAAAGGCTCTCATACCATCATACAAACTGTTTTCAAAAGACCCAGTTGCTATCTTTTTTTCTTCCCTTTTTTTTTTCCTTCCTTTTCATAATTTCATGATGATAACTAGGAAAGATTCTGTTAAATGAGTGCCTACCTACAAAAAGCTGGCTGTTGAGCTGCAGGCGAATATGCCCATCAGGTGGAGCACTGTGAGACCTTTGAGGAAGCTGATCTACTTGTAAGGATGCCTCTTTGATGTTTCGTTCAGCCTTCACGTAATGCCACTGGTTGTCATTTAAGGAAGTAAGTGATTGCACTGTAACTTCTCTAGGTCCATTTCCAACATCAAATGAAAAAATGACTTCAGATGGAGCTACAAAGAAGACAGTAATAAAGGACATTTAAATTATTTCATAGTTAAATGGGCCACAAACTCATTAAGTGGCAGAACAAGTTACTTTAATGTCTAGCCTACTATTTAATGGGATAAGACTGATTGTTTTAGCGGAAAAGTTTATTTCAGGAGGCCTATCCCCAAAGTTCATTCTTCACACTCAGTGACAGTGAGAACAATGATTTGTCGACAGCATGGAAATCGAACTGTTTGTGGACCCCTAGAGAGCACAGTAGTCAAGAAACAGTGAAATGTGCTAGCTTCATTATTTTTCAGTTTGGATAAAAAGCATCTCTTGTTTACATGCTAATTGATTACCATTGTTAACTATATTTAAATTATCACCACTTTAATCCTATCAACATCTTCTACTGTCTATTTACTTTTGTTATTTATTCACATAATCTCTACAAATATCAGAGGGCAAATTTTGATGTAGTTTATAAGACTACGTTTATGGTGAATTAAATTGAGTCATCCCCTAGACTTTCAAATTATATGGTTTTATAGTTTGCTTAGAAAATCATAACTGAATCTTTGCAAGTCAAAATAATAAGATGAGGAATATGCCAGAAATTCAAGATCTGAAAATTATGAATATTCTCTCTGAAACTGTTCCTTTCACATATTCAAGGACAATCACATATGAAAATAAGTAATCCCTAAACAAGGGATTACCAGTATTATGAATTATTAAGGATTTGATTAAAGGACTAGAGGTCTGAGAAGATTCCATGAACCCTAGAGAAAGGTTCCCATTTATGTCATTGGACTCTGAGAGAAAAGCAAAACAATCAGAAGTGGTCAAGGGAAATAAATCAGCTTCAAACATTTTCAAAGATTAATTTACTGAACTAAAAAAAAAAAAATCAATGAAATATTTTTATTTTCTTTTCACTTTTTAAGGATACATTAGACTTTCTATGTAATTTAGATCCACTTTGGCCAACCTTTAGACTGAGTAATGCCACATGCTTACAATCCCTTAAGCCCTGAATCTGGTTGTTATAAAGTATTTTTCTATAACAGTTGAACCTGAGAGAGAAAAATAAAATGACAAATACACAAAGCATTTGACTTCCCAAATAAAACAAGGCATAACGTGCAGTTATGCAGAATGCATTTTGTAATAAATGATCTCTTCAGCTTAAAAATCAACAGTGTTTTATACAATAATAAGAAATAATTGATGTCTAAAACCAGTTCCTCAGTAAAATAAATTTTAGGATAAATCTGTTTCATTTGCACAAGGTTGAGAGCTCAGTAAAAGAAAAAAAACCAAACAACCACACAGTAAGAGAACAAAAGCAACAGAAACTCCATGTGATTGGATAAAGAGAATTTCTGCTGAATGTTACCTTCAGTAGGGAGGTCTTTGTAATCCTCTGGATACTGTTGGAGTGAAGTCTGAAAACATAAATTCTGCTTTGAACTCACTGAATGTGCCTACTAAACAGCATAGCAGAATGACAGATCTGATAATTAATGTTACTGTTTAGATTTTAAAGGCAAGAAAACACATAATAAATATTTTGAAATAACCACTGAAATAATTAATTATGTTAGTACCCCTAAAAAAGTAATATAATCTTGAAAAAAGGGAACAGGAGAAGTTCCAGACATGAATGGTCAGATAGCAAGGATAACCATATTGTCATCTGTTGGAGTGTCTGAAGACTGACCAGAATATGTCAGAAAAAGTGAAAAATATATTTTGTTAACATTCTATAATAAATTAAATAATTATGCTAAACCAAACTACACTACAAATTTGGAAGAAATTTGGCATTAATAAACACGGTGGTCAAACTACCTGTGGAAGGTGCCACAGAATGTGGAGAGATGCTGACTGAGTTCTAAAATTTGTCCTCTTGTGACAAAGGACCAAGGCAAAGAGCACTTTGGTGATTTCTTAGGTAGCAGGGAAAGGTACTTCCAGGATTTATCTTGTGGTGCAAAAATACTTTGTGGGCCCTACCTACCTTGGTGTTACTCAAAAATTTTCCAAACATTGCAGGGACTCTTGAGGCCCTAGTGCACTCATAGGCAGAGCACAGCTATAGATTGGCAAAGTGGAGTGGAAGATGAAGCTGATGGTAATCCTGAAGGGTGGACAGTGGCTAGCCATAGCTAAAATGACTAACAGAAGGCACAGTCATTGAGAACCATTCAGAGTACCAAGGCTGAGCACCACATGAAGAAGCAGAAAGTGATTACCAATTAATATGCTACAGAACACAAAACCCAAGTGCTTTCCATAGATGAAACAATTGAATTCCACTCAGCCTAGACAAGAAATTGTGAATTTGGGCAAAGGCCAATGGCAGCTACATATTGGATTCTTCAGAACTATTTCCAAAGCAACTGCAGAAGACCTTCCAAATTAATACACCCTACTTTAAATTTCTGTTTAACCCATTGTTTTTAAATAGGAAATAATCCTTCAGTGAGCACTCAGATGGTATAAAATAGTTATTCAGACTTTCAGCTAGAAGATGTAACCTGTGGTCATATTAGTATTTAATAGAGTGTACTATTCAGAGTTGAATCAGCCTTGTTGCTTTCAACCACTACTTCTACAGAAAGATTACAGGAACTCAGACAAAAATTTAAAGACTTTAGTTTTTTATAGTTCTGTAAAAAAAAAAAAATTGGATCAAGTATCTTCTTCAAGATGTCTCACTTCCTCTGTGTTTTAAAATACAATTAGGATGCACACCTCTTTTTTTGAATAATTTTCTAGCCTATTATACACAGATGCACCACAGTGTTTATAACTTCATAAAACCAAACAAACAGCACTAAACTTCACATTTCCTGTTAAGGTTCTTGATTTGATGCTTTTGCTTTGGCAAAGTTAGACTTAAAGGTCTAAAGATCATTATGTCATAAATAAAATAATTAGATATAAAGTTTGAGAACAATCAATAAAATGCAAGAAAAATCATTGTGTTCGCAAGTATGGAATACCAAATGTTAGTAATATAATGGGTTTTAAATAATTTCTAACACATCCTCATCTTAAACACTGACACCTGACATTTTCATTATTATTATTTATTATTACACAAATAAAATAAAGACATTGATTTATGTGGAACTATTAATAAAATATCAAGTGTAGGTTGGTGATTTACATTCACATCTATTATAAAAGAGTATATGATGATGAAATCTAAATGTTCCTACACAATAATAAATGTTCAAGGTGATTAATGAAAGAGAGAGAGAGAGAGAGAAGTACTTGTGATGGAAGTGTACGTTGTTCATTTCTGACTGGTATTACCCTCAGTGTAAACACACAATTCTGACTCCACTACAAAGAAACCTACCTATGACATACAGAAAGAATAGGACTGTTTATTCAATAAATTAGCAAATTTCTGGAAATGAAGAAATTTCTCTACATGCTACAAAACAATGAGATAAACTTTGTTTTTTTAAATGCTGGAAATACAGACCAATTCAACCCTTTACTTTCTTTCACGCTTCACTAGTCAGAAGTCATGTAAAAACCATAAGTATACAGTTGTTTGGATACTTATGAATGAATGGGACAAGTGACATGAGTTTGACTGTAAATTATTATTCTGAAGAAAGAGTTAGGGTCTTCTGCTAACTGTCTGAAAAAATTTAGTTCTCAGAAGCATTTCTTTAATGTTTCTGTGATTTAACTGTTCATTTTGAAAATGGAAAATCATTTATCACACAAGAATATCATCATTGCTTCAGAGATTCTCCACTGGAGTGATGACCCAGTGTATTTTCTGTATTGTATGACATTGAGGTTATAATGCTACTGTGTTTTCACCTGTTCACAGAACTTTAATAGCAGGCAGTTCATACTTTTGATAACCATGGCAAAAACGGTGTTGAAAACAGGGTGTCTTTCAAATACAGCACTACAATTTGAGATAACGCAAACCAAACTGGTTAAGCATTACATAATATTCTATAATTAAACTGCCTACAGAAGAACACAGTAGGTGTTTTCCTGTTTGTTTCAACAACCAAAGACATTAACATTGCCAAAAAAACAAGCAAGCAGAACATTTTACTCTTTAATAAAAATACATTAAAGTTTCTATAGTAATATTTTGCATTATATGATATATATTTTATTTATATATTTATTTGTACACTTCACTGGAAAACACTTGAGTGTGACAACACAATGGATTTGGAAAAAAATGAGAAACTATTTAATCGCAAGGTAAAAAGATTTTAAAAAAGCTCTCAGACGCACCTGTCAAGTATAAGACTTTTTAACTGATGTGCCATTTTGTATTGGGTTTTTGTGGCAAGGGTTTGGTAGTGGGGAAAGGGTACAGAGGTGGCTTCTGTGAGAAGCTGCTAGAAGCTTCCCCCATGTCCAACACAACCAATGCCAGCCGGCTCCAAGATGGACCCCCTGCTGGCCAAGGCCGAGCCCATCAGCGACTGGTAGTGCCTCTGGGCTAACAGATTTAAGAAGGTGGAAGAAAAACTGCTGGAGGGAACTGCAGCCGGAGAGAGGAGTGAGAACATGTAAGAGAAACAAACCTGCAGACACTGAGGTCAGTGCAGAAGGAGTGGGAGGAGGTGCTCCAGGCACTGGAGCAGAGATTCCCCTGCAGCCCGTGGGGAAGACCATAGTGAGGCAGGCTGTCCCCCTGCAGCCCATGCAGGTCCACGGTGGAGCAGATATCCACCTGCAGCCCGTGGAGGACCCCATGCCAGAGCAGGTGAATGCCTGTAGGAGGCTGTGATCCCTTGGGAAGCCTACACTGGAACAGGTTCCTAGCAGGACCTTTGGACCTGTGGAGAGAGGAGCCCACGGAGCAGGTTTTCTGGCAGGACTTGTGACCCTGCGGGGGACCTATGCTGGAGCAGTGTGCTCCTGAAGGACTGCACGCCATGGAAGGGACCCATGCTGGAGCAGTCTGTGAAGAACTGCAGTCCCTGGGAAAGACTTACATTGGAGAAGTTCATGAAGGACTGTGTCCAGTGGGAGGGACTCCATGCTGGAGCAAGGGAAGAGTGTGAGGAGTCCTTCCCCTGAGGACGAAGGAGCAGCAGAGACAATGTATGATGAACTGACCCCAAACCCCATTCCTTGTCCCCCTGTGCCACTGTGGGAGAGGAGGTAGAGAGTCTGGGAGTGAAGCTGTGCCTGGAAAGGAGGGGAGGGTGGGGGGAAGTTGTTTTAAGATTTGATTTTATTTTTCATTACTCTACTCTGGTTGATTGGCAATAAATTAATTTCCCCTAACTTGAGTCTGTTTTGCCCATGGCAGTAATTGGTGGGTGATCTCTCCCTGTCCTTATCTCAACACACAAGCCTTTTGTTATATTTTCTCTCACCTGTCCAGCTGAGGAGGGGGGGAAGTGACAGATCAGCTTTGGTGGGCACCTGACCTCCAGCCAGGGTCAACCTGCCACTCATTTCAAATGTATCCAAAATTTTTTGAAACAATACTTCATCCTTTTAAATATTCTCCCTTTTAATAATGAACCATGTAAGACTAATACATTAAGATAAGATAAGGCTTTCATCCTACATTGGTCGTCTTCCTGAATTTAATGAGTTTTCATCTTCTCTTGTGCAACAAAAACTTATTCATGTGTAAAACTTCAAAGATTTGGTACTTAAAATTAAAATAAATAAATAAATAAAATAATGATGAGAAAGTGTGACTAAGCTAGGCTACTGTGCCACAGAAGGACTGAGTCACATGTGACTGAATGAATCTCCCAGCAGCCACATGTACTGCCTGGCCTTAAAATTTGGAGGGAGAGAATTTGGTGACAGGGATGCAGTGAGCAAGGGAAGTAGGAACAGTCTGAGCAGTCAGGGGCTGAGTGCTGTGCTCTTAGATTAAGAACCCCGTGGGGCAGAAATTATCTTTGAATGGATATTTGTACAGTCTTAGTGCTGGGATTTTAGGGGGAATGGTAAAGCTCCAATAGCCGTAGTAACAGTAATAAAGCTCAGTAGTAACAGTAATAAAGCTACACAACAGTTTTAAAATATTCCCCTTAAAGTTAATTCTAATTCAGTCCAACTGAAAGCAATAATAATAATAATAATAATAATAATAATAATAATAAACCATCATTCATGTTACTTACAGTATAACTCTATCCTTATGAAGTCTTGAATTCCCAGGTTTTCTAAAAACACTCCTGAGGAAGCAGTAGTTTTAAAGAAAAACGAGACATCTGCACTGAGCTCTCCATGGAAGGTGGGGAAATGCAGGTATGATGTCTCTGTGTTGAAGGATGCTGAATTCCAAAATGTTCCTGGTTGTCAAAATGAAAGATTAAATGATAGATACAGTGTTATCTAATATTGCTAGTATAAGTTTTATAACCAATTAAACAAATGAAAATGTCCAGATCTGGGAATGGGCTGCAATATTCAGAGAGTCTTAACTTCCATAGAAGCCTCCCACTTTTAGTCTATAAAACAAAAAGTGGGGGTTCCTGGGGACACAGAAAAATGATTCAGCAAGAGTAATTAAAGTGCTCAGTTCAGACAACAAAAAGACAGTTAATGGGAAATAAAATGCCTAGCATGTCAGCTAGAGAGTTGAGTTAGGGCCTGATATATCCTTTTATGAAGTAAACAAACATAGCAGCTTTGAATGAAGTAATATACCTCCATTAGCTAGTATAAACTATAACTATGACAGTTATATCTATTTCTCTCATAATAAGGAAAAGAGTCTTGTTATTGTAGTAGTCCAGTGAAGTTTTACCAGATATCTCAAAGAAGGTAGGATACAGCTCCTAGTAATTACTGTGGACGGAATTAAAAAAAAAATAAAATTATTAAGATATCTTCTTTAGTACACTGCAGTTTAGAAATTCACGTGCATTCTTACTTGCGTGATAAATCCAATGTAAGTCAGTTTTACTCAAAAAAAGGTTATAAGATCAAACAGATATTTTGCTGGTTTGATTTTTCTCTCAGCTGGCATGTAATCATAATTTGTTAGATTTTTGTTCTTGATCGTTAAAAAGCTTATGTAAAATCTCTAATAACACTGTCTTCTAATAAGAACATAATCTGCATTTATGGTGTTCAACGAGAAGTACCTTGTTATTATTGCTGAATTCTTAGAGATGTATCTGTATTACTTTATTAAGGTGTATTTTTTTCTAAATCAAATGAGGCATTCAATACCTTCCTATCTAAGTGAACAAGGCCATTGCACATTCTCCTGATAATGCTGTGATCTGGGTCTAAATACTATGCAAAACCATGATTTTTGCTCCAGGCACTCTCTGGTTTTAGGGGAAGAGGGATTAAAAAAAATAATATTTGCAAATTTCTTTTCCGCAAAATCAAACTCCATGATGCAGTGTACACAGAGGCCTGGTCCACAGCCCAGTGACGTAAAATCAAAGTCTGTTCACTCATTCCTCCTGACTTTTTAGCAGAGTTTTAATCAGGGTTTGGATCCTACACCTAGAAAAACAGCATGGCAGGACATTCATACGTATTCTGGCAATTGCTTGCTGTGACACTTGCCATTTGGGAGTACTGCCAGCCATCACAAGTTAGAGCAGCCACCAGGACAACTTTTATGTGGTAGGGCAGAGCTGTGAACAGATGGCTTAGGCTCAGAGAGGAAAGCATAGCTTTGCACTTCGGTCTCCTGTACTGTTTGATGGGCTTCTCGGAGTTATCCTGTGCAAAATGCCATCAGCCGAAGGCAGCGGCCTTACATATTGGGATCGATTTTAAGCCTGTGTTCCTCAACTGTTTCAGGTCATGGCTCCCACAGAGCAAACTTCACCACAGTTATGACTCAAGTATATAACAGCTATTTAAAAAACAATGGGCTGGCTGTTACTAGTAATTCAAACACAATAGGAAGTTTAATACTAGTAATTTATACAAAATTGGTAAAACATTGCTAGTAATTAGAAGAGAGACAATAGCAGCAGTAACAGTCCAGTAGAGTAATGATACAATTAGCTTCAATGAAGCATTTGAATGATCTTTGTAAATCAGAATGGAGTCCTTGGGGGAGGGCATGGATAGGAAGTTTTATTCTTCCTCTCTTAATTTCCTGTCTTCTCTTATCTAGGTGTTCCCTTTCTCAGCTCTGAAAATGGTGTGATTTATGGATGTTAAGCTACTGTATCAATAAAGCTGGTTAAATATAGATCTAGCAAAAGTATGTTACAAAATAGCTTATGCTGTTGTAAATCAGGGTGGGAAAAGACTTTCTTCATTTTACGCTATCGTCTGGCTTACAGTCTCCTATTTAGTTTTCTGGAACTGCCAAACACCATGTAGTTAGGCAATCAATAATATTCAAGATTTTATCTGAGTAGTAAGACTGCAGTCTTCAATGAGTAAAAAAAGAAGATCTTGTTTGTTATAAATAAAACAGCACCATATTTAGATTGCAAAAATTATTTTTTGGCATATATCAACTAGTCTTACCAACTGGAAATTGTAAAGTGTAAAAGGGGCAAATGAGAACAAAACAGATAAATTTGCCATTTTAATGTTGCAAGGATAACAAAAGTGATTATCAAAACAATTGTGCAATTGCAAATAGTAGCACTCCAACTTTTTAATCAAAACTGAAATCTGTTTGTTATTTGTATCAATTCTTCTTGATATCTCTAAGTGTTGCATTATTCATTCTTTCAGTGTGAAATTCCAGCAGGGATAGTGAGTGCTGAGGCAGAGAAAATAAAGATCTTATGTTGCTGAACAATATTTTCTGTACATATTTTTTTGACTACTCTTTCCTCTCACCCAAACAGAACAAATCTCTAATTGACATGGCATACAAAATACTACCCAACTCTTATGGATTGACATAGCTAAGGCACACTGCTACTAATCTGGAGGTGCTAGCTGTGTCCCCAAAGCAGCTGTAGTCTTTACGAAGACAACTTTAATGTGCTTTCCATCTTTCCCATATTCTCCCTTTTAGAGGGATTTTCTGAAACACTTAAAAGGTACCAAGAGAGCTTCCAGCAGAGAGTGCTCTTCTCTGTAAGAGCCAGCTTCTGGTCTCTCACACACAGAAACGATCTTTGAATTCCACTGGAATGTCACTGTAATCAGATTATAAATGCACAGTAGTAGTAATGTAGAAGGTTAATATTGTAGAAAGCATGCTTCTTGTAAAATGTAGATCCTATTAGCCTGTCTGATCTACACTACTGGGTTATCTGATCTTAATTAAACTACCAGTAGATGATCAGGATTTTGCCTGTTGTCTTTGGACTGCTCCTCCCTATCTGGCCTCTTAAACTGATCTTTAAATTATGTGATCATCTATTATTTGTATCCTAATAGTTTTGTTGGTTTGTTTGTTTTCTTTGGGCTTGGTATTGTTTTCTTTGGTATTTCTGTTTTGTTTTGGTTTGGGTTTTTTGTTTTGTTTTGGGGGGGGGGGGGGGGTGTGAGGGGCATTGCTTTGCTTTATTCCTGTGCAAAACCAAGCAGGAAAATCATCACTACGTATTACATGTTTTAGTTACATCTATTTCTTTCCCTGTTTGCCCAATATTTCTGTCGGTTTTGCTACATGTAAAATTTTCTCTTCATCCAGCACAGCA
This sequence comes from Haliaeetus albicilla, assembly GCF_947461875.1. Lineage (NCBI taxonomy): Eukaryota > Metazoa > Chordata > Aves > Accipitriformes > Accipitridae > Haliaeetus > Haliaeetus albicilla. Next base: position 34,981,811 of record NC_091516.1, read on the forward strand.
GAGAGGAGGCCAAAATTACTGGGAAGTGTGCAAATTGCTTCTTATAAAGCTATCCTCCTAATGTTATGAAGTCTGACCAGCTGGCATCTGTTTGCCTCTGAGAATTTGTAAAGTTCAGCTGCACTACTACTTCCAGCTCTGCTACATTGCAGCTTATTATAAGATTCGTAGATTAAAAGACCAGACAGAAAACTGCGATCATCTAGTTTGACCTCTGATATGCCAGACTATATTAATTCCCTGAATCAATTCTTGTTTGAAAAAGAACATTTATTCTAGGAAAAATATTCAATCAATTCAACTAAAAATTGTCCGTTTATGGAAAATTCATAAATGCTCTTACTGCTTACTGTTAATTTATATATATATGTATGTAGGCACACACACTCAGTCCATTGGCCTAGCTTCAAATGCCAACCACTGGATCTTTTCCTGATTTTCAATCCTGCTTACAAGAACATTACCTGAAAGTCTTACTCTATGAAACTCCATTTAAGTTAAGTATATCACCTCAAATTTTGCCTGAGTTAAGTAAAGAGATTAAGCTTAAGAGCCTTTCACTAAAAAATGTATTTCTTAACTTCTTTAATGCAACCCTTTAACCTTAATTCCTTTTTATACAGTGTGAAACTATAACCAGAGTTGTATTAAACTTCTTGATTATGCAGGAAGCAGAAAAGAGGATCAAAATAATGTTAATTAGACTAAGGTTAGGACAAAATAAATTAATATTGTAAACATAAATAAGAGGAAGAAGTGAACACTCAGTATACAGATAGTTCTATTATTAACAGTCAAAGACATGCCCTGAATTGTCAGGCTACCCCAGATTTGTGAAACAGATTTTTTTTGGCTAAAATTAGAAATTTGTTGTGCTGATTTAATGAAAGCATCACTTGTGATCAGTTAATACAGTTGGTCTCTAAGATTATTACATCCAATCCTCACACTAGGGTTTTTTTGGTTTAAATGTCAAACTAGGAACTAATGTTGAATGGACTATCTGCTAGCATTTACCTGCTTGTACTATCATTTTGCAGTTGAATCTGTATTTTTCCCTTTTTTTTTTTCCATTCAACCAACTGTGTGACACTCCTTCAAATACCTTGCTAGATTCCAAGTATCTCACCTCACCAGTATTGCTTTACCAGTACTGAAGTCCCTCAAAATTTTGGCCAAATTTACTTTATATAAACTCATGCTGAATGATATATCATCTTTACATTGCATTGCACTATCCTTATATTATGTTTTATTCGATTAAGATCAATATCATTAATTTTATTTTTGGGCCAAGAGTCAGTCTGATGCTGACAGATTATAATTACCCACTTAGTACACATAATTTGGGGATATTAATGTTCTTTCAGTGTTCTGGATGTTCTATATGTCCTAATACTAAGAACTACCCATACTAAGTGACTCTATTAGAATTTAATCAACATCTGGCTTTTTCTTGAATAATGACAAAAATAATGGAGATGCCTCTTTCTTTTTTTTTTGAAAACCATAGTATTTCTATCTATTAATGGCCCAAAGGTTTCTTTTGTCCTCATATACTTCAAAATCTTTCCTATTACCCTACTGAGTTGATATAGGTTAATTTGAATCTTAACTTTCATTATATTTAGATATATTTTTCAATCTGATACAGGCAGTGCTGGCATACAATTTATTAGACGTATTGTACAGCAGAAAATGTAATAGCGAAATGAATCAGTAATATATTTTAAAGGTGACAGAAATGGGTGAGTGCTACTCATATGTATAGAGCTGAGTGTCACCAAATCCTATGGCCTAATTTCTCTAAATGGCCATATTCTTCTAGAATATCATTACTACTTTAATTGCACTTTGACATCTTAGAAATATAGCTAACTCTGTCACAAATGCTGAGAAAAATCACTAATATCTGGATGGAACTTTACACATAAAAAGAATTATACTGGTATTGCTTTTGCTATTATTTTTCTTATATTAGGTTACTCTTTCCTGCTTTGTTCTAGCAAATATGGTTTGGTTTTCTATAAGTAACACACTTCATTGAAGAGAGTCAATCCATTAAACCTACCATAAAGAAACCAGGTACAGTAATGCAATGCTAAATAAAAGAGTGAAATTAAAAATTATGTAATGAAGAATAGGTAACTTCTGCCATACTGCATTTGGGTTATGATACATGACTTCTTAGAAGTACCTAATGAAGTAATGCTAAAGTGGAAACTTAGTCAAGGGAGTGCATGGTTTATGACAATTCAATTCAACAAACTATTTATGGGTCTACTTTATTTTGCTGTGGACATTAATAATCATTTTTATCTCGAAGTAGATGTCCTGCAAGGAATAGATTATTGACGCAATCAGAATTTATGGTTTTTTTGGTTTTGAATCATTTAACGAAGTACTAAGTGTATCACAAATACAAGTAAACCTCCTCCCCCACGTTTTTATATGGTATGTGAGTTATTCTGAAGAAAGTCTGTCAGAAAGAACAAAAAACTTGTTTAATGTGAAAAGATATCCTCTATGAAGTAGAATTGTATAATTTAGTTTTAGAGAGTGACAAGCAGAAATAGGCAATAATCTCACTGGACTACTCAAATCAAACTTCTGAATCCAATAATATCTATTTTTCTTTGTTTGACAGCACTTCTGAGAAATGCGTATTTGCTACTAGACCTTTTTTATGTTTTCCACCTGTCCAAAGGTGCAGAAGAAAATAAATGTCATTAAAGTGCATTTAATTAGGCCCTCATGAGTGTCTGCAAACTCAGATTTAAAAAAAAACTTAATAATGGTCTGCTTCCTTTCTGCAGCTTCAAAGTGCTACTCTGTTACTGCTGATCTTACAACAGAGTTTAGACTACGTCAGTTTTTTCTAGTGTGAAATTTAACATGTAGAGCTCAGAAACTACTACAACTCATAGCTTTTTATGTTTTATGGAAAACTGAACTTTAAAGAAAATTTTCATTATAAAAAACACTGCCGATACATAAAGACCATTGCAAAAAATTCTAGTCATACACTCAGTCATTTCCAGTATAATGATTAAAAGAATAGAATAAAAGAGAATAGTTTATTGTAATATATAATATAATTATGTTATATATGAGAAAATATATTAATATAATTCAATACAATGTATATAATATATATGTCCTGATTATATATTATTATACTATAAAATATATAGAATAATGTAGTATGATAATGGTATAATATAGATAAGACATTATATAAGATATAATATATAAAATATGTGATACAGAATATATAACGTATATGATACTTCATATTTTTATTACATATCATACAATTAATATTTTACTCAACATCTTGCACTTTATTTTTATGTCAAAACTCTATGAGTTTACATTAATTTTTCCTTCAGCAACTCTGTATGATTTCTCAAATCTTAGTCCCTACCTCCCTAAAAGCATGCCATGACTTACTATCATTGTCTTTATGAGGTAAATGGCTGAGAAAAATTGCATTTTCTGCCTTTTTTAAACAATAGAAGTGAATGTTCCTTTTCAAAGTTTTTGCTGTATTATTACCATTTACTGTTATATTCTGAAAGTTCTTTTCACTGAGATTATTTCTGTCCCAAATTGCTTCTTTCTGAAGTCAAATTCCATAATGTTGTCTGACATTATGAAAATATTTCTCTGACATTCAAACTCTGACTTCTTGTGCTGTCCTCATATTTTAGAGTTGACTATTGCAGCTTTTCTAGAAATACTGTGATCATTTAGCATCAGTGTGAAATTTTGCAGCAATTCAATCACTCAGACTAACTGAACATCAAACAAAGGTGGGGAGGTCAATGGGTGTCAGAACTCTCTGTATATTTTAATGATTCACCCGGGGAAGCTAGTTGGCTTCCATGTTTTAAGATTTGTGATAATTGGGGTCAGGTTATGTAATTAATAGTAGTTGGGAACTTGGTGAGTAGTGAAATTGAAATTCTCCCCACTTATTAGTACTACACAAGCTGTAAATACTTTTGTTTCATCACTGTCATTGTCCCTGGTTTCATTGTCCCCGGCCCCAACGGAGACCTGCTGCATCATAGGCTGTATGAGCATGGCCAGTCAACTGAGTGAGGTGTTATCGCCTCTATTCAACACCCATAAGACAACGTCAGCATACTGCCTCCAATTTTAGGCTTTTCAGTACAAGAAACACATTGATAAACAGGAGTGAGTATGGGGGAGGCCACCAAGATGTTCAGGTTTGGAGCACTTTTCCTCCCCTTCAGGCTGAGGGTCCAGGGCTGGTTTAGCCTGGAGGAGGGACAGCTTTGTGGAGGACATAACAGCAGCCCCTGGAAACTTAAGGGGAAATCATCAAGAAAATGGAGCCAAACTCTCTGCATTGGTGTAAGGTGTGAGTATCAAAGACAAAAGGTGTAAGTTGAAACAACAGAGTTTCAGGCTGGATCTAAGTAAAAACTTCTCAATGAGGACAGCCAAGCAGTAGAACAGGCTGCCTAGAGAAGCAGTGCGGGCTCCATCCTTGGTGGCTTTAAGCTTCAATTTGACAAAGCCCTGAGAGACCTGGTCTGAGCTCACAGCTGATCCTGCTCTAAACAGGAGACCTCCTTAGGTCCTTTCCACTCTGAATTACACCATAATCCTATATCTTAACCCCATGACTTAACATTTCTTTGCTAAATAGCATACATGATCAGCTCACAGTAGGATGTCAGACAAATGAAAAAGAAGCACCCAACAGGTTTTTTTCATGTCTTATAAATTTTCATAAGAAAATTAGAATGCACTGCTGTAACACACATCTGTTAACAAATCTTCCAGGCATAATTACCCTGGCAAGTCACAGGAATGAAATCAGAGATGTCATAAAAATAAATACATGCTAATTTATATTTATTTATCTATGCAGTCTTCTGAGTGAGCCTAAAAGTACAGATCAGTACTTATTTACTGGTATTCATTTCTTCTTATTCATAAAGGCTGAAGAAATTTGAAAAACAAACACAACATCATAGGATGAAGAAAGAAAAATCACATAACAAATAAAAATAGTAATTTTTAATTATTTGAAACAATAGTGAAGTTCATGAAAATTCATAGGGTATCATTTGATGTAAAGAAATTAAGCTTATTAAATATTTTAATGCCTTGCTCAACTGTAGACAAAATTCTGCCCATTCAACTCTTCAGTTAGGATATTTAGGATAATCAATAGCATTGCTTCTCCTGACATTTGATTACAAACAGCAGCAGCCATAGAATTTTGTGCAATAGTTTACTATTGAACATAGATAAAATCTGTTTTCTTTGCCAATGCAGACTGAAATTAATGAAATCAGAAATGTCATAACAAATCTTCAGTAAGGTATCAATTTTGCTCCAGTTCTCTCACTGCCATTAAATGATTTCTTCACACATTATATTTTTTCTGGTTACTACATAGATATTCAGGATGTACAAACTTTATGTTTTGAAGTACTGTTTAACTTTCTAAATTTTAAATTCTTATGTGTAATTGAAATTTTACTTATAGATATCGCATATACTGGATTAATTTCCCATAGTATAGTTTTCCTAGTTGCACAAATACTCAGAGGAGTTAATATGCATAAGGTTTGGTGATGGAGTCATGCACATCTAGTGAAGGGTATGTTTCTCCCAAGATTTGGTAACCAGTTATGAAGTCCCCTTCACGTAATGCTTTATTCATAACTTAATTCAAATTGCATAAAAACACTGGATTTTGTACTCAAAATATCTGTTTGAAAACTACTAACTATTTCTGTCTTCACTATTGGTGTGTACCATATTAAAAAATATATCTTTGTAATTCTACCTGGTTTGCATTGAACCATGGCATTTTGTCTTTTTCCTTTCTAATTACTAAAACAACTAGATGAAATTTTCAAAAAAATGTATCTTTGGTTGTTTAGCAAAAAACTTTTAAAATTTATTTCTGTCAAAACCCATTGTTGCTTCACAAAACTCTGCAGTTGTTACTTACTGTCACCACGGCAAAGCAAAGGCCCCAGTTTGTAAGCAGCTTCAGAATTTGGTCTGTCAGTATCTGTGATCACAATTTCAGTTACTGGTAGATGCTCCTTGTAGGAGAGGAATCCAGTATCATTAGTCCTGAAAAGGTAAAATGAAAGCCACAGCTCTCCTAAATGTTTCTGATAAACATTTCATTATCATCAACACATTGCTGGAGAAAAGGTAAAGAATTAAATTCTGAAAAAAAAAGTGTTGCATAACTCTATGGGTAATACAAGCAACTGTGAACACAAATGTATGTTTTGATATTGATATTGTGATTATTTGACAGGACTGAAACATTTTCATGGGAAGTGGGCAGTTTTATGGTTGTGCTTGTCTACATAAGCATGAGAAAACTCTTTTTCACATAAATGGGTACCTAACTGGCTGTCTAAGTTAATGCATTTGCCCATGTCAGTAATTTTATGTTGCTGAGGACATATTGTATCTATAATGGCCTGTCTCTCATTAAGGAATATTAAATAGCTTAGTATAATTTTCAAATAATTCTAACTTTTTTTTTTTCCTTTTTCAGCTTGACAAAAGTTTTAAAAAATTAAATAGAAAAATGTGAAGTCATGCTGAGTGTTCAGGAAAAGCAGCATATGCTACACATATGTAACTTGCAGAAAAGGAAATACGCAACCTAGCACTCAGAGCACATACCCAGTACTTACAATCTTAGATCAAATTCCTTGTTTAAAATCTTTGTTAACTTAGTGTAAGAACTGAATTTCTAAATTTCATAAACACCACATTTGGCCCTAAAATTTCTTCCCCTGAACCTATGGAAATATTTAATGACTCAGGACAATTCTGGAAAATTCAATCTCTCCATTCAATCAATTTATAGTTGAATCTTCCCTTTAATGGGCAAAGCAAATAGCTCAGAGACAGCAGTACAAACTCGGAGAGGGGAGGCAATCTGGAACTCACACTGTTCAGAGATTAAACGCGAGACACACACCTCAGCAAGCAAGCCACAGTTCTCTGGGAATGTGGTGGGACTTAGCAACCCTCTCTCAGTACACCATGCTCCAGGACTGAGACAACAGGAAGAGATTCCACCCTCGTGCTGAATGAAATTAGTGATTTTTTTTTTCCCCTCCCCCCACCCTCCCCCCTTTACTAACTTCACCATCTTTCCACTGTCTACAATTTCCATTTATCTGTCTTGGAGCACCATGCACACAAATGTACATGTTTTTTTGAGGAAACTTTTTTTTTAGGTAAGGAATGCAAAAATTTTGAAAAAAAAAAAGAAGTTAATGTTTGATGAGGTGACATATTGCAGATTTCTAATTTAGAACTGATGCCCTCCCTCAAAACACTGGAAGTGTTTGTTTCAGTAAAAGTATCTTGCAAATAAAGGGAAACTGAATAGAAACTAGCTTACTTGTTCTGCAGAGAGGATTTGCATTTTTGTAGATCTTTAGGAGGAGATTTTTAAAAAAGATATTTTTTATTTTAGACTTTTAGAGACTTAAAGATTTTGACTAGTCTAAAAGGAGTTTTAGAGCTAAATCTGTGTCCAATCTATGAAATAAGATAGATTTCACTATGAAAATAGAATATCAAAACCACATTTTCAGAACCGCATTGTGTGTAACTCTGGTTTTCTGTGCTCAGAAAGCATGTCAAACAAGTACATCTTCTACCTACTTTTTCCACCCACGAACAGTATTGTGTCAACTGATTCAAATGAGTAGTCCCTAGGGAACCAAATGTAACATTAAGCACAACTACCAAAATAAATGTAAGCATAGCCTCCATAACATTGGAGTTACTGTGATTAAGTCTCCAGTTAAACTTAAAATTAAAATGTCAAAAGTGGATACATACAGAAATATAAAACAGGAGTAATTATATTTTCAGTGTAATGCACTCATAAATATATGCAATTTACTCAGAGTGGTTACAGTGAAGACATGCACGTCATCCTCTATCTACTTTATTTACAAGTACGTTACCATTATAAATTAACCCCTGCATGTGAGTATGGATTAAATGAATGACAAAACTGAGCAAGAACGTATTACGTATAGTAGCAACCACTCAAAATCCTGTCTCAAAATGTGTTCATCTTTTAACACTTATTTTGCTGTTGGGAATCAAAAATTGTTTGTATTTTTGTACAGCACAATAATAGGGAAGTTCTTAGTGGTTTGTGTATTTGTTTAATCTCTTTATTGGAATGAGCACAGCAGATATCATTCTGTGAGGTTTATTGCAGATGCAAATTCTTCCCTACAGAAACTTTTGAAGCTTGTGAAGAATTGTTCTTTGACTAACCCTCTGTTGTATTTTTATTTCTGTATCTATGTGTGAGTTCCCTACTCATGATGAGAGAATAAGCATTTTCCAAACAAATTGAATAGTTGTTCCTTTAAGGAAGGGTGGATATCTAGCTTGAGAAGAAAATAATGTATTGCTTCATTTTGTACACGTGATGATGTTAAGTACCTTCCTTACATTTTTCTATTTTCAAAAAACAGATGTTGCTACACTTATTACTATGCATACATTAACCTACTCACTGAATCAGATTTATGTAAGTTAAATATGCTTTACAAGTTTAAAAGCTTAAAATTTCCTTCAGCAGAAAAGCTTCCATTTGAAAAGTCCCTGTCTGCTTTATAAAGTCCTATACTGCACTGGAGCTATTGTTGAGAAAGTTGTATCTGATCCACTTAAGTGAAAAAGTCAGATTTGGATTTGACATTGCAACAGGAACTCATCTCTTACATTACTTATTTCAACAGGATCATAAATAACGTCAGAGAATTTCAAGTACAAGTGGAAGAGCTACTTGTTAGAAATCCTTCCATCCCCTTAGAATAGGATTCCATATGACTGCTTCGCTTCACTGATAGCAAGGGTGTCCAATTTTAATTATCTAGGTTGTAGATGACAAAAAAAAGAGGGTAGAAAGTCTAAACTTAAAAGTGTGGATAAAAATTATGCTAAAAATAACTGACTTTTTTCCAGAACCTTTAATTTTAGCTTTAATTACTTTCAGTATTCTAAAACTAACACCTGAAGTTGTAATAAAACCAGAGCTAATGTCTTAATATATAACATGCAATATACTACAAAACTAGAAAGCATCTGTATAAAATTAAACATTCCCCAGGATTCAGAGTAAAAGAATTAGTAATAATACTTAATGTATATAGTTATAAATTTTGTGACAAAATGTATTCTTTATCAAAGAAACAGGTGACACTATGATAATTTAAGTTTACAACAGCCTTGGTGTTCTAAATGTACTAAGGCCTTTATATTTCATTTATTTACTTTCCAGGAAAAAGTATTGTGTAAAAGCAACATTAAAAAGTCACCATTCATCTCTGTCCGCATCACAGTTGCAGTAATGCTGAGAATCAATGCAGCTCCCCTCTAATCCACAAGCACATTTTTGTACAGCAGGCAAGGAACCTCCCCAGTAAGTCTGTGTTTCATTGGTTCTTCCAATCCACCAGCTCAGTGGCAACCCATCTAAAAGGTAGGTTAAAGAAAATCAGTGGTTGGTCTTGTGTCCTACCTCTTCCAGTTTTTCTCATCCAAAAAATTTTCCAAAAGGTTAAGTAGAGAAAAATCACCCCTCGAATCTAAAAACTTTAAACAGCCATTGGAAAAAAATTACTACTACCTTTACTTGATAAGTAATTATTCATTTTAATACTTCATTATCAGGTATTAAATGATTGTCACAGGTTTTTGCTTGCATTAGTGGAAAAGGGATCTCACAGTCCCTAGCTCAGCCAGCCATGATATTAGAATCATTTATCTTAAGCAGTCCATTTATATAATTCATTTTAAAATGGTCCATGAAAAAGGAGATACCATCACCCTAAAAATCAAGGTAGTTTATATTCCCAAGTAAAGATCAATTTCAGATCATGGAACTACCAGCAATAGAATGAGAAGAGTTACAGAAAAGCTCTGCAGAAATTGTCTCATCTCACTACCAAGAGTACTACAGAGTACTACTACCCATATCTGTGATGAACGTTAAGCAGCTGAATAGCGGTGTTAATCAGAAATGCCCAAAGACAGCTGTTAGGTCACAGGCAGCAGATTCAGAATTTATATATTCAGACACAGCAGAAATCTTGTTAATGGCACTCCCATAAGCAAGTTGATGTATCTGGTGAGCAGAAGTGAAGTTTCCCAGGACTACTACATCTCTGTGTGGTGCATCCAGTCAGCATTGTTTGTAGCAAAATGATAAAACTGGATGTTTCCTTAATGTTACAGTACTGCAGATTAAAGCTTAAAGATTCTGCCAAGCAAGCACAGCAACAGAAAATATATATGAAACAGATAATAGCTAAAAGATATGAAGCATAAAGATAAACCATCTCAAATAAGAAGGAAGAAGGGTGATAGATGCAATGCATGAAAGTCAAGGCATGAGAAGAAATCAAGTACTGTTAAATTATAGAGATTCTTATAGACGCACTTCTTTTTGCTGTTGTTGGAGCTCCAAGTTTTCAGCAGCAGGCCCTCACAAAGAAGCTGCAATTTATCCTAGTCTCAACTTTACTTTACTGCTTATTAAACCTCACTGTTAGATAAGACCTCTGTTATGCTGACAATCTCTCAGATCGTAAACATATTGACTGCATTCATTACCACACAACTGTCAGCCCAGCAGGCCAAAAAACAGTGTGAGCAGTTTCTGGAAAAGTCAGACTTGCATAATGGCATCAATGTCCAATATCAGTGTTTGTGTTTGCAAGCCATCACAGGAGGAAGAAAACCTAGAGACAGTTTATAAATAATTTATCAGACAATACTTTAAAAAGCTTCCAACAACTAAGACTGTAAAAAGCAGAATATTTCTGTTGTTTCAACAGCGTGCCTTAGCTTTATATTGTAGTCATGAATTAATATTTGCAGTCTTTCATTAAGGACACTGGGGTATGTTTAAAAGCTGGTCTCAGTTACTTGTTCACACAGCAAATTGAGGAAAGAGTATGCTGCAAGTTCATACTGATTAACCCAGATTGTTATCCCTGCTTTGGCAGAAAATATTGCCTAAGCAAAATAAATCTATTAATTAAACTGGCTAGAGATTTCTTCGTAATGTTCACATAAATGTATTAACAGGTGACTTCTTTAATGACATTGTTTGCAAGTGCTATCCAGGCTGATTGAATATAAAGTATTCTTAAAATACACTCAGTTAAGAATTATTACATGGACTGCATGTTCCAAAGAATTTTTCATGTGACCATCATCAAATTTCGTACTTGTCAGGCGTAGCTAGTAGAGATTATAGATAGCAGAAGTGGGAGGGATTAAATTGTACAAGCAATTTGATAATGTATCTATTTGCATTTCAAATTCTGCTATTTCATTGTGCTTGTAATAAATGAAACAGAATAAATTTATTTCAGTAAAATGTTATTTGAATTTTGTTTCAATGTCAGGTATGCTTCAGTTATTAGCTATGTGTGATTGATTGCTTTTTGTTTGTTTTGTAATTCTGATTATAAGATCATTCAAAGAAATGTATAAAAATCAGAAAGCAAATATATAAAGGTGATCTTAAAGAGGAAAAACTTGGTGAAAACTATCTTCAGATGCTGAATAGATGAAATAACTAATTCATCAAGTCCAAAATTTCAAGTTAGATCACTTTACCCTCCTACAATTCTCTCAAAATTTTAAAGCATTTGTATTCCAGACAGAATTCTTACTTAGCTCTCTGAGCTCTTCTAAATAGGCTGAGCATCTTATACAATTTAACTATAATTCACACTCACAATTGCAAAATCCATATAAAAATTTCTAATGAAACTTCTAAAATTTATGGTACTATGTCACAATGAGACACTAAAAGTTAGAATGCATACCTGCTGGAGCAGGCTGGAAATCATATGTTTCACATAAAAATAGGTAAGAAATATATTTCCAAACCTTTCAAAAACATATAATATATAACTGGTAGCAGTTTTAAATCTGAAATTACTGCTCTTCAGAGAGAAAAAGTAATATGTTCTGTCTTCTCTCCATACTTTTCAATGGAAAGATGTATCTTGAAGAAAAAAGACATGAAACTAATTCCTCTTTTTTTCCTTAGCTCCCTGGTATCCAGGAGAGAAAAGAAAAAAAGTATTTCATAGGGTGGCATGACCTTAACATTTTCAAAAGATACTAGACTTCTCCCTTTCTATGATATCAGCAAGTTCTAAATTTATATTTGTAGAAAGAAAAAGATGATAATTGGAGGATATTTGAAAAAGTTACTCTCACAGCCTCAGAGACAAAAGCCCAGGGCTTACATTTTTTTGTGTTCAAAGACTGAAAATATTTACCAGACTAAAAATATTTTAGTATGCATTCACAATATACTGACTGTTGTCAGTTTAGATACATCCCAGTTTTAACTAGGGCTTATCTAGGCATTGCCAGTTTGCTTAACAGTAGATGACTTGACTGCTTCTAAGACTGTACAGATGTCTTTGAGAAAACAGTACTGACGTGGCTAATTCTGTAAATAGCTCTGCATTACAGTGTTGTGCTGAGCTAGATATCAGGTCTACACAATTTAAAGGTGATTCAGTCAGGTCTTCTTTGGGTATAGCCACTACAGTGATCACTGTGTAAATATAACAGCAATCTTCCACCACTTATCAAACATGTTGGATGCCTACATGACCAAGACTTTGGAAGCAGTGGCTGATACTGCAGAGGGTCACGCTGCTATCCAGAGGGACTTTGAAAGACTGAACATAATGGGCTGACATGAACCTCATGAAGTTCAACAAGGGGAACTGCAAAGACCTGCACCTGGGGAGGAATAGACACAGGGAGCAATATATGCTGGGGCCATCCAGCTGGAAAGTGGATTGGTAGAAGAGGGCCTGGTGGACACAAGGTTGAACATAGGCCAGCAAAGTGCCTTGCTGGTGTATTGGGTTTGTGTGGCAAGGCTTCGGTAGTGGGCGGTGGGGTATAGGAGTGGTTTCTGTGAGAAGCTGCTAGAAGCTTCCCCCATGTCCAACACAGCCAATACCAGCCAGCTCCAAGTTAGACCCGCTGCTGGCCAAGGCCAAGGGGTAATACCTCTGTGGTAACACATTTAAGAAGCAGAAAAACCTTCACAACAAACTGCAGCCAAAGAGAGGAGTGAGAACATGTGAGAGAAACCGCTCTGCAGACACCAAGTCAGTGAAGAAGAAGGGGGAGGAGGTGCTCCAGGCGCTGGAGCAGAGATTCCCCTGCAGCCCGTGGTGAAGACCATGGTGAGGCAGGCTGTCCCCCTGCAGCCCAGGGAGGTCCACAGTGGAGCAGATATCCACCTGCAGCCCAGGGAGGACCCCATGGCAGAGCAGGTGGATGCCCGAAGGAGGCTGTGACCCCGTGGGAAGCCCGTGCTGGAGCAGGCTCCTGGCAGGACCTGTGGACACTCAATCAGCAGCGAGGCCAGCAGAGGCAACGGTAAGTCAGCAGCTAAGCACTAGATTAAGGTGGACTGGGAGGTTCCCGAGACCCAGGAGCACCAGGGAAGAGCGGAGGGACCCGTCCAGAGCAGGCGGCTCTTGCGAGAGAGGCTGACTCGCCATGGGCATTGCCAGGGGTAACTGCGGGAGATTTAAAGGGCTCTGAGGAGCGCCGGTGACCAGGATCATGGCAAACAGGGCGGGCAAACAGGGCGTGGCGTGTCAGAAAGGGCGTGGCACGGCAGTTCGCACAGGCAGGGCGCAGCTCCCGTCTTCCTCTTCCCAGCTGGAGAAGGCTACTCAAGCAGTGGGTGTAGGCCCGGAGGGAGACCCAGGTATGGTTGCCACTCTGGTGAAAGCCACTGTCAGGAAAAATGTGGCAATGCAGACAGAGGTGCCATGTAAACGTGTGGCTGTCCGGGTCTCTGGCTGCAGGGAGTGCCTGAGTCTGTCACTGATGACGGAGGGCAGCAGGGACACCTCTTGTGTGAGGTGTGACCAGGTGGATGATTTGCTCAGCCTGGTGGCAGAGCTGAAGGAGGAAGTGGAAAGGTTGAGGAGTATCAGGGAGTGTGAGAGGGAGAGAGATTGGTGGGCCCACACCTACCATCCCTGAGGCAGAGGCAGCAGATGGAGGCTCTGCAAGAATAGGAGGTTCCCCTGCCCTCCTGCCACCAGGCAGGAGGGGACCTCAGAGATGGAGGGGAATGGATACAGGTCCCTGCTCGGGGAGGCAGGCGAGTCCCCTCCCGGTCTCCCTCACCTTCCCAGTTTTCCCTATACAACAGGTATGGGGCTCTGGAACTTGAGGACCAGGCCAGTGAAGATCAGGGTGTAGATGAAGCCCTATCTAGGGAGGTGCCTAAGCTCAGTCGGGCAGCCCCATGCGTTCTCATATCCTCTCAAAAAAGAAAAAGGAGGGTAATTGACGTAGGCGACTCCCTTCTGAGGGGGACAGAGGGCCCAATATGCAGACCTGACCCATCGCACAGGGAAGTCTGCTGCCTCCCTGGGGCCCAGGTAAAAGACATTACCAGGGTACTCTCTGGTCTGGTTCGGATCTCTGATTATTACCCATTGCTGGTTGTGAAGGTTGGCAGTGATGAGATTGCAGAGAGAAATCCAAAGGCAATCAAAAGGGACTTCAGGGCACTGGGGCGATTAGTGGAAGGACTGGGAGCACAGGTAGTGTTTTCCTCAATCCCTTCAGTGGTAGGGAAATATACTGAAAGGAACAGGAAAACACACCTGGTTAATACGTGGCTCAGAGGCTGGTGCCACAATTCGGTGGAATTTTGGGGTTTTTGATCATGGGGAGGTTTACACGGCACCAGGCTTGCTAGAGACAGATGGTATCCAGCTATCTCAAAGGGGTAAAAGAATCCTCGCTCATGAGATGGCAGGGCTCATAGAGAGGGCTTTAAACTATGTTTGAAGAGGGTAAGGGATAAAACTAAGTGCACCAGAGATGAGCCTGGGGGCAGCATGCTGATGTTAGGGGTGGATTTGATAACCCAGCTCAAATCTATCTATGCCAATGCATGCAGCATGGTCAATAAACAGGAGGAGCTGGAAGCCATCATGCAGCAGGATAGATATGACTTAGTCACCATCACGGAAATATGGTGGGATGACTCCCATGACTGGAGTGCTGCAATGGATGGCTACAAGCTCTTCAGAAGGGATAGGCAAGGTAGAAGAGCTGGTGGGGTGGCTTTCTATGTGAGGGAGTGTTTTGACTGTACAGAGCTACACGATTGTGATAACAAGGTGGAGTGCTTATGGGTGAGGATGAGAGGGAAAACCAATAAAGCCAACTGTGCTGGGAGTCTGTTATAGATCACCCAACCAGGTTGAAGAGATGAATGAATCATTCCACAAGTGGCTGGCAGTAGTCTCAGAATCATGTGCCCTTGTCCTCGTGGGGGACTTTAACTTTCCAGACATCTGCTGGAAATACAACACAGCAGTGAGTAAACAGTCTAGGAGGTTCCTGGAGTGTGTCAAGATAACTTCCTGACACAGCTGGTAGGTGAGCCAACCAGGGGAGGAGCCTTGCTAGATCTGTTGTCTATGAACAGGGAAGGACTGGTGGGAGGTGTGATGGTCGGAGGCCATCTTCAGCTTAGCTACCATGAAATGATAGAATTTTCCATTCTTGGTGAGGCAAGGAAGGTGGTCAGCAAAACCACCACCACTATGGACTTCCGGAAGGCAAACTTTGGCCTCTTTGAGGCACTGGTTGAGAGAATCCCTTGGGAGATGGTCCTGAAGGGCAAAGGGGTCCAGGAGGGATGGACATTCTTTAAGAAGGAAATTTTAATGGCTCAGGACCAGGCTATTCCCATCTGCCGCAAGTTGAACAGCTGAGGAATATGACCGACCTGGTTGAACGGGGAGCTTTTGCTGGGAGTCAAGAAAAAAAGTAGAGTTTATCATCTCTGGAAGAAAGGGCAGGCAACTTGGGAAGAGTACAGGGATCTTGTTAGGTCATACAGAGATGAAATTAGAAAGGCAAAAGATCAGCTAGAACTAAATCTGGCCACTGTTGTAAGGGACAACAAAAAATGTTTTTACAAACTTGTTAACAGTAAAAAGAATCCCAAGGAGAATATCTATCCCTTAATGGATATAGAAAGGAACATTGCCAGCAGAGATGAGGAAAAGGCTGAGATACTTAATGCCTTCTTTGCCTCAGTCTTTAACAGTGAGTCCAGTTATCCTCAGGGTACTCCACCCCTTGAGCTGGAAGGTAAGGATGAAGAGCAGAATATACCCCCCCTTAATCCAGGAGCAAATAGTTAGGGACCTACTATGCCATCTAGACACTCACAGATCTATGGGACCAGATGGGATCCATCCAAGAGTACTGAGGGAACTGGCAGAGGTGCTTGCCAAGCCACTCTCCATCATCTATCAGTGATCCTAGTCAACAGGCGAGGTCCCAGAGGACTGGAGGCTTGCCAATGTGACTCCCATTTATAAGAAGGGTCGGAGGGAGGATCCAGGGAACTACAGGCCTGTCAGCCTGACCTCGGTACCAGGGAAGATTATGGAACGGTTTGTCTTGAGAGCACTCACATGGCAAGTGCAGGACAAGCAGGGGTTTGGGCCCAGTCAGCATGGGTTTACAAAAGGCAGGTCCTGCTTGACCAACCTGATCTCCTTCTATGACCAGGTGACCCGCCTATTGGATGAGGGAAAGGCTGTGGATGTTATCTTCCTTGACTTCAGCAAGGCCTTTGACACTGTCTCTCATGGCATACTCCTTGAGAGACTGGAATCTTGTGGCCTGGATAAGTGCACTCTTTACTGGGTGAAAAACTAGCTGGATGGCCAAACCCAGAGGGTTGTGGTGAATGGGGTGAAATCCAGTTGGCAGCAGGTCACAAGTGGTGTTCCTCAGGGCTCGGTGTTGGGCCCTGTTCTGTTTAATATCTTTATCGATGATTTGGATGAGGGGATTGAGTGCACCCTCAGCAAGTCTGCAGATGACACCAAGTTGGGAGGCAGGGTCGATCTGCTTGAGGGTAGGGAGGCTCTACAAAGAGATCTGGACAGGCTGGATCAATGGGCTGAGGCCAATCGTATGAAGTTCAACAAGGCCAAGTGCCAGGTCCTGCACTTCGGTCACAACAACCCCATGCAGCACTACAGGCTTGGGGAAGAGTGGCTGGAAAGCTGCCTGGCGGAAAAAGACCTGGGGGTGCTGGTTGACAGCTGGCTGAATATGAGCCAGCAGTGTGCCCAGGTGGCCAAAAAAGCCAATCGCATTCTAGCCTGTATCAGAAATAGTGTGGCCAGCAGGAGCAGGGAGGTGGTTGTTCCCCTGTACTCGGCACTGGTGAGGCCGCACCTCGAGTACTGTGTTCAGTTTTGGGCCCCTCGCTACAGGAAAGAAATTGAGTTGCTGGAGCATGTTCAGAGGAGGGCAACCAAGTTGGTGAGGGGCCTGGAGCACAAGCCTTATGAGGAGCAGTTGAGGGAGCTGGGGCTGTTTACTTTAGAGAAGAGGAGGCTGAGGGGAGACCTTATCACTCTCTACAACTACCTGAAGGGGTGTTGCAGTAAGGTGGGTGCTGGTCTCTTCTGTCAGGTGGCTGGAGATAGGACAAGAGGAAATGGCCTCAAGTTGAGGCAAGGGAGATTTAGGTAAGATATCAGGAAAATTTTTTTACTGAGGGTTGTCAGACATTGGAATAGGCTGCCCAGGGAAGTGGTTGAGTCACCATCCCTAGAGGTATTCAAAAAGCAAGTAGATGGGGTACTTCAGGACATGGTTTGGTTGGCATGGTTGATGCTTGAACTCGATGATCTCGAAGGTCTTTTCCAACCTAAATGATTCTATGATTCTATGACCTGTGGAGAGAGGAGCCCACGCTGGAGCAAGGGAAGAGTGAGGAGTCCTCCCCCTGAGGAGGAAGAAGCAGCAGAGACAACACATGAGGAACTGATGGCAACCCCCATTCCCTGTCCCCTTGCAGTGCTAAGGGGGAAGAGGCAGAGAATTTGGGAGTAAATTTAAGCCCGGGAAGAAGGGACGGGTGGGGGAAGGTTTTTTTAAGAGTTGGTTTTATTTCTCATTACCCTACTCAAATTTGATTGGTAATAAATTAAATTAAATTGGTTCCCGAAGTTGGGTCTGTTCTTGACCCACAAACCTTTTGTTATATTTTATCTCCCCTGTCCAGCTGAGGAGGAGGAGTGATAGAGTGGCTTTAGTGGGCACCTGGCATCCAGACAGCGTCAACCCACCACAGCTGCAAAGAAAACTACTGTTATCCTGGGCTGCATTAGGAGGTTGAGGTGTTGCCAGCAGGTTGAGGGAGGTGATCCTTCCCCTCCATTCAGCACAGATGAGGCCACTCTTGGAGAATTGTGTCCAGTTCTGGGCTCCCCATTACAAAAGGAAAATGGAAATTCTGGAGAGAGTACAATGAAGGGCCACGGAGGTGATTAAGGGTCGGAAGCGTCTTTCCTATGAGGAAAGGCTGGGAGAGCAGGAACTGCTTAGCCTGGAAAGCAAAAGGTTCAGGGGAATCTTATATGCTTTGGTCTGTCATTGCTGTAGCTCTATTTTAATAGCTATGGGTGAGGGAGAGCCTGTCATCTAGAATCTCCATAGAGAAAAAAGGTAGTGGCCACTTCATTAACGCTATTCCCTGCATCTCATGCAGCCACACCACTCTAATACTGAGAAGCTCCCACTTTAAGGGAAATAAAAAGCTAGAGGTCTGATCACAGTCAAAATAAAAAGCAGAACATTACTCTTCACTCTACCATTCAGTCTCACACGGATGTATGGCAAACCTAGTAGGAAAACAATAGCAAAAAATATCTCTGAAATCTAATGATTACTGTATCTCTTTTGATTGCTTTTGCTGAAACACTATCTTTTTATATAGCCTAGTCAGGTATTTATATAGGCTCTGATTACTCTACAATAAACTGAATTTTGCCATCTTGAGTAAAAGAAAAAAAAAAGAAAAAAAAAATCAGTGCTAGATAGCGCCTCGAGCAGGAATAAGGGGAAGTACCAGCAGGTACATTTTCAGACTTCTGAAGGAATTTGGCTGGTTAATGACATCTATAATGTTAATGGTGTGATTTTCAAAACATCTAACCAATTTACATGATCGGTTTAGAGATACAAATGCCATTCATGGGGAGCAATAACACCATGCACCAGTATATGCTGGGGGCCATCCAGCTGGGAAACAACTTTGCAGAAAATGTCCTGGGCGTCCCGGTGGACACCAACTGAAGATGAGCCAGCAATGTGCCTTTGCTGCAGGGAAGGCCAGCAGTACCCTGGCTGTGTCAGCAGGCTGAGGGAGGTAATCCTTCCCCCTCTCCTCAGCACTAGAGAGTCCAGGACAGGGCCATGAAGATGATTAAGGGACTGGAGATGTCTTCCATGAGGGAAGACTGAGAGAGCTGGGACTGTTCAGCCTGGAGAAGAGAAGGCTCGGGGGGGATCTCATCCATGTATATAAATTCCTGAAAGGAGGGTGTAAAGAAGGCTCTTTCCAGTGCTGCCCAGTTACAGGATAAGAGGCAGTGGACACAAACTGATACATGGGACATTCTTCCTGAACATCAGGAAACACTTTTTCACTGTGAGGGTGACTGAGCACTGGCACAGGTTGCCCAAAGAAGTTGTGGAGTCTCCATCCTTGGAGATGTTTTAAAGCCATGTGGACATGGTCCTGGGCAACCGGCTTTAGGTGGGCCTGCTTGAGCAGAAACATCAGACCAGATGACCCCTAGACTTTCCTTCCAAGCTTGGCCACTCAGTGATTTGTGATTCTGCGATTCTAAGACTGTGCAAACTGATACTGTTTGCTGCTGATGTGATTCAGATGCTTAAAACAATATCTATTTCAGTGGATCTTCTAGGCTCACTGATCACTGAATTCCACTATTGAAAAAAAGTACCAGCACATATATTTAAAAAAACCCCACTTTTTTCCTTTGTCTTGTAGGTAAGACCTAGCCCTTCAAATGCACAGAGGAATCTATATCTACAAAGGGGCATCTGCTGCTTCTCCCAGGAACTTTATCTATTCTTACTGTTACTGTGACTGAATGGGTCAATGAGGATCTATTATTACTAAGTCATCCACCATGATCACGACCTTTAAACTAAAAAAGGACAGATCTAAATGCTGGAATGTAAAAATCTGAATTTTATTTCAAGGAAGTGATTTAATTAAGAATGCTAGAAAAGGTAAGGCAAAGTTAATACATTATCTAAACAGTTATAAAAATGTGATTCTGGCTGCTTTCAGACAGAGAGGGAAACATGAACCCTAACTCTCTTTAGTAAGTGTTGTTATTTCATCCCTACATCACAAAACTCAGCGTTGCTTTTTTTAAGAGGCCTCATTGAAGCCAAGACTGTCCGTCACTAGATGCTAGCTTTCTCTTACCTCAGAGCTCTCTCTTTCAGAACAGACTAAAGCCCGTTCTTCAGAGGAATGGCAAATTGAATTTGGTACGTCTGTGATAGTGTTTAAACAAAGAATGATTGTAGAAAATCTGTAGAACTCACAAATAACCTTCCCACGCTTATTTACACCTACCATTCAAAACTCAATTTTAGATGGCTTAGTGTAATTGACTGATCACACTCTTTTAGCTTTATAGAAAAAAACTACTTTTCTGATCCAATTATATCACCAAACTAAATAAAAAAAAAAAAAAGTAGAAAGTCCTGCTTGTCTGGGTCTTTCCCTCTTTTCTCTGATCTAAATATTTTTCATGGCTTCCAGCTTGATCACTCTGCTGAAACTGGTGAGTTGAGAAGGTGGGGTTTATTGTTGTTTTTTGTTTTTTTACATATCCTATGTGACAGTTAATAGCCAAAAGATATGAAATACCTAGTGAGCACAATCTTGGAACCCTCTGCTTGGTATAAACCAGGCTTTTGAACATCTAGCCATAAGTTTAATTTGGAATCCATAGGTAAAAGGGAGTCTCAGTGGGACATCTTAAGCAGTAGGTTCATCTTTTATGCTGCGGAGACATTTTTGAGCAGAAATTCTGCCAAAAGTGAATTCTAGTCTAAGAAGACCAGTGATGACCATGACATAATTAAGGAGAAAGAATATGTAGGGAAAGAGTTTAGAGACAGAACCAGAGACTGTTGCACTCTGAAGTCTGCTTTCTACTTAGTAGGAAAAATGTCAAGAAATCAGTTTGAGCAGTTTCAGAGTTTCTGGTGGACAAGTCAAACAATTTCACTTAGTTTTTCAATAGACAGTAAACAATGAGGTTTTTTTGCTCCCATGTTATTTGGAGTACTTAGAATGGATTTTCATGAGAAAGTCTGTTAACAGCAGCTCTGCGTCAATGGGAGTTAAGGTTTAAGTAGACTACATAATTTCATTTTTCTTTAAGTATGTCAGAGGCTCTCCATTCATTTTTCTTTTAAAACAATTGTACTTTTGTCAATAATCTACATTTTAATTATTGCTTTTATTTTATGAATGCTTATATTGGACAGTTATCGATGCTTTTTGTCAAGCACTTGCAATATGCACATCAAATGTTCAAAAACATTCATGGATAAACTTCTACTGATATCTATACAAATTATATCTAATTTGTGTTCCTTTAAGGATGTATTTCTTCAGTAATTCCTTCATTAAAATTTAAAAATCCCTGGAAGGCAGACCAACAGGAGCTCTTTTAATAATAATCTCTATTAATTTAAAAGATTTATAAGAAAAATTAACTTAGAGAACACTTAATTCTCTGAACAAAGATCATTATAAACTGACATTTGTGTTGGTCTAGTTCAAATATCTCTTGGCAACTTACAGGAATCTGAGTACTAGATATCTGAATTAGTTCAAATTCTGTAGTAGCAAAATGCCATAACTTTGATAGAAATAAATATCTTTAGTAACCAGTAAAATAAAATGAACTATGCAACATAATAAGATTTGCCTTCTTTACTTACCTGGCTTATCTAAAAGCCTTGACTTTTTGCAGTGGTAAGCAAGCTCCTGTTCACAGTGCTCTGCATGGTTAATTGTTGCCTGAAGCTGGTCCAGGCTGGCAGAGTACTTGAAAAACACAGTGTGTGGGTTCTCTCGATTAGCACTTTTGACTCTGGTTAGGTTGGTGTTGTTATGCTGTACAATTGTCCACGTTGTATCTTTCAAAACACAGGTGAAAAGTAATAAAGAATGAGAAGTAGTTGTATAAGTTGGTAATGGAAAGAGAACGTAAGATGAAATCAAACTTCAAGGTTTGATCACAAGAAGTGCTTTTGGGCATATGAAACAGAGACATAAATCACTGAGCAAAAATGAAAACAATAATTGTTTCTGTTTATAAGTAGATTATCATACTGTGACTGTAACAGGTATTCAGCTTGTTATGATTATTGAATAAGGAAACTGTAAATGACGACACCCAAATAATGGTTTCTGAAATAAGATACAGTTTACTTTGTAAATTGCAATTAAAGAATAGGAAGAAATATTATTTACTATTGTTACTTTTCCCAGGCTTAAGTTGTTTATAAAATAACTCTAAATTCTATCCTAGATTCTAGCTACATTTATATATATATATATATATATATATCACTATAATTTGAATCAATTTATTCTGCATGAGAAAATGGCCTATAGCCTTTTTCTATTATACAAAGAACCAAAAGTAGCTTGCAAATATTGTATTTACTATAAAACTCAGATTACATGAAGGTGAGTTATTCTAGCCATCTAAATCAAATAGTAGTCATTGTTTGAACTACTATTCAAAACCTATATTTAGTCAAGGGCTAAGAATCACAGCTTCCAAATATATTGTTGCTTCAATATAAAGTTGCTTCCAAACACCTGATGTAATATTAATTTATGGCAAATACCATGGTATGCCCACTTGACTCGGTACTGTAACATGATGAAGTACTAGTTCAGAACTGAGAGCTGCATTTCCCTAAAAAACATATACTGCTCTTAAGCTGACTTTTAGCTTGGATACTGCTGGGTAAAACAGCTATGTACTTTATTACATTGTGTAGGCAGGCCTTATGATTCATGTAAACTGGGGTCATGTGCCAAAATATTTACTTCAGAAGCAATTGAACTTTGTCTACAAGTTTTGGGGTTTTTTGATGAATCATATTCAGTACTCCAAACATTATTTCTAGAAAAATATGTTCTGAAGTAATGTTCTTGTAATAAAAGAGCTGAAAACACTTGCAAATAAATATATATGTAATTCAAATGGTTGAATAATAAACAATATATTGCATGTTTCTAAAAGGTATGTGCTAAGATGTGCAGTCTGCTATGAAACAGACTTTCTCGAACTTGGACCCATGTTGTTTACACTAAGCAACAAAGCAGTTCAATAGCTTTCCAGTTATATTGATACTTCACAAATATTCTTTCATTACAGGTCTTCTCTTAACTTCCTACTGGACTTATGGAAAGCATTTTTAGTTGTAAAAAACTTACTAGTATGCAAAACCACACAGATCAAGAATGAAAACTGATGTTACAATACTTAGATAAAGCCATTACTTTAAAAGCTACTAGAGGCCATAGGCTAAGTACTATGTATTTACTTTGAGACTGGAAAAATAATTTTCCTGTACACTGAGACACTGGAAGGGTGAAACTGGCTGGCACCATAGCACAGGAATGCATTGATCACTCCATCCTATAGTTTGCACACAAGGAAATGTAACATCAGACACTCTGCTTGGGAGTACAGAGATTATTCCCGCCATGTTCTTCAAAATATAAATTGTTCTAAGTATCGGTGGCTGATAAAAGCTCATGTGATTCTGCTGTTTTGTACTTTTGCCAAGCCCCCTGACCTATGAATAGAGAAGCACTGAGCTTATTCTGTTTCAACTTCCACTTGCAAAGCCTGTAACAGTCTGACCCCCATGACTAAAATCCACTTCAAGGTAAGGGTGAGCAGGCTTATAGTTAAAGCCAGTCTGGGTCAGTCAAGTCAAGCTTAGATTCATGTTCACTGTATTCTTGGATCTTAATGGCCAATGTAATTTGAGCAGATATGTGAAATATTATTTTTTCTAGCTTGTAGTGTTGATTATATTTCTGATGTTTTAATAGTAGTATTTTTAACTATTTAACAGAGCTGTATTTTATTTCATTGTCTTCCTACAGGCCACACATGGCTGACATTATAAGATATTTATAGAGAGGAAAGAACTCATGGTCACTTAAAGGACAAGTATTCATCAGAAAACCTAAAGCAAATATCAAGGTGAGATGCCTATTCAAAAAATATTATATTAAAAGGAATCTATTTATGCGACCTTTTTGTCATTGCTTACCAGTTTTTGGTCAAATTATAAAATTTTATTAAGTACATGCTTGTGGAGTCAAAAAACAGATGGCTGGAAATACAGCAAACTTGGCTTTCTTTTTGTACATGCACATACACACAGACACAAACATATCTAAAGGATAAGTTGAACATATAAATTAAGACAAACAGGTCAGCTATCAGACCCATTGTCACACTCCCAAATTTACAAAGAAAAAGAAAAACAGGTTACTGCAAAATTTGGTCATCTTAACTGGCAGTGAGCACTCTTTTCATTCCAAATCTGACCTCCAAGAATAAAACCAGGGAAAGGCACCTCCCTCCCAGCTGCCTGAAAATAGAACCCCATCAACGTCAAAGATGAGGCAGTGCTGTAAGAAATGCGGGCATCTGCTTTCCCTGCCTCTGGTGGGAAAAGGGAATACCATTCATGAGGAAACTGGGAACAAAACAAATATAGAAGATTCATCCTGTCAGGCTGCATCTTGAGATGAAGAACTGATCAATAAGGTTTGCTTAATGTGGTGAATAAGGAGTGACTGAGGAAAACAGTAACAGCTGTTCATGGACACACAAGGATAAATCAGACACTACACTGTACCTTGGAGGGTTATACCCACTTAAAAAAATTGTCATCTTTCTGCCATGATTCTTTGGTCTCTTTTAGTCTCGTAGGACACTAGGATATTTCTTTTTAAGGGCCTGTGCCAATCTGATGTTTGCCCACCGTGAGCTAGCACAGTTTGTTATAGAATTAAAAATCAGGAGCTAACATGGCGAGACTAGTTAAATTGCACAGACTGATTGAAATGATGATATTTCAACACATATAAGAAGTATTCTTTAGATCTCTGTGAAAATCAGCCAATGCCACTAGCAGGCAGAGAACTGTCAGTTTCTCAAGAAACAGATGTGCCCAGAAATTGTTTACAAATCAACATCAAAAGCTTACGCTGAGGTTTCTAAGTCAACCTCTCAACACTTAGGACATACCTAAAACAAATTCAACTATAGCTTATTCATGAAGTCTTTTAAACAGTTATAACTGTGGAAAAATATATTTTTATCACATGAAACAATAAAATGTTTCCATCATTTTAGCTAGAATGAGATTCAAATAAGTAGAGGCTAAGTAAAAAGAAAAGGAAACAACCACAAATAAAACAATAATAAATTTCAAAAAGCCATTTAAATGTAGGCTTCATTGAAAGGGCATATGCCAATAGGCATACATCGACAACATCAACTGGTTTGTTAAAAAGCAGACTGAAAACAAATTCTGATATCTAAAACTTCTAGTGACATAAATGGTCAGATTCAAAGAACTGGGTGCACAAGAGGAGGCAGGGTGCCTGGAAGTGGGGCTGCAATAGTCCCACTGGTTGCATTTGCATTCTCCAAAAGATCTACTTGCGGTTTGAAAGATGAAGCTTAATGTCTATATCCCTCATAATAAAGGCCAGATCTGAATTACAATTTTTCAGAAGGCTACCATGAAAAGTCAGTAATTTTCTCATAAAACATAACTTATTTTTCATTTCCGTAAATGTCTTCAAGAGGCTGTAACTTCAGTGAAAACAAAGTTGCTCCCCAAAATGAACTAGTATAACATTGTCTCCATATGGAACACATGACCCATTGATGCAAAGCACTAGAGGAATGCAGTGTTAGCTTCACAGCCTGAATCCTGTTATTATTCTAATTTCTCTGCCTAATTCTTTGCCTGGTATTCTGAGCTAAGGAGTCACCTTCATTTTGTTGAGCATGTATACATTAAACTTGCAAGCTACAGAGGTTTCTTACTTGTCACATGAAACAATAATAACTCATGTTTCAATGTAATGAGCATGCATACAGACCCAGCTGTGAGTTAAAGAAGTTTATCACCTCACCTGTCATATTACAGTATACAAGAAACGGTCTCAAGGGCCCACTTCCATCTGAATCAATATTGTAAAAGCCTGAAGTGTTCCCTCTGTGCTTATAGGCTTCACATGATTGCTCATAGATGGCTGTAAAAGAGCACATTCCATCACAAATGTAATGGCATAATTTTACATTTTATTCAGGGAATTAAAAAAAAAGTGCATGGAACCTGTCAATGGGGAAAAGAAGTTGTGTATGTTCACTGCTAAAGAATGCAGAAGAAATCACATAATCAAAACTACACTTTCATTCAAATTTGTAAAGTATATTTGGTTTTATTTATCTGGGAGATCACAATGGTCATTTTCAAGCATTTTTTTCTGTATTTAAATCTGGAAACTTCAGGAGGAAAGCATGAAGTGTGGGTGTGCAAATAGTTGTAAAAACTGCCAAATAATGTGGATGCAAAGGGTATTACTTAAACCCTGGTAATCAGATTTTGAGGAAACAAACACTATAACTCAACGAAATCAGATTTTTTGTGGTTGTTGTTGTTATTATATACAACAGAAGGTAGGCAGTGTTTCCAGGTGTTTTGGTTGTTTTCTGACATTTTTTGGCTTTCACACTTATTTTCCTCCATTTTTAAATAGAAGGGCAAATGACTTGTCAAAGACTGCAGTAGAAGAACTAAATATGCAAAGACAAAATGACAGCTTCTTGGTCCAATGTCATGTATACTTTATATCAGTCAAGGCCTAAAGAAAAGTCTGTAATGACTTCTTTATGATCAAAAACCTGAGAAAAGGGATGTATGAATCCACCTCTGTACTTGTACAGACAGGAACCACTGATGATAATGCCACAGCTAGACCACATGAACCTAACCTCTCCTTTAACCATTATATTGCTATCAAGGAGTCATACTGTTCTGGTCTTTCTTTTCAAAATTGGACTGTGTGCTCTATGAACTATTATCAAAATTTGAAAACACTGCAAAAAAGAAAGAGACATTAGATTAAAAAAAAAAAAAAAAGTTATGAGTGCTATATAAGTAAAAACATAACTCCATAATAATTCATAACAATCTGGAAGATTTTGATCTATGTAAATTCAGTTTATTTGATTTTTTTTAAAAAGCTATCAAGTACTAGTACAGAAATCCAAAAGAGGTGCTGTTTTTTAAAAAGAAGCTAGTTTTTGAAAGTGTGTGATCTCTGTATTTTTTGCCTGATGGTTGCTGACATTTATGGCAACACTTATCAAAATGATAAACAATTAATTCAGATTGCTTACTCTATGAAGTATTCAGAATGCAAATTTTATGTAATTTTCAAATGGAATTTTGTGGGTCCTTACACTAAATAGTCTTAGTTAAATTTAAACATGAAAAAAGAGATTCAATTATTCATTAATAGTTTTAAGGAACATGGTAGTTTGTATAATAATGTTTCAAAATTAGTAATTTATTTCTGGGTTTATAACAAAAAGAATGTTTCTTTGAGAATTCAGGGGGCATTTTTTTTTCTTTTAAAGTTACACATAAGTGTGATAACATGGCCAAAATTTATCCTAGGTTCTTGATTCGAAATCATTATTAAAATCACTAAAATCAAGTACTAACAGTGTTCCATTTTATATCCATAGTTACAGCATTTTATTAATCATAAACAAACATCCTGGAAGACTTTTATATGTATTTTTGACTATCAATAAGAATTCAATAACTCTTACATATTATTACATTTCTCACGGATTCCAAATCATTCGGAAAGCTTGGCCTCCATCTGTCCTCACAGACATCAACATATGATTTTCCAAATTATAATGAATCAAATCACCTTCATTTTCACTTTGGGCTTGTCATAGTTTCATATTATACATTGTGATATTCAAAAGCATCTGTACTATTGGCATCCTTTCTTTGCTACACAAATTTTCTTAAAATTGTATTTTATGCCACTGTGTTCTTTACAATTAAAGCATTACAGGAAAAGTCATGACTGTTATTAACTCCGTACGAGTGAGATTTAATAGGCAGTCTCCTAAAATCAGTGATTTCTCAAAAAATCCCATGTGTGTAAACATTCTTTTCATAAAATCTGCCAACAAGGCTTGTATAGATTTTATAAGGACAATTTGTAAGGACAGAATTATTTATCTGATCATTAGGGTAGTCTTTGGAATTTTTAAAATTATCTGTAAATTTTCATAAAGATTTCCAGTTATTAGAAGCATATAATGACGGCCAGAGTAATGATTTATTCTGCTTCCCAGAACATGCTTAAAGTAGTACATATGTAGAGCATCTCCTGTGAAATGAGTTAAGTTGCTTTCAATTATTATTTTTTTTTAATTTCTCCTAACCTGTTCCCTGATTCAGCAAACTACATAAGCACGTGTTTAGGGCTTGGTGTATGATTACCTTTGGACATGAATGTAGTCCCACTCTCTCAGAAAAAAATCAGTATTAATTGTTGTGATGAATAAAGATGAATTAAATACATTTCTAAATGATTTGCTGATTCAGAAAGTGGAATTATATGGATAGAAGAGGATATTACTGACCATCTCATGTAAATCATGAAAAATGGAAAACAGAAGCAGATAAACGTTAGAACTTTCAATGAGTTTTTGCTGCTAAATATGTGGAAGACTCAAAGTCTTTCCTTGAACCAACTTATGAATATTTACATTACTTAAAATCCTTCAAATATGAATGATCAGTACAAATATATATTTTTGTGGTAAAAAAATTAAATCAGAAATAAAAACATAGTCAGAAAACATCTTAGACTTACGAAAGTGGCAAGTAGCTCCCTTGTAACCGGTATTGGCACAGTTGCAGTAAAAGCTGTTCCAGGACTGTGAGCACTCACCACCATGTTCACAGTAATTAGGCAAACACCTAAAATGAAAAAACAAAGAGCATTTTCACTCCCTTTTATGTTCATTTACTTGTCACTTATATTTATCAAGGGATGCAAAATCATGGAAAAGAAGCGGATAATTAAGAGGATTTCCCTTCATGTTCCCCACTCTTCCTATTGTCTATAATAAATATATTAATTATGCAATAAACCTGTGAGAACAGAAATAAAGTGTAAGATGCATAATTGTTACTTATTACCATTCAACTCTCTGCAGTTCAATACAAATTAATAAACCAGTGAAAGATTTACATGCTGATAATTCACTGGTGAGTTTTGCAACTGATAGGATTTCTTCAACAAATGTGTCACAGCAAAGCAGCATCACAAGAGTTTTCCTTCTATTAATCTAAAGATAATAGAAGAATATTTTTTAAAAAATCACATAACAAATAAAACTGACCAAAAATAGTACCTGAGAGCTATTTCTTATTCTGAACTCATGGTTACTTCCTATTCTAGAAAGAATAAAATATTCAGTAAGTCAGTTCCATCACAAGAGGTAACTACCAGTAATACCAGTTTTCATTCTGGTGATATGAGCTGAAGAATTTTGGTGTCTTTTTTCTGGATTTAAAATGGTTGACTGCAAAGAAAATTTGCCTGTAACTGCTTAATGGTTAAGACTGCATCACTATACCTAAGTATAAAATTTTCCATGAGATGAAAAAAAGAAAATTTATCTTTTTCATAAACACAACTGAAAAATATATTGAAATAGAGTGGCACGCTTTAACCAATTATTTACTAACTTTTCACCTTAGAAATTAGTTAACATTCTAATTGCAGTGAGTGTATGTGTGTATGCGTGTGTATGTGATACAGCTCAGAAAGTACAAAAAAGGCTTTATTGTTGACGTTGACCACAGAAAAAAGAAAGCAGGCCCAGTAATATTCACAGGATCTTAAAATACCTTTTAATTCATTCAAGAAATCTTAGGAGGGTATTAAATTAGGATTGTAGAAAGTCCAAAAATTCACACATCTGCCTTATGAATAATTCAGGGCCTTTGTACATTCACTCCTCCTGACTCTCAGAGAATTCTATCTTCCTTTCATGTTTCTAAGCAAGGATAAGCAGAAGTTTTCAGAGAAGGAAAGAAAAAAAAAAAAAGTAGCAGGTAAAGCATAGGTAAAATAAGTAAAGTGATATAGGTCACCTATTTTCAAGAAAATAAGTGATGTTTTTGCCAGTGAAAGGGCTGATCTTGTATTTATTATCTCACTTACAGAATGTATTTTCTAAGACAATTCTGTAGATGCTATATGTCTCAATGAGCTCAGGCTTGGAACATAAAAATGAACTTTAGGCACCGGGCTTACAATTACTTTGATATTAAATACTTTGTTCAAAGGAATTGTATAAATGTGCATAGTAATAATTCTTGGGATAAATGCTTATTTTTGCTTTCTACAGGTATGACTAGTTATCAGATATAATAAATATACATCTCCTCTAACATAACTGTCATTCAGGACTTTCAGTGCATCCTCTGACAGCTGC
Source organism: Haliaeetus albicilla (assembly GCF_947461875.1). Classification (NCBI taxonomy): domain Eukaryota; kingdom Metazoa; phylum Chordata; class Aves; order Accipitriformes; family Accipitridae; genus Haliaeetus; species Haliaeetus albicilla. The sequence goes on from NC_091516.1 coordinate 35,012,422, forward strand.
TCTGCTTGCATGTATTTCAGTTATATTTTTTCTTGTTCCTTTTTGATAAAGACATCATTATCCCAAAATTGTACGTGATTTACTTGGTCTTTACTTGTATTGACACCCTGTCCATATGAATTAATCTTCCTAATATTTTTCAGAAGATGAAAAGCTTAGATGCAATTGATGACGCTTGAACGAACTTTAGAATTGAAAATAATTTAGAGTATAATTTAAAACTTTTAACATTAAATTTTACATCTTCCCTCTGTTTCAGAATGTATAATAAAAAGTAGTCACTAGCTACATCAAAGTGAAGTTATAATTACATTATATGCTGCGACCCTACCCAAAGCAAGACTTAGAACAGTGCTTTCTCTGAGGAAACTAATCTTCTAACAAAAATAGTTCTAATGTTAGAAAAAGTATTTCTAATGCTTCATTGGTAAAAGGTAATATTTGGATTCATCACCATGTCTGCTTAAACCAGAAAAAAACCAGCTGATTAAGCATTTACCACATATTACTTGATAATACACTTTTAAGTGTATGACATTGGAAAATGATACACGATTTAAAACCAAGGCAGCAGGCTAATAATAATCATAAGCTAATATTCAAAGGAGAACACTGATCCAGAACATGAATATACTTTTGATAAAGAAGGAAAAAATAAGAATTTCATATGCCAATTATCTACTAAATACATTTTTTGTACACTATCTGCTTATCACGGTTCCAAAATATGGCTAAAAGATATCTTGAAAAGAATAACTAATTGCTGCAATTTTCATTACTTTTCTTTCTTCAGTCTTCAATTAAAAAAAAAAAAAAGAGAAAAATATTTGAAAACTATCCCTGTGCGAGTGCTTTTTTTTTTTTTTTTTTTTACATATAACCCCATTTATTCTGTTTTTTTGTACAACACACTGCTGCCAGGACAAGAGAGGCAATAACTCCTGGTAGGCAATCATATGTTTCTGTGTAGAGCTTGATGTAATTATGACAGATTCATCTGGCACTCTCTCCTCAGAGACTAAATGTGCTAACTTTGTAAGGCATTTAGAATGACACTGTGTCCTTTAAAGTTATTTTGTCAATTGTTTATGTATAATTAGTAGTTATTAAACCAATATATATTGATAAAGGAGATGAGAGAAAAGATAGTAAGGAGAAATCTATGAAGAGAATTATTTGCATGACCAAGAGGTACGTGAGCAATGGAAAATATAAAGATATTATACAAAGAAAAGGCTAAATGAAGGAGCATGGGAAGAGCAATGATTGGAAAGAGTCATAATAATTTAAGCATAAGAGGAGGAATTGTTAAGTTTATGGAACTGAGAAAATAGAAAATAGGAAAATGGTAGGGATTTTTTTGTTTAAAAAGAACAGGTTAATAAATTATATCCCAATGAATAAATGCATGATTAACCAACCGTCTGTCAATGAGGATTGTAAATCTGATAAAGACTACACTATGTATGTTAGATGTGTATACATATATATATACACATGAGATAAAGAATGGACTCAATTATTTTCAGTTTATTTACTATTGCATATAAATTCAGATCACTATGCAAATGGTAATTTTTATTTGTGTTCATGCACTTTAAATGTAAAAAACTATTACATTTAGTGGTCCATTGTTTCTACTTCAAAAGCCATCAATAACTCCAGAATTTGGGTCACGCTTCACTATTTGGAATTGGAGATGCAAAGACTCCCATAAAGACTCCAAGACAAAGAGGTTTGTTTGCCCTCAGCTGTAGAGGGGATATCTACCATCAGGAGCACAGTGGCAAAAATGCTGATTACTTTAGCTTAGGGCAACCAAAGACATGTGGAAATCATTGTAGAAAGAAAATATTTTCTCTCAAACAAAATGGTGCAGAAGATGATACAAGCTACCTATTGGAAATTGGTTAATACATGTAAGCAATTTTAATGTTGGCAAAGAAGAATGTATCTTATCAACTGGGATTTATGGTGAGATGTAGAATGAGTTTGATAAAGAAAAACCTGAATTTTGTTCCAGATGATGAGCTGCAGATATTGAATGGAATGAGACTGTGTGAGGAAACTGGAAAGAAACAGTCCCTTGAGCAAGCTAGCACAAGACAAGAATGGCTTTTTAAAAACTGTTTGTATTGAAATAAAAGATAATGAGTGTAATGAAATTGATGAAGATGGGTGGATTAAATTTCTATTTGATAAGTTAGGAGGACATATGGTAAGCATGCTGAGAGCTGAAAACCAAACCTGGTTTTGAAGTGCAAGAAAGGTGCAATTGTCAAGATATAAGAAGACACAAATTAGCATTAGCAAATTTTAGAGAAAACCAAACCAACCAAACAAAAACCTTCCATAAAGACTTTTTTTTTTCCATTGGTGTCATTGGTCATAGGAAACCACACATAATTTTGATTAACTATGAGAGTAACATAAACTTAAAAAGAGTTAATACAGTGTCAGAAAGTAATAAAAACTCTTCAAAAAAGACTGTGGCTGGGAAGCTTAAGTGGCTTGTACAAGTTCATACTGAAAAAAACCCAGATGGCAGTGGTATTGACATAAAATAAAGATGGTAACTATCTTCATATGCTATAAAAATTCAGCAAGATAAAAAATATGAGGAAAGGCTATATGTAAACCTAACCTCTTTAATGCAGTGCTTAAAACCAACAAAAAAGCAATCAAAGGGTAGGGTGCAATTCTGAATAAACTGAACTTGGACTGAATAAGAGACAAATATTATGATATTTGGAATACTGTAGATAATGCTGAATTTCTATATACTGAGATTCACAGAGTGACTTTATACATATTTATACACATAAACTTCTTTTTAAAAAAACACACTTACATACTATGGCCATTCAAAAGCTGAAAGGAACTGGAATCACTACATGTAAAAATGTACCATCTTCCTTTAAAAATTTGGGTAAAACACCTCTGTGTTCATGGAGGAAGAGAAGGTTCCTAAACCACTCTAAGATGAGCATTTTGAGAGATCCTCAGTTACACTGTACATTGAAAAATCATGGTAAATCAGAGACAGAAATTGTCATCAATTATATTATGAGGCAATTTGGTGATGTTTGCCACTGATAATCTTGCTTAGATCTCCTTTAATGTGTTTGACTAAAGAATATGCAGGTCACCACATTACGTTCTTTGGACTTGATTCTGTTCCTGATTCTGTCTCTTTACTACAAGCAAAAAAAAAAAAGGAAGCAGTGTAGTGGAAGTGAAGTTCAAATGCAGAGCTGAAAAACCAACAGTGATACAGTGCTTTAAAAGCTGGAAGGAAGTGTCATGAGGTCTATCAGAGAGGAGAAGAAGAAGATAGTGAAAGAAGTTTGAAAAGTGAGAAAATGAGTTGAAAGGAGTAGGGTGTGAGAAAGCTAAAAAGAAACATAAATGTATGCTGCATCCCAAACACAAATCCCTAACAAGATATATGGTAAAGTTTTGACGGGGGCCAAACTCTGTTTTGTCATATGTCTGCCACACTTACTGCCTACTACAAAATCAGGATTAACTCAGTAAGGGATAAATTAGTACAAAGAATGAAATACATGCAGCTGTATATGTTCTTAAAAAACGACAGGTGTAGAAAGATTAGTAAGAATACACATTGCATTCTAATTGAAAGGATCACATTGTAGGCAGATTTTTTAGCCTCCTTCTGGAGGTTTCTCTCTGTAAGCTGTTATGACCAATTAGGTAAAGAGCTAGTATTATTCTTGTCTTTGATCTACAAGTTGTTGTGACTTTCTTAAAAATAATAACCTGGATAGATGTACACTGTGTTGTCTCTATGAATGGAAAGCAAGTTCCAGAAATATATCTGTGTAGCTGAACCTGAAATTGGCTATGATCTTGAAGCAGATATCTGCCTACACTGTTTTCCCCAAAGACAGCAATTTTTAAAAGTCTTATAATTCAAAGGCCAGAGTTTTTTAGACCAAAAGGCAAATTTTGAGGACTAGAAATTTAGGGGGTGGGGGAGGAGTGTTTAGAAGCACATCTTTCTCCTGCCTGTTGTGTCATTTCAGCACAGCCTTTCAGCTTGGACCAAGGCCACCATTTCTGTATTAAAACAGACTTTGCATAGATGCCATGATTGCTTTCTCCTGAGTATACAGCAGAAAACCTCTCCTTCCATTGTCCATCTGTGTGTCTGCTTCCTCTCTTCCCAACAGCCTCTGTCATTCTGCAACACCCCTTTTGGCTCGTCCTCTGCCTGCCTTCTCCATACTGAACTCCAGCAATGTCCTTCTGTCGAACATTTCTGTTTCAAGCAAGGTATTCAGTCCCTCCTCCCTGCAGAGGGAGCCACTTCAACCAGTCACTCCCATTTAGATAGATGCTAATACCATCTATTGCAAGTTATGAGATTAGTTCTGACCATAACCTAAAAAAGATTGCTTACTCACTGTGATGAATACTATCTACTGTGTTTCTGGATGGGTAGAATACAGGAAGCAGCAATAACTTCTAAAGGACATAGCATTTCAAAGGGTGAATGGGACTACGTAACACAGGAGGATGTGGGTATCTATAGGTTTACTTGCAAAGACAGTAAGATATTTAAAATTTGTTGGAAACATCAAATAATTTTAACCCCAGTTACTCTAATTTTATTCACAGTTCATGGAAATCTAATTGCCGTGCTAAGTATATTGCATTTATTCTAGACTTTTGAATTCTTACAAAAGAAGCAACATGCTATTTTGTAAGCATTCTGTTCTTTGTCATCAAGTCAGTATTGGAAACAAAACATTCAAATAAATAAATAAATGAGTAAATATTATTTTCTTACCTGTCTATAATGCCACATAAATCTATCTGAAGGTCACTGAAATTGCCAAAAACATTTTGCTGAACTGAGATCATATCCACTGCTTTGTTACCAATGGAAATGAGTCGCATGCATCCTTGAAAGCCACCAAATGAAGTATTACATTCAGAAATGTTTCCACTGCTAGGGCAGCCTGAAAGAAGCATAAAACCTGGATCTGAAAAAAATATTTTATTGAAAAATTTATATATTCCAAAAGTAGACTGAATGTTGATAATCTCCAGGTGTTGTAAACTTTGTGGGTAGAAGACTTTAGGCAGAAGTTCTTCTGATTAGGCATGGTAGTGCAACTGTAAAGAAATACTTCTGTGCATTCTTACTGTTTTTAAAGCATATGCAAAAGCATCATCAAAAATTTGGGTAAAGGATAACCCAAGCAGCAGTTCCAAAGCAATGAATGGAATCAAGATGTGAACAGATTGACTAACTGACCTTAGTCAGAAAATGTTAAGTTACAATACAAGGTGCACATGATTTGGACAAGTTTTAAGTCACAACTGAAGTAAAATAAGACAAAACTTAGTTAGTAAGTACAGTGATTTTAATTTATCAAGCTGTCCAGAAATTCTGGAAAGTACTGAAGACAATTTCTTGATGCAGGTCATCAATGACTCAACTAGGAGAGATGCTCTGTTGGACCTGTTACTTGTAGACAAGGAAGAAATGGTTGAAAATGTGAAGGGCAGTCTTGGTTACAGCAAACACGAGGCTGTGGAGTTTATGATCCACAGAAGAGAGCAAGAAAAAAAGCAGAATTACAACCCTGGACTTCAGAAGAGTCAATGTTGGTCTGCTCAGGACCTGTTTTGAGGATCCCATTGGAAATCACCTTGGAGAGCAAAAGGGTTGGATATTTTTCAACAAAAAACTCTTTGGAACATAACAAAAGTCCGTGGCGATATCAAAATAGTTAAGCAAGTCTGGCACAAAGCCTGCAAACATAAACATGGAGCTCCTAAGTGAATGCAAACACAAAAAGAAAGTACACAAAAAGTGGAAGTAGGGACATCCAATTTGGAGGGGAATACAAAGACATTACCTGCATGTCTTGGAATGCAGTTAGGAAATCCAGACTTCAGGTGGAGTTAAAACTATCAAGGAAGGTGAAGTGCAACAAAAAGGTTTCTATAGGTACAACAGCAGCAAAAGGAAGTCTAAGGACATTATAAGTGCACTACTCCGTGGGGCACGGGACCTAGTGACAAAGGTCTTGGGAAGAACTGATTTGTGCAAGACCTTTTTTCTTCAGTTTTCACTGGTAAAACTAATCCTTAGGCTTCTCATGTCCTAGCAGATTATGAAGAAGGGAAGCAGTACCCACAATAAAGGAAGAGAGTCCAAGGGGCACCTGAGGGTGCTGCAGGAGCTGGCCAATGTCATTGCAACAATTGCCATTGTCATTGTGAAGCCATATCATTTTAATCCTCAATAGGGCTTAGCAATTTGGTGAGCTTCTTGATGACTGGAGAACACAGATGTTACAGTCATCTTCAAGAAAAGCAAGAAGGAAGGCACAGGAAACGAGACCAGTCAGCCTTACTGAGGTCCCTGGCAAGTTCACAGAGCAAATCCTCTTAGCAGCCATTTCTAAACATATGAAGGACAAGAACGTAACTGGATAACTTTAGCTTCAAGGCTAAAATGTGCCTGACAAATCTCTTTGTTTTCTTTGCTGAGGTCATGAGCACTGTGGACAAAGGGAGAGCAGTATGCACTGCATACCTTGACTTTAGCAAAAGCCCTAACAGTTATCTGTAGTCTCCCTATCACCAGATTGATGAGATATGGGTGGGATAAGTGGACAATTGATGATGCAAAGTTCAGCTGATGGTCAGTGAATAGAGGGTCCTTCAGAGATCAGTACTCAGAGCTATGCTGTTTACTGACTTCATAAATGACCTGGATAACAGGACACAGCGCACTTTCAGCAAGCCTGTGACTGATACCAAATTGGGGGCAGGGATCAAATGTTGGAGAGCAGGGCTGCAACACAGAGGTACCTGGGCAGGCAGGAGAAATAAGCTGACAGATACCATGAAGCTCAGTAAGAACAAGTTTAAGTCTTTAATCTGAGATGGAACAAGTCCATGCAACCATCCAAGCTGGAGGATAACTGTCTAGATCCATAGAGAAAGGCCTGGGTTCCTGATGGCCAACAGGTGGACCATGAGGCAGGAATGTACCCTTGCAGCACAGAAGACCAATGGCATTCTGGGCTGTATTACCAAAAGCACAGCCAGCAGATCTGGGGAAGTGGTTCTTCCCTCTCTGTGGCACTTGTGAGACCACATCTGGAGTCCTGTAGTTCTGGGCTCCCCAGTACAGGAAAGACATTGACATCCTGGAGTGAGTCCAGCGGAGGTCTTCGAGATGGCCAGGGACCTGAATGCACAGGCTGTATGAAGAGAGGCTGAGAGAGCTGGGCCTGTTCAGTCTTAAAATGAGAAGATAAAGTTATCTGGTAAGATGATACAGAGAAGATGGAGCCAGACTTTTTCCAGCAGCGCACAGCAATGGGACAAGAGGCAAAGGACAAAAGTAAAAAATGGTAAATTCTGATCAGACATTAGCAACAAGTATTTTTAGCATGAGGGTGGTCAATATGAGAACAGTTTGCCCAGAGGATTTATGAGATTTCCATCCTTGGAGCTGTTCAATTTTTGAGTGGTTACAACCCTGTACATCCTGATCTAATCAGACTTGTTTAGAACAGAGAGTTGGGCTAGACAATGTCTGGATGTCCTACCCAACCTATGAATAACATTCTGTAAGTATCTAATATTGTGGTTTGTCAACTGTGTTACTGATCCTAAAATGCCGTGTTCACTGATTGCCAATTAAATAAACATCATTAATAAATCAATAAATTGCTTTGAACCTGATTTGATTTAAACCATGTCCATTGAGCAGTTTTTTCCAGTGGCAGCTGAACACTGCATGACAAAATATGCCTAAGTGTTTTTTTCTTTGGCTTTCTTCCAAAGGGTAATATTGCTTCTGGAATGATGCACAAGGGCCATTCTTTGATCTTAGTCAAACAATACTGCATTCTGGTTCACAACATTCAAAGACCTTCTTGTTTCATGACGTTAGGAAGCAGTGACACTTTTAAGACACTTCTCTATTACACAGAACTAATGGGTACTTTCTGAAATCCTGTAAAGACAGTGCAGAGGTTTACCATACAGGAAGCAAAGTGACAGTGGAAACTAGTAAATCTATTCAAATGAGTGTACAACAACATAAATAATATAGATATGTTTTTAATAAGGATACAATAGAAAATGAACTAAAACTGAAATGAAACAGGTAAATAAATTCTCAGTGTCTTTTACTCTGGTGAGGAACCAAACTGTTGAAAACTGTTACTACCTTTCTAAAGGAAAATGTTTATTATCTACTTGGTATATTGCTTTAAGAACAACAAATCCGTGAACTTCCAAAAGTCCAAATAGGAGCACAGTAAATTTTCAGCACCACACACAGTTACACAAATCAACTACAGGTCTAACCACATTCTTTACAGCATTCTACAATAAAATGGTAAAATAAATTCTGTCATTTCTGGTAAAAAAATCTGACACTCATTTGAGAATGAGATACTTCCAGTGGAGTTCATATGAAAAAAAAAAAAAAAAGCCAAAGAAGGCAGAAAAAGGTTATTTCTTTTACACTTAGCTATTCTATTCTACAAAATTGTTTCTCGGATTTTTTTCTTGGTGTTGTCTTCTAGTTCTGTCAGAGAGAAGGCAACATCATTAATATTAATGAAATTGGAATTCCTTATAATTGTGGGCTGGATATTAAAGATAGGAAGAAATCCTTTAATAATGAGATTCACCCTTTATGCTTATTGCAATATTAAATAAACTCTTTTTTGCCCATATAGTTGCAATGAGGTATTATTTCAAGAACTGAGAGAGGTCGTATAACCTTGATGATAACATGACTAGAAATTGTGCTGAAATAACGCTAAATTATTTTCACGTTTATTACACATTTTCCCAGCTAGGCATACACATTTCTTGCATACTTTGTATTCATTAAAACAAGCAGACTAACCACCATGTCCCCAGGACACCTCTCCTGGAAGGCTGATATTCAAGTTTTAACAACCAGCATATAGAAACACAGTAAATACTCATATGAACTTAGAAAGTAAGTCAAAATGCATTGTCTGCATTTTGACAGTGGTATATGACATAAAATTTTAATAAATTATTTTCTAAACTCAGAAACCTACTACTTTTCCCCAAGTTTGTATGACATGCATGAACTGCTGATTTCAGCTATAGAGCTGAAATCAGAGAAGCTAAGGGGTGGATATGCAGTTAGTAATTTCAGTGTTCTTGGAATTAATTTGCTCCTTCCACCCCTTAAAAGATAAATAGAAATGTCCTTGTACAACTTAATTGAATATACAGTTATTTGCAACTGCTCATATCCCTCCTGATCTGTTCACCTGTGCCTTCAACCCTGCAATGGCGTGAATCACCTAATCAGACATGTGGGATCCTGAAGCATAGAAGGGGAAAAAAAAAATTCTTCTGGTTACTCAAGGCCAATATTCTGCCCTTTTGATTATCCATTAGGTCAAGGGGTATCTTTAGTAGATAAGGCTAAATGCCAGATATGAAAAGTCATATGGATGCTCATATAGCAGTTCCTATACTTACAGTCTGCTTGTAAGTGTAACATCTATTTACAACCTGTTGTTTCGAGGGAACTGATCTGTGGACAATGACTTGGTCCATACTCATTTAGGGTTTTTTATGCATTTTTCAATTTTCTCAGAAATCTGAGAACTATTAATAAATAGTTCAGTCATGAATTCCTAAGCTACTAAGTGATGAAGCATTAGGTTAGTGTTGAATAATGCTTTCAGATAGTTTAACATTGCTACTGTGTGGTCCATGTCCAGCCAATTTCCTGCTCAACTCTATCAGTAACCATGTATGTGATAAATGACAAAACCACTTAGTGACAGATAATTGTCAATATTCCTAGAGAAATGACGATATCTAAACATAAATTTAAGGCATAAGTTATATTCTCCAAACGTAGGAAATTTGTGTCACTCTGGTAAAAAAAAAAAAAAAATAAGAGTGTGTATCATGTAAAGAGGATATTTGCACAATTAAGTAAGCATTCACTTGAAGTCCTCCCAGTGGAAGATTCTCACAAAAAATTGATTTAGCAACACAACAAGTGTGCACAAAAGAGACCTTTGTGTGTCTGTCTGATTGTCAGACAGGCTATATTCAATTATCAGAGCATGTTACCAGAAAAAGATGTTCTAAAAAGTGACCAAGGATTTAGAGTGGTAGTTTATTCTACCCAACATTATAAAATTTTAAGGAAACAAAAACTCAAAAAGGTCACAGCAGCACCTGAAAACTAGATCCTTTGAGAGATATCCAAGTTAGGCAAAGAAGACTTGAGGCAAGCCAAATAATTCTCACCATTTGATTAGATATGTCAGGAAAAAATTATGTTTAACTGTGGGATATTGCCAGCATAAATAAACAACATATTTCACCTCCAAAGTAGAAAGCATCTCCTGAATAAATTTGCAGAGGTATGGAGGCATGAGCAGATGAGGTCACATCATTGTCCACTATTACACTGATACGATTCCTTTTGCCAGAGAACGATACAGAATGCCACTGGCCATTATTTAATCCAGCACCTGAAAGGAAAAGAAAAAGTAAAATGGAGTATGAACATCCATTATTTGTTATACTACCTGAATATTGTAGACCTGAAAGGAGGAGAGACGGGTAGTGCAATCATAGCCCACATAAAAATTCCAAATTATAATGAAAAGAAGAAAAAATATTAATAAAGAACACAAATGTCTCTGTCCCTTCCCTCGCTTCATATCTGATAAAGAAAAAATAAAAGTACTTCAGTCAATAAGTCTTACTGTTGTAATACTCCTAATTATTAGTAATACATCCATTTGATGTAGTGACTATGAAAAGTATCCTCCCAATCTAAGGAGGTTACCATAAAGATATCATTGTGATGGCTGATACAGTATTTTACACATAATACACATTTTTGCTACACTATTACAAAGGATTTCTTCATCTTTTAAAATTAAAGGTATCCATTTTATTGCAACCCAATAAAACAGCAAAATCCTATAGATGCTAAAAGCTTCAGCAACTGTCATGTCAATGTTGCAAGATTATTATTCTTTCAGTTGTCTCCTTTATTGGAAATGTATAGGAAAAATTTATGAGCATTTAGCCTCTAACACCAATTTACGTTACCTCTGGCCGTGTCGGTGTAAGGTGCCACAAAGCAATAAGCCTAAAGCCCTGATGCTGGAAAGCACTTACATATATAAATATATTGAAATAAATTTTTTACAGGGCAGTAGGTAAGCACATTATTATCTTTAAGAAGTATTTAAGTCAATCACATTCTTGAATGTTCTTCAAAACAGAGATACTCCTTTTGGTGACGAACAAAGAATACAACCTTTGAATTATGTAAAGTCTTTTCTTGACTGCGGAGTGCTTATGATTTGTGATCTGTGATTTCCCTCTTGAAATTTCTTGTATTTCTATACTCATCTCTAGAACGTGTTGTATATTTTTCCTGGTTTCAGCTGGGATAGAGTTAATTGTCTTCCTAGTAGGTGGTATAGTGCTATGTTTTTGAGTTAGGTATGAGAAGAATGTTGATAACACTGATGTTTTCAGTTGTTGCTAAGTAGTGTTTAGACTAAAGTCAAGGATTTTTAAGCTTCTCATGCCCAGCCAGCAAGAAGGCTGGAGGGGCACAAGAAGTTGGGAGGGGACACAGCCAGGGCAACTGACCCAAACTGGCCAAAGGGGTATTCCATATCATGTGACGTCACATCTAATACATAAACTGAGGGAAGTGGAGGTGGGGGGGGATCGCCACTCAGGGACTAACTGGGCGTCAGTTGGTGGATGGTGAGCAATTGCATTGTGCATCATTTGTACATTCCAATCCTTTTGTTATTATTATTGTCATTTTATTAGTGTTATCATTATCATTATTAGTTTCTTCTTTTCTGTTCTATTAAACCGTTCTTATCTCAACCCATAAGTTTTACTTCTTTTCCTGATTTTCTCCCCCATCCCACTAGGTGGTGGGTGTGGGAGGAAATGAGTGCGTGGCTGCATGGTGCTTAGTAGCTAGCTGGGGTTAAACCACAACAATGTTCTAGAGAAACAGCTCACCAGTTAACTGAGTAGTTCAAACAGAAGGAAAAGAAATAAAAATAGAAAGATCAGAAGGTTCAAATAGCTAAATTACATTGTGACTAGGATACATATAATGTTAACTACCAGAGTCTAAACAAAGGATCAGCATACAATCAAGAGAAAAATCTTAGAATTGCACTATAAATTTAGATAAATTAACATCTAGAAAACTTCTCTAATGTATTTAATATAATATTAGTCTTATACACTTTTTCTATTATTTGTTTCCTTACTTGAACCACTCTATTTATTAGGGACTGCAAAATAAGAAAACTTAATTATTTTGCTTTATCTCCAGCTTCAGTGTAATTATATGAAAGCTATGGCTAACAGATCTTCTTATCTTTGTGTTGCACTTTCAGGAACAATTCACTTTTCTATTATAACAGCAGAAAGCACAGGGTCACAATCACATGTTTTCTGATACCATTCTGGCATTACTTATTTGGTTGCAATCTTTTTGAGAGGTGGCATTTGAGTTTGCTAATCGAAGCAGTACACTTACAATTAGAGTAAATAATTACACCTATGAGTAAATAGGTGTATTTTCTACTTCTGTAAAACTCCATATTCATTATATTTATAGAGATAGACTTTTTACTAAAATAAAAATTGGAAACCTTATACCACACAATATAAAATAGTATTAAAGCTATTACATCTGGCTACCAAAAGGTCGCAAGTAGAGGGCTAATCTTTTGGTAACAAGGATTTGCATAGTCCTACAGGCAATGTGGAGGAAGTGACTAGAGTTTCCCTATATTTCAAGATGTCCAGCTGCTGAAGAAGTCCCCTTGTACTGGTGGCAGCTAATATAACTTAGAGCAGCCTTCAGGCTGATGTACTTTATGTTAAGGCTGGCATAGTATTAAGCTGAGGATCAAGAAAAAACCTTAAAGCCTAGCTATTTTGGCTCTAGTTGTATTTTGGCTAGATAATACAATGTGTAGCAGACATTTAAAAGACAGAGTAGATAAAGCATCAGAAAAATATTATTGCTGTCTTGCAATATCATGGGTATAGATGAGTCACACTGTATAATGAAGTTTCTAGACTTAACGAGTATTATTATTTATCTCTCCTATTTTTTTAGTACTATTTTACAGCAAGAACTCATCAAATATATCAAAAATTTTTACTAATTTCAAATAAAAATCAGCAAATAATAACAAAGAGATAAAGCATCCTTAGGTCTTTTTTACCACTGTGAAACTCAGTGAACTATAGTCTTTCATCAAAGAGATAATAGGTATACTAAAACAAAGAATATGAATAATGTATTTTTTAAAGCACAGAAAATTAAGTCTGAGAAAGTTTTTTTTCCCAATTCCCAACAGTACAATTAGTTTTCTTCTATAAATTATTGTAGGATTATCCCATAATCTGAAACTAAATTGTAAAATATATATAGTTTATAAAGCCACTTGTTATACTGTGATTTTAAGATTAGCTATTTCAGAAAATAATTCTTAAAAAAGGATTATTTCCCTACTCACTTATTTCCCTCTTTGTAGCCTCCATCCCCAGCTAACAAAAGCTCCAGCTTCTTTCACTTCATCTCTAAGATTAAGCAAGAAGTTTCTTTATTTGTAGAGGTATTTGAAGTGAATGATATTTTCCTAATCACATCTCTGCAATATGCTATCTTTTCCTTTAGTAATCAGAGAATCATAGAATAGTTTGGGCTGGAAGGCACCTTTAAAGATCATCTAGTCCAATCTCCCTGCCATGTGCAGGGACTTCTTTTACTAGATCAGGTTGCTCAAAGCCACGCACAGCCTGACCTTGAACACTTCCAGGTGTGGACATTTAAATCTAACCTCTTTCAGATTAAAACCATTACCCCTTGTCCTATCACTACAGGCCCTGAGGAAAAAAGTATCTCTCCATCCCTATTATAAGACACCTTTCAAGTATTGAAAGGCTACAATAAAACGTCCCCAAAGCCTTCTCTTCTCCAGGTTGAACAACCCCAACTCTCTCAGTCTTTCTTCATAGGAGAGGTGTTCCAGCTCTCTGACCATTTTTGTGACCCATTACTGGACCCACTCTAACAGGTCCGTGTTTTTCTTGTGTTGGTAACCCCAGATCTGGATACAGCACACCAAGCGGCGTCTCATGAAAGTGGAATAGAGGGGCAGAATCACCTCCCTCGACCTGCTGGACATGCTTCTTGTTATGCAGCCCAGCATACAATTGGTTTTCTGGGCTGCAAGCACACATTGCCAGTTCACATCCAATTTTTCATCCACCAGTATCCCCAAGTCCTTCTCCTCAGGGCTGCTCTCAATCCCTTCATCCCCAGTCTGTATTGATACTGGAGGTTGCCCTGACCCAGGTGCAGGACTTTGCACTTGACCTTGCTGAACTTCATGAGCTTCACATGCGCATACTCCTCAAATCTGCCAGGGTCCCTCTGGATGGCATCCCTTCCCTCTAGTGAATCAACTCCACCCCTCATCTTGGTGTCATCAGCGAACTTGCTAAGGATGTACTCAATCCCACTATCTATGTCACACTGAAGGTATGAAATCTAACAAATTCTGTAATTTCATTTCAATTGTTGCAAGGAAAATTGCTTTTAATTCTTAGTTTTACATCCTGCTTCAGTAACATCTTGTTCTGGTGAGAAAACCATACTCCAAATATTGCAAAATTTCACTGTCAAGGTAGGTCAGAGAATGCCCTAACATAAAGAAGGAGATTGAATGAATGAATGAAGTAGAAAATTTTTTTGGTTACTGGAAAATCAATTACATGAATTTTGCACATTTTGGTTTGTTTACCTTAGTTCATCATACTGACCTACTAAATGATTTGGGGATGGAAATTTTATCTCCTCTTCATACAGGCTGGCATGATTAGAGATGATAAATGTTGTTCATCTAGGTCAAGTTAAGACTTCCCAAAAGTCCTTTTCATTTAAGTCTGGGGACTGAGGAATGCCTTTGTGGGAGCACAAAACACTCCTGAGAAAAGAGCTCATTGTAGCTCTCAAATTAAAAACCTTAATTAAATTCACATTTGCTGGTGCGAAGCCATGGAGTGGTATAACATACAAATATTGGACACCAATGGACTGCTAACATTTCCATTCCATCTGAAAATTATATTGTCTGGTGCTCTACTAGGAATTTTAAAAATGCTTTATCAGAAACAAGTAAGGAAAAAATAGCAATTGAACTTTTAGTGCATAATAAGGTAGCTATTAAACAAGATATCCATTTACTCTCATTAGTAGTACCTCCATCATTTTAATATCTAAGTACAAAAAAAAGTCTGTGGGAGGTCTTGCAGAACACTGACATCCAAACTTAGGAACACATATTAAAAAAACAATGTATATAGCTTATTAGGAGATCAGTGAGAAAAAAAAACCTGGTTTAGAGAAAGTAATTTATAATTAGTCTGAAGTATAACCACCAAATGCAATGATTGTTAACATCATTTAATTAAAAGCTGCATAGAAAGACAGGGTCATATGAAGAAACTGAGTAATAAGATCTCAAACATTTATAGCTTGCAGAAGAGGCTACAAAGGAAAGATATTAAGCAACCATTCTGTAAAAGAAGGATACAGTTTATTACAACTTAATCATTCATGAATTAGCATGCCATTCTCTTCTTTTTATATAGTAGAAGAAATTTTTAAAAAACACTTTATATTTTAAGAGCTCTGCACAAAGAAATATGCTCTGATTTAATTTTCAGATATCATGTGTATGTGTGAAAGTCAGGTCATAAGTCCTTGCCTGTAGGGAACAAACCTGTCCAGCCATCCATAATTTAATTACTCAGTCTGAAAAAGCAGACTTGAATTGCTTCAGTGAGTGTAACAATAAACACTTCAAAAACTCAAGAAAAAATTCCCCATATGGTTTTGTTAGAGAACTTCTTTCTCAGAAGAGAATAAGATGTTTTTGCAGTAGTTTCTGTCTTCACAAGGAAAAACACAATGCCTCCTGTTAGACTTCATGAAGAGTAAGCTTAACATAGCACAAGTACATTAAATTCTGTTTCAGCATAGACTACCAAGATTTATTTAGGGCTGTTTCAGCTAATATGTTGTGTATTGTGTTGCAACTTTGAAACTGAATAAATTGCTCTATGTGCAAGTCTACAGCTGTTAAAAGTGCCACCACCTTCAGCTGGTCTGTTAAAATAATGCTGCGTGGCAATAGTTTCTTTAACATACATCACCTAATTGAACTGCAATTGAAATAGCTCCTAGAAAGCCAAATTCATCACTGTTAACTACATACCACTGACATTCTTACTAACGCATTGACATTTTCAATTGGTGAGCCTAGGGAAACCTCTTGTCTTTAAAATGGTACTCTTTGTGCATCAGTTATTTCAGATTATAACAAATACCAGGGCTGATCCTATTATCACCCACAGAAACAGGATCAAAGTATTTATGTAAATTTCAGCATTATCTGTGGTCATTACTGGCTTACAGTTTTTTTCCTGAATTAATATAATCAACTGTTTAAAATTTTACTTTTAATCATTATACACCTGTAGAAACATAATGACCTCCAGTTATGTTTAACTTTTTCTTTTTTCTTTTTTTTTTTTTTTCCTCCTTCAAAGGAATTTTCATTTTGTACAAGGAATTGAAGCAAGGAATCAATCTAAAAGAAACAGGGGCATAGAACTAAGATTAAGGAGGCCTCATCTTCAAATCTTGTGGCTGTTTCTTTGTTCTGCTTGGCTCTGCTTTGCTCTCTTTCTCTCTGTTATACTGCCAAGCACATGATTTGTGAACCTTTTAGGTAGCTGATGCTTATTTTGTATTTGTACCAATTAAAACATTTTTATGAAATTTTCTCCCTTTTATGTATTTTTTTTTAATTCTGTGGGTACGAAAGAGATTTGGAGGCTTTAATTTATATGATAATTTTATTATTTATTATTTATTTTTATTTCAGTAACTGGTTAGTTTACTTATTGTATTTGTTATTGCTCAAGACAAACTAGTACTAAACAGCATCATTAAGCTGTCTATATATTTTGGCTTGAAAACTCTCCTGAAAGATGCCTTTGGCTTGGTTCCTATCAATCCAATGAATAAGCTCTATACAAGATTAAATTCTTCACACATTCAAATCCTTAACTTGTTTTCTAAATACCAATGCAAAATGCAGTTTTCCTACTTGTTATTTATCTGTTAATTCAGTTTACACATTATGTTACTGGAACTATCTTGGCGTCTTTTTCACTGATAATATTCCTGTTCTATGAAGATGAAATATGAAATATATGGCTGTGTATAGTTCAAAATAAATCTAGGATCAACTGATGTTTTGGATATCATCATTGTGTTTTCTGCAGGTAAATTACCCATTGCTTTTATGACACATTCCTCCAACAAGTGGTCTCTGGTCATCTTCTTTGCCCATACAGAAACCACTCCAATCCCAGCCACATTTCCTCATTTTCATGTATCCTTTGGAATCCCATTTATCTGCCTAATCTCTCTAGTCCTGTTTTTCCTGTCTGAGAATTCATTCTGGAACAACCATTTTATCCTTCTATAAGAAAGGGGCAAAATTCAATTTGTTTACATAAAGGATGAGAAACTGAGGCAGCTGTCATGCATGGAGTGTCAGAGCATAGTATACTACTGACAAAGTGCTGCTAGGCGAAGGTGTTAATATTATCACATGGTGATGTTATTGCTTCTCACCATTTTTTAAGAAGTCGTGCAAGATAGAGGTTTTGTCAGCTCTGCCCTGGTCTCACTTTTCATGAAAGAAGGAGACTGCTGGCTGGGCCAGTGGTCTTGCTGTTCTCATATCAAGTGCTAAATAGCACTCAGAAAAACTGAGGAGCTTTTTTGTGAAAGGGGGAGTCCCCTTGCTCCCAAACTGAGTGAAAGTGAAAGCTGTGAGCTGCTTCTCAGAATCCCAGTTGGATACTCTCTAACATGACTGTATCTTACTATATTTGCCTCATCCTCTTGTCATTATATACTTGTTTACCGACAGGGAAATGGCTCAGAAGAAGACTGAAGGGTATGCCTTTGGAAATCTCAGCTCCACCCTGAGGGCTGCCTAGCAGTGCACAGTACCAAAAGTAGATGATCTAGTCTCAATTCAGTGATTAACTACAAAAGCGACCCTTTAGCCCTCAATTATTCAGTCCCCTCAATTTCTGCATTTATTTTGTCCTTACTGTATTTTTGGTTTGTTTTTATGTAGAGTCAAACTTGCCCCAGCTTTTGGAACACAAACTGTTATTGGGTATCCACTGTCCAAATTTAATGGACACCTCTGTAACTGAGATCTCTAGAAAATAACAAACATAATATTATAATAATGTATAACTTTATAGAAAAATGAGTTACTTGATGCGTTGTGAAGGCTTTGACAAATGATGAAAAACACATTAATGGCATAGCTTGACGGAGTAAGAAATTAATTTGTTTACACTTCACAACTGAAAAAGTTGCTCAGATATCTCATCTTTACATACATATAGTATGTAAACCTAAGGACTCAACTTTGCAGCCTATATTATTACAAGTAATTTCTACTCAATCATGGGGAAAAAAGCATAGATACATGTTTGTGAGAAAAGAAAGTATTTAGAAACATTTGGGATTAAAATTCACACAAAAGTAAAACATTGTTACATACATACTAGTCATAAAACTAAGTCAAGAATGTGGGTACTAATTTCAATGACTTTACATTAGGTTATTTTTTTTATATGTAGGAATCTTGGAATTTTTTTTTCTTCAATTCTGTTACCTGCAGTGATGTCACTCAGTGCTTTTCCTGGTTTATGAAGACTGATTTTAACTTTGCCATCACTCAAATGTAAGAGGAAACCACCTGAAGCCTGGTGTAGTTTACTAGATAATAGAAGTCCTTCCTTGTTCCATGTGCGAAACTGGAAACTGATGAATACTTCATCTTGCCCTGATGTGCCTGGCAGTGCCAGGTAACTACTGGAGCTCAGAAAGGTAACAGGAACCACCTGTGGCTCTAAACAGGAGAAGGACATGTTGCCCTAGAAAGAGATGAAACAAATATGGCATTAGGAACATTCAGGGAAAAAGGGTCATGAGAACTTTTGTATGGAAACTACAGAGTTTCAAAACGTTGTGCATAGAACCTAGTATATGTAATACCTGAGTGTGTTAGTCTAAAAATCAAGTACGAATACACAAGAACATCATCAGCTTGAGAAATATTTACCTAGCTGTTTGACCAGAACAGACATACCTCTGAGCAGAGTGGCAAGGACCTTTGAGTGAATGAGGTAACATCCAAAATTACATGGGTGATTTAATCATACTTTGGGAGTTAGACAGACCTGCTTTGTTTCTATTTTGGCTGAGCCTCAGGAAGCATTAGGGACTTGACAAATTTCTGAATGTCAGATAAAATGCCACCGAATGCAAAGTTTGGTACAAATATTTGCTGTGGTCTAAACACTTGTATGCAGAGAAAAATGTTGAGCTTGGCTACTGATTGTTTAAGGCAGTGTTAAATTTGAGAAAAAAAAATATTTTGCCGGACCAAGGAGCAATCTTTCCAAATCAATGCAATTGGAGATGTGCACTGACACCAGTATTTGTTTTCACAAATATTCAGAGAAAATTCCACATATAAACTCTTGCCACTTATAAATGTGAAACACATCATAAATCAGAAGGAAACGTGTTTCCAAACAGGCCCATATGGACCACATCATGAGGTGTATTTCGGCACCTAGCCTTTATTTTCTGCTTGATTGCTTTGGAAACCACTGGTTCTTAGGTACCGAAATAAACTTGTGGATGAGCTCATTGACCAACTCTGAGCTTAACCTGCATCCATGGTTGTACTGAGTGATATAGATAAGAAGACTGGCATGGGAATAATGCATTTTTTGCATCTGACATCAGAATTAGTGAGTACTTTATGAACCTTGATAGTAATACAATATGCACTTTGATCTAATGACTTGCTGGCACTATTTGAACTATAACTAATCTGTTCTGTATGGACGTTTACTAAAGCATTAATGTCTTTAGAATTTAAAGTACATTGAACTTCTCTTCAACACAAAATGCTTTTAAACTTTTAAACATACAGAAGACTTTGACTTATAGTAAAAAGCTAACAAAACAGTTTAAGAAAAATACTCACTAGCCCCTGGCACGGCAAGACATTAAAGTTTATCTCTTTTTATTTTCTTAAAGGAAAAAAAAAATATAAATTAAAGCTCTGTCTTATGAACTCAGCTGTAGAGAAAAGAATACTGAACTGACCCATAGTGAAAAAGAAGTCATCAGATTAATAAACCTTGTTAAACGTTAAAAGCTTACCATCTGCAGATTCCCCCTCTACATTATCTGGACAACCACCTGATACTGTATCAGACCAGCAAAGTGGCTATTTAACAAGGATTCTATGGGAACATAGATATTTTCTGGCACAATTACATTACAAAACATCTCCTAAATAGTTTTGAAAGCAGTACAAGATCTTAAGTCATTTGAGATTAATATGATGAAATTTTCTATGACAATAATTTCATAACTACCCTTTCATTAGTCCGCAGAGAACCTCCTATAACTGCCCTCTCCCCAACATCTATCAGTGTCATGGACAGGATATTATACAGAGGTATCAGTTTAGTTAATTCTGGAATATTTCCGATGAGATTCATGTGAAGAGAGATGCCTGTCATCCATTTTTTCTGGGACAGACAACCAAATTTGATTGTTCATATTCTGAACTGAAATCCAAATCAAAAGATTTGGAGTTTCAAAGCATTTAATATTTTGTTAATTATTTTGAACAGACTGTTTCCATCATATCCCTGCATATCCTGCTGCTAAATAAATAAATACTGCAAATAGAGATAGCTCTAGTAGTATTGAAAAAAACCAACAAAACAAAAGACTTAGTAAAATTTATAGAAAACCTTCTGTAACACAGAAGAAAGTTGATTCATTGTTGGAACCGTTTCTTTTAATGGTAGGGGTTTGGCTAATACAACTGTTGGCCATGTCACAATAAATGCATTAAACTCACCAACCTAAACTACAGCTTTTCAGACAAAGTGCAGTATAAATTGACAAACAGCACTTACCTATCAAATTTGTAATGCTCTGGAGAAAAGAGAGTGGATCAGTGTCCTCAGCAATAGAAGGCTTTTAAAATATGCTGCTGGTGTTCTTACTAGTCAGGTACAGAAGTCAAAGCCAGAGCTTCAATGATTTCAGCTACATCTTACACTACTCACTTGCTTTTGTACATGCACAACAGTGAGATACCACACAACAGTGAGATATCACACACATCTAAATATCAGCTGAAGACCTGAGGAATAAAGTGCATCCTGCATTGTCTACTGCATGAGTCTGTACTGCAGCAAATATAAAATAGCCCAATTAAGTAATTCCTTGATTTTTCTTTCATTAAACATAGATTTTACTAGAACTGTGTTGCCTATGAAAATGATTGTGTTTTTTTTCTTTTCTCTATTTTACTTATTTATTCTTTCTTAACTATGAATCTCTTACCACAAAGTAGATCTGAGATTTATGCCTCCTGGCCAGGTCAATAATGTTCACTCCATTATAATAAATATTTTCAAAACACCCATGAAAGTTCCTGTGTGACAATGTCCCTGATTTTCCAGGCACTGGGATCCCTCCAAAGCTGAGCTTAGAAAGAGAAGAGAAATCAATCATACTATTAAGTAATTTTCTAAGGAAAGAAGTTGCCAATAGCATAAGAGCAGAAGTCAAAGACTGGCCAATAATGAATCTGCTACTTGGCTATTTCCTTGTATCACATCTACGTATTAAAAGAACAGCTAACAAAAATTAGGCTGTATCAAGTCATATGTATGCATTAAAATATTTTGAAATGTTGGCTTTTTTTTTCTTCTGAGGATGCCTCTTAATAGTTGCTTAGTATAGAGTCTTATCAGTTTTCAGGGTCCAGTACAGCTGCAAAACCAAGGAGAAGAAGGACAAGGCCCAGTACATGCAGACCACACTGGACAATGCAAAAAGGGAGAAGAGAATTCGCAAACAACTTCTTTAGGAAATTTGAGCCTGACTTCTCCACTGTGTGCAAATAATAACTACCATAACAGAGAACAAGAGTACATCAAATTAAATTACTCTAGGGCAAATTCAAAACAAATGAAAGGAGATACTTTTTCCCTCTCAAAATGCTTAGGGTGTGCACTCCCTTGATGTCATGCTGTAGGTTTACAGGGGTTCAGAAAGGGATAGGAAGATTTAATAAAAATAAAAATCCATGGAGAGCTATTAAATTCAAGAATATCACTCTGTCTTAATAAGTCCCTGAAACAGAAACACTTAGAAAGTAGTAGTTTATTTTAGAAAAGCATTTCCACAAGGGTGACCTGAGTTATACGCTGGTCTATGTTTCCACTCTTGGGCACCATCAGAAACAGGATGCCAGTTTAATTGAACTTTTGAACTCACACATTTCAAAGCTATTCTAGCTGACATTATAGAAAAGGTCAGTTTAAACTATTTCTCTTTTAATTTTGAAATTTCACTTAATATTTAAAATCATTTAATAAAAAAACCCAAAATTAAATATATTATCTCATTAAGTTATTAAATTGAGACATTTTTATAGTCACAAATGCAATTCTAAATACAGTGGTTCATACTTTTTTGCAAGTTTTTAGGCATTTTTCCAGCTTTTGCTTTCCTTTCTACCTTGTATTGGTAACAGATACTTCAAAGTAAAGTATGTGGAAGAGAGGAAAAAAAAATTTGCAATACTGGTTGATTTACTAAAATAAATCTATTTGCCAATCAGTTAAAACTAACATTTGTTGTTCCTTTTTCTTTTTTTTTTTTTTTTTAATTGGTATGAACCTGCAAGCCTTGGCATTGTGGCTTAGATTCAGAAATTTTAAGCAGAATCGTGACTTTAGTCTTGTGAATGATATTTTTGAAATGGAGTATTGCAGACATGGAACAGCATGGAATCTTACTCTAAACTGCTTAAGAACTTGAATGAGTAGAATAAAGTAATATACATCTATGGGTTGCAGACACTCTGCTCTATCACTCATTATCTTATCCAACAAACAGGACAGGGGCAAACATAAAACAACCAGTCATCACATTACAACTGTGAAATAGTGGTATTTTTAACCATAGGTAGGAAACTGTCACAGCAAATTACATCTATTCCTTTTCATGAATCTACCACTTGTGTAAGCAAGATTTTTTCACAGTACATTTGCCAGATTAAACAGGAATTTAAGTCTTAATCTAAACATTTCTAAAATGGTTTTATGCTGATTTATTATAATTTTCATGAAGCCATAAAATAGTAACTTTGATTTGGGGCTCATTTCTTACATTTGCATACTGTTTACCACATTTGCAGCACTACTGAAACAAAGATATTAAAATAATGAATTCTGACATGAAAAAGATGGTCTTCTGAAAATCTTGAGTTGAAGTCTAGTGGAGCATTAGTAATGTAAGAACATTTCTTTTTCTCTGTTTAATTCCTTCAGGAGGCAGAATATGCCTACATTCTTAAGCACTACAAACTTCCTTCAGTTCTGTCTCCTTTGCTTGTTTCACTGCATTTACGTAACAAAGTTAATAAATGTAATAAAGGAAAGGTAATTTTCACACCTCATAATCAAGGTCCAAATAATTGAATTCTCCTTTTGCATGAAAATGATGAGTGTGTTTATCCACTGTAAAGTTTACTTGATTGTTAAAGTGCTCAATGAGAACAGAATGCCAGTGTTGATCATCCAAAAGACTGCCCAGTGTAATATTAATTTGGGCATTAGAAGGATGAGATTTAGTATCACCTTGAAAGAAGAAAAATAAAAACTATTAATTCCATATAAAAATATAATTATTCAAATATATACTGCTAGTTTATCATATTCTAAACATTAAAATTCACTTAAATTAAAAGAAGTTTTAGTCAAATAGTACCTAATAACTATATTAGATTTTATGAGACTTTAGCTGTTACCTAAATTAATGAGTAGGGACAGCTTCCCTTTAATTAATTCCAGGGTGATGTGGTCTCCATTTTGTCCTTCTCTGTGGAGGAGAATTCCATCACTTTGCATTGTCTTAAACTTCAGAGAAATCACATCTTTCAGTGCACTCATGAGTTTTTGATTAAATGTGTAAATTAGACAACTTTTCCCATCAAAGCCAACCACCTCGGACCCTAGAAGTAAAGAAATGAAAGATAATGTATAATGCTACGTCTAAAAGAAACAGTTGCATGTTACTTCAATGTGATATGAAGTCCCACCACTAACATCCCTAGATTCTCTTGTACCCAGTAAAGTGTAGGTTATTTCTGCTATTCCTGTTCTTCCCCAAATTCTTGTTTTAATGATGTTTCTATCACTAGATAATAAAGCAAGGTAAGCAGAAGAGATCTGGTGTCTATTCCAATCTAGTACTAATCTCACATGCTGAAAGGTCTTCTTTGTTTTGGAGCCATGAAGTACTTTGACCTTTTCTGTTCTTAGTGTATTCTTAGGGTGAAAATCTCTATTAATTTATCTGTAATTAATTCCAATTAACAAAATAAAGAAGAGAAAAATCATGTCCATTACAGTTAACTGATTTTCAGGGCCTTCATGCAGGTTGTAGATTTAAGCGACCACTAAAATCAATCTGGATATCTGTACAGTAGTTCAAAATAATATCATGGCATACT
Organism: Haliaeetus albicilla; assembly: GCF_947461875.1. Lineage (NCBI taxonomy): Eukaryota > Metazoa > Chordata > Aves > Accipitriformes > Accipitridae > Haliaeetus > Haliaeetus albicilla. Next base: position 35,037,225 of record NC_091516.1, read on the forward strand.
ATCCTAGGAAGCAAAAATATTCTAAAATGAAATCCTATCAGCTGTGAGTAGGGCCTGGTTCTCTTCATCAAATGTTTTTTTACTGGCATCATAAACAAATTACAACTTTGATTAAGCTGAATTACAGTTTTGGTACTGGAATACAGGACTTTGTATCATCAGTTTTCTAGTATGGACATCATAGAATCACAGAATGTTTGAAGTTGCCATGCATGTCTGGAAACCATCCTGTCCAACTTCCCCAAGCAAAGTAGTATCAGCTCCAGCAGGTTTCTTAGGACTGTGTCCAGTCAGGTTTTGAGTATTTCCAGGGACAGAGACTACACCCCTATGAGCAACCCATGGCAGTGTTCAACCATCCTCACAGTAAAAACAACTGTATTTCAGTTTGTGCCCATTGCCTCTTATCCTGTCACTGGACACCACTAAAAAGATCCTGGGTCTGTCTTCTTTACACCCTCCCATCAGCTATTAATACACATGTGTAAGATTTCCCCCAAGCCTTCTACTCTCCAGTTCCAGCTCTCTCAATCTCTACTCATATGGTAGATGCTCCAGTCCCTTAATCTTATGTGTGGCCTTTTACTGGTTTCACTCCTGTATGTCCAAGTTTTTCTTGTAGTAGGAATCCCAGAGCTGGACCTAGCAATTCAGACATGTCTCTTTACCACAGCTGAGTGAAGCGGAAGGATAACCTTCCTTGACCTGCTGGCAACACTCTTCCTAAAACAGCCCAGGATGCTATTGGCCTTCTCTGTTGCAAGGGCATGTTTTCAGCTCATGGTCAACACAGTGTCTACCAGAACGCTCATGTCTTTTTCTTCAAGGCCACAGTCAGCCCCCAGTGTGTACTGGTAAACCCTTGCTGGGATTATTCCTCCACAGGTGCAAGACCTTGCACATCCCTTTGTTGAACAGCATGATATTCCTGTCAGCCCATTTATCCATCCTGTCTGGATCCCTCTAAATGGCATCAAAACCCTCTGGTGTGTCAATCAGTCCTCCAAATTTTTATTGGCTGCAAAGTTACGGAGCATACACTCTGGCTCATAATCCAGGTCATTAATGAAGATGTTAAACATCACAGAAACCCGCACCAATCCATGGGATACACCACAAGTGAATAGACTCAGCTTGACTTTGTGCCATTGATCACAACTGCTTCAGCCAGGCAGTTCAGTCTGTTTTCATTCCACTTCATTTTCTACCTAAATAACCTGTGCTCATCAGGAGTCTATGACAGCGTTATGGGAGACAGCTTCAAAACTCTTGCTAAACTCAAGATAACCAACACCAAACACCCCCTTTCACTCACCAAGCCAGTTATATCACTGTGGAAGGTTATTAGTTTGGTCTGTCTTCTAATCCTAATCTATAAACTCTGAGCTGTCTCATCATCTGTCCCTAGGCAGAGCTCCATGCACCCCTGCTGCTTTCTCACATAAAAGTTAACTGCCTTTCCTCATTGTCCTGGCTAGTCCTTTTTAAACAGCCTGTATCCAGCTATGGCACCACTCCAGTTGTGTGAGCTATTCCACCATGCCTCTGTGGTCATGATGAGACCATAGTCTTTCAAATGCACGAAGACCTCAGTTTCTCTGTGTGTTCCCCATATTGTGTGCATTAGCACACAGGCACTTCAGAAAGGTATCCACTTGTATTGATTTCTCAGAAAAAGTGAGAACTTCTTCCATAATGTTGCCCTCACAGCAGCACTTCCCTATTTGTGTGTTTGCACTTGAGGTGGTCAAGTGCTTGCACTTCAGCTCCGGTTTGTTGTTTCCATGCTCTCTTGTCCACACTGCCCTGAAGCCTTTGTTTCTCAAACCAGTCCACCACTTCCTCACTTGATTTTGGGCCATCATCTCCCTCCACCATCATTACTAATTTAGAGCTCTCCTCACCACATTGGCCAGCCTGTTGGAAAAGATGCTTTAGTGCTACATGGTCAGATGGATTCTATCTCTTCCTAGCAACTCTTGATCCTCAAAGAGTGTCCTAAGGTTGTTAAATCTGAACAATTGCTGCTGACACCAGCTGTGCAACTAGTTATTGATCCAAAGGATCCACCCAGTCCTCCTCAAGCTCTTCTGTTTTGTCAGCATGAACAAGGAAAACACCACCTTACACCCTGTGCCCTTGCCCCTTGGCTCTAGAGACATATAGTCATGCTTGGTACACACCAAGTCTCCCCTGGCATTACTGTTGGTGCCCACATGGAAAAGCAGCAAAGGGGAAAAGTCTGAAGGCTGGACAAGCTTCAACAGTCTCTTCACAATATCCTGGATCCATGTCCTTAGCAAGCAGCAAATCACCCTAGAAAGCAGGTCAGACCGCCAGATAGGCAGGCCTCCAACACCTGCAATGGGGAGAGCTGGGGACACACTTCAAGGGACATCTTCATAGCATATAATTATACAATAGTTCAGGTTAGAAAGGACTTTTTAAAGATCATCTAGTTCCAATGCCTCTGCTATAGGCAGGAACATCTTTCGCTAGATTAGGTTGCTCAAAGCCCCATACAACCTGACCTTGAGCACTTCCAGTGATGGGGCATCCACAACATCTCAGGGCAACTTGTTCCAGTGTCTCACAATCCTCATCATTGAAAAAAAAAAAAGAAAATTCTACCTCATGTGCAATCTAAATCTACTCTCTTTCTGTTTAAAACTGTTACTGTCCTATCACTACAGGCCCTGGAAAAGTCTCTCTACATCTTTATTATAAGGCCTATTTAAATATTGAAAGGCCACAATAAGGTATCCCCAGAACCTCCTCTTCTCCAGGCTGAACAATTTCAATTCTCTCAGCCTTTCTTCATAGGACAGGTGTTCCAGCCCTCTGACCATTTTCATGGCCCTCCTCTGGACACACTCTGGGAGGTCCTTGTTTTGGACCCATGCTGGGGATCCCAGAGCTGGATGCAGTACTCCAGGTGGGGTCTCACGAGATTGGAGTAGAAGGGCAGAATAGCCTTCCTTGACCTGCTTGATTCTGTACTATAATGCACAAAATAATAAACTCCTAAGTTTTACAGATAAAGAAAAGAGTAATACTGAGGAATTTTCATTATTACATTATGAATGTATGCTTTCTGTTTTACTTACATTCATACTTCTCAGGACTGTGCTAAAAGGTAGGTATAGTGTTACAGCTCCATGACAGTGCTACAGTGAAATCTACTTTCTATTTATGACAGTGTTTTACCTAATTTCTTTTAAGGTCACATACTTTCACTTTACTTGGGAAAAAGAAAAGGGGAAGGGAAGGGAAGGGAAGGGAAGGGAAGGGAAGGGAAGGGAAGGGAAGGGAAAAAGAAAAGAAAAGAGAAGAAAAAAGAAGAAAAGAGAAGAAAAGAGAAGAAAAGAGAAGAGAAGAGAAGAGAAGAGAAGAAAAGAAAAGAAAAGAAAAGAAAAGAAAAGAAAAGAAAAGAAAAGAAAAGAAGCAACTGATTTTATCCCAATAATATAAGAGTATCTGTCAAAATCAGAACAGATTGAACAAGACACACACAAAGGAACTGATAACACTATAAAAAGCACATAGACTATTCACAGTTCATAAGTAAAGAAGAAGAAGGTAATTACCCTTGAAAGATACATCTGTGAAATAAATGAAGATATAAAGGACACTCACTAAAATATGAAGTTATTTTTCAGCTGACTGGTTGACTTCTTGTAAGTCAACAGAAGTCCATTATCTATTTACTAACTTTATTTAATTTCACTAAAAATATTTCTCCACATTGTCAGCATGGAAATGAACTCAATTCAAATTAACTAAGGTACTTAAAGTCAGTCATTTATATTCCATTTTCAAAAACTCTTGCCAGTGAATGCAGCTATGTTTTTAAATATAGTTTCTTGATTTTTTTCACATCTTGATAATGTACTTCTTACTTATGAAGAATTCATTTACCAAATGTACAATGAATAAATATGACATTCTACCTAAAAATGAATCTTAGGTTAACTGTTTTAATTCATTATGTCATTGAATGAATGTGGACAATAAAAACATTAATCAATGTTAAATGTAAATTATGAATGTGAAGTTTAATAGCTTCAATAAAAACTTCAGTAATAGAACTTGTACATTGTTATGTATCTATGAAACCAGCTAACTAAATATATTCTTATTAGGTACTGATAACAGCAGCGTTTTTTGATTGGGAACATACTCTTGTTATTAGTTATCTAGACAAGAGCATAACCAACATTTAGCACTGCTCTCCAAAATGCCTTTCACTATTCTGCAGCACTAGCTCCTAAGAAGCAAAATCTACTCTGTCCAAATGTGGAAAATAAAAAAACAAATTCCCACTACCGCCATGCACGAATGAAGATCGTGAAAGGGCTGCAGATGTTAATCAGAATTTTTACATTTCTCAAACACGTTTTGTCTTCACCATCTATGCACTATCACTAGAAATAAATTGAAACAGTTGTGAGAGATAAAGCTTGGGTCTACAATAGAGTTATCAGGATAGAAAGAATGAGCCCAAATATCCAGGGTGCTATAACATTTTCTTCTTTCATATTTGCCAACTACTCTCAGCTTCTAATAGTCCCTGGACTTGAACATCAGTCTCCATGGGTTTTCTCTACTCTACTGTTAAAAAGCAGGAAAATAAAATAGGGTGATTTGCTTTGTGAACACTTATCTTTTCTTACCACAATTTACAATGTGTCTTTTTCAAATTAATGTAATCTAAATCCTTAGTATACTGTGAAAATACCTCTGGAAGTGATGAAATGCCTCAGAAACTGGAAATTCTGGAAGCCTCCCCACACACCATAAGATCGAGTTCTAGTGATCCTAAGCAAAAGTTTTAGTTGCAATATCTTTGTTTGAAAAATTATTTCACTTTTGTTGATCTTTAAATTAATTGAAATAATACTAATGTTCTATAAGAAAAACAAAAATAAACAATGCAAACTATTTAGCATTTTTAATTGTTTTTTAGACATCCTTAGGCCTGGCCAATTGTACTAAAATGAGAAATCTGCTTTCTGGCCCTTTCCAATTTTCGGGAAAGCTGACCTGAGAAGGTTCATGGTGTTCAGAAAAGTTAGGTAAATCAGGACTTAGGTATTGCTTCAAACAAAGCCTTTTGGGGGCAAAAAAAAAAAGGCAGAGAGGGATCACATTAAAATTGTTCATAATCAACCACATTTAAAATGAACTTTTTTACAATCACATTCACATCAAGCCCTTGAAAGCACATTATCCCAGTTATGAAGACGTTTAGTCCTTTCTTTGACTGATGTAACTGCCATTGATTTTTCACATTCCAGACATGAAGGGAATGCTCAGAAAGCCTCAACACATTTAACAGTGTTAAAGGACTCTGGAAGAGGGTTTTGATATCACAGTATCTGCAGTGCCTGTTGTTAGGCACTGCATCTAACGATGTTTTAATGTACAACGTGCATTTAGTTTGCAGTTATCTTTCTCCTACAATTTTATGCAGTTGTCATTTTCACATTTAAACTCATCTTTCTGTCTGTCATATGAAAAAACCTTTTTTTTTTCTTTTTTCTTTTTTTCCTATTTTTAGCCTAATGGTTTTCAGAGGATGGAATGAGAAAGAGAGCATTGTAATGAGGGGAGAAAAGAGAAAGCCAAAGAGACCTTCAATTTCCCTTTTTTAGTGCCAGGGGATAGCTTAACCTGAGCTCTGTTTTACAGGGCCTAATTGTCACAATCTGACATTTCAGGGACATGACACAGGAAATGTCTGTAGAGATTCATCAGTCTCTTTTGCACACACTAAATAGGAAGAACTATCAGGCAAAGGCTGAGAGAGATTTTAGGGTGGGGTTTTTTTGGCAGCACAGACTGTTTGTTGTGTAGTCATGGCACAAGCAGATTGCATCACTCCATGTGAAACCAAGTAGATCAACTGGAGGTAGAAAACATCTTTCCTTCCTACTTACATGAAAAAGACCGTAGAAGAGGAGTAAGACAACTGAGGAATGTGGCAGACGTAGTAGAGTGAGGAAGGAGAAGAACTAAACACAAAGAATACAGGGGAATTCTTGTAATGTTTCATGTAACTCCATAACTGACTACCCTTATTTAGCCTTTCTATTCCATAAGTGCTAAGAGGCAAAAATGAAAGGACTTGTTCTGGATGCATGCTTTAAAAACATAAATACTGTGACAGTCCTTCGCCTAAAATGTTTCTAGCAAAAAGGGAGTTCTGTGTAAAAAAAAAAAAAAAAAAAGGAAACGAAACTCATAATATCCTGGTTTATCCAACGGACATTTATCATGGCCATTACCAAACCTCCTTGAGACTGTAATTAAAGGGGAAACATTAGTTCTGAGGATACTAGGCTAAATTATTCAGAGCACGTATTTGGCTGGAAGACAACAGAGCAGCAACTTGAAAGGAGTGACAGCAGTTGCCCTGTAAGCTTTACTTCACTAAGATAGTAATGGTTTCTTTTAGATGTAACAGATACGCATTTTTCAATATCACTTTATGGAATAGTGAGATCAACTTTATATATTCTTGCAATTTTAGTTTTAGTTGTGCAATTTGCAACAGATAAGACTGAACAAAGAAATTACTGCATTTGCACTTGAATATAGAACACAGTCCACATATTTGATGGTAAATGGAAAGAAAGTGGCTTACTCTTACAGTATAAGACCCAGTGAGATCTCTCTGAAGGGAAGAATGAGAAATGGGAAATCTGGAAAGTGTGACTCAAAGTTAAAATAGGTATCATTGGCATTTCTGCTTTTCTTTATTTTCTGGTCCCGTCTGGAAAAGTACATAACAATTCAGAAACAGCCAGGCATAATTACTTGAACAATAACTACATGTCCTGTGTTTGTCTGATAAATGGAGGACAAGACAAATTATTGAATATATTTTAGAACTATAAGACTATAATCACCTGGTTTGTCTTCAACAGCAACCATTGAATTGAACTACTAAAACCACATGGTAATTCTAGATGTTCAAAATAAATAAAGAGGTGACAAACAGTCTGCAATTCATTTGAAATGAAAACTTTTATACATAGAAAAAACAAGCATTTTAAGAACTCACAATATCATTAATACAGAGAAAATCTTAACCACCTTAAAAATATCCTTAAATAAATCCTTTCTGTATTTTTAACACTATCATGTTCTTTATGTACTGCATTACATTGGATAATGGATGAAGTAAATATTCCTTTTAAATTCAGCCTAATCTTAGAAAATAGCTATCATTTATTTGTTTCCATAAGCTACCTATAGGATTGATCCTGTATGAAATAATTAAAATACAGAAAAATACATAATCTTCTTCAAAAGTAGTTACTGACCACACAAAAAAATATTTTAACTGTGTAACTGCTTATTCTATATATTTTATTATTTTTAGTAACATGGACACTGTTGTCTTTTTGTCCTTTAAACTCTTAGATTTTCCATTGGCATGGCAATAAGAATATCACAGAAGAGAGCCATAAGATACCTTGCAGGGTGTGATAGAGAAAATTACAGTAGTGAATATAGAAAATTAAAATCTAGATTTTAGGCATGTGCAAAAGAGACCTCTTCAGTTTGGAAGTGTTTGGCAACAAGACATTGACTAACTATTCAAAAATTGTTGAATGCACAAGGTAAAGGACTTGGAAGAAGGAAAGCCAATTGACTTTCACTGAAGCTTAGAGACAAGAAGGAATGTAGTCTCATCAAGTAACACAGAGATGAGATTTCAAATGTGAGACTTAAATGAGATTTCAGCTGGGAATTATGAAGCCATCTGTTCAGCCTCCATTTTTTACTTTTAGTAGTCCTGGTACTTAAAACAATGGAGGGTAAGTTGAATCTTGGCCACATTCCTCAGTTACAGCAGTATCATTAGATTGTTCTAGGAATCATCAGTCATGTTCCTAGTCTCCAGGCAGATGTCACTGAGGAATTCTGTGTGTTTTTAGCTTCTCATACCTTTCTCCTGGCATGACCTGTCTGTTCTCTGCAATGGGGCAGTTTATCTAATTTCTGAGGTGACCTAATCTCCTGCAGCCAGGTCGAAATTTTCAGTATCCTTAGTTCATGGTCTTTTACTCATTTTACAAAGCCAAGTTTAAGGCAGAAAACCCAGACATATCTTACTGATATTCAGTTTAAAGTCAGATACTAATGAATGGAAATAGAAGAGACAGATATGGAGACCTTTCAGAAGAGATCAGCAGTGTAAAGCATGACTTAAGGATAAAAGTTAAAAAAAAAAAATCTTACAAAAAACAACAAATGAAGTACTTAAAACAGGCAATTAAAGGGGTTTCTTAAAATAAACTGTCTTTCCCTCGTGGAGGAAAGATGTGGAGAATAAAAACCAGTAAACAACTTGCTGAGAGGAATATATTTTAAAAAGTCTGCGGATGAAGAATTGTAACAGGAAGATAACAGGAAGATTTACATTGTCCAGCAGATCAATACAGCCATAACACTTACGCATTTGTGTTCCAAATGCTTATATCAGTTATTAATGTTTTATTAATGACACAAAAATTATTCCAAAAATATCCCCTAAATATATAACAACTTTGAAGTATCCTTCAATTGTGTATTTGTGGGTCTATCTACTTTTACTCTTATTAGCTCAGGACCAAGACCATGTATATTCAAAACTGTAAACATTTTCCACATTTCACCCTTCATGTAGAAAGTACACCATGTTAAGATGCAGTTTTTCAGACTATCAAAAATAGAGTTTGCAGTAAATCAGTTATTGGATTACATCCACACCATTCACTCCAATATAGAAAGCACTGGAAAATAAGCATCACATATTGTCAGATGATGCAGAAATAGTGAAGTCTGCACATAGACTTATTGAATCAGTTTTATTCAAGATTAAATTTAACCTTAGAAATCTACTTTCAAGTGTAATTTAGGCAGCAAAAGACAATGATGAGTAGTCATTTAATTTAGCTGATTCAGCAAAACACTTACTGTATGTGCATCCATACACTTCAATGCGCATTCCAATTCTGCCATTCGGATTCCAGTCCAAAGGCACAAAACGGAGAAATCTTGCTTTAATGGAATGCTGAAGCTTATAGTATACAACACTGTCAGCATTTGTGTTTCCAGAAAAGGCCTAGAAGAAAATGAAAAAGAGATCAGCCACAACCGTATTGAATACAGAAATATATGGAAGTATTACTGATCTTTTCATTTTATACCCTCATCTGGCAAACAGGTAAGCACAGGAATAAAAAGTAATTGTCAGTGAATTCCATAGGAGCAACTGCTGAATCAATCCTGATTATTTTTCTGGATTAAGTGTTAAGTGGGCTGTGTGTTAAGTACCGACACCACACTCATAGACAAATCTCACACCTTCTAAAATTTAAGTGAATGAAACATTTCAAAACCAAATATCCCTTTCACAAAACGTGTAGGACATCCTGGCATTTTGGTGTGTTGTACCATCTAATACTTTTTCATAAGACAACAGAGTGAGCTTTTACCAAAAGGTTAGATAAATTTCATTGGAAACGTGTTTTAGATGTGTAATATGTTTAATCTAAAAAGTTCTTATACTGCCAGACCATGGTGTTGGAAGACTCTGGTTTCCAACTAATGAATCCAGAGTATTATAAAAAGATTTTAATTCAGTGTTCTGTTGAAAAAAAAAAAAATCTAAATTTCAAATTTTCTTCCCATGTGAGAGATTAAAAGAAGAAAAAAAGTATTATCATAGCAACTTTTTTTGGCAGTATTTAACTGATAAGACTACTCTCCCTTTTTGTTATGTAAAGAGAACGTAAAGAAACTTAAAGAAATGTAAAGAAGAATGTAAAAAATCTGAAGAGTTGTAATCATGAACTTCAACATCCTAAAGACTGGAGAATATATTCTGATTTTGTTAGTTACATGTTCAGGTGTTGTGTGTTTTTTTCCTCACTGCATGTTTGTGATATGTGAAACAAAAGAATTTGTTCAAACATTTTTGATCTAAATATCTGATAAATTAGACAGAAATAGCTCTTGGAAATATTTTTATGAGAAGAATTAAAAAGGTTACACATTTCTGTATATATGGACAGTACTGTTGCTATAGGTATATGCCATAGATGTTGCAAATGCAGAAGTATATAGAAACCAAGATCTTTAGGTATGCAGCTTCTCTTTCCATAGGTTTTTGAATCATTGAGTATCATTGCATTCATTATTTATCCTCCTGTACATGAATGTTTGCCCCTTCTGTCCCCTGTACTAGTAAAAAAAATTAATAAATTCTAAGGTCTGCACATTCAATAAAGAAAAGAAAAGAAAGGAAAAGAAAAGAAAAGAAAAGAAAAGAAAAGAAAAGAAAAGAAAAGAAAAGAAAGAAAAGAGAAAAGAAATAAGAAAACAGCTAGTGAAAGGGCTCATTACAGCTAACCTGTTAAGCTAGTAATAAGCAATGAGAGTTAGTGACTCTGAATGTCCACACTACTTTCAACTTCATGCTTCATAGTTTCACTATCGCAGCCAGTGAAGGTAGAAACATGCTAAAACAAACACTGGGGAAGAGCTGCTGTTTGGAGGGTAAGACGCTTCCAGATCTCTTGTCCCATAAAATCCTTATTTGCAGTCTGCAACAAATATAGCTACCAATGAAAGTGCCAATTAGTTTGTTGACTGAACCAGAACCCAGGCCTCAGAAGTTTAAGTACTGTGAGCAAATGAAGAGTTTGATTAAGATTTAAATTTTTTCCAAAATCATTTTCAGAGGGCAGCCACCTCATGAAATTTAGTTGTTGAGTACAGAATGCATATTGCTTGATTTTTTACTGCAGGGTATACTTAAGCCATGTGTTCTTAACTTAAAATCAGGTTTTTTACTTCAGTAACAGCCTAAAAGTAATTCAAACTACTCCTTAAACCATTCAGAATGGTCAGTCTAGAAATCAATATTTTTAGCTGTCATTTTACAAAGCTTTTATCTGGAAAGAACACACTTTAAAGTGTATTGAGTTCAGTATTGAATGGGTCTTTATTGCTTGATTTTAAACTCTCTAAAGGTTAAAATACATAGTTTGAGTTTTTTTTCAGTTTTAATCCTTTTCACAAGAAAGAGAAAGGGGAGGCAAGCAGACAGCTTTTCCTCCAGACTACAAATACAAAGGGCATACCTGAAGTCTATGGAAGTAGCTTATAGGCTTTTTAGAAGACAAGCATATTGAACATGACAGATACATGCCTGTATTTACTGGCAATTACTGTTTTACGCAATTACTGTTCTATGGTCCAATCCAGCAATCGTTTTAAACACACAACAATTATAACCATATAATAAGTTCCCTTCCTCCCACTCCTGCCTTTTTCCGATTGTTTACATCACTTCATTTTGTGCCAAATCACTTGAAGGGAACGTGCCATTATTCTAGATTATGCAGAGTCCTCACAACATACACAGGCATCTGATGGTTAAAAAGACTCAATTTGACCCTTAGTTAATATGAATGTTACACATAATAAGCTTTGTTTTCATAAATAAGCTAACCCCTCCAATATAACTGCTTAATGAATCTTAGCTGATGCTCTTACAGATGCTATATTATGCTGCTTTTTAATAGCATGAAGACGTACCATCTTTCTCAAAGGATGCCATTTTTGAAACATGGAAACACTGTGTTGCAGTTTAGCCTTAACCAGTAGCAGGGGCAATCAGCAGCATAGATGTCTAAGTAGATAGCTCTTCACGGCCTGGTTTATTCCACAGAAGAAAAGTACCTTGGGCTGTACTGAAGCTTGAAATGAGGGCCTACTCTCAAATTTGTTTTAACCATCCTACTCAATTTCTAACCCTGTAGTTTCTTTACCTGAAGCTATTTTAACCCTGCTTTGAAGATAGAATTATTCAGTTCATTAAGGTATCAGAAATCACACATGTGCTCTGGATTGTATTAGTAAATTTAAATCCTGTGTGTAGAAGGGCATCACAAAGCTCAGAACGATTGTAAAGGTAAGCTTACATCAATCAAGATAAGGTAAAAACAAAGTTCTTGTTTCCCTCTCCACCCTCTATCTAGAAAGCAAATGTGGTTTTAGACCAGGGATAATACCAGCATCATGTCTAAACCTTCTTCAGCCAGTCAAAAAGTCCCCCATAGGCAAAGCTATGTATGAGACATGCACTGAGTATACTGAGCCATGCTTCAGATCACCTAGAACAGATGATGCTTGTTTACAAATGCAACTTTTACTATATAGTATACTACATATACACTGTAAAAACATACTATCAGAGTAAATAATATGTGCAATGTTTTTACATATATTGTGTGCCCATTGTAAGAAATATTATGATATTTATTAAAAATATTACTTCATATTAAATACAAATATTACTATGTAAAATAAGTACACTTAGATGCAAATTCTTATTTCATGTTTATTGACAAGAACTGGAACAGGACCCCAACATGGATAATTTTGTCAGAAGAGAAAGTTTAGCAGTGAGGTACTAGTGTACCTCAAGAGCTTCATCATGTGTTTATGAATTCTACTACCAAAACAAACACAAGCAGCGGACAAATTCTGTGTGAAGTAACTAAGAGCTGTTCATATAAAATACTTGCTGTTGTTGCATGATGTTGGTTATGCTTTGGAAACACTGTCATGCCAAACGGCCTGTACAAGTCTTTCTGTTTATGAAACACACCAAAACTGTAGTTGGTATTAGTGTCAGGAGTCATCAAGAACAGAATAGAAATCCCAGTAGGCTACTGGCAATTTATTCACCTTAGAGAATCATTCAAACTACTCTAATAATGCTTCAGGATTAACCCATCTTGAGCTCTTCTGAGAACTAAGGGAGTTCAGAATAAATTGTTTTCTCCCATAACTTCTAAACTATATCCAAGTTCATATAGTAGTTTAACTATTTACATCTCAGTAACAAAAGGACTGTCTATTCAAGTTAACCTAGCACACAGTACAATCAACCTCAACGTCAAGGAAATATTCAATGCACAAGGACCCAAACATTCAGACTTTTCCTTCTCATGGTATTACCACTTTGGGAAGCTACTGTTAGTCTTTTGAAGTCAGTCCTGAAAGTCAACAGGTGTGACCTGTTTGGTTAAAGTGAAAAAAATGAGCGTGGACTTCCTTTTCTCTGACCAGAAAACACTGCAACAGACAACTGCCTCCTTTACTTGATTTCCAGATTGGAATTATGGCTAGGAGAAAATTATTTCACAGATAAAATGATCAAAGATTGTCAGGGCTTTATGGGTTATAATCAGTGATTAATGCAAAAACTGACAGATCTGTTGGGTATAAAAGATTAGCAGTGACATCCTAGTGAGGAGCCCTGGGCTGTAAGATGCTCACTGTATTTTTCACCAGGTCTTGTCTCTGAATTGTTTGAAGATATACTTGAACTATACTAGAGTAATCTTAAATTGACAAAAACACATGGCAGTTGCACATATTCATAAATTTGATTGATCATAACCTCTTTTGTAAAGAAAGATGGTGTGTATTAATGACAACATGATTAAAATAGACTAGATAGGTAGAAAAAAACCTGGCTAGAAAAACATCTTGTTCCAGTCAATGTTCACGCTCATAACATCTTCTGCTATTTCCATAGGAGCATACTCCATCTGGGAAGCTCTGATGCATTTGCATGATCTGCACGTTGTGTACATCATCTGCACACTATGCACGTCATCTGACCAATGCTATGGTCAAAAGAAAAATGTCTGATCAGCTATAGCTATGACATGATTTCCAAGCAAAGCAGTGGAGGGATCTTAAAATCATTGCCATGCTGCACCCATGACTAATTAGTGTCAGATATATTGATGTTATGCACAAAATATTATGTTTCCCTTTCATTCAATGGTTCCCTGAATCTATCATCTTCCCTAGTTAGAATGGAGTTTGGGCTTGTTTGCTTTTTTGTTTGTTTTTAGGGTTTTTATTATATAGATATTTCCAATGTGCTTGCTTAAAAGATTTCAAATGTTTGCAACACACTGATTTCATCATTTAATGTTATAAACTTAAGCAATGTGATTCACAAAATACAATTCCATTGGAACATGTTATTTGAAAAATAAACAAAAATAATTAAAAAAAAATCCTCTGAAAGAAGATATTTCAAAGACTACTTCATCTATAATTATATTTTTCACTTAATGTTTTTGCAGTCCATTAAGAATGTTTTAAAGAATACCATTCAACATTATATTTTAAATATCTCTTCATTCATTGTGCTGTAGAATTTGTTATTAAAGTATAATTTATTGTACTTTTAAATCAAGAGTTCAGAATGGGAATCTTGTCGCTTTTAGCACTGAAATTACTGTTTTTTTCTTATAGAAAATTATTTCACTTACCAAGAGGAAGACAAATCTGCCATTTAATTACTAGTCATCTGTGAGTGTTATTAAAATTACAAATGACAAAAACAGACTATTGAGTGCTCTTCAGAATGTTTCAAAACACTGTTTATTTGCAACGGTATTACTAATAGTTTTACACATGGTGACCTAGAAATGTAGAAAGGGAATTTATTTAATTAAATATTACATTATACGTAGGTATCTTATACAGCTTCCTTTTATAAGAAGTTACTAAACTGTGTCTCTGCTCATTGTAGAACACCTCAAGGTGAATTATTCTCATGTACTATGATGAAAAGCAGGAAGAGAGTGGATATCTTTTGAAGAATAAAACTGTAGCTACTATATATAAAGATAGATATTTCAAATTATTCAGTCTCCAAAAGGATTCCCTGAAACACTCCAGGTCAAGGTATCAATTTCCACCTGTAGTATCTTCTATTGTTTATGGCAGCACATTAAGGGGAATGCTTTACTGCATTAAACTTGTTGGTTGACCAGTATGACCATGACCTAATCCACTTTGCCATCTACTGATGTTTCTTCTTAGATTTAAAACTCAAGCTCCTCATATTCTTGTTTATATTACCTAGCTCATAGCCATGTCCTGTTACATGGTCCTGTCATTCATGCTTCTTAACTTCTTTAAGGTCTTTTTTTTTTTTTTTTGTAAAAATGACAAATTCTAGCACCATAGAAGTGTTCTGGATATTTTCTAGCTTTTAAATAGCAAAAATTTCCTAAAATTCACAGCATAAAAGACAACAGGCAGTTAAGGATGCAAGAAATACATCATGTGATTAAAATGGTCAGCAAGAAGATTGCTATGACCAGTGGAATTCCTCTATAATATACATCAACTATACTCAATTTCTCTACAAACTCGTAAAGATAAATTATTCCTTTTGCAATTCTCTCTTTTGAGCATTGTTTAAAATTAACTTCTTCCCAAAGACCTGCAAACTAGATCTATCTTCCATCTAAAAGTGCTAAAGGAGAGATAAACATCAAAACCAAATTAAGCCAAATTGTTTAAACTTCAAACAAAATAATGGAATCAGCAAGTCATGACATACCATCAACCAATAACTGGATTATATTTTATGCCATATTATTTTTCATTCTACTTCTGTACTTTCTTTGCTGACAATATCCTCCTAAAAAAGTCACATAGGTACTTAGATTTATGTAAGCAGTGAATGTATGTTTCACTTATAATATTAACTAAAAAGAAGATACATGATCTTGAAACAGCCTGAACTAAGAGCATTTGCAAACATATATTACAGAACAGGAAGAAACAAGAAAACAACAACTATTAAAATTAATGAGACCTCTGTAAATGTCAAAACACTTGAAAAACGTTGTCATTACCACCAATTCTCAGATAGGAAAATTTAGAAAAAAGCAGGTTAAATGTTCAGCACACTGTGAAATATCTGGTGAATCATCTACATAAAACTATCTCCCACCTCCTAGACTTAAATCACTGCAATTTCCTCTTTGGCAGTGGTAATGTGGAAGCAGGATAACTGTTGTCTCTGTAATTTTTATTAAATGGTGAATATCATAAGCTTAAATGGAAGTAAAAAGTGAAATTCAGAAACTACTTTTTCTTAGTTGAAAACATCTCTGTAGACTCTCTGTGCTAGGTCTCCTGTGAACAATCCCATTTCTCCACTCTGTAAACCAAGTTTAGTAATGCTAATGCTAAGGCAATTATTAATATTGATATAATATCCAAATAATTTTGAACATGTTATTCCATTCTAGTAAAATGACCCAGCAATCAGATGGACATGCTGCATACTGCTGTTAATGTCATCCGTCTTATATAAAGTTTCTTATCTGTGACTTTTTGACAGACTTTTTTCATTTCATCACTTTTCCTGATAGCGATGCATCAAACCTCAAAACAGAACTGAATGCCTAAATAGAATATATGAAAGAAGAACTATGAGGGTTGTTAGGCGGAGTTTTCTAATACTTGTGGCTGTAAAAGTTACTAGTTACTCTGAGCAGATACAAAAGAATCACTTGGCTATTGTACATAAGTGCAGTAAAGTGACGACTCTACTGGTGACTTTAATTCTGCCATATTTGAAAATATGAGCAGCTGGGCCCAGAGGGTGATGACCAGTGATCTATGTGGAGCCTAATAATGAGCGGTATACACCAGGGGTCAATACTGGATCCAATCCAGTTTAACATCTTCATTAATGATCTGGGTGATGGGACAGAGTGTGCCCTCTGCAAGTTTCCTGGTGACATCAGAACTTGGAGGAGCACTTGGTACATCAGAGTGTTGTGCTGCCATCCTCAACAGGCTGGAGAAATGGACCAACAGAAACCTCATGACATTCAGCACAGGGCAGTGCGAAGTCACTAAATTAAACATGACCTAGCAATGAGTCATTATTGCAAAGAAATCTCGTCAGCTGAATTAGACAAAGTATTGCCAGCAGGTGGTGGGAGGTGATCCTTCCCATTTATTCAGCAATGTTAAGGCCACACCTGGATTACTGTGTCCAGCTGTGGCCTTCCCAGCACAAGTGAGAAATAGACATACTAGAGAAAGTCCGGGAAAGGGCCACAAAGATGATGAAGGGACTGGAGCATCACCCATATAATGAAAGGCTGAGGGAGCTGTTCAGCATAGACAGGAGGAGGCTCAGGGGGGATATTATCAATGTATATAAATATTTGAAAAGAGGACATAAAGAAGATGGAGCTAAGCTCTTTCTAGTGGTGTCCCACAATAGGACAAGAGGCAGTGGGCATAAACTAAACCACAGAAAGTTCTGTCTGAACATAAGGAAAACTTTTAACTGTAAAGAAATATTTTTTTTCCAGAGACCTGGAACAGGTTTCCCTAGGAGGTTGTGGAGTCTCCATCCCTGGAGATCTTCAAAAGCCCTCTGGACATGTTCTTGGACAACCAGCTCTAGGTGACCATTCTTAATCAGGGTTGTTAGACCAGTTGACCTCCAGAGGTCCTTTCCAAGCTCAACCATTTTGTGATTCTGCGGTATTTGGTTTCACATTATAAAATGGAGTTTTTGTGGGGACTTTTTTTGAGCCAGGTAGTGGGAGGCAAAAGAACAGGGTTCATAACATGACGCCAGACTGAAATCCCAGTGGAACCTCTGTGACGCTCGGACCTCCAGGTCCACCTCCTTTGTGCTGTGGGGGCTAACATCGTTAACATCTCCAATGCAATGCAAGGGAGTGCACCAAAGACTTGACACACAAACCACCCCTCAGAGATACATGTTCCTTTCAATACTCTTTTGGTATTAAGCTGGTGTTTAACCATGTGAAATATTCTCTTTTCAGTCCTCTCTTCTCCTTTCTCTTTCCTTTGCCCAAACTTTTGTTTTTCTTCTCTAAAAATGCTGGGCCTATCTTTCCTCTTCAGTTTTCTTATTTCAATCCTGATCTTAAAGCTAAATTATTTGGATATTCTGATGTGTGCTGTTGGTGATAGTGGTGCAGTATTGCACCACTTCTGTCATCTTTACTGATTTCTCTTCCTGGGAAGTAGTAAGCCATGAATCACAGCTGGCTTGGAGACCATACCTGGTGAACATTCACTAAATCCTCACACTGTTCTTACAGCTTTCCATCAGTGTCAGACAGAAACAGGATACTGGGGTAAACTGTACCAATATTCTTTCAATGTCTTTCTGGTATTTCTTCACATTGGGTGAGTGTTTTATCCACTGGGATATTATGTCATGTTTCTTTCTCTTTTTTTGCCTTTCACTCTGTGAGCGAAATATCAGCATACCTTTCCATAAGAGAACAGTTCCAGAAGTAGGAGATGAAGAGAAGATGAGACCGCACTTACCAGGTAATTTATCAAAAGTGACAGCTGACATTTGTGAAGGGACCCAGTGCTATGAATTCTTCCTGTCTTTCTGTGTTGTTGTTTAGGTTTTTGTTTTGGTTTTCTTTTTTCTTTTGAAGAAACAAAATTAGAAACAGTTTGCTTTCATATTAATATAGAAGAAAAATACTTTAATATCTAAAAAATAAGATAACAACAAAAGTTTGTGGGTTTTGTTTCTTCTTTGCAGCAGTAGCAGTTGGACATCCCATTTACTCAACAGAGTTGCAGGGGTGTGTAGGTAGAGTGTGAATCTAGGGCCCTTGAATGGCTATTGCTAGCCAGCAGAGGTCTATTGCCCATTAGCCATGCTCCTTTGGAAATGTGGTTAATAAAATTGTCTCTTTTCTTTCTTTTTTTTCATGATCAGCATATCTGAAATGAAAAGTTACTTCGTTGCCTAGATGTCACGGTGTAGGGACTAATGCATGCATTAAAAATATCTTAATGTAAACTACCAGAGACAAGTACTTTTTTGAATTCTTCCATGTACATTATTTCCGTTTCATTCATCTATATGTAGAAATAAATTGTATGTGAAGTAACTTGTCGCCATTGGAGGGAGCCCTTGTATTAACACAACTGGGCACAACACTGAGGTTTGTTAATCCTCCCTTAAAAAATTATCATAACAACAATTCTTTATTAATTTCCAATATGTAATTATGAAACTACCATGCTTTATTTATTAATAACTAAGCACATGTACGTTACAGATATTCCCTGAAAGTTGAAAATGTGAAGGTATTTCATAATAGTATTACTGGAATTCTGAACAATCTTTATCCTCAGTGACTTACAGTTCATCTGAGATGAATTTGCATATACTTTTTAAAATATGGAACTGTAGTCCATGAATTTGGATTCTGATATTCTAAAGGTAACTGTGATAATCTGAGGGTAACAATCACAGTAGTTTTTAATGGAAGTGTTATGACAATTTATTTTCTTTTTTTTTTTTAATAAATCCATTTGAAACAATCTGTAAAATATGGACACATTGAATTTTGAGCCTGGGCTACAGTGTAACTGTCCTTTCTACTTTCAAATCAGCTTGAAGTTTAACCACTACTCTGCTGGGTAAATAAATGTTTTTACTAATCATATTTAATGTTGAGTGTCAAATCAAATGAGTTTACACATTTAGAAATAATAAGCTCCACAAATGTTATGAAATGTTTTCAAAGAGCAGTAGGCTATTTAACTTGTCTATTCCACATATTTACTTGTTAAAAGTTGTAAAATTTGGGGTGATAGTATATTTCTTATTATTTGAAATTTAGGTAGGAATAAGGATTCATTACTATACCTCCACAGCACATAGTATAGCACAAACACTACCAGAAAGAAATGATAAATAAAGATAATTCAGGTAATTTGTAACTAAAATAGCTATAATGCAACAGCAGTGCCTCTACTGAAATGTCAAAACAGTATGTGGGAATCCTGTTTGCTCAAAGCAATATAAAATACCTGTCTTAATATTACAGTGTAACATTCCTTTGCATACAATTTCACACTTGCTCTAAAATGAAATTAAATGACCAGAAAGAAAGGAAGGAAACCTCATTAACTATGCAACATAGAAATGGCAGAGCAAATGCTTTGTAGCTCTTATGTCCTCAGGGTCAGAGACAATAAAAGAGTTCAATTAAATTTATTTCTGTGGATTTCTTATATGAAGTCTCACCATTTCTAACTTTAGAGAAATGCCTGTATATGAATTCTTTTGTAACTCATCATTATGGGCTCACAATACTGTATAACACACCAAGTTAACATAATGACAATCAGTTTCTTATGTTCCTACAACTTCCAAATTAGTCAAATATTTCACCCATCTCACCCAAAACTTCAGTGACAAATTATAACTTTTCTTTTTACGTAGTGCTTGCCATTGTGTTTGTAAGAAAACCTTTCAAAAGCAAGCAGCTTCCATGTTGTTTGCTCTATGCTGTTGAAAGACACTGTGAAATGAAACCCCAAGGAAACTCACTGAAGAGATTAAGCTTTTTAGATAGACTGTAAATAATAAGGTTCAAAAATCTTTCTGTATACTAATACTAATTCTGTATTAAATTTTAGCAGAAATATTCAGTGAATGTATATTAAGGTTGCATTCAGAAGTAGCTATCAGTGAATAGGAAAAATTAAATCCAATGTATAAAATATTTCTTGTTAAGAACATTTGGAGTACAAAAGCAGAGATTCAGTTTTCCAGAAATGTCAGCATTCATGGTAGCCACACCAAAAATAGATGGGACAACAAGATAATCCCCCAAATTCAAGTTTCCTGATGACACTCTCTAACTATCCTTCATCTAGTTAATCAAACTTCCACCTGGCCACTTGTATTCTGCAGTTACACATCTACATTGAAACAGACTGGCAAAGTGAAATTAGAGCTATATGGAATTGATACAGGTATTGAAGTGATCATTCAGGTAAAAATAAAGGTTAAAACTTCTCACTTGGCTAATGTAACCATGTACAAAGGATTAAGCAGGTGAACATCATCGTATTCTCCCCTGTGCACCCTCAATATGTAATTTTTTTAAAAAGTTTTTCTGTTTTCAACAAGTTTGCTATGTCTATGAAAGGCTTTGATTTTCATCAAGTCCTCTTTCTTCTTCATTGTAGGCAGCAAGATTATATCAATTTGGGATGAAAAACATGGCTAGATTGGTATATGAAGCATTTGGTGTTCAGAAGAAAAACCTGGGTCCTGGACTCAATTGGTTATGTGAGAATTTCAGTTGTCCTTATGTATTCATTAGTCAGAATAAAATAAACTTGTAGTTTTCATGCTTTCAGAGAAAAAGTTAAAACATGAGTTTTGAGCTATCTTCATTATCTTCATAGCTTGAATTAGAAGTTGTGAAATTGTCAGGTTGAAAACACTATTATTTCCTTCTTGGAGGACTAAAAAAACCCAAACAAACAAAACACCAAACAAAACCCCAAAAAACAATTTAAGTTAGGTATCAGGAGACTGACAACTTCATTCTGATTATGAATAAAGAAAGATTACTGCTTGGAAGAAAACTTCATATTCTATGATTCTGTGATTTACTTTCTGCCATGTTTCGCCTTTTTATTTGATCTAATTAAATAATTTTTTTTTTTTTATTTTTGCATTCACAAAAAACAGACACAAGCATTTCAGTAATGTTCACATGTCATCATTGATTCAATTGATAACTTTGACGTGTTGTAGTCTCTTAAGACTCTTGAATACAAGGTAAAAAAACCTAACTGGGCAACACACATTCTTGGCAGTATCCATGGTGAACATGGTGCTTAAACACACCTGCAATGTAAGCACAAGAGACAGAGACATCATGGAGCAAAGTCGTGTTCCACTCACAAGTGCAGAATTTAGCTATTTTTGAGGATACAAAATGAAAATAAAGTTCTGTCTTCAAAATCAGAGACAAGCACTTAAAGGAACCCAAAGACATGAGCTGTTAGTAATAATAAGAAATCCTTTATCAGCACTGAAGGTGGTAGCAGCAGCAGATGGTTTTGTAGTGATACTGTTTGGAGCCCAGATGGAAATGCAAAGCAGCAGAAGAGAGATGTAGAAATTTAAACTAAACAAAGCAAGGAAAAGTTTTCAAAAGAAAGCAGTCTGCATCTCTGGAATAAAATGATATAAACTGTAGCAAAATATCACTTGGCCTCCCAGAAATCCTTTTGCTGTAGCTTATTTTAGCAGAATACATTCAAAGAATATTACTCATTTATTTGGGGGGGGGGGGGAGAAGAAAGAAAGAGTTTTCTAAGTTTGGGAAAAGATCTGAAAGTACCTGGAAGAGTGTGCTCGTTTTGTCTGGGACAGACTTATTTTTCTTTATAGTAGCTAGTATGAGCCTACGTAAAACAGTGTTGATAATACAGGGATGTTTTAGTTACTGCTGAGCAGACACTTGATACAGAGTCAAGGCCTCCTTTGCTTCTCACACTACCCCACCAGTGAGTACTCTGGGACTGCACAAGAAGTTTGGAGGGGACACAGCTGGGACAGTTGACCCCAAATGAACAAAGGGATTTTCCAGGCCATATGACGTCATGCTCAGCAATAAAAGTGGAGGAAGAAGAAGGAAGGAGAGGTGTTCGGAGTGATGGCATTTGTCTTCCCAAGTAACCATTACATGTGATGGAGCCCTGCTTTCCTGGAAATGGCTCTAAACACGTACCTGTCGATGAGAAGTAGTGAATGAATTCCTTATTTTCTTTATTTGTGTGTGCAGTTTTTGCTTTACCTATAAAACCATCTTTATCTCAACCTGTGAGTTTCCTCACTTCTACCCTTCTGATTCTCCCCTCCATCCCACTGCGGGGGGAGTGAGTGATTGGTCGTGTGGTCCTTAGTTGCTGGCTGGGGTCAAACCATGACAAAGAGACATTCTCAGTCCAGGCTTCAGTGAAGACTGAAAGGTTTCATACCATCAGTTGCAATTATATTTCTTCCTAGACTTATCACTGGTGTCTTAATATCTTTATCCTACATGATGCACACAGGATAAAACAGAACAAAGAACAAACACAAATATTTGCTCATATTAAACAGAAAGTAAGAACCATTTGTATCTTCTGTTCTTTTTAAAAAAGAAGCAGAGAAAATCCACAGCATGAGACTTAACATTGTTTAATAGCTAACATACATACTGGTATACTACTGCACTAGCAGGCATCTGATGCCTCAGAAATGTAATGCAGAGATCCCATAACTAGGATATCTCCAAAGCCTGCGCTGTTAACCTGCTAGATCACTTAGGAACATTTGCAAGAGTGCTCTCTTGTGCCCAGGGGATGTGTCCTAAAAGCCACAGTAGGAGTTTTTGACTAGTGAATGGAATAATACCAAGTTTCTAGGTATTTGTCACACAGAAATTTTGTGTCTGACACAGAATCCATGATTAGTCTAACCAGCAGATTTGCGTACCCTAAGCAGCAAAATAATGGTACTTTAGCCTCTCCTATACTCCTGTGCATTTAAATACAAATAAATGACTAGCAAATACAAGTAACTAGCAAATATGGCACGCAATGAAAGCAATCAAGAACACATGACGGACAGGGAACAGAAAGAACACGCCTGCAAACCTCAGCAAATGGTACGTTTGTGGAAGGGAAAGGAGAAATGACTGCAATAGTTGTGTTCATCAGCTATGGGAAGGGCAGGCAGCAAGTGAGTTGGCTGCCCACACAGTGTGGGGGAGAGAGAATAAAGAAGGTCTCTGCAGAAAAATCATGAAATTAGATCTCCAAATAGAGAGGGGAGAAGACTATTTTAATCTTTGTGGCTACTGTGCGAAGTTGTCCACCCTGTGGCATATGTGCAGATCAAACCTGTTGTATCAGGCATGCCTTCGTTTCTTTGACTATGACAGTTTCTTTGAAGGTATAAATTTGAATAACTCAATTTATCACTGTGAAAATGTGATATATGGTTCGTGGTCTGAAGACACATCAGTGATGGTCACCAGCTTTTTTCATAACAGGCTATCTGGTAGAAAGTAGAAGGAATGCAAGGTACCAGTCCAGTATTAACAATAATTCTGATACATTACTTTCTGTAGAAAAGCTAAAATGGATCAGCCTCGTTGAACACTAACCCCGTCTTCTCTACAGAACATTTTACTTTGTCTTCTCTGTTTGATAAGGGGGGGGGGGGGGGGGGAAAGCAAATTGCATCAGGAAGTTAAAATGTTTTGACTTCAGTTGTCCCAAATGCTGTATCCTAAGTTTAAAAATACAGAATGCAGTCATGTCTAAAGGCATACTGCTTGTTAGTCCAACTTGTACTGGCATTGATTTATCTCAAAGGTAGGCATTTAAGTATTTATTTATAGTGCCTAATGTTACTGCAAATATTAATTCAATCTAGCTCCCTGCTAATGGTGTTATATCAAGTAAGAAATGCATCACAAGAAGTCGAGAGTAAGAATACACAAGTATATGAACATCTCAGTGTTACAACAGGATGGACATAGCACTCAGTTTGATCCTTCAAGAGTCTTTCAAGGGTTTTCAACTCTAAATATCAGGTATCAGACCTTACATGACATAAATGGGAATAAATTCAATTTAGTGCACATGGCATGAGTCACCATAACTCTGCTTCTTCAGTGGACGTGACTCAATATATGGGAATAGTGCTGGCAACCTGTCATGCTAATCTCTTCAGTTTATGTAATCATAACAAGCATTTAATTACATCTCAATGTGTACATCTGTCAGTAAGGGTTAAAGCTAAAATACAGACCAGTGAGAAGAATGTTTGTAATGTGCGGCGGTTTGTATGGATTGCAAAATCCAGATTACAAGACATTTAATCCTAGACATTCAACCATTTTCATTCAATAATTAACTGCCTACTGGATAAAGTGTCATTGAAGAGGCATGATCAATATGAAGTACAGTTCTTTATATTAAAAATGATTCTCCTTAAATGAAAGAACCAACGAATTCTCTTTTCACTTTCTCATCATGGTGCCCCTAGAGGAAGGCTCTCATGCCAGCAACATGTTTGAGAGATGAAATCAAAGCCACACAGTTTTGCTGAAGTACAAGTGTTGCCAGCTTCTATAATTATAATTTTTATAATATTTTTATAATAAATTTTATAATATTTAATATCTTTTATGTCTAACATTTACGACAAAGCTTGAAGGATGAGAGGAAGTGGGAGCCATTTGTGCATCGCAAAACTTGAATGGTGATCAAATGACTACAGGCACATGGGTGGTCACATCTCTCCAGCTAAATTTTTCTTTGTTCAAATGTAGTCTTGATATTGATTTTTATTTCATTAATTTAGATATTCTAAACAGATCATGTGGGAATAGCTTTTCTAAGAGAAACAGTACCATTCTACAGTGCACTGAAACTGCTCCTAAACTCATCCTTTAAACTAAAACTGGGGATTGACGGCATCTTATGGCTTTCTGTGGGGTAGAAAAAGAAAGCAATAACTAAATATGGAGAAAAATTAGACTTTTACTACTTTTTTTTTTTTTTGATGTAGACATTGCTTGTGGAACTTAGAGCTCCATAAAATCTTTTCTTCTACAAGAATCTTGACAATAAGAATGTTAGTTCTTTGACTATATATTTGTGACTCAAGAGATTTACTTTCAAGCTAATTTTAATAGCTATTTTAGATGATTTCTAGGTGTATGCAAAGCTGAAGTAGTCTGTAGGGAAGTGTGTGACATAGATTAATTTTTACTGGCTTAGACTTTTTGTAGTATTTCAACCTAATGTATCTTGCTTATATTGTAACATCTTTAAACTGTCTTTGGTGCGCACTGGTGCTGTAGAGTGGGTATAAATAAAGCTGTCTCAAGTGGATAATTCTAGGTTGCTAGTTATCCCTCTGTCTGGAAATAACTAAGTGAAAGGCAGAAGGAAGCGGAGAATTAGCTTCATATTCATAGAGAAAACAATGCATCTAAACAGATAAACTGCTTCTGAAATGCTTTTGAAATGCATTCAAACTGAGATCTAACTATCTGAGAACTTGAAGTAATTCAGATACAAATGTAAATTTCAATTCTAGTAGCAGGGTCCTCTTTAATTTTTTTTGTATCTCCTGTAGGGGTTCTTGAAAAAAAGCCAAACCAAATCATCATGTGATTTGTGTAACAAACACCAATATCCATCTAAAAACTATTCCTCACCTGAATTAAGGAAACATAAAGTTGCAGAGATGTGTATTAGTATTCTTAATCCACTTTACAAATACATGTTGCATCAGACAAAAGTAATTCCACTGAGGACTGTTTTCTCCTTGATTTACAATTAGCACTAAGCATATACAGTTTAATTCACAATTCACTGTTAAGGACAGCAAGTACTTAAGCTTATTTAGTATTTTTATTTCATCTGAGCAAAAAGAAATAAGGAGAGCATTACTGCCATGTGACCACAGAGGTACTCCAGTGAACCCTGTTTTAAAAAACATTTTATGACTACAGTGGAGGACACCTTATCGCTTGCCTTTGATCAGTGAGTTTCAGTATGTTTGTGCTACAGTAGAAACTCTGATTTCCTAAGGAAGACCAAAATCTGGAAACAAATAAATCAAGACAAAGATCAAGCAAGAAGTTGCCTGTCCACAATTCAGCAATGCAAATAGGAATGATCGCCTTTGAATACCAAGAGTGCAAAAACTAAAAACAAATTTCTGGATAGTAATACAATATAATTAAGTGAACAATTAAAGACTAATTCATCAGTGTGTTTTATAAATACTAGGAGTGGAAGAACAGTCTGACAAAGGAAAGAGGTGAAAACACTTCATCACTTGATGCAAGCAGTCTATCTGATAGTGAGCGAAGCACTCAAAGCCGTTGGAAGTGCCCAAAGAAGTCAACTCAGTCATTCTCAAGACCTAAGTTTCCAACTCTTGATATGTAATTTATTTAAAAAATTGATGAGTTCCTACTCCATGACAGCTACATTATGTACTTTTTTTTTTTTAAATTTTTTTTCCTTATGATTGCCAAGTTTTGGATTAAACCAATACTGATTTAATTCTGTAATTTAGTCTGGTCTTTATAATAGGCACCTCCTCTTTGAAACAAAGAATTGTTTGCTCCCAGAAACCTTTGTCATCATCGAATAAATCAAGGATCAAGCTAATTACAAAAGGACACTGCTTCTGCTTGGCAAATTAACATCTTGGCAATCAGAACTTATGTCAAAATAACTAAAGGAAAAGGACATGACAGTTTAGTAGGGTATCAATTGTATATATTTTTAGATCTGTCAGAATATGGAAATCATTCTTCAGCTATCAAACTACATTTCAAATTATCTTCATATAACACAGAGTGACTAAAAGATTTCTAATATTTTTGAACTGAAAATGTCATTCATGTTGTATTTAAAATACTAATAAATGTCATACTTTGTAAATTCATTTTTTTAATACCATAAGGTAAGAAGCCACTGAAAAAACAATATTACATAGTTTGGTAAATATTTTTAAAATGTATTTCCCATAAACATTTGGAATAAATATACATTGGAAACAAACAAACAAACAAATAAACAAACCCAACCAAGCAAGAAGCACACAATACAATATTGGATGGATAAGACTTCATCACAAACATGAATTTAGTAGGTATTAAGTAATTTCTTCATGTAACTCTTAAAATAAGTTAACCTTTATGTAATGCATCCATTATTTTAAGCTACATATAATAGCTTAAGATGTGTTTTTTCTTAAGATACATGTATGTGAGTATTTCTATATTTATTTATTTATTCTAAAATATTATTAACTGAACCTCAGAACTGGGAAAAAAAAAAAAGGACTTTAAATTTTTTAGACTCTGCTTTCAGTACATATACTCACTGGGTTTGTTATAAAGTCTGTGTGAAGTTTTATCTGTCATTAGGTCTGTGTGAAGTCTTATCCTAAGGGGAATCTTACCAGAGAAATAATTACTAGGAATGCACAAGATTTCTTTAGACCTCTGTCATATCTAAAAAGGCTTGTGTGATCATGCTGCCTGCCAGTCTGCCCAATCCTTTCTCATTAGCTGGTAAAGAAAGAGATTTAAATTAGCATCTCTTACAGAAGGAAGACCTTTCTAGAAGTTGGAAGTCTACGTACTGATCAGCTTTTAGCATACACAGGACTGTAAACCAGGAGTCTTACTCATCGTGCCAAAGAGGTAGAAGACACAGAAAGGAAATTGAGGATAAAATGGTTCTGCCACAGGTAATAAAAAGATTCTAGGACCATAATTAGGAGCTGGGATGACTGAAGCTGATAAATGAACATGAAGCAAAACCACACAGACTTCATTAGTCTGCAGTTTATTTGTTATTTACAGATAAAGGTTATGAAAGTTGCTTTTTGAACAATTTGTGAGATTGTGTGTTGTATCGTTTATGTTGTTGGCGTGATTGGATATTTTGACAGTGATAAATAATAAAAAAGAACTTTTATTTCAGACTGAATGTACAAATTTGTGCATGTAATAAGACAGAAAGAAAAAAATCTAATAGTAATTCAACCTGATTCCCACTTACATGTCTTGATTTCCTCCTGTAACCTTGATAGCCAGTGCCCCAAAATAATTACTCTTTACCATCATATTAGATGGATAAAACAAGTCTTTCTATCTGACACTTTCTCCTAAGGTCTGAGGTGGCTCTAGCAACTTTTAGCTGCTAAAGATCTAGAGAGAAAATCCTGCAGAAGTCTGTCCCTATCTGCACATACCTGTGCATGTACATGTGTGTAACACAACAGGAGCTTAAGAGAAGAGTACCGTAAAAAATAGCTCTAGTACAGTTTATTATCAAAATAGTTTTAACAAAGGAAAGTATATAGTTATTAATCATTGGAAATAAGAGAAAAATATCTTTTGCCCAGTAAAGGATCTTGTAACTGACTCTGGTGTAACCTCTCTTTACCACTCAGTCCAAATTGCTGAATGCTTGGCCCTATGTTTGGGGATACCCCATGAAATCCCCACTTAGACCTACTGTGCAGAATGTTGAGAACATCTTTAAGCTGTCATTAAAAAAAAATTCCATAGAATCTTACTAGATGTTGTAATAACCTTCCTTGAAGATTGTAGCTACTTTCCTTGCACAACAGAGCTAAGATGCTGTTGCATTACAGGTCTACTACATGTTGCTTTAGAGACATAAAAATCAAGGTTTTAGCAAGGTTTGTGCTGTTTTAGCAAGGTTTCTTCTAGGGACAGACCCCTCTATCCCCAAACAAAGAGCTGCTCCCACCTGAGGTTGCTGCCACAGAGGGTTAGGCTGCTACCTAAATTTTATGACATGCTTTTTTTCCATCCAGGCTCTTTCTCTGACCAGGACGTCCTATAAAGATTCCTGGCAGCTTATATTCTTAGTAAGTCACTTTCTAGACCTTACTGGATTGAGGATCATACAGCATAGCTTTTATGATCTCACAAAGGAGTAAATTACCTCATCCACCTTATTGTGAGGTCTCTGACAGAAGTTGTTGACCACAATAAAAACTGAACCATCCATTTCTATTTTGTCCCAGCCATAAATTTTCTAATCTCTTAGCCAAACCTACAGGTAGCCTTATAAATCTAAAAATTAACTTGATCCTAGAGATTTATGTGGTTTTTTCCAATGATGGCCCAAGAAACTGGAATCCAGTTCCACCTCAGCAAAGTTAAATTAACAGCAAACTCAACAGAGCTGTGCAAGCAGGAAAACAAAGCTCAAAGCTTTGAGCTGCTCACAGAAAGATCCTTGCTGATTGCCCCAACTCATATGAATACATCTTCAGATTGGATGGCAGTTAGTGCTCTCAGCATGGGAGAACACTGCAGTTATAATAACCAGCTGTGCTTCTGTAGAGCACTTCAGGGTGCTTTTCACATGCTTCTCTTTGCAGACCTTACAATACCTCCACTCTTGTGCTGACAGATTTGCTCTACACTATAGTGTGAGCTTTGTTCCCATGATGTTGATCTTCGGCCAGGTAAGTAGGTTGGAGTAGATGGCCTGCAAGCTGCACACATATCTAGACAAAAATTTGTCCTGCACAAGTAAACTGTACTTCAATTATGACCCCCAAATCTTACTATGGAAAATACAGAGGAGTTTGGGGAAAAATACAGGTTGTTATGAATGGAATTGCAATCTGTATCACCAAAAATCTATTTGAATTGATGTATTGCCTCAGAAAGTCCTGAAATAGGACTGTGTTAGAGACACCTCTGCCATGGTAAAAATGACCTCTTATAGGTGATCAAAACCAAGTCTGAAAATTAATGATTGACACTGTCAGGGGCAGAAAGCAGGACAAACAGAAGCTTTCTTTGAAGGTACATTGGTTCTGGAATGTAAAAAAAGGGAAAACATCAGTAAAACCCAACTTGTTAAATCCAGAATATTTAATATTCTAACACATCTAAGTGATCATTTTTGCTCAGCTATAACATCACTTCGTAATTCCAATGATTTCACCTGAACTGACTGCTTTTTTACAAAGTGAGGATCTGACCTCACATGAAGAAAAGGCTAAGACTACATTTTGAAATAATTCTTTTGAGGACAGTATTTTCAATTAAAAAATTAAAGTATAAATTTTCATTACAGAAATTAGAAAAAAAAAAAGAAGGAAAAACGTGGTAGGTGAGAGAAAAAAATATGTGGAAAATGTGCCATAACAAAGCAATAATGCAAGTTAGAACAATTGCAGTGTGCTTTATGCAGACTGAGGAAAACATGCAAGATTAATCAACCATTCAAGCCCTCCTTAAATAAAATCTGTTTGTGAGGAAATCAACTATGGATACTTAATCCAGTTAAGAACATAACTGTTTCTTATTGTTTCACTCAGCAAACTAGAATTTGGCAGTCTTAATTATTTCTCGTCTTCATATTTTCAGAAAGATAGTTCGTGCTTTAGGAGGTTTTATTTTGTTTTCTCTTTTTCCTTTTGATCTCCTCTAGTTTATTGAAAAAAAAAGTATTTATTTATATTTCTTTTTTTTAAAGGCTGTTTCCTAACTGCATACTTTTCCATGATTCTTTGAAAGGGAGAAAAAAGGTATAGACTACAAACAAACTAAAAAATCTTAATTTATGATTGCCAAGCAAGAAATATATAGCAAATGCATTTGTATTTTGTCTTTTTATTTATTTTTTAAGACTTTCTTTCAAATAGGCTGCCTTTGGAGAACTTTTTGTCATGCATGTAAAAGTTCATGTTTCATATTTTTCCTGGTAATTTTGAATATATTAGTTAGCTCAATCTTCAGTAAAAAGGAATATGAACATTTTTTTTTTACAGTAGCCAAACGACATCTCTTTCTCTACATCAAAGCTGTTTGTATATGAATTTGAGGTTAACTGACTTGAATGAACCATCCTCAGCAAAAAATTTAAACGTATTAGTGTACTCAACTTCTTATCATTAAGAAAGTTATGAGTTAACCCAAAGTACAGCTGTGTTGTGCATTATTGAGATTGTCCTACCTTCAACAACAACAATATTATTATTATTGCCTTGCAATTTATTTATATTATGTACACAATATTTACATATACTTTTTAATTTATTTTTTTTTAATTATTGCCTTGGATTTATTGAACACCTGAGACCATATAGATTTTCCAGTCTTGCAGAAGCTGTCACTACAAGCTCTGATTTTTCCTGCTGGCATTCATGAAAGTGTCTTTAAAGCTTTCAGCTTCTCCTGTCTACATCACCAGAGGCAATGTATTTCATGTTCCTAAGGCTTACAATCACAAATATATTTGGAGGGGTCACAGCTGTTCAAAAGATTAGATCCTGCACTAAAATAATTCTGACAGCGTTTTTTTGTTTGTTTGTTTGGTTGGTTTTTGAAATCTTAGCTCTTTGTTATAAGGAAGATAATAACTGTGCTGGAAATCTGGGTCTAACAAAAGTACATCTCTTTTTTCTAAAGACTATGATCTTCTGGCCTTACTAAACACAAGTTGCTACAGGTTCTTTACTGTTTCAGAATAATTTTTTTTCTTTGTTAGATATTTTCTATGCAAGATTTTTCAGCTTGAATAATATTTACCTTCTGAGTATGACATAGTGGAATGCAAACGTAATTTCAACTCCACACAACACTTATTAACCAAACTGTAACGCAAACTCCATACGAACAACTAAATCTGTCTTCAAACAAATTATAATAGCATTATGATAAATATTGTCTAAACAGATAAGAGCCATGGAAAATACCACAGTGTGATTATCCATTATTCAAACATCCAGTATCAAGAATGTGTTTACCATATGATACAAACCCTTGGTACAATTAATTGAAAGAGAGAACAAGTTAAATTTTCTGTATTTGGGAATACTATCAAACATAGAATGTTTATTTTGTTATAGCCAGCATCCCTAATTATTTAGTGAGGGTTTTATATTTATATTTATATTTATTGGTGACAATACTGACCACTACCTCATCACTATAAAGATACTTCTACAATGATCAGACTGAGTTCTTTTTTGAAAGCATTATATACAAGGAACAGTCAGGCACACTACAGTATAAGATGCATCTCTCATTTAGTCTTGAAAGGACAGGTTTAAGCAGCCTACTCAGAACAAACATCCTCAAAGGTATGAGTTTTGTTGAGTCATGAGCAGGGTACATGATTCCCACTTTGCTGTACTGGTAGAGGCAATGAACAACTGACCTTTCTCTTCATGCCACTGTGCTTACTTATTTCTACTGCATCCATCCTCAATATTCTCTTTTCCAGGCCAAAGAATCACAGTCTACTCAGCCATTTCTTTCATATCAGCTGTCCCCTTTTTAAACTTTTAAATCATCATTCTCTGAATCTTTTCCAGTTCTATTATATCATTTTTGAAATGAGTGATCAGGTCTGCAATGAAGACATGAACAAAACACATATTTACACAGTGGGGTAATGAGGTTTTCTGTCTCATTCTCTGCTTGTTTCTTAATAATTCTAACACTCAATTTGCATCTTCGTTCCTGAGGATTGAGCTAATACTTATAAATGGCTTATAACTTCAAGGTCTTGTCCTGTAGTAGCCCACAGAAAGTCATTTAACATGGAAGGATGGAGGTTTGGTTGGTTTTTTGGTTGGGGTTTTTTTGGGCGGGGTGGTCTGGTTTCTTTTGCCATTTACTTTATGTTAGTAATGAAGCCAGATTTTTTTTTTCCTCGTTTCATTATAGTATTATGTGTATATATACATATGAGCTTATAAATGCTCCAGACCAAAATCTAGGCCATAACTCAATCTAGGAGTGAGATTTTTTTCTAATTTATTTAATGTTTATGGCACGCACAAAAAAAAAAAAAAAGGAAACAAACCACAAGAAGAAATGAATATACTTTTTCTGACCATATCAGGGGAAATTTAAAATGGCAAAATCACATACAAGACACCATGGACAAATTTAGAAGGTCTGGAAACTGAATGGATCAATTTGTTAACTATTGCATGTGTTTCTAGTTACGCATTTGGTACTGCAATGCATTTTTTCTATCTGTCATAAAGAAATGCCTTCAGTCAAGTTTTAGTTTGGTATGCTTGTTTTGCTCAAAGATGTGAACTTTCTCTCAGACAAGAAGTTATACTGTTGTTTGGTCTAATTAAAAACAATGTAAAAAATCATGCTTTTCAGACATGCTTTCAAAATTACACATACACTTTTCAAAGTGAGTATTTTAAGCTGAAGTTTGTATGTCTGTGTAAGAGAGAGACAGAAAATGGTGAACATATAAGAATACTTGTACAGTTTCATAATTTTCATTGTTGGAATCTTTCCAAATATGGCTGTGATCTAAAGAAAAATACTATCTTCATTAATTTATATGACATATATAGATGAACCTGTGACAGTTCAACATTGGGAATGTAGGCAAGGAATAGGAATTTTATAAGAGCACAACAGTTTGCTCAATGTTACAATCATCCTGCTTCCAGTGAAACTAAATGACATGTTAGCATGCTTTTGTTTGTTTCCACATGTCAATATTTTTCCTTTTTGCAAAATAGTAAGAGTGGAGAGAGATGGAAAAGAAAAAGAAGAGAAGGTGAATTGGTAAACTTCAGGAATCATTCAGAAGAATATCATTTGATTGGATCATAGGATAAATCAGGTTGGAAAGGTCTTCCAGTCCAATTTGTTGCTTAAAGGTCAGCTATTAGATCAGACAAGGTTACTCAGGGCTTTCCCAGTACCTTGGCTTTATATTTGGTTAGAATTTTAAATATATGAAGAGGACTTTTAAAGCTATCTGAATGGGCTAAGCCATTCTTACCTGGATTCTTTGGGTATCTTGAGGGAGTATCTTGAAATATGCTTATAATTTTTTACTAAACAGCTACTGCAGAGATTCAGAATTACTTTCAGATACATGTTTTGCTGTGCCTGCTTAACATCTGTCGTATTAACTGTCACAGATTTCTAGGAAAGATCTCTTTTCTTCCCTTTTCTCCCTTGTAGAGAAGGTTAGAATAGAAATGAAACAAGCAGAGTGCATAATTAGACACTCTTTCAGTTTATGTCAGCTTATTAAGGGTTTGATTCTTTCAGGATATGAAGTATATCATGTCTTGATGAAGTCACTTAAGTGAGGCACTACCTTTGGTGATAATGCTCCAGATACCACATGAAGTAGATCAGAGGTTAACAGAGTAATTTCACTTCATATTACAGAAAATCTGTTTGAAGATAGATGAAGTGTAGATATCAGATGATCTGAATAATTATGTGCAGGTTTTGTTGTTGTTTTTTTTTAAAGATGTTATAATGCTGACTATTTTTCTGTTACAAACTAAACAGCCTGGGCAGTACTCTGAGGATCCCATTTTGTTTGTCAGCCTCCTGGAAATAAAAATGAGTTATTAATCCAATTTTATTTGGAATTTATGACCTTCAATTTCCAAATGTCATCCACAAAGGGGGAAGAAAAAGTGAGAGAACTTAATTATATTTAATTAATATGTAGTAACATATTAATAATATATAGCATTAATAAATTGCATTATATTTCTTATTTTAAGATTTAAAATATATATTTATATAATGACAAAATACATAAAATAAATTAACTACTCACCAATTTTTGCCTGATTTTTAGGTTTTTTTTACAACCTTAACATACACAGTTCAGGTGCTCAGATTTTGAAGTCACATTGTGTCACTCTATGCTCAGAAAATACAAATGACAGAACTAGCTCACATAATTTACAACAGAGTAAGTATCTTGTAAACCTCCACCAGCTCTACTGCATGCAAAGTGTTTCATATCTTTGGAGAATGGAGACAGATTTGGCATTACTTCAGGTGTCCAGAAAACAGCGTCAAAAAGATGCCAGTATAACCATTGTTAATGAAAGAAAAGTTGTTTATTTTCACTACTTCAAGATATCCAAAAGTTAATAAATCTTATTTATAAACATACAGACCTTCAGCTACAGTCTGCTGCTAGCTGAAGTGCCTAAGACTTCATCAAATCACAGAATAATTTTGTCATTAGTCAAATCACAGTGCATCACAGTGAAATGCAACTGAACTAAATTCTTTAACTACATCATTTTTGACTGGATTGATCAGACTGGTGAACTGGTGCACTGTTTAATGCCAAATTGACAAGCAGGAACTGAAAATGATCACCTTGAGGTAAGAAAAATGATTGAGGATAATGCAGATCCTTTTCATTACTATGGAGTCAAGATTTTAAGCATCAACACCAAAACAAGAATCATTACCCTCCTTTTGCAGTTTTTGTAAATTTGTCGTGGCTGAGCTAAGGACACACAGAACACAATAGGTAACACCCAACATTATTATCCATTTTGCTTAATTGTTTGGTCTTACCTTTGGAACTGAGACCTCACAAATCAGCATAATATCATGCTAACAATATGTCCTGGTTTCAGCTGGGATAGAGTTAATTTGCTTTCTAATAGCTGGTATAGTGTTATGTTTTGAGTTCAGTTTGAGAAGAATGTTGATAACACACTGATGTTTTCAGTCATTGCCAAGTAGTGTTTATACTAAGTCAATGATTTTTCAGCTTGTCATGCTCAGCCAGCAAGAAGGCTGGAGGGGCACAAGAAGTCAGGAGGGGACACAGGCAGGGCAGCTGACCCAAACTGGCCAAAGCGGTATTCCATACCATGTGACATCATGTCCAGCATATAAAATGGAGGGAGTTGGCCTTGGAGGATCCCTGCTTGGGAACTAACTGGGCATCAGTCAGCAGGTGGTGAGCAATTGCATTGTGCATAATTTGTTTTGGATATTCCAATCCTATTATTATTATTATTACTATTATTATTATTGTTGTTGTTGTTGTTGTTGTTGTTGTAATTTTATTATTGTTATTATTATCATTATTAGTTTCTTTCCTTCTGTTCTATTAAACTAATCTTATGTCAATGCACAAGTTTTACCTTTTTCCTTCCGATTCTCTCCCCCATCCCACTGAGTGCAGGAGAGTGAATGAGCAGCTGCATGGTGCATAGTTGCTGGCTGGGGGTTAAACCAAGACACAATGTCAGGTGGCATTTTTAAATTATGTAAATGAACTGGGAACTTAATCAAGCTGAAAAAATTAATGGAAACTCTACATCTAGATCCTGATAATGGCTTTCAAGATCTTATCTTGACCATTTTTTTTATTGTTTACCTAATATAAGTATATAGAAGACTAGTGTCTCCTATATATGTGTATAACAAATTAAAATTATAATATACAATTATAATATAGTTATACAATATATAAAATATTATATTATATATTGTATAATGTATATGAATGTGTATATATCTATAAAGTTATGTTACTTATAGCACTTTCAATGATTGCTTTTGACAGTCATCACCACCTCATTCAAGAGCTTTACTATCTAGTAATTTCATGTCGTAACTTTTCAAAAGACTTTATTAAAAAAAAATTGAAATCACCCAGCTTTCATACCAATCTAGCCATTCTGTTTTAACTGCTGAGATTCATTTATTAAGACAATGAAAAGTAACTGCAACAAAATAGTTTCAAGCATTTTTTTTAATTTATTTTTATAACAACCTCTTTAAGAACTGCAGGTAACTCTAGCAGTATTTTTTTCACCAAAGTAAAAGTTTGAAGTATGATTTTATTTTTTCAGAATCCCTGAAAATCCCTTTAGTTATGATAATAAATTAAGAAATTGTACTGATACAAAAATCAAAATTGTTCAATGATGATTATTTTCTGAATATCCAATTTCTGAATAAGAGTAAAGATCATCTTCCATCCCTTTTGCCAACTTCTAGACATAGAAAAGGGTAATTAAATCACATCTAGCCTCCTATTAAATAATAGTAAGAGCAGCTTCACCGCCATCAAATGAAACACTGGGTGGGTTTTTTTTTAAGGAATACCAAAGCTCACCGTACTCAAAAATATCTTAGAGGCAAATTTCATAAACTTGACATGTGGTTAATTTACTTATTGCATAACTTGATGCAATATTTTCATTTTTCTAGCTCAAGGAGAAATCCATCAGGGGAGAATCAAAGGAATAAATACTGCTTTTTCAACTGGTGCTGCTGCAAATGTGAGGAAGCTCTCTGGGGGTAAGTTCAGATACAATACTATCTGAGCAAAATGAAAAGATGAGCCTACTGGGTTCCTTTGGGAAATATTTGAGGAGGCATTAAGTCAAAATATTTTGACATAATGATAGACAAACAGATTGTACAGGTAATCTGAAGAGTATTTATCCCTCAGTTGTAT
The DNA here is from genome assembly GCF_947461875.1 of Haliaeetus albicilla. Lineage (NCBI taxonomy): Eukaryota > Metazoa > Chordata > Aves > Accipitriformes > Accipitridae > Haliaeetus > Haliaeetus albicilla. The sequence goes on from NC_091516.1 coordinate 35,074,755, forward strand.
TGCTGGATTTTCCAATATTTGTGGCATTTGGTGGGGAGAGGAGGGAGGAAGATATTTGTGGAGAAGAGACAGGTAAGAAAAGAAAGACATTTGAACTGCAAACATGATGATACAACAGGAATGGTGGAAGTAGAAAAGTATAAGAGTATTTTTTTAGCTGTTTTAAATCTAAGAAGTAAAGAAAAATTACAGCCACTAGTAATCAAAACCTTTAATAACAAGTTCTAATATTCAAATTTGCTTTTTACAAAAACATAAAAATAGACATGACAATATTTCTTTTATTAAAGACACAGCTCTAAAATATACTTCTAAGCACTGACTTAGTGTTACCATTCCATTTGCAATATTTATTTATTTCATTATGGATCTAAGGGTTTTCACACAATGGGAGCTACAGTTCTAGCATATCAATCTCAGAATTGTTCTAGTGGTCAAAAACCTTCACCATGGGAAAATGACTGAAGTTAAAAAAAAAGTCCCTGAAGGACTGGAATGTATGGGCAGAAGCAATAGTGTCAGCTATGGTAATGAATTTCAGGCAGAAATTAATTTGTAATGTAATGAAATTCAGGCAGAATAGATCTATGAAAAAAAATCAGGAAAGGCAACTCTAATGAAAAATGTAATTTATTTGAAAAGAAATAATAATTTATCTTTTCCAAAAAAATTTCAAGAATGTAGTGAAAAAATAGATCTAATGCTGATAAGGAAGAGACTATAAATTTTTCACATTAGGGTAACTTTTAAATGCCTATATACATGTGGATTTTTATTTTTTCTTATGACAAAACTTTTTATTTTTTTCTGTAGAAGCAAAAGTTTTGAGAGTCCATGTGTTTACAATGCTATGGTCCAAAGTGATCAATAAATCACAACAGTGAAAATGCTAGTGCACCTACTGTAGCTAGATCTTCTTACTTTGATATCCAAACTTTTCATGAGAACTTCATTCCATAAAGTGGATTAAGGCAACCTAAACTATAAGTACGAACACAACTGAACATACAAAACCTTTAGTCTGCACACTATGCAGCACTAGGGCTTATATGTAATTGTTTTAATTATATTGTATTAAATGCCCCATGGGAGGGGCATACATCATACCATTATTTCAAAACATTGTTGAGCGTATAGTCAGGGTCTGGGTAGAAAGGAAGATTCTCAGCATTCTTACCAAAAATGGAAGTCTGATTTATTTCCTCCTATGAAGTAAAACTTGTTGTTATCAAGATCAGAGAGATAAATAAATCATCTCTCTTAAGAGCAGTGAGTTAAGTTAGGATCTCAGTACAGACCTACAGTGAAGAATGAGGAATAATTGGTCAATAATAAATAATGAAGAGCAAATGTAAGATATATGAACTCCACTGTACTGTTAATAATGAGGAGATACTCTTGAAATGTTAAAACCTCTTAATAAGTGAAGTTAATCTACAATGTCAAAGACAAAAAATCCTAGATAAACATTGACATTATTCTACCTTTATTTAAATAAATAAATAAATTTTAAATTAAGGAAATTATTGCTACTGACTGTTTAACTAAAAGAGTTAATTCTCTGTAATTCACCTAAGATATATTTGCAATATTCCAGAAAAGTTTTGTGGCTATTTACAACTCACATATGTTCTTGAGGACTGCAGTGTTAACTCCTCTCAGTAAATCAAAGGTACAATATTAAGATAAATCCAAGTAAGTAGATAGTAATTGCATCTTATTAATTACTATTCTGTATTTGCAACTCCATGTATTTCATAGACATTTCTACTGGAAAGGAAAAATTAGGCTAGTGAGGAAACGGTGGGTGACATTTTGCATTAAAGACTTAAGTTTGTATATAGACTAGAAACTTGACTTCAATGCCTGTTGAATCAAGGACAATCCTTGTCTGCTGAATGTACACTGTCCCTGATGAATCAGTTCTCTCAGAATGGTTGTGTCACTGCAAAAGGAACTAAACAGAAGTGCTTACAAATGCCTTAGCGCTTCATATATAGCAATTCCAGAGAAATCTTGCCATTTGTCAGTGGAAAAGGAAGTTTCTATTCAGGATTATGAGAAAAGGCTTTATGAGCGTGTGACATCTGTTCTGATGCTGAACCCTGAAAATCCTGAAACAGCAGTTCAAATGTGTGTTGTTTTGTCCTGTGAAGTTTTGTGTCCAAGGATCATGATACTGAAACACAATAGTGAAAACACTTCTTAATTCTAGCAAAACTTCTTGGAAATAATTCTGTGACTGCATATGAGTCCAGAATGCTGGAACAGTTAATTATATTTTGGGTACTAGATACAATGGCTCAAACACAGACATAACTATGTACATGTAGAAAATAAGCTATCTTATAGGAGGGATGGACTGCTGTTTCCACCATCACTGAAAAAAACATACAAAAATAAGGAGCCTAACTTACAGTCTCTAATCAGGTGGGATGAACCCTACCTAGGAACAGAAGAAAGCCATATCTGCTTCTAGAATTTGTGCCCCAGAGAATGGAGATACCTTAATTTCTCAAGAAAGTGAAAAGCAGAATTTTAGGTAGGAAAGCTACATGTTCTATCTAGGTTTTTTTCATCAGAAATGAACAGATAGATTTATTTTAATGTTTTCCTCCACTCCCAGCCTCAGAGTAAGACAGTTGTCTGGCATAGAAAATTATAGACAAAATAACTCAAGTTTGGTAGATGTAGCCTTAGCATAGACACGAGTTTTCTAATGGAACCTCATTTACAGCTCACACTTCAAACATGATCTGTGTTTTACAAAAACCCACAAAAGCCTAAATAATTTTGCCTAGGTTACACATTATACTGCAGCATATGATCTGAGAAAATAAACAAGAAGTATCAGAGGTTTCCCAGTAGAATTCTAGGGACACACTGATCCTATGATATAAGGTGCAAACAAAATCAAAGGCAGGCCACAAAGAGAAAACATGATATAAAATACAGTGCAGAACAGTTTCCATCTTGACTGCAGCTGAAGAATAGCTGTTGTTTCACAGTATATCACTTTTATTGTAGAACTCTCTCACTTTCTAGCACATCTCTGAGGAATATCTTGAACAAGTACTCAAGTAAATCAACAAAAATGAACTATAACTCAATAAAAGTGCCTTTTACAGATTTACAATTATTTCCATAACATTTAAGTCATTGCCCTCATTGCAATTGTATCTGTCAGGAGCCCAATTAATCCATATATTGAAATCATCACTCTTCGGTACACCTGACCCAGGATAGAGATGTTAAACCTGTGTATGAATTGAGATACTCAAGAGAGCAAGAAATGGGAAAAGGAGCTTTTCATTTCTAGGTGACTAGTTTAAATTCATTCCAGCTCAGCAGTGACTGAATGTCCCTATCTAAAGACTGCCTGATGACCTATGTGAAAGATTTTGTCCATTTTATTCCAGGTCCTAGTGGAAAGATCCAGCATTCTTTACACTGCAAAAGAGTTTGGCAATATTCCTTGTGTTTTGAGTGTCACCAGCTTTCATCTCAGATTGGAAACTGCAATACAATGTCCTCTGATGGAAATGATTCTTCTAGGTTAAGAATGATGAGTTCTGCTAGAATGAAACTAGATTCTCTAGTCTGTGCCTCTCTTGCAACAAAGTTAGTAAAAAACGAATCGTTCCTTTTACTGAATACACAGTATTTTGCAAATTTATGCTCTTACACTACTTATAAGATCTTGGTGACAATACTGCTAAAGTTACCAATCTTCAAAGAAAAAATTTAACTTAAAAATCTAGAGTGGGACACAGAAGATATGCTGTAGATTTCTATTTCAGTTTTCATCCAACTTATGTACAATGGGAATAATGTAATACTTATTTTTTCCAGATTAATTTTCTTTGCTTTATGTAAATATGAAATATGCAGATAAGAAACCCTTTCTTAAATATATTAATACTTCTTTTTAAAAAACCATTAATAGTATTTTTTTCTTCCTTTTAGGTTAGTGAAGTTCAGTTAAATAAAACCTACAAATTTTACAGAAAAAGTATCTCACTTAGGGTAATTCTCTGCCATTTTTAAATAAAATTAAAATAAACTGTAGAAACCTGGAAATAATATGTGTCGTCTTTTTTTTTTTTTTTAAATCTAAACTTCGCTAAGATAAGTTAGTCAACTCGGACAAGAACTTTGCTATTGTTCCATCCAAAACAAGCACATTTTTCAGGTTAAAAGTGTGTTCTGCTTCACTATTTAATTGAAAAACACTCCCTTCTCTATTCAGCATATTTACTATATTGGAAGACTATCACAGCCTCCTCACTGACACCTTATTATTGTTTACAGAAGTTGCATCCTAAGAACCACTTCCATTACAGCTTTGGACTCAAGTTTTGATCACTTTGTTTTAGAATATTTTTATATTTCATTCTTCATGTCAGTACACAGCAGATGCATATTATTAAGCATATTATCGAGAGAAACTTATTTTAGTTAATATCAATAGAAAGATCTCTTTAGCTAATATCAAGAACATCTTTGATATTATGATCCTGTTGAAGGGACTTTGGCTATATTGTGATCAGCTCAAGTTTAGTTTCAATTTCCCTCATATCAGAGTGCCTGAACTAAATACCTTTATCATCCCACAGATACTAAATTTTTTCATTCTGCTTTTTAATCTTTTTTCTCCTAAGTGAGTTTCAGGATTTGGTAAAAATGATCTTGGTTTATAAGACAGCAGAAGTAGAAATATATGACACCCCACAGTATCAGTTATCCAGTACTGTTATAAAAAGTAATAAATACAGCTTAAATGTTAACCTGATCAAAAGAAATTTAAGTGGCTCATAAAGCTCTTGAACAGTGGAATGTTGTTTATAGCAAAACTTTCCATATGCCCTTCTCATATATAATACCTTTTTCTTTCCATGGATGTCTTTTGAGAATTAAAATGGTTTTACTAAAAAGAGTTTTACTGCAGTTCCTTTTTAAATAGCACTCTGTAGGATGGTGTATTTATGCAGTAATTTGGTACTCCTGACAATTTATTATCAGGAATTAAGTCAAATAATTTACATCACCTTCCAAGAGCATAACAGTAATATAATGGTAATTTCTTCCCTCCCCCTCCTGAATTCTACATTATGAGGCATTAAATCTGCTAAGGAGGCAGTGGGCTGATTTGTAGAAGGTGTTCAGAAGAAGAGGATTATGACTTCAAGAATGTGAATGCAACTGGGATCGAAATCTTTTCTAATGGGAGACTTCTATTTTTCTCTCATTCTTAATGGGACAAGACAAAGCCTTTTAATTTCACTGTCAAATCTAAAATACTGCTACATGAAATAGAAACAGTTGCTTTTAATGAAATCACATAATATTATACACATAATTTCTGGATGTTCATTAACTGAATCTGTTTAAAGGAGATAAGAGAATTCAAGAACTGACCCTAAAAGTTGTATACATTCATCTGAGAATCAGAGGTCATACTGGTGCTGATCAGGGCTGACCATGATTATGTCAAAGTATAGTAAATTTAAATGATGTTGAAACTATGGTAATACCCACAATAAACCCTAATTTTAAAATAAATAAAATAATATTATAATAAATAAATAATAATAAATAAAAATAATAAATAATTTTAAAATAAATAGAAGTTTCATTTCAACAGACCAGCCTACTGTCCACTGTTTTTTACTTTGTGACATTGTGCACAGAAATGACAGGTAATGCAGGTAATTCAGAAGGCTACTAGTTTGTTCCCAACATGACAGCAATTTCTGTGAATAAATGATTTCCCAGAAATCCGTGATATCTGACAGTCAAGAAGCTGAGCCCATTAGAGTGCCAGGCAAAACAGAACTAGGTGCTGATTGCTGCAGTCCTGTCCTGCTCCAACAACACTGCTCTGACTTTTGTTTTTTATTTATGAATAGCAAAGACATAACGGAAATTAATACCTACTGATCCAAAGTCATCACTGACAAAATATTGAAGCTGATAGTTACCTCAGGAATTATTAATTATTTTTTTTAAGCAGCTCAGAGAAAATACTCAAATTTCTTTTAAGATTCCAAAAATGTTTAGAACTGTATATATTTGCTAATGGAATCATTGCTGATGGTACAACATACGTTCCTTGCAAGAATGCTAAAAAAGAGACAATGACATTAAATGCAAATGTTTCATATGAACTGAATTTAAATGTTTAAATACTGAAAATGTTTCTAGGCATGCAAACTATTTACTTCAATGAAATTTAACAGCTGGAAATATCTTATAGCTGTTTTAAGGACCAGATAATTTTCTTTATTTTTTAACAGTTACAAAATGTCTTTCTATTGGTGAGCCTGAAAAGGTTATATTTCTTTTTAGTGAAATGTTTCTTCAGGAAAAAATTCCTCTCCATATAAGGTTACTAGTTCTTTGTTGATTTGACCTTGCATCATATATAAGATATGAATAAAATTATTTTTGTAAACTGTTTTTTTTTTTCAAATATTTCACTTATTGAAGTTAATCTAATTTTTTTCATTACAAATTACTGAGTTTTAATGTATTTGAGATCAGTAGATTCAATGTATTTATCTAGCCTGAAATGTATTCTAGTATCAGAACTACTCTTACAGAGAAATAGTTTCATATCAAAGAGGTTTTGAGCTCTTCACAGAAATTGATCATTTTCTTTCCTGGTGATCTTTAGTGCAAGTAAAAGAACAAATTAATAGCTTGGAAGTAAATCAAATTCTCAGCCTGCCCCAAGCATGGCATAAACTTTATTAGACTAAATACTTTTTTTCTGGAACTTGTTAATGTATTTAACATATAAAAGACATTGTACACACATATATAAATACTATCTGGGTGTTAATTGAATTTTAGCCTTTGTTTAATTGTTCCAAAATGTAATTTCTGAAATCAGTCATACCTATTATGTTCTTCCATTCAAGATTTTATATCTTAGACTTTATAGGACCAGTAAGCTAAATATACTGAAGAAAGCCAAGCTAGATTGAATCTCACTTCTACAGAAATCCAAGCAGTTTTCTATGACTTAAATAAATGTGCTTGACTCACAGTTCCCAAGAAACATGCAAACAGAGAATCCCGACTCAAACAAATAGGGTTGTTTTGTGGGTTTTTTTTCCTCTTTCATCTCTGTTCTCCCTGGAAATCATAGGAAGATAACAGATGAGTGAAAATGTCTTTTAAGTTTCCATTTTTATTTTTTGCCAGAGATATACATAGCAAAAATTGGTTTTCCTTTTTTTCCCCTTCCAATGTCCTGATGAAATCCCACTACTTTGATTATTTACATTATATCTCAGCTGATATACTATACTCATTTTAATCTCCTTAAAAGGATTTTGACACCAAAAGAATGACTACCACATTCTAATTTTAGGGTGAGAGCATTTTAAAGGCAATAAAATGATGCACAATAAGTGTTTCCACACCATGAAAAATCACAAAATCACAATTTGTAATTGCATTGAATCTTGTGATGTTTATAAGTGCTAAATACGCTGAAATACAGTAATAGAATATGTGTTGGTGTGATGCTATATATATTGATATATAATAATGGCAACAGACCATTAGTGCAAGAACTAAAAAAACTCCACAGTTTTTAAACATAAATCACAATTCATCAGAGATACTTCATGTCAAAATAACGTCCAAAGCAAGTTTTACAGTAACAAAACCAAAAATTTCAAAAGACTTCTGGGGAAAAAAAAAATCCTGATAAATCCATTACAAAACAGGCCCTGTAAATAAGTCCACCCTGTACAAAGGACTTACAACTGTAGGTTATTCAAGCTACCTTTAGGAAACCAAACAGATTAGCCAGAGCTAAATTCTATCCCACAGCACTGATAAACAAGTCTGCAGTCTGAAAAAACCATATAGCTACAAAAACAATGACGTGGGTTTTTTTAAGAAGACTATTTCATATTACTAAGTAGAGCTTTCTCCCCTCTTACTCTATTTTCTGTATACCTCAAACTGTGAGTTCTTCTATAGTTGAGATCAGGACAAAGGAATTATCATTAACAGAAAAGACTAGCCATCTATTGAATGTATTCTAAAGGTAAGCTTATAAGTGTCTCAGGGGTGACATAAGGCTCTCTGGTATTCTAGATTAAGGTATTACTTTCCCAGCTGAGAAATCAATGTATACCTTGAGCCATAAAGGCCCTGTGACCCTTCTAATTGTATGCTAGTTAATGACACCAAAAGTGCATTATTTCATAGCATAAATAGCATTTTGTCAATGCACTCGCGATTTCTATTTTCATTAAAATTCCATCTGAATAATTTCTGAAAGCCTTTGAGTTCTGCTCAGGGTATGACCATTGTCCATTTGGCCATTTGAGCAGATGTAGTATCAATCATTTCATGCCATGCCTCCATTGCCAGTCTGGAGTTTTAAACATGTGCAATGGCAGGTGAAGGGGAGGAAGAAAAGATGGTTGTTTTGTTTGTGTTTTGTGACTTTGCATGTGAAGAAATACCATATCACTAAGTTATTCATCGTGATGGCAATTTACACAAGGCTGGGCAATACTTGCCATACTTTGAGTCAGGACTGCAAAAAGGAAGGTTTGGCATGACATCTTGACCTTGTGAATGCTGATGAAAATGTATTTATTAGTTTCAATGGTGATAGAATACTATGCTTACAGGCAGCAATTTGAAAAAGCTGTATTCTTTCAGGCAGTTCCTCTAGTGGAAATCTGATGAAGAAATACCATGAATAAAAGAAGTTCCAGGTGATTTGATTCATATGGCATAGTCAGGAACAGGTAGATTCTGATATTAAGTTACTTTAATTAATTGGTCTATGAAATCCAATGGAATCTAACAAGATCAGTCAATTTAAAGAATAGAAAGACAGGTTATGGAAGGATGTAATAAGAAATAGTCTAAATCAACGTCTAATGTATCCATTTATTTTTACTCTTCCTGATACATAAATCCATTACTGTGTCCCACACGTAGTTCCACTAGAAATCCAAAAGAGAAATCAGTGTGTGAGAATGCTCACTATGAAACTAACATATGTAGTTCCACTGAAACCGGGAGAAAAGACTGTGGAGGAAGTGTATGGTTCTAAGTTTGACAGCAATAATTTTTTTTCTATCAAACTGACATTGATGTCCAGGGATGAATGGACCATTAAGCTACATTTATGTTTCAAAACAGCTCTGAAAACAAATATGATGTAACTGATATTGGGTGAGAGAGGGTGAAAGAATGTTTGGGGTTTTTTTCAGTTTTGAAGTTGATTGCCAAAATGATCTTCTCTGAAGAGGCTCAAGATTAGCTTGGGCATGACTGATTTCTCTGCTTTGCTCAACAGTAAATCCAAAATTATTGATAGAGAGAACTGATCGGTGCTCAGGAATTGCCTAAACCAAAGATAACATATCCAGTTTATCTGAGCTCATTGTAATCTCTAGCAGCTTGTTTTATAATTTACTGTGAAGTCAAAAACATGTTTGGAAAACAAATTTAAGCCTGACTTTGACTTAATTAAGTAATAAAAAATAGACTAAATTCTGCAGTTGTGAAGGATTTTTTTAGTGTTGATTCCACTTGGATTAAGATTAGATAATGTAAATAAATACAATTTTCCTACTGTCCTGGTTTCAGCGTGGATAGAGTTAACTTTCTTTATAGTAGCTGGTATAGTGTTACTTTTTGGATTTAGCATGAAAATAATGTTGATAACACACTGACATTTATAGCTGTTGCTAAGTATATACTAAATCAAGGATTTTCAGCTTCTTATGCCCAGGCAGCAAGAAGGCTGGAGGGCCAAAGAAACTGTGAAGGGACACAGCCAGGACAGTTGACCCAAACTGGCCAAAGGAATATTCATACTATGTGATGTCATGTCCAGTATATAAACTGGGGGGAGGTGGCCGAGGGGGCAGATCGCTGCTTGGGGACTAACTGGGCATTGGTTGGCGAGTGGCGAGCAATTGCATTGTGCATCCCTTGTTTTGTATATTCCAATTTATTATTATTATCATTATCATCATCATCATTATTTTCTTCCTTTCTGTCCTATTAAACTGTCTTTACTTCAACCCATGATTTTTAGTTTTCGATTCACTCCCTCATCCCACTGGGCTTGGGGGAGTGACCAAGCGGCTGCGTGGTGTTTAGTTGCTGGCTGGGGTTAAACCATGACAGCTACATACATTCCATGACTCATTGGAATTTCCCACTAGCTGAATTGTACATTATTCCATACTTGTGTTATCTATTTGATACAACACCTCTTGATTGTCTGGTTTTGGATTATCCAATTTAACTGCAACTGAAGAGTGCTGTTGATACTGGGTCACCCAGGCTGGTTCTACCAAAGCCAGCTCAAGTCTGGAATGTTAAGAACCACCATAGGTACATGTGCAACCAGTACCACTGCTGACTTTTCCTTTTCCTTACATCATCAATGAATGTTTTTACAGCCAAGTTTACATAAGTTTAATCTTGTCTGTATCTTTGTTTTAACTATGATACCATGGATCACCAATTTACCCTAGAAGGATTCAGTGTAATTTTTATTCATTTATAAACATGTAATTTACAAATATTAATTTTGTTCTGAACATCTACTACAGCTTTATTACAATGGACATTCAGTGCAGAAATCTAACATTGTGAAATTGTATTCATTTTATCTCCATTTAATTATATTACACTATTTGTCTATTTTCTTTTTGCTGCATTGACACCTATCAAGCAATTTTCCATTTAAGTATTTAATATACAATTTTAAGTAGCTAAAATTCTAACTCTAAGTTAGCATGCTTTGTTTCACTCCTGCCAGTACTGAAACTATTTTTTTGGCAGAAAAAAAAATGCAGTATATGTTCTATATTTTTATCTATGAATAAAATTCCTTTTTCATGTTTAAACTAGGAAATGTAATAACTAATAAAATGTTGACTAGACTTTTCACCAAAGATGATAAGGCAGCTTTATAATCCTATACCCTAACTCCACAAATACAATTTTTGTCTATGATGTTATCAATTACTTATAGTGAGCAGAGAGAAAGAAAAGCTCCAAAAAATAACAGATGGAAGCCTAGCAGTGATAATTTCACTTTTCATTAAATATGGAAGTGTCTTCAGAGGGGTTATACATTATTAGAAAGAGAGGATGTTACAGAATGTAATTTTTTCAGAAGAAACAAGATAGAACAATTACATACCATCACAAAATTTTATTCTTGGAGAAAAGTATAATGTTCTGAACATATCCACTGCTATAACTTGCTGATATTAGAATGATAAAAAATTTTTTATCATGTCAAACAATGTTATTTAAACTCTGCTAATGAATACATACAAGCAATGACAGGACCTGGAAATAAGCAGTCTTTCCAAGGCAAGTACTACACCTTCTCCAGCACAATGGGACACTGGTCTACGTAAGACAATATAATTTCTTCTGTAAAGCAGGAAATAGTTATCAATGAATGTGCCTTCATGCAAGTCAGGCAAAATTTATATTTTTACATTTAGCTCCAGTGTCCTCAGGGGCTTGATTTGAAGTAACAAACCAAAAATTTTGTAGTATGTGTAAATTCCTTTTTTTATTAGCAATATTAAAGATCCCTTACTGCTCATGGCGCAAAGTCTGATGTCCATGTTATACATCCAGTACATGGTAGGAGCAAATTGGAAATATTATGGGATTACTTACAACATTATGAGCAGAAAGATGTCCTACAAAGAAACTCAACCTCTACCAAAGTATTTAGATTTACATAATATCATGTCAATCAGTTTCAGAACAGCTCTTGTTTTGTTGTTTATTGTTTATTGATAGCTACACCCCCTCAATAACATATTACCTACCTCGCAGAAAAATCATAGTTCTATTTATTTTGTTGAGAGTTTGAAACATGTCTAATTTTTAAATACTTTCATTTCCAGTTGAAACTACTTATTTATTTATAATGACACAAATCATGTTGAAATCTGTACTTCTTTTCTCACACACGTTCTTCCCCATATTGCTATCAGAAACAGTTCTTAATCAGTCAGTGACATGAAAGAAGAAATCCTTTCCATCTAATTGACTACACAGGACTAACTAACATGACACAGGTTTATGCAGCACTGGATTCAATTATTTTTAACTCAATGGCAACTAGCCACCCCCCCTGATGCCCAAAAAACTGTAAGAGGCCACACAGTTTGCATCTGAATAGTGCTTAGAATACACAACTTTTCTGCCTGTTTGTGGTAAGGAACAGAAAAAAAAATTGAAAAAGAAAACTGTTTCATAATGAAGTGTATTTGTAATAAATACCTTCTTAACAGATGTGCCATATTATCCTTCCTGTGGCATGTTTGCAGCACCAACCACAGCCAGTTTCTGGTTTCTGTTTTCCAGTGAGTTCCTTCTCTGAGTAATTACCTGTTCGGTTCAAAAATACGTTGGCCTTTTTGTAAGGCTAGGACTATAACTCTGCCATTATTCAGACAATCTTCCTAAAGGTAAGTGGACAATCAACTACAAAGGCAAGTGTTGGAGTTAAATGGGATATTTACGTGATTGATGACAAGCACAATGTTGGATGATAATTCTTGCAAGTGGTGTGTCACAGCTTCTTTTTTGTAGTGTATTTTACCAAATCCAAAGTATTACTATTGTCTATATAGTAGAAAGCAAAATAGAAAAAGAAAGATTTAGCAAAATGTACCCAGATTCAAAATTGTATGTAACATCAGGGGTATCTGAATATGTTAATGTTCAGGGAAGGAAATGCATGTAACCTCATATTTCAATATTACCCTACTAAGACTGTCAAAAGGTACAAAATTCACAAATATATAAACTAAAGGAAGGTAACAAATTTTCTTCAGCTTCCTGAGAATGTAGATATTCTAGTCTGCATTGTCAGGTTTTCCTAAACCACTGGGAGAATGAGAGAGAGAGAGAGGGAGAAAAGGAGGGATGGAGGGACGGAAGGAAGGAGGGAAGGGGAGAGAGAGGGAGAGAGAGAGAATTTATTCCTTGAAAAAGCCAAGCTTGACAATAGTTCATAAAATGAACTTTGACTTTAGAAACATGAACATTGCTGTATCCTTCTTAACTTATCAGTTTATGTCTTCACATTTTCAATAAGTTTTGTAACAGGATTCAGTCTTGAGCATCCAGTTAACCTGCACAAGTGTCTTAAAAGTTATTAGCTACCCACCATCTGTGCACATAAATGCCAGACAATGATATCTTCCAATTACTGACTGAATTTTGAGGGGAAAAAAAGATGTAATAAGTATTGTATTGTTCATCCTCCTGGGGGAAGAAATTGCACCTGCAATGGGAAAAAGTACTGACATAACACATAATGAAAGAGAGAAAAAAAAAGGAAGTTCTCAAAGTTGTATTAATAGTCATAACAGCCACGTATCTTCCTGCCCGCTTGTATCCTGTGAAAAAAACCCATCACTTAAGCATATTACATAAGTAAGTGACCCTTTATGGCCTTCTATTTTCACCTCAGGACCTGTACACAATCTATAAGTGTCTTAATGATTTGAAGAGACTAAACACAGACGTGAGGTGTTCTAAGCAGCACATTTGCTCTTTGAGATACAGACTGTCAGAAGGATTTGTCAGGTAATATTAAGTATGTCCCAAAAAACACAAGTAGAAGAAAACATTTTTGTAAAAAACAAATCAAGAACAAATATTTTGCACTGTCTCTAAAACAAAAAGGTGAAAATATTTCTGTTGATCACTATAAAAAAAGAAAAAATTATTCTGAGCTATGTTCAGGTGCTGTTATTTCTCATTTGTATGTTCTATATTTTTATACCTAACTAAATCCTGGTTTTATAAAGAATATCAAGGAAACATAGTTTGATTATGATATCTACCATAGCCAATTTACTTGTACAACAGTAAAAATTTTGGCTTACACAGTGTAAAAACCCTCTTTTTGAGATTTTTTTTGAGACATTTGCTCAATATTGGAGTGTACTGGTTTTATACAGTGTAAGTAATTTATTGTATCTAATCAAAGTATTCAACATGTTTGTTGTCAGTAAGAGAAAAACATACCTTCTGCCATTTTTTCTTTTAATAACAGTGCTATGATTTTCATATCCATGTTACATTTGAAATGTAATGAATGCCTGTTTTCTCTATTAATAATTTCTGTGTTTCAGTTATTATAGTATTATGTTATCTGTTGCATGAGTAACATAATAAAGGAAAACAACCACCACAATACATTTACAGTGCATTTACATATAGATTAAAAACAATTTAGCCTTTTCAAAATATGTGTAACATGTATTTATTCACAGCTAAATACTTTCACCTAGCAGAAAATTTAGCAAGACTATAAAGCTTAACTGAACAAGTGACCTATGCGCTGTTTCAGGGAACTTTTCATTATAAACTGTTTCTGAAAGCCATTAGGATCCTGACCTAAGCAAATTCATTATTTCACTACCTTTTCAAACGATAAAATATAGCAGCTTGTGACAACTGGAATTAAAAGTTCCATATTTGCTGTCTTTAGCTCTTTCTTCTTGCCAAATTATATTCATGGAGAGTTCAATATTTACTTCTATTTAGTCTGTGCAAGCAGATGAGATCTTTTTCTTCCTTAAATCCTCTGTACAATAAATAAGTTAAAATTTCTATAATACAAACTACACAGAATAACACTTTAAATACTTCCTCTTCCAAAGAAATCTGATTTGTTTTGTAGATATCAGAATAAAATAATGCCACGCAATGTTTTTGTTCTAACCCCAGAAAGGGATGAGCAGGAGAAATAATTACAGTTTGGTAGGATCTATTATCTGCAAAGGCCTTCATTACTTACTTTTCTTCAAACTTTCTCTCTTGTTCATAATGATTTCAAGGAGAAATATAGAAATAAAAACCTCTGTTGCTATAGAACATTTTTGAATTAGCACATGATCTAACAAAAATTACCTAGGTACTAGACTGTTGTGGCTGATATAGCTGTTTAACTGTGCTGGTGTTTACTCAGTTTATAGTCCCAGTTTGCAAACACTTAGGCAATCGTAAACACTCTGCTGACTTGAGTTTATATATTAATTTAATGTGAACAATATTATTAACATCAAGACCTCCTGAGTCAGAAAGGCAAGTCACAAGCAGCCATGCCATATCATTTCCACCACAGTAATCCTCATGAAAAAATCCCTGATATGTTTAAATCTTTCTTTGAAAGAGAAAGGCCTTCATCTCAGCTTACATTGCTATAAAAAAAGAAAGGAAACTGCTCCCAGAGGAAGGTATGTAGGTGATCACTTCATGCAAAATTATCTCAAGAAATTAAATCACACCCCATAGAGGAACCTGCAGAAACTTTGTAAAAAGTGCAACCATAGATCTGAATAAGATCATAAAAAACCAACTGAAATAGAAAGGAGTTCATAAATTCCTGTAAATACAGTAATGAAAAAACCCCAAACAACTAGATAGAAGAATATTTAATAATTTATTTCCTGCATTGACAAATAATAGATTAGCTGATGTCCAAATAAAATGCTTAAGTGTGCAGACAAAATACAAACAAGTGCAGCTGAAAGTTTTATTACTATGATGAAGTTCTAACTGTGTACCTAATTGTATCCTTGTGTATGTAAATATGAAGTTCTCCCCATAATTACTAATGGTCTTGAATGGCTTATGGGACTGTAGGGTGTAAATAACCTCACATCCCAATAAACCTAACCAAACTCCTAATGTGAAGTATGTATCATAGCCCAAACCATATTTTATGCTGCTATAAAAATAAGTAAAAGAAGCTGTATCAGCATTTAAGTCCCAAAGTCATCTGACAGAATGAGAAAGATAGTACTGAATTGGATGGCCTTTACATTAGGCCTTACCTACTAGGAAAATAGGACAAAAAAAAAAAAAAAAGAAAAAAAAAAAGAAGAAAAAAGGAAAAAAAGGAAATAGAGTGAGAGAAGAAAAATATATCATAAAAGGCATTGCTATCTTTTTTTTTTAGGACCACTGTAAAGTCCATGTAAGACTAATAGAAATGAAAGATATACATAGAGATATTAGCTGAAAACCTATTGCTGGAGCCTGATCAAACTCATCCAGATCCTTTTTTTTCTGATTTTTATAAAAAAAAAATATATATATGACTTTTTATTAACTTTTTCTTAGCCAACTTTGAGGGTTTTTTGTTCCCTCCCCCAGATATTTTATCTTAAACAGATATTATCTCCTTTTATTTTGTACACTTTGACACTTTTACAGATAGTGAACAGAAGGTGTCCTCAGCTTTTCTTGCTAGACTAAATAAACCAAAATGTTTTTGCCTTCTCTCAAATTATAGGCTCTCCATTTATTTGATGATATACATAGCCCTTCTCTACCTGTTCCAGTTTGCACTCTTCTGTAACATAACTAGGATAACATTAAACATACTAAGTAGAGTTTTACTCATGACTCCTACCAAGCACTTCTCTTTCCATTCCAAAATTTTACCACATACACATATAAGCTCTATTGCCTTTTTCAGAACCATGTTAGTAGCTCACAGCATCTTCCAGGTAAGAAATGCAAGCCTTGAGGTTCTTCTAAATGACAAGCTCTCTGCTGCTACTGATTGGTGCTTCACTCTTATGGCCCCAATACTCAGTGTTATCCAGTTTTGTTTATAAGCTACTCTGTTTTTTCTGTGTGGACAAGACAAATTAAATAACATCAAATTTAATTAATACACTTCTAGATTTTTTTCTGCCGATGTCAATTACAAACTATTAAGTAACTATTGTATCAAGACCAACCCTCAAAAAAGGTTTGAGCTAACCTGTAACTTCCTCCTTATTTTCTTCTGCCACAAGTCAGAGAAAGAAATTCCTTTAGTCAGGTTCTTGAATTAATTTGAATTAATTCAGACCTTCTCCTGCTGACTAATGAGTTGTGAAAACATAAGAAAGGTAAAAAGAAAGTATTTTTTATTTATCATTGCTTTGTTAGATAGAGCTACAATTTATTCTGCAATATAGAACAGAAATATATATAATGAAACAAATAAATTTTGGTGACAGCATAGATAAATAGAGTGTGCTTACCTATATGTGATGAAGAATTTGCAAATGAGAATATAGATCTGCAATCAATCTCCTGTTCACTTTATCTGACTTTCATTTTCTTATGATGGAGGAAAATACCATACTTGTATTCCCGTGAATAGGAATTCCATAAAAAAATAAACCCTTTGTTAGCATTTGTTGGAATGAAGAAAGGCTAGTCTTGATAATAATGTTTCCAAGAAAAAAACGTACTCTGAAAGAAGTGTACTACTACCAACTACCCCAAATAGGTATGAGAAACAAATGACCTCCAATGACTAAGGATTTCAAGGATTTAACTGAATTCTGACCATGAGCAAGGAATACAGAACTGTATCACATTAGCACATCCTCATGTAAAGGTTGCATTTGCCAAAGTAAGCCAAGGTGACTAGTGCATAAGCTGTCTACAGTGTAATGAGCTAATGAGGTCAAGAAAATGGTACATGACCTGCAGTGCTGAAATTAAAAAAGCAACAGAGAAGCACTTACTGAGTATAATGTGACTCAGTCCAGTAGAGTAGGAAGAGATATGGACATGGACAGGATACATACAAGGATAACACTGGATTTTGAACAGACAATTGGTAAAGCAAGAAATGCAGCTGTCAAAGACATTTTTCTTGCCACAGAAAGTGAATTTTTATTTCCTGGCTTAAATGATACCTCTGACCTATCCATTTCACTACCTTGATGGTGTTCTCCATTGAAACACTTGTTCACCACTTGCCACATCTGGGCAGCTCTAAAAAACTGGCACTGAAGGGTACTACTAACAGCTTTGCCTATTTTACTACATGCTATGGTTTGTTGAACAAGAAAGAGAGTGAAGAAATAGCTATGTTGCTTCGCTGTGTCCCAGGAGTGGAATGTGCTCTGACGGTTTAGGCCATCAGATCTGTAAACAGTCTACATATTTTCTTTGCTAGAGATTTGTAGCACAGAAGGATGTAGCTTTATATATGGACTTCTACAAGTCTATTAGTTTACTCATTAATTTTTTCACATCATAAAAGTGTTAAATTAAAGCTAGGTGGAATACTATGAAGCAAGAAATACAGATTAACATAACCAGAGAATTAGTATTCTTTTAATCCAAAAAGTATTAAAAAAGGAAAGGAAAAATACAATCTGCATGACTCTCATTCTATGAAGATTCAAGAACTAAAAGATGTATGAGGAACAAATTAAAATATTTGCATAGATGGAAAAAGACAAGACTCAGTGGGATGTAATAAAAATCTGTAAATATGCTCAAGACAACACTGTTATTCATGGAAATACTGGAAATTATTCATGGTCTCAAAACAAAGAAATAAAATTTTGTTGAAGTTAAGGGAAGAAAAGGTTCAAATCCACATATGGAAAGTAGTTACTAAATGACACACATAAACAGAAAACTAATGATGGTGGTGAAACACCCCTAAGAAACAAATAAAAAGTGTGGATTAGTGATTTGAGACCACTTGGTCTAACGTTTTTGGAATTCCAGAAAGAGAATCATAGTTTCAGTTTACTTCTAGCCTGTGGAAAACTTCTTACTCACCACAATGGGGGGTTAAAAAAAAAAAATTAGTTTTCATAGGAGTGTAATTCCAACAGATTTCAAGGGGTCTCATACTCCCACATCACTTAGCTCTTCTTCATTCCATTTGTAGTATGATTTCACTGAGATATTCTTATATTCAAGGGTTTGAAGAATTATTTTCTTTTTACATTTCTTTTGTAATTTAGGTTAAGTTCCTCAGAAGAAACAGAAATTAACTGAAGTTGTTTCTTTGGTTTAGTTTAAAAAAATAGTACTAAAACACTAATTAAAAAGGAAATTTTTGCAAAGTCTCACAGCTAAATGTCAAGAATCATACAGTATGAATAATTTTGATTTCCTACTGGATTTGAAGATTTATCATAATAAAATGGATATATCCTAACCTTGCATAAATAAGACAATATGGAGCCCCTCATCTTCAGCAAAGATGACAAAACAATAAACTTGCGTCCTTTTTATCTCCTGTTATTCACAACAGCTCACTGTTCTGGCTTTCATAAAGTGTTAATAAATCTGACTCAAATGGCTCGAATGTAAAACATTTTCAAAATGCAAAAAAGCACATAATTTGGGGGTTTTTTTTGTTCTCTACTTCAGAATTGCATGTTTCAGTTCAAGTCAGATATTTCTCAAAAAGACGGAAAGTAAAATGTAAACCTTTTTAAGCATACATTTATTTACCAAAATCATAATCTTGTTTCTGCATAGAAGTTGATAAGCAAGTTCTTTTTCTTTGACACTGTTTTGAGCAAATTTTTCAATTCAACATGTTTTTAAAAATAATATGGAGATGTTCCTAATAGTAAGATAGGAAAATTTTTGTTACTGTGAGTGAACCGAAAGCAAATTGCTGAACAAATGTCAAGCTATGACAGGTCTTCTTGTAATTTTTAAGATGCCTTAAACATCCATCTTACTGTTAATATGCTTATCTCACAGCTACATACCATCAGTTTTACGTGGTGATTATCGGTCTTGGAAAAAAATGCCCATGGATTTCTCCAAATGTATTTGAGGTTTTGCCAATTTTAATCATCATCCACATAAACAAATAGGACTGACCCACAAACAAATAGGACTGACCCATATTCAAACCCAAGGAAAAGGAGTAAAACCACTTAAATTTTTACAGAAGACAGCCTTTTGGTCACAAAAGATCAGTATGGAATTCTTCATGTGATTGCACATTTTTCATACATAACATAGGAGGGTTTTTTCATTATTTCTTTTTGATAGCTAAGTATTTCAGAGCAATGTAGAGGATTCATAAAAGACACTGTTCAACACTGTTGAAAATAATATGCTAACTCAACTTACAGACTAAATGAGTAGCAAACAAACTTTATGTGGCTGGACACTAGACAGACAATTGTGAAGTTTTTCTTATGCCAAAACTCATATTTTAATACATCTGTCCCTTGTTCTTTCTCACCATAAAAGATATTATTGTGCATGAGACCCTTCCACCAAACCAAGGACCAAACTAATGAATACTGGACTGATTTCTATACTGTTATCAGCTGGCCAGAAACTACTGTTTTCCAGTAATCTGTTTTGAAGAACTGTAGTTTCAGTTACCAAATTACAACATAAAATTTCTTCCACATTAGCTTTTCTGGCATCGTAAAGTTGCTAACCTTACAAAGCCAAAGCCAAATGTAGTAACTTAGCACAAAATAAGTTTTTAACAAGAAAATGCTGTTGCCAATAGCTCCTCTATTGTAACATTTTCATAATGGTAAGTTTAAGTTTTCAAGATATCTTATTTTTGTTTCAAAAGGCAAAATCTTTTGAAGTAAAAGAAAAGAACTGTCGATATTGATCTAAACTAGTATGACTTTTTAGAATTAATTCTGCAAAAAGTATATAATGGTGCTGTTCACCATAAAGAGTATGACAGAAGGTACAGTGTTTAACAGTAAGACCAGTTGTTCTTGGGGTACTCAGCCCCCTGAGCTGGAAGACAGGGATGAGGGGCAGAATGAAGCCCCCATAATCCAAGGGAAAATGGTTAGCAACCTGCTACACCACTTAGACACAAACAAGTCTATGGGGCTGGATGGGATCCACCCAAGGGTACTGAGGGAGCTGGCAGAAGCGCTCACCAAGCCACTTTTGATCACTTGTCAGCAGTCCTGGCTAATCAGGGAGGTCGCAGTTGTCTGGAGGTTAGCAAATGTGATGCCCATCTACAAGAAGGGCCAGAAAGAGGATTTGGAGAGCTACAGACCTGTCAATCTGACCTTGGTGCTGGGGAAGGTTATGGAGCAGATCATCCTGAGTGCTATTACGTGGCATGTACAGGACAAGAGGATCATCAGGCCCAGTCAGCATGGGTTTATGAAAGTCAGGTCTTGCCTGTCTAACTGGTTGTCCTATGACAAGGTGACCTGCTTAGTGGACCAGGGAAAGGCTGTGGATGTTGTTTACCTGGATTCCAGTAAAGCCTTTGGCACTGTTTCCCACAGTGGATTTTCTGGAGAAACTGGCTGCTCATGGCTTGGAGGGGCACACTTTTCATTGGGTAAAAAACTGGCTGGTTGGCCAGACCCAAATAATTGTGGTGAATGGAGTTACATTCAGTTGGTGGCCAGTCACAAGTGGTGTTGCTCAGGGAACTGTATCAGGGCTAGTTTTGTTTAATATCACCAATGGTCTGGATGAGGGGATTGAGTAGACCCTCAGTAAATTTGCAGATGAAAGCAAGTTGGGTGGGAGTGTTGATCTGCATGAGGGCAGGAAGGCTCTACACAGGGATGTGGAGAGTCTGGATCAATGGGCTGAGGCCAACTGTATGAGGTTCAACAAGGCCAAGTGCCGCATCCTGCACTTGGGTCACAACAACCCCATGCAGCATTACAGCCCTGGGGAAGGGTGGCTGGAAAGCTGCCTGGCGGAAAAAGACCTGGGGGTGTTGGTCGACAGCCAGTTGAATATGAGCCGGCAGTGTGCCCAGGTGGCCAAGAAGGCCAGCAGCATCCTGGCCTTTATCAGAAATAGTGTGGCCAGCAGGACGAAGGAAGCGATCATCCCCCTGTACTCGGCACTGGTGAGGTCGCACCTCAAATACTGTGTTCAGTTTTGGACCCCTCACTACAAGAAAGACATTGAGGTGCTGGACTACATCCAAAGAAGAGCAACAAAGATGGTGAAGGGTCTAGAGAACAAGTCTTATGAGGAGCAGCTGAGGTAACTTGTTTAGTCTGGAGAAAAGGAGGCTGAGGGGAGATCTTATTGCTTTCTACAACTACCTGAAAGGGGGTTGTAGTGAGGTGGGTGTCAGTCTCTTCTCCCAAGTAACAAGCAATAGGATGAGAGGAAAAGGCCTCAAGTTGCGCCAGGGGAGGTTTAGATTGGATATTAGGAAAAAATTATGCACTGAAAGGGTTATCAAGCACTGGAACAGGCTGCCCAGGGAAGTGGTTGAGCCACCATCCCTGGAGGTATTTAAAAGAAGTGTAGATGTGGCACTTAGGGACATGGTTTAGCGGTGGACTTGCTAATGTTAGGTTGACAGTTGGACTTGATTATCTTAAAGTCTTTTCTGACCTTAATAACTCTATGATTCTATAAATGTTACAAAGGATTTGGGGTAAAGTTTTGAACTGGTTACTCAGGAACACTTATTTCCTATGTACATGAGATTGAGGTGTTGTTATCACCTGGCACCCAGACCTCCCATGTAGTTGTACTCATTTCCAGGCTTACTCTTTCCCTAACATAAAAACATTATTTGAACAGGCACAGGTGGCCCAAAAGAGTTCTCAAACAACGATTTACTATTAAAGCCTGATAATATTATGGTTGGTGCCAGAACAGAGATAAGAGATATGCACAGATCTCTAGTTTTACGCAGAATCAGCTTTTGTCCAGCTAACATTCTCAAGTTTTGTCATGTTAGCAACAGAGATAATTTGTTATAAACATATATAAAAGTATTTGTATCAGTTCAGAGATATCTTCAGGAACTGTGGTATTTTCTGGGTAATGTTATTACTCTCTTCCAGATTCAAGACTCTTACCTTTAGGCACTTCACTAAGAAGTCTAATTTAAGGGTTTTGTCACAGGAGAAACAAATGGAGAGACACATGGGTAGATGGAGACAGTGGTTCAGACCCTGGTAAGATTAGATAAGTATCTTCTCTTCATTAAGAGCAAATCTCAGGTAACAGAGCTGGTAATTTGGGTTATTTACTACTCTGCTACCCATGTACAATAACTTCATGGGGAGATTGAATTTATTATGGCAATTTTGGGGGTCTGGTAAACATGAAGAATAAACTTGTTCTTCTGCACCTGATATGCTTGCTTTCAACTCCCACCACCCACTCCTTGGCCCAGAACATGATGGGGATTGATGGACAGACCAGGAAGAGAAACCAGAATACTTGTAAATCTCAACAATGTAAAGAAGAAATGGAAATTTTTTGCTGTTGAGATCACCACAAATCCCTCTTTCTACAACTCTTTCTGCCCAGAATAGAACATTGCATCTGTTCACTATCAGAACAAAACTTTTGTAACTCCACAAGGTAGAGAGGAGGAGGGAATTATTCAGAGAGGAATAAATAAATAAATAAATAAAATTAATGTCTGGCATTTAACAGCAAAAATAAATGAATTAAAAACATTGGCTACTTCCTTTGCTCATTCTTCAGTACACTAGGATAACAACTTTCAATAAAAGAGTGTAAGAAGTGCAGAAATCATAAGACTAATCTAATCACAAGTTCATGTGTTGAATCAAGTTACACAGATTACAGATTAATTTAAACTTTGATTTTTCCATATATTTAACTCTTTGTCTCTTATCTGGGATTTATTTTAGTCTGCTTTCACAAAAAGCAACACCGAATTAAGTTACAAAGATAAATTTTAAAAAAAGGAGGACTTTTCAAATGGAAAATCACTAATTTTCTTGTAGTCAACTTTCATGAGGGTGATAGCCTTCTCAAACCTACCCTCAACCTTAAAAAAGCAAAATCAGAAGAAGTCTTCTGTGTCCAGTGTTAATTAAATACACTGTAGCCAAATAAACTGGAATCAAGGTGTAACCTCTGCAACCTGAAGAGTCTGACCACAATTCATTTTGACTTTGCTAGGTGAAAAAGCATGAAAAATCCTTCCTTTAAGTCTCAGTCTTTTCCCTGCATCAAGTGAAGTCTGTCTTTGGGTCTCTCAGTTTAAAATCTAATTGATTTCAGAGTCTTACCTGGTCATAATGTTGCATAGAGGGAAAGCATATTCCTTTATAAAGTCACCACTTCAATATCCTACAGCTCACAAAATCTTGACAAAAAATTGCTCTGGACAAATTTCATTGAGAAGACACTGGCGTGTGGACTAGTAGTGGCTAAGGCCATGATCTCTTAGTAATACTTTTCTGCTGTAACTTTATACAGTGGGAGAATAAAGAAAACATAACTAAATGGTTTCTGCATGCTTTTGGGGATCCACTCACCCAAGCGAAAAAAAAGATAACTCTTTTGTTTCTGCAAACAAGCAAACAGTTTAAAGAACAGAAAATTTTCACCTTCTCTCACTTCTCAAAATAGGCTTCTGTACTTTTTCCTAGGAACTGGAAGTAAAGCCTGAGCATAACCCCTATTGTATTTCATGGGTGTAGAAGCTGACTATGCTGTCATATGTTCTTACACATTCCTTCTTCCTATTTTTTTTTTTGTCTCTACCAAATACACTAGCAACAAGCAGTAAGACCAAAGAGTTATTAAAACATAAGCGGCAATATCTGAGGATATGTTCAATGACAATACTCTTCGGCATATCTGATTAATTTTGCTTTCCACTCACTTCAAGGTTTCAGAGTTCTTTGTTATTGCAGACTGGAAGATATACCCAAGTATTTCTGACTGGAGTTGAAAAATACATTCTAAATTTTGAAAGATACAGTTGCTTGAAAGAACAATGTAAGTATGAATATGTTGAAGTGATTCATAAAAATAACTGATACAGCTGTTGCAACTTGCAGTTCCAAGGCTAATACATATATACCTGTTTGTGGCAAAACAATTAAATCAGTGAATTCATGCACAAAAGCTAACAAATACTTTTCCACTTTTTTTCTATTATCCAATGACTAACAATTGGAAAATAATTCACGCTACTTGCATTCAGTGAAGTTGGGTTAATTTACACCACTTTCACTTGTAGTTATGTCAGTAAACTTAGATTTCTAGTTGATCTCCAAAGCATAATTTAAAAAAAAAAAATTAATATGTTTGTAAACTTGCTAGTTTTTGTTTTATTTTATTTTAACAAAATTTTCTCATACAGAGTTGCTTCATTTTCCTTTGGGATTCAGTCAATTGGATAGAATTGCATGGTGCTTCAAATATCTGTGAAAGAGTAACCCAGTAACTGCTTTGAATATTTCCTAACATGGAGCAAAAGATTTTTCCCTCAGTGAAATAACTCTCTCTCTCTCTCTCCATCTAATAAACTTTAAGGCAGACCTTTTGTTTTGAATAAGCTTGTCTGAATGTTGTTTTGAACATTGGCAGTTCTTTCTGATTACTCAGTAATTGGAAGCATCTGACAGTGCAGAGCCTAGGGTTTTTTTGATGTGACATAGCTAGTTAAACTGAATAGACTTTTTTTTCTTCAGAGCATCAGGATTCACATACCAAAGGGAAGGATGAATCAGGAAAAGACTGTTTTGTTTACATTAGACCTTTTGTTGGTTTTGCAGACAGCATCTTGCTAGGGAAATAATGTGACCTCTTCAGAATAAAGAATCTCAGACCACAGTTTTCTTTGAAAGTGTTTGAGATATTAAGCCACATGCAAACCAGCCTAGACTCAAGACTAAGCAGATTGCATAGTACTTTCTTTGTGATTAAATCATAAAACACAGCCTCAGCCTTCCCTTGGGTACAACAGTAAACAAGATATAGAATAGATATTAATGCAGTCATCTCCTTTTCTCAGAATCATGATTTTCTTTAAAACAAATTTATTTGACACCAGTGAATATAGCCATAAGTAATACTTCTAACAAGACACAAAATCTAAAATATAGTCTGTTAATACATCATTAATAAAAGGTAGCTAGTATCACCAGGTCTCTGTTTCACAATGTGATAAGCCTATTTTGGAAGGACTTCAGAAGTTCTCACCCTCTGTAGCCAAATAGCTTTTTGCTTTTCAGTTCTTTAACTGGGTATCACAACACCTTCAGCATGTGTAAAACAGTACAACTAGCTTGATTTAACTTTTGTTTAGATTAAATTCCTAATTTAATCAGGAACACTGATTTTTTTACTGACTTAATGCTTTAACAATTTCTTGGACATTTGCTATGAATCCTAGCTGAAGTATTTCAGAAGACTGCATTAGGAACTGCTTTACAGTCATATGGTTTTGTACAGGGATAACAGTGTATCTGCAGCTGATGCAGAAGGCCAAAGTTTTGTCGGAATAGGCTAGCAGGGGAATCACTGAATCAGTATATGTACTACAAAGAAAAAAGACGAACTTCTAAGTTTTTCCCATGTTTGCCTCCTAACCTTATGCTCAAGTGTAAAGCATCTTCCACAACATACAATTAGTGTTTGAAATCTCTGTTTAGTGGTGAATTAACGTGTATTTCTCACTCCATATTACAGAACTTCTTTCATAAATATGAAATAACACTACAATTTGGTCTGGAGAACCAGACCAAAAAGGCAAAATTTTTACCCAAGTCACTGATAAACCATATCTTTGCTTGACATCTTTAGCAGTAGAATGCTATTTTCCTGTCCATAGCTTTGGTTAGAAAATGTCTATCTGAGATCTTTTTGATTTCTCAACACCATTACACACGTGTGTGCATTTCAATGAAAAGCACAGAAAAATATATAGAGTTCAGAGTTTGGCTGCATGCAATTAGCATTCATCCAGCTTTTGAGGATTTTAATTTTTTTCAGGCAGACTTTATGAAATTTCATGGTACAACTCTAGCATTCTTAAAAATAATTGTACAAAAATAGAAAAAAAAAAGATACTGAAGAGGAAAATATGTGCATCTAAAATAGCTGAGCATTTTTAGATGGTCACTGAACAAATATTATCTTTGCATTGCTGAATAGAAAATACTCGAGAATCACTTTGGTATTTCCCTCTTTAGGAAGATATAGCTTCTGTACATTTCATCCAGAAAGCTCCTTTGAACTCAAATAATTTAAAGACCTGCTCTAAATTGAAGAAAAATTGATTGTCATCATTATTCCAGAAAGTTTTGCAACACAGGTGTGTGAAGGTGCATGCACACTGCAGAGACTGATAAGCAAATATATTAATTCTTCCATATTTCAGGAAATGGACATATTACAGACAGACATTATTTTTGTGATATAAAGTCATTTGAAAGCCAACAGTTTAGCTCTTTGGCTCAGTTACTGAAAGTCACAGGTCATTTTGTCTAGATATAACTATTTTTTTTCAGGCTTTCCAGTTAGGGAAGATTTTTCCCAGTTAGGGAAGATAGATTTTATATCGTGCTTTTTTTGCTTTGTTAGGAAACTTGACTGACTGATCACAGTGTCTGTATAACATTACATTCCAGTCTTCATACATTGCAAATGAGAGGAGAGATAGAAATATTCAGCAGTGGAATAGAAAAGTCACGGAAGACTTCAGATGTACTGAAGATCTTTGGTTTCCAGTTAAGTGCAAGGTGCAACACACCTATGAAAATCTATTTTAAGTCATCTATGACCAGTTCAGGGCTAAAATGGGTAATCTGTTTAGTGACAAAAAAGCCTCAGCTGCAAGAGCCTTATGAAAAATAGTTAATCACATAACTCTGAAGCTTCAGATCATCTGCTATCAAGTTTTACTGTCTCATCATTGACACTAAGTGACTTTTTACTGGCTAGAAGGATCACTCATGCAACACATATTGTTATTCCTCTTTTACTCCTTCTTTGGAAATCAATTTATTTACTATTTCTCCCCCCTGTTTGTCTCTATGTACTGTATATAATGTATTCAGATTTCCTAAAGTAAATAATAGACCATCCTAGATACACATTTTTTCTATTCTTTGGTGTTGTCCACCTCTTTCTTTCAGTTTTATGTTACAGGAGTAAACAAAGTATTAGTCTACTTAATATTTTTCCAATTTCCTTATCTTTTTCCTAGAAAAAACTTAATGCTAAGGTTGTCCAGGATGCCATGTGGGGTTTACATCCCACGTTTTTCTAATGGAAGAGGTAAAAACAGCTAGTATTTTCTCTTGGTCTTTTAATTGTATTACATCAATAACAACTGAAAACTAATCTGCACTAATCCACACATGTGCTAATGGACTAGAGCTCTGTGGTGGGTAGACCTGTCTGGACGCCAGGTGCCCATAAAAGCCACTCTATCACTCACCCTCCTCAACAGGACAGGGAAGAAAAAATATAACGAAAAGCTCGTGGGTCAAGGTCAGGACAGGGAGAGATCACTCAGCAATTACTGTCATGGGCAAAACAGACTCAATTTGGGGGCATTAGTTCAATTTATTGTCAATCAAATCAGAGTATGGTAATGAGAAATTCAACCCAAATCTTAAAACACCTTCCCCCTACCCCTCCCTTCTTCCCGGGCTCAACTTTACACCCAAATTCCCTACCTCGTCCCCCTGGGCAGCGCAGGGGGACAGGAAATGGGGATTGTGGTCAGTTCACCACACATTGTTTCTGCTGCTCCTTCCACCTCAGGAGGAGGACTCATCACACTCTTCCCTTGCTCCAGCGTGGGGTCCCTCCCGTGGGAGACAGTCCTCCACGAACTTCTCCAATGTGGGTCCTTCCCACGGGCTGCAGTTCTTCATGAACTGTTCCAGCATGGGTCCCTCCCATAGGATGCAGTCCTTCAGGAAGGCACTGCTCCAGTGCAGGTCCCCTGTGGGGTCACAAGTCCTGCCAGAAAACCTGCTCCAGTGTGGGCTTCCAGCATGGGTCACAGTCTCCTTCGGGCACCCACCTGCTCCAGCGTGGGGTCCTCCACAGGCTGCAGGTGGATATCTGCTCCACCTTGGACCTCCATGGGCTGCAGGGGGACAGCCTGCCTCACCATGGTCTTCACCACGGGCTGCAGGAGAATCCTTGCTCCATCGCCTGGAGCACCTTCTCCCCCTCCTTCGTCACTGACCTTGGTGTCTGCAGGGTTGTTTCTCTCACATATTCTCACTCTTCTCTCCAGCTGCAGTTGCTGTGCCCACTGCAACTTTTTTCCCCTTCTTAAATATGTTATCACAGAGGTGCTACCACTATTGCTGATGAGCTTGGCCCTGGCCAGCGACAGGTCTGACTTGGAACTGGGTGGCATTGGCTGTGTTGGACATTGGGGAAGCTTCTAGCAGCTTCTCACAGAAGCCACCTCTGTAGACCCCTCACTGCCAAAACCTTGCCACACAAACCCAATATGATCTCTTTGGACAAAAATAATGGAGAGACCAAACTAATGACAAATGTCTTTGGTTTTCTTCTTCCAGCACATGACAGTATGTTTAAATTATTGAATATACTGTGACATTCATAAAGCTTAACTTCCTTTTTGGAAATGAACTATCAACTGTAGAATATATTTTAAATGTTCCCCTCTGAGGCAGTAAGAAGTGATTTACCCATAGTCATTAATGAGTTAATGCAAAAATGAAAAAGAATTGCTGCTTAGATCTTTTTTCCTTAAATCTGTAATTATGCATCAATTCCATGGTGCATCTCATAAAAAAAAACCAAACCAAACCAAACCAAAACCAACACCAACTGCAACTTTTTTCTGTTTTTTCTTTCTTGATTTTTTGTTTGTTTGCATTTCTGATGTTGTTTTCAACTGAACTGTAGAGCCTTTTTCATGCAAAATTTTCATTGGGTTTGCAAACAAAGTTTTAAGAACACAGGAGGACTGAAACAAATGTAATGGAAATTTTCCCATGCATATCATTGTTGTGTTTAGGAAAAGGGAAATAACACCAGTCTAGTTCTTTGTCATGGATTTTTCCCTCGGCTTCCCTCAAGTTATTCTTTAGTCTTTGTCTTTCCTGCCCACAGTCATCACATGCCACTCTAAGGTTCCTTTTATTTTTATTTATGTTGTCATCTGATATCTTCTCTCTTTGGTGCTTTGTTCTGTTCACAGAGCTATGTCTTTTGTTTCTCACTACTGTTCATGTCATCATACATGTTTCTCCCTAGGCATTCCTCCTTGGCTAATGTTTTCTCTTCTCCATTTTAGTCTAACTCCTCTTTTCTTTTCCTTGCCACTCCTTCTTCTTCTATTTGTTCCTTCATCTGTCTTCTTCAGTACAGTAGACCCTGATTTCATCAGAGGTTTTTCTCTTATCTCTTTTTTACTTTCAGGTTCCCATGTACACTCTTTTCTCACATTCTCTTGTTCATCAAGTGTCTCTAAATTGTGCATTTTGTCCTTGCAGCCTTTTCCCCCTTGTATGTTTTGTCCTCCACTCAAATCTTATATGAACTCCACCACTGTATTCTACTGCATTTCCAGTCCTGAGATCTTCCGTATGAATTCATACCAAAAAAATACATTTCAATATAACCATGCAAAGACATTGTACATCTTCACCATGCCAACATCTTTATTGTTCACACACCTCTGTTGTCAACATTCAGGAAAAAAAAAAAAACCAAAAAAAACTCCCAATTTCACAGATAAACACCCTTGTTTTCTTCTTTTTGTTTTCTGATTTCTCTAGTCTTTGTTTACTTATGATTTAAGACTTTTTTGTCCTTGCCTTCTTTTAACTGTTAATTGGAAGGGACCAAAAGCCTTTGAAAAATTTATTGTCCACTCATACCTCACAGTCCCTCATAGACTTTGCAAAAGTAAATTTAAAACCAAACTATGAAAGCCCTAAATATAAACAAGTTACCAAACAGGTAAACAACAACTCTACCTCTCTTCTCCAAGAAAAAAGACCTTGTTGCTTTCTCATCAACATCCATGCTCTTTCCAAGGACAAGCCCAACTTGTACTATTCTATTTTCTATTAGTTATTCAGCTTAGTAATCTTAAAAAATGGATATGTTTTGGGAAACAAATTCCCAAAATACATAATAAGCTTAACACAGTAAGCATAATACTGATGGCACGCATTTAATAAAATGTTGATATTGATATGTTTCCATAACTGAATGGAACAGTCAGCAAGAATAAGAACACCAAGTTTTTAACATAGTGAGTATAGATCTACATTTCAATGAATAATCTGATATGGCCAAAGTTTATCACCTCAAATAGAACAATATGAATAAATCAATCTGATTTTCTTAAGAGGTCAGAAGTGGGGTGATAAGGAAAAACAAAACAAAACAAAACCAAAACAACAGCTTATCAGTAGAGTGCTTAACTTTGACATTTGTATTCAACATCATTAATCTTTTCTCATGCTTTGCATACTTCAGCTATTTAAAAAAAACCCTAAAAGTCCATAGAATTAGAAACTCTGTTACTCTTTTTACATTTACATTATTTTACTTGTTTCATTTTGCTAGATGCTACATTTGCCATGTGATTCAGTTACATGATTATACTTTGGAAATCAATTAATAATGAATTATAAAAGATGGTTCATATGTGTATATATAAGCAGTTTTCTGATTACATTGGCATGCCTCTGAAAAGGTCTTCAACACCCTTCCCCCTGAAGCAGCCAAAGTATTATTAACATTTCCTGTGTTTATGTAAATAATATAAAACTATGGAAAAGCCTTTCTGGTTACTATACTTAAAAAAAAAAAATCTGAATTGTAGAAATCATGTACACTACTGCAAACATACATACTAGCTCTCTGCAATTTAACAAGCAAGGATCCATAACAGCATCATAATCTTTCTTTAACTTCTACCTCAGTAATATGAGTCCAGGTAAATTCACTTTTGTTTACACCAATATTTTTAAACAGGAATTAAATAGATTTTCTTCCCTCATCATATTTTAGTTTAAAATAGCATCTTGCACTGAAAATATTGTATATAGCCAACATCACTGAAAGATATCAATGTCCAAGTTGAAGACATCAGACAATCAATATGTTGTGTACTACACTGGAAGAGAGTGAGGTAACAGAGTGTATACTGACAACTGAAACAGCATTACCATTTTCTTTTCTATCCACAGAGGGAGTTTTCAGGACTTCAATTATGGTCTTATCTAAAAAATCAGACAGTGAAGAAGAGGACAAAGAATGAATTATTCTGTATCATCCACTAAAGTGGAGCCTATCCTCTCCAGTAGCAGTAATGCTTTTTCCTTTCCCTTTCAGTTTTATTTCTTAATTCTCTATCCCAGACATTATCTAGTAAAATATCTTCCTTAAAATAGATTTAAACCTTTCCCCCTTTGGTATTGTCTATATTCACATATTCCTTTTTGCAGTGCTGCTCCCATCTTACAGTTGCAAGTAGTTAAAGAACATATTGCTTAACATTACACGTTTGTACAATATTTGACTATATTGACACCTAGAAAAGAAGTGATGTATTCAACCTTAGCACATAAAGCAGTACTAGAAAACAGATTTTTTTCATTAATAGTTACATACCTCTCAGAGTAGAACACAGTTCAACTCACCAATTTTTTTGTATTTCAGTTTTCTCTATATCACATAACTGTTGTGATTCCTTAGTAAAAGGCACAAAACTGAGGAAAGGGAAGGTAGCAATAAATTTATCAAAATGGTTATTTTTAATGTAATACATCAGAAATTCCTGACAATGAAACAGGTAGTTCATGCAAGATTCTTCTGGCATATAAGGCTTAAAGAGATGTGTTTCTAGAAGTATATCTTTCTGTAACAAATCTAACATAATAGTTCACAAATGTGAAGAAAAATCCCATGCTGACTCCACTTCATATCTATGACTAGACACTAAAACCTAGTTTTTACTATTCCACAAAGAAGATACATTCCCTTAACTAAGAACCTGGACAAAAATCTACAACTATCTGATTCAGATGCAGGATATTATGCAGTTAAATTACCACCATTTTTCCTAAAATTTCCTGTCAGTAACTCTGACAAATAATAATAAATGCTGGGATAGGAACAAAAATCTGCACAGACAGCTAGTTAAAAAAGATAATTGCTGCAAATGCCATGGAGTCTTATAAGGAATTCTCTTATGTCTTCCACAGCCTAAGCTGACAGAGCAGTGAATGCAATAGTAAGACAGACAATTATGTAGCATCCATGGCCTGTCTACTTAACAAAATAAAACTTTACCTAACAGGTGAAATTAAAGCTTAGCTGGTTTATATGGAAAATTCTGGGAGTTACTAAAGTCTACACAAAAACCCTATACGCTCAATTCCTTTTTTTTCCCCATAGTTGAAACAAGTGAAAAATGTCAGAGTTTCAATATATCCATGGAATTTAAATAAAATAATTGTGATCTTCACACAAGGAAATCTGCTGAAAAACATATATAGGAAAGAAATAATTTGATAAAGGATATACATATTATTAAAATAAGATAAATGCTGCAAGTTAGAATGTTTCATGGAACTTTTCTGGTACTTTGACTTAGTTCTGGAGATCAAAAAATTATGCAATTCCATTTGATTTCCATATAGCTAACTATATAGAGAAATAGGGGAAAGGGCATCTCAAGGCACATTAAGGAAGTTCTTGTCAGTGATATTTTAGTTAGGGTTAGTGACCTTCAAAAAATTAGGCAATTTAAGAAGTGGAAAAGAAAAAGGTGTTCACTGAATTTTCAAAGTATAGAACTGATCTCATAGAAATCTTTACTAGATATCAGTAGTGCTGTTACAATTGCTGAATCACTTATTTAAAACACATGAATATTCTTTTCACAGTTTAAATCTAGCAAGTTTTATGCAAGCAATGAAATATGCAATAAAGCTCATTTTAAACCTACTTACCTATGACCTTTAAAACAAGTGGTAGCAAATGTCATTGTCTGGGAATAGAAAATGTAGATTTAAATGGGTTAAACATGAGCTTACCAGAGAAAAACTACTTCTTTATTCAGCATGGAAATGCATGCTGCTAAGAATTAAATACATGTCCAGTGGAGAAATACCATTCATTTCGATTTACAAAAAGATCCTAAAATATGGCAACAGGCAACTACACAATATTGATATATAGATTATTAATCTTGTTTGTTCTTACATGATATATTTTGCCAAAAATGAATCAAACATATATTAAGCACAAGCTTGCAAAGTTTTAGCAAATTCTATGGCATTACCAAGGCACAATGTCCCCAGACTATGAAGATATGATGATCACATGGAAACTTAGTCAACTAAGAAATATGCACAGTGGAGAGTGTATCAAGCTGCTAATCAGGTCAATATGATTTGAAGGTGATATTGATAAAATAAGACATTCATTCTAAGAGGTATATAACCATTTTACTTCAAAAATCATCAGAAATTTCATACATACTCTCAAAAATGTGGTACTCCTTGTATAGTTAACCATTACAAACTCTGTCTGAGATGTAGAGATTCACCCTACATTTAAGCTACATTTACTCACTAAGAAATGTACTTTAAGAACAGATTTCTTTTTTTCTCCCCAAAAAGTCTCTGTATTCTAATGGTGTTTAGAAGTCAATGCCTAACCATTATCTAAAACCTTAACTACACAAGCGAATGACAAGGTAGAGGTTATCCAGGCTTTCGGTGAATGCTTAGGCATGGGTTCTGCAGTGTGCTATTGCAAACTGAACACCTCATGCAGGATTATGCAGGACAGTAATTGCTTATTCCATGGTAGATCATACAGCACAAGAAATAACAGGGACTTCTGTTGTGTTTATGGAACAGAGTGGCTACAGAAGCATAATGGCAGATTTTACTTTTTCAGTAGCCTGGTACATGAACTGGGACAAAAAGCAAATATACAGTTACAACAGGAAAAGAAACACCCCCCCCCCCAAAACAGAATTATAAACCATTAGTGATGCACAGCAATTCCTATTCAAACTGAAAGCTGTCTTCCAATCATGTAAGAGAAGATTATTAATCATGGTATCTGTTTTGTAGAAATACAGATCCAGAGAAAGAGCAGAAACAGACGAAGATTGGACTGAAACTGCTGAAATACTACAGTAAAAAAATCAGATTCCTCAGTCAAAATAGGAATTTGGGCATCTAAGTCTACTTTGGAACTCCCAGATTCAAGCAAGTCAGCAACACTTAGATCTCCAAATTCTTATTTCTACTTTTAGGAATCTATAATTTCAATGTTTAAAAACTTTTCTAAGGGAATATTAAGTGTCTAAAAGGGAAATGTGAAGATGATACAAATATGACTATGCTGTAAAGATAATATACTATTACAATGGCAAGACCATCACAATACTAAGTTTAAGACTGGATATACTCAACATAAACTTGAGGTTTTCTCTAAAGTTCAATGACCAAAGTTTTTATAAAAATTCAGGGCTTTCTCTCTGGTTAACTTTAAACCTCAGGGATTATACTAGGCATAAAACAAATCCATGTATAACAGAGAGATGCTTCCAAATGAGGTCTGAAATCCATTTCTGAAAGTATTTTTGCTACATCTGAGAGAGTGGCTGGGCTAAACAAGACAGAAGCTGAATGTGGAGTCTGCTACTTCTTATTAGCTCAACAGGCCTTGAGCAAACTAAACATATCCCATTCTGTTTATGAAGATGAACTGTTTTCTTCAAAGACAGCTTGATTTCCTCAGGTCATCTGCAAAGTTTGCAATCTGTCTGTTGCAGAAAATAGCGACAGTATTTTCCTATCCATAGCACAATTTTCCCCATCCATCATAAGCCATTTTAAGACACAAATATGTGTTCAAGCACAAACTTCTAATATTAATATGAGAATTATATGATCAGTATTCAGTCACTCCAGAACAACCAACACCTGAGAGGCAGAGAACTAAAACTTTTTTTTCTGGTTGTAATATTTCTTACAGTATTTTCTGCAAAGTGGATATTTTAATGTTATTGACTTTAAGACAACCAGTAAGTAAAAACAATGTATATTAATTCAGCATCCATCACTGTGAATTATTTTCATGGAAAAATGGTGTGCCACTATCACCATATTTAGATTAGAGATAATCAGAGGTCTAAAGAAAATAATTACCTTCACAAAAAAACTATTACTGATATTTATAAAACCAACTCAAAATAATAGCACTGCCTTTTTGAGGATTTGTGCACATTAGAAAGTCAAACTTGTGCTATAAGTTACTTTATACAAAGCATTAATCATTGTGACTGCTAAATTAGCCTTATTAGATTACTGTTTAAGTTTCTAAAAATAGCAGTGTGGTCAGAGTGCATTTTAAACAGAAGTGGATACAGAAATCCAAAAGCTTAAAAGTTAAGTTCAGAAATTTTAATGTTTTAGATAAATATCATAATGTCCTCATCATAAATGGAAGCTTATGCATGCAAGCAGTTTCACAAGCTTCTGTACAATAGACCAATGCATTTACTATTCCTTCCAAGCTTCATTGTATCTCTGATTTTCTTCATACTGCATCCTTCAGTATTCATTTTTCGGTTTTAGCATTCATTTTACCCTTCAAGCACCTTTTACCCCAAGTGAGAGTACTCTCCTCCTCTGGTTTCTTTTGACTCTTCCTCCATCCCCCAGCATTTTTCTCCACTCAACTGAGGGGAATGGAGTACACCTTCAGTAATTTTGCAGATAACATCAAGTTGGGAGTGAGTGTTGATCTGCTCAGGGGTAGGAAGGCTCTACAGAGGGATGTGGAGAGTCTGGATCAATGGGCTGAGGCCAACTGTATGAGGTTCAACAAGGCCAAGTGCCGCATCCTGCACTTGGGTCACAACAACCCCATGCAGCATTACAGCCCTGGGGAAGGGTGGCTGGAAAGCTGCCTGGCGGAAAAAGACCTGGGGGTGTTGGTCGACAGCCAGTTGAATATGAGCCGGCAGTGTGCCCAGGTGGCCAAGAAGGCCAGCGGCATCCTGGCCTTTATCAGAAATAGTGTGGCCAGCAGGACGAAGGAAGCGATCATCCCCCTGTACTCGGCACTGGTGAGGTCGCACCTCAAATACTGTGTTCAGTTTTGGACCCCTCACTACAAGAAAGACATTGAGGTGCTGGACTACATCCAAAGAAGAGCAACAAAGATGGTGAAGGGTCTAGAGAACAAGTCTTATGAGGAGCAGCTGAGGTAACTTGTTTAGTCTGGAGAAAAGGAGGCTGAGGGGAGATCTTATTGCTTTCTACAACTACCTGAAAGGGGGTTGTAGTGAGGTGGGTGTCAGTCTCTTCTCCCAAGTAACAAGCAATAGGATGAGAGGAAAAGGCCTCAAGTTGCGCCAGGGGAGGTTTAGATTGGATATTAGGAAAAAATTATGCACTGAAAGGGTTATCAAGCACTGGAACAGGCTGCCCAGGGAAGTGGTTGAGCCACCATCCCTGGAGGTATTTAAAAGAAGTGTAGATGTGGCACTTAGGGACATGGTTTAGCGGTGGACTTGCTAATGTTAGATTGACAGCTGGACTTAAGGGTCTTTTCCAACCTCAACGATTATATGATTCTATAAACTATTTCTCTTTTTGAGATCCAATTTCACACTTGTAAGCTTCTTCCCCATGTAAACAGCGGGCAAAACATTGTTTGAATAATTTTACCTGACACCAATCTATCCATATTTCCCTCGATTATAGAGACATATAAGGTATATTTTTATGGAAATTCTCTTGACTAGAATCTGTATCAGTCAGTTTTCTACAGTGGAATATATCTCTGATTTGTGGGTGTAAGTGTACACATGTACATACAGCAAAACATTGTTTAGGTTGCAAGGAACACAAAAAGGTGAGGTTTTATGTCATTTTATAACATTTTAACAGGTAAACAAAAAGCTTGGAAATGTTATTCAATGTACTATTTCTCACAATTACAACGTAAGCAGCTGCTTACTAGAAATATCCAGAAGATTAACAGTACCAAGATGCTTGGATTTAATTTCCCCTACAACTGTGCAGACGTTAAAACTAATCACTCATAATCTTTTTAAAATTAAATTATTTTAACTGTTTTCATATCTCATTTGTTTTCCCTACCCACAATTTTCTAGTTCATGGGGTACTGTAAATATATTCACCATGGTGTCATGAAATTAGTACAGAATTCTTCCGGAAAATTAATTTCAAATTCATTATTCTGAACATTTACTCAGGAAGCCCTGACTTTAACACTTATGGTTACTTAGTTGGGGAATTTAAATATTTCATTGTGATCTGTGTACATGTTGAAAACAGCCCAGGATATGTTCCTCAATACTGTGTAGCAAGCTGAATAAAAATCACAAATTACTTTTAAAAACACTGTTCTACAAATAATTTAAAAATAGCAAATTCGTTTATGTAAATCACACTCTAACAGACAATTCTCAGGCAGAAAATGCAAACATTTGTTGAATAAAATATTAGTTATGAATTATTCACCTGTCTGTATTCTCCTCCTCACATCGAGTGAAATAATAGACTAAGCAAACATTTCAGATATGTGAATTCAATAAAAGCTTCAGTAGCTGACCCTTTTTCACTGAAACTTATATTTCTTACCTCAGATGGGATTTTAAATTCTTGTTTGGACCCAACGTGGATGGCCTCTAGGGAAGATTATAATAACCACTTCCAGTGCTCATCTCTTACTCAGAAACATTCCACCCCCAAAACACACACAACAAAAAAACACCTTATGTTACATTAAGCTGTGAAATAAGCCAATTCTGATACACAAAATATAAAATTATTCCCTTGCCATAACTATACTGAGTGACAAAACCCCATTATTACAATAGATAACACCATGTATTGGGCTTGCTTAGCAAGGTTTTGGTAGAGAGGGGTGGGGATGTTACAGGCGTGGCTTCTGTGAGAAGCTGCTAGAAGCTTCCCCAATGTCCAACACAGCCAATGCCACCCAGTTCCAAGTCAGACCCGTCGCTGGCCAGGGCCAAGCTCATCAGCAATAGTGGTAGCACCTCTGTGATAACATATTTAAGAAGGGGAAAAAAGTTGCAGTGGGCACAGCAACTGCAGCTGGAGAGAAGAGTGAGAATATGTGAGAGAAACAACCCTGCAGACACCAAGGTCAGTGACGAAGGAGGGGGAGAAGGTGCTCCAGGCGATGGAGCAAGGATTCTCCTGCAGCCCGTGGTGAAGACCATGGTGAGGCAGGCTGTCCCCCTGCAGCCCATGGAGGTCCAAGGTGGAGCAGATATCCACCTGCAGCCTGTGGAGGACCCCACGCTGGAGCAGGTGGGTGCCCGAAGGAGACTGTGACCCATGCTGGAAGCCCACACTGGAGCAGGTTTTCTGGCAGGACTTGTGACCCCACAGGGGACCTGCACTGGAGCAGTGCCTTCCTGAAGGACTGCATCCTATGGGAGGGACCCATGCTGGAACAGTTCATGAAGAACTGCAGCCCGTGGGAAGGACCCACATTGGAGAAGTTCGTGGAGGACTGTCTCCCACGGGAGGGACCCCACGCTGGAGCAAGGGAAGAGTGTGATGAGTCCTCCTCCTGAGGTGGAAGGAGCAGCAGAAACAATGTGTGGTGAACTGACCACAATCCCCATTTCCTGTCCCCCTGCGCTGCCCAGGGGGACGAGGTAGGGAATTTGGGTGTAAAGTTGAGCCCGGGAAGAAGGGAGGGGTAGGGGGAAGGTGTTTTAAGATTTGGGTTGAATTTCTCATTACCATACTCTGATTTGATTGACAATAAATTGAACTAATGCCCCCAAATTGAGTCTGTTTTGCCCATGACAGTAATTGCTGAGTGATCTCTCCCTGTCCTGACCTTGACCCACGAGCTTTTCGTTATATTTTTTCTTCCCTGTCCTGTTGAGGAGGGTGAGTGATAGAGTGGCTTTTATGGGCACCTGGCGTCCAGACAGGGACAAGCCATCACACACCATATGGATATGCACCATTATGTATACCATCTTAAGGCCTCTAGAAAAAATGTTTTGTATCTTTTTGATACATATATGTGGAACTATTTGTGTCTGCTTCACTATAATTATTACAATGGTGAAATAAGGAAGAAAATAAAAATACAAAAAAACCAACAAAAGCTTATGTAATAACATTCTGCATACTCTTTAAAAAGAAGAACATTTGATATTTACCGTAATAACATACAAACTTTTTGAAGGTGAAAAATTATCATCTTAAACTAACATGACACAGCTTATTTGTTTATGTGCCATTTAAACTTTGAAGTTACCATCTCTCACTTTCAGATTCTGAGAGTCCTTAATGTAATTCAGTATCACCAGAAAATTTACTTCTGGCCTGAATGGATTTTGATAATCACCTTTTTTCACTACTCCTTTCCCGATTCCCATCTTTCTAGTCAGTGGTTCCTGGTTCTTTTTCTTAGATTGTATATGTAGAGTTTTGCACGATATTGGTGCCGCGACTGCTCCTATTGTTATTTTAACAAACTTTTTTGAAACAGAAAATTTCAAGGACAAGACATTTTGAGGCCAATGATATCTTTAATAGTTTTGGGATACACATTAATCTTCTTTTTTATTTTTTTTAATTATTATTTAAAACACACACTCTGCATAGGATGCAGAGGGGTTTTAATTTACATGATGAAATAAAAACCAGTTTGCTTGGCTTGTTTTTTATGTTATTATCATTTACAAGGAAGTATTTAAAAATTTAAAGATGCAATTTTTTTTTTTTTTTTAACCACTTTAAACATACTTGTGCACTTTGGAGTTTTTACACATAAATTATGCAATGTCACAAACTCTGTGATGATTTTGTGTTTGAGGATT
Organism: Haliaeetus albicilla; assembly: GCF_947461875.1. Classification (NCBI taxonomy): domain Eukaryota; kingdom Metazoa; phylum Chordata; class Aves; order Accipitriformes; family Accipitridae; genus Haliaeetus; species Haliaeetus albicilla. The sequence continues at coordinate 35,115,208 of NC_091516.1, forward strand.
TTACAGAAAGGCAAAGGACAGTTGCAGCTAAGCTGTTATATGTCCTTGAGTCACATAGTTGAATCAAGTAGTTAAAACTGTTTGTTGGGAGTTTTGTGGCTGAAAATGCAAGACAAGTGGATGCTGAAGAAGGTATGCCAAATATAGGCACATTAGAACCAATTGTGTTGAAGTCACCACCATTTGCCCTACCTTAAATCATAGATAAAGAGGTTCTTTATTTTCTGTGAGTAGCAACAGAAAAAGTGACATGCCAGTCTGCATACTGAAATCACAATATGTGGAATCTGTACACAAGGAAAACATAGTGATGGAGTAACCATTTAAATCATCTGTGCCTTGGATGCAGAAGAAATCAACAGAAAATTCTTTTGGTTCAAAGAAGTAATTAGCAGAAGTCCAGCAAAGTAATACATAGGTACAGCCTTTCGCTTTTACAGTGAAGCAGATTATGATCAAGGAGGAGGATCATAGCTTCTAGCAAACATTTGAATCCCTGAGACTGAGGAAAAGCCACCAGCTTCAAGAAAACAGTGAAGCAACTCCATACTCTTGAATCGTATAATGTGACTATCACAGAATACTTGTAATTCAGTATTCCTTAATCTGGAACTTTCCATAATGGTGAGTCATTTTACAGCATGGGAAGTTTCCAATAAACTCTAACACCCCAAATCCTTTAAAGAAGTTGGGAATATGTGTACCAATGCACAGGCAACAAATCATTCAACGTTCATGCAATTTTATTACATACCATCAGAATAGTAACTGTTAGAGTGAAACTACTTCTATGCAAATTCACATGATTGAAAAAATTATGATAAAACAAACCTCCAGCTTTAACTTCAACTAAGGTATATAAAATGGTAAATAAACCTCAAAACTTAAATATATAGACAAACTTACACAGACATAAACATACTTTTACTTTGCAAGATTTGCCTTTTAATAACAGCTGTTACAAAAATGGTCAGAATTTCCCCAAATTTTAGCTAACTTTGTATAAATACTAGTTTTAATTCCTCTGCTTTGGAAATAAATTTTAGAAGCAAGATTCAAAATAAATAAAACTGAAAACTGGGTCATATTTGTGGAATGGTTAAATCATTATTCTCTCAGGAAAAAAAAAAAAAAAAAAAAAAGAACACCAAAACAACAAAACTGAAGGCTAAATTTCTGTAATTCCCAAGCTGTATCAGAGAAGAAATGGTCAGCTTTTAATTGAAGAGAAATTGCATTTCTTTTCTTCTTCAAAATTCCTGCTAATGATGGCATTGTGATGCATTTCACTGTGAGCTGTGTCACTCATGGTTTCATTGAAACTATCAATCAGCCATGGGAAACTTAACTTATCTTTCAAACTGTAAATTGCTGTCCTTCTTCCCCCTCTTAGCTCCTCCTTTTGAAGATGATGGAGAATATAAACTCTGTTACCTTATTATTCTCCTTTTAAAATAAATGTTTAATTAGTAGTATTAAGGAGAAAGTACACAGCATACCACATTTGTGATACAAAACTATGAAATTAGTTAAAACTAGAAGCTACACTTGTTAAAAGGATTAATATACATTGCCCCAAATAGATAAAATAAACTACCAATTACATTATGAGATTCTTCACAGAAAAAATATAGGTGATGATATCAAGAATACAAATTGTTAGGAAGAAGTAATAGCAGTACCACTACTGAAGGTAATATTTAAAGACGTAAAAAATTTCTTAGTACTTCTTGAACCAAAGCTTGTTTGCCATACGTTTTTTATGACGTTTTACTGTATACCTCCTGAAGTTTGAAACAAAACAAATGAAAAGATTGTCCTTTCCAGAGTAAAAATCTGATAGCTTAATATACAAACAGATTTGCAACCACTGCTCATTTCAGAGGTAACAAAAGAAGCATGCAAAAGGTTGGGCTTGGGAGGTTGGGCTTTACTGCATCTCAAATTACACCCTAAGGAATGGAAAAAATAGAAATAGATTGAAGAACATACACTTAAAGACACACAACATTCCTTGTTCAAACACTTTTACATTTATAGTAACATTAAAGAAAATCTAAAATTGATTTGAGTTAATCTCTTTCCAAGATTAAACTAATCATCCTCAGAGGGAAATATTTCTGTCCAAAAATATATATTTTACCATTAATAACAACTATTTGACTTGAGAATTATATCTTGACCAGAACTGTACTGACTTCTAAAAAGATGTTCATATTCATCCTAGGAGTTGCTGCCTGAAAAATCTTAACATAAGTATCAAGAACAGTGCAGAAAATACTTAGAGATAACTTTAAAAAAGACAATGATAGTCATGTCAGTGAGGAAAGAAATCAAAATGAGTGTGCAAACAGATTTTTTTTGTTGAACTAAGAAAAGTACCTACTAAAAATCTATACCTAACTATACTTAACCTACAATGAGAGCAGTCCTAATAACAGTAATGGAGTTAGTCTTTCAAAAGTACTTTTAGGAATTAAAGGATTTTAAACAATAAATTAAATCTACATGAAAGATAAACTCCTTACAGGTATAAGATAGCAAGTAAAATGTACATTTAGGTCATCAGTAAACTGTCAGCGAGAAGACTGAGATCAAGGTACATTGCATGGGTAAAGACTACAGTCACCATGATTCCTTCTAAACCAATGCCTAATATGCAGAGATGTGAAAACAAATCATATTTAGTAGCCACAAGAGGGGAGAGAGGTTCATCTCACCCAACTTTAGAATATCTACATTCAAATTCAGCACTAATAGGCAATGAAGCATTTCACAGATGAGAGAGGGGTAAGATACTTGTACATGATTCATTTCAACCTAACAAAGATATCTAAGGTCAGAGAACCAGCCTTAGAAAAGACTACCCTTTCCACAGACTATAAAGAAAGTTTTTATAACTAGATCATTTGCAGATGCCTAGGTAGTCCTCTTTGCATCTCAGTTGTTATAAAAATTTTACAGTGAATGAAAAAACAGTGATCAGCTCCACTGATGTCAGAAGCTTCAGTACCTTAAGATAAACCGTAAGCTGGCAAAGACAATTTAAAACTAACTTCTGAAAAGGAAAATAAAAAATAGGGAGATGTGAAACTGTACAGAAGAAAGTTTAGAAAGAGTGGTTACAAAGTGCAAATCCTTACATACAGTGAAGAATTCTGAAGTACTTATAGCAACACATGGCCCACAAATCTGGACATCTTCCATCATTCTAATGCACAGTAGTAGTTAAAAAAAAAAAAAGTTACCTCTGGTAAGCAATCTTGTAATAGGGCAATGACTCAGAAAGAGGATAGAAATAATGCAGTAGGTATCATAAAATGTGGGATGTTCTTGCCTGAAATGAACTTGGGCACTTCATTTAAGAAGACTTAACATAAACAGATAACAGTCAGAGAAAATCTATAAAATAAATAGAGATTTAAGAGTTTCATTCCAAGACTACGTCTATGCATTAGTTTAGAAAAGAGAAAATATATTCCCCTAGAAGCAGAACTCCTAAATAAAGATACATAAAAAAGATCAATAGACTCTCCCTGAATTTGATGGTTTACATCCTTGAATTATACATCACTGCCTGCAAGCCATACCTCCAATCTGCACTGCAATCATTAAAATAATCATTTTTTTATTAAGTTTGAGATAATGGAATTGAAACCTTACTTTTCCCCTCCTACAGATCTAAAAAAATTCTTACCCCCGTGTCTGCATGAGCATTTAACAATATTTGGAACTTTTGTTTGATATTTTACTCATGGCAATATTCAAGAAATAACTATCTGCATCACTATTTGCAATACCAATGTGGGATTTCAAAAGAAATCAAGCAGCTTTAGCTCTCAGATTTGTTTTAACAGTCTGTCTGAAGATGAGCAAAGACAATATTGTAGCAGCTTATGCTCATTTAACATTTGGAAGATTGTTTTTCTTTTCTTACTCCCCACAGCCATATGGATTAGAAACTCATTTATTTCTCTTTGTTATGAAAACACAATCTGAAGCGGAAGTAGGTAGCAAATTCAAAAAGAAGGATAATTGTGCAACAAGTAAGCCACTGCATAATCTCATTATACCATAGATGGGGTTTGACAATGAGACAGACAAGAACATTTTGAATTAAAAGTAAACAAAATTAAAATGTATAAAATGAAACACGTTCTAACATAATGTTTAACTGCAGCAAGAAACAACTGAAGCCTAAAGCTTAGTAAAATTTAAAAATGAACCAGCTCTTTGTAGGGACAGAAGGATAGAAATAACTTAACAGGATAAAATCTTAGACCACAAGTACCAATATTCTTCCTTTAGTCCAAGCTGCTAGCCATTGGGGACCAAGGAAAGATGCAGCTCTGCTCTAGAACTGTACCATCCAATTTTCCATGTGGATTTTGGACATCATTTGTCTGCAGTTGTGTATCCTTTACTCCAAATAAAATTCATGTGAATAGAAAGTGATGAGCGTAACAAGGCTTATTAATTATTATTATTAGCTACAAAGCTAATAGGAGATAAATGGGTTGGAATATCAGAAACTAGACTCTGAATTAGATGACCAAAAATTAAATATTGCTTGATATTTTTTTTTTTTTTAAAGTAGGATTTGTTTTGTTATGATTTTGACATCTTTGTGTTGCTTCATTTTATTTTTACAATCAGATTAAAAGTTCCATAAAAAATAAAGCAAGTTGGGTTGCTGGTTCTTTTTTTCCTAATTAAAAAGCCACATTTAACACACTGAGATCAATACTTTGAGAAAACAACTTTACCATACATAGCAAGGCAAAAGAGATTTTACAGTGCATTTTTAGTACTCAGAATACCTTCTTGAGACTTAATGGAGTAATGCTAAGGCTAGGTTTTTGATGTTTTTTTCCTTTTTACAGCCTTTTATCTTGTCAAAAGCTAAATTAAATTACTATCTAAACACTTTCAGTGTAGTTCTTTATACTCCACTGCTTTGTTCATATCTGCAACAATGTATAGCACACGTATTTTAAGTCTTCTGTAGAAACTTAATTCTCATTATTGAAAGAACATACCCAAATGCTTTCTTCTTGACGATACTGCTTCCAGTTTCGTCCACCATCACTAAACATCAGAAGGTAGCTTGTTACCCAGTCGGAGCTCCCGTAACCCCCTTGAGTAGCAACAGCAGTAATCTCAGTTCTTTCACCAAGATCAATCTGAAGCCATTGATATTTATTGGACACAAGTGGTGACCAGCCACCAGCACCTTAAAGGGAATGAAAAAGATTGAAATGTATTTGTAAAAGAAGCAAGTTAACACAAAACTTGTATATGCAAAAATTAATTCGAGTAACCTGATCTAGTGAAAGATATCCTTGTCCAAGACAAGGGTTTGAAACTAGATGGTCTTTAAAGGTCCTTTCAAACCCAAACCATTCTATGATTCTATGATTCTAATTTTATGATTCTATGATTCTAATTCAAGATATCATTTCACCAAAACTGTCTTGGTATTATTTAATAACTATTATAAAAATTTAAACAGTTTACTTGATATATGTAATCAATTATAACTATTAAAAGTTGTGAATTTACTCACTCTCTTCTTTCTCTGCTTTGTAATGAATCTTAAAGAATAATTCTTATCCAATTAGACTCTTCAAGTCAAAACCTCAGAATTTTGTTTATTTGTTTTATACATCTCAATTCATTTTATATGGACTAGAAGATCTCCTGAGGTCTTGTCTAACCTGAATGCTTCTGTATCACTCTGTTCTGTGAGGCCTTGATACACAGATTTGTATATGAAGGCATAAAGCACGGTTAGATGATAAATTTACATATGCCTCTTAAAATGACTAAACAATTTGTAGGCAAAACGGTAAAAGAGTATAAGGTATATATACATGCAGTTTCAATTAGGAGGCAGACTGGTTTTCAAGATAAAGTTTAACCCAAAACACATAGCTATATATAAAACTCCTATAGTATTTTAACTAATTAGAAAGACATGTTAAAATTAAGAAAAACATCATATCAATTCTGTTCTCCCTCGTCTTCCTTAGTTTGCCTTTATATACTCAGATCAGGCTACTGGCTTGTCTGTGAAGTTGGATGGAAAAGCCCAAGGATAGGTCATAAACTATCTCGTAAGAGAAAATGTTGGTTTATGAAAATATTTTGCAAAATATGCAAGTATTCAGACATGGTTAGCATCTGGTGGTTTTATTAGAGAATGGAGTGACAACAAATGACAAAAGATCCATTTTGTAAGCACAGATTTAGATCTAATTCAGACAAACTTACAAACATAAGAGGCACCTTGAAAAGTTCTTAAAGCATACAGACACAGAACAAGAACAGATATATCTAGTTCCCACAACAACCAATAAACACTGTATTATGTGGAAATCGACAGCTGCAATCCAATCTTATGCTTGTATGGGCTTCAAGATGCATAATAGTTCATGAATAAAACATCAAGTATGGTTTAATTCTGTTCAGGGTCATGAGTCAAGTCCTTAACATTACCTCCTTTAGAAAAAACGTAAAGAAAAAAGAATTGTTACTTAAGGATTTAAAGCTGTCATTTAAAAATAAAATGGTGGGAAATCATATGGGTGTTCATAAGCCACAAAAAGTAAGGTTCATTCTACAGAGCAAAGTAAGTGGAAAGACCTGAGGGAAATACTTAAAGCTCCATGTATATAACAAGTCCTTTGTCCACACATTTATGAACTAATTACAATATAACAGATTTAAGTCTATAGGTAGAGTTAAAAACTGTGTAGAATTTTAAAATTTTTTTTAGCTCTTTATCTAAATCAGGATTTAGAACTTCATGTAAATACTTTGAGATATTTTGCCTTAACTCCCATTGAGTTTCTCCTTTTATTCATTTCTTCATAAGAAGAGATATCAGTTCCAGGATATAAGTATAGACTTTTCTACACATGAATTTTCTGTGGTTTCCTTATGAACCTGTTTGTCATGGAAACTGTAGCTGAGTGAGGATTTGAATTAGTGATATAATTATTTAGCAAATTAATTTAAAAACAGCTACAATTAGTCTCAGCAGTGACTTAAAGGCAACCATTGTATCCCACCCATGCCGTTTCTCAATAAGTTTAGAATATTTTTTTAAAAAAGATTATAAGAAAACAATTCTGAAGGAAAATTCATATCGTATAACTCAAAACCCCCTATGTTTGCACATGCAAGTTGGCGAAATGGTCAAGAATTAACAGTTTCTGAAAAAGGATTCCTTCAAAATTTGACCTGTCTCTAATAAATGTGAGTTCTGACACAGAATATGTTCTGCCTTAAGTGAACACTTAACTGACTACATCTAACAGAAGAAATATAGACACATCTCTGGAAATGAGGGTGGAGAAAAGCATTTGCTTAAGATAGGTATTCAGTAAAAATAAGTGTAATGTAAAAGTGGTATTCTGCATTTACAAGGAGGCAAATGTAATTACAAAGACTTTGTCACATCAGTCTGTTTCCACTGAGAATGAGTGTGGGGCAGTGGTTGTCCTGGCTTGGCTGGGATAGAGTTAATTTTCTTTCTAGTAGTTGGTATAGTGTTATGTTTTCAATTTAGTATGAGAAGAATGTTGATAACACAGTGATGTTTTTCCGTTGTTGCTATACTAAGTCAAGGATTTTTCAGCTTCTCATGCTCAGCCAGCAAGCAGGCTGGAGGGGTACAAGAAGTTGGGAGGAGACATAGCCAGGGCAGCTGACCCAAACTGGCCATAGGGGTATTCCATACCATGTGATGTCATGCCTAGTACATAAACTGGAGGGAGTTGGCAGAGGGAGGGTTCATTGCTGCTTGGGAACTGATGGCATCGGTTGGCTAGTGGTGAGCAATTGCATTGTGCATCGTTTTGTATATTCCAATTCTTTTATTATTATTATTATTATTATTATTATTATTACTGTAATTTTATTTTTATTGTTTTTATCATTATTATTTTCTTTCTTTCTGTCCTGTTAAACTGTTCTTATCTCAACCCATGAGTTTTATTTTTTTTTCGTGATTCTCTCCCCCATCCCACTGGGTTGGGGGGAAATGAGTGAGCAGCTGCATGGTGCTTAGTTGCTGGCTGGAGTTAAATAACGACAGTGGTGGTTAGTAATTTAAATTGAATCTCCTACTTGGTGTATCTTACTTCCCAAATCCACAGGTTAAGTTAAATGATATAAAGCCAGAATTAGAAAAGTCTGTTGTTAACTATTATGGTCTGAATTAACTAAGTGATTATTTATTACATTAAAACAGGAAATAATTCATCATACCATATTCATATTAATGAAGCAGGTGTACCCCGGAGTACCAGTGGGGATACTGGTGCTACCCCGGAGCATCGGGTAGGGACGCCAGGCCTACCCCGGAGCATCAGGTAGGGATACCAGGCCTACCCCGGAGGGTGAGGTAGGGAGGGCGGGTCTAACCCTGAGAGCTAGTAGGGACAGCAGGTGTACCCCGGAGCACCACTAGGGGTACCGGTACTACCCCGGAGTACCAGTGGAGGTACCGGTACTACCTCACAGGATCAGGTAGGGACGCCAGGCCTACCCCGGAGGGTCTGAGTTTTAACACCTGTTGGATTTAGTTAGTCATGCATCTGTAATAATCAGCAACAAAGTAAGCCCATAAAGACATTTAAAGATAGTTATAAATACTAATTTCATGAAAAAAAAAAGAAAGAAAGAAAGAATCAAGATTTCAGATGTGCCTCATTTTACACTAAGGACAAATGAATTTTTTTTTGTAGTCTTCCCCTCCCCCCAAAAAAGCAGAGATATAACTAACAATAAGACATAGCTCTGGATAAAATACTAAAAATATTTCTGTAGTCCTCAGTGACACCATGTGAGTCTCCTTTCTAGACTAGACATTCATCTCCCACCCAGGAGCTCTTGGTTTCTCTATGTCTTTTCCATGATCTTGTTTTCACTAATCTTTCTAAAACAATATCAGTGCCCCAAGGGTACAAAAAGAATTTAATAGCCCTGCCCAGTCTCCCATGGGGCTTCCCCCTATGACCTACCCATGTGCTCAGGACCCCATTTGAGCTCAGCCAGCCCGTCCTGCTCCCTGACATACACTCTCTGTGTTTTCATTTAGTTTATGAAGTGAAAGGGCCTCATTACACAATTCTTCACCAAATACTTTATATAATATTACATCTTACATCACTAGCGTATTTCTAACAATGTATTAGTTACTGTAAAACCAAGACTGAAAAACAGAGCCTACCACAAGTTTGTTCTCTGGGAAGATGCCACTGAGGTCTTCAAATTTTCTCAAGCAGCACTCTCAGAGAAATGTGGCCCATTCAGCCTCTCCCCTGAAAGCAGGCACACGCACAACAAGCACATTTCCAGGTCAAATACAAGTTCTAAAGATAATTAATGCAAGATAAAGATGACACTGAATTTAAGAAAATCTCTAAACTACTCAGAAAAATCCCTCACCCTCCTTTCAGGTAAATTCAGTTCTTCAGGAAAGTCTCCTCTTTCCTATTGAGAAGTTTCCCCCTACAAATTCCCATGTAGCAGCCTCCATTTGCACTATACTCATCTTTACACAGCAGCCATGTCCCATCTCCTCCCACCTATGCTGGTAGCAGTCACTCAGTGCCAACAGATGTTAAGAAGAATACAGCATACAACCCAACAGCAAGGATTTCTTCCTTCAAGGAAAGTAACAGGGCAGTGTGGCAGTACATTCTGCCCCCCATCCTGCCAGCAGGAAACAAAACTTCTCCAGGAAGGGAGAAGGGGAAGGAAACCCTGGAGGCTGCAGGTTGAAATTTGAACTGGCCAATTGAGATGTGCCAGGTACACCAAGGTGACCCTCCTAGCCAATAGAATTAAATGACCACAGGTCAGATTCGACAGGGGTATAAACAGGGTCCCGTTGGAGGACACGTTGGCAGTCCTCCTCGGAGCAGCGGGTCTGCAGTTGGGGACTCCCCCTCGGGTTGGGGCACCGCGCGAGGTAACTCCTTGAGGGAGAGAGCCCTCAGCTTTTAGGTGAGTGATATGCACACTTTGAGCCATCACTTTAAATCTTGGGGATTCTGAAGTTGGCCATGTAGCATTAATTCTCTGCATCATTGAGCCTGTGGTTTTACAAGATGTTACTGGACTTCTAACTAACTTTTGCTGAAGAATAATTCTGAGTTTTAACACCTGTTGGATTTGGTTAGTCATGCAACCGTACACGGGTATTTGGGGCAGAGTTGCTGGGTGCCTTGGTTGGACAGGATATCATGATACTCCTTCCAACCCACCAACCTTGACAGCCATGTCCATGTCATCTTGTATTGTGGAAATCAACACATAAAAAACCAATTCACCATTCCAGCAGCTCTTTGTGAATGATGTAGATGCTCCACTAAAATGAGAGGCCAAGCAGACTCTAGGGGCTGAATTCGGGCTATCGTGAGGTTGGGCTGAAATAATGTGCCAAAAAGCGTATTCATTCAGAGTCAGTAAACCAGACAGAAAATTCGTGGCATTATGAAAACTATACAAAATGGAAAATCAGTGTGAATACGGAAGAAAGTCCAGTAAATTTATTTGGCCCATAATCATTGTTAAATGCCAGCATATGGCTCATCATTTCCTAAGCAAGTCATACAACTTCCTAGTATTGATAACTGAAAACTAGAATTGATTGCAATACTTCCATCAAAACCTTCAGTTTTCCATTAAAACAACTGCATGACATTTTGGCTTCCAAAAACTTTAATTTTCTATCAAATAAAGCAAGTATCTTTTTGTGTTGTTTTGTTTATTTTTCAGGTCTGCCACAAGATCTACAAATACCAATCAAATCAGTCACCTTATGGAAAAGTCTGCTGCTCCCTCAATTCAAGCAGGGTCCTGAATATTTACCAGGGGATTCATCCTTTGACACCTTCCCAATTTAACTGAGTTAAAATTAAATCACTGATAAATCTCACATGCTCACAATTACTTTCTAGGAAGGCCTCACTAATATTTCATATGCTCTACCTTAAAACAGAGGAGGTCAAACAAGATCTTCCTTAAAATTACTTCTTCAGGACAAGTAAGTGATATTATCATCTCTGTGGTTTCAGTGGCTGCACCTCAACTGCTCTGTTGCAGTCTCCACAGCCTTATCTTTACGTCCATACTGTTTCACCTTTTAGTGGCTGTGCAGAGCAGTGTGGCAGCATCAGGCAAGTAAGAAAACTTTGTGAACACCCAGCCTGGGAGGTTAAACAAGGGCCTTCACACCCACAAGCTGGGCAGTTCACATCCATAGCATATACTCTATCTGTGGCACACACCACACAAGACCAGACAACTTAACTTTTAGTATGAAAGTGGATGAAAGGATCCTCAGATCATCCACTAACGCTTCCAGGCATGCACAGCATCATCCTGCAGTGCCATGGTATCCAAAGACTTCTCAGAATACTGTGTCACAGTGGTAAATTTGGTGACAACTTTGAACTTTTCAATTGAAAGGGAGGGTTGTATTATTGTCAACAGGAGTAGCCAGGCAGACAGTGCTGAGAACATAATTTTTAAAGCCCATCTGCAAAAACCATTTTCACTTGGTGACTGCAGAGCTTTGATCAGAATGAAGTGATAGAGCAAGTTAGAAAGACACAAACAAAGAATACCTGCAAAGCCAAGTCTCTGTTATGGCAGCACTACCTGCTGCCAGCTGACAGAGGTACTTCTGCCTTGCGTAACACATTTTCCAGAAGTTTTTGCAAGGCAAGCCACCAGGTAGCCTGTTCCCCCTCATCATACTGCACTACTTCCCATGGAAAGAAGAGAAAGAGACACAGATACACAGGCTTCTAATGCCAGGGATAGTTGATTTGGGGGTTTACAATAAAGATGCAGTCCCAGAAGCCCTCTGTCAGCCCTCCACTGACCAATGCTACATAAGGCACATACAGAATAGCAATGGAGCAGAAGCAGAAAGATGTCTCCAACAGCTGTCTCCAGGCTGTGAAGCCACAGCCTGGCCTGGATCACCATTCAACAGCTGCAACATGTTTCCTGCAGCACTGCACCACTGTGGTTCACACGAAGCTTTCATCTGTCAAAGGCTCTTCAGGAGCTCTTCTGTCTGACTGTCCAGCAGCCAGCTGTCCTCCCGGCATCTGACTGCTACCTGCAGCACCACAGAGATGAAACATTTGCCCAGTCCTGCCAGAAACACTATTAGAGAACGTTAGGTCCTCACCCAGGACCTTATAGTCTTTTTTTAAAGTGTGTCCTATCCTTGCGGCAAGATTAATGTGCATAACAATTTGTAGTGGTTAGCAGAACCTTTTTTGTTGTAGCATACATCTGGGCATGGTGATGCATAGAAGTCAGGGGCATAATGGGTGGTCAAAAGGATCTTGTTGAAAACCAGAAAAGCTTGTCAGATGCTCATGGTCTGTGGTGTGGATGTTTCTGGGGAGATCAGGGGAGGTCCTCAAGAGTCTTTATGGGGATGCAGATACTGTGTACGTTAATCAAGACTGTGCCAAAATGTATAAACACACAAGGGCTAAACTAAGACTTACAGGAAGAACATAACTTTGTCATCCCTAAACTTTTTGAGTGATTAATTTTTTAGTTTTCACCTTGATTCTCTAACTTTTCTTTTTGCCAGTGTCATTTATGTAAAGCATACATTTTCTTCAATTACTTCTCACTGTATTTTCTAACAGCCACTGATGAAACATCTTTCCTTGTGACCTAACAGCAAATCAGAAAAATCTTTTTCACAAGGGAGACAACCTATAACAAGAGATACTTTTTGTTTGAGTTTCGGGGGGGGTTAACCCTTTTTATTTTCTGCTGACTCTTACCAACATTGACATTAGTTGTGTGCACTATATCAAAAATGTACATTCAGGCTGCAAAAACATGTAAGTTTCATGCTTGATTTCTCTTAAAAAAACCAAGCATTACACAGTTCCTTTTCATGAAGACCATGCTAACTTTAAGTTGCACTTACAGAAAATATATAAAATCTTCTGATTCTATTTGACATTAGTTCTTCCTATTTTAATTGCTTTTTCATATAAATATTTTTTTAAATATTTGTACACGTACAATGTAATTCTCTTTAAAGTACATTAATTTACTGAACACATCTAGAAACCATATACTTTTTCTGAAGTACTAACTCTTTTTCTTAACTCATGAATCTGTTTTTCAAGCCCATTTTGGTAGCAACTTGCCAGCTTGCCTTGATGGCTGACAGGTTAATAGAGTGTCTACTGTTACTGGCAGGCTGGTTTCATCCAGCCTAGCAGAGGTTCAATCAAAGATTAAAGTTTCCATCAGTCACTTGTACATACTGATTGATAAATAGACTCCTTCATTTTATGTAATATTCATAAATAAACTGAGTATTAAATGATGGGAAAATTTCCTAAGCTCTTGGTATTTTTAATGCATTAAATTGTTTGATTTGTTCTAGATTTAAAACCTAAGCAATCATACATCTTTCATATATTATTGAACCAAATTTTGCCTTGTGAACATTCATTATTCTTGATTTCTCTTTCTACAATGTTATAACATTCATTTTCAAGTCAGTTAAGTGACAATATATTGGGGTTTCCTTGCACCCTCCCCCCAAGTAACGCACAAAGCTTTTCTGCAGAAGTTGTACAAGGAAGTGTTCTTCATTAAAGTAATCAGCTTACAGTTTAGTCAACAATTTCTTAGTCACTTCAGTTGCTAAACTATAAACAAGATTGTAGTCCCGCAATATGTCCCAGATTTAGACACTAAATTTACAGAAGACTTGCTTTCCTTCAGATTGCCGATATTTTTAGAAGATTTTCATTCTTATGCACTTCACATATAGTTTAAATTCTATGAGATTGTTCTCCTTGTTTCTGGAGGTTAAATGTCCCCTGCCTTCTCCCACGGCCACCAATATAAATACATCACAATGCTGAATGGGTGTTATTTCCTCATCCTGGCTCCTGTCTGCTAGGATATGTGTCTTAAGGGCATGCATTTTCATAATTCCTTAGCTTCACAAGGGTGACGTTACCATTATCATTAAGACATTGAAAATAGAAAAATTAGCAAAATTAGCAAATAGCTACAAAAGAACAAAACTAGATATGAATGAGCGCCATGGTTTAACCCCAGCCAGCAGCTAAGCACCACGCAGCCGCTCACTCACTTCCCCCCATCCAGTGGGATGGGGGAGAAAATCAGGAAAAGAAGTAAACTCGTGGGTTGAGATAAGAACGGTTTAATAGAACAGAAAAGAAGAAACTAATAATAATAATGATAACACTAATAAAATGACAACAGCAATAATAAAAGGATCGGAATGTACAAATGATGCGCAGTGCAATTGCTCACCAGCCGCTGACAGAGACCCAGCCAGTCCCCGAGAGGTGATCCCCGCCCCCACTCCCCAGTTCCTATACTAGATGGGATGTCACATGGTATGGAATACCCCCTTGGCCAGTTTGGGTCAGGTGCCCTGGCTGTGTCCTGTGCCAACTTCTTGCCCTCCAGCTTTCTCGCTGGCTGGGGATGAGAAGCTGAAAAATCCTTGACTTTAGTCTAAACACTACTTAGCAACAACTGAAAACATCAGTGTTATCAACATTCTTCACATACTGAACTCAAAACATAGCACTGTACCAGCTACTAGGAAGACAGTTAACTATCCCAGCTGAAACCAGGACAATGAGGAAAAGGCCCAAAACCTCAAATGCATGACAGAAAATACCTGGGTACTGTTACAGTGGACTTGGAGAGTTATATCCGGTTTAAAACTTAAACTTTCTGGCAGACAATTTGTTAGGTGATGCTTAAGCTTTCCAAACTGGTTCTCTGTAGCTACCGGGCTGCAAGGCTTCTTCTGCTTAATTTGAAAAATTCTGAACTACAGAGAATAGAGACGGATATAAAGATTTCCCCTTTTTATGAACATCACCCCCCTACTTGTTTATCCTGCTCTGTGACTACTGTTGCCTATGTTGTTATGTAAACCACATTTCACACTTATATGTATATTCAGACCCGCTTCTTCACATGCAGTTCACTATACCATTTAGCTAGGATCACCATTTATACTTTTGAATTCAGCCTATTTTTTTGCATATTTAATCATATAAACTGCAAGCAATGCATATAAGTAAAAATCCGGATTTAAACTAACACGCATCATAAAGGATGCTTTCCTTTGATTAACCAAGCTGTGTATTTCCCATATGGATCATTTAACAGAAGCTGATTTTAATTTGAAGTCAATAAAGTTGCACCAGGGATAAATTTGGCTGCACATATTACAAAGCAGATTTTCTACATGCAAGTAATTGACAACTGAGCCTTTCTAGCCTAAGAAAAGCCAAATGAAGTGTTTTAGAGCATTCAAAAAACCTAAAATATTGAAATATGATATTATTTCCTTTCTTAAGCTGAAAAGCAAGGCATCCTCTTTCACAAGTGAAGGATTACAAAACTATAGGCTAACACTTAAGTAAACAATGCAAGGGTTTCGTTCTCTAAAATTTTATTAACTGATAAATAATCAGGAAGGGGGGTGGGGGAAATATCCTATAAACAATGTTGATGGATTGCTACCAGGCAAGAACCCTCTTGGTCTCTTAGAAAAGTCTCTTGAATAACAGAACTGGGGAAGAGGATGAATGCTGGGATTGAACCTTTGTCTTCTAGATTTTAGTTCTGTGCTTGAATAAGGCAATCCAAGAAATAGAGCTCATGCAATTAGAAACTCGCATTTATACACTAACAGAGTGCAATAAAAGTAATTATCAGGAAGAACCTAAATAGCCAAAGATGCTGAACAGTGTAAATCACAACTTGGCCAGTTTGTCAGAAAGGCTATGCATAATCTATAGCAACAATGCTGTTCTGAGTCATATCTCAGTGATAAAAGACGTGCACGTAAACATCAAAATTTGAAACCATGGATAAACTATGGCAAGTAAAACTGAGAGGACGAGGATGGACCTTGAGCTATGAATAAGAAATACTGGACACAGAATCATCTTTGAACACAGACAGAAGGAGGCAGAGAGGGACTGCTAGATCAGAAGCCAGCTCTGCAGTCAGTGCTCCATATATAAAGTTTCTGCATAGTATTTTTCAACCACGTTTGATAGCTGCATTATCTTTTGCTTTTGATATAAGCAAAATCCTATTGCTTCCATTAGATTATTTTCAGCACTAAAAGGTCTTTCTCATACTCATGTATTACCTATATTTAAAACTATCATATAAAATAACCAATCCTAACACCCAAAAAGACAAAAGAACATTCAATGCAGTGAAGCTCAGCTCTTCAAAAAGGGTTATTATTCCCTGAAGAAAGGCTCATGTCTATCTGATCCCAAAGAGAACAGCCTTGGTGTTTTCATCTCTGCAGGCTCCTCGCCTTCTTATTTTAAGCAGGTGAGTTTAGCAGCTATATTGTGTTTAGTTAAATTGTAAGAACAAAGAAATATCTCTTTATTTAGATATTACTCAAAAGGTAGGCTTTGAATAGTTGGAGAATTTAAGACTTCTAGTAAGCAATTACTTTCTGCCTGAAAGAGACTAATATATTAGTCATTTGGGGGAGACTAAAAGCAGTTGTGAGCTGCTGATTTAAAAGTATATAAAAAGATTCCATGTCTGTGGATTCCAGGACAGTGTCATGGTTCAGTATGTTTGACATATATGGATTCTGTAGGAAACCACTCAATATTTTAAGCTCTTCCCATTGATTTTAGTAGTGCTTAAATAATATAAGTTGAATCTAGGAAACCAAGTACTAGCTGAAGCTGTCCTAACTATTAAGAAGAAATGGTAAAACAAATACTTCCAATTTTATGCATAGCTCTTTAGCTGTTTTCTGGTCTTGTCTTCATATTTTAAAAATGGACGGACTTAAGTTAAGCTCAATATAAGTACTGAGGTCTCAGAAACACAGAATGAAATCTTGGATAGATTTCAAGGAATCAAAACAAGATTTCCCCTTCAAAGAGGTCTTCTGAATGGTGTGATCTTTTAGGAAAACAATACTTACCTCCCTACATTGTAACAAAATCAGACTTTGTTGGGCTATATAAACTCTGAAGGTCCTGAGTACCACCCTTTCTTTCCTAACAGATGAGCCAACATTGTCTGGATCCTCTTGGCCAGGCTTCAGAAAATGTTGTGAAAGAACAACTAAAAGATGCATTTATAAAGGTGTGGTATTTGGGAAAACCCTACACACTAAAAAACCCAACCAACCAAACAAAAAAAACAACAACAACAAAAGACACCCAACCAAAAAAAAACCCCAAATGAGAACTTCTCACTCACAAGAATATTTCATGAGATGCACTGTCTGAAGAAACACTAAAAAGTCCCACATGAATGGCATCTGATTCTGAAAGCTATAATGTTACCTTTGCTGTCAAGAAATGAGTGAAGAGGCTTGCTTCTTAAAAGTTTAAGAATGAGAGGAATTTATCTGAGTAATTTCCAGGAATAAGTATAGAAATAACAGCTATTTGTTAGCTTATCCATGTAAGGAAGCTGTATTTTCCCAGTAGTATTGCATAGGTGGCATGCAGAGCTTTCTCAATGGAAATCAGAACTACTAAAAGATTTCAGGTACTTTTGAGCTAGGCAGAACATTAAAAGAGCCATATGAATGCTTCAGTCAGACAGACTCTATTCTAAGGGAGGTGGGTGGAGCAGCTACTCCAGTGGCCTCAAATGCAGAACAAGCTTAATTTTGTAGGAAGATCTACCTTATTTTAAGATATTCTGAACCTGAGTATCAATGAAGAAAACAGGTACGATCTTAGAAGAGAGGGAGCAATTGCATTTATTTTCTCAGCTGTCAGAATATTTAATATGTAAGGATCTTAAATTTCAAAATTGTGGCAGGTATTATAAAATTAATGTTAGGTTTTAATAATAATTTGTGACAAGTAGCAGTTACTATGTCAAGAAAAGTTTCAGAGGCATTTTTGATCTGATTCAACATGACAGAAAGGTGCTGGGAAATGGTATTAATAATGACAAAGTTTGCTCTAGCTTCATGAAGCCAGTTAGAAGAATGTAGCTAACTTTATTTCATCCCCCTTCTGTGTTAACAGTAATTTAGGTAAGTGAGTGAGCGAGAGAGAGAACGAGTGAGTGAGTAAATCCCATTTTACATTCTATCTTCAGAAGGCTTTGAAGACATTTCTCCTCAATCATTCATTATGTAAATATATCCAGGGAGATATTTTATAAAGGTGATTGTCATAGTTTATCAAAAGAAGAACTTATTAGCAGTGATTTAAAGACTTATCAAAGGCAGTATTTTTTCTTCAGCTTTTTCATCGCCATGATACCACAAAGTGCTAGGAACCAGCTGTCTACACTAGGCAACATGTTTTGTATGTGTTGGAAAGCCCAAGTTTGAGTCAAACACTTTTATGTAATTAATATTATATTTTACTCTTTGAAAGTAGACCATATTTTCATTTAAATAGATAAGGGGGTTTTTAGAAATACAATAATGAAGCTGTAATTGTGTAGGATATACTCTGAGGCTGAGCCATTCCTGCTATGTATTTAAAAGGGATTTTTTTTTTCCCCCAGCAAAAGGCAGGTTCTAGAAAAATGTCCTTCCAACAGATTTCTGCTGGGAAAGCAGTTCTTGTTCTTCATAGACAATGGTTTTCATGAAAAAGTATTTTGGAAGGGTGCCAGTTCACTGCAAGATTTGCATCATTCTTGACTATCACCAACCACTTTTATTTGATGATCATCAGCAAACTATCTCCCTTACTAGGAACTAGGAATTTCACATAGTTTGCAGGTGTACCCCTTTTTGACACGTATTCTGACAATAATCCAAGGCTCAAATTTAGCCAGAACTTAATTTGGGAGATTGTTTCATTGTTAGGAAAATGCATTCTTGCAGCAGTGCTGTTGTTTTTTCTTTCTCTAGTCTCTGAGTATATCCAGGTTCAGGATGTTGTATTAGTAAATCCTGCTCTGTGTGAAGCATGGATTACTACTTTTCATCCTTAATCTTCTCTCTCTTTTTTCTTCATCAGCAAAGTGGGGATTTTTTACACCTCAGCATTGTAAATTTTTTAGGAGATCATTTTGTTCATAGGTAGATGTTGCATAGAAAACTTCATGGGGAAAACAAGAATAAAAGGATCTCATTGCCACCATCTTTGATTATACTGCTGAGTTTAAGGAAAATTCTTATTTAAAATCCTGTACTGATGTAATTTCTAATTATATAGACAACATTCTGTTAGTAGATATAAACCAAATGGAATGGAAGTGGAAAATATGTATTTATTGTATCAAAATTTGTTACAATAAAAAAAAAGAAAAGCATAACTAACTCCAATACACTGTTCAGCACAATTTGATGAAGTTATACAACTTCTTTTAAGCTAATAAATTTTCACATGCTCTTTACATTGCAGCCGCTTTCAGTGAACCACCTATATTTGTTGTCCTTGTTCAGTGGCCTGACCCAACATGTTACTCTGCTGTCTTGCAATTTAAAGCTAGCACTCATAATTAGCCATAGCTTTCATGGCCAAAAGTGTTTTACATTGACAAAGATGCTTTTACATTTGAACTTCTGCAATTCATTCACTTTTAAAAATTTTAATCTTCTTTCTTTCTGGTTGTTTTCCTTTCATTGCCTCAGATGTGAAACAAGCAGATAAAACCAAACTATCAAACCACATCAAACCTGGTTCTTTTTCATTGACCACTGCTCACTTCAAGCTAGTGAATGATGAAGCCATCCCAATATTTTACTGACTATGGTCACAGAATTAAAAGGAAAGCAAGATTAAAACATTTTGTATTGACCAGCTGGCCTCAGTGTATGTGACACAAGATGACTGAGTATTTTAAATATATGTCACTGTGACAGTGTTCTGATGATGTTTTCCAGGGTAATTAAACTGAATTTCCTAACTCGAGCTACAATCTTCAGTGCTGTGAATTACATTGAAAAATACAAATATGTATACCCAGATTGTATTTCTGTGATCCAGACATTCATTTATAATTTGTGTTCCTGTCTCCTCAAACATAAATCCACCACTGGCATTTTAATAGGAAATACTGACATTTATTAAGAGCAGATTGACACAGGTATGAACTAAAAAATATTTTTAACTGTACTGCAGAAAAAGTAGAATACTTCAGATACTCTTATATTTTCCTTGAGGAATTGCACACTGATTTGTATAATGTTAAGCAGCAACATCAGTAAACTGTAAAAAGAATGGCAGCAAATTTAAAAAGAATATCCAACTAAATCTTAAGTCCTCCTCATATTTATCAGCCAGTTCCACTGTAAAGCTAGATAGATCATCTACAGTTGCACCTTCAGTTGCACTTAGCAGGAGCAATATGTTTGTATAACCTGCTAAAAAATGAGCAGGGCAGTATCTCGGAGCAGATGAACATGTTTGTGTCTGCCATTTTTATCATTACTTTAATCTCAATCCTCAGTGATTCACTTTCTGATGGTAGTAATTCTGGAAATTCTATTTCAACCCTGGAAATGCCGATTCACTGACTTTGGCACCTATTTTAGCACATCCAACATGGTGCATTTAACATAGCAAAGCAAACAGATAAAATATTGGCACCTGCAGTTTCCAAGCAAAAGTACTCTCAGTCTATATATTTAAAACAGAAAAGCTTTATTTTATTTCTATTATTGTGGGTAGAAATTACTACCGCTAGCAGCAGGGGAACACTGGTCAACTCCATCTGGCTATTGGCCTGCACACAGATCTGACATACACAAAGAGAACGTGATTTTATAAGAGAACAAGTGCAGCATTACCCTTCTGGTGCTTGCAGTCTATTTGTGCTTATGTGCACAAGAATATGAATACTCTACAATGGACTGACAGTTACTCTATAAGTCAACTCAAATGTCTAGTCTGATTCCATTTTTGCTCTGCGTAAGGTACTCTCTTTCAAGTGTCACAATATGCATGTGCATGTGTGTTCCATTTGTGTACATGTACATTTGTGAACTAGACCTGAGAAACATGTAAAAGGATGAGATCAAACCATTAAGTGCAATGACCCCTACATAAACAGTATTTCCCTAATTTGATGTTCCAGTTATGACTCCCAGCATGCTGTTCACTTATGCAATTATATGTCATATGGTACTTATTTAGAAAATATGCACATCAATAATTAAAGTGTTTGTCAGTCTACTGACATTTTCAGTAATTCCAGGGTTATATAGTAATTCATTCACTTGTATCTATAGACACATGATGCTAGATCCTCAGCTGGAAAGTTAGTATAACTCTCCTTAAGTCACTGTATTTAGTTTTCAGTCATCTTTTCCATATTGACCTGAATGTTAAACTGTTGTTATAGCAATTTAGTATGGAGCTTTCAGAAAGCCCTGAGTTAGCAAATCTATTAGTTCATTTGCCTTCCATGTTTTAATATTCTTATTATAGAAAGAATTAAAAATAAGCTACACTGTTTCTTTTCAAACCGAAGGGAACTTCCAGTTTTGTGTATTTGTGTAATATCTGTGTTTTTCAGAATTCATGGATTCTGATATCAATACTTCACCACAGAATTTGGAAATAAGCCCTCATGAGTAAGAAGACGTTTGAACACTTTAAATTAGAGAAGGACAAACAGCATTCACTCCTGACTCAGTTTTGTTGGCATAGAGACTGAGAGTATAACTATTCTGGCTAGAAAAAATAGCATAGGGAAAATGCAATTGAGCTAGACTAATGGAATTTCATGATCAGCAAATATCATCACAGCTGGCTTGATTATCAGAAATAGAAGATAACATCTTTGTTGGTTAAATGTTTAAATTATAGGTACTACAGCTATAAATATTACCAGATTAAGAGTTTTATTATTGTTTCATGCAACTTTGGAGGGCAAAATTTATTACTTGAAGTACCTAACAATGAAGAAAAAATGCAGTTCAATTCTCTTAAATTTAGTCATTGGAACAAAGCTTCATTTTTCAGCAATCTGGATATTTTTTTTTTTTCCAGAGTATTATAATGATATTAGTCCTCATTTGTGATTTTCAAAAATATCATTATAATGTTTACGAAACTAAATCAGCCAACCTCAACAGCCAAATGAGAAATTCAGGGACTTCGTATTTGCATCAGTTTTACGACAACTGGTGTATAACAAATGCACATCTAAGCTGTATTATTTATAAAGCTATGTTTAACTTAAAAGCTTTTCTCACACTGAAAATTGTGTATTTATGCACATTCAGATCCCATCTTTTCAGAGCATCACAGCTTCTTACTTTTAATGACAGCCATTATGGAGAGCAGAAGTACTGGAATCAGGGTATATAATATATGTAAAAATAAATAAATCATTGTAGTAGTTGTAGAAAAGTTTCCAAAGATTTCAGAAAAGTCATATTCTTTTTTAATAGCCTTGATGAATTGAATAGTGCAACTTCTGTGGGCTAGTATGATTCCAATTTTATTTTTTCTTCAGAAATGTTATATCATTTAAAATATTGCAGAGAATTATTTAAAGGAACACAGTCAAAATTACACCAATCCACTACAACTTAATAATGCTTATACAGTCTCTTCTTGCTTGTTAAAATGAAGTCTGTAAACTGACACTTCTTTGGCATGAGTCTGATTAATTAGAAGTTAATCTGATATCAGCAATTATCCATTAAAAATTGTATTTTTAGGAATAAACCTACTTTATTTGGAAATTATTTTAAATCTCTTGTAACATACAGGTAAATAAAATGCTAATTACTAAAAAACCCTCCTCTTTTCAGGACAAAATAAAAGGCAAAAAATAGATATAACCATAAAGAGAATGTGACCAGATAATATATGTGTTTCATTTACATCTATATTTATGCAATTACTAATTTTCAACTGCAAACTCATGTCTGACAGTACTGTTGTGGTGTTGCTGTCTATGAGCAGACATTCATACGGCAGCTTAACTAACTCTATATCCTGAAACATTATCCTAGATGACAGGGTATCCAGGATTTGCTAGATGGATATTGAATGAGAAATAGGACTGCTCTCTCTGCTCTTATTTCTAAGAGATTTCATGGCTGTCTCATTATCTCAAATGCGTTAGGGAACCGTAGGCTGCTTTGAGGTGAAATTTTGACAATAATATTTTAAAGATTTCCTGAAGTAGATTATTATGATAAACTTCATATATATATGTATACACATAATATATAAATACATACATCATATATATATATACACATCACATATACATTAAAAAAAGAGAAGCTGACAGTACCCATCACAAAAGCATATGTGTGTATATATATACACACACACATATCCCTTGAAGTCCCTTAAATTTTAACAACATAATAGTTATTTGATTTATGAATGTCAGGTGGCTAAGAAATCTACATTACTAACTGGATTGCAAATGGTTTTATGAACTCAAGAACTTGTTTCTATTTACTCATATGTAATCTGAAGATCTTTAGTCAAGGATTGAGGCCAAATTGGTTAAAAACAGTCCAAAGAACAAAAACTCAGTCTCTGCCTCTAAGAGAGGTGGATTTAGAGCTTGAAAATTCTGAGACATGATATAGATAATGCATCTGCCCACATGATAACCTTATATTTTTTGGTTTTGCAGATTTATGTCCTTATGAGGAAATTTTGTCTACTTAAGCAGGTGAACGAAGATAAAGTATGGTAAAGGTTTCTTCCCAGTGAAAACTAATACTTAGACAATATTGATCTTTGTTATTAAATAAGTAGATGATGGTGAAACTACTAACTAATAATTAAAAGAGAATACTTTATTAATTATTCATTAATATTAGCATCTTTTTTTAATTGCCAATTGTAAAAAGAAACATCCTTTATTCTGTGACCAGTCTTTTCTTTTACTGCATAATAACAAAATCACAAGCTAAACAACAGGAAGATCTTTTCCAGTTGCTGTGACTTAAACTTTTGCCAGAACATTAGTTTTATAGCTGTGCATTGATAATGATGTCGCCTGAGTGCGGAAACTGTCAAATAATGGAGTTTGTTTGAGAGGTTTCATTCTGCATACCAAGTCTAACCCATAGTTTCATATTCTAAGGGAAGACCAAAATAGAAGCTGAAGCTTCACCAGAACACGACAGACTTCAACAGCTGGTCCAACAAGTGAAAAGGAAAGCAAATATAACAGATAAAATATGGATAGGAAAGTCAACATGTTCTTAACTGCTGATAATCAAATTTAACTCAGGTTCTCAGCAAAAAGATCATCTCCAATAGAAATAAATCTGCTCTCCTAGTCAGACCAGAATACTATAGTACTGCAGGAGATATTAAGTTAAAAAAAGGTGTTAAAAAAGTCAAATTTTCCACAAAGGTGTTTGTTGGAAAGCAGTGTATTAAGCTCTTCCAGTTTTGTCATCAGAGACATTCTGTCCCACATCTCTCATCTCCCACTTAAAGCAGGCACTCACAAAATAACACGAAACACCAGGTTGCCTGAATTCTTCCAGCTGCAAATCTTGTACGAGTTTTGCATATTTAAGTGTCAAGGAGGAGCTTCCCTTCTGGAGGGAAACTAAGACTTTTGGAAAGCTATTAACATGTAACTACTTTACAAATAAAATAACCAAGAATGTTCTATTCTCCAACACTAGTACAAAGAATACCTGTGGTATCATAGCCTTATCAGGGTGTGAAGGGGAGGAAGTTAAACCGAATACTTTTGTAAACTACACCAATATAGAATGACTTTGTGTCATTCTAAAATGGCTAACCCAAATATATAAATATACAATTCTGTTACTAAAACATTAATATCTTCACTTAGGTGGTAAAGCATTGGTATCTTCAGAGGTCCAAGTATAGTCTCTAGAAAAAACCACAAATATTATGTTTGCCTTTTTATTTATTCAGTATCTGACAGTCTGCTCTATGAGCCACCACAGAAATCAGAGATCTGATAGCTAAAATTCCACTTTCAATTCATATTCCTTAAGTAATTTAGCACTAATAAGTACATTTTGTTTTACCAAATAGGATGATATACAAACAGGCTTGGAATGGGCCACTAATCAATCACAACCCTGCCCTCAGCTGATCATATTAATGGAGCCTTTTACAGCCAGGTATCAGCTCTGAATGTTGATTGCCCAACCATAGCCTGTCAAGAGCTGACATGTTCTTCCTCCCTTATGAAGTTACATGAAATGGAAAAGATATAGATCTGGATTTCAAATCAACTGATGTGTAAAAAATGCAGGAAGAATTACATTATAGGAAATTTTGGTAGCATGGTTTATTATTAAGGTTTTCCATTACTTCCAACTGCAAGTCCCTGTTTCCAAGTTTTTCAAATCCTGTCAGACTTACAACTAGACTGAAATCTTTAGTTGTTTCAGGCTTATTTTTCTCTCTTTTTCTATTTTCTCTTTTTATCTGACAAATGCCCTTAGTAACTCTAAGATTTAGTTCAGGATTTTGCTAGTTATAGAAGATGAATATGTGTAAAGAATATGTTTGTTGGGTTTTTTTTTTCCTTTCCTCATCAACCGCCACATTTGGCTGACATACAAACCATTGCAAACAAATGAACAAGATCTGTTAAAAGGTAACTCTGAAAGGTCTGCCTGCACTGCTCCATTCAAGTACAGGTACTGCTGAGATTTATGGGCTAACACCAGGTACCAGAACTGAAATGAGGAAGTTTATTTTGCAGCTCACTTCCATCTGCTTTATTTAGATGATGGGAATACAGAAGATTCAGTATAGAAAGACAAGACTTTGATCAAAGATGAGAAGCATATATTTAGACAAAGAACTCCACTATGACTTGAACTGGACTTCAGTTAAAGAGGTTTAATACAACTGCATCAGATTCATCATAAATACTACATAAATACTTAATATGTGAAGAATATTTGAAGAAAGTCTTTAAGTGAGCTGAAAATAAGGGATGGTAATGAATGACTCTCAGAGAGAATAAATTATGATCTTATAAAGTCATAATTTTTTTCATAAATATTGATACTGTGAGGCAAAAAATATCAAGCATGCTGCACAAATGGAAGGCAAACAGATATTGCCAGTAGGCAACTTTTATGACATGGATGAAGATAATAAGGTCCTACCTTCTTTTGATCCAATGAGAAGTCAAAGGCTCATCAGCACCAAAACCTGAATCAGTTGCAGGTAACAATTTCTTTAGAGATTTGGGGGTAAGGATTTTTTTCTGGTAACTATTTTCATGGTAGGATATTCTGTAGCTGCAGGGTCAGTTCTTATATGTGACAGTCAACCGGGTACAGTGACTTCAGTTCTAGTTTGAATATCTGGTGGTTCAACTGTGAAATTGAGTCAAGTCAGTCTGGAACCTGGATTAAAGGCCAGAAGGACATTTGTAACCATGTAAGCCAAAACTGCCTCAGCAAGTAGGAAGCTACAAAAATAATTGTGCCTTTGTCTCTTCTGATCTTAGAAATTCTGTAAAGGTTAGAAAAATGAGTGGAAAAGACACATGAAAGAACTTGAGAGCTACTGTAGATGCAATATAGCCAGCAACTGCACTGGGAATCTTGTCTTCCGTAAAGCAAAATCTTGGCATTTAGAAATTTTTTCTTGTCTGTCACTGTGTACTCCCTCCCAGGAGGAGGCTCCAGATGCTTCAGGTCCTGGCACTAGGTCAAACAGTCCAGCAATATTCCTACTGACATTCCTGGTGTCATAATTTTATGTGCCAGAAATCCCAGTTCAGTCCTAACTTTGCCAAATTCTTCCTGGCTTCTTTTCAATTTGCAGTCCCAGAAAATGATTAATACCTGAGGGACAACTGCTTAACAGTGGCTTACAAAGTCTCACTCTAGCTAAAAATACTCTCTTTGAGAATAAAGTGAAACCCATGGATTAGTCAAGTAGGTGAATATGGAAATAAGTTTCTAGGAGTCCTGGGAAAGATGGACACAGAAAACTTCTCTGGATTTGTGAGAGGAAAAATATCTTGCATGCTCTTAAGAAATGAGAACAGAGCCATGGTGGTTTTTGTGCTCTGTCATTTGAGCATGAAGAATCCTATGCATATGTATGGTCCCTTAAACATCTCTACTCATAATAGTTTGTTTACACTACTCGACGTTTCCATGTACACACACTAGGAAACTTAAAGGCACCAATTATGATCACATAATTAATTTTATGTGACGAATACTCATTTAGCAGCAAAAATGAGAGATTCTTTGTTGCAGTTCTAAATAGAAGGTGAGGTGGGGTTTTTTGTTTGTTTTGTTTTGTTTTTAATCAGGAAATAATAAGCTGAAATTGCTTTTTTTTATACTTATATCTCTAGCACTTCCATCTCATAAAAAATTAAATGATGAAAGCTTTTCCACATTTCTACAGGCTAGAAAAATAATCAACCCTTCTTAGTTCTCCACAAGGCAAAACAATCCCTTGAGGAAACACAGTCAACAATGTAATGAGTTGTGAAATCTATGATTTTAATGGGTCGTTTCATTTTTGCCTGAGCTACTCTTTCATGACTACTCTTCTAAGCTTACCAATTTCAAGGTTGACTTTTTACTAAATGTAGAAAGCTGGCCTTCTGCAGTGAATTAGTAGTTAGTCCTGTGAGTATATACAGAAACTACTTATTAGAGACTGTGATTTCCCTACAAAATATATTTTAAAACTATTACTGCTATGGATATTAGAGGGGGTAAAAATGGTAACTTTGAAAAGTAGTCGGGGCCAATTAAACAAATAATTTTCAATTTATGATAAAGACATTATACCTAAACATGCCTACAGTGCTAGAGGGTAAGTGCAGAAAGCAGAATGTCACAGAAAACAAAGCTATTGAATTATTACTTTAAAATACAAGAAGCCTGATTCTTCTTTAAAAATCAATAGCAAAACCAAAATCTGTTCTGGTTTATTGTATTTTAGATTATGTATGAGGCACAGATAGCTAATGTTCAAAATACTTTTACTTGTCTTTCTATTGAATATTTGCATCTTAGCAAAATGGAAATGCATATGGTTATGGATGTGTTAAACTTTGTAAACCTAAGTCAGAATACTTACATTTTAGTAATTCAAAATAATTTATCTATAACAGCTGAACTTTGAAAAACTGCAAAGCCATCAATTTTTAAGGCAGTAGAAGATTTTTCCAGTATCAGTTTCATTCAGGAGCAATTAGTTTCTACAGAGAAAGATGTGTCTCTTGCCAACTAGTGGTCACTTCAGAATGCAATACTCTTTTTAGCAATGTAATGTGTCCCACATTTATTAGCAAAAAAATCAAACGAATATTCTGCAGTTAACAAGGTGGCTCTTTGTGAGAAGTCACTGAAGACCTAGAGACATAAAACAATATCTTAGCAAAGGACTAAACAAAACAACACTATACACATTGCCCAGAATTATTATGATTAATAAAGCTAAAATGTCTATTTAAACTCTCATGGCTCATTAATCAAAACAAGTTTATAAGATGTCTTGAAGCTTTTGGATATAAAATATTGTAAAGATACATTGAAAGACACTCAAATGGTCCACTGAATATCTTATGAAAAATCTTTTGTGGAAAAAGAGCTGGGAAAAATGAGAAAAAAATTCAATTATTTCTAATAAATAGTGATCTATTTTCCAGTTCTTTCTCATCCCTAATCAGACCTGATTTTGGTTTCATTGAAGATACTTTTAAAATTTTGAAGCACCTGAATTTAAGATGAATCCACACTTGACTACAGTTCACTTTGGGCCCTTTTTTTGGTTTTGTGCTTAAGTAAAAGCTCAATGATTTTATAAATTCTCTTAAATTTCAAACATCCTATTTCAGAAATACAGACATACAATAACCTCAAAGGGTTGTGCTTGCCAAACCTAAATCTATTTATCTCTTTCAACAACAGCAAAAGTGGAGATCCCACTTCATCCCTTCATTCTATATTTAGAAATTGGGTACACTGACATGAGGCAGCTTAATCCCATTTAAAATGTTAGAAGTTGAAATATCAAGAGCTGTCTGAAAACTGATTAATCAGTGAGTTCCTGCCAGTCTGTTTTTGACAATTTACACTTTCAAATCAATAGATCCTTTTGATTTCCCATCAGAATAACATCCTTCTTTCTATAGCTCAAGGATTTAGTATCAAAGGCAGACTTTGGCTGCTTTATTTCTAAAAACAATGAGCACAACTTTTACTCATCACTCACAAAACAACACAAATAAATTACAATACTGAAAAGATTTGGATTAAGTCTATTTTATACACTTGTTTACATATTTTTATTAAATTATTACAATTATTCCCTTTTAAAAATTCAGAATTTTCAATGGAATTTCACAGTGTTACTGAAATGAAACAACTATCATCACAAATTATGCTTAAAGCTCTATTCACATCAAAGGGTTCTGGATTATGCCTGTGTTAAAATTCCCACCCTTGTGCTTCTCTTCTTGCAGCTGGCAACACTGGAGATCTCAGCTGTGGATATTTTTAAATCAATGCCTGATCAATGACACTAATTATCTACTTAAAATTCCATGTGTATTTCAAAATTGTATTAGCTATACTTGTAGTATACTGCTCACACTTGCAGGGTGTTCAGTACTGTATATATTTTGTTGCATTTGAGAAGTTCTAAAATAAAAGACCATTTCAATTTATCAACAAAAAATAAATGTTGATAAAATGGGTGAAGATACTTCTTTTATTATAATACTTCTTTTATTATAATACCTTGGAAACTATTGAGTAAAATATTTTTCAGTCTTCAGAGTCCTTATTCAAAGATTAAAACTTGTAGTAAAACACGTGTCTGGCAGTGATGCAAATGCTATTAACTAAGTCCTTCTCATCTTTCCTGAAGATATAGTTAGTACTAGTTTCTCATGATCTTTTTTTAAAAATTATTTTTCACAAAATTGTTGGGTAATGGACTCAAAATTCTGGTTTGGATTTGAAATCTTAAAAAGTCTTGAGGATTCCTGTTGATTTTTCAGGTACATTATGTTATTCTGAGAATGATTCAATAGGTTTGAACGCAATGGATAACATCTCCTGAAATGGATTTGTTAATGTATATTTGGATTTTTATTTTGGATTTTTATTTTGGGCTTTCATTTACACTTAATTCCTCAAAAAGGATTATCTAGGGTTAGATTTCTCCCTGCTTATCTTCTGTCCAAAACAATTTATTTCAAATTACCCTTTTTTCGCAAAGTTTTTGTGACATTTGTTCATAACAATGTAGAATTGCTATGAGTCCCAAAATGTTTTTGTTTTTTCTTTTACCTGTTCCTTTGCAGGTCAGACTATTTAGCAATGATCTCTTTATGTTGTCATGCAAATGGTACAGGGGATAATCTATGAGTGAGACATCCTGCAATCCACTCATGTTCAGGCAGACAGCAACCTTAGTGTGCAGTGATGCATAGCTATCTCTGAAATCAGCACCACTGCTATTCAAGTTAATTCTCTACTGAAGGACTAGAGACTACATCAGCCAAAAGGTATGATAAATTTATTATAAATGCTCAGCTTCTGACCTCAGAGTATTTGCAGAGTTGACTTTTGCAGTGGCTGTCACTCCATTCCTGCAATGCTCACATTAGTCACAAAGAGAAAGTCCAAACCACCCCTTACAAAAAGGCTGAACTGAGACCTGTGCATAAATGTAAATAGTGCACCCTTTATTTGCTTTCTAGACACAGTCATCATGAGATTAATGCACAACTGTATTTCAGTTGTCAAAAGTAAAATGAAAAACAGGTTAATATGAAGAATGAATGACTGTATAAAATGAAGAACAACTTTTTTTTTATTGGTAGGAAAGGAAGGCCTTTCTACCCCCCCCCAAAAAACCACAAACAAACAAACAAAAAAACCCCACACTTAAACAACAAAAAACTGTAACGTGAATTATTCTTGAGGAACAAAAAAGCAGTAGTGCCGGTAGCCTAGATAAATTCATGTACTATATAAAGGAAGAGAACTTTTTACCCTGAGCTACTGAAGTCCGATCAGCTTAATTTATTGATGACCTTTTACTTTCATTTAACATGGTTCTTGAGCTATAATTTACAAGATAGGAAGCGA
Source organism: Haliaeetus albicilla (assembly GCF_947461875.1). Lineage (NCBI taxonomy): Eukaryota > Metazoa > Chordata > Aves > Accipitriformes > Accipitridae > Haliaeetus > Haliaeetus albicilla. Next base: position 35,146,310 of record NC_091516.1, read on the forward strand.
AGGCCAAATTTATATTTGGTACTAACTGGTACCAAGTACCAATGTGACACTACAAAGAGACTGCAACAACAGAAAGCAAGAGGAGTATCCACATGCTTATAATTTAACTACAGAAAATAACTAGTGGAAATACTTTTGATCCTGCAAATGACATGAATATTAATTTTAAGATGTATTAAAATCTGTTGATTCCTAAATGACAGTAGTATATAAAAATGCATAATACTGAACTTTGTATTACTAAACTTATAAGAGAATTCTTATTTTTGTTAAATAATAACAAAGAAAAATAAAGCAGCGGGCAGACAAGTCTCTAAAAAGACTACTTCTATAAAGGAGTTTAAAAAAAATTCGTAAAAACTTCTACTGATTCCATCCAAATAAATTCTACTTAACTCTACCTCACTATTTACAATTATGCTAATTTAACTGTCTTAAAAAAAACCCTTAAAGTACATTGTCACTTCTGTTTATACATCAGTAATCTTGCTGATGGAGCTACTTGACCTTTTTCTTCTGATTTCAGTCATTAGGAGGAGGTATGGGAACAACCCCACTGTGGGTGAAGAAAATCATAAAGACAAGTCCACACAGTTATCTTACAAGTGTAGCTGCTTGAAGATGGACCATTGCAGTTTTGTGTGATGTTTATACCAGGAGCAATTAATGGAATTCATTCCAACATGGACAAGGAAGTTAATGAGCTGTTATACACTGCTCTGTACAGCTGAAACCTTTGTTATACTCTCTTTCCATTCACTACATCCAAATAATTTATTACAGCCTGTCTGGTTATCAGTCAAGTTCCCGGACAACAGCAAAGTTGATTGAGGAACCATGGATAGATTTCATTGTTCACTGGAAATCTGAAAGAAGTATAGTAGCAAATGTATTGTAATTGTTTTATTTTACACTAATTTTCATGATCTAGCACTAATTTCTCTGCCTAACTGTATTGGGTCTGGCTTAGATGGAGTTAATTTTCCCCATAGCAGCCCTCGTAGTGCTGTGCTCTGCATCGGTAGCTAGAAAGGTGTTGATAACACACTAGTGTTTTGGCTACGGCTGAGCAGTGCTCGCACAGCATCAAGGCTGTCTCTCCAACATTTTTTGCCCCCCTCAATGGCAGGCTGGGGCTGGGCAAGATCTTGGGAGGGGACATAGACTGGACAGCTGACCTAAACTAACCAAACAGATATTCCATACAATATGATGTCAGCTCAGCTATAAAAGCTAAGTAAAGGGAGATGGAAGGGGGGGCGTTTTCATTTTCCGGAGCAACCACTACATGTACAGAAGCCCTGCTTCTCAGGAAGTGGCCAGACATTGCCTGCTGATGGGAAGTAGAGAATAACATCTTTTTTTTTTTTTTTCTTTGCTTTTGTGCATGACCTTTGCTTTCATTTTATTAAATTGTCCTTGTCTTGACCCACAAGCCTTTTATTAAATTTTCCCTCCCCAGTCCAGCTGAGGAGGGGGAGTGATAGGCAGCTTTGGTGGGCACCTGGCACCCAGCCAGGGTCAACCTACCACACTAACACTTTACATACAACAACTTGCAACTGAAAATTATTCATCTAGAATATAAATTATTTCTGGTTTGGAAGAAAAACTAAAGGATATATGACTGTTAGACAGAGACTGCTCTTCTTCAACTTGCCTGGACATCCCTGAAATTTATTGTAAAACTGCTAAGTATTAGGATTTCACTGTCAATCTCACTTCAAAAACTCTCCTAAGTCATTTGTCTCCCAAGCAGGACCAGATTATGACAGAAAGTTTAAAAAATGAATGAAAATATAAATATGCATTTTGCCTACATAATGCCATTTTCTAATATAGCTGTGTATTTAAGCTATTATTTAATAATATGTCTATCTTTAATATTGAATTTAATTTAAAATCTTAAAAATAAAATCCCATTAATGGATACTTTGTTTCTGTTCGCTTGTATAGCAAAAAGATGAGACAGTCAAGTCAAAGTTACTTTCCACCAGTTAGTTCTACTTTAGATACTAGTCAATTTAACATTAGTAGTCTGTTACTTATGCCATATGTTTCATGAGTGTCTAATTTTATCTCTTATGTACTATTTTCTAAAGTAGCTTAGTATAGGACTTTCTTCATCTTTTTGATGTCTAAAGATGTAGATTAGAATGAAATATAATAAATGTAACATAATATTAAAAAAGTTATGACTGTATTTAGTTGAATTATCTATCTGACACTGAGGGAAATAGTGACTAAGATATTCATCAAAATGCCACCATTTTGTAGGGCTTTGAGGTTAATTTAGCTTAGGAATTCTGAGCTCTCCATCTCCAAGCTGGTACGGCAGTACTGTCCCAGTGCAATGGCAGTATGAGCAGGATCATAACACAGAAAAGCCCATCTTGTATGCCAGCAAATTGAACACTAACAGGGTAAGGAAAAATATTTTAAAGGACATAACAAGAGACAGATCCTTTGTCAAATTAAAGTCTCTAAACTTTTCTAGGGGTGTGGAAGGAAGAATGTTTTATTTTTTTTATTACTTTCCCTTAGAATTGAAAAATTTAAGAATTCTTTAAAAATTGCAATTTAAGACACTAAATTTTTTTCATTACAAATGAAATTAGTCAAGATTACATCATATCAAAAAATTCTTACCCTTTTTTAATTTAGGAAATTGTCAAAAATCTCTGATCTTAGCACATCTAGCAATAGGTGAATGGTTTTGAGTGTTATTGATATGTCAGTAAAAAAAATCTGACATCCCTCCTGCCTCAAACATGCAAGGAAGAATTTGAGGAAAATCAGATGCATTAGCACTTACGATCTATTTTTCCATCCTTCAAAATATTAAAGGAGGTATGAACTTAAATTTTTCATACTGCAAAACAGGCTTGGGACTCAAATTTTGCTATGACTTTCTAAAAGGCATCACATTAATTCAAAGTTTGGATAAAACTCAGCCTTTACCTAAGATTTTAAAAAAATATTATTTAAAACTATCTAAATGCAAAATATCAATATTGGTAGATCAAGTTTTTTATTTTTTATTATATTGAGTTTAACAAAAATGATAACATACATGAGTTGTAGCAAATTTGACTTCTGAAGTAAATTTTTATTTGAATATTGTAGTTCTACGCAACTTTTTGCAAAAAATGTTCTCACTTTTTTTCTATTCCCATAGCTGTATTTCAGATAGAAAAACAGTCCCAAACAATGGCATTAAAATACCCTTATTACCATTTCCTTGCTTCTTCTGTGCATTTCACCATACTTTGAATTTGTTATTCCACAGGTGTTCTCACACAGGAAATAGATCTGGATGAAACCTTTTGTTATGCTTTGTTACTCTTGAATAAATTTTGACAACAAAGCTGGCATTCGGTTTCTGGAAATAACTGTATGAATATTCCTAACTCCTCATAAATGTTCATGAAAGCACATTGCTCTATAAATATTTAAAATATTTCTAAAGTTTTTATCCTATTTACTTACTCTACTTAGGAGTAATTTACTTTTTCCTTCCTTCCTTCCTTCCTTCCTTCCTTCCTTCCTTCCTTTTCTTTCTTTCTTTCTTTCTCCCATACACACTTTTGCAATATCAGAATCACACCACACATACACAAACCCAAAACAAAGCAAAACAAAACCAGCATAAATTTCACTTTAGACATTAATAAAATACTACTGTTTCAAATTTTGCCTTCACTGAAGCTGGTGTAAACTTGATAATTTCTTAAAACTTGTAGTGCACCTACAATACCATATACAACTTTCATATGCATCCATATATATTTTCTTTAAGGTGTTTAAAACAGGTGTTTAAAACCATTTTCTATAGAAAAAATGAAATGGTATTAAAAAAAATTGTAATTAAAAGACTGAGAGATTGATGGCAATGTTCACACTAAAAGCTGTAATTATTGCAGTAGTTAAGGAAAAAAAAATCTATGATTTCTTCCTTAGAAACTGAATGGTACAGGAATTTCACTGACTATATAGCAGTATGCATCATCTGATCTTTTATGCATAAGTCACTGTAGCCACTGCTTATTTTACTTAGTTTAAATATAACAGATTTACATTGTCACTTTTGCCTTTTTCCCGACACACCTATTGAAGTCAGGTAAGTCACAAAACTCTAAGCCATGATGTTAGCTGGATCAACTTAGATTTGCTGTTAATTTATAAAAGCTGAATGATTACCATCAGATTGGGTCTTTTTCATTCTATCTTCATTTTCTTATTGCTTGTACTAAAGTAAAATATCAGCCTTAATGAATTTTATTTGCATACTAATGAAATGGAGGGACTAAGATCTTTCTAATTATCTTTTGGTGACTAACAAACCTAACTGCTATTAAGTTTTTTAATTTGTCTGCTTTTTTATTTTAATTGTTAGCATTAGATTATGCAAATTAAACTGTTTCTTAAAAAAAAAAAAAAGAAAATTTCTGAAAATAAACCTTCTTACTTTGTGAGAAATGTTATTTTTTTCTTTAACTGTTTCCTTGATGTTTTCTTTAGCTACTGATAGGTAGAATTCTTTAATCCATTTTGACCTACTTAGTGCAAGTTCTCCAAAAGTGATTCAACAACAGCGTTTTATTAAAAAAAAAAAACAAACCACAAACAACTTTACAGTACCATATTGAATAAGCTATCCTTTATTTGGTAGCTGTTAATGCATTCAAGTTTCCAGGCCACTTCTCAAAATCTGGCAATGTAAACTGACAGCATAATTAAAATACATGGGTTTCCTCCTACTTCAGGGAAATAGAAAGCTGTAAGGCAGATTTTTTGGCTACTTAACAACTTCTATATTCAATTTTCTTCTGTCATATTCTAATCAAGTAATTGTGTGTGAATATGGGGCGAGGCAATCACAGCCAAATCCCTATCCAGCTCATTTAGCTGCCCAAATATCAAGGCTCTTCCATGGGTACTTGTACTCTTGTAGAGCAACTCTTTTCTGAAGTTTTCGCCCATAAAGTTGCAAAAGTTCATTAATTCAAAAGAAGGCCTGCATTCGTGGGTATAATGGTTCACAGTCCCATTAATAAACCTTTTCCAGTGGGATTGGAATGGTGAATGAGAGGACTTTGTGTATGTACAACCAGCATGAAATACTGATCCCATGTAGACAAAACAAGACGACCCTGACCTCAACAATAACACAATCTTCTCTCTGCTTGGCAGAGGGCTTTTCCACAGATCCTGGTTGGGAGATAATATGTCAAGAAACCTACATTTGCAGAGGGAGCAAACTGTCTATGGTGCCAAACTTCAGCTGACTGCTCATCATGAAAAATATTAACAGTGGACAGAGGCACATCCTTGATGGCCCAGATTAGATATTGGTACTTATGGTTCCTCTCACCAGTCCTGGTAGGCATGCTCTGCATGCTGGCCATTTTTTCTGTTCTTTTGGGATACCTCATTCCTCCCTATAAAGAAGCATGTGTTACCTATCAACTTGGGGGGGGGGGGGGGGGGGGCGGAAGGACTCTCCTTTGGATGATGTGCCTACTTTCAAGACATACAAATCCTTAAATGCTTCTGTCCCCACCTGGCTTTTTCAAGTCTTTGCAGATCTAAGAGCTTAACCAGGGTGTTCTTTGTTTTTCTCATTTGTTTTGGGGGGTTTTGGTTTCTTTCTCTCTTTTGTTTCTTTTAGCCTCATATGGAAATATACATTTAAAAAAAATACGTCCCCAAACATTTTTCCATGTCACCTATTCACAGTGGTGGAACCAGCATAGAAAAACAGCCTAGTTTTTCAACAAGCTTTTCATGATCTGGAATTTTACAACACAGTTCAGTGGTAAATTATACAGCTATATGGACAGTAAGAACTCCTTTCTTCTGTTCCTCTATACAAAAGCTTCATTATTTCTTTTTGTTAGAGAATATGCTAAAGGAGAATCACTAATTCAGCTCAATGCTCAGATTAATTTTTGAGTCGCAACTTTGTAGAATACAGTTCCTATTCTATAAGTATGACCTCCATTCTTCCTTCTAAACACTTTGTAAGTAACGATGTTAAAGTGCTTATTTCAATAGGTAAATTGAATACCTTAGCTTTGCATAATTGCTTTGCCATGATTACTTACTGTATCACCAATCTTCATGTCATTTACACATTTCATCTTAAATGATTTGTGTTTACTTGTATATAATCAAGAAAAGTATTGAACAGAGTTGGCCTTAGAGTTTTCTCTGAACTTCTGTGGAAACACCTTTATACGGTAATGATAAATGCTTTGGAGATCAACCAGCTAGATCTTAATCCATTTAATTTGGACTGTATTGATATTGTGTTATGATTTAAAATTAGAAAGTCATACAGCATTAGTCCAAAAGTCAAATTCCACATATATTAAATCCCTGCATTTATGTCTACTAACCTCAAATAATTAAATCATGTGTTTTCTATTTTTCCATTAAAAATATTTGACTACTATTAGCGTTTGGGTTTTTTACTTAGTTCTTGTTACTTGACTCTTCTATCTACTTTTCAATTGTTACAAGCAGACCTGATGTCAGAGTAACTACTTCAGCAGTTAGCAGGAGTATTCATTGGCTGTGCTTGAGTATTTGCAAAGCTTCAGGAAACAGATGCACTAATAATAATTAAAAGTTTGAAGAACATTTAAGAAGTTATTCCTAGATGTTATCACTTTCCTTAGCTGCTAATGGACTGAAAAAACTTTGTCTTCCTGTAATTCAGCATTACCCTTTTCCTTTACAAACAGCGCTGAAATACTATTGCAGTTAGCTGTTTTACTAATCTGTCTCCTACAGCATTCTCTCCTCAATCCCTTTAACTTTTCCTATCAATTTGCTACATTTAGTAAACAAAAAGCTATATGGTTAAAGAACTATTCCTCCCTTCAGTGCAACTTCCCACATTCCTGATAAATTTCCTGCTAATTTCTACCTTTTCTTTGTCAATTGAAACAGTGTGGGTTTATATGTACATTTGTTTTACTTCTTTACCGATGAATTACAACAATTTGACTCCTAAGTAATCTCTGTAAAAACATTATACTTTTTCTTGTCTAAATTGTGTTCAATTTTCCCTAATTTTGGCATTTTAAGAACCAAGTATATTATCAGACTGGGACCATAATCTGCTTGTCTAAATTGAATGTTAGAAGGCCACAATCACTCCTAAACACTAACTTTGGCTGAATAAATTATTTGGTTTTATTCAAAGTACAGAATTATCTATATTAAAGGCAAACTCATTTACAATTATCAGACAATTTATTTTGAAACTTTAATGATGTAGTCATTGCTTCCATGAGATCACTGACAACACAGCAACCCAAGTCATATTCTCCTAATAACAGATCTTTTTTGCAGTCTATAAAGTTTAACAATCATTTATTGTGTGACTAAATCCATTTGTTTATAACCATGTATCATATCATATCATATCATATCATATCATAATCACTTGCTTTGTTCCACCCAGATAAAACTTTCATGTATATAGACCTACAAATATAGTCAGGTTTTCCCTTGAAAATTCACAGAAAAGAGTTAAATACAGATTCAGTACAAAAAAGATATTCCTTGTTCCATAGTGAGTACTGAGTCTCTACTCTCAATGAAAAAAAGAAATATAAGTTAAGGCTAATTTATTTCAGGTTAATTTGTTGAAGACTGAAGAAATTTTTCATCTCACCTCATCTACACAATTCTATAGAATTATGTCTGAATGAACCAAAAGGTACCTAACCAAACAGTCTGGTCAAAAGTTATTAAACCAACAAAATATTTGAACATGACAAATGAATAAGACATTCAAATCTGTACCCTGTTGAGTACTGTGCACCTTAGGTACACGGAATGAGAAAGCAGAGAGCTAGCAATCTCCTGATTTGGCAACTTGCTTCTTTGTGTCTACATGCAATGGAAAGATACCAGATGTAAAGCTATGAGCATTTCTAATGTGTGCACACACTACAAGGAAATGTGAAGGAAATAATAACTCTAAAAAATGTATGCTAAAATGGTAAATACAACTTTATAGCACATGAAAAGAGCCAAATGGAAAAAATTTTTAACATTTTTGGGAAGACCAATATACTCTTTGACGAGAACTCATGTGTTAGTTAAGATTCTAAGAGCGCATATTACTTCAAATCAAGGCAAGTCCTTACACACCATAAAATTTTCTTTAATATCACGATTTCATTCAAAACAGAAGTTCATGCTTATCAAATTTGTACACTAGGATAATAGATTGGAGTATTCCTTCTTCACTATAGAGTTTCTATCTACAAGTACATTCCAAATGTTCCAGTAAATCGTGGATATACAAGACTGGAAATGCTTTTGGCAGTACTAAACATTCTTAAGATTTAATTTACATATTTATCAATTATATGCATTGATATAAAATATAATAATTAAATATATGAGGGGAACTTGATGTATATGAATGGCTTTAATTAACAAGCACAGTTCTTATTGTCTGTATTAAAGCTGAATTTTTAACATTAGATTGTGACCTAAGACACAATATTTCAGTGAGGTCTCCCAGGACTGCACCTTTGAATCAGTTTCTTTGTTGTTTCCTATTGGGTAATAATTAAACAGAAGTCAGTGGCCATAGAAGTTCCTTCTTCCATTGGCTGATATAGCACCTCCAGCCTCTGCATGCTCCTGTTTTCAGACAGCTTACCAATGGGTGGGAAGTTGAGCTTCACAACTTCTTTGAACTTAGACTACACTGTGGATCATGATTGGTTTACAAACACTAGACAAAGATGATTTGAAACAGTAATGTATGCTCTTGGACATCCAAACTGATTTCATTTAAATCCAGACTTTAGCTGGTTTTAAAACCATAATTTTAAAACAGAGTATTATTTTTAGGTACGTCAGCAAGAGGGATTTTGTTTAACTAATAACACCATATTGCCACATATTGATAGAATCTTTCCTAAAGTTATTTATTCCTCCTTAGCATTAGAACTGTGATGTTAAAACCAAGAACCTTGCTGGTATGCTGGGGAAAAAAAAAAAGAAATATTGTCTTTATTATGTTATTGACAAGCATGACTGATTTCCTGGATACTTGCCTGATGAGGCTGATGACTGAGGTTTTTTGGTATTTCAAAGTTAATTTTTATCTTTTTAATGTTCAATGTACTTACATGTATTTTTTAACATGACCTTTGAACATAAATACTTATTACAAATAGGCCACAAACACAGAGAAAGTCTAATGTGATATGTCTTGACAGTTTAAATACGTTTTTTTGGACAGATTTTATATGATCTAGCAGATACTGTTAAAAAGTATCAGAATAGAAATCCTTCACACAGAAAGTATAATAAGACTGTTCCCAATGACAATTGGGAACAGAAAACATGTTTACAGTAATTAAAATAAATTCATCATTTCTCATTCCTACTGTATCCTTGACATGAAATATAAGATTTGAGTTACCACTAAACTTCAGCTAAAATGGGTAATCTCCAGATCTTCTGACATATACCAAGTGTTTAAACCTTCTAGCTGCATGTTAGAAAAGACAAAAATAACAATGCTAGCAAAGTTTAATTGCATTTAACAAAAGAAAGTGTCTCATAATTAAAAAAAAGGCTGAAAATGTACGTTTAATTACTATATCAAATACAATTAGAAATGATACAGAGCTTTCAGAAGATTTATGAGGAGGTGTAACATAAATGATAACCTAACAGGCAAGTTTCCTTCATTTTACTAAAAATTTGGACCACGTGCCAGTTGTATAGTTTGCCTCAGTGTCAGTGAATAAGCATAAGAAAACACTAGGTTCAGTGAAGAAAAAAAAATACAATAATTAAGACTTTAAATTGCCAGAAAAAAGAGAAAACGATTTCTCAAAACTATTTCCTGAATATCTGGTCCTGCCTTTCCAAATGTAATCTGCATTTACCCTTATTTCTTTAGAGAATGACGTACAATGACATTCATAAGTTTGCACTTCTTCTATTTGTCCTCTAAGAGAAAAGAGATTATTTATGTTATTATTGTCTTGTTAAGGAACAAAATTAATTTAAATTTTGTTTTAAGATTAGGCGTAAACGTATGTCCAAAGCTGTCTACATTTTATGCTGGAAAATCACATGAAGATTTTGGTTTCAGTCAGGATGAATCCTTTACACTAAAATTAGTAAAATGTTCACAAATGTCTGAAAGTATAATTTACCATGGAAAAACTTACTGAACATGGCAAAGTGAATTCTTTGACACTGTTTTACTTTCCCATTCTCCTTAAAACAACAAACGTAACTCTCTCCAGTTCCAATAACCCAGAATATGCTCACTATGTATCATTTTGATGTTGTGTACAGGTACAAAAATGCTTAAAAAAAACGTAAAAAAACCCAAACACATCAATCAACCAATAAAATGCACTTACCCTCTCTTCGATTAAGTCTTGCAAATCCAGGGCTGTGACTGCTAGACAGCTCCGATGAACTGCTGAATGAAGACTGAGGCAAAGCAGACACCAACTGATCATCACAATTATCTGCCAGTGAAAAATATCACATTCTGGTTAATACAATGAACACCACTTACTGGAACTGTAATGAAACAGAACACTAGAAGAATATCTGGATCAACCTTGTACCTGAAAGCAGCATATGTCTAAATATTTTCTCTTGCTGTACTATATGTAAAAGTACCAGTACTGAGGCAGCACTTTTTTTACCCAATATTTAATGAGACTACCGGGGTATAATTTATTAGGTTCTTCAACTGGCTGTACTTGCCCACTTCTAACCTAACTTCTGAGATCATAATGATAAATGGATCACAGCTCACTCACTATCATTTACATGAATAGCAACTGATACGTTCTAGTCCTGGTTGTAACATGAAGCTACAACCTCAGTGCATGCTCTTTGTTTTCTTGAGACCTGATCCAGCACAGGTCTGTGCAATTACATTTAACGTGCAATCACATTAAATACAGCTAGATCTTAAAAAAAAACCCTGAACCAAATGAAATAAAAAATAATCTCATCCCTTTTAAGCACTTTAAGAATGACAAAATGAAAAATCTTTTGCTTTGCCAATGGTGTGCATGTTTGATTAAGACACAGCACAAAATCATTATCACACAGTTATTAGTATGCAAGTCTTAACATCATACAGAATGAAACCTGAATGTTTCAGAAAAAGACTTAACTGCAGTTCACAATCAATGGTGCATAAGAAAGCAAATGCTAATCAATACCTTGGATGTTAAATGCCTCTCCAGTTCAATTACTATACAGGGCATGTGTTCATTCTCCATTTAAATTTGAAAAATATAAATTGAAAATCAATACCTGTTCTAGTTTTGGCTGAAAGAAGACTGACTTTAAAACACTAGAAGAAGTGTAAGCAAGTCTTTCCCTAGCTATACTATGCTGGCATCTGTTGTTTAGAAAATGTGAGGAAATTATGTAAACTATTAGTCTTTATGAAATGGTTCTTTTTAGGGCAAACACACTCTGTGGATTCAACTGATAAGTGACAAGTCACAGGTGAGTCCTTCTTCTTATAACTCTTCTGTTTGTCTACCAGATTTCCACTGTCAAAATCATGAATATTAATTAATACAAAATCTTTTCCTGACTCAGTGCTAATTAGGTGTTTCTCCTGAATAATTATGGATATTTCCAATTAGCAGCAAGATTTTTATATGAATGTCTCAAGGGAATTTTTTAATCACCTTCAAAAATTTTATTTTTTTTAAAGTCGGTTCATTTTGTTTTTAAGCAAAGCTCTTCCTAAACTGAAGGCCTCATAATGACCATGACTGCTACAGTTAGAAGTTCTCTCGAATCCTATAAATAATATCCAGTCACTACAAACAAGAGGATGTATTAATTGCCTTTGATAAGTTCACATATATCATACTTCTACCAAATTCAGAACACCTCACTTACGTGAAAGTAACAAATAAAATTAATATTTACTTTCCTAAATTTTTTTTCCTGCTCTAGCCTTCTGTGATACAAACTGCAGAATTTTATCACTACTCTTTATTGTCTAACCGCAAGCTCATTTTTCACTTCATGATCCACAGATTAGTTTCATAATGTTGAAAGAGACTGTGTTACTTGGGACAAATTGTCCAACTGTAAGCACAGAAGAAAAAAAAAAAGAAGGGAAACAAGATTTCATCTTATGAGCAAATGCATTGCACTGGTAAGTCTTAGAAAAGGATCTCATTCATGAAAGCTTTCTTTACAACATAGAAAAGAAAAAGAACTTATTAGTCATAAACTACACTAGAAAGAGAAGAATTTGATGCTGCTGTTTTTGCACAGAGAGCTACGTACACTGCTGATGTAAGGGAGCACTTCAAGTGTCATTAATTCTTTTTCTACTGTCAAAGGCTTTTTCCCCCAAATCTATGTACATGATTTAGAATCATAGAATCACAGAACAGTTTAGGTTTGAAGGGGCATTTGAAGATCATCTAGTGCACCCCCCCTGCAAAGAGCAGGGACATCTTCAACTAGATTAGGTTGCTCAGAGCCCCATCCAACCTGACCTTGAATGTTTCTAGGGATGGGACATCTACCACCTCTCTGGCCTACCTGTTCCAGTGTTTCACCACCCTCACAGTAAAAAATTTCTTCCTTGTATCTAGTTCTAATCTACTCTCTTTTAGTTTATAACCATTACCCCTTGTCCTATCGCAACAGGGCCTACTAAAATGTCTGTCCCTATCTTTCTTATAAGCCCCACTTAAGTAGTGAAAGGCTGCAGTAAGGTCCCCCAGAGCTTTCTCTTCTCTAGGCTGAACAACCCCAACTCTCTCAGCCTTTCTTCATAGGAGAGGTAATAATTCTGGGAGTCTCTACATTTATTAATGTTCATTTTACGCATGCAGGTGAAGCTGCAATGCTTAGGAAGAATCAACTTTGCTGCCATTAATACATTCAGATTTGAATAAATGAGTATCTGTGATCAAAAACTTCATGAAAAGGCATAAGGCTCTTAAAAATAAGAGATGTCATGTTGTATCAACAGGACTACTACTTGCTAAAACCTCAGAAAAAGATGCCACAAAAACTACCCTCCAACAGTTATTTATTAAATCTATGATTCAGTCATGTGGGCTTCAAAGCACTCTTTTTCCTATTACTTTGAAGATCAAATATCCTCGAGCTCATCTACTGTTTTCAACAGAAGATGTTTAATTTTCCCTAGGAATGAGCACATATCTCACTTTACTTAATAGAACCTTTAAGTATGTTAATTGTGGTAATTTAGTCTTTGGTCCATGTGCAAGCTTGTAATTACTTTCAAAAGATTCATTGAATTTAATGAGATTCATGTGACATAGATAAAAAGAGATGTGCCCCTCTCCTGTTGCTGAGAGGTATTGACCATTGCGCTGATGCCGATCATGGTAAACTCTTCATCAGTGAGGATAAGAATAATGAGAAGTCAAATTGATAGATGTACAGACAATTAGATCAGGTTAGTTTCAGGCCTTCTAGCTACACAATATGCAATGTCACTTACTATGAAACTGGTCTGTGGTTGCGGCTGCTGTTACATGCTTCCTCTTGCACTTGTTTCCTGACCAGGGATAAGCTGTTTTTGTTCAGAGCCTTAAGCACTTCATCTTCTGTCTACTGCTGCCTGTTTGTAGCTAAGAGTTTAGAAACAGCTAACTAGAAAAGTTGCACTGTTTCATGCATGCCTCTATGAGCTCCTTGAAGCAGTTATTAGCCACTAGTGTTTTCAGTACATTTTGTGGAATGTTTCTAGGCATTTCCACATATTCCATTTGAACAGCATATCAGAGCCACAAAAGCTCACAGTGCTTTGCTTTGCTGAGGTTTTCTAGACATTTTCAGCTGCTTACTACTTTGAAAAATGTTAACCCTTCAGGTTGAAATTTTATTGGTGATTGGCCCAGGCTGATTTGTTTGTTTGTTTAAACATGAGTTTTCATCAATAGATTTCACCTATTTCTTTAGGGGTGGGGTGGCAGCATGGAGGCAGAATTGCCCAAGGGATTGCCCGAGGGGAGATGATTGACCAAGATAAGAAAAGAAAAGTCTTTAGGCTTTTGTTACAGTTTCTCTGTGAATGTAAAGAATGATTTATCAAGAAAATAATCTTCATGGCAGGGCTGATTCTTTTCTTGAATTTGAAACAAAGTCTTCCAGTTTTCTGATAAAATTATTAGCCTTTGCAGACAGTGGTTCACACAAATTCAGCACAGAATTCTGACAGTTAGCAGTCAGTTGCTCCTAACATACTATTCACCTCAGGCATGTGATGTTTACCTTAACAAAAAACATGCAATGCTACATTTCTTTCCTTTCAAGAAGACATCCTCATTTCACAATTGCAGTTTTTTCATGCCAATGAGGGATCAAGAACAGGAAGTGAGTACAAAAAGCCAAATGTCCTTTGTGCTCACTGACCACCTTGTTGTTGTCCAGGGTCACAGAAGTCTTTTTATGACTGAACATAGAGAACTTAAAAGCCAGACCAGAAGATAAAGGCTGTAGTTAGATAGATCAGAATTTAATGATCGAGGACAGGAAGAGATATAACCTTCTGTTTTCCAAACACAGGTATTTACAAAGATTCACAGCTTTCAATAAACCTATAATGGCTCGTATGGTTCTTATAGCTGGGAATTATGCTTTCCTTAGGGTTTTATTTATTTATTTTTACTTTTTATTTTTATCTGACTTCTTGAACTACTTTTGTTCCATACTTTAAGAAAAAGGAGCATGAAAATCACAGGGTAATCTAATTAGTTTTTACAAAGTGAAATAAAGGACTTTCTTGTTCTTAATACCCAGAAATCACCCAAGAGTCAACAGCTTTTGTCTTAATTGACGTTAAAGACATATTGATAATAACTGAGTTAACTCACCCCTTATTCTCTTGGTCTTTTCTAGAAACCTTCAGTCTATGATCCAATGCAAGTGAAGTTCTGTCACTGAAACTTAACTCCTAATTCCTAGTGCCCTTTGAAACCCAAAAAGTCCTTATATTAAGTTCCATGATTATTGGATTAAGACTGTATTTTTTTGATAGCTTTCACTTACATTTTATGTGTGTGATTTCAGTGGTGAGACTGTATGATTCAATAAAAAACTTTAGAGTAAGACAAATTAGAACTGTGGGGTGATGGGAGAAATGGATCATTTTCTGTTCGACTCTTCTTATTCCCTTTGAAGACATATAGCAAAATTTATTAATTAACCAAATATGCTGCAGTAACACTTTAAGATCAGCTTGTTCAAGGTGTACCCTACAGCAAATCAAGAAAGTAGAAGGGCATACTTTCTACTAGATAGGCAAATATCTTGTCTATTTTGACTTAAAGGCATATTTCTTATCAAACAAGAGTCAAAACTGGCAAGATTAAGTAGAACACATTCTAAAACATCAGCAGAATCTGAAATATGTGGGATCTTATGGGCCCTTGCTTAGTTGTATAAACTCAAAATAATATTTTTTAATATTTCTACTATTAAAAGTTCTTTCATTCTGTTTTTTATTGCTATTGAGTTTTGGTGGGGATCTTGGCAACACAGGTTGAAAAAGTTTTTAATGTTAAAAGTTACTAATATAGTAAATGTTAATAAGAATGATCTTATAAGTCAAAAAAATTAATTCAGTAAGTATAAAGGGTTCATTCTGTGAAAAACAGTGAAAGACTAATGCAATCTCTAATGTAAGCTGAGAGTTTCTTAAGCATGTGTAGTAGTAACATGGCAAGATTTATAGAGGGAAAAACAGGAATTATATATAAGTTTTTATATGTTAGACATAAGTGAATATATTTATATATTTTTAATATACATTTATAAATATATATCTATTTTCTGAGACAAACATTTATATATTTTAAGGGAACTAAAAAAAATTACTTACAATTTAGAATTAAAGTATTTCATAGCGATTAAGAACAGATAACTTTTATTATCAGCATTCATCTTTTTTCCATGTAGGTGCACAGTACCTGAAAACTAATTTTGTACCTGCTTGAAACATCCTTTCTCATGAAATATGTCTTACACTTTCTCATTAGATTATTAAATTTCCACTGTCTTTGGGCTATCTAACAATTTATTTAAAAAAAATGGATTTTTTTTTTTTTCAGCTGGGATAACATAAACAGAGTTTAGTAAAATGTTTCCTGAGATCAATAAAAGCATCTTGTCATGGTTTAACCCCAGCTAGCAACTAAGCACCACGCAGCCTCTCACTCACTTCCCCCCCGCCCAGCAGGATGAGGGAGAGAATTGGAAAAAAAAGTAGAAATCGTGGGTTTTGATAAGAACATTTTATTAGGACAGAAAAGAAGAAACTAATAATGATAATAATAACAATAATAAAATGATTGGAATATACAAGTGATGCACAATGCAATTGCTCACTACCTGCCAAACGATACCCAAGTTAGTCCCCAAGCAGCAATCCCCCACCCCTACTCCCCCCAGTTTATATACTAGGCATGACATCCCATGGTATGGAATACCCCTTTGGGCAGTTTGGGTCAGCTGCCCCGGCTGTGTCCCCTTCCAACTTCTTGTGCCCCTCCAGCTTTCTTGCTGGCTGGGCATCAGAAGCTGAAAAATCCTTGACTTAGTATAAACACAACTTAGCAACAACTAAAACCATCAGTGTAATAGCAATATTATTCTCATACTAAACCCAAGACATAACACTATACCCGCTACTAGAAAGAAGATTAACTCCATCCCAGACAAAACCAGGACACATCTTTACCAAAAGTCAGAGTATTTCAAATGCCTTATTACCAGAAGAATGTAGAAATAATTTTTCTTTCTCCTAAACTAGCAGAATCAGACAGAATTCACACAGAAGGGGGAAAAGATTGTTTGTTTGTTTGTTCAATGATAGTTTTAACTTTGATTTTATTAAATCAAACTTTGCTCAAAGGTAGAGGCTTTCTACTGGATTACTTTTCACCCAAGAAACAAACTTGCCATACTTAAAGTTAGAAAAGAAAAGAACTCTTCCATCTTATTAAAGACAAAATTTATACCAAAGTGTTTCAGAGAGAAATAAGGAATATAATTTAGTGCCTAAAAAAATAAATAAATTTTAAAAAAGTATACAAATTCAATCCAGGACTCTGGCAATGAAATTAAGGGAAGGAAAAGTCATATTCAAGGAAATTCCATCAACTGTCACTGAGACAGCCATCTTTATAATCACATTAAACAAAGCAATCTTAAACAAACAACTAATAAAAGTTCTTCATGTTTGGAAAGATACTACTCACTCTAACAATAATATAAATAAAAAGATAAACTCACAATTTTTTTTAAAATATATTTGAAATGATATATTTTTAATTAAGGCTTTTCCAGATCAAAGGAAATTACATATGTAAGATTCATCTTAGAACCAAAACTTTATGAACTGTCTTTTCCTGGATGTTAATCACTTTACACAGTCTCTTTAGGGAGACCTTTACAAATGGGTAGCATTTGTCTGAATCTGCAAGATTCTGCCCACAAAACACTGGAACGCTGAATCCCCTTGACTTCATTTCTGCTCTAGTCCTACAGCTATGGTCTGCCACTGATTCCCAGCCAACTTTTTTACTGCAAAAAACATGATAGTATACATAATTCTATGTTTATATAAAACTAAATCAACAAACCACTCATTGGAAACAGGTTACTAATGCTCTTTTTTTTATCTATAGATCTGCTTATGTGTTAAAAGATTAACACCCTTGCAGGACAAAATTCTACTTGCTGCTAGGGTGGGGGGGAAGCAGAGGGAATGGTGTTTAGGGGAAAATAATTATAGGTAAGAATGTCTGAGCTGTAAAAGTCTCATGATTTTACTACTTTCATCAATATCTACTTTTGTATTACTGTCACTATATTGGCATAGTGAAATACCTCCTTGCAAGAGAAGTGTAAGATTTCACAAGTAACTTGTGTACACAAGCCCCAGAAACATAATTACTGATTAGGAGACCTGTGCAGCTGGTTCATTCTTCATCACATTGGATTTGAGACAATCATTGTCAGTCACTGCATCTCAGCTAAAGTAAGATCATTTTTAAAGCATCTCTGACAACATCACATGCAGTTGTTTAATGAGACTTTAACAACTCTGGTTATCTTTTCAACTACAAAGCACTTGCCTTCCTCTCCTAAAGCTGAGGCTTCAGAGGAAGGAACAATAACATGAAAACTCTTCTGGCAGGTACTAGAGACATGTAATTTGGAAGCTATTCATTTGGATGAAAAATAAAAACCAAGAGGGAAGCTCCAAGGTGAAGCAATACCAGGCACAGCACTAGTGACTTCCCTTGATGCTTTGGTCAAAGACAGGAAGGGAACTAGTTAGTTAGTATTCTGGCCCCTGACCATCACCTCCAAAGGCACAGTGCTAGCTCTGCTCTGCTTGAAAGCATCTGGCACAAGTAATTAAACTCAAGAGGTCCGAGAATGCTGAGGGCGTTACAGATAAAATACTTGTTATGGCACTGCAGGAAGAGGAAAAAAGAAAGTGCATACACTTATTAATATCAGGATGAAAATGATCAATACCAAACTAACACCACTTACAGACTATAAAAATTGTCCCAGAAACAGAAGAGAAAGCCAGTAATTTGTACATACACGCACAGAATCTAATTATATTTTACAATGTTGTAAATTCACCTTTTTCTTCATAATTTTATATATTTAAATATCATTACTGATAGGAAATAATACCTTTTTTCAGAGATAAGATTTCAAAGATAAAATCTTAAATCTAGCTTCAGCTGTAAGCCTTTGGATGTTGTTATTTTGTCTCCATATGAAGGAAAAATCTCCTGTCTTCACTATCAGTTATATTATTTCAAGTGCAAGTTTATACAGATGATGATCAAGTCAACTCTCCAATTCTTTAGTAAGACAAATTCCTTTAATCTTATTCTGTGAGCCTTATTTTCCAGCCTCTGCATTATTTTGCAGGCTTACTTTGAGCAGTCAGTATTTGCATATCTTTCTTGAAGGGAAGCTACCAGCAAGAAATCGGTAGCAGAGGTCAGTGCTGTGCGCTGAAAGCAAACTGATTCCTAACTTCTACTCACTATTTCCTTTGTTCAAGTACTTTCATACACTGTATTTGTGAAACCTTTGCCCATTCCATTACACAGGTCTTATTTTGAAGAAGTTTTCCATAATCACCTCTTAAGCATTTCTTAGGTCAGTACTTCTTGGGGTACTTTCTCATATAATGGACATAACCTGATTTGGTAGATCCCAAATGTACACACATACTACCCAATCTACATTTATCTCAAGAATCATGGTGTTTTGTGTTATAAATATGTAAATAGAAATTCAGATCATCCTCTAATGACTACCTACCTCTCTTTTTTTATTATTTTATTTATATAATCTGTAATTATTATGTCATTTTTATCCTAGTGCATGTCATTGACAAAATAGGACTTGATGAAGTACCCATCCCTAAGGCATGTTTCTAACCAAAGCTCAATCTGGTGTTATCGCCTTATTTATAGCTACATTTTTTGAGATTGGCATTGAGCCACGTCTTAATGCAACTGAAGATGTCCTACATTAATGACATAGATTGCAATTCTTTTAATCAAGTCTTATACAGCGGTAAGTCACATGATTAAGTTATGAAAGTATATAATATTAGAAGAGCTTTAGTCATAAATTTCTAATAATGTCATTTACTCCTTCAGATTATTAGTGAAAGTTTTAAGTTCAATTGATCTAAATACTAAAGCCCGCCCTGAAGTCCTGTACTAGACTCAAACTCATTTACTATTACTCGTTTGTCTTTATACATCATATCCAAATCTTTATGAAGGTATGTTTCTGCCATTAAAAACTATCACTATCACTTCACTGAAGTCCAAATACCACTCTTTTTCACTGACAAATTTGTTAATCACTTTATAATTTGCGAATGCCAATAATGAATAAACTGATAGTATGAGCTTTTTAGAATGCATGGACATGCATGGACTGCAAGCAGTGCTTTTTTTTTTTGAATGATTGGGATCTACTAAGATCTGATATCGTCATGCATAATAAATAATGAAATGGACTGTCAATTTCACTGGCATACATGATGAAATCTGACCTCACTAAACAGATGCAATTAAAACCTAAAAAAATAATTTAGGAAGATCAATTAGAAAAGCCTGTTACATATAGAAATATATAGATCTTTGTATTTTAAAGGAATGCCTGTGCAGATTCACTAATTTTCTGAAAATGAAACGTGGTCTGAGCATGGGAAATTTTAAAAAGAGACAATACCCCCATATAAGTTTCATATTTATCTATAATAAGTTACGTATGGGTACAACTAAAATAAAAAAAAAATTATGTACAAGAACTTACAGCAGAAATATTACACACTCCTTACAAATCTTGAAGCTTAGGCTTGCATACCTCATTGCATGTCACTGCATGCTACAATGCCTTCTGAATTACCAAGTTTTGCTGGAACACCTCTTTTCTTTTTGGTGCCATTTTTCCACCTGCCCCTTCAGCTGGACTGGAGTCACACACTATTACCTTTTGCATGCTTTGGAAGAAGTATTTTGGGAGCTAACACACCTGTTAGAGTGTTCCAAACTACACACATAGATAAAGAAAGTGTTGTTCTCATCCAGGTACCTTAAATCACATTAAATTCACTTTCAGTTAAGGCAGAAGGGAAAAAAAAGCTTGTAAAATGTCTTTCTATGAAAAAGTGAAAGGCCACACAGTCAGACAGCAAACACTAATCGGAAAGATTTCTCTTTGTCGCTTACTTTTTTACTCAACTACCTTGCTGTTCAAGCCTAATAAAGTTACTGTTTCAGACTTTCTACATAACTTCAAGGCTTGCCTCTTTGGGACTGTTTGCCACAGAAATCACCAGCTGGAGAGAGATCCTCTGTCAATGAATGGGCTGTGGTACCCTTCTTTGAGTGTTTCATTAGCTCTTACAGGCAAACACATCTTCAAAGTCTCCAGTGGATCCACAAAGACTTAAGTTTTCCTCCCACATCACCTTCTATTCCCTCCTTTACCTGACCACTCTTCATAACTAAAATAAACCTTGTTCCACTTCCTTGAATATCCAGATGTCTCTTTGCTAGGCTGGCTGCCACCTCTACTTTACTAGCGTAGTAAACAGCTCCTTGCTCCAAAGGAATGAAACCCCCTCCAATCTCTTTGTAACACACTGCAGTGTACTACCACAAATGCCTTTTGCACTGGATGGGTTCTTTAGTGTTTATCAGTTCACTAGGGAACATAAAAACACCTAACTGATTAAAAACTTAATCTGTTCAGGGTATGAGTGGATATGAAGTGGCCTACACTATGCTACATCCTAAGTACACTGTAAAATATCCTGCAGGTTTTGGCTATCCAGTAAAGACAGATCATTGAGTGTCCTCTGATGAGTTTAAATATGTACATCCCATGTCAGTCAGTGATGTCTTTTCCATGTTTTGCAAGAGAAAATATTCTACAACAATACGACTAGTGGTGAAATACCATGGTGGATTCCACAAATAGAAAGCCTCACAATGCAGGCTTCACTGGGACAAAACGTAGCAGTTTCAGCTGTGCACAGAGATCCACCATGGTTAAATCTGCTTTTATACACAGGTTTATCCATGTATCATTTAATTCCTTATAAACAATTTAAGTGCTGTATAGCACTCTACATAGGAAAAAATTTCTCTAGGAGTTATTCAGGAGAAGTTTCTCTTAAATTAAAATACAGTTTTCACACATACCTCAACAATTAGTTACTCCCTAAAATAAAACAAATCAACATTTGGTGTGAAGCCCAATAGGTATTGATAAATTCCATGAACAGTAAAGAGTAGAAGGCATAGGAAAATTACCAGCTGGCAAGTTCCCACCCCTGTTTCAGAGCACAACTGTGTCCCAGGAAGAAGGCCAAAGGAAGGTATGTTCCTTCCCATAACCCATTAGGTTTATAAATTCACTCAAATCAGATCAGTGCTAAGCAGTGAAAGTTTCACTGCATGCTATATTTCTTTGGGATGTTTCTCTGAAAATCCCCCCAAATAATTTTCTCTGTTAAACTGAAATTTGGCACAGGTCTAACTGAATAACCAGATACTACTACTACAACTACAACTAATAATAATAACAATAACAATAACAACAACACAACAACAACAACAATAATAATAATAATCTGAATGAAACATGGAGACAAAATTATTTGTCAGACATCTGGATAAATCTTTATATACCAATCATAACTCCAAAATCTACTTTAAACTCCAAACTTACATTAAATCTATCTTTCCATTGCTCTATCGGAGTAAGTGGCATGGAATAAAGAAGCTCCCCAATGTATGTCCAAAACATTAAATTATTCCTTGCACCAGAGCACATAGATTTAAATGATGAGGCATCTCAAAATAACATTCTACAAATTTGTTCTATGGTGTGTAGGCATAAACTGAATTTAAGAGTTAGTTTATGAGGATAGTGTACAATAGGACACAAAGCAAAAGGAAAAAAGCATTAAGATCAGTGTTATACACTGTTAATATTACTTTTTTTAAGTAAGTTACTTGTAGAAAGTAGGGAAATAGTTTCTTCTTTGTTTTCTTTTCTCTTTTTCCTAATAACTGCTTTTAATATTAAATTATAAAGAAAACCTTTCAAAGATTTTTTTGAAAGCTTATTCCCAACAGACCTTTTTAAAGCACCTTAAAGCATTTCCACTGATGGAATGTTTTCTTTGAAAGAACAAACTTATAATGCACAAAACATACCTTTTTTTCCTTTTTTTTTTTTTTAACTACATTGTTAAGTTACACAGTGAATGGTTAGCACAGACATGTCATGTTGAATGGAATCAGATTTCAAGATTTTGTTTTGAAAACATTTTATTCATCCTTTTTTACAGGACTTGAAGAAAGAGTACCCTAGATACCACAATTCTTTGTCTCAGGAAGGGATGAGCACAGGATTCTGACTACAATAAAGCTATATTGTTCAAATTCAAATAAAAGCCACACAAAGCCCCACAGGGAAGAAAAACAGTGGACCATAGCCCATTTTAAATTATGGTGTCTTTGCATTATGACTTCAACAGTGATTTGTGTAAGAATTGCCTTACAATAAGGACTACCATTTTTTTTTGCACAAGTTCAGTGGAAGTGGACTGTGTGCCTGGCAGTGCATTCAAACTGCAACCTAGGAAGCACAGTGGCATCATGCTATTCCAGGACAGGCTAGTCACCACTAAATTTAGGAAAATTTAAATGAAACCAGTAAAATTCTATGTGATCATATTCTCAGCATTTTACCTGATTTAAACTGAAAAGTTACATCTCAGCCACTAATTTTCTGCAAGTATGTTATTTACTGCTTTTTCTTGGTCACAATATGGCATTAGCAGATTTATATTCCCTGGAACCTATAATTTTCAACTAAGTTAATTCTCACCCAATGTCGTTACGACAATGAAATAACCAGAAACACTTGCCTCAGGTAGTAAAGTTACACAGCTATATCCATTTGGATTAAAGATAAGAGGAACAATCCTATAGCATTGCTAATTTTTGTTATTTTATTATGCCTGCAAAGACTTTGGCTGTCAAAAGTCATGTAAGCTTCCCTTTAACATTCATACCAGGAACACAAGGCTAGAACTGACACAATTTAGGACCATGTATAACAGCTTAAAGTCATGCAGATCCCCCTAAGCAGGATGAATCTTCAGGTCATCAAATCTGCTTTAAATTATGAAAGCACGACCAGTTATCTGGTCTAAAACATTATAGTGTTTCCTGTTTTCCCTCAGTAGAGAGTATAAGTGGGACAAAAAAATAAAAGTCTGCATTGACTTCTGAGTAAATCAGATCTTTGTTTCAATCATTACTTGGCCTTCTGCAGCTGTATCTCTGAATGTATTTTCCATATAAATGGTCCTGCAGTCACTTAATGTACTGCTAGTTTATTCCCAACATGACTCTATTTAATTTTTTTTTTTTTGAAAAGCACTCAACATCACAACTAGAATAAAACACTAGGAAAGTTCTTCATTTCAGAAAATTAAGGTGAGATCTTGTAATGCTTAAGGTTAACAAGAATCCACAGGTAATTACTTTAACGTACAAGACTAAAGAATTTTGGATACATTAAGTATCCAAACTGTATGGGGGAAGATTGACTTTATTGATTGGTTAATAATTTTTCTTCCTTAAGATTACACTTCAAACCCAACTGTGTGATCAATACAGTACTTCCAAAACATATGAGCGCTTTCATTTAAATATCTAAACACAACATGTGCTGATAAAATCCCTTTGAAGGAGGCAACATTATTTCTCTAAATAATTATAGCTGTTTTGTAGCTGAATAGTAAGCTTGAATAGTAAGCTTGGCTCATCTTAGTATGTTTAAGGAAATATGGGACATACCACAGTCGCTTACTATTTATACGTGATGCAGTTTACCACAGGGTATACAAAAAGTCCCATAGTAACTATATAAAATATCTAGTGATAGTGGAGATACTCAGCTAGCAAAAAAAAAAAAAAAAAAAATCACTTCTAGCTATTGATTTTGGTTAAAACTCTTCTGAAAATCCTTACTTTTTTTTTTTATAAATATATTTCTTTGTGAACACTGCAAATAATTTCCCCTTCTCAGAAAGTTCAAAATGTGAATTCTTTTATTACAAACAACTTCTATGGTTACTCAGAAGGAAGAAAACCATGCTTCATTTTGAGGAATTTCAGAGTTTCCAGACATGAAAAAATTTGATGCTGGCACATGGCTTATTTTATCTAGACTTCCTATGTTGCATTACACTTTCGATTTGAGGCCTCTTTTTATTTTGTTAGTATGGAAAAAGGTTGTATTTAAAAAGAAAATAAGGTCCCAGCAGTTCTAAGAGGTTGCATAGACTGTAAGATATCAAACTTTTCAATAAACAGGGATTATAAATCACATGAGACTACCCAAAGCTAAAACACTACTATAAGAATAAATAATAAAATTTACTGAAAAAAAACAGAAAAAATCTAACAGTGGCAGTAGTAGGAAGAAAATAAAAGCAAACTTTTATAGTTTTCTAAATGAACTGAAAGAAATGATTTCATGTATCAATTAATTAGATCCACAGTAATGTACTCTGGAAAAGAGATAATTCTATAATTAATGCCTACAAAAAAATATCTGTTAATAGTAGGAAAACCTTCATTTCAGGTTATTTTTGCATTAAAATGTAGGTAAAGCTGAGATAAAAATGAAGTCACAATGTAAAAATTATGTCCAGTAGGTGGTAAAGAAACACTAGAAGAGGATGTGCTTGTCAAACAAAGTAGTATCTGTCAGCAAACTAGGCACCTGTCACCAACTTAGTGTCTTCAGGAAATGCAATGAATACAGTTAACTGATGCTGAAGAATCTATCACTGTGTTACTTTCCTCTCAGTCCCTGCCTCAGTCCTTCACTCATACCTCTTGTTTTTCAACAACATGAAAATTAAGATGTCACGTTAAAATGTTTTCTACAGTTAATTTTAATCTCTGTACTAGCTGTCTGGAAAAAGACAGAGTTCATTTTTATTCTTTGTAATTACTTCAATTTTACAATAAATCCAAGATGTATGATTTCTGTATATGTATTCAACATGGGAATCAATTTTTTATTTGTTTCAGATGAGTGTGAGCACCCATAGGTTCTACTTAATTCTAGCAAAACTGTGTTTAGCTCAAAATATTTGAAAGTAATTTTATTTCTACACCAGGCTGAGAAGAAGCAGAAAAAAGTTAGAATGTACTGGCATCAGACAAAGGTTACACCCTAGGCTTCCCTTCTTTTCCCTTTATTTCAAAGGATAGCGGTAATTGAAAGAGAATAGCCAAGTTTTCCACTCTCACAAAGAGGACAATGATCCTACAACCCTCTTCAGGCAAGCAAATGCACTGAGGAGTTTTCAAAACAACCTGGAATTTGGTAAACTATCACATCAAAATTATAAAATCTACCAAGAGATGCATGAATGACAGTGGAAATTCCAAACCGTCATCCAGCACTGAAAAGGAGGAAAAAAACTTTGACTGTTTAAGACATATTTTCCTCTAGACCATTAGTCTTGTCGCAGACCTTGATCCAAAACCATCAGAAAGGTTTAAATAGTTTTTATCATTTACATTATGTTTGATCTTCCTTTAGCTATATGCAGGTTAAATCTACTCTTGATTCCATGGATTATAACTTTGAATATATTAAATCAATGGAAGATTAACAGCCAAATATTGAAGTTGCTTTTG
Organism: Haliaeetus albicilla; assembly: GCF_947461875.1. NCBI lineage: Eukaryota > Metazoa > Chordata > Aves > Accipitriformes > Accipitridae > Haliaeetus > Haliaeetus albicilla. Next base: position 35,172,634 of record NC_091516.1, read on the forward strand.
GAAGCAAAATGTGTTTGTATTCAGTTGGGGATGTAATTGCCCTGTTATAAAAGCCTGTTTATTTTTTCATAGAAAACAATTCTAGTATTTGTATTCTAATTAAATAGGATTTGTAAACTTCATAAATAGGTAGCAATTCATTGTTAAAAATTTAATGGGTATTTTTATTATTACTAATTTTCCCCTAAGATTTACTGAAAGATTACTCTATTCAACCATACACAATTTAATGGCATCAGTTATTCACTGGAGATTTGTTTTTAACTGATATTGTGAGATACTTTTCAAGTGTTTCATTCTGCAAAAAGGCCATTTAAAGTTCGATTTCGAAACAAGAGCTGCTATAAACATACTTTACAGGAGTTTGTGATAAGTTAGCAAGTATTCCTAAAGGCAATAATACCGTTAACTATTTCTAGTTTTGTAAAGACTTAAAATAGTAGTTTATCATTCATTTATCATTTCTATTGTTTCTTGGTAAATCTAGTTTTGTCTTATAATCCATGAAGGGGTCTCAGCATTTAAGGAAGTGGATAGAGTATAAAATTGTTCTTCCTTTTCCTAAGGAACTTACATAGGATTGTTTTGTTAGCTAAGAACTCTGAGGAAAAGACTCACAGAAGTTTGGGTTGGTTTTTTTTTTTACTTGAAGACTTGAATGAAGTGAAATCATGCCATAATGCCACTCCTAAAATTCGTAGTATTCTTGGAAGCATTCTGTTTTGGACACAGTTTGCCTTCAGAGAAATGATATAGTGCAAAGAATTTGCACTATAAAATGGAAGGTAGAACAGTTTACAAATGCAACACTTACAACAATAAATGAAATGTGCCTGTGATATGCTCGGTGCAGAGGCCATTCAGCAACCAAAGTCTTCTATTCATATTGTTAACTGTCCCAGCAACCCAAAAAGCATGGCCATAGCCAAACTTCTGGCACATGCTAACTCATGTGGTGTACCTTGGAATAAGTGGTGGAGGAAGAAGAGACCAAAAACTTGCTTATGACCATCCCAACAATCTCTAACAGTGTAGATAATCAAATCTCACTGTTGAAAGACTCCCCAGTTGGCATGTAAGTATAGCCATAGCATATAATTTTTCTTCTAGTACCTGGACTTCTTCTTGAGCCCCAATTAGCTCACATACAGTTAGTTCAAATATTTCTATATGTTTTTGTCCTGTATCAGGTTAGCATCCTCATAATTATGATTTTTGGAAGGTTATCTTCAGGAGTGGAAAGGAAGTGTACTTGACATCATAATTGTTTTGTACTTATTTGTTTAATATACATGAAATTTAGAAATTTTACATAAATATATACATATTAATTACATCATTTAAATAATTTTATAGATTTCAAATATATGTATATTTATTTAACCCATCTTTCTTTTCTACTTCATCAATAAACCAGCTGACTGCAAAAATTTTCATGGAAATGTGGGGATAAGGTACATATGAACTCTCTCTTGCATGACTCCAAACCTTATCTACTTAATGCAGGAATAACTACAAATGTAGGGAATTAGAGTACCTTAGAAAAATTGTGGTTGTACAGGTAGTTACTGCCATTCATATGCAAGATCATTACAGAAAGCGAACAAATTTAATATTAATGTATCAAAAAAATAAAAATAAAAAAGTCATGTTTCCATAAAGCAATTGAGTTTCTCAGGAAAAAATATTTTCAATGGAAATAATGAAATCTTCTTGGCACGTTAGTATTTTTAGTGACGTTTAATAAATATTGTATTAAATTAAAATGGCAGAACATGATCATAATGTCTGATAATTCTTGTGTGACAAGTATTCATCTAAATCCTGTTTGAATTGTATTGTTCTACATGTCAAGAAGGATTTATTAGATTAACAAAATGAATGAAAAAAGAAATGGGAATATTTCTGTCTCTGGACAAGTGACTTTCTTTTCACCCTGACTGTGGGTGAAAGGTTGTTGTGGTTTAACCCCAGCCAGCAACTAAGCACCACACTGCCGCTCACTTATTCCGCCCCCACCCAGTGGGATGGGGGAGAAAATCAGGAAGAGAAGTAAAACTCATGGGTTGAGATAAGAACGGTTTAATAGAACAGAAAAGAAGAAACTAATAATGATAGTGATAACACTAATAAAATGACAACAGCAATAATAAAAGAATTGGAATGTACAAATGATGCACAGTGCAGTTGCTCACCACCCGCAGATAGAGACCCAGTTAGTCCCCAAGCGGCAATTCCCCCCGCCCCCACTCCCCCCAGTTTATATACTAGATGGGACGTCCCGTGGTATGGAATACCCCATTGGCCAGTTTGGGTCAGCTGCCCTGGCTGTGTCCTGTGCCACCTTCTTGTGCCCCTCCAGCTTTCTCGCTGGCTGGGCATGAGAAGCTGAAAAATCCTTGACTTTAGTCTAAACACTACTTAGCAACAACTGAAAACATCAATGTGTTATCAACATTCTTCACATACTGAACTCAAAACACAGCACTGTACCAGCTACTAGGAAGACAATTAACTCTATCCTAGCTGAAACCAGAACAAAGGTATATATGAAATGGAAAGATCCACAATTCCCAGTCTTTGTGAAACAAGAACCTAGAATATTTATTTTCTAGTCAGTTCAAAATTAAAAAAAACAAAACAAACAAACAAAAAACCAAACCCAAAACTTCTTGAAACAGTAGTTCACATATTCACATTTCTTCTGTCAGATTTTCTTATTAGACTACTGATCTTTGATGCTTAGTTAGAATTAAGAATACAGTGCATTACAGGGCATACACTTTAGCCAAAAACCAAGGCTCTAGCGTAACTAAGAGTACCAGGAGATATTACAACAGCTTAGAATGATAAAAATTAACTTTAAGCCATATGATGAAAATATTTCTGTCCAGCATTAAATAGGAAATGATTCAAGTTGAAATGATCTAAACCTAATATTTAATTTAAACAATACCAATGGGGTTTTTTTAATGAAATAAAATTCAAGATTTAGAAAAGTAAAAAAATAAAATTTCAAATCAGATCCAAGAATCACCTATTAAAGAGAAGTCATAATTAGCTACTGTGTTTGTTTATCCTCAAAGATTATAAATAAATTGCCATGATTGGAGAAAAGGAATGAGGAAGTAAAAATAAGAAGAAAAAAACAACCCTATAAATCAGTTTAAAAATTTGATTTCTGAAGAAAGACCGATTGGCTTCTCTGTCTATGAAGTAAATATATTATGAATGAAGAAAACTACCTGAAATAGCATGACAGCCTACATTGTATTTGTAATTTATTTCAGGTGATCATTCTAAATCTTTTTTTGTTTGGTTTTTTTTTGTTTGTTTTTGTCAGATTCAGCATCTATTTTCATGGGAAATGGAATTGAAGCAGAGCTGGCAAATTCCATCTGAGTTGTCAGGACAATTGTAAATTTCATCCATACCTGTCATCTGGGCTGGGAGGGCTGTTTTTCAATACCAACCCATCAACCTCTGAAGTGAGCTTGCTAAAATCTGTTCTTTTTCATGGTGATTTCAATTATGTGGCTTCGACCTTCTATTCAGCACAATTAGAATTAAATATATCAGTGACAATATGTTTACCCTGTTGTCTTCAGAAGGGGAAGAAAAGTGTGGAATAAAGTAGTATGTGATGGGGAAAAAAAAAAAAAAGCCCACTACTTAATACTGTTTCAGTAGTAAACCTGATGCTCGCAGATGGAGATGGTGCACAACTGCATTCATGAAACTAGAAACTGCCTTTGCTCATTTTACAATATTTGTAAGATTATCCTTCAGAGAAATCCCATAATATTTACAGGAAAAACAAATAACAGCAAATAAGAGAAAAATCACAAACTTGTATTTATTTACTTATTTTGAAGCAGAACTGTCCAGCAAGATTTCTGCCTGTCGTCTTGTTCAGTTTACTTTTCATTACATCTGCTCCAGATAGACGCATTTCAAAATGCCAGAGGCAGGATGCTTCTTTCCTGCGCTTAGACTTGCACCAGAAGCTTATCCCTTCCATGTTGTTCTGGTGCGACACATATACCAAAACTGAAAGAAATCTGTATCTATCCTACTTAGTTCACAATACCCTTTACTATGCCATCTGAGTGTGTCAAATCTTCAAGATATTTACCTTCAGAAAAACTCTGAGACATACCAGATGGTGTCAATGAAGCAAAGAAAAGGCTTAGTGGCTGTCTCCCAAGCATTATGCAACTGGACAGTTATATTCTCCTAATTCATCCATGAATTTAAAAGATGTACACGAAGAAAGAATCATACAGTTTAACTTGGTTCCCTAAAGAAATAAGGCATAACAAATATGGAACTATATATTTGCTTACAGTGTATGTGACTATTTTTGTCTCCCCTTCATTCTGTTGTCCAGCTTTCCATTCTGTTTCCTAATTTCAACCAAATTTCAAGAACAGGAGAGGTTCTAAAGATAACAAAGTTCCTAAAAACTTTGTGATCATGAGGAAGAGGGATTTTATTAGTGTCCTGCCTGCAGGCAAGGCTGCCAGATGGACTTTCATCTTATAAGGCACCAGAGAATCCCTACAATCAACTGCAAGTAATCACAAACCCTGGTAGATGTTTACAATGGAGCTCAAAATGTCTTGTATGAGTCTCTATATATTCAATCTTACACTGTAAGATGCAAATCCATAGAAAGTTGGCTTCTTTAGTGATGGCACTCTCTATTTCTTTTTCCTCCTCAGACAGAAACAAAATGAATTCATTCACACAGCATATTTCACATGCAGTGAACTGGAAGTTCAGTTCCACCAACTTTTTTTTTGTTCCAGCTCCATTCATTAGTCTCAAACACATATATTTATTTACAGGCAGGAACAAAGCCCAGTATGACTTATATCTGCATGCACACATTCTTAGTCTTTAAAGGGTTAAAGAATTCAGTCAGCCACTCCCAAGCTCTTCCACTCACAGAAAATCTTATTCATAGGAGTGTAATAATTTTATTATGATTATGGCAGATCTTACTATTAATTTTTCTTTTTGTTATTAGTTCTCCTCATCAGTTTTGTTTTTTATGTGAGAGAGAAATAAAGTTTAAAAGAGTAGAAAGAAAACAGATTTTTTCTCCACTACAGAATAGCATATGCACATGCACACGCACACACACACACACAAAAAAAATCAGTGTGTGGGGTGACTGAAGGAATGTACTGATGTTGTCTTAAACATTAATGGGAAAAACCAAGGTTGCAGAAGACTATATCAAGATTGAGAGCTTTCAAAAAAGCTCAAGTTTGGACTGCCTATAAATAAGTTTTATACTCTTCATTTCACAGAGTACTAAGAACCTTGGCCTTCAGCAGAAGAGTTCATGGTGAGCCTGCCAGGAAATAAAACAAACCCAAAACAACTCCCCAAAAACCCAAAACATGAAAAGCAAAGATACACGAGAGAGAGAGAGAGAGAGAGAGAGAGAGAGAGAGAGAGAGAGAGATGGAAAATTAACCCTTTATTTCCCAAGTATTTTTAAATAATAATAATAAATACTTAGTGTAGTCTGCTGAAACTTAATCTACAGCAAGTTAAAATTAATTTTAGGGGTTTTAGCATTTTAAAACAGAAATAAAAATACTAAGTTTTCTTCTCACAAAAGTCTCAAAGATTTACAGTCTTGGTAAAAGCCCAAGTCAATTACACAGAATCATTAAGTTTACTTTCTTTCTTCCTTTATTTTTTTCAGGGTTGGGAAGGCGCTGGGTTACTATGGAACATTAATCTTTTCCTTTATGTAAATGAACAGCCAAACAAACAAAACCCTAAGTCAAGCAGAGAAACTGCCACTCTGCCTATATTATCAAAGGAATATAAGATAAATAACAAAGAAATAGTATCTCAGGTTAATTACCTTATGGGACTGAATGTCATATATACATTTTAGTATAATCTACTGGCAATTCTTTTTTAGTTTAATTCAATGAGGTACTATTGTACTAATCATATTGTTGTTTAATGTAATAGTTAGCTAAAAGTTATCTAAATTTACGTAAGAAAAGTATCCTAAAATTGGGAATGAGCCAAAGTAATTTCCATAAAACGATCATTACATTTAACTGCTTGAATTTATTCTAAATGATGGGCCATTACTGTTATAATGCAGCATAATTTAATAATTTTATTTTAAGTTTATATATAGAGAGAGATATGCAAAGCTGGATCTCTCCAGACAAACATAGTATTTTACCCTGTTTCATATACAGAAATTTCTATATGCTACTATTGTAATTATTTACAGTTATTAACCTATGTGTTATGTCGAGATATACAAACACAGAAATCGTCAGACAATCAAATTTTACACTTGGTGAAATTCCATGTAACATTTTAAAAAGACTTAATTGGCTGAGTGGCATGGATCAATAACTTTTACAACAAAATCAATAATATCCCCAAAAACCTCTACTCAGGAACTTGGAAGGGAGAGATATTTTTACTTATTTAAAAAAAAAAAAAAAAAAAGAAGGTGTTCAAACCATATACTACACAACAAAAATATTTCTATTGGGCACAACACATTTAGGAGATTAGACAGAACTCACTGCTGTGTTACATTTGTTTTCATGTGGTGAAGGTCTTCATTTTCACTAGGTATTTTTATTAAATTCAAACCATTTATTGACTTGCAGCAGCTCAGGTACATTACTTGATTTAACCAGCTTAAGAAAACAAGTAAAAGAAAAAACAATAATACAAAATTAAAGTGAATTGTGCCCTCTTGCTATAATAAAAAGTAAAAATAAAATTAAGTATATGCAAAGAATTTTTAGAAGCAATAATCCCAGAAACATTTCCAAAGTTCATATTACTTAAACATTTATTGGTTGTTACGACTCATATTTTATGATGTAATTTAAGAATGAATTCTGAGTACATGTTTATCTTTTAATATCCATGATTCTGCGAAGCAGTGTATTTAACAAGTACAGTGTGCCTATGTTTATTGATGAGACATTCTACTTTCTGTAACACACATCTCATTTCTTCTTGAAGTATGAAAACATTTAATATTAAATGTGAAACTTCTTTGCTCCTCCTCAAATAAGATGTTAGCTACTAAGTTATATAAGAATCTCTCTCAAAATATTTTAGAAGTGTGATTGATGACCAAAGGAACAGAGGCAAGATAGATAATGTGAACAAATGAAAAAAAATTAAAAGCAGTGGATTGTAACACCCCAGCTCTGTTCAGAATAGAGTCTGTATCCCTGAATTCTGACAACCTGATACAAGATACCACAGATCCAGAAACAAGCACTGTAAACTAATCTATGACGAAGAATTGGTAGTGAATAACTGGACAATACCTTCTATAGTATAAATACAGAATGGAGGAGACAAAGAAGCTAGAAGGGGTGCAAAGCAGGCAGTAAAAATCTGTAAATCTGGCTTCAGTAATATGTAAGATTTTAGAACAATTTGAAAAGGAAAGAACATCTAAGGAAATTGAGGTAAATGGAAAACTAGATCAAAGGGAAAAAAGGTTACCTAATGTAGATCATGTCAAAGTAATCTATGGTTTTCTATGACAGGCAATTTTTAGATGGAAAAGCAGTGGCTGATTTTATCTATTGTTGCATAGGAAATTGGTAGTCATTCATGAGTAGATGAGAAAAGAAGCTACATACTGCACAAGGACAGAAAAATGGTAATGGGAGATACTGAGAAAGAGAGAATCAAACCACATGGGAATTAACACTCTTGGAATCAAGGCATTCCTTAATTTCATTAAGACCATGAAATAAAAAATAGACATGTGTTTATGAATTCATCTCCCTATAAAATTAGGAGGTGTCATCAATACACAGCAGAATCAAGATATCATAAGAAAGAATGATGACAGAGTAACAGAAATAGAATGAAATCTGGCACCAGAAAGTGCAAGGTCATGTACTTGACAGGAAAGAACAAGAATTTCAGCTCAAGTCAGAAGCTCATTACATAGACATGACTGAAGTGTATTAGTCAGTAGTAAGAAGCCATAAAATTACCTACTAGTATGAACAACTCTGAAAAAGCAAGTGGATGCTTAAAATTTATCTAATTCATTTGCTGTCTCAACATGAAGGATTACAAATCCATGCCCCAGCCTCAAAGATATGGATATAAACAATTTACTATAGGCCAGTCGTAGTGAGTAGCATCTCATCCACAACCCTCAATCATTTGGACAGACAAAAAAGAAAGAGAGAGCAGAAAATAAATCATGATTTTGTACACTCTGGATTAGGAGACTTATAGAAAGGAAAAGGTCCTTTTTCAGGGGTTATTTTCACATTTTGCACTACACATTCAAAAGGAAGAATAAAGTAGTGGGATAGAAAACAAAATTCAGCATCACTGATGACTTGTTTTCAGATGAGTGATAGAATTCTATTGAATTATTAACACACTACAAAGCAGTAAAATATACTAATGGAGTCAAGCCTCATCATATAAAACAGAAAATCTAGAATTTTAAAAATGGAGCTTTTCATGAAAATCAACAGCTTACACCTAATGTTTATTTAAATTTTTCAAGTGCTCAATAACTGTGGTCCATTGAGAGCCATTGGATGGACATATGGATAATCAGCCTGAAGAGTTCCTGCTTTATTTCAATTCTTAACACTATCATATTTATGTGAGGATAGTATAAATAAAGCTGATCAGGCTGCCTATCTGAAACAATGAAAAACAGAGGTAATGCACTGCTCTCCACTTATTCCGGGAGTACAATATTGCAAAGTTATGATGAGATTTCTCAGAGAGACAGAAAAATAAGAGAGGAAAAAAATGTCTATATTGCACTCTCCTCATGTTATAATAGAGCTGAAATACTGTATAAAAGCAATATTCCAAAAGAATCTTTATAAATATCACATTTTTAAATTGTTTTAGAAGAATTAATAAGGCCTTTGAGGCATACTTTAATTTTCAATTTACTTGCAGAATAAATCTTGCAGTCCATTAACTCTTTTTTCAATAACAAAGATTGAAGTTTGAGAGAAATTTGCCTTCATAGATATAAGACCAACCCACAAAGCTCTGACTTGTTGCTAAATTATCACACCTCTTATCAGTATGTCAGTTTTTTAGTAATGAAAATTTTGTATAATCTTCTACTGTTTTGTTTACTCAAGCTATAAATAAATGGATCATTTTAAGCTGAAGGTGATAAAATCTTAATCTCTTGTCAAACACTGAAACCTCAAAGGTACAGTAGATAGTACAAGTATGGGATCCTTTTTCTGAAAAGTATGCATTGTCTGACAGAATTCATTCATTTTTCTCTTGGCCCTAGCTTCTCAGGTTTTTCCTCATCCTTTTCAATGAGAGCAGTCTTTGCATGCTGATGGAGAGAAAATCCCTTGCTGGATACTTCTATTTAGCACAGCCTCCTCACATAGTTGTACATATCACTGCAAAGGCAAAAGGTTTGTGCTTTGCTGTATGCGTTAACTTGTTGGTCTGCTTAAAGAAATGTGATTCACCTTTAAAGAAAACAAATGGAATGATCTAAAATAACATGGTGCCTAGAAAAACACTGCATTTCATTATTGCTTAATGAATTTATCCAGTATTAAAATAGAGCTCATCTTGTCATTCTGATGAATGCTCCTGCCCTAATAAGTAATGTATTGTCTATCCATTTTCTCTTCAAGACAGTGCCTAGCTTTAATATCAGACTATGTATTTCTTGCTATTAGATCAGTAACTTAAACTGATGGCAGGGGGCAGGTGGGGTGGTGAGGGAAGCAGCTATGTTTTGGGGATTTTGACTAAATAAGGCACTATCAAAGACATAAATATTAACATGACGTTTTGAAATCAATGGACATTTGAAGTTGTATCACATGGTCAAATAACAATTGTACAGTTTCATTTGCTGTTATGGACAGCAGAACTGTAATCTACATAACTCAGCTTCAGAAGAAACTCTCTGCTGAGGCAAAGACATTGCAAATGAATAGAGGAAGGGAACCAGTTATGCTACATGTACCACATGCACTTGCATAATCATGTATGTCCAATCAGTTTCTCTAAAATATAAAGGCAGACCTGAGACAAGATTTATAAAAAGGGCTTACCATGGTTTTTTTTGAAATCTCATAGTCAATATGAAAAACTTTAAGACAAGACACAATACAAAGTTTGTAACCCTATGGTATTTTTTTTTGCTATAATTATGCCAAAATACAATTAAACAAGAAGGAATAGACAGAATGTTGATATTCTTCTTAAAAGCAGAGATTTATATGTGTTGTGAAGTATAAACCCACCAATACACATAAAAAAAAAAACTTCAACATTTGACTGTTGGCACAGCTTTGCTAGCTTCTGTAGCTTGCCACCTACAAAAGGCATTCAGTGGCTGCATACTCTATAACCTGCCTTGCTCAGAAAATCCCACAGATACCAATCAGGAACACTTTCCATCTGGACTCTTGCTGGACCCTGTAAATGGAATCCACCAACCTAATAAAGAGAACACCAGTTGCCACTATATGTCTTAATAAAAATCAGTCCTTTCCTAACTGTCATGACTGTTTTATCTCCTTTTTTGACACAAACCAGGGTTTTCATAAAAAAAGAGAAAAAAAAAAGAAAAAAAAAGAAAAAAAAAGAAAAAAAAAGGGTCTGTTCAGTGGTGTGACATAAAAGGACCAAGAAATGGTCAAAACTGCTACCAATGAGAGAAAAAGAGGCATTAAAAAGAAGCTTTCTGTCATTTGGAAATGCATCAGCTCTTATGGATGTGAACTCAACACGCAGTTGCTGTGAATGAGGCAACTAAAAAAAATGCAGAAAATGTTTGTGCAGGATGTTATGCATTTATATTCATTCTCTGAATGTGTATCAAAATTAACTCTGAAACTTACTCTGAAGAACAACAATAGATCTTCTCCTTATCATCCTTAGGCAGGTTCTGCATTGATATCTGCAATTAAACTACTCGTGTCTTTTATTAAATTCATGTATGCAATTACCTATGAACATCAATAAGAAAACCATGTAAAAAATGGGCATGAAAGAGGTCAAAGAGAGCCCTGCAGTATGAAGCACATTAAAAAGATGCAAACATATGCTAAATATTTTCATTAAAATAAATTTTAAAATCATGATTTATTATTAAAAAAATCACAAACTCCCCCACCTGTATGCAAAGTCATTTTTTACATCTAGATGTGCAAGTACACAATTACAAGTGTAAACTTGCCAGCCTAAAGAATTCATTGATATTATGCATAAAAATATTATGAAGTTTAACTCATGAGAATTAAATGATGAAGAGTTCTTCCTTCTTTGGTTTGTTTGTTTGGGTTTTTTTTTGCCAGATTTTGAGCAATAAGGACAGGAGTTACCTGACACGACAGTCAGTTCTCAAATCAAAAATAGCTAAGATTCATAAGTACTATGAGACTCAAAATCACGGAAAATGAGGCAGTATATTTATAAGGTTTTGCTGTTTTACAGATGCTGACATCCACTAAGTCCCTGCTGAAGTCGTGCCTTCGACAGCCAGGACTGGAAGCCCAGAGCAGGACCTATGCTTGAAATCCTTGAGAGCTTCATGCAGATTGTTCATGCCTCCACTAAGATGTGACATGTAACATTAAATGATTTTTATTCTCTGTTCCACAATTACAAAGATTAGATCTTCAAAAAATCCTTGGAAAGCTTTCATTTTGTGTGATTGTTTGAATACTGGAGTTTCACAGAAGGCGTATGATACCAAAAGACAGCACAAAAGCTATACGAGCTACCAACACTGTACGTGCAAAGACTGTTGACATGCACAAACCTTTGTGAGTAAACCCATTTTGTAGCACAGAAGATGATGTGTTACAGATGGGTTAGCAGCAGTACACATTTTAAGTGACTGTTAGGATCTTCCCTTTTTTATGAGTTGTTGCTTCAAATATTCAAGTATGTGCAAGACTTCTAAGCTGGAAGGATCTATCTCCATCTACTCATATCACTACAAAAACTCCACATTTCTCAGTAACAGTAAGAAAAGGTAAAGAGCAGAGTAGCCAAGGCTGGTCTTGGCAGCCAAACCACATGTCAGAAACAGACATAATTCCAACTCTTGGAGAGCTTGCCAGGGAAAAATTGAGGCCACAATAAAAAGAAACAATCTGGTATCTGAATTTCTGATGCCTGCAAAAAGGGAATGGAGGGAGTTTACAAAATACTGTGTCACTGACAGAGCACTGGATCTGCAAACCCTTGTTTTGACTAATGTAACATTATTTCATACTACAGGAGACTTCAGCCTTGGAAAAAAGCTGAGTTAATTAAAAAACAAACCAAAGCAAACAAACAAACAAAAATGTTGAAAATGTTGTTTCTATGAACATTTTCTGCACACGAAGAAAGTGTAAATATTTCTAAGTAAATAAATGAATTTTTAAGTCCTTCAAAAATTTGGGCCTGGCATCACTCTTTACTTTAAATTTTCACTAGAAAACATAGACTAAGCTATGGACATCTGTGTTTTGCTGATGTCCACATTCTAGGCCTTCAACAGCAGTATTATATGTCAGTCTGCCGGAAATTCTATTTTAATAGATAAGCCACAAAATAAGACTTCTAAAATATAATTTAAAAAAAAAATGTGAAAAGCTACACAAGTATAAAAGTAGTGAAAAGCAAATTCAAATTGTAAGTGCCCAGCAGTGGTAAATTTGTGACTGCGAAATAATCCGACATGGAGGGCAAGAAGGCTTAAATGCAGAAGGAGTTAAACAGGCTAGGAGAAAGAATGCCAGAGACAGTGACTCCCTGTTGTCCTGTAACCATCCTGGAACATCAGCAAGCCCTCAGGGGCCACCTTTGGGAAGCAGAGCTGGGCTGAGCGATAGACCCAAGGGCAGGCTGAGGTGCGCCATGCAAACACTCAGATGATCGGTGCTGGGGCAGGTGTATATAAGGCATCTGCTTTTGAGGCATCCTTGCAAACTCCTTTTAGAACCACTTATTGCAGTAGGATTCTGCTCAACACATTGTTCTTTTTTTTTTTTTATATTTAAGCACAAACATGTTTAATTCACCTCGAGGGGTACAATAAAAATTCCCCAACAGTAGTTTGATCAGTAGAAGACCACCACTTATTATTTTAAAGAATGTTTGATTTTCTTCTGAGTCTTGCAGTTAGGCTTTGAAAATAAAATCTCTGTTCAGTCTGAAGGAATAACATGATTCCTCCTTTATGACAAAGTCCACATTCTAGTATAGATAGTACTCTATGATCCAGCACATGATTTCTTCTCTCACTGATGACAAATATTAATTGTAGGAAAAATGAAAATTAATTATTTGATTAGAAGCAATTTAAGTGGATCATGATATTATTTTTCAAACACTTTCAGGCAGACTTTGAAGGCTATAAAATAGACCACTATTTATATTTCAAGTGGATAACACACCGAGTGCTTACCACCCGATGCCATTTACAACCCATTTAGCTGGTCATGTTTTATGAGAGATTACAGTTTAAGAAACATTCAGTATTTTACAGTTTTCTATTCTGAAAAAGGATTTTGCTCTGAATATTACCTGATTTTCTGACTGAAACTGTACATTACTGCAAGTGTAGTTCTAACATGGTTTTAGCAGTGGCATTCTGAAGTCAGCGGAACTCGATCTTCACCACCACTTTCTCCTACACATACCTCTCTACTGGCAAGTAACAGGGTAGGAAAATAAGGATCACAGGAACCTTTCAAAATCCTCATGAGTCTGGGTCTTCCAGGTTTCAGATTATTTTGTGTTATATTTATCCAACTTGAATGACTGAGAAAAGGAGATATATCCAACTTGAGATGTTGTTTTCCAAATGTAGTTCTACATTCATTAAAGCCACAAAAATAATATAAATAATTATATATATATGGAATCAGGAAATCATAACACCTCTGCTACTGTTAAACAACAATACAGGTGTGAAAGACGAATCTCATTTAAAAAAAAATCTACTGATAAGTGGTTAAAGCATTCAACAAGATATGGATACATATAACTATAAAAAAATTATAAAAGCAAACATGTAAATATGAATGTCATATTCAGCATTTCCTAAGTAAGACATTGTGATCCATCATACTAGCAGTTTACCAATACTAGTTCACTGGTAAATTTTTGACTCATGCCTTTCAACCTATAATGTTCAAGTATGCACAACCATGCACTGAAACTTGACATAATTTGATTCCACTCAACATACATTGTCAGCACCTGCGGCAGTATCTTAGAAACACATCCACCGGGACATTACAAAATTATATTAGAAACATCAAAACAGAAACGACCCCCTTCAGTACCTCCATCACACATACGCTGTTTCCTAGAGGTGAGAGTTAGGTCAGAGAATTCTCTGTTAGAATTTCTCAATCTGGACAGATTGAGAATTGAATACCTAGAATATCTACAGGGAATACATTATTGTCCTTCCCAAGAAAAAAAATGTTGTCAAATTTCTAAGTAAGTAGTCACTGCAGAGATAGAGGAAGAAGGAAAGCAATCTTTGCCAAGGTAGATTTTTTTTTCCCCTGAAAACATGACACAAGATGGTGAAAAAAAGCTTACTTTCTACCACAGTATCCTAAGGATAACAGAGATCAAGTTCAGCATAACTGTGAAACCATCCCTTATCCATTGCTCAAAATTTGGGGCAGTCTGACTGGATTTCTACCACTTCTGGGCTACAGCAAGCTAGCAAATAGATGTAGACAATTTGCAAAGGGTTCAAAAGTTAACAACCATTCATTGCAGACAGGATAGAAATGTGCATATTGGTACTTGCACATCAATCATCTTTTTGCCCTGTCTCTATCTCTTAAATTCTTTGTTTTCCTGTCCAAGTAACATGAATCAGGACAGTGTAAAGCACAGATATACAACATAAGAATGATCTATGAGATAAACATGGTTCACAAAAGTCAAAACAAGTTTACACTTGAGTACAGATGAGGTTTTTTGAGCCCTTGGGGAGGAAAGAGAAAAAGGGAAAGAAGTCATCATGCCCCAAACCACATTAACAATAGATGAGGATTAGATGGTAATAAGTGATATTCTGTAAAAGACACATACATTTCCTAACATATCTTAAAGGCTTCTTCAGGAGAGTGCTATAGTTACCTTTAACCTGTCACCTGTGCCTAGGACATCTGTGCCTAGGACTTATTTATTGCTATATACAATATAAGTTTCACCCAGATGAAAAAAATACATTGATAACCTGTAACAGTAACAGTGGGGATATCAAATCCAAACAAAGGTTTGGTAGCTGATTCATCTGTCATTGAATTCCTTCTGTACTTCATTTTACTTAATTACTTACTGAAGTCAGAATAACATTTTACAGCACTGTGCCATGAGCAAAACCCTGTCACAGTCCTCTTCTTGTCCAAGGCTCATCACTGTCATCCAGACCTTGCAAAAGTACATTAGCAAATGAGACCACAAACCACTGTGGCTCTGTTTCTCCTGTTTTACAGGGAAAGAAACATATTCAGTGACATACATTTACATTTACATATATCTTTTATGTAACTGTAAACAAAGTAAAATCATGGGTTAGTATTTGCAAACAAGTTTTATGATGATCCCTCCTTTATACAAGAGATCTTAATTACTGGAGGACACGTCTACTCTGTGGAAAAGCATACTCTGAAACAGATTTTGCTTGAGGACAGAAGTGCAATCACTGCAGGGTACAGTAGAGCTCCAGAGCACACTGACATGGTGCAACTGAAAAACAGCCCTACAAATTCCACGTTCAAGCTGATAAAACTAAGAGTTACTGCAATGCACCTTGTCAGTTGGAGGGCAGAGCTCAGCAACCTCCAGTGTGCTCCACTGCATTCAGATACTCCTGAAAGCACTAAGTTTTGAGGGGCTATTTCACCCTTGAAAATTAAAATCAATCATCTTGATGTTTTTTTAAAAAAATGTTACCGCTGGCTCAGAAAAACAGAGCAGTCGTTTTTCACTGCAGGCATATAAATTCCCTAAGCGCAGGAACTAGCTAAAATTCTAAATGTCTTTTTCTCCTCATATTTATTTTTTGTCAAGTGGGACAAGTGAGTAATTCTTGTTTGTTACACAGTTCTGTATCTGAGTCCTCCAAACAAGGCAAAATGAAAAGACTGGTTCATAGAAAGGAAATAAAGAGACCGCTTATATTCAAACTATGCAGCATATCACTGTTGAATGAATATTCAGCTCATTCTTTCTAAAGCTTTTATTCAATATTTATTTAGGCAAAGCTCCCATTGATTTCCCTAGAAGCTTTAGTTGAATAAGGACATCGAGACGCACTGTTGTTTTTCATTGATTTAAAAAACCAAAAAAATCTTAGTTACTAAAGATTGGGGTTTTTCCTAAAAAAGTATGGTAAGTAAGTCTCACCATGATTACAAAACTATTGTAAACTAGACTGCTGCATAGTAGATAGGCATCCTGTCATTGATTGGGAAAAGACATTACAGTGAAAGCCACAATTAGCTGGCTTGGAGCATAAAAGGGCTCCTATGCTGTATAACAGTCTATAACCATCATTAGATGCTGGAGAGTAGAAAGGCTTTAAAGTAACCATAAATGTACCAAGATACATTTATCTGCTTTATTACTCTCTTATGAAAAGAAATGCTGTAGTATTCTGTTGATTTTGTTCTTAATAGTCTCTTCACTGTATGCCTTCTTTCAAAGCAAAAAAAAAATACATGTTTTGACAAGACTGGGGTTAAAATGGAGCTTTAATCATGGTTTGTCGAAGGGGTGGAAAGATACTGTCTCAGTGGGTAGAATGAGCAATTCCAGCTTATTTACGTTAATGAGATTTTCACTTTACCAGGATATTGCATATGGTCAGAATACCTGTATATTCCATCCTTTCAGGAGTGAAAGATGATCTCATTGGTAAGATATTTCCAGCTCCTCACTTAGTCCCTATATTTAGTCTAGGACTATCAATAACAGCAGCCTTATCTCTCAGGAAATCAAGGAGAACCCATTTACCCAAACACAAACAAGGGAGACTCAGAGCTTCAACACGAAACACAAATGCCTTAGGTATAGCCAGTGATTACTCTACAGGGCAGCCAGTATGGCTTGCTGTACTTTTTTCTAACATTAATTTAGAGTGGGATATTTTGATGGAACTGGAACCTGTCTCAAGTAAGTATTTACGTCTACAAAGCCTACAGCTGACTTAATTATCTAGACTCAGTAATAATCAGTAATGAGACAAATAACACTTCTACACTGCAATTCGCCTTATACTAGATAACTAACTTTGTTTGCAATTTCTTCCTTCCATCTTCTGCATGACTTCTTATAAGAACTACTTTTTCTCTGTTACAACTAAACAGGGACATCACTAGCTCAGAAGCAAACATCCAAGTTTCAGATTTTTAATTTTAGACAGATTAATCCCAATTTTTTTGTCTCTGCAGAAACCAGCAGGGTTCATCGTATATCTCAAAAGTAAGGCATATAATAAATTGCTAATAAATGAAGTAGTGAAAATTCAGGAAAGATTTCCCTTCTGCAGCTCCTACATAGTTATTTCTAATTCAAAATATTTTTTAGTTTCAAATTATTACTTTCTTATTAATACTGCATAGGAGTAATCATATGACCTCTACCACAATTGGTAATTCTGAAGAAAAAAACTTTCCCCTCTCCTCTCTTCAAAATTTTCAGATAATTACATAATTTCCATGTTGAGCATATCCAGACTCATGTAATAGGGGATATAGCACAATGCTGCAGGTGAATTAACCAAAGTGATTCCAGCTCCCTGTATGCAACTCAATCTGTTTACAGCATCACTTCTATAGTGCGTATTACCCTCTGAAGGTCTTATCCTTGCTGTTTTGTTCAAAACCCTTCTCTAATAATAACTTACTCTGTTTGTTCTCCTAGTGAGATTGTTTATTAGGTTATATGGCATCTGAGTAATAATATTTTTTGTACCCTGTTTAACCACATACTTTATGAGACTTCATTTTTGTTGTTGTTTAGAATTTCCTTTAAAGGTCTATTTTCACAATAACTCTGAACAGGTTAACCAGATACAGCTGGGGATGTTTTGTGGCAAATTTTAAACATAACTGGGAAACAATCTTTATAAAATCATATTTTTAGGAACAACTTAGGTTTTGAACAACACTTTCTATTTAGATTTAAAAGCGGACTGATAAACACCTGAAAAAGAACAAGATCTTCTTCAGCTATCAACTGAATAAAGAATGTTACTAAGTAATAAGAATAAATTCAAATATTCCAACATGCTGTTTCTGATCTATTTTCCCTCAAGATCACATATGTAAATATGTTAATTGCTAAAAAATTGTTATAGAAACAAACAGGCACTCTAACAGCAAGGAACAAGCAATAGGTTATTATTGAGCATAACCAAATAATGAGATGTACTTAATAAAAAAGTAATTAGACCCACTACCCAGCTGGAGACATTTCCTAACCATATTTTTTCTCTATCCTTTGAGACGTAGAGCCCTAGAGGTAGTTTTCTTCACTGGTCAATTAAGTGAATATGGTATTTAAATAATAATTCTGTAGTTACCAATTTTAATCTACTTAAAATATTAGAAGTTTCCAGGATTTGAATCACTTTTCAAATTATTGCACTGAAAATACTCATTAAATAGAATATAAATAGTATCATTTTTACCTACCAGTCCACACATTTTGTTTACTAAAAAATAGCATCAAAATCTGTAATAAACACTGAAAACTGTCTTCTGAAAAGCAAAATAATTGGACACCAACCCTCCTATGCATTTGACAGATTTAACTCAAGGTTACTGGCATAGGCTTCAACTGATAGAAGGAGACCTACAGAGTATTCCTTTGACAAACGTTAGTCTGTAATGCTATACTTGCACATACGTAAAACACAAACACACAACAGATAGGTAAGCATGATTAAATACATAAGTATAATACACTGCAGAGTTAAAATTTCAGTTAACCACAACTGGTTAAATCCTAGCATCAAAGCTGCATTAATTTTTGCAAACAAATAAAGCAAAACCATTTTCATCATGACAACGTACTGTACCTCCCATGCATTTTATGTTATTTTCAAGTTTAGATACACAGCTTTTGTCATAATGACATTTATGTAACATACGCTAGTATACTGAGACAGACATATCTCTTTTTCAGTTTTAATCCAGAAGTCATGCACAGGACTGACTGCCAAAGCTACAAGTTGTAGGTTACAAAAAGTATTTTATATTCAAGAATTACCAGATCAATCTACCAAAACATTTAACCTTAGTCATATTTAATAGTGCAAAAACTAAGCAATTGTACAGAAACTTGTAAAATCAATGTTATCACTATTGTTTTGGTTTTCCTTCCCTCCTCATAAAACAACTGAAAACTGAGAGGGAAGAGCAAATTTTAAATTTTCACTTCAGAAACGTCTCAAAGTTAATGCATACTTCTGGAGTCACTGACAGACCTGAGTAATCTTAGTATTTGGTATTTCTTTATCATTCTTCACAAATTCCCTGGTGTGTTCTAGGAAGGAGAGCCCTTTGAATTAGTGGTGGATCTCACTACCCCCACCTCTGTTATTACCTTGTTAGTTGAGAGCAACTAACAAGGAAAAAACATACCACAGTACTGAGAA
Organism: Haliaeetus albicilla; assembly: GCF_947461875.1. Taxonomy (NCBI): domain Eukaryota; kingdom Metazoa; phylum Chordata; class Aves; order Accipitriformes; family Accipitridae; genus Haliaeetus; species Haliaeetus albicilla. Next base: position 35,192,321 of record NC_091516.1, read on the forward strand.
GCAGTTCTAACTCTCCCACAAAACAGAGCTCTAATCCTGTGCAATACTGCACACTAAACTCTCAAACTAGCAAATAGCACCAAAGCACAGGGTCATTTTGAGGGAAAAGAAAATAAATAATTGAAAGATGTAATGTTTCTTGAGCATTCAGATATTCTTTGATTTGCTTGTTTGGGATGGGGAGGCAGTGGGAGTGAGAAGGGATGGGGCAGAGATTTGACCTATTTTTTCCCAGCTAAATTTGTTAGAAGCTATGAAATTGTGACTGTTGAAATTCTTACAGAAGATGAACCAGTAGGCAGAATACTGGCAAATATATCATATGAGATATATTAATATATGGCAAACTGTTCGTTGTTTTCTATTGCAGCACAGAAGTGTTTGGAAAAAATACTAAACTTGAGAATTTTACCTTATATACAATGATAGAAGTGTACGTGATTTTGTAAGACATGGGTAATTAGATACAACATCTCAGTTAAAGGTTGTCTTTCTTGTGGATAAACATAGACGTACACTTACCTCTACTTATTATGCAAGAAAGAAAGCTGAATGGCCATGACTGATGAATTATCAAGATGTGAAGAAGTTAGTGATTACTCTGGAACTCCTGACTGGTACTAAACAATAATGCAGTAGATCCTAACACATAATGCTGATGTTACTACTAGCAATGACAACATACTTTATATATAACCTAATGCATTTTCTTTTTATGGTTGATTCTATCCCACTTCAAGAATGTCATTACTTGTCTGTCACTATCTATCAATCATGACCAAATTTACTCCATCCATCCTGCTGACTGAGCCCAGGGACAAATATGTGCATGGGAATTGGAAAGCCTAGAGCAATGGGATGCAAATTGTTGATTATACTGAATGTTATCAACCCAAGGCCTTTCTGTGAATTCTCAACCTTGAAAATCTGAAATACATTTTGATAGATCTTTTTCATTGGTATTTTTTAGATTTGATGTTGATACAAGCTTTGATGTTACTGTACTAAAAACATGCAAAACATACTAGAGATGTTTTATTCATGTAAATAATTGCCCAGAGATGGCCTGATCTCTGATGGGGTCTTCATTGCTACCTCAGAGCAGAGACAGATAATAATAAACAGAAGATAAATATTAATGAGGCTAAAAGAAAATTAACAGAGTTTCTTCTTTCTCCTCCCCTACAGTTCACATCAACCACAAACTAATGGCAAAAGAATTACATTTTAATTTAAATTGTTTGTGATAAACAGCATTTCAGAATATTTTAATGCAATTTTATAAAGTTGTCAGATAGTCCGCAGAACTGTTTGGTACCGATGATTAACGTCAGAATGAAATTATTTTCTAAAGTAAGATAAAATATTTTCTTTGTAGCAAGTAACCTCTTCCCTGGGGATATTACTTGTACAATGACTTGCACCTGATAATATAATCAAGGTATGTGATAACTCAGTCATCTATTTGAAAACTTCAGCATCATTAACAGTCATTCTCTGTCAGCTTTAGAGTAGGTCTTCTATTGTAGCACTAGCAAGAAATCCATGATATTTAAAAATAAAAACCCCAGTAATAATAATAATAATAATAAAAATAAACAACATTTCTGCATTTATAGTAATTATAATAATTGCAGTACAAATATGAAAATCTGAATTGATAAAAGCTTCTGTAAAACTGGAGAGTTTTAACAAAGAGAAGTAGGTATAAAGAGGTGAGAATTTACATGGAAAGTCCCTAATTTGTTCCCTTTATTTCCATTCACTGTCAAAATTAACCTTAATAATTTTTAGTCACAGTTAAGTTGATGTGTGTAGAGGGTTTAATTATGTTTTGTGCAACACTTCAGTTTTAGACCATTTAAAAAAAAAAAAAAAAAGTACTGCACCTATTAGAGTACCATTTTCTGGCAAGTTCTCAAGGGCTGATTTAGTAACTTGCTGATTTACAGCTGTAGAGACAGTTCCCAATAAAATAAAAATGTTTCTTAGCTCCAGTGAAAAAAACTTACAGGAGTACTTGCTTTAATCCTTCATTTAAAACTCACACTTGACCTTATACAGTTACTTACTGAGGGCTATGCACTTCAAACTTCTTTCAATCACTTTGGAAGTGCAATTCTTCTGGAGAAAGAAAGCATAGGAAAGCATGAAGAAGCACTACTACAGAACTTTGAAAAAAAATTGAGTTTCCAGCATCAATTATTACCTTTCTTGGTTGGAAGCGTCAACATTATTTTTGGGGGGAGGGGATGAACAAACAAACAAACAAACTAATAAATAACTCCGAAATAAACTTGCATATTCTGGATGACAGAGTCTGTCCCCTTCAGATAACCTAAGAACTTCAATATCATTTTACTCAGAAAAAGGAATAGTGTGATTCCTTTAAGACAGAAATAATTCTGAACACATCAATTTTTGATCCAAGAAATTTTCTTTATATAACTGACTTAGTAACATTAGAACTGACACTTCAAGGTGAAGCATAAAGGTCTTAACTTTGGCAGCCGGCCTGAACAAGGACAAAGCAAAACTTAGGCATTCATGATCTGATATTAAAGAAAGAACCATAAAATTAAAAGAAGAAAAATAGTTAAATTTAAAGGAAGAATTAAAAGCCATCTTATTATCTTTGATGATTGGCAGCCTACTGGACAATCTAGCTATCAAAACTCATGCAAGAAAAGCGAGCTTTAACTGGTTTTGTAAATGTATTTGAATATGTTAATATCAGTAGTAGAACCACCTACTGAAATGGATTTCAATTCCTGGTCAACTTTTCAAGAAGAAAGGAGTAAAGTAAGTTCAAGTGAGTAGATAATGGCTGCTGCATGTATCTGTTGTAATCAGTAATTATGAAAAACCTTTTTTCCTGAGGTCATTTTATGAAACCTAACACACTAACCAAATCTATACCTGATACTTGAGATGGAAGCTGTCACTTTTAAAACAAACACTCCCACAGAAATGTTCACTTCTGAAATAGTATATATATTTAAAAAATGGGATTTTTTTTTTCCAGGTTAGATATTTAAAAGGAATAATATGCATTAAATTGGCCAAGTTCTCTTCACATTAGCGCTCACTCCTTCTTAATTTAAATAATTTGATTTACACTTCCAACAATCAGGTTCCTTGCCTCTAGCATGGGGAGACTTCTTACTTTTTCAGTTCAGATGAGTGTCTTGACATAGCAGTTAGGACTTATTCATAAATAAAAATACTACACATTTATAAATACTAGCATGTATTTGAAAAATCTGTTCATTCCAGTCACTCATTTGATACTGTAATTGAGTTGGCTTGGTTTTGAGAAGTATTTGAGAAAGCCAGTAGTAAATGTATTTCATACCTGATTTGTTTTATCCTTCATAATTCTGTATTGAGAAGAAGCCTGAGCCTTTTCCTCAAACCTTGATTCCTAAATTGTAAGAGTGACCTCTAGTGCTTTACTGCTTTGCAAGTCTTTTTTGCAATGGTTTTAATATGCTTCCCTGTAAGCAACTGATTTAGTTTTGTGCATAGTGCCAAATGCTATTAATGTGCAATTCAATTATCATGGTCTTGTGAAAATGGATGTATTCATAAACTGTACAATGCAGAATGATGAAGAGAATTAAAGCTGTGGCTGGATTGCAGCAGGGTGTTTAACAAGAGGAACTTAGTATTCATGTTTAGGACTACACTATGCACTTGAGGATCAAATGAGATATCATTACTGAATGACAGCACAAGATCATTTTGGTGCTGCAATGTGAATGTCTGGCTCATGGGAGCATGTTTAGTTTACAAACCATCCATATGCAAAACCCTAGGCTATAGACCCATAGAGCACTTCAAACTTCTCTGCCATTGCTCAAATGTTTCCAGGGAGCTATCCCCTGCCACTGGGCTGTAAGGTTATTCCTGAACATTCCTCCTTGCTTTGGCATGCACTTTCTTCCCATAGAGGCACTGCTTCTGCCCTCCCTATTCCTGTGATGCACAACCAGTGCCTTAACAGGAGGGGGAGAAAATATGCTCAGTTCAGGTTATGAGCATCTGGCATTTAGGCTACTGTTCTACCACATGTATGCAGAATGAAATCCTTCAGTTTGCTGAAGCCGAATCAAATGGAACAAGAATAGCTCAGAACTATTATTGAATTATAAAACCCCTGAAATTTAGTTTCTTGATAAGTTTTTTTTTCTTTTCTTTTTTTTTTTTTTTTTTAATTTGAAGATAATTAATCCTATTCAACACTGGAAACAGAGATTTTCAAGTATATACCAGATTTGCTTCCTAGAGAGCAAATTGTCTTTAAAACTGTAATCACTATCTTTATTTTGCAATACCACCCTACTGGCTAACTATGAATTACTAATTTTTTTAAAAACTTTCTGCTGGAACTGATAACATTCTCTTCTTTAGTCATGCATGAGCAATACTCCCTAAGCAATCAATGCAGAGACTGTAAAGTCTTGCTATCCACATTTTTCCTTGTTATATTTGTACGGCTCTTGAACTGCACAGTAATGTCCATTAGAGTTATTTGATTGCCAGCTTAATTTAGGAGATGCAGATACCAGCTTTCAATATTATAAATTGCTAAAAACCAAGCTGAAACACAATACACAATAGAAAATCTGCCAGTAATTTCCACATAAGACACAATTCCTTGAAAAATGATGCACTTACAAACAGAAAACAAAAATGAAAATGGGGCTGAACATGCATCCCTTAGTAAAATGCTGCTTTCAGATACTCTTAGACTGTAGGCTTTATAAACAATATTCTGTACATAGACTCATGTCAAAAATCTATAGAAGGATTTTAGAACACTTTCAGCCTAGCAAGTTGCTGTCGTGATTTCAAAGCAGTAAGCATTTGTCTCAAAAATAATATTTATTCTAAATGCAAATAAAATATCCCAGAAGTTTTCAAAACACTCCAGATTGAGTTTTAAATCATATGCAATACTTACCTTTATTCCCTGCCACTGCCGTGTGCCAGTTATGAAGAGACAGGAGAAACAGCAGCTTCAAGAAGATTTCAGTGACAGAATCCATGTTCACATTCACTGAGGCACCCAAAAGAACCAGAGTATTAGGAAACAGCTGCTCTGTACTTCAGTCCTGCTCCTGCTGCTTCTCACTGCCTCTGTCTGCCTCTTCTGGCAGTGCTTCCCAGGGAACAGGCACCTCAGTCCAATGCACTCCGCATCCCCTCTCACATACGCACGCACCTCCAGATCCGCTTTTCCCTCTAACAGCAGCAATCCCTGAAGAGCGACGGCGAGAACCTCTCCTTCAGTTTCGCAGAATCACTCAGGGCGAAACTGCCAGGCTCCCCGGCACCGCTCGGTGACTGAAGCCTGGCGCTCGCCGCGCGCCCTGGACACCCCTTGTGGTGACAGGTAGGAAATGTGGGGCTCTGGCGAAAGGCAGACAATGAGGCAGAGCAGCCAGCACATGAGCACTGAGGCGCAGCCGCTTGGTGGGTGCTCGCCCTGGCCAGCTCTTTGTCATTATCTTGTTCTCTTTCTTTTGTTGTTGTTGTTTCGTTTTGTTTGGGGCTTTTTTGTTTGGTTGGTTTGGTTTGGATTTTTGGTTTTGGGGGTTTGGGGTTTTTCTTTTTTTTTTGGGAGGGGGGGAGCATTAGCTGTGCATGCTGCCATTCCTTGTGTTTTTTTCGGCATGGTAATTTTTTACACTTTCAGCTGCAAATGCATTCCAAGTTCTGCATTTTTGAATGAACACGTTTTGCCTTGTAGTAGAGAACCTCAGCTTACAAGTGAAAAGAGTGGTCTAGCTTTACTTATGAAGCGAGCGTAGGACCGAATGAAAAAACGCCCCTCTGCCCCTCAGAAAAAATGCACCATGAGTGTCTCTGATCCAGTCTATTGATATTAATACTGACATTAAAGGATTACATTCTCAACTCCTAGAAGTAAACACTTATAATATAAACATAGGACTGTGCCAAGCTTTCCCAAAAAAAACTTTAGCCCCGAAACACCCACGCAGAACATGTTTTGTTTTCTATACTTTTGCAAAGAGGAAACTGTCTTTAAACTGCCCTAATGTTTGTGCTTAGGTTACAGTGGGAAAGAGCTTCATTTGGGCAAGAGCTTCAGAGGAATTTTAGGTCATTATATTTAAACTATATCCTAAAAGAGTTTTTGCAAAACAGGCTAAATTGCTGTCTATGTTAACTAGAGAAAAGTTAGAGTCCTCAAGTATGAGGAATAACCCTCTTATTAGCAAACTCCTGACATTAATGAGGGCAAAGGCTGGATTAAAGGACCACATCAGTGGCTCCATCACTCTTACTTTGGGAGGGCTTCCACTGTACAGACTGTCTTTATATTTTGGCAGAAATTACTATGGCAATGCACTACAAAAGGACATTCCTAGTTACTGTGAGGTGCATAAACAGCAGACTTAGCAATTACAAATTCAGCCCAGTGGCCCAAACTTTGTCTTCCTAATTCATGTGGACTGTTTAGGAGCTCAGATGTACCAACAGATTTTTCCATTCAAAAGGATTCTGGTGTCTGTGGGTCAGACACTAGGCAGCATACTGCTAAGTTTCCTTCTTGCATGTCACAGACACTATGGAATGTAATGTAAATTGCCATGTAGAACTGTTTGGTGTCAGGAACAACTGTGGGACTGAGGTGAAATGTGAATTAAGTCCCAGAAGCTTCTGAACTTCAGTCACTTATTTAAATCAACTTCCTTGGCCCTTGAAGGATGCTCTGATTCAACCGGAGAAGGAAGAGTAAGCTGTGTTTTGGTTTCATGCTACCTCAGCCAGACTTATTTAGGTTTTACAAAAATATATTCAAGGTTTGGCCAAAACATCAAAAATAAAAATGCTATACAATAAAAAAAATTTTGAAAGGTGCTTAATGCAGCCTTTGGTTACATTCCTTTTAAAATATCAAATATGCATGATTAAGATTAAAAAGACCTTTTTTTAAAAGATCGTACTGGGCAGAAGGATGCAGGGGAAGTTAAAATAATCTGTTGTGCATCTGGTCTACCTCTCCTCCATATCAGCTTCTAATTGTATGAAAAAGGCATGGAGAAACTGTATTAAAGATTATGTGGATCATAACCTGGTTTCTAGCTCTTCTAAATCTTCCATTAAATTCTAAACTCTATTTCTAGAATTTAGTACAACTATAGAGTAACTTGTCCATAAGCTGGATTTCTTTGTCATATAGTTCCTTGAGTTAATATTGACCTTCCAACTAAATTAATTTGAGCATAAAAACGTTCTTCGTGCTGCATCTCATCTCTAAAGAATATCCCATGAGATGTCCCTGGACTCTGCAGCTAGACAAAATTTCACATTTAAAAATAGGACAAATATCACATAAAATCTTGGCAAGGACTTTCTATGGAGTGATGTTCTTTAGGATTACCTCTAAGAACCCCAGGGCTTTGAATTAGGAAGAATTATTATTCTGGTAATGTAATGCAAATTCAATAAAAAGGCCAGTGCCATTGTGAGTAAATATTTGTCTTATAAAATAGCTTACAGTCACCAAAAAGGAGCATCTGACAGAGAAAGGTCATAGGATTTTTTTGGTTTTGTTTTCCTTTTTTGGCTGAATTACAAGTAAATATACAGATGGATATAATGTACTTTTATAATTATGGAAAAGCCAGTCTTATAACAAAATAATATGCTGAAATGTGTATATATGTTTGTGTGTGGAGAGACAGAATTACCGAAATCTATACAACAGTATGTATCTGGAATGTCATTATAATAATCTTCATTATCCAGGGGTAAATCTAGGGTATCTAGAAAGTGCATAAAATAGCATAGCTTGACTCACCCAGAATATTGCAAACTCCTCTCTGCTTTTGCGTCATAACATATGTCCCTTGTGCATCCATGAAACACTTCCGCTCACATAATCTTATCTCTCTGTTCCAGCATCTCACTTCCTATTTCTCTTCCATACAATGTCCTGGTTTGTCATTAACTTCTGAGCTCTTCTTTGTGGAACTTGGACAAGTCTTTCTCATTTCTGTTTGCCTTCATAGCTTTTTACAAGTGTCTTTTCCTATTGTCCTCTTTCATTTCCCTCAGTCTTTCAGTGTATTGTTTTCTTTCTCATATCTTGTTTTTGATATTTCTGCTGCATACCAAAAATCTTATTCATTTTATTTCTCTTTGAAATGTAACATTTTGTCCATTTGGTTTGATGGAGGGTCTTTCGCAGTGGATCTGTATATATGTATTACTTAGAAAGACTGCAAATTCCCCAGAACAATGACTATGTCTTGTTACATTTTCATCCTCACAGTTGAAACATCTGCAAAATTTGGTTGTGCAAAACTTGAATAAGTTGATTTGGGTATAGCCAGCCTTCATTTAAAAATGAAGGACTTTGTAATGAAGTCCTTTTTCTTAGCAGTCTCAAACCAATAGAAAAATAATTCCTCTTTAAAACTATTCTTACTGTGGCTTTTTGTCTATAAGGAGGAAGAACTTCTAAATTAATGCTAACCATACTCCTTGCACTACTGAGATCTGCTTATTAATTGTAAAACAATTGTAAAAGATGATAAAGACATAGGACAATTATAAGCTATAGGCCAGGGAATGTACTTTCCTCTGCTTCTGGCAGGAAGACAACTTCACAAAGAACTATTATTTTCATTTTCAGTGTATCATAGGTCTTCACTGCACTTTATTGAATGACAATAGATGTAATAAATGAATATTTGCTTGCAAAGCACAGGAATAGAAGTAAGCAAAGTCAACAGCATCCATACTGGCTGGCTGAAAATATTTACTTTAATCATCCCCGGTAAATTCCTCATTCCCCATGAAGTCCTCAGAAACCATCAACCAAACGGAAAATTAGCTATTTACTTATTACCTTCTGCATCTGACTTTTCACTAATCCAGCTCCATCAAGCCAACATTTTGTATGTCTAACTAGCTGTGCCACTTTATCCTTATTTCAGGAGACTAGAAAGAAAGAGATACAAATTTTAAACGTTTCAGTTCTTTTTATCCTATTTATTTCTGTTTTCTTGATCCCCTCATCGGCCTCAGGGCCCTGGTTAACCCTCCTTCTAGTGCCACCTGCTGCAGTTTTATTGGTATTACAGGTTTCTCTTTACAGCATCTAGTCATGCAATGCAGCTGGAGAATGTATCTTTTTAATGTGAACTGAACTTTCAAGATCATGTAAAATCTGCTTCCCAACACTATTAGCAACCCTGCAGAAAAACACTGCTGTAATTGTCTGCAGAGACTGCAGAGAGCAGAAATGCACAAAGACAAATATAAACCAAAAATAAATGAACAGAGCCACATTATGCCGGGTACACTAATGATGAGATTTGGAATGTTTTTTAGCCACTCATAAGACAAAATAAAATTTATATTCACCTACTACTATTATGCATATTGTTTTTAATCAGAGTTCTCTATAATAGGGATGGCATAGAGTAAAAAATGCTTGTCAGAAATAAAGGCAGCATAACTACTAGTCTTAACTTTTTTTTTTTTTTTTTTTTTTTCCAGTAGGGGCAGAATAGTACAGTTTGTCTTCTGATTGCAAAGCTGCACGTTTCCATTGAGGTTGTATTTGTTAAAAAGGAAAAAAAAGCTATCTGTGTACAGCACATTTTACAAATTATTGCAGAAAAATATGACTTCATTAGGGATTTAAAACCTATTTCTTTCTCAGGTGAGAGACAGAACCTAGAACAGAGTAGACATGGCTCCATGCACCCGCAGGAGAAGAATTCACTCCCTTAACACCATTGTAAATGTGGGTTTGAAGGATGGAACAAGATGTGTGGCTGCACAGACAGTTTATCTGCTGCTGCTGTCTGATCATTCAGATTTCTCAACTGAAAGGATGCAGTGAAAATCCTGGAGGTACGTTTTTTGAGGTTTTGTGAAAATACTTCCTTTCAGCCCTTGTGAATCTTCTCATTTCACAGTCAGCATTTTATTCCTTCCACAGTGGACACTGTGTATCGTGGCTCCGAACACAGGAAGTCACAATTTCAATACAGGGCACTGGAGAACGTATTTATGCATCTTTTAATACGTTTTTTTTAACAAGTCTCATATGTGAAGGGGATAATTTGTAAAAGGATAACATAAAAAGTAATTTGTAGAAATAGAAGAAATGGAGGGATAATAAAGGTAAGTAACAAAACAGTCTTGCAGGACTTGATATTCGGCTACTTCGGTTGCTTTGCTCCCAAGTGGAGCGTGTCTTGAAGGACAGAATAATTAAATACTTGGAGATTGAAAGGGGACAGTGAAGTCATAAAACATAACATGGATTTACAAAAGGCAGATCATTGTACACTAAGTTGATAGGTCTCTTTGATATCTGAGTCATTCCCAAAGGAAAGAAATGTAGATTCTTGGCATAGAATGCATATGACTAAGATATAGTTATGATGTTTTTTTGATAATGTAAAAAAGATGGATTATAGCAAAGAGTAGGTGCAAGGAATAAGAGGGAAAGATGGTAATGGAAGGGGCAAAAAGGTATCGAGGTATCATTAAAGTACAAGGGTTGTTTAATACATTCAGCTAAGGCTACAGTGCAAATAGAAGGAACAGGCTTGTCGGGCTGGTGGTTTGTGAAATGTTTAGGAGAATATAGTCAGTGTAGGTAAGGTCTACAGTACTGTACACAAGCACAAGATGACCTTCCTGAAGAATAAAAGTTAAACAATATACAATAGTAAAATATGCAGAATGTGCATTATCTAAGGCTGATAATGATAACATCAGCTGTAAGGTAGTTCTTTAGTTGGAAACACATAGCAATAGAAAGGTCCTAGCTGAATCAGCCAATTATGAGCTGAATATAAGCTTCCAGTGTGATTGAGCCACAAAACCCCCCACCAACTGTAACACATACCATGGAGATATTTGTAGTGGGAATGCAGTATAGTAGTATAGGAAGGAAGGTTTCTGAGCTGGGAATGGAGTGAGAGCCAAAAGGCCTGACAAGAAATCAACAAAGGATGCAGAGGCGGCCTCTCTCTGTTTTTGTACTGTTGTGCTATGGTTTAGAAACGTGGACTTGAAAATCTTCAGGGGTGGTAAAGAGCCGAGAACCCAAGATCCATAGCCTGGATTGTGACTCCAAACACCAGACATTCTGGAAAACTTTTCAAATAATGAAATAACTCCTGCTCCATTTTCTAAAGGACACAATTAAATCTTGGAGAAAGCTCTGGGCTGTGACTTCCATTTGATATAGGCATGGCCATCTGGCTCAGAATTAATCTGTGAAGGCTCCAATAGGAATAGTGTGTTAAGATCATTCCCTTACTTTAGTGCTCCATGCAGACTAGCTTAGGTCATTGCCCACTGAGTGTTTAGGTTGGTGCACTTCTCATGCACAGCTAGCTTTCCCTGGGCATCAGACAAGGAGCTTAACTGCCTGGCTGAAATATGGAGATTTCAGGCACCTGAAAGTCAGGTGTGGAGTTGCTTGCTCTCATCATGCCCAAGGATATGGCTACACAGACTGATGCAAATAAGACTACAAAGCATCCAGCCTGGAGCTATCTTGTGTCTGTCTACTCAATGTATGAGAAATGCATCTCAGGTCTGTCTGTACCTGTTGAAGAAGATAGTGCCTGGTTTTCTTTGTATATTAAGCTTAGATTTCATTGCCAAGAAAGCAAAGTCACGAAACTAATTCCATAATGAACCTGGGTTTTATTCCTTTATGCAAAAGACAACCCTCCTTGAGGTAGAAATATTAGAAAGGTAAACACAAATAAGTTTTTTATGTAAAATTGGTTTAAGCCATATGAAAAAATGGAAGCACTATTAGAATTCAGTCATATGTAATGGTTTCATGTTCAAAATCTGTCAATTCAGTGGAAAGCAGACAAGGGTTCTGTTGCTATATAATAGAAGATGTAACTTACACAAGCCTGATTTCCTCAATGTCAGGAGAAAAAGCCATGTAATATGGATTCTTTCTCTTAATTTCTGTGAAATTGTTTATTTGCCAACAGAATTTGTGACCACATTAGGATACAAATCTGGTGCTTTGTTGAAGCAATGTGTAACAGAGAGATAATATGAAAGAAAAAAGGCAGTAAACACACTTGTGCAAGTTGAACAAGGTCAAAAATATGGGACTCAGCTTTTTCAAAAATGTGAATGTCTCTAAAGTGAACGGGCTGGTCTCACCTGCATTGTCAGCACTTAGAGTAAGCTGCAAATAACCAATGTTTCATTGATCTAGACTACATTTTACAGACCAGGGTCAGACTCTACATACTGTAGGTTAACTGTTGCTGACGTTGTTCAATGTGTTAAGACATACACACAATTCTCTGAAGGGAAATTATTTTGTTCTGTTTTTGGGGGTTTTTTGGTTTTTTTTTTTTTTTCCTTTAGGTATTATTTTGCAGGCACTTCTCCCCATCCATATCAAGAAACAATCAAGCTCTTGCAAAGGCTGTTTCATTCTGAATGTAAAATGAGCAATTGTCTTGTATGATTCTCTTTCATATAAAACCAAAAAGAATAAATTCTTCTTGTGCTTTTTTATTATTACAGACATGTCTGGACAAATTCACTCACTTATTTAGGCTGCCCTTTTTGCTGAATACTGCATCAAGAACCCAGACCAGCTCTTGTCTGAGAGTGAGAGATCCATAGGAATTATGTATTTCTATGTTTGATCTCTAGGGAAATCTCATGAGATACAGCATCTCAAAGTCCTAGGATGACAAACAAAATGCTAATGAATCAGAGGTGCCTAGCAGCTTTACCCAGCTATTATTCTATCCTTTTTCCACTTACTGCCAGCAAGGCTTTTCCCACAAGAGAAGCAAAACAACAAAAAAGGCAGTAACCAGTCGGCTTAATACACAGTATCATGTGGTATTGCCGTTTGCCCTAGTGCTCAATACTTAGCCTCTGCACGCTCATCTTTGCTCTCATCCTGAAGGAAGTACCTGTCTTTATATACAAATAGCTCATGCTATGCTGCCACTGCAGTTTGCTTAAAGCAGCATTAACTTCTGGGTCCAAACATTGGTGTTCTTTGAGGCAAGCACTAATATGCAACCTGGAAGACAGCAGCAGACCATCCACTAAGCCTTCCACATTGCTAAGAGGAGGGATGTCTCGAAGAAGTACTGCAGAGGCTAGGCATCTGTATCTTCACACTAGGAATCAAGGTTCCCTTCAGATCCTCACACTTGATGCAATTACAGGGAAGATTATATTCTTTAGGGCTTCCATTCTGTCACTTAGCCCTCCTGAAACAGTAAATAATGCTCTGGGTTTTCCACAAATCAAGATTTAATATTGATCTTTCTCAGTGCTTTTCCCGTAGAAGAGAATGATTTGTCTGTAATATAACCTTGATTGAGCTGTGCATGCCCCTGCTGATATCAGCAATACTGCTAGTGCAGTTAAAAACTAAGCAGGGTTAGGAAACATGCAGATTTTATGGGGAAGTGGAAGAACGTAAGCAAATGACAGACTGACTGACAAGTGCAGACATTAATTTTGTGATGCTGGAAAGGACTGTAAGGGAATCCTACAATCAGCCAAAACAATCAGGCAAAGTTTTGGTCTTACTTATCATTTCAGAAGCACACAATGGAGAAGACTGGACATAAATTCCTGAGATTTAAAAATCAACCAACCAACCAAACAAACAAACAAAAAAACCCAAACAAAATAAACCCTAAAGGAACAGCAGAGCAATTTTAGTTTACTCCTAACTTTACATCGCTAGAGAGCTCCCAGAGTATGTCTGTTGTTGCCTTCTGCAGAAACCCTCCAACTTTAATTAAAGTGAACTAAAAAAGGTCCTATACTCTCTTTAATCCCCAGTCCTGTTTTTGTTGTGGGAGCCCACACAGAGGTGGCAACACAGTGAAAGCCATCTATACTGGTGATAAGCACTTTCTTCACCTGGAAAATTCTCTCCCTTCTCCTGTAACCCTTTTACAAACTTTAAACCCACAGCCAGTGTAATACAAGTCACTATTTGTCCAGTATCTGATAAACAGAGATTATTAAATGATCGTAATTTTTACTTTTTATAAAGTCCTTAGTAAAAAAATGCTTACAGAAGACTGAATAAAATCATAGCCAGTGTTGTATACTGATGGATCTGCTTATTCATTTGTATGTTGTTCATGATCAGACATTAATCTTATATATGTCACATTCAATATGTTTTATAGTTGTTCTCTTCTTTTGCCTTTTCATGCTTTAATAATAGGGAAGAATCAAATTAAGTACACAGCTGGCTTTGCTGTGTTTTGAAATGCAACTTCATTATACATTTTCTGAATGCAAATGATAATAAACTTTTTATTTCTTATATAACCTATATGGCAAATAGGGATAACTAAAACCTGGGACCTTATATTGAGACAAAGTAATGAGCTCTCACTAATTTGTAACTCCATATGAATAATGCCTGCTCTTTGCTTTGCTTTTTTACATAGAAAAGAACTAGTTGACAACTAATGAAACCTTTATATGGATTTGGTTTCAAAATTCCCTGTTAAGTGATATTTCAAGAATGTATTAATTTTTACCTCACATGATTTAAGTGCCAGAACTTCAGAATATTTGCACATAACAAAACAAACAAACAAACAAACAAACAAACAAGAACAAAAAACCAAACTACAACCACAAAAAAACCCAGAATGGTCTCTCTTGTATCTGTGAACAGGACTATAGTTCCAGTGTTCTAGTCTTAGTCACACAGCTATCAATGGGAGTTTTATTAAGCCAGAAAACAGCCTTTGAAAGAAGAGTAATACTAAAACCCATAACCTTTAAAATCTAGAATAACATCTTCAGAACAGGTGTCTATAATTAAATTTCTGTTACCACATATAACATTTAAATAATTATTGATGTTGGATATCAAAGAATTGATAGGTTCTTGGTATTTTGACTAATTCAAAATAACTAACTTCACTTGGATATTGGCTTAAAATGTGATTTCCCAGCCTTTGGAAATTAGTTGACTTGAAAATTTCAGTCATCTTTAATAAGAGAGAAAGCATAAGCCAATAATTTTGGCACTAGTCTAATACAGGGTATTGAGTATACTCTGCTGGCACAGCTTTCCTGAGTAAGTCTGAGCCATTTAGGGCAAGATCAAAAGGAAGCCATCAAAGACTTATGAGTTAGGTGTTGCATCTCAAATTGCAAAGCTACAAAATTCAGCCACCCACTAGTCCTGAAATCATCTTTACTCCCCAAACTGTCTCTGTCTTCCAGCCTTGAACAGCAAAGTGGCATTCTCATACCTGGCTGAGCTCCAGAATCAAAGCATCCACCCTGCTGCACCTTTCACAGGGCAGTCATAGCCAGTGTCTAATGCACATATAAGGAACTTAATGATCCACTAAATATATTAGTGGCAAAAACATCTTTTACAAACTGCAGCAGCTATGGCATTCTATCTTTACCTTTTTACAATAACCTGAAGGTTGAAACACTTGCCCTATGAGTGGAAAATACCAAGCAGTCTCAATGGAAATTGAAGCCCCATGTCTCTACTTTTTAAAGGGTCAATTTTGAATGGTAGAGGGCAGTCTTTCCCATTTTCTGAAGCTATTCCATTCTAAAAAAAAAGTAGGTTAAGATTCCCTGGCCAGTAAGAAATGAGAATAAGTGCACAAGCAAGCATGATGTTGCAGCCTAGGAGTCAGGGAAATGCATCTGAACTTCCCTTACAGCTCCCTGGACTGGGTCTGTCTTTTGGGTAGTTACTGCTCTATGCAGAGTGCAGAAACAATTCCCAGGGCAAGGCTCCAAGTTTGTTACTCAGCTCCAACATTATTTCACCTACATTTTAGGCACCGGGAAAACTGTGGAATTGGGCCTTATGCCTGTCCTAGTTCCCTCCCCTTTATAAAAATACAGGTAACTGGTATCTTCTCATGTCTCAAACCTGTGTAAAAAGAAAACATTGTTAATTATGAAGTGCATGGACAATGCAATAATGAAACCATTTAAATGCCAAAGATAAATAAATTTAGTAATACAATTTTTAGTCAAAATACTTCTTATGTCTTTGTGATAAAATATATTTGGTTTGTTTATACATTTTAAGCACAATTATCTTATAAAAACTTAGAGAAACTGTTAATAGGATTGACTAATAAGATATATAAAGAGATAAGAAGTTGCCTCATATTTATGGGACATAGTACCTGTGATAAAAATTCATCTCTCTTGAAGCAACGTCTTTGAAAGCTTACACTTTAAAAAGCCCCAAGCTATATTTTATGGTTTTTTTAAAGCTCTTCACTTTTCTCTTCCCTCATTTACAGGATCTTTATATTGGTTTGTTACAATAACCAGTAAGAGAGGTTGCTACTTATTCTTTATTACTTTTGTAGTTTTCTCCTGTGTGCCAGGATTATCTTCAAGGAAATTAAGCTCAGGAAATACTATAGTAATATATAGAATAGAACTATTACAGGGAAAAGCAACACAAGATCCAGAAAAAAACACAACAAGACTTTGCAAAGGAGACTCTATGCATGTCTGCAAAATTTAACATTCTCTCATTTATTTAAAAAATAAATTAATACATTCACTATATGTATGATCTACTTCTGTTTTTCTTTTTCTAATACAGCTTTTTATAAAAGCACAAGTCATGAAGATAACATAGAAAACCCTGCCTGGTTTCACATGTAAATACACACAAAATAAATCCATTTCCAGAAGCAGTCCTGCTACAGTCCTGCAGATCCGGACTTTAGATGACATCACTGGAAAGCCTCACATCACTTTCAAGGTTTTTTTTGCCTAGACCTCAAGGGAGTCATTTAACCAAACAAGTGTGCAGTTAGAGCTGACAAATTATGTTCATATTTGATGAATCAAACATTGAATCTGTTCAAACACCATTCAAATCAAAATTTAAGTACAGAAAAGTTCATGTAAGATTTTAGGTAAAATAATTACCAAAAAAATTGGTTTTGAGAAGTAAAGGAAGTAAGGTAATCAAAGCAGGAATTTTTCAGCAAGTGGTACTCTTGGCCTCTTTTTCTAATTTAAGTCCCATTCTAGAATATTTTCAAGTAATTTAAACACAACAGCTTTGAACTACCTAGTGTAGGTGACCTTTCAGGTCTGGTAGTTCAGATTCACAGGTGCCTCCCATTCTTTAAATACAGGCTGGCTAACAGCACAGGTTAAACATGTAATTATAAAATGTCACTTTCACATTCTGCTGTAGAAGCAGAGTACAGGCTTCTGGGGGAAGGAAGGCTGATGAGTAAGAGAGAATGAAAAACAGTCTGGATAGAATATAGCTGAATCATAGAATCATAGAATCCCAGGTTGGAAGGGACCTCAAGGATCATCTGGTTCAGACTTTCTTGGCAAGAACATAGTATAGAAAAGATGGCCCAGCAGCCTGTCCAGCTGAACCTTAAAAGTGTCCAATGTTGGGGGATCAACCACTTCCCTGGGGAGGTTATTCCAATGGATGATTGTTCTCATAATGAAAAATTTTCCTTTTGTGTCCAGTTAGAATCTCTCCAGGAGTAGAATCATAGAATCATAGAATCATTTAAGTTGGAAAAGACCTTCAAGATCATCGAGTCCAACCATCATCCATGCCCACTAAACCATGTTATGGAGTACCTCGTCTATGTGCTTTTTGAATACCTCCAAGGATGGTGACTCAACCGCTTCCCTGGGCAGCCTGTTCCAATGTCTGACAACCCTCTCAGTAAAGAAATTTTTCCTAATATCCAACCTAAATCTCCCTTGCTGCAACTTGAGGCCATTTCCTCTCATCCTATCTCCAACCACCTAACAGAAGAGACCATCACCTACCTCACTACAAAGCCCCTTTAGGTAGTTGTAGAGAGTTATAAAGGCTCCCCTCAGCCTCCTTTTCTCCACACTAAACAGGCCCTGTTCCCTCAGCCACTCCTCATAAGACTTATGCTCCAGGCCCCTCACCAACTTGGTTGCCCTCCTCTGAACACGCTCCAGCACCTCAATGTCTTTCCTGTAGTGAGGGGCCCAAAACTGAACACGGGACTCGAGGTGCGGCCTCACCAGTGCCGAGTACAGGGGAACAATCACCTACCTGCTCCTGCTGGCCACACTATTTCTGATACAGGCCAGGATGCTGCTGGTCTTCTTGGCAACCTGGGCACACTGCTGGCTCATATTCAGCCGGCTGTCAACCAGCATACCCAGATCTTTCTCTGCCGGGCAGCTTTCCAGCCACTCTTCCCCAAGCCTGTAATGCTGCATGGGGTTGCTGTGACCAAAGTGCAGGACCCGGTACTTGGTCTTGTTGAACAGTTGGCCTTGGCCCATTGATCCAGCCTGTCCAGATCTCTCTGTAGAGCCTCCCTACCCTCCAGCAGATCGACCCTGCTTCCCAACTTGGTGTCATCTGCAAACTTGCTGAGGGTGCACTCAATCCCCTCATCCAAATCATTGATAAACGGGACCCAACACCAAGCCCTGGGGAACACCACTTGTGACCTGCTGCCAACTGGATTTCACCCCATTCACCACAACCCTCTGGGCTCCTCCATCCAGCCAGATTTTCACCCAGCAAAGAGTACACTTGTCCAAGCCATGAGACGCCAGCTTCTCAAGGAGTATGCCATGAGAGACAGTGTCAAAGGCCTTGCTGAAGTCAAGGAAGATAACATCCACAGCCTTTCCCTCATCCACTAGATGGGTCACCTGGTTGTAGAAGGAGATTGGGTTGGTCAAGCAGGACCTGCCTTTTGTAAACCCATGCTGACTGGGCCTGATCCCCTTCTTATCCTGGACTTGCCATGTGAGTGCTCTCAAGACAAACTGTTCCATAATCTTCCCCAGTACCGAGGTCAAGCTGACAGGCCTGTAGTTCCCCGGATCCTTCCTCCAACCCTTATTCTAAATGGGTGTCACACTGGCAAGTCTCCAGTCCTCTAGAACCTCCCCTGTTGACCTGGATCGCTGATAGATGATGGAGAGTGGCTTGGCAAGCACCTCTGCCAGTTCCCTCAGTACTCTTGGATGGATCCCATCTGGTCCCATAGATCTGTGTGTGTCCAGATGGCGTAGCAGGTCACTAACTATTTCCTCCTAGATTAAGGGAGGTATAGTCTGCTCTTCATCTTTGCCTTCCAGCTCAGGGGGCGGAGTACCCTGAGGATAACTGGACTCACTATTAAAGACTGAGGCAAAGAAGGCATTAAGTACCTCAACCTTTTCCTCATTTCTGGTGGCAATGTTCCTTTCTGTATCCATTAAAGGATAAATATTCTCCTTGGGATTCTTTTTACTGTTAACATATTTGTAAAAATATTTTTTGTTGTCCCTTACAACAGTGGCCAGATTTAGTTCTAGCTGATCTTTTGCCTTTCTAATTTCCTCTCTGTATGACCTAACAAGATCCCTGTACTCCTCCTGAGTTGCCTGCCCATTCTTCTAGAGATTATACTCTCCTTTTTTTCTTAACGGTCAGCAAAAGCTCTCTGTTCAGCCAGGCCAGTCGTTTTTCTCGCCGGTTCGACTTGCGGCACATGGGAATAGCCTGGTCCTGAACCATTAAGATTTCCTTCTTAAAGAATGCCCATCTCTCCTGGACCCCTTTGGCCTTCAGGACCATCTCCCAAGGGACTCTCTCAACCAGTGCCTTGAAGAGGCCAAAGTTTGCCCTCTGGAAGTCCATAGTGGTGGTTTTGCTGACCACCTTCCTTGCCTCACCAAGAATTGAAAATTCTATCATTTCATGGTCACTAAGCCCAAGCCAGCCTCCGACCATCACACCTCCCACCAGTCCTTCCCTGTTCTTAAGCAACAGATCTAGCAAGGCTCCTCCCCTAGTTGGCTCACCCACCAGCTGTGTCAGGAAGTTATCTTCCACACACTCCAGGAACCTCCTAGACTGCTTACTCTCTGCTGTGTTGTGTTTCCAGCAGACATCTGGAAAGTTAAAGTCCCCCATGAGAACAAGGGCACACGATTCTGAGACTATGGCCAGCTGCTTGTAGAATGATTCAGCTGTCTCTTCAACCTGGTCGGGTGGTCTGTGACAGACTCCCAGCACAATATCTACCTTATTGGCCTTCCCTCTCATCTTCACTCATAAGCACTCCACCTTGTCATCACAATTGTGTAGCTCTGTACAGTCAAAACACTCCCTAACATAGAGAGCCATCCCACCAGCTCTTCTACCTTGCCTGCCCCTTCGGAAGAGTAACTTGTACCCATTACACCTTATCTGTTCCATGTGACTCCTTGTAAAAAGGGAGCCTCCATCTTCTTTGTAGCCATCCCTTAAATTCTGGAACATGGTGATAGGGCCTCCCTTAAGCCTTCTTTTCTCAAGGCTGAAAAACCCATTTTTCTCAGCCTTTCCTCATATGGCATGCTTCCCAGTCCTTTGATCATCTTTGTGGCCTTTCTCTTCACCTTCCCAGCCTGTCCATGTCTTGTTTGTATGGTGGGGACCAAAACTGAACACAGTATTCCAGGTGTCACCTGACAAGCATTGAGTAGAGTGGGATAATGACTTTTTTATCTCTGCTGGTGATGCCCTTGTTGATGCAACCCAGCATCCTGCTGGCTTGCTTTGCCACATCAGCACACTATTCACTCATACTGAGCTTGTTGTCCACCAGGACCCCCAGGTCCCTTTCCACAGAGCTGCTCCCCAGCCTGGTAGATCCCAGCCTGTGCTGCATTCCTGGATTATTTTTTCCAAGGTGCAGGACCTTACACTTGTCCTTGTTGAACTTCATAAGGTTCTTATTAGCCCACTCTTCCAGCCTATCCAGGTCTTCCTGCAGGGTGGCTCTCCCTTCCAAAATGTCCACTTCCTCACTCAGTTTGGTATCATCAGCAAACTTCATCAGGTACACTTGATCCCATCATCCAGATCACTTATGAAGTTATTAAACAACGTTGGGCCCAATGCTGATCCCTGGGGGACCCGGCTTGTGACAGGTTGCCAGTTTCAACAGGAGCTATTTACCTTTTTTGAGAGATTACTGAGTGATAGGACTGGCCTTGTTTTAAGAAAAACTTTTCCTATACTACATGGTCTATTCATCTTATTTTACTGGTATTTTTACATGTGCAATCTGTATGGCACACATATTGGCTCTTCTTATCTTGAAATAAAACACACAGGAAACTACTAGGTGGGATATGAATGAAAAAGAGGAAAAAAAATAGTATAAAATGTCAGAAACGAAATATAAACCAAATTGATACTTGTAGCATGATGCTTAATGTGATCAACATATTTTTTCTGGAAACAATCATTACCAGAATCTCAGCAGAATCATGTTATAAATGTGCATGAAATAGAAATGTCTGGAAAGAATATAGCACCATTTCCCTCTTTTTCTTAAATTTAAATGTGGCAAGATAGCTCCTCTCATTTGAGAATTGTACAGTCTGGAAACCCAGGTTTTGTATTATCTGTATTTAAGAAACAATTCCTTTAATCTTCAGTTTCAATCATCCACAGATAACCATGGACAAAGATGCTTCACTTGTTTTAGCTGACTCTCTAGAAACTGTAAGAAATCTGAATTTTCTAGAAGCTGTAAGAGAGCTGATCTATGAGATCATCATAGTCATAGGGTCAACAAGTGTTGTGCAATGCACTCAGAAAGCTAGCAAACTCTGAGACGAATAGATGCAAAGCCTGTTCCCCAACACAGTCTGGATATGATGAGAAGTGGGGAAGGGAAAGGGCACTATAAGAGATTGCAGAGGGTTAAAGACCAAGATACAAAGAGGTATAGGGGAAAGGGATCTGGAACAAGCAGAAGCTGAAGTCGATTGTGTAGGAGGCATCCAAAGGAAACTTTAAAACTTTGTAGCCTGTAGGAAATGCTTAAGCTTAGGAACAAGTTTCCAATGTGTCAGTGCTCCTCTGTGAGAAGTCTGTGAAGCTCATAGCCAAGAATTTCTCTTTGTTTCAGCAGTACTCTACACAGGAGATATCAACATACTGGTGCCAATAGGTGCTGCACTCATTTGTGCAGCACAATGTCGAGCAGATGTAAAGACAGCCCTAGATTTAAGATTTCAGCAGTTTATTCAGTGATTATGTTTCAGTATGAACAGTGTTATCCTAACAGCTATTACTAAGATGCCTGTGTGAATATAACTGTGTGAAGGTATGAGAACGTCCAAATTAACCAATGAAGCATTTCACAAAAAGTCTTTGGTTTAGTTTCTAATTCCAGAGCAGTTATTTTGCTATTCAAGCAAAAACCCACTTACAAGGGCAGTACAGTGCATAAAGTGATTACTCCTTCCACAGAAGAGTGACGTTATTGTGCCAGAAATGTTTAAATGGCAAAATACAGTTTTCCCATTTTAGCACTTTTAGAATGACTAAGCTTCTAATAAATTAAACAAAGGAACAGCTTCACTAAAGACCTCTATCTACACTTCCTTATTCTTAAAAAAAAAGTATTTGTTTTCCTAAGAACATGCTTTCTTTATGACATTTTTATTATTTCCTGTCTGAGTTGGTTTTACTACAGTAGCTTTATCCCAGTGACTTTATCTCTCAGTACTAATTAAGGGGCAGAGAAAATAAGTGAAGCAGAGGTTTGGGGAGAGGAAAATCTATTGAGCAAAAGTGTAACCAAGCATTCAGAATTTTCTTAAATATTGGTTCCATAAATAAGCAAATGTTTGCATGGCTTCTTATGTTTTCTGAATCATCCTCTCATCACTAATTCAGATGTGCACAGCCCTCTGTAGAAATACATTCATAGGCTGAAGGTAGAGCTCAGCAAATTACTCCCAGCAAATAACATACTCAACAAATACAAGCATTTTCCTGATGTTATAGAGAAATCATGAATATAACTTATAAGGCAATTGTCACTCACATCAAATGCTGCAAGATGAAGGTCCTTGTGCAAAAGCCACCTACCCTTAGCAGTGTTCAGGTCATTCTGTACAGTTTTTATGCCCTCTGCTCCAGCTTGGGCATGGACTCCTCTGGCTTCTAAATATGACTTGTGGGGATTCAGAAAACAGATGCTGTAAAGGTGATGTATCTGTTTTTCTATGATTGCCCAATGGGAGAAATGGCTAGCCAGAGATCTGTGTTTAAATCTTTGCTTAGTCTGTGGACACATATATTCCCACATGTTCTCCATTTTCCAAGAGTGTTGCTTCTGACTTTACAAAAAGAGTATTTAATGTGAAATTCAGGCTGTAGAACAGGCATCAGATCCCTTACTTTTGAAACTCCTAAGCAGTAGTTTGGTTTGTTCCTGCTTATTGTCTTTTTTACACTGTGAATCTTTTATTTTTGCTGGAGTCATCTGGCTTCCAATGAAGGACTGCATAGTGCCTGTTCTTTGCCTTTGAGATAGCATTACAGTTAAGACATAATCCTGTGCAGTTAGAAAATAAAAACTGGAACCCTGTCAAGTGAAGAATGACAGAGGACCACAGTTTCCCATCCCCTAGGGCAACAGACTATGAAAGATTGGTGGCTATGGCATCATACCACATTAGAAAGAAATAACAGAGGTGGGATTTTTTTTTTTAAAAAAAAGATCCTAATTTCTTCTCTGGAAGAGAAAGAAAAAGAAATTTAAAAGGCATGTTAGGATCTAGCTATGTTCAATACATAGATTGTCTTCCTTGAACATTTCAATTCATGCCCCTACAGCACAGAAATACAGGTTTTCACATTAAAACAAACAAACAAACAAACAGACAAACAAAGAACACATTTATGTTTAGCATTTCTTAGATAACAGTTTGCACTTTTTAGGTTGTTCCATGTCACGTATGAAGAGGTTAAAAATCAGACTTGATGTGCTGGGTGGCCCTTTGGAAAACAAATGCTTAAAATTAGGTGCAGAATCCACTACTTTATTGACACCTACATCATTAATTTACCTAGTTTCCAAGTCTTGTGAAAATCATTCTGAAGCTTGGCACTGAAATTGGAATTTTCAGAAAAAAAACCAGCACTGACTTGAAATCATTCCATCTAACAGCAAAAGTAAAGTTCTGATTTCATTTTAACAGATATTCAATTCTGCTATACAGCAAGATTCAACACAAAGAAATGACTTCTAGCTAGGCTTATAATGTTTTCTGCATTTCTTGTACCAGTGACACTGTGGCTGGTATACACATATTTAATCATGATGGAAATGACCTCATGCTGTTTGACATCAAAATTCAGATTATGGAAAAACTGCCTCCCTTACCTATTTTTGTGGCTGTTGAAGTAGGTGTCACTGCAACATAAAACAGAATGAAAAAAGGCTGTACTGATACAGTATTTATAATAAAAAACGTCAAAGACGACTGTGAAAGCAGCCTGCTATGCTTCTAACTGCAAACATGTATTAGTGGAAGTAGCACCATATAGGACAGCCAAATGGTACATAAATATATCCATTTGACCATTACAGAAATAAGACTTTTTAATTGGAGGAAGGAAAGAAGAAATTGGTTCTCTGACCGTAAATAACTTAACTTCCTGTTATAACAGTATGTACCACATACATTGATTTTTTTTCCTTGTATCTTCAGGCAGCTTTAGATACTTTATATTATCCAGAGGCCAGCCCTTGAGTCACAGCCTTTGCCTTCATTTCCCATATAACTTTGTGCCATAGAATGATAACCAGCTGAATGGGTGCCTGTTGGGAAGAGATTCAGAGCTACAGGTAATATCCCTGCAGTCCCCATGTCTCCCACAAGCATTCTTTTATGATTGAAGTAGTAAGGGGCACTGCTTAAAGCCCCTTCACTTGCATTCTCAGTTTTCTGAGATTGGCAGTCAAAACTGACACTTGGTTTCTTTACAGGAGGTGTTCTTTTGATAAACTGCGCCTTAGTGATAATAGGAAGAGCAGCAGAAGAGGAGGGAGTATAAAGTACATTAACCAGGGATTTTGATTGACGTTCTAAAGCAATGAAAACCTGTGGGGGGCAAAGCCGTAGCTTGCTCAGTTTTCTTTTCTGATTTCTGCAGTCTATTATAGGCTATGAGCCTGTGGCTCTGAGTCTGGCAAACAGAAGTTCAGTAACAGAATGCACAAGGGAAACAAAAAAGCCCCCAACAAAACAAATAAAAAACCCCAACGTGTGCAAGGCAGCAATGTTAGCCTTGCTCTAATCACAAAGAATAAGCTGACTTACTGGGACAAAAATCTCCTAACCCTGTTCACTAGTCAAAAAGCAGATATTCTAGTCTAGAGTATCCCTCTTCCTTCGACCCTTATTCATATTCTCCACCTTTTGCCTTTCTTGTTTTAACTCCTTGCTTCACCAGCAGCTTGTTCTCTGTCTCTTCTACCTCTATACCCTCTATCTTGTCCCTGATGGATTTGCTCATGAATTTACCCTTCTAAGAGAAAGACTCTGCTCTGGTTGAGAATTATATGCAACATAGGAAACAGAATATAAAACTAACCAACAATGAAATATGGGAGTAAGCAGCCAGGGTGGTGGTAAGATACATATAGTGTTAAAGTCAAACTAAATGAGACATCTAAGGTGATTTTAAGAAAAGGAAAACCCTGCTGAGGTAAATCTTAAAGAGGTGTTTCAGGCCTAAACATTCATCACCATGAAAGTAATGAAGGTCCTTTAAAGGATAATTACCGACCCTTTTGAATACTTAAAGCCCTGTTAAGAATCTGAGAGGTATTGAAAGGACTTAGTAGAATCATAACAAGATAAAGTACATGGATAGAAAAGAAAACACCATAAGGGTGATGGAGCATTAAAGCCACAATCTAATAACATAACACTTTTTCACATGATATGTATCAAAATTATTTACAGATTTTAAAATTTATTAACAAAGTTTGGCCATGAAGGAAATGTCACCTATGCTGATTACCACAAAGATACATTCTGTAGAACTAGGATGAAAAATCAGGTCTGGTGCATATTTGTTTCAGAAAATGATTACATGTTCATCATAGCCCTGTGTAAAACAGTTCTACATATTTGGTAGAGTGAATGAGGATGCTTTTGGTCTTTATTCTGTCCTGTTGTGTGTGCCTGAGAGAGGTCCCAGAGCACTAGGATTCTTCAATTCCTCTGCTCAGAATAGCTGCACAGAACAAGTGAACGTGTCTTTCCTTTACAAAATACACAAGAAAAGGATCTTATTATGGCTGCTTATGTACTGTCTACACACCTGTAAAAAACCAGCCATAGTCAGTCCAAAACATGTACTCAGGGATAATTACTTGAAATTTGTGATGTAAAATATTATCTGTGCAGTATCTGTGAATCTATTTATTTATTGTTTTCCTGCTCAAAATGCCAAAAAGAAACAGAGATGTGTCACAGATTTTAATTTCACTGTTTAATTTCACACTCCAAATATCTGGCCAAATTCTTTATTTGGTAGAATCTCAGCTTTGTAAAAGGGAAAAGATAAATTCAGACAGATCAATCTGATCTCTGATCTCATTCATATTTGTGAACCTAGGAGATTCTACAGAATGACTCTACTGTATTATGAAGCTATGCTCTCTGAAATCAGTAATAATTAGGTTTTGATGATTGGTGTTGGAGGAGATATTGATATTATATATAAACAGCCTGTAGTGGTATCTTTTGTTTTTCACTAATCAAAATATCTACAAGGACTTCATTTTTGTCTTGATTTGCTCAGCAGCAATTACTTCTAGCGTGAATGTAACAGATAGAAAATTGTCAAGTTAAGTAGCTTGTCAGTTAGTAAAACAAAATATAATTTCTAAAAAAAAATTCCTCATTATATTAATTTAAAAATCCATATACTGATCTATTCTTTCTCATCAGAATGTTCTAAAACTTAAATTTTAAACCATAATAACATAAAAATGTGTTTTACCAGTTTTTGAGTGCAAGCTTTGTTTCATTTCTATTGCTTGTTTCATAGAACAAGGTAAATAACATTCCAAAAATTCAAGTAGCATGGCAGAACTTGTTTTTGAGATTAGGAAAAAAATATCTGAATATATAGATAATAGCTTTTATGGACACAGATTTACAGCTAAGCCCAAAGCATTTTATACAATATATAGCTAAATGAATAAGTAAAGTCAATTCAATATTTTCTCCATTTAATAACTTTGCGTACACTGTGCACAATAACTAGACAGGTTTCCTTATGTATAAAAGTTTCTTTGAACTATCCTCACAACAGAGGTAGAGCTTCTGTAAGTATCATAATAAAGACCAAAGCAGAAATAACCCCTGGAGGGTGCAAAGACCTAACCCATCTTGGCTGCATTAGTAGCCTAGAGAGTCACAGGCTATGTGCAGCACACTTGTGCCAGAAGCCTAGATGCAGTACAACCTCACAATAACAGAAGTACAAAGATGTCTTTATATTCCTCTCTCCGCAGCTACAGCTAGGGATTTCTTCCACTGTGCTCAATACACTCCAGATCCATCCTAAAGGTGAAGTGCAAAACAATTCTGAAACACCAACTGCTGTATTTATTTTGAAGGTATACATGCACAAAAATGCTTTATAGTCACAAACACAAATCAATATCTGACAGATTCACAGCATTTCTGGAAGGTGTACAGGAATACAAGCAAAAATGTCTCCTGGTAGGGATATTGGTGTGTAAGTAAGTGTATAGAAACTGCTGATGCATGTGCAATTTAAGTTTTAGCTGGGCATGAGATGAACAGCAGCATAGACACAGTTGCCTTGCACTAGTCACTGTTAAAAAGCACACAGCAGAAATGAAACTAACCTAAGTAAAAGGCCAGTGACAAATGGTCTTGAAAACATATACGTATGTTAAGAGGATTTTAGGTAGAGCTTTTGATTATTTTTGCAAAATTGGTTTTCCAGATCTGATCTTGACTGAGTAAAGGAAGAATTATTTTATTTTTTAAAGGTATTGATGATTACAATATGAATTAGCATTAACAGAAAAACTCTGTGCAGTTTTTTAGAGACTATTCAGTTCTCTAAAAGCAGTTCATTACATCTTCTAGTTATGTCCTACGTAGCCCATCAAAATGGAGCCATGTTCACCTTCAGTAAGGATTAAGCGCTTCCTTTAAAAAAATGGTTTTCAGGCTTCTGTTTGTTCCATACCATGCTAAATCTTGGTTTATCTGTACTACAAAGATTCATACCACAAAAATTAAGTGCAAATGCTTTAAAAAACAACAAGTAAAAGGTACTAAATGTACTCAGGATTCTGAGAGTAGATGTCTAGAATGAAATATTTGAACATTGCATTACAACCCAGAGATTTTTTGAGGAGAAGTAGTTGTCACATACAAAAATTCAGCAAGGGTGTTTACTCTCCTACCTCCCTGTCAAGGTGAAGATAGCTGATGTGTATTTCACCTTAATGACTGTGTGTAGCTCCTATTAACTTTAATTGCCTAATGGATTTGTCAAGAAGAACAAGGCCCTGGAGTCAAGTTGCAAAGTTTCCATGAACTTCTCTAGTCATTTAAAGGTAAAATACAAAAATAATATATTTAGCTTGCTTAGAGAAAAATGAAGTAAGGATACAGGCTCTTTAGGAAGGACAGGCAGGGGAGACGAGGAGGGGGTGTCGTCCTCTATGTCAATGACCAGCTAGAGTGCATGGAGCTCCTCCTGGGGATGGATGAGGAGCTAACCAAGATTTTATGGGTCAGGATTAAAGGGAGGACAGGAACAGATGACATTATAGTGGGGGTCTGCTTCAGGCCACCTGACCAGGAAGACTGAGCGGATGGGACTTTCTACAGACAGAGTGAAGCAGCCTCATGTTCACAAGCCCTGATCCTCATGGGGGACTTCAACCACCCCAATATCTGTTGGAGGGACAACACAGGAGGGCATAAGCAATCCAGGAGGTTCCTGGAACGTGGTGATGATAATTCCCTTCTCCAAGTGGTAGAGAAGCCAAGAAGGAGAGGTGTTATGCTAGACCTTGTTCTCACCAAGAAGGAGGGGCTGTTGGGGAATGTGAAGCTTAAGGGCAGCTTGGCTGCAGTGACAATCAAATAGTGGAGTTCAAGGTCCTTAGGGCAGTGAGAATGACACACAGCAAGCTTGCTGCCCTGGACTTCAGGAGAGCAGACTTTGGCCTGTTCGGGGATCTGGTTGGTAGAGTACCATGGGATAAAGCCCTGGAGGGAAGAGGGGCCCAAGAAAGCTGGTTAATATTCAAGGATCACCTCCTCCAAGCTCCGGAGCGATGCATCCCAACAAAGCGGAAGTCAGGCAAAAATGCCAGGAGGCCTGCATGGATGAACGAAGAGCTCCTAGACAAACTCAAACACAAAAAGGAAGCCTACAGAGGGTGGAAGCAAGGACAGGTAGCCTGGGAGGAATACAGAGAAATTGTCTGAGCAGCCAAGGGTCAGGTTAGGAAACCCAAAGCCCTGATAGAATTAAATCTGTCCAGGGACATTAAGGGCAACAAGAAAAGCTTCTATAGGTACATCAGTGATAAAAGGAAGACTATGGAAAATGTGGGCCCTCTCTGGAATGAAAAGGGACACCTGGTTCATGGAGAAGGCTGAAGTACTCAATGACTTTTTTGCCTCAGTCTTCACCAGCAAGTGTTCCAGCCACACCGCCCAAGATGCAGAAGGCAAAGGCAAGGACTGGGAAAATGAAGAATTGTCCACTGTAGGAAATGATCTATTTCAAGACCAGAGCCTGAAGGTCCATGGGACCTGATGAGATGCCTCCATGGGTCCTGAGGAAACTGGTGGATGAAGTTGCTAAGCCACTATCCGTCATATTTGAGAAGTCATGGCAGTCTAGGGAAGTTTCCACTGACTGGAAAAGGGGAAATGTAATCCCCATTTTTAAAAAGGGAAAAAAGGAACACCCGGGGAAATACAGCCCAATCAGTCTCACCTCTGCACCCAGCAAGATCACAGAGCAGATCCTCCTGGAAACTATGCTAGAGCACATGGAAAATAAGGAGGTGACTGGTGACAGCCAGCATGGTTTCACTAAGGGCAAATTGTGCCTGACAAATTTAGTGACCCTCTGCAACAGGGTTACCGCGTTGGTGGATAAGGGAAGAGCAACTGACGTCATCTACCTGGACTTGTGCAAAACATTTGACACTGTCCCTCATGACATCCTTTTCTCTAAATTGGAGAGACATGGATTGGATGGATAGACCGCTTGGTGGATGAGGAATTGGCTGGATGGTCACACTCAAGAGTTGCAATCAATGGCTCAATGTCCAAGTGGAGACCAGTGATAAGTGGTGTTCCTCAGGAACATTGGGACCAATGCTGTTTAACATCTTTATCAGCAACACGGACAGTGGGATTGAGTGCACCCTCAGCAAGTTTGCTGATGACATCAACCTGTGTGGTGCGGTCAATACACTGGAGAGAAGGTATGCCATCCAGAGGGACCCTGACAGGCTTTAGACGTGGGCCCATGTGAACATCATGAAGTTCAACAAGGCCAAGTGCAAGGTCCTGTACATGGGTCAGGGCAATCCCCAATATCAGTACAGGCTGGGGGATGAAGAGATTGAGAGTCCTGCAGAGAAGGACTTGGGCGTATTGACTGATGAGAAGCTGAACATGACCCAGCAATGTGCATTTGCAGCCCAGAAAGTCAACCGTATCCTGTGCAAAGAGTGACCAGCAGGTTGAGGGAGGTGATTCTTCTCCCTTACTCCACTCTCATTAGACCCCACCTGGAGTACTGCATTCAGTTCTGGGGCCCCCAATGTAAGAAGGACATGGACGTGTTGGAGTGAGTCCAGAGGAGGGCCACAAAGATAACCAGAGGGCTGGAGCACCTCTCGTATGAAGACAGGCTGAGAGAGCTGGTGTTGTTTAGCCTGGAGAAGAGAAGGCTGTAGGGAGACCTTATAGCATCCTTCCAGTATCTAAAGGGGGCCTACAAGAAAGCTGGAGAGGGGCTTTTTACAAGGGCATGTAGTGTTAGCTCAAGGGGTAATGGCTTTAAGCTGAAAGATTTAGATGACATAAGGAAGAAGTTCTTGACTGTGAGGGTGGTGAGGCACTGGAACAGGTTGCCCAGAGAGGTTGTGGATGCCCCATCCCTGGAAGTGTTCAAGGTCAGGTTGGATGGGGCTTTGAGCAACCTGGTCTAGTGGAAGGTGTCCCTGCCCATAGCAGGGGGGTTAGAACTAAATGATCTTTAAGGTCCCTTCCAACCCAAACCGTTCTATGATTCTATGAAGAAAACAGGAAAAATGTAATCCTTTTACACTGATCCCTGTTTCACCAGACCATACTATAATTTAAAATCAATTCATAGTCTGCTGAAATCAGTAGTGTTTATTTAAATGGGAACAATTAGACAAATGGAGCTTCAAGCTACAGATGTGCTAAACTATCAACTGGTAATTTCATCTAAAGATGCATCAGGATGGAAAACTAAGATGCCTGCATGTCATTTATTGAGTTAATTACCATTTTTTCGCAGAAGATCATAGCAAGGTAAATTGCCAGAGCTGTGCAAAACAACTCATATTTTTGTTACTGTGTTTTGTGAATGTAAATCCCTACTCTGTTTTTTGTGGAAAATGTAAAAGGGTTCTCCATCATCTTCATGCTTATTTCAGACCTCTGCTCTTGCCTGCAGTTATGAAGTTCCTGAGAAAGGACATATAAAATATGAAAACGTACAGGTATTTACAGGCCTGTGTTTGCCAACTTTGGGCATAATCTGTAAAAATGTAAATGAATAATAATTATTTTTATTATTCAAAATACCTTACATCTTTTGGTATTTTTTATCCTGAAAGTATCAGAAGCATTTTGAAATTTAGCAAGTTACCTACAACCAGGAACCCAGCACATATTGCAGACTGCTTGGCATGGAGCTTTCAGACTGGCTATGGTTATCCCAAGCCCACTCCCAAACCTGCAGCACTGCAGCACTGTTGATGTTTTTAGAGATTCTCAGACATTTAAAGCATAGGACAAATCATGCCATGCTTTACTGTCTTTACATCAATGCTAAGCACACATATGCATCTCAAATGAACTGAATACAGATATAGATAAAAGAAAGATTCAAATATTATTTTAAACACGGACATTAAACTCTTGAGTTTACTATAAATGATCATTTTGTAGAGATATGAAAATATGGTTAATGTGTTTGCATGAAGTAAAAATTTAGTTTAAAATTATTTCACTTCTGATAGAGTGCTAAATATAAAATATTTAGATTTTGATGATTATTGTTAATACAAGAAAAAGTGCTACTAAAATATCTAATTCATAAAGCAAATAAAGTAAATGGTCTAAATCTTTAATGATGGAAAACTATAAAAAAAAACAACAGAAAATTAAAATCGGTAGTGAAAAAGGGGTGGCATGTACTGATTATGTTAAACTACAGTGCTGTGCTATAAAGGTTTAATCAGAGCTTACTTAGGCTACCAGTGCCAGTCTTCACATTCCAGTCATGACTTATGTGATCATCTTGAACTTTGGAGAACTTTGGCAAACTTTGGCCAATAAAATCTTCATGTCAATCTACAGTACTGAGTGCTCCGTCTTTTGATTTATTCATATCTTTTCTTCAAACCCAACTTTTGTTTAAAAGATCAAGACTGGCTACTTGTGGTAAGCTCTTCAAAAGAAAAAGCTAAAAAGCAGAGTGTCATATCTTGCCATAGATGTTCTTTTCCAAAATGAAATATCTGTCTGTCAATTTGGCATGTCCATGTACATATCCAGCTATTACCTCAAACTTAACAAAATTAAAAAGGAGTTATTAATCTTTTTCTTCAAGCTCTTTGAAAATGTCTTTTTTACTTCATTTTTTAATCTTTTTATTTTTTTTCTGTGAACTACACCATCATTTGTCTGTCACCTATTCCTAACATTTGAACACAGATCTTTCTGTAGGTCCTCACTGCATTATGGTCTAATACCTTTCTGCAGAAGAATATCACGTGAAATACAGCTCCTCTTATCTATCTGCATAAATAAAAGTGTTGTGCTGATTCATTTCTCACAGCTGCATTTCTGCGACACTTTTTTTATTGGCCTTGGTAAATCTGTCTTGTCATTCAATCCAAAATTCATCTTAAAGGCCATTTTCTAGCCCTGATCATTTAATCATGCCTCCTTCCTCATGGAGTTGTCCCTTCGACCCCAACACTTGATGTCACATTCCTTCATTAAAAAGGTGGTGCAGTTCCTATTTCCATTAAACACTGCTCTCTTTGCTAAAAATATTAATAGTGTAAAGTGTATTTTTCAGCAAAAGTAAGTAGTGTCTGAAAACACACCACTTCAAACATAGATGAATCCAACAACTCAATTCACATAGGCTAAGAGCAACAACGATTTTTAGTCACTGTACCATTTATCCCAGCAACCTAGACCTACAAAATTATAGAATTTATTGCCAGCCTGCTGATTATTGAGCCAACAAGAATAGATTATTTTTAGTGTTTTAAAGCATATTAATTGGTTTCCAACAAATTTATTGGGATTTATTTTTGCATAGGTGTAGAAAATGATATTTATTAAGCACCAATATTTTCTAACTGTGTAACATCAATAACTGTCTACATAATTGTGTGTTACTATGTCATACATTTTTGTTTTGCTTTATAAATATAGTGTTGTCCCTTGCTCAGACCACATTTGCAACACAAACACAGCAAATATGAACACCCAAATACTGTAGCTTCAACATAGCAAACACCCTGGCTGATAACTTCATAAAGAATATGGCACTTGTTAGTCTGGGAGATGCAAGACATAGGCCCTCTTAATTTTTTCTTCCCCACAACACTCAGGACAGCACACAAGTTTTTTAAATGACAAATGGGCTAATGGGTAACTGGTTCTGAAGTTGATTGATCTTCACAGATAACATCCTGCCAGATATTATATTAAAAGTGGTATAATTTTAATTTAACTGCTGTTGTTAAGCTGTAAATTCTCTCATACAACCAGGTCCCAATATACAATCCCTTAAATCCCACTTGGAAATTGAAAGGGATAGAGTGGTTCTTCAAATGTATGGATCCATTTGACAATTGGCAGTCCCCATGAAAACTAAGAAAGCCTTGAGGCTTCAGATATAGTTTCAAAATTTAGCTAGATATAGCATTTTGTTTTCTGTTAAACTACATACAAACTTCTTACAGTTAATTATGGATCTGAGTTCTCCACAGACAGGGCAAAGAACCTGACCTTTTCCTTTTTTACACACTTGCCTGCTTATTAATCAAACACTTCAAATAAAAGCATGTTGGTTTTTTTTTTTTTCTCCAAACTCTCACCCTTTTCCAGCTGTAGTCCTGATTTCTCTAGTTATCAGCTGTGTAGGTGACATGTGAATGTGTAAGTGCACAGTATGTTATGCACACACTCTCACACTGTGGACAGAATAAGATCCCTTTACTAAATTTAATACCATTCCAATGCAGATTTTTTTTTTTTCAGCTTTTGAATGGTATATGTCTCCAAGTATAAGAAAATGCTGGCTCTTGCTTTACACAAGATGAAACAGAACTTTGCAAATTTTCCTACAAGAGAGGTATTAGCATTCTCAGAGCTCTTCAGCATTTCACGTTTCTTTTATTAAAAAATACCCCAAAACTTTATAACTAAGAAAATCTCTTAAACTATAATTAGCTCAAACAAATCCTTCCTTTCACTGAAGTTACAACAGTAAAAAACAGAAAATTCATTAATTTCTGAGGAGCACTGTATTGGAATTAATAAGGGGGTTTTTTTTAAATAATTAAACATTCGACAATTGTTTAATAAGCAGATTTAATTTCACTACAAGGCTCTTGATTAATTTAAATTCTCCTCGCAGTCTGCCGGAATAAGTAGTATTTAATTAAAAAGGAACAATTAGACAAATGGTGTTCTAAAAGAAGTGCCAAACTACCAGACGGTAATATGAGTACTTTTCGCTGAATGTGGAGGCACGTGTGCTATCACCCACAAGGTGTACAGAAGAAGTTAGCCATTTACCACTGTGCTGAAATATGCTGCATGTTGTCTAGAGATGCAAATCCTTTTCCACATGGAAACAGCAGATTTTGCCACATCTTAAATAACAAAATATTTAACTGGGCATGATGTTATCTAAAGGTCAAATCTTCATCCACACCATCTAAAGGGTTTAACTGGAGCGGGATTTTTACCTTTAAAACACAGAATAATTTTCCTGTTAAACTACAGTATTTCTTGGATTTTTCATATAGATTTAATTTCATAGATGGGGTGGGGTGTGCATCCAAGGTTATTCAGGGTAAAATGACACCAACAGTTTACTGTATAGGGAAATCAGGGTACAAGTTTTCAGGATGCTCTCCCTCAGTCATAAATACAACACAACCTACCCTATTTTAGAGGCCTAGAGAAAACAGCTATAGAGTTCAGACAGCTATGGGAAGGGAAAACTGCAGCAACTCCTATGGGTTTCCTTATGTTCTACAGCAATACCTAAACTTTCCATCTTCCAAAGGGCTTGTATACAGGACTATGAGGTGCACCTGCTACAAGCAACGTTATGCAGTGATCTTGTCCCAGGGCCCCCCAGTGTTGAAAGCCAACTTGGAGTCAGCTGCTTTGGTCAACCTATCTCACTGCTTCAGTGGCTGCCAGCATACAGGCTGCAGGGACAGTCCCATGGCAACAAGGGGCAAAGGCAAAGAGGGCACTCACCCATTCCTCTCTCATGCTTTCTAACAGCAGCAGGACAGCCTACAGTAAACTGTAATTTGAAGTGTGTACTTAGACTCTGATGTTCCCATCCCCAAAACCCTTAGACACTGAATCTAGAATCCCTTCTGCCCTGTGCCATAATGCCTGCTCCAATTATTAAATGTTACTGCTCTACCTCAGTCTCACAAGAAGCCCAGAACCAAAACTGTCAGTTCAAATTAAACCACATTAGTTGCTCACTATCACACACACAGAGGCAAAGTACATGCAAAAAATCTCCACATGTCAGAAATTATGGATTTATTTCAAAGACAAAAATCACAAAATCTGATTTATGTGGAAAAATGTGACAACTAACATCCTTAGTCATTACTGTTCCAGACCTATCCAACCCTTGTCAGAAATAGATATAGGTCATCTCTGTCAATAAAGTTTTAAGAAATAGGGAAATAAAGTTACCAGTCAAAGTTCATCCCCAGCGTAAATCCACTAGGTGGATTCATGTAAGGAATCAAAAGGCTACACCACTTTTTAGGTCAGTGTTGCCAATTAAAGAGGGAAGCAAATGCAAAGGGAACGTTGCAAGTCCGGTAAGATTGTATTGCCATCTGTTGCCAAAATAATTTTTTTCTCCCTACTTGACCCTATTCATTGGGTCTTCAGAATACTCTAAGCCAACTGAGAAGGCAGACACAGATATATTATACAAATGTATTGCCTTCTCATACTTATCCTACCAAAATAAAGGGAGAGAAGGTGTATAAAATAACTGAATAGCAATCTGTCAAAGATTAGAAAAAATAGGCCAGATGAGAATGGGGCAGGACATCATTCTTCCATCCCACAACAGGTTGAAATTTCAGTATAGAAAACTTTTAAGGGAATTCAAGAAAAAAGAAAGCGTGAATTAACACAAAGCATTTGGAATATGGGAGAACCAAGCTGAAATCCCTACTCCACTGTACACAGTTGCCACAGGAGGGATTTAAGCATATGTTCCAGCTGAAAAATTTCTGGTAAACCCTACAGTGTAGAGCACAGAAAGGTATCAAGACCCATTTGATGGAAAGCAATGGTTCTTTTTGAGATTTCTCATGTAAAGGAGAAGCATGCTTGCTTCCAGTTCCTTACAGGGTTATCACAAAAGTCTCCTTACATTGAACTTTGAGTCCTTGGAGCAGACAGAAACGCTGTTGCAGTTTCTGTGTAAAAGCAAAAGCCAAGAAGGAAGTGTCTTGTGTCTGGAAAGCAAAAGTTTCCATATCTCTAAGTGATTCAGAAACCCTAATAAACTTGTATTAAATGCTAATAAACATGTATTTCTTTCTAAAACATTTAAAGAGAGTAGAAGAAAGGAATGGTTGTAGGCTATTTGCCTAAACTCATAATGATATTTGAAAATTTATATGAAAAACTGAAAAAAAAGCATTTTATTTTTGTCATAGCAGTCAGGGGAATCACCTAAATGCAGTAGCATATATGGGAAATAAATCTGTCAGACAAACTTGTTGTTTTAGAAGGTCCACAGGAAGCAATGCTGGAAAAACAATTTAGGTGCAGCTAGTACAGGGTGAAGGATGAACAGATTTGTACTGTGCCTTTTAATGATTTTATCATGAGTTAAGCATAAGAAAATTTACGTTTCAGATGAATAGAGAGGTTACCAGTACCTTGAATCTTCAATATCATAACACTAGTGATGGAATTATGAAGCCTTAGTATTCCAATTTTTATTCTAATTTTTACCATTGTTTAATTAACTCTCTATCTTCCTCTGATGAATTAAGGAGGTGAAAATTATGTTGTTGCTGCAGCTCTGAAAAACTGTATTCCTGTTAAACTAAGGCTCTGTATTCTTTGTATTGGTAATAATTTTCACTCATTCTCAAAATTAGTTTTTGTATGTTGTTATTTTATACATATCTCATGATGATTTAGGTCTTGACTGAGGGTGAATCTAGAGATATAGGAATGAGATGTAAAAGGGGTACAGTTTCGCATTTGCTAATGAACAATCAGAAGGCTAGATTATAAGGATTTGACGCCTAGTGGGAGGAGAAGCCTGGATTGTCTTCTATGCCCTGTGTACTATATATAAACCCTAAAGTGTTCCAAATTACAGGGAGTCCATGTTGATGTGAACTCATTTTATCACTACCTTAACAGCAAAGGAGAACAGACAACTGATGTAGTCCTAAACTACAACTATATGCAGAGCTCAAGATCACAAAACAGAAGCTTGGACACTGCAAAGCCTCATGTAAATATTTGCCTCCCTGCATACTCCCTGATATATACACTGTGTGATCTGACAAATCTCAGGATTTTCTGCAAATTGTGTAACACTGTGAAGGTTCCTGTTAGAATTCCAGCTGTTGAAAACATTTTACTACCCAAGTATATATCAAATTCACTTTCCAATCAGGCAGAAACTTAAATCTAAGACTTTTATTGTTCCAATAGAACGGGAGGGGGGAAACGGACACAATTGATTTTATTTGAAACATTGTGATTTTTACACAAGTACTATGACTTATGTCACCTGCTGTTTCATCAGAAAACTGAGGTTAACAAAACTGAATGAAGATGTTTCCTTGTAACTCTTCCTTTATGGTGGAACTTTTATTACTCAACAGTGAGACTATAGTGGAGAAAGAGCCAGTACAAAGCATTAAGAGGTTATTCAATGGTGTTATTTAATGATGTTCCAGAAAAGCTTAATAATTTAATGCAGGTGTACGATTAAGTACTTGTACCCATAAATAGTTTACTTCTGAAAATCTATTTAATTGAAATTTAAGTAATAATTTTTCTTCACTGGGCACTGGGGAAACATAATTTCAGTTGTTCCCGAACCATATATGAATCAAAGATAAATTTATTAACATTTGTATCTGCAGTTTCTGTCACTAGATTAGCAAAATTTTAGTTCCTGGTCTGTTTTATACAATAATCCTGTGACTAATGCACTTCTCCAATAAGTAGGTGTCTTGTTTCTTTCCCTCCCTATAGGTTTTGTTCCTCTCATTTCCTCCTGCCAAAAGACTTCTCTAACTGTCAGGCTCCCTAGTATTCTCAAGTAACTTTTACTTAATTATTCTTATAAAGAAAATGAATATAGACTACTTAGAATATAATAAATCCAGAGAATTATAATGTTTCTCTGCCTGATAGGAGGAATATCATGCAAGGGATTACTATTATTTCTTGTGATCATAATTTTCAGTTTGACAACCTCCCTGAAAATCTGTTATTCATGTCGACCTACTTTTAGGCTACATGCTTTTCTTTAGAATAGCCTATGCCTAACAGACACAATTTACTTTTAAGAGGCAAAACACAAACTAGTCAATTTGTCATTCAATGCTGCTATTGTTTCTGCTACCGTTTCTACTCATTTTTAAGCCATTCTTTTCTATGGATAAAAGACTGAATAGGTCTCTGGAAATGGAATATTTTTACCAAGTTTTATGGATCCTAAATGACAGTCAGAAATATATCTCATTGTGGAATGGCCAAGCAGGGCACAGAACAGTGAGATCAAAGTTCTACCACCTTAATTCATAAACTATATCAATATTATTATTATTCCATGATAACTTACTCTCCTGACGATTAAATCAGAAGAACAAAAGGGGACAAATTAATTATCTACTAAAAATTGTAATAAGCCTTAGAAATTGTAAAATGATTAATTCCCATCCAATATAAAATTAACCCATTTTCAACGCTTACAGGTTCCAGTAACTGGAACGTGGTCTTCTACAGCATGGAAATCACTGAACAGATGAGTTTTGCTGATCCAGCATGTAATTCTCGATGCACTAGCAAGAAATCCAGACATATGAGTAAAATGCTTTGTCTCTTCTTTCTGTTACCTGTTGGAGTCTTTGAAACTAAGGTATGGCTTATAGATGTAACATCTTAGTATGGCCTTACATTTCAAAAACTACAATCCAATAGATTCAAAGTCTGCAGATTCAAGCAATTTGACATGTACTTATTTCTTCAGTTTCAAGATTATCCCACAGCAGAAATAAAATACCAGTATTGTTCATTCTTAAATAATAGGAGGCAAAGAAACCTCCTCTGCTTTTTGATTAATTGCACAATTTTCAAATCCTGGTTTTAAATATCAAAATGTTGACACTGATCACCTTGAACATGTTTGATAGATGCATTTTTCTTCAGTGTGCCTATCCTAATTATACCAACCCTCATAAATTTAGAATCATATGCTTGTACCATTAGCAAATTCTTAATTTTAATGGAGCGTGTCGGATGAATACTTAGTTTAGAATATTCATAACTGCTAAAAGAGGATCTTGCTAATGAAATATAAGCTGTTATTAATAAAAATGACATTTTTCTATCATGGGTATGGACTTAAAATAATAAATACTTTCCTTCCCTTTTTCAACATGCTTTGATGGTAGTCATTGAGAAAATTAAAATGTCAGTGATAGGGTTACTTATAGTTCTATATAAATACATTTTTTCCACAAAGATTTCTACTTTTATTTAAAAATACAACCTCATAATCGTACCACAAATGTCCATCTTTTGCTCAGATCACTTTCCTAGTCAAGGTATAATTCACTGAAAGAAGAGACCTTATTTCCACAAAGCTACTTTTAAACTAGTCACAGTTCAAAACTTGTAAGAAGGCATATCTGAAAAGGCTTCTGCTTCTTCTTCAGATGCTTGGAGAATCAGTGTTGGACCTGTAACCTTCACCAAGACCTGCTCTGACAAGAGAGACACAATATATGTCCTTTCACAAATACTTCTGTCCTGAAGGTTGGTGAGCAGGCTCACATAAACTAGTAAGTAGCTTCTGAATTATGTCAGTATCATATGCATTAGTTATACCGCAGTAAGGCATAGACAGTGCATATAAAGATTCACTTCATAGGATTCAGATGTCTCAGAAGCTCCCACATACAAAGAGCTTAGACATTGATATAAACACCTTTTCTTATTTATTGCTGCTAACACTTGTTTTCTAGGTGTAATCAGCTCAGAAAGGTGAAAGTCAAAGTAAAATCTCTGACACCAAATTTACCTGACCACAAAATGCATGTCTTCACCACAATTAAATTTGAGATTTTTCAATGCCAAGAGTAGCAGAGGTGTTCATGCATGAAGTAATTTTACTCAGTCAACCTTTATGATGAAATATAATCTCTCAGAGCATTGTTTTTTCAACCACTGCTACAAAATAATCTATCAGACCATCATTCAGATTTTTTTTCAGCCATTTATTTCCATGTTT
Source organism: Haliaeetus albicilla (assembly GCF_947461875.1). Classification (NCBI taxonomy): domain Eukaryota; kingdom Metazoa; phylum Chordata; class Aves; order Accipitriformes; family Accipitridae; genus Haliaeetus; species Haliaeetus albicilla. The sequence continues at coordinate 35,233,254 of NC_091516.1, forward strand.
TTAGACAGAGAAAATTATAAAACTAAGAGAAAGCCATCAGTTATAAAGGAACAAAAGGGAGTTTAATGCAGATTTCTTATGAATGTGCAGAAGTCTGTCTCAAGATCCATGGATTCAGAGAAAAACTTTAGCTCTTGAAGGTAATGCACAGTTTGAAACACCATTCTGTAGTATGTCGGATTGTGCAGGGATACTTATGAGTATGAATGCCTGTGAAATTGAAATAGCCTACAAATATTCCTGATCCAGGAGAATTAGTTTTTATGAATTTAAGACTAAATTAAAAGACCCAGATGCTGCACTGGTTTGCAGATATCAGAATACCCCCACACTTGTTCACACCAATGCTTTTAGGTGTCTCAAATGGAATATGAGGCTGTTTTGAACTGAAACTGTAAGATCAGCTTAACAATGGGCACATTATCCCATTTATTTAAAAGTTGCAAGTCTAATTCCACACCAAAGATGGCTATGTCAGCCACAGAATTATCAGCATTTGGATATGTGTAAAAAATGAATGTTAGATGCAGAGGTAAATAAGCATTCCTTGTTTCCCAAAGGAACCTCCACCCAAAGACACCTCTTAACTTTCCCTTAGCTTTTATGACACTGAGGAAAGTAGAACATTGAACCAACAGTCAAAGAAATTGGCAGTATAGTATAAGCTAAAGCAGACCTTAAAAATTACTTTCTTTAAATTACCTGTGGGCTTGAGAAAAATCAAGTAATTCAGTTTCCAGACTTTTAATATAGAAATGAATGTGAACATTGCTATTCAGGTAAGTCATAGTTGTTTCATTTCAGTATAGGTATGGCATTTTTTATATTTATTGTTTGTTTTCTTTTGTTCATTTATCATAGAGAGGTACTGACATTTATTTTAGTCCAGATTTATAGAACCTGGATTTGACTTCATTCTGCTAAAGACATAAAATACTTCATTATTGAGCAGATTCGATAAAAAGATAGCAAAATCTTTTTATAATCTTATTATTTGAAGTTGAGCAAATGGCCTTTGCTTTTAATTATTTATCTACTTTTGAAGTTGATTGTACAGCAACTATAATTATTAGACCAAGTAGTGATTTTTAATTTTATGTATCTCTCAATAACTAGAAAATGGAACTTTTAAGGGGCAACTTCACAAAGTCTAACCTATCACTCAGATCTCGGTTGCTTAGTAATTCCATTCCCATTCCCAGCCTGATACTCATCAGTCTTCCCTGCTTCCTTTGGAATACAAAGCCAGTCTAATTAATGTATTCATATGTTGGGTTTCTATATTTCATCCTTATTTTCAGTTAGTCCTTTCTCAACTTAATCTTAAAAGCTACCATCCATTTATACAAGAAAGTCTCAGCGGAGACAACTGTACATCATGACAGCACAGGGTATATGAAACTGCATTTGCGTAAATCAGCTGAATGAAATTTACGTAATGCCAGCTGAAATGAATGCAAACCTATTAAGAAATAAATATATTTTCTGTTATAAATAAATGCATTACATTTGAATTAGGATATATATGATGTATAGACCCATCCTTTCTAGAACCACAACAGCTAAAATTAAGGTACAAAACCAATATTCAGGCATTCAAAGGTTGTTGCTGAAGTTTCTCAGAAATTCAGATTACACATTCTGTCATCAGTTACATTGTGCATGTACAAGTGTAAAACCGAATTTTGAAGGTTATAGTAGCATTTATAGTATCTATAACAAAAGAATAGGTTCAGACTGGATATAAGGATAATTTTTTAATCCTTGAGGGCAGTCAAACGGAAAAGAAGGTTGTCCACAGAGGCCATGCAGGCTCAGTAGTTGGAGGTTTTCAAGCCCAGCTGGATGAAGACCTGAGCAACCTGGTGTGAGATCACGCCTGATACTTCTGTGAGCAGGAAGTTGTACTACAGATTTCCTGAGATCCTTCTCAGCCTGAATTGTCCTAAAATTATATTCTCATTGCAGGGCAAAACTTGATGAAAAATGTAAATAAAATTACTTTTTCTAAAATCATGAAGAACAGGTCCAAAATTCAGTATCTGCAGATAGTACATCCATTGTTTAGTGGACAAGGTAGCTGACAGCTTCTGAACTTTTTTCTCCTTTTTCTTGAAAATCTACTTCATTACATAAAATTTTATTTAATTATAATCGTCCATGTGATGGTCTGACAAATTCACTGTCTCAAACATCCATTAAAGAGCTTTGCTGGAGAAAACGACCTCTGTAAAAATGCTGGAGTTTTGTGAACAGGACAATGTGGCCAGAGGAGAGGGCCCCACGGAGCATGGGAACACACTTCTCCAAAGCCCCAATTCTTTATCTTAAGTGACCAGGAGAAGGAACACAATTTATGCCTTCCTGGAGGAAGAAGGCCCCACAGAAGTTGGGACTGTGCTTCTATCTTAGGCGGTCATGCCAGCAGGAAAAGAGAGGCAACTCCACAATGAACACCCCCCCCCCCAAAGCTCACTGACCGATTCCAGTGAACCCCAGGTGTGGGAACAGTGCGTGTTGAGATCATCAAGTAACACACTATAAAAGAAGAGAGAACGAGTCCTCAGTGTGCGTCCTCCGGAACTGGATCTCTACACTGGCTGAACCAACGCTGGACCCAGGACTGGTGAAACCCTTCTCTTCTCTCTTTCTTTCTTTCATTCTTTCTTTCTTTCTCTTATCCTCTCTCTCCCTCTTTTCCTTCTCTTTTTTCCACAGTCCCTACACCTCATCCTTTTAAACATAAACCGTTGACCAAGTCTGAGACTAGGAGTGGATCTAGCCACCCCTGAGCTCCTCTTTGAGAAGGAGTCCAGAAAGCAAAGGGGTCTGCTCTGAAGCTCATGACTCAATGGGAGGGCTCTCCTTCTGATACATTTCATGCTCCTTTTTCCATTTAATTTTTCTGTATTTCCCTCCTCTTCTCAAACAGCTGCTTAATGATGTGTTGCAAGGTTCATATTAATAAGTTCATGTGTACTTGGACAAAGTTAGCTAGGTTGAATAAATGTTGATTGTTGTTTGAACTCCCCTGGTGTTGTTTCACCTTAATTCTGACAAAGGAATTCCATGAACCTGAGTCACTCCAACTTTGGGATGCGAAAGTCCATCAACTTGTTAAGTACTGATGTCCCATTGATTTTGTAATACAACAAACCCACAAAGAATTAGAGATGCAAAGAGCTAAAGTGATGGTTTCCTACCTTTTTTAAAATTTTAATTTCTATTTTATATGATATCTTTAAAAATGGCTAGAATCATTAAATGGCCTTTAATATTTCTTAATATTTATTTAATATATTATTCTGCTGCACCAAAAGGAAGCACCAAATGCAGTACAGATACTATTTTTGTCACCTGTCATCCTACTCTAAATTCTTACTAACTAATAAATTCCAACTTTTCTTTAGAAACTGACTAGAACGTATGAATGCAAAACAAGACTAAAATAAATTATTTAAGTGCAGGGTTTTTTCTTGCTAATTTAAATAATTATTAAACTGGGTGATTTAAATCCCTATATTTAAACAAACTTATGTGGGCTACAAAACACAGGATAGTGGTATCAGTAGTGACATCTTCAACTAAAATTTGAAATTACAGGCACATTCTGTGACCACAGAGTAACATAGGAGAGGAAGGTTAACTAGAAAGTTAATTGATACATGCAGTTTAATGAGAAACTGCAAAATTTGTGCAGGAAAGGTAACATTAATCTTAAATAAGTTCATATCTCAACGGGACTTTAAAAACAATAACAAAAATTTAGTACATTTCATTTCATGATCATGCTACTACATTTAATGTCCTTCTGTTAAACTACATTTTCCACATTTATAGGAGGAATAATAAGATATTTCAAAAAAAAGATACTGAAATATACCATTTACATAAAAAACACAGGCCAATAACTTGGTTCAGAAGAGCCAGATATTATCAACAACTATTCAAACCAAGCATAAACTGGAGTTACACAATAACGGATTATACAACTGCAAACTACATTAATTTTCCTAAGTATAAATCTAATTTCATACAATTTATTTCTCTCCACTTGCCAGCTATGACAGCTGATACATATCTTGTCCCAGTTTTCCTGGCTAGTGCTGGTTACCAAAAGACATTTCTTCCTTACTGACCACAGTTTTATCAGCTCTCAAGCTAATCTGTCACGTTAAGTGGAAAGAGAGTTTATTGTGCTGAGGATGTGCTGCGAAATGCCCAATGGAGGTGGAACAGGTCACCTTACAGGTGTCCTAAGGCTACATTTCTGAGGACTGCTGTCTTAAGGAAAGAGAGAAAGTCAGCCAGATTCCTGAAACCACATTTACAACAGATTAGTTTAGGCTAAAATTTAGAACAGTGAACATTTATAAACAAAATGCAAAATATTCACATAGGTGACATCGAGCATTATGCATTGGCAGAGATGAAAATAAAAAAAAAAAGAAAAAGAATAATTCTACTTCATTTCCTCTCATCCTTCTTAACAGCACACAGACTTTAGGCCTGATATTGTGGAAGATGTTTGAATTCAATTTTCCCTTCTTCCCGCCATCCACGCCCCACCCCACCCCCCCACCCTCCCACATCCCTGAACACTTAGTGTTTATTAACCCAAGTTTAGACCTTCTTCTTGCCAAATCCATGCCTGGACCTAAGCTTGAAGGTCTTAAAGACACAGCAAGAGCCCAAATAACTGTCACATACTTCATCCAAAGGCAGGGTGGGAGTCATCTGTTCCAAATAACATCTGGGCTAATATTCTATACTTCTTTTATGGTCAATAAAGGGAAAGAGCTGCTGAAAGGCTGCAATTCATCTCATCCTAAAATAGACATCTAAAATAGGTTACATGAATCACTCTGCAGAAGTGCTTATTGCTCAATAGTAAGTTTAAAAAGAACTCAGAGTAGTAGCTCAGATCTGTATGCTACATTATAGATATCTAAAGGTAGATGAGAAATTTCCATATTGCCTTAACTAAAACCATTACCTCCCTCTGATGTATACATGTTACTTGCCATCGCCTAAATGTTCAGATCCCTTATACAAACCTCATCTTGTGTATAAACACATAACTTGCTGCTCAAGGAATCACATAACTAGGATTTATTCATACAGCTTATAACCGATTCTCATCTGAACCCAAACACAATGGTAACCACTGTCTCCGACACAGTGACTTTGGGATTTCCCATTGAATTTTCCATTAAACTCTGTATTATAAGGGAATGTGTGATGACAGGAAAACAGGACTCTTGAACAGGGGAAAAAGCAGCAATTCTAAGATTTCTGAGGTTTGTTAAATTGTCTCATATAACACAAATTAAGGAAATCTATCCTATATGGAAGCTCTACAAGGTAGGTTGCAAAGCTCTTTGGAAATGGTAATCAGAAAACACTTATGAATGTTTTATTGTAGAAGTGAAAACCTATGATGAGAAGGATTCCATATGGTTTCTCTGGGTCTCTTAGGATGCAAAATAAAATAGGTGCATGACATTTTTGTAGGCACTATACTGAAGGAATCTGTCAGTTCAATGGATAGCATGGTTTGAGTTCACAAGAACCATAACAAAGGAGCACTGAACACAACTCAATTTTCCTGTGGAAAAAAACACCATTCAATAGGTTCAAGTGTGAGACTAAGGCAGGAAAAAAATAAGCTGCAGAATTAGAGGGTCAGAATGATTGCATAGACAGTATGTGTGCAGAAAAAGGGTCCAGAAAGCAGAACAAACTAGAATGGATCACAAGGAGAGCATGAATTAACTGTGTCTTGCTGATACAAATAGCAAATGGACAAGGCAATACAGAGAGAAAGATTAGAAAATGCATTAGGATAAACTTTGCTCAGCACCCTCTCAAGAGCCTTTGTGAAGTTTTGCATCTTGATACTTCAAAGAAATATACAATAGCTGGAGTCAGCAGAAGAAAATACAAATAATAATCAGCAACCTACCACAAAAGACTGAAGAAATTAGGGTTGCCAAATTAATAAAACCTTTATTTATCATCTAGGCTGTTACAAAGTAGGAGGACGCAATTTCTTTCCCATTTTTCATCTTGGGAATTATTCAAAGTAACGGGCTTGAATTATAACAGGTGAGATTCAGGTTTGACATTAGGGAACTTTTCTAATGTTAAGAACAGTTAAGCACTGCAAATATGTTGCAGTCTTAAATTGCAGTTTGATTAAAAGAGATACAACATTTCTGTCAGATACCCTACTAGTTGTCTGTATCAAAACCTGTGATCACAGGAATTATGAAGGGGATGTTTTGTGTAATTACATGAACTTCATAACACTGCACATTTTTCCCATATACAATCTATAGATTTTTTTTTTATGCATTTGCCTCACACAAAACAATTCCAATAGTTCACTATCGAATAGTTCAACACTGAAAATAAAGTTATACTGAAAATACTGACACAAATTTAAACACAGAGGGCTGAACACTCAGCTACGATGGCAATTAGTAATGAAGTCAGGAGGATTTTCAGTAATGATGCCAACTATCTATCTACTCTATTACTTACAGTGGCTGAACACACACAGTTTAAAACACAATATATTGCGGGGACTTAATTTCTGTATTTTGCATTAAGTTTACCAGTGGGCTTTATTAGTGGATGTGACATAGATACTACAAGATAGTAGAAGCTTGCTTTACTTTTAGTAATATTTACAAGTCAGTCAAACACTAACAAAGTATTTTACATGTTATAAATAAAGTGCATGTGTGCATGAATAGTCAACAAGGCTTGGTTTTGGACAAGAAAAAATCTGAGTGTAATCAGACTGTAAAATTGAGTCAACATCTTTAAGAATAAATAGAATCAATAAAAGTGTATAAAACAGTCAAACTAGAAAAATATTTATCTTCATAACTGCTGGATGGCTTTACTGTTTCTAACGCATCAAATTCAGTGAAGGAAGCAGTGAATGTTTTAGCTTCAAAGCTTAAAGAACTGGATGGAATAAATTCTTGGATATTTTAATTAAGAAGCATATCAAATGACCTGCAAAGTTTTTATGAGACCTTCTCCTGACAAAATAGCTGTACTCCAAATAATAAATATGTACAATACCTGAGAGTAATATTTAGGGACACTGCTGTACACTATGAAAATAAATTGTTGAATATACTGGCAAAATTCACAAAAAAATTAGGAGAAACTAAAGCAATGTAGTTATTATAGCAGACATTAAGAAACCTAGACCCATTCCAGTGCATACCGTAAGTATTCAATGTATGTCACCATTATTTGGTACAACATATTTCTTTCAAAGTTCTCTGACTTCCACTCTACAGACCTGAGAACCATTTGTGCCATTTTACAGACCTCTTATCTTTGTAGAGAAGGTTGCTCCTCACTGTATCCTCAACCTTAAATTCTGTTGTGCAAGAAATTTAAGAATGTCTGTGGACCGAGATAAGGAGCAGCTCTTTTGAACTTGAGAAGTGGAACAGTACAACTCTGCCCTCACCGAAGCAAGATAAGTATTTGGCTTATTTTGCATAAAAGAACTTCTAGGGAAAAAAATTGCTCTCTCTTGGTTTTTGTTTTGTTGTTGTTTACTTGTTTGTTTATTTCTTACTTAACATTAATTCTAAAGATATAGCATTTTTTGTTGAAAAAAATGTGAAGTCCTACAGGTTGCACAGAAGTGACGTAGCTTAGTCTAGCTGGTGCTGCTTCCACCCATTATGGTTTTGTAATAGCTAAGGAACTGCAAAATTTAAGCTGGCAGTAATCCTCTTTTGGCTTTTATCTCTACTACACACTTTAACTCTGTCTTAAACTGCCTCTTTTAGGTGTAAACAGAAGACTACATGGTAAAATGTTTATTTAGATTGCCTTTTACAAGCTACTGCTTTACAGTTATCCAATGGTCAACCTTGCCTTGTCCTGAAGACTCACTTGTGTAAGAGGTGACATTTTCTATTTCAACAGATGTTATCCTCTAAACAAAGAAGACTTAAACTTGCTTTTAGGAGGAGGAAGGAGAAGGAGTTGGCAGTGTAAGAGATGGTAATAAAATATTTCATTCTTTAGCTTCTTACTAGGTGCAGCTACCAATGAGATTTCCGCTCAGGCACATGGGATGTTAGATTTACACCATTTTGCCAGGACAAAAGCCTTTTTCATCCTGATTAAACCTAATCTATTGCCTATTTTCAATATTACAAAAAACATTCTATCTATTTAACAAGCTTCAACGCAAAATGACTCTGCAGAAACAGTCTACATAATTTTAATTGGAGGGTCTACTGTACCAAACTCATAGACAGGTTCCCACCTCTTATGTATTCACCTCCCACTAAATTCAGTTCTAAGCACTTATTTATAATCCAGTTTCTTCTAACATATTTCACCTGTGACACCTAAACCCCATGATTTTCGACCTTTGTGTAGTAATTATTTTCTTCAAAGTGCTAGCAGAAATTCATTCTCTTCATTGCATTCTTAGGAGCGCATTATCTTATCTTTCACACTACTGAATCCCCACTGTTTGAAGTGATCCATACATATGTGGTAGTTTCAGAAATGGTACTTCAATGCTAGAAAAATGCTGATTTACTGGCACCAAAATGACATTTACAAAAATATTGCTTTCTCAAAGGCATTAACTAATGTTCTTTCTTTGCCTCCTGTTACTTTACACAGTCTACACAAAGGATACTGTGCAGGAAGATGCAGCATAAATGCAACTATGAAGTTATCAAGCAGGACTGCAAAAAAAAAAAAGGTGGGTAATTTAAAAAAGGAAAACAATAAAAGAATCAAAGCAAATTAACAACAAAAAGACAATTCATGAATCTGAACTGAGTCATTCTTCTGTTAATGCACCATTTACCCAGCCATCAACTAAGAGTTTCTATTTTTTAATGTATACTGCATAATATAACAATGGTTTCAACTTTCCCAGTCAAAACCATTTGGCAGAAGGTAGACTTACAGAGAAATATATAATTTTCAGCTAACCGAGAACTGTGGTGCATGTATTTTTTTATGTTTAAAGTGATTTATGAAATATTGTGTGAAAAAGTATTTTTAAATTGCATAATTTAGAAAAGAAGGGTCACCTCTTTCTGTGCATTTGCACTGTGAGCTGGTATAAATGAAAAAAATGCAACATTTCTCAGCTAGGAAAAAACCTCAAATATTAGCAAAAACTCAGTTGGAAGAAAAGGTCAGCCTGAGAAAAAAAATGTATGATTTTGCAAATGTTTTCTACAATTTCTGTAAAAATTATCAATATTTGCATATAATTATCATTTCCTTTTTTTCAAGAAGAGTCTATGCTGCTCCTGAAATAAATGAAAAAAACATCTTTCTGTCCACCTTGCCACCAAAGTCAAGTCTTTGTCTTAGGGCTTCTGCATTGTAGAGGAAGCTGATCTTGCATGCAAATAAATTTAATTCCTTCTAGTCCTGGTTCAGAAATGGCATTCACATTTTTTTAATATGTTTTTCTACTAACAAATTTTCCCTTTTCAGTGTCACTGTTCTCCAATTTGACCACTGTCAGGCTGCATGTGGTGCCTCATTCTTGAATCTTTGCAATTTCACATCCTGTGAACTCTATTGAACTTAGCCTAACTATCCCCATGGCATATGAGGCCTACTAAAAGCTAGAGTTGGATTTTTATTCCCTCCAATTTACAATTCACAGAATTTTAAACTTATGATTGAGATAAATATCAAATTTTCCAAAGTGTAAGCCACTACTTAGAATAGAAATAAGAAAATTTTCTTTTTCCTGATTAGGGCTTTAGGTCAAGTAGCTTATCCAGTGTTCATCATATTTTGTAAACATGATGAAAATGGCAGGTTATGCAATGGTTCCATGTAACATTAAAGTACTCCATTATGTAGAAACTCAAGTATTCCTTCTTTTCTGTCTACCAAACGTGCATACTAAATTGTATGTCATTTGTTCCCACATGTCGCAGTTTAACCCCAGCCAGCAACTAAGCACCATGCAGCCACTCACTCACACCTCCCCCACCCAGCGGGATGGGGGAGAAAATCGGGAAAAGAAGCAAAACCCGTGGGTTGAGATAAGATTGTTTTATTAGAACAGAAAAGAAGAAACTAATAATGATAATGATAACACTAATAAAATGACAACAGCAATAATAAAAGGATTGGAATGTACAAATGATGCGCAGTGCAATTGCTCACCACGTGCCGATGAACACCTAGCTAGTCCCCGAGCGGCGATTCCTCCCACCCCCACTCCCCCCAGTTTCTATACTAGATGTGACGTCATATGGTATGGAATACCCTGTTGGACACTTTGGGTCATCTGCCCTGGCTGTGTCCTGTGCCAACTTCTTGTGCCCCTCCAGCTTTCTCGCTGGCTGGACATGAGAAGCTGAAAAATCCTTGACTTTAGACTAAACCCTACTTAGCAACAGCTGAAAACATCAGCATTATCAACATTCTTCACATACTGAACTCAAAACATAGCACCATACCAGCTACTAGGAAGACAATTAACTCTATCCCAGCTGAAACCAGGACATCACAATGCAAAACAATTCTTCTTTAATAATAGGGAGTAAAAGTGCAGGTATTAGTCAGGCACTTTACTTCTTTAACAATAGGGTAAGAAAAACATCTGGTACCATCTAAGCTTTGTCCTATAATATAGTCTACAATTTACAGTAATAATGCATTTCTAAAACACACTCTGTGCATTGTAGCACATTAGAAATTCATTGTCCATAACACCATGGCAATTTTCCGTGCTATACTTATGTATTTTATTAATCAATCTCATTCAAGAATCATTTCAACCAAATCTTATATTTCTACATTTTATCGCATATTTATATCAATAGGCATGACAGAATAGGCAGCTAGAATTCATTACTTGTGGTACAAAAAGTAAGATCACTCTAAAGTAAAATATACCTTCTTTTCTTGGTTTTGATATTGTTACTGAGAGTGGCAGAAAACCTAGGAGGGAAAAAGTATTTTTATATTTACTCATTTCTTCACGTTTCTTTGGAGTCTGTTGTGGAACCGTTTTTAAATTTTCAGTTAAATTATTAATGGCAGCTGTACCCATGCGTAGTTGTGCCAAAACTGACCATCATCTAACACAGATCTTATAGAGATTTTTTCCATTGCTGATGTCTACACCCTGATATATCCACAGTCAACAGTCTCATGTCTGCTTGATTTTTATTTTTTCAGGCAGTGTTAAACTCAGTCCAAACACTAGAAGAAGTCTAAATGGATGAACCAGAAATACAAACTCTGGTTTATTCTCTCTTAGACTGAGAGTTCCTATAAATGGAGACAACCAACAAGAACACCCTCATCATTAATCGTATCTCTAAAATTAAGATTATCAGTTTCAGTTAATTTGTTTACTAAGTTCAGTTTAGGTAGTTAGGTAAAGAGTCAATGTATCAGGCAGTAGTAGTATTTAAAGGGCAAACTGTAAGCCATACTCTTTACCAGTAAGTCACTGAAAATAAGTTTCTGGAGCAGCACTGTAATGTGCTACTGTGTTAAATACCATTTAAGAAGCAGGCAGCTTCCCTTCTGCCTCTTAAACTAAAAATTTAACTGTTCTTAATATGTGGAGAATGATCTTGGACAGACATCATAAAGTTGTACGTAACCATATACAAAACAAAAAAACTGCAAATTTATCATTGAGCACATGTAAAATTACAAATTAAAAGGTATTTTAATTGCTACAACTCTTAGTTTGAAGAAAAAAAGAAAAAAATCTGGAGAAAAAAAAAAAAGCAATGAAAAGCCAATTAGTTTATGTAAAATCACTTCTGTTGAAAATCGAGTATCTTTTCAAGAGAGTTTTAATAGCTCTATCTTTGCCTTCCTGAAAATATTCTATTTTTCACTATTTATATTCGTATTCATATAGCTGTTAGCTGAATGGAAAGAAAACACAGTCTTGATTAGTGTCTTTTAGTTTCAGAGGAAGAAATAGATAATATGCAATCTGTAAACATATTTACTATATAATAAAATAAGTACTTTTAAGTTCCACAATTGTTTAATTTTGTTTGCTTCCTGAAGCCTTTGCTTACCCCATAACCACTCACCTAAGGGAGAAAAAAATATAAATCCAAACACCTGACTCATTTGTGCATATAAAAAAACAACAGCAGGTTTTGCATGTCTTAATATTTTAGTATTTATGAGGTTAAGAAAAAGATAAAAGTGTCCAAGAAAGTAACAGAAAAACCTTCCATTAACCTCACTCAGTTTTGAAGTACTCAAGCTTAACTACATAAAATGGAAGCTATGGCTTTTCGCCTGAGAAAATGAAAATGCTCACCTCCCCCTCTCTAGAAGGAACAAATAGTATTTTTGAAAGATAGAACTTAGTTCAGATGTTTTCCCCATCTTTCACTGCTGATTGTTATGCATTTTCTGCTGCTTCTCCTCTCATTCTCAAAAGCCATTAAAAATTAGGATTCACGTGAACTTCATGGGTAACAGAAAAGTCGTTCCCTTAGCAACAGAAGCAATGTGAAAACTTCACAGTCAAGATTCAGTTATTATTTGAGATTCAGTTGTTTTGGACAATGCATATTAATTAATATGTGGTCCAGCAGATGTTCTTCTGCAGTAATGTGTCACTTGAACAAATAACTATGGCTACATTCACACTAGCATTAGAAGTTTTGAAGCTGTATGGAAAGCATTGCTTACAGGACAGTTCCACTTTGACAAGTGCAGAATATAAATATGTAAAAAGGTCTTTTCAGGCCAATCAATGAGAAAAACCTCTAATAAGAAAGTTTTCACCTTCACTTTGTTTCTTATACTTCATGGAAGGGGAAATGTCCTGGGGTGAAAGAGTAGAAAAGGAATAATTTTGTTGGCATCCCCACACTGTATATGTCTGTAAACTGATAGCTCTCCTGTAGGGATAACTAGGGTGCAGTAGACAGCAAAGGCAACTACTTAGTTTGAAATAAATCAAAACAATATAGAATTTGAATACTGATTTTAAGTCTTCTTATCTTGGAAAAGAAGGTGTATGCTTTTGTTACTGAAATGCATAGTAATAGAACTACTGCAGATTTCTTGCTTCCAGTTTTGGGTGGCATTAGTATATTTCTCACAAATACATGACAGTCTTTGCACTTAATTCCAACAGGCTCACAAGTTCTTAGCTGTACTAACTGGATCACAGGTTTCTTTACCTGCTAGTATTCTGTTACCATTCATCCTCTTCAAAGGAGCCATTCTGATTCAGGGGAAGCAGCAATCAGTGCACTGCACTAGAGCTTGCAGTCATCACTGTGCAACACAGAAACTTTAGTCTGACTTTCTGGTTACATGGATATCCAGAGTATTTACATCTTTACTCTTCTAGTTTTCATTTGCTATTCATAATCATTGTATATTTTATACCCATATTTGGAAGAGTAGGGATTTCTCTTACATGTTTAATTTTCCCTCTAGGCTACTGATCTGTTTTTCATTACTGGAGACTTGCTTATGCAACTTATCTCAGCTGCAATTGCTTCCTATCGTTCCTCCAAAGACACTGCAGTTTGCAATTTATCACCTCTGAGCAGCATCTGAGCATCTGTTTTGCACCAGGACATGCTGGTTTGTTGTGATCCCAGTAAGAAAGGCACTCAGACTCTGTAAAGTATCAATTCAAATACTGTTTATTAAAGATAACACTACACAGAAAGACAGGCTAGTGCAGGTAATCTTACACATCTCAGATGTTAGGAATCTCGAGTTGTGCAACACCAAATGTTCCTCTGATCAGGACACAGCACACAGTGCAGCTCCTGTCTATGGTAGATATCCTGGTTTCAGGTGGGATAGAGGCATATATAAACTGGGGACGAGTTGGCCTGGGGGTGGATTGCTGCTTGGGAACTAACTGGGCATCGGTTGGTGAGTGGTGAGCAATTGCATTGTACATCGTCTGTTTTGTATATTTCTTTTATTATTATTATTGTCATTTTATTATTGTTATTATTATCTTTATTATTTTCTTCTTTTCTGTTCTATTAAACTACTCTCATCTCTGCTCACGAGTTTTACTTTTTTTTTTTTCCCCGATTCCCTCTGCCATCCCACTGGGTGGTGGGGGAAGCGAGTGAGCAGCTGCATGGTGCTTAGTTGCTGGCTGGGGTTAAACTACAACAGTAAAGTACCCCGTTTTGATCATTCACAAAACAGAAAAAAATCTTTATTCATCATTTCCACTGCCAAACACCGAGGATTTTCACACAGAACTTCTGGCTGAACTTTTAGATAAAGACAAGGCTTCACAGGTGACATAATTGCTGGTACCATGGGGGAGCTGCCTGCAGGCTCGTCTGTTACCACCAGCTGGCTGAGCTTTCCTTGCAGCCATGAGATCTGTGCAGCATAACACATCCTGAAGGCCACGCTGGGCATGCACAGACCTGCACCTGTGCAGGTTAACTGTTTTGTGGGTGACTAGCTCCTCCATGTACAGTGGTCTTCTGCTCAGGATCACCATGGCACCTTGCAGCTTTGTCAGTTGTTGTGATCTCATATCTTATTAAAAAAAGGCAGGTTCGGTTTGGTCATTAAGAATTGAAGATGGATCTTTTTTCTTAGAAAATTACAACTTATTGAAAATAAAAATTCTCATGGATATTTTAGGTTCAGCATGGAATTGTGGATCAAAATAGCAGTGGAAACAGAGGCATCATTAGTTCTAAGGGAAACCGATGACTGTAAATCAAGAGGGAAGAGTTAAAATTCTGGCCAGATTTTTACAAAGCTTTACCAAAATATTTCCTTATCAACTCCTGTGGCTAGATTTATTTTCTACATTCACACTGATAACTCTGCTGCATAATATAATCCACAAAAAAAGAGAAATATAACATATAGTAAACTTCAGTGTTTTTGCTAATTTAGGCCACAATTATAGACTCAGAGACTGTAGAAGTGAAAACCTTTTCAGATTTTGTCATGTCACTAGTATTGCAGGGAAGTCCATAGTCAAACTCCAGGTGAACTCCTGAGTTCATTTTCTTTTATCCAAGTAGACTAACAAAACTGTACTCCATACTAATCTTACTATATCACACATAACTATCTAACCCATTACTCAGTATCATCCAGAACAAGACAAGGAAATTTTTTTCTAAGTTATCAACTGAAGCAGATGAATTCAATGAGACTGCAAAGTCTCCAAAATTAGGTGATACCAAATGTAATTGCTTTGAAGTATCAACGTCTTCCACTTTTCTTTCTATTAGACAATTCTAATTTACAATGCAAAGACTGTTATGCCATCTCTTCAAACAGAGACATATTACACAATTTGTAGTTTAATGTTCTGAATATCTGGAAGAAGAGATAGGATGCTGCTGTTGGGAGAAAGGGTATTGTATTAACTTATGAGACTATATAAATTATTGATGTTTTTTCTCTTCATAAAAAGACACCAAGCTTCACAACTTATTACAATCAACACAAGAAACTATGGAAACACAGGTAAACCATGTAGTTTAACAGTAATTGCATTTAATACTCATATAGTAACTTACAAAATGTTATCCCTGATGTTACTGAAGGGAACATTAGAGAGAGAAGTTAACGTGGGTAGTCTGAAAGTGCAGAATAAGAAAATGAGAGATGGGGTTAGTGCTCAGGAGTTGCAGGCTCACTAAACTATTTCTCTTGCATAGATACAGGATTGTTAGAAATAAAAATCCTGAATTCAAGAAATGTGATACTCTACCCTGTGCAGATATTTAAAGTTCTAACTGTTCCTTTACACTGTGAGTTAATCTAGATAATCTCAGGTACAGCGAAAGGGAAAGACATTATTTCATTTGTTTCTAGCTGTCACTCGTCTTACCTTTGCAATTCTATAAATGCAACAAGACCACTAGATATTTGAGAGACAAAAAATTATCATGAGATGACTTGATAGAAGGGTTTACTTCTGAAGAATTAATGAATCTCAGAATAGATTATAAAAAAAAAAGAGAGAGGAGAATTCATTGACTTATGGGATGAGTTCATCTCCATTGTGACTAATGAAAAGCTAGCAGAGAATGACTAAGTCTGTTTTTTACTAAGATGATTCATAACTCCTTTTATCATTTGCATAGAAATAAGTGGTGATTAGGATCTTGTTCAAGATCTGTGTTAGGAAATTAACAGCTTTGCCAATTATCCTGTTATGAATTTCTTAGTTTTCTATAAGCACTCTCATGAGATGGCAACAGACTGTTTTCAATACAAGAGTCTTTACCAATGGCATGTCAGTCTGCAGGTGTTAGTAATGTCTCCTCCTATTTAATGGTGTATCAATGTTTTCTTCTTAAAGAATCATATCGTAGCAGTTAAGGAAGAGTCATGTTACTTAGCTGGTGAGGAAATTTTCTTACATGCTATCCTGTTAAAATCACCCTCTAAATATTCCCTTCTGATCAATATCTATAAAGAAATAGTTCAATTCCCTGTCCATACAAAGTCCCCTCTATTGAAAGATGGCTAGCTAAGTTGTGTATAATGAGCAACACAAAGTGAATTGTCTAATACAGACTACTAAACGAAAATATGAGTTCTACTGAGTGCCATACAGAAAACACCCTAGTTTGTCAAAAACATCAAATATCAGTTGAATTCAATGCACAGAATTATTAGGAATAGCAGGCTCCATTAGCTATTCCTGACAGACTTCTTCACACTCAGTTTGGGGAATATTTGACATATTCCATATAAAAAAAAAGTCCCAGGACTGTTGCCTGGTAATGAAAGGAAATGAGTAGCATATATTGTAAAAGATAACAGAATGTAACAGATAATTGTATCATTCCTGAAAAGACCAAGCTATATGAACTGTTGTACACAGTCACTAAAAAAATATTTGTAGTGAGTTGACCTTGGCTTGCTGTCTGATCCCCACCCAGCTGCTTTATCATTTGCCTTCCTCACCAGGACAGTCAGACAAAGTAAGATGGTAGAGCTCATGGGGCAAGAAAAAGACAGGGAGATCACTTACCAGTTGCTGTCACAGGCAAAACAGACTCAACTTGGGCAAAATTAATTTAATTTATTGTCATTTTAAAAATGGAGTTGGATGGTGAGGAAGAAAGACAACTGCTCTAGCATGGGTCCTTTCCACAGGTTACAGGCTTTCAGGAACAGACTGCTCCTGCTTGTGTCCCCCAGAGGCCAATGTTTCTGCCAGGAGCCTGCTCCTGTGGGGGCTTTCTGTGGACTGCAGCTTCCCTCAGGGCATGTCCACCTGCTGCAGTATGGGGCCCTCCATGGGCTGAAGTGTGGATATCTGCTCTGGCATGGTCCTCTTCACGGACTGCAGGGGTTATGTGTTTCACTGGGGTCCTCTCCATGGGCTGCAGAAGGACACCTGCTTCACCTTGGTCTTCTCCACGGGCTGCAGGGGAATCTTTGTTTTGGTGCCTGGAGCATCTCCTACCCCTCCTTCTCTGATGTTGGTGTCTGCAGGGTTGTTTATCTCATACTTTTTCTGACTCTTCTGTCTCACAACTCCCTCACAATGTTTTTTACCCTTTCTTAAATATGTTTTCCCAGAGGCACTATCAGCTTTGCAGTTGGGCTCAGCTGTGTCTTGTGGTGGGTTCTTTCCTGAGCCAGCTGGAATTGGCTCTGTCCAGCATGAGACAATCCCTGGTCTCTTGTCACAAAGGCCACGCCAGCAGCTATCCCTACCCCCTTCTACCCTACCCTCTACCCCCTTTGCTATGTAAACCTAATATAATTTTATTGATAGAAGACTTCTTTTTTTTTTTTTTTAATTTTACTTTAATTTTTTAATGACAATTACTTGCTTTTAAACTTACCAAAAAGGTCTGTGGCCTAAATGACAGATTCATCAACTTTAGCAGCAAACCCTTATTTATTTTCTTTTCTGTGATGAAAATATTTCATTCATTTTCAGACCTTACTTTAAGACTGGTATTTCTCACCATAGTTCTCATTAACTACTAGTGCAACTTTCATCCTACACCTTTTAACATTACATAGCGACATGCCAATCACTCAGAAGGGGAAACCACACAGAAGATGCCTGATAGATACAACTCAAATTCATCTCAGATTTTGAATTTTCTCCCTGATTGTCTCTTTATTCAAATTTCTGTAAATCTCTTTGCATTTCTTAGATATTTTAATGAAGAAACCCCAAATATTTGCATAACTGATTTTCTTACTGGTGTGCATACATAAGCAAAAAGAAGTAACCAGGTTTGGAAGATATGTATAACAAAACCAGAACCAATCACATGTATCCTTCCATTGCAATAGAACAAACATTTCTTTTCAAGTCAGAATCACAGAACAGTATAGGTTGGAAGGGACCTCTGGAGGTCATCTGGTCCAATGTGCCTGCTAAAGCAGGCTCATCTACAACACATTGCCCAGAACCATGTCCAGATGGCTTATGAAGATCTCAAAGTATGGAGACTCCACAACCTCCCTGGGCAACTTGTTCCGGTGCAGTCACTCTTACCATAAAAAAATTTTCCTGATGTTCAGGAGGAACGTTCTGTGTTCCAGTTTGTGCAGACTGCCTCAGGTCCTGTTACTAGGCGCCACTGAAAAGAGTTTGGCTCTGCCTTCTTTACAGCTTCCCTTCAGGCATTTGTACATACACATTGATGACATCCCTTCTCACACCTCTCCTCCAGGTTGAACGGTCCCAGCTTTCTCAGCCTTTCCTTCCATGGGACATACCCAAGTCCCTTAATAATCTTAGTGGCCTTTGGCTGAATTCTCTTTAGTAGCTTCTTCTCTCTCTTGTACTGGGGAGCCCAGAACTGGACACAATACTCCAGGGATCTTCCCTTCGACCTGCTAGCAACATGCTTCCTAATGCAGCCCAGGATAACATTAGCCTTCTTTGCCACAAGGGACACCAAGTTGGACAACTACATATCTACCAAGGCCTCCACATAATTTTCTGCAAAGCTGCTTTCCAGCTAGGCAGACACCATGTAGACTGGTTCATGGGGTTATTCTTCCCCAAGTGCAAGACTTTGCACTTCCCTGTATTGAACTCCATGAGGTTCCTGTCACCTCATTTTTCCAGCTTCTTGAGGTCCCTCTGGGTGGTAGGACAACTCTGGTGTATCAGCCACTCCTCCCGGTTCTGTATCATCAGAAAACTTGCTGAGAGTAAACTCTGACCTACCATCCAGATCATTAAGATGTTGAACAGGATTGGAACAAGTACCGACCCCTGCGGTACTTCACTGGTTACTGGCATCCAGCCAGATTTATTGTCACTGGTCACCTCCCTCTGGGCCCAGCCATTAAGCTGGTTTTCAGTCCACCTCGCTGTCTACTTATCCAGCCCTTACTTCAGCAAATTGTAAACATGGGAGACTGATGATTTGTTTTCAGAATAAGGCTACTATGCTGTTTTGGTTTTAGCCCATCAGTGGCTTTGAACATTAAGAGAGACAGAGACAACTAACTGGCACTGACTTGGTCCTGTGTTGTTGTTGATGAAGTGTATGCTATGTATAGCATCCCCTATACTATAAATGGTTCAGCAGTTTGTATTTTCTGTAATCATCCTTCTATTTTCTTTGACTGCTACAGTACACCAGCCAGTCAGAAGCCAGAAAGTGAATCATGACACACAGCGATGCTAACTGTGAGTAATCTATTGTATATGCTTTTCAATAAACCAGATGTTTGTTCATACTTTTAACTTCTAGAAGCAAAAACAGACACTAGAATTAACTTTACTAGTTTAACAAAGACAAGAAAATAGTCCAGTATTGTTCACTCTATTTTTATAGTAAATGGAAAGAATAACAGATTCCATTCTGTTACTGAATGGAATCCTCAAATGATGCTCTAATGCTTCATTAAAGAACAATACAAGAATGAAAGGAAAAGTTCTCTCTTTCTCTGCCTTGTTCCCCTACCTTTCCCCTTTTAAAGTGAATCAGCTTGCCTAATGAAGTAAAATCATTCAATAGCCTCACCTTTTTCTTCACCAAAAGTACTCTTCTCTAGGTCTATAAGCAGATTTTGAAAAATATACCAATTATCTTAAGACCCGCTTCTGCTCTTCTCAACTCCTCAGGGACTGCATTTGCTGTCTTGCACATAATGAAAGAGGAAAGAACTGCTGTCATGAAAGATGTTTGCTGGGGAGTAGAACTACATCTCCCATTTCTATAGGCTAGAAGATGCTACTGTCTCTGCAAGTGACAAATGACAAATTCAATTGCAGAAGGTAAGTGTGCCAGCACTTGAAATAAAAAAAATAAAGTAGAAGTAACTGGAGAAAATGTATCTTTAAAACAAGCAATGTGCAGTAGGTAACCTACGCTCTCCTTCTGCTTTTTATAGGTACCTTAAGTCCTTTAGTATCCCTTTGCACTTTACTTAGATTATTTACTGAGGGTGTTATTTTTGGTAGCAATATATTTGCTGTTGGTCAGCCTCAGACACACAGCATCAGACCTAATATCCGCAAATTTTTAGAGATTTGTCAAAGTAATAAATGTCTTGTGTACTTTTCTGGACTCTTGCTTTAGCTTAGCTGAAGAGATTTACCTTTTTTCCCCTATCACTTCTTTGTTCCTACTCATATTTGCATAAAAGTTTTGCAATTACTTTAACAACGTTCTGGTTTTGGAGGAAAAGGACAGAGAAAAGGAGGCTTAATCTTACTCAAAAATTTTAGGTTTGATGTCCTGTTAAAGAAGAGAAAAGGAGGTTTGTGTTCTTCCCCACCTCCTCACTACAGTGATTAAAGTTGTTAAAACTGAAGTGATCATAGACTAAAACTTAAGTTCCCTGTCTCTATGTGCACACTGAAGAATCCCATAAAACACTACCCAACAATATTTTAAGCAAGATATATTTCTATCAGTAGCTTGCTTTGATCAAGGAACCTGTCATCACCCAGAAGCTTTAAACATATTCTGTGGAAGGGTATGTGGAAGGAGGGAGAGTCAGCTCCCTTAAGACTCTGTCTAAGGACTTTTTAAAGCAAAAAATGGATAATAATTAAAGGAGGAAGCCATAAACAAGAAGACAAAGAAACACCAACCTGACGAACAAACAAAAATGGAGTCAGTAACGAACCTGGTCAGTTGTACTCATTGATAAGGGTACTGGAACATGGGAATGTTCATTTCAGGAGGATTACCTGATCGAGGACCTTGTCAAAGGGGGTGGCAATGAAAAGAGAGAAACCATGAACAAAATATACAGAGACACAAAGCTGACAGGCAACATAATGGAAGCAAAGACAAGAAAAAAAACTGGTCAGTCACACTAACTGATGGGCTACCAAGGAACTGCAATAAAAAGGAACTTTGTAACTGACAAGGATGCAAACCTGAGGGTCCAGAATGTTGGGCATCCAGTGGGACTGTGCAGAAGGGGACTGGGGAGAAGCAAAGGGGAGGTAGGCAGAAATGGGTATCAAAGGGGCTGAGCAAGCGTAAAATGGATTTGTCAGCATGCTCATCGAACTGAGACCTGCACCTGATCACTGAAGTCCATCCTATCTTCTTATTAAATCCTTTTTCAACTATACCTTTGCATAACCTCACCCTGTCCTGTGTCTGTGAGTGCTGCAAAGACTAAGTGACAGCTGCTTGAGAGACTGATGTCAGTGAGGTGAGCGAGAGGCTCAGAGTCAGCTGTTGGAGCGGGACCACAGGTTATAGCCCATATGCTTGGTATTGGCTGCTGGAAGGGACTGAGTGTCTGTACCATGCCCAAACCGTGTGTGTGAGGGTCATCTGTATGTGTCATTTGTTCACAAACCATAAGCTGGACTGCCCTTAACACTATGTCTGTTGTGAAATATTCTATTTGTGCTCCCCCAGGAGGTCAGAACTTCAGTATTTTGTTACTGTTGTCATTGTTCATGTTAATAAAATCTTCTTCCAGGTAAGCATGAATTATTGAGTGGTCCGTTGCTTGGCATCATATTTATAATTCTCTGAGCATGTCTTTCTTTGTGTTAAGAATACCATTTGATTGTACTGCAGGTGAGAGAAGTTACTTCATAAATTTGCTTTACTGATGTTTTAATATAAACCAGCAAGAAATGTCAGGTGGATTGAGTGGGGACAGACACCACCTGTTTTATTATGCTTCAGCTTTATGAACTAAAAGTCCAGGCAAATATAAGTATCAGCATGGATGACTATTGTGAGTTTTCTTTGTATTAGAGACTTCTATTACATGCTGGTGCCAAACCAAACTGATCTGTTTGCCAACCATGGTTCACACTTGAATTCTTCATTTCTGGTAACTACACAAATACGTGATTTTTGGTCTGTAAGAGAATTATAACTTCTGCCTGAGCCCAACAGGGTTGGTTCAAAAATAATGTGGTAATTGGGAAATTAATTTCCAGGAGTATCATTAATATGACAGATACATCATGGGACCAAACTTAAATATGAGTTATTAGACTGAAATCAAGGAAACTTCTCAAATTTTTAATCTAACTAGCTGCTGTACTCCAAATTCCATGTATGGTCTAAGAACAGATATATCATGAATAAGATCCTTCTTTAGGCTTTCATGAAAAAACTGTCCACCTTAACGGATTTCCATGGCAACATTCAGATCTGCAAAGTAGGTAAGTAACTGGGAAGGCTGAGTTTACCCTCATCTGAGAGGTATATCTAAAAGTACATTGTTCTTTCTCCTTGAGGCTCTGTTAATTTGTCTTTCTTTCTGAAGACATAGTATAGAAACTATTTACTTTGGCTTTGCAGGGAGTGAAAAAGACTGCACGATGCTGACCCTAAGCCTGGCTTCCCTTAACCCATCAATAGGGAAGTCTCAGGTACTGATTTCAGACATAAATCCTGGTGCTGCTTTAAACTTAAAAGGTAGATGGTGATGTAAGATTGACTATATTAGTACTTATGCTGCTGTTCTTTAATGGAGCAAAATTTTTTATTTTCAAATAGTTTGTTGGAGTTTTGGATGAAGCCATTAAATTAGTTCCTTTTTTGTTTGTTGGTTTATTTGCTTGTTTGACAGATTCAAACTGGTCTCCTTAGCTTTCACACCAACACAGTTTATTTTTAGTATGGGAATTTGCTACGTAGTATCAAAAATATTACTTTGCCTATGAGAGGTACATTTTTTTCTACTGCGGTTTTATAGAAGCAGATTGAATCAGTAGTTGAATTGGATTGTGAAACCTATCTGTTTTGACTGTGTCCTATTGGACTGTGTCCATAAATATATGTAAATATCCCTCTACACAGATGTAAAAATGTGTATATTTAAAAATTAGAAGTATGTTTATTATGTATATAATAGAAGTATCTGCATTTCTATATATTTTAATATAACCACTGTGAGTATTTCTGAGTTAGAAATACTGATAAAAATGCCACACTGAGTTTCAAGGTAAACCCATTATTAATTTAGTGTGGATTTTATTTTGAGACTCACATTGAGAAATTGTTTCTGCCCATTTCCTGTTGTCAAAACTGCCTGCAAACATGAAGCAATGATACTCATTTCTTTTCTATACTGCTGATACCAATACAAGACATACTTGCTTACTTGCACAAATAAACGTGGCTCTGTATCAAAATACGAAACTCATCTAAATACATTTCAAACTAGGTAAAAATAAAGTCTCATAAAATGACACAACCTATCTATTCAGAAAAAAACACAATATTTAGTATTATTCAACATTTTTTAAGTTCTCGCATAGAAAAGGATATATTTTTATGCTCCTTTGGACTGTTAAACAGAATGCACTTACTGGAGCCAGAATGCAAATGTTTTGTTTATCCTTTCATATATAAGTCTTTTTTAATAGGGAGTTTCATATTTTATGACCCTTTTAGGTTTACAGTTTTATGCTGAGTCATGGAGTCTTTGTTGTTATTTATATTCAGCTGGAGATTAAATTTCCTGTTTGTAATGATTAAAAAGTAAACTCTTAAAAAAAGCATTAGAAATCTGTACAGGCAGTTCCAGCTGCTACTCTTTACACTTTTCTCAACATTTTCTTAATAGAATGTGTTCATTTCCACCCAAGTCTGAATATGGATTTTTAAAATAATAGTTACCAAATTTTTTTTTAATGCAAATTAAATCCATCTTTATAGATTTATAATAAGCAAATCCACGTATGTCTTAGAGACCATGTAAAAATACATATCTTCTCAAAGTACAAAGCAACATGGAAGGGCATGTTTCATACCTCCCTTGAGATTTATATGGTAAAAAAGTAGTGTTATTTATGCTTACCTTAATTAATAGCAATAGTTTATAATAGCTGAAATTATTTTAACTATAACACCAGAGCCAATTCAGTGAATTTCAGGCTAAACAATTGCTAAATTTTTTATTGCTGTACTATC
Organism: Haliaeetus albicilla; assembly: GCF_947461875.1. NCBI lineage: Eukaryota > Metazoa > Chordata > Aves > Accipitriformes > Accipitridae > Haliaeetus > Haliaeetus albicilla. The sequence continues at coordinate 35,257,640 of NC_091516.1, forward strand.
TTTACCTATGCATTTTTTCAACACTTATAAGAGAAAGGAAACAAATGTTACTTTCAGGCTTGAAGATGCCCTGACACCAAACTAATATGCTAGTCTGACAGAGACCGTCTGCTTTTTTATAGCCATTTTTATTCATTTAAAAAAAAAAAAAAAGAGTACTAAAAAGTTAAATATTCACTCAGCCAAAATCTAGTCTGTCTTTGAAAAATGGAATTGTGGTTTTAGACTGTATCAAAATTCCTTTGTAAATGACTGAGAAAAAATAAATCAGATTTAGGAGGAATTGGTAAACTCAAAATGCTCAGCTGCTCCTGAGGAAATGGGGCTCAGAGTCAGTTGAGATAACCTGAATTGCTATGCTGTACAAAAGAAAGCAGAGCATACCTTCTCCGAACACTTTTATCCTGACCCTACTTCTCTGTCAGATAATTGGAAGCAACTTTACATATATCTATGCTGCCATCAGGCATGGAACATTTGGGGCTTCTGAACCAGTCCTGCCACCGCATAACGATGAAGGAATACGTCAAGTGTTTGTCCTCTGCTGCTGAAGCCACCAGACTGTCAATGCCCAAGCAAGACAGCTCTAGCCCACCCCAGGTATATCCCACAGGTGCTGCTATCACACCTGCCAACTGCACTATAAAAATAACCTCAGCTTCTTTGTGCCCCACTTACAGACACAGTAACTTTTCTGGATAGGTGGATAGTATTGTAAAGAGTAACTGACTACAACTTAATCCTATACTGCAAAAGCAAAGTGTATCACTCATTCCTGGAGGAACTTTTACTCTGTGTTAGAACACAGTTCAATCACTAACTTTTCCAGATTTCACATTTAATGTTAAGTTGGAAGCGTGCGATATCAGGGAAGACATCTAACATCTAAGCTAACAAGGAAAAGTTGCAAAAAATTAATTAATAGGGAGGTCACATTAGAGTTAATTGTGTAAGTTACCAATACTAAGTTCAAAACTAATTAGATCATAGCTATGGAGGGGGTACAGTGAAAAAAAAAAAAAAAGAAAAAGAAAAAAAGCTGTATTAACTATTAACTAGAAACCGAACAGAAAAGAATTTCTGAACATATCCTGAATGTTTCTGCTGTGAATTGCCTATAGAAATACTAACATGGGTTATACTTGCACTGTGTGCCTGAAACAGGAGATGAGTTCATTAACAGAGCTCATGTAAGGAGCTATGCAGAACACAGAAGGAGAAAAAAAAGTCTCAACATTGAGAGGACAGCTGATAGAGAAGCAGCGATAAAACTGTATCAGTGAATTGTGAAGTTGAATCTTCTAAAGTTGAAACTCTTTATAACAGATTTAGTATAGATATACCACAAATTCAGAATAGTTTTGTCAAGATAATTTTCTTGTTACTTAAATTTCTCGTCCTGGCTTTTTAAATTAACATTTTCTTTTTTATTTTTTTTTCCAATTAACAAAAAACTTTTTATTTTAAGATGTTATGATTTTTATTTTAATTAAAAGGTATTAAAAGAAAATACTTCTGTGTGATCAATGGATGAAAATATTCAATATTTTGTTACTGAAAAAAGAATCAAACCCCAAATAGAAGACTAAGACTGCAAATTTGGAAAAAAAGCCAATAAGAAGGAATGTGAGCTATAATCACTAGAAATTACTTAAACATCAACTAGAGAAGGCAAACTGAATATTCTCACAATGAGAAAGAGAAAATTGTTGGCAAAGAGAATCTGAAAGTCTAATGAAAGCAGACAAAAGGAAAGCAAATAACTTGTTGTGTAGACAATAGGCTTATGAAAATACAAAAAATGCATTGTCACTGGCAAAATCAAGGTGAGACATATTTTGTCCCAGTTTGAAGATGTAATACTTTTCAAATACACAGGAACCCCAAATTCATGTACTTTATATGCAAGAGATTCAAGAAGCAGCAGAAGTGTTGTGCATCAGTACTCCCAGTTGTATGATAATAATGGGCAATCCTTCAGCAATAATTTTGCAGAGAATATGAATAGCATACCAGCAATACCTATCAAACACATGCTTTATATGCACTGATCTAAATATGTATGGGTCATGTTTCAGCAGTAATTCACGAGTACAGTTGACCCTTTAATAAACTTATCCTACAAATAAACTTCAAATTTGGAAATGTTTTGTTGCTTTTTAACAGAAGTATTGATATATTTTTCTATTATTTCAAAGGTCAATCAATAAAGAAAGTTTAGCTTTACTTACACATGAAAACTGATGTTTCAGTTGTCAGGTGGATCAAAGAACTAGTTTTCTAACACTGCTTACATTTCAATAAAACAAATTCCAAAAGCCCAAGATTTGTTAAATAACATATCACATATTTCACAAATGAAATTTTGAAAGTAACTTCCAAACTTACCTTGGAATTTTAGTGACTAATGTGAGGCTTTCTCTAAGGAGGAAAAAAAAAAAAGTTTTCTAAGGCATTTCAGCCTGAAATTTGGTCATGTGATTTAGGCATCTAATCCCTTCTTTGCTTGGAAATAGATTGGTGCTTTCATCCCAGAATTTTTGTAGAGTACTTCTGAAATTTTTCTACTCCTAGAAACAGGGGAAGTATTTCCCTCCAACTGCAGTCAGTAGTCATCAAGCTGATTAACGGTCACAACTCAGATGTTTGCAGACATCACTGAAGGCATCACAGATGCTGAAAGACAAACAAGGTACGTCTACATGCACCATTAATTACAAGCAATTACAAATGGCATAAATGCCATCTTGTTTGTATAGCTCAGCTCTTAGACATTTAGGACAAAGGTAGTTTAGAATGTTAAGGCTAGTCATGAACACAGAATACAGGCTGCATGGAGGGAAACTTAGGATGCTACACTGAACTTCAGGAAAGCTGACCTTTTAGTCTATCTAGTCACTGTGGTTTTGAGTCCCCCCAGCTTTAAGGCCACTTTCACCACTCAGCACTATAGCGAACCCTTAGCTGGTGCATGGCAAGGATATGTTCACATTTGTGCTAAAGGGTAAGTGCTAAAGCAAAAAGAAACAAAATCCGGATGAAACTTTCAAGCAGAAGCAGAAGGATGATGGTGAGACAGTGAGAAAAAATTTTCAAAGAGCTAGATTTCAAGAATGTCTTTGAACTAGGAAGCAGAACAACTGTCGTGAGTATAAGTGCTCGGTATGAGTTGGGTATAGGCAAATAAAGGAAGAACCATCTCAGTGAATGGGGATTCTGACTTCAACAACAACGAACTCAAAGATTTCCGGACTACAAAGCAATACATGACATATTCAGTGAAAAACAAAATCCAGAGACATAATTATACACAGATGTAGCCTCTTTCTCTAATGAAGAAAGAGCTCTAACAGCTGGCATTGATCAGTGAAGAAGGGGACATTATAATATCCCAACACATAGTTTGCCACAACTTCTGGATAGTTTGGCTTAGTAATTAAGTGAATTATACTGAGCTTTGTTTTTGAGACCAGACACATACACTACACAGTATTTTAGAGGTTGTGTTGTGTTTTGTTTTGTTTCCAGTACGAACTTCCACATCTCCCCTGTGTTCTAGGAATGGAAAGGAGTTTGACAACAATTCATTCTGCCCAGGAAGGTACTGGACTGATACATGAGTGTAATCAAATATTATTATAGCCAAGATTCCCTTTTTTTTCATCAGATTAGTTGTTAATATCCTCTGTAATATTGCTTATGTCAGCATTTCTGAGTAAGGCAGAATTCAGATTTAAAATAAATTTATGAGAGGCTTTTTTTTTTTTTTCCCCCTTAATCCTCACATGATACCCTTGGTACCTCATCCTTCTTTTCCTGACATCTTGTCCTAGTTTCAGCTGGGATAGAGTTAACTGTCTTCCTAGTAGCTGGTACAGTGCTGTGTTTTGAGTTCAGTATGCGAAGAATGTTGATAACACTGATGTTTTCAGTTGTTGCTCAGTAGTGTTTAGACTAGAGTCAAGGATTTTTCAGCTTCTCATCCCCAGCCAGCATGAAAGCTGGAGGGGCACAAGAAGGTGGCACAGGACACAGCCAGGGCAGATGACCCAAACTGGACAGCAGGGTATTCCGTATCATGTGACGTCCCATCTAGTTTAGGAACTGGGAAGTGGGGGCAGGGAATTGCTGCTCTGGGACTGACTGGGTGTTGGTCAGCGGGTGGTGAGCAATTGCACTGCGCCTCATTTGGACATTCCGATCCTTTTATTATTGCTGTTGTCATTTTATTAGTGTTATCATTATCATTATTAGTTTCTTCTTTTCTGTTCTATTAAACCGTTCTTATCTCAACCCACGGGTTTTGCTTCTTTTCCCGATTTTCTCCCCCATCCCACTAGGTGGGTGGGGGTGTGAGTGAGCAGCTGCGTGGTGCTTAGTTGCTGGCTGGGGTTAAACCATAATAGGTCTTCACAAAGCAGTTACTCATTTGTCACTCCTTTATTTTTCATAATCAAGGTTAACAGTGTGTAATTTCTGTTCACCTATATATTTCCTGCACCTGTGACTTTTGTTAAGTTATAGGAAATGTTCATCCGCACTACATCTCAGTAATGAATTTATCCCAGCAGCACTGTTTGCTGAAAGTGAAGTACTGGTCCTTGTTTTTGAAAATTATGTATTACACCATTACTTAAAAAGTGATGACCCTCTTCCCTGTGTCTGAGTTTATGACACTTAAACTTCCATTCATCAGTTGGTTTGCTCAGGTGTTTCTTTAGTCTTCAAAAACATGTACTGACCACACTTGCAACATGTTTCAGTTTCAGCTGTTGTTTTCCATATGTTTTTAATAGATCATCTTACTTTTATTTATCTCCAGGAGTTTTTGTTCACTGACCTGCTACATCAACTCCCTGCACTGTTGTTCTTAGGGCTCTCATTTCCATTTATCTTTGCCAGCATCATCACTGTTGATGCTTGTTTTGCATGTTAGTCAGACCAGACGGTGTACCATCTTGAAGGATCCACCCTGTATGTCATCTAGCTAATTAGGGAGGCTCAATTTCTAAGGCAACAGCTTGCAGTGTCTGAGGGGTCTTCTGTTACAGACACCACCACAAATCATTATTCAGAGTGACGTTAATTAATTGGTGTCTTCCCAGGATTTACTCTGTTTTGGCAAAGACATCACAGCATTTTATTTATACTAGCTCCCCCTCCTCTCCAGTCTATAATCAGCTCTGCTGAGCTTTTATTGTTCATATTGAAGACAAATAATTTTGTTGCCTGCTTCTGAATTGTCAGTCAATGCTTTGTCATGGGCTTGCTGTCCTTTAGTTCCTCGGCTGACTAGGTCTTTCCCCAAATTCACTCATCACCATTCACAACATATCTAGAAGGCTTTGGGATTTCCCCAGTGGTGCATTCACTCATTTTGTGGTTGAACTGTTTCTTTCTTGGAAGGGAGACAAAGAACTTGTAACATACATAGACAAGTTTCCTTCTTCCTTTACAATGGGAGTGATGGTGAATGTCAGCCTAATCACTAAATCTTCTTTGGCACCCTTCTTTTTAAGTTTTCATTTTCAAAACTGCTCCTGCAATCACTATTTGGTTCTTGATATTGAAAGTGCCTTGCAAAACTGGAATATGTAACTCGTACCTTAGAACATTAAAAAAGCAACCTAACATGATTTAAAGCAACAGTGTCTGCATAAAGGAAGCACACATTCCACAGCCCCCCTACCAAACACCAACTCCTGCCCCCTCCCCCCCCACCCCCCCCCCCCCCCAGGGAAACAACAAAACAAACCAACATTGTGGACAACATGGGCAACAAGAAATGTCTCTAAGGGGGGGCGGGGGGGGGAAGACTTGTTGGAATATACAAACTCTTCCCAATTGAAAGGGAAGTATAACAATGATAATAACAAAGCACCTCAGTTTGTAATGGCCAAACCTAATTTGTCAATTCTATTGCATATGTTTAGAGTTAACTTTAGATTTAGCCTGTTCACTAGAAATGATTGCAACTTGTTGGTTAATTGTTAAAGTAACCTTTGGAAAACCATGTCTTGTATCATGTTCTAGCTTCAAGGTTACTATGAGACACAGGTATACACTATTTCAGTAAGAAGCACAAAAATATTATGGGGTACCTCAGTGTTCATGGGCATCTATAATCTGAGTTCTGCTGCTGGTGTATTGTTTGTCGTGTGGGGTTTTTTCTCCTCATTACCGAGATTGTAGCCACCCTGTTTGCAGCCATGGTAACTGCACATGAAAATATCAGGACATAATTATAGGCCTTTTTTTTAGTTGATCACTGCATTTCATTACTGACTGACTAGCCAATAATACCAATGTGTATTTGTTCAGAAAAACTTAGAGTTAGAAAATAATCTTATTTCTAAAATGCAAAAATTATCATTTCATTTCATTTATATTATGCAAGACATTTCATTTATATTACATGAATAGTTAACAATGATAGTGGAACCAGCAACATTTATTTAAATCCATATTGTTTGTACAACCATTTTCACAGTATGATGGATTTTATTGAATGGCAGATTTCTGAAATTGGCTTCTATAAGTTAAATTCTCAAACAAATATTTTGCTTAAATATTTTTAGGTGTTTTCAATTGACAGGTAAAATTTTGAATCTTTAAAATGTGGGGTGGGGAGCACAAATTTAAACTTGAATGTGAGGCCTTCAGTTTTCTGAAGGCCTTAGGCATGGTGTAAATGTTCAACATATAATTAAACCTGATCAATAGGAAACTTTGTTTACAAGGGTGAACCTAAGCTTCTCTGATGACTTGCCATTAAAATACATGGAGATGCCTCCTGTGAGTTGATATACATAACAGAGGATCACCTCAGTGTCTATAGCGCTTTAGCACAGATCTAAACTCTTCCTTTTTCAGGGGGCAAAAAGAAGGATTTTTTCACACCACCAGGTTTCCCAAAAGCTAAGAAAGAAGTTTCTCTTCTCTTTCCCCAGAGAATGGCTCAAGCACCAGGCTACAGGTGGCTCTGGCTGAAAATAATACACTTCCTTCCATTCTTGAAATGTATCATTATGCAGAAAATACTGTGAAAAAGAGTAAAAAGAGCAAGATTACTCTAACAGGAGAGTGAAGCTTTAGTAGTAAGTCCCGGGTGTGCTTTGGTCATCATCCCTAATGATTAATTTTTCCCACACTGCTGTTCTATTACTCCTCATCTTTTACTCCCAATTTATTTACTGCATACTTACATACAAATTAAAAAAACAAAATACTGCAAAACACAGGAGATTATAGTGAAATTCATTTAAGGTATAAAAATTATAGATATCTGAATTTTATACAGCTGGATAAACAAAATATTTTTCCCAAGTCTTGAATTATCAATGCATAAATATAGAGGAACATTACAGCATATTAAGAATCTGGTAGAAGATAAAACACACTAATTAAATAAGCCATAGTGAAAAAATAAAAGTCTGTTTTAAAATACTAAACTTTGAAGTTGATCAGGATATGAAATATGATAACAAAATCCTTCAGGAAAGCTTTAGAATATAAAGTTATTAAATACTGATGAGCAAAATTAAGAAGTATGAGCACATATATAATTGGTAAATCATAAAGGAATGTTATTAAGATTAGAAAAGGTATACTGTGTTTCAAGTGCTATCAAATGTGGACAAGAACTTCGAGTTACTTTATTTGTTTTCCATATATCCTAGACTTTCAGTTTGACTGTAATACCAACTCTTAAGAAAGAATATTTGACACAAAAATTCCAAATCATTATCAAGTTATTTTTTTCAAGCATTTTAGTTCACACTTGTTTCTCCACATGGTAACATACTTAATTGACTTTTCTCCTAACAACTCATAATTTTATGAGTGATACAATAATTTGAGCAGGTAATGTTCTGTGTTTTGACTAATTACTTAGAAGCAAGATCTGCCAAAACAAATATAAATGGAAATAATGATGTAGGGAAAAAGGGCTTATAAACATCTGTCCATTATGACTTATTTCAGTAGTCCTTAAAACTGTTTGCAATATAGCCACTTAGACACTGTTAATTATTTTCCTTTTCTTCTGTTATATAAGCCCTATATTAGCCATTCAAACTGTGGTGATCTGCCTCAATCCCTGTGGTAAAGAGTTTGTTTTCAGATATTTAAAATAAGAAGTATGAAAAATTCTAATATCAATATGTGTAATTTCAACTTTTTAAAATTAAAATGTAATTTCTGTCTTTAGTTTTTTATTCTGAAATTAAACTAATTGCAGTCTTAATTATAGTATGATGAAGAATCAAATCATTCTTTTTTTGAAACAAAGTTATGTGAGTTCTTTAAAAGAAAATCAATTATTGGCAGATTGAGACTGGTGAAGTTTTATATAATCTCAAAAAACTTTTGTGTAAAAAAAAAAGAAAAGTGCAGCTTTCCCAGTGTTTACTAGATTGCTTTTCAAACTCCCATTACTTAAAAAAGTACTTAGTTCATGTCTATTCTGGTTATTTTGTTATGGCTCCTAGAAACAGTATAGAATCTGTGATACCATTACCAGTCTCTGAATTCATATTACACTGTGTGAATATACCACAGCACAAGCAAACAAACTCGATATTCAACACATGATTTGTTCTGCAGAATCATTTTCTTTCTTCAGATCTTCAGAGAGAGAAGAAATCTGAGAAGGAAAATTGTTTGTTTGTAAAATATTCACAATAATAAGGAAAGAATAAAAAGCAATCTTCATTCCATTTGGAAATGTTCAAAAGTAATTGGAAAATATAGAGGAAGTTGTCTTCCCCATCCCTACATTACTATTTAAAAATCAGAAGTTCAAGACTAACAAAGATGTGCTTTGAAAGATGTGATTTTGAATTGTTCACTAACCCACTCACAGTCTTTATTTAAAGCATTTAAATTCCCTAGTTCCTACACTTCCAGAGCACAAAGAATCAGCGATTCCAGTACAATCCCAGTGCTGTTGAATAAACCAATTTATATAACCAATTTATAATAAGCCAATTTATTCAACCAATATACCAATTTATGGAACAGTCTTTGCTGTATGGAAAAAAAATTCTGTTTCCCACTATGCATGTGTAAACAGTTCTGCCTCTAGAAATGGGTAGGAATGATGTTTTTTATACTATGAAAAAGGCAAATTTTAGATGTATTTTACATTAAGAACACTGTTTACATCTGTCATAAAAATTTATAAATAAGGAGAAATTATGAAGGAGTGGTATATTTAAATAGAAAATAGCTAAAAATAAAACATGGGTAATGACTTCTGATATCCTGAAAGGGAATGTATTTGTAAATTGGGTTGCTAGATCATTGTGATTAACATGTATTCATTCACCTGTAGGTTTGCACTGAAAGAAATGCATGTGAGTACATAGAATGCACCAAAAAGAAATCACAAAATAACACGTACAATAATTGTCCATAGTTAATACTACATTGGAAGTGTATTAGTGCTTCTGTAAAAAAAAATAATCAAAAACTTCTGCATAAAATGTACTGACACTGAAAGGTAATCTAAAGATTTCAGATATCTGAAACACAGGTACATGGTTTCTGAAGAAATTCTTCTGATTCAGAATCACCATAATGGTTATTTTTCTAAAATGACTCCTTTCCTTCAATAATCACCTCTTCAGACAATTACTGCAACCGCTTCTTACTTTACCTATATTGTTCTTCTTATAGGCCCAGGGTTTTCTAGCAGTTAGCTATCTTATGCTAATAGTACTGAAATGCCACTGGACTACAAACACTGATGAACAGCCTGTTATTTACTTTTGCTAAAGGGCTAACTTCTGCACAAGACCACCTCCTTATTCCTAATTGTAAAGCACTTTCAGAAAAATGCCTTAGGCTTTTCATCTGTTTCTTGCTATCACTATTATTGTGCAGATGCCTCAGAGGATGTTATTCCATGCTCTGAAAATAAAGGGAAATTAAAAGAGAAAGAGGTTGTGCGTCTTTTCCCCCTGCTAAAAAGTTCACATTAGTATTTATTTGGATCAAAGCTGTATTTCATGATTGGTTTTGGACTTTGATGCATTTTCCCAAACGTAATCTGTTCTCAGATAACCTAATCTAAGGCCCTGTTTCAATAGGAGGTTGAAGGAATAGAGTGCTAGTCTTGTTATCTGCTATGCTGCTAACTATTCAAATGTACAGTCATAGTAGTGACACAAGATGACCTCCAAAAGTACCTTCCAAGGTAGACTCTTTTCTATGATTCTATAGAAAAATAGCAAGAATTCAAAACTCTGTTTGGGTAAGTTCCAGGACAAATGAAATAAAAAATACATATACAAATTAGTTAATCCACATTAGTTAATGCTCAAATATGCACCAAACAAAGTAACTGGCTGGAACATTTAAACAAATATGTGTGCAAATATATTAAAAATATTTAAAAGTAGGGAATATATTTATTATCAAATATAAATTGTCATATAACACAAAGATCATTCTTTCACTAATAGCCACATACTTTTACATTAAAAACAACTGAAAAGAAAATGTAACTCTTCCTTTTTCAAATAGCCAATTCATCTTTATAGACAGATGTGTCCTTTTTCACATGTTCCTCACAATCTCTTTGGTTATGTGCAAATTTATCAATAGACAGTTAATGATTAAGTTAAAAAATGGAAGCAAAGACACTATAATACATACAATATGGCGACAAAGGATAAAGAAAATAGAACGTGTACTGAATGTAAGAATGTGAATAGGAAATTGGAATGGAATAATAAAAGATGGGGTGAAAACAGGATACAGAACAAACAAAGTGAGAAATGCAGAATGAAGACAAATAATTAGCCAGATGCTAAGACTATCTGATGTCTTAAAAGTTACCTTCACATTTTTTTCAGTGTGAAAGAATGTCTGTCAGGAGGAATGATAGAGAAAAAATGATACAGAAAGAGTTTCAAGAGCTCACTAATGCAACTAAAGATGACACTGATACATTAATATAAGGACAGACCCAAACCACTGTTCAAAAGTGGCTATCAGTGTAATCAACTAGCAGTATCTTCTCTGTAGTCCACATGTACACTCACACTTAAACACTATTAGCCAAATGCTCACTTTTAAACATTCAACTTCCAAAAGAATCTTATTTAGCAATTAAACTGCAGAGAGCAGTCAAGTGTTTCAAGCTTACAAAATTCTTGGCTGTGGGCACTGTTAAAACCTTTATTGTTTTTTGCAGATACACAGCAAATATGCCAAACGGACGGGAGCATGCTAACTGCAGTATACTGTTTATAATTACTGCAGATTAGCTGTCACATAGTAAAGTGTTATAATCTGGTCGAAACAAGCATGCACAATTTAACTAGATGTAACTTATGATAAGGAAAAAAGAGTAACTGTTTACTCTGGTACTGCATTTAAGATATCCCTTGGTATAGCTCTGTAATTTGCAGTAGTTTAGTAATAGCACATTTTATTGGGTTTCCGTGGCAAAGTTTTGGGACTGGGGGAGACTACAGGGGTGGCTTCTGTGAGAAGATGCCAGAAGCTCCCCCCATGTCCAACACAGTCAATGCCAACCGGCTCCAAGTCAGACACTCCGCTGGCCAAGGCCTCGGCCATCAGCGATAGTGGTAGCACCTTAGGGATAATGTATTTAAGAAGGGGGGAAAAACCTGCTGGGGGGAAGAGCAGCTGAAAGAGAGGATTGAAAACATGTGAGAGAAACAGCCCTGCAGACACCAAGGTCAGTGCAGAAGGAGGGGGAGGAGATGCTCCAGGCACCAGAGCAGAGATTCCCCTGCAGCCTGTGGTGAAGACCATGGTGAGGCATGCTGTCCCCCTGCAGTCCATGGAGGTCCACAGTTGAGCAGATATCCACCTGCAACTTGTGAAGGACCCCACACCAGAACAGGTGGAAGCCTGAGGGAGGCTGTGACCCCATGGGAAGCCCACGCTGGAGCAGGTTTTCTGGCAGGACTTGTGACCTCGCGGGGGACCCATGCTGGAGGAATCCGTGCCTGAAGGACTGCACCCCACAGAAGACACCCACACCGGAGCAGTTTGTGAAGAACTGCAGTATGTGGGAAGGACCAACATTGGAGAAATTCATGGTAGACTGTCTCCAGTGGGAGGGACCCCACGCTGGTGCAGGCAAAGAGTGTGAGGAGTCCTGCCGCTGAGGAGGAAGGAGCGACAAAGACATCATGTGATGAACTGACCGTAACCCCCATTCCCCATCCCCCTGTGCTGCTGGAGGCAGGTAGGTAGGGAATTCAGGAGTGAAGCTGTGCCCAGGAAGAAGGGGAGGGTGGGGGGAAGGTGTTTTAAGATGTGAGTTTATTTCTCATTACCCTACTTTGATTTGACTGGTAATAAAATTAAATTAATTTTCCCCAAGTCGAGTCTGTTTTGCCTGTGACAGTAATTGGTGAATGATCTCTCTGTTCTCATCTCAATCCACAGGTCTTTTGTTATATTTTCTCTCTCCTGTCCACTTGAGGAGCAGGAGTGATAGAGCAGCTGTGTGGTGCTTAGTCGCTTGCTGGGGCTAAACCATGACACGCAAATGAAAAGCTGTTAATCAGATCCTGAGAAGACAGCAATCTACAAGCCTAAATTTAAGGTATTTTGAAGATGATTTCCTGCTGAGAGATAAATGGTGGATCCATACCCTCCAGTCCAGCCAAGACATGAATGGGACAGACCTTGTAAGCAAACAGTCAAGATGGCTTTAAAACAGCTTTGGAACTTCTATGTCAAAGATTCTCTGGACAATAGCATGGTTTATAGCTACTCAAGGTTGCACTAGATTACTTGCATGCTTGTCTACACAAGTTATAGTGCTAAAAAACAGAATGTGAATTAAAGTCACTAAATATATAGCCACGTAACATATGTGTACTCTCCAATTCCCATTTAACTTATGGAAATGATTTAAACAACAGAAGTCAAGAATGACTCTTACTTCACAATAACAGACTCTGTAATTTTGTATTACACCAAGATTGCTTTAATGGTTTAGTATTTGTATAATTATACTGTCAAAATTAAAAAATAGAAAAAGTCCTGTGTAGACCAAGACCAGTTCCAACTAAAACACTGCATTTCCTTTCTTTCAGCTGGACAAAAGCTTATATGTCACTTCTACTCTGCAAGGAACCCTCAGACAGCTAATTTTGAAAACAGTTACAAGGTTGAAAAATAGCTAAGAGCGGCCGTGTTCATATCAAGAATTTCAGTCTAAGTATTGAAAGCTCCTTTTTATGTCCAAACAAAATCTATATGAACTACCTTTCATGCACGTCTTTTTTAATTAAACTCTAATTACTTTGGTACTTCAAAGTTATATCCCTGACCTAAAATTAATCCATTGTTTATATTTGTTAAGCTCATTGGAAGCCCAGGAGGCTTCATGATCTGTTCTCTCAGACTAAACAGAATCATGGAATTATTCACATATGCAGAATTCCTACTAGCATCTTACCTGGTACATCATACATTATGACTGAACACCTATGACACTACAATAAATAATAAAGTTTGATTTATAGAGCAGTAGGAGTAACCTCCTCTTCCTTGGAAATACTGTGTTCTTAATAGGACATTTTTTAAAAAATCTTTTTCTAGGGAAGGAAGCATCCTTTTCATTGGTAACAATGTACCTGACAAACAAGGAAAGTGGAAAAAACAAAAACAAAAACAAACAAACAAACAAAAACAAACAAACAAACAAAACCACGGAAAAAGCAGTACACTAGGTTTAAAATAGAAGCACTGCTAGGGAGCTTATGCTCTGTAGCAGTTGTCCATGCAAAGCAGCTTACCTACATTTTCTTTTCTTCTAACCATAAACCTAGAAAGTTTCCTGTGCACTGAAGAAAGTGGGAGCCAACAACTGTACCCAAAAACTCAGCCAGCAACCCAGAATGATCAAAAATTATGGCAACCACAAAATTCAGGTAGCTGCAAAAGCCTGGATGGCTGAACCTTCTTCCTTAGTTGGAAGAGGAGAACTCAGTTTAAGTAATAGAGAAATGTCTTTTAGGACACAAAGGAGCATAAATTCACATAAAAAAAAAGGAAGAGGATTTAAGGAACTAATAAGTATAATTATTTAGTCTCATATTTAAGACAGTTAGGATACAAGTTTCCATAGTGAGGAAATAGGCCATAAAAGTATCATTGTGACTGGACAACAGTCTACATTAAAATCTTGGGAATTTATAGCTCCTACTACACTGGTTCATTTTTCACTCTTGTAAATTTCAGAGATAATGTCATGTGCAGATGAATGAAGTATGCATAGAATTGACATTTTCCAAAAACATTAACTGGATAATCCTTACATTGTTCTCTCAAAAATAAGACCCTTATATTAATTGTGCAAATATGTCTATGCAAATATCAATTCAAAATACTTATTCAGAATATTTTTCACATTAGTTACATTTCCTATTTGGAAAGCTTTATGGTTAAACATTAACAAAACCTTTCAAACCAATGTGAATAATAGCCTAACCTTTGTGATTTGAAATCACTGGCTTAGAGAATAACATCTCAAGTTGTGTATGAATATGCTTTGGAGGGTAAGACCTCTTGATTTCCTAATACCAAAGTTTAATCAAATAAAGCTTTTCAAATGTTAATAGTAACAAAAGAAGCAAGGCCAGTAAAGTGTTAATAGTGTCTGAGAAATGTTAAGAAAAAATTTAATCACATCTATATTCATAATTATAGTTATTGAAGAAACATTCTTCAGTATCTGAGTCCTGGCTCCCTCCAGGAATGTCTAGGGTTGGAGCTTATATATTTATCAAATACAGTACCTAAAAATACCAAAGCAGTCTAGAAAGTGTGATAGAGGAGCAAGAAGGAAACCATCTTACTCTGGGATCCTTGCACAAATTTTCACAGGAGGAAGTTTCTGAAGTTTGAAATAAAAAGAAAGAGGAAGAATTTAATAGAACTATCTCCTTTACAAGAAGATAAAATTTTCAGTGCTTATTAGCAACAGGAATGTTGCTAAGCAAAATACCTTATTATATCACTTTCGAAACACCATATCATTATCAAGAAAGACTTAAGAGACAACATATTTCATGGAACGATGAGCATTCCTTTATAAAGAAGGTTTCATACAGCATGTTTCCAAGGTAGACAGAGATGCTACATAAAATGGTACAGTATGCCAACGGAAAAGAAAAAAGAAAAAAATGCAACCGCAGAAGAGGAGTCTAATTCTGCAGAGTCGGGAGATGAAAACCATGGCCACAAGGGCTAGATTCCCTGCTGATGACTTGGCGTCCAAGATCTTACTTCTCCATTGATCCCCAAGCAGTCTTTGAGGTGCATACTAGGGGGCACACAAACTGACAACAGTAACAGAAAAGACACAGAAACAGTGCCTCCAGAACTACTAGACAAAACATTTGGTTTGAAGTGGTGAGGCACTGGCTAGTGCATTAATTTTTTTTTTAAGAATTAATCTCCAGCATTTCTTAAATTATGAGGCTTTTTCAAAACCTGGTCTGCCAATAAGCTTTAAAAATGCTTTTAACACACTAATCTTGTTGCATTGAGAATTGTATATCAGAAAAGTGAATTTCCAAGCTTACTCTGGAAAATGGGTAGCCAAACACCTGTGTCCTACTGTCTTGCTGTGAATCAGATTAATCAGATGAATTTCTGGAAAATAACTGCAAGTCTGCAATAGTAATGTCTACTTCTCTGTGTGGAGAGCTCAAATCCAGATAAACATCTCCAGGGATGGAGTATTGTGCTCACTGCAGTTTTTATGAGATCCTCTTGCCCATCTCTAAAATAGAATTAGTGTAAAAGGAGGTGAAGGACTTGTCTAATTGTGTGCAAACACACCTATGCCCACTCTATAGGTGTACACAGTTACGAAGAAAGAGGTAATCCTGCAACCTAACATCAGAGAACACACCTAGAATTGAGTACTGCTGGAATAAGATCTTTAATCTCAATCTACATAGTAGCAGCAATTTTTCACTCCACCTGAGAAGAAGGAAAGAAGAAAAGAAAGAGAGAGATAGGAAAATGAGATGTCCTACATAGTAGTGGCTCTCTAAACTCTTTTTTCTCCACTTTGCTGTATAGCCCATTTTGTATGAGTAAATTTATGAGTTCTGTTGTTATTCAGTGCTAAAAGGTTAAAGACAAGATTTATCCATTTTGCCATTTTGAAGGCATAAATCTCATAACACTAATGTAATATTAGTCTAGTACTATATAAACATCTCAAAGACAGCCATGACTGTAAGCTTTTAATTCATCCTTGATTCAAAACTCTTAGGGTGGAATGAATGTTAGGCACAAATTTTAAAGTTAGATTATCCTGCATTTATAAAAAAAAATGTAACCGCTTCTATTATTTCCATGTGCTGCTTTTGGCTGCGATAGAGTTAATTTTCTTCATAGTAGTTAGTACGGGGCTATGTTTTGGATTTTTGCTGAAAACAGTGTTAATACAGGAATGGTTTTCTTACTGCTGAGCAGTGCTCACACAGAGTCAGGGCCTTTTCAGCCTCTCACCCCAGCCCACCAGTTAGTAGGCTTGGGGGCACAAGAAGTTTGGAGGGGACACAGCTGGGACAACTGATCAAAGGGATATTCCACACCATATGATGTCATGCTTAGCAATATAAAGCTGGGGGAAGAAGAAGGAAGGAGGGGATGTTTGGAGGTATGGCATTTGTCTTCCCAAGTAACGGTTACACATGATGGAGCCCTGCTTTCCTGGAGATGGCTGAACACCTGCCTCCTGATGGGGAGTGGTGAATTAATTTCTTGTTTCGCTTCGCTTGCTTTCATGGCTTTTGCTTTACCTGTTAAACCATCTTTATATCAACCCATGAGTGTTACTTTTTTTCCAGTTCTCCTCCCCATCCCACTGTTGGGGGGGAGTGAGCAAGTGGCTGTGTGGTGTTTAGCTGCCTGCCAGGTTAAACCGTGACACCATTCTAGTAAAAACTCTGATGATGTACCTGTACAATAAAAATGGACAAAAGAAAAAGTTGAAGTGACCTTGAGTGTAGCAAGACTACAAAATAAAACTGAAGAACATTATATATTCATTTTGAAAGGAATATTTGGGAGCACCGAGTAAGCAGATATGGAAGTATCCAATTTTTGTTGTTACTATTCAAGACAAAGGACAATTTGGTAAAAGAGCAAATACAGAATTCTAAACAAATATTTTTAAGATAAATTCTTTTAAGTTAAAAAAATTTCAGCCTTAAAGAAAGGACTTCAAAAAATGGGAAATTAAAAAAAAAAAAAGCCACAGACTAAAGCTGTTCAGGTGAAAAGGAAGCTTTGAAGAAATGCAAAGCATTTTTTGCTTAAGTTGCAATAAAGACTAATAAATTGCAACCTAACCTAAAGTGTCTAGTTTGACACTTTGAAATATTTATGAATCATATTTCTCTAAGACTTAAGACATAAGATAAAATTATTACAGTACAATCTCACTCTTATTTACACTAGCTGAAAACAAACTAAAAAATGTATGCATATTTCTTTAATCTCAAGCTATTCTGGGATTATGAATGAAATACAGGTTGTAATCTTTTTTTTTTTTTTTTTTTAATAAATGGGAGTATTAGGAAGTGGGCCTTATTTATTTATTTATTAAATACACACAGTCTTGAAATCCTTAATAATAAAAGCACTGTTAAAGGAAAATTGTTCTACAAAATATATCACCTATGCAAAGAACACTAGTGATTAAGAGCAAGTGATGATTTCTTTTTATTTTTTTAAATAAAGTTTAATTTTATTTTTTTTTCTGCTGAAAAAACTTCTATAGGAAATTCTCATGGTCGAGATGGACTGGTTGGTCAAAGACAAGGAATAGACTTGGCCTGAAAAATTACCAATTGATGTTGAGTGTCCTGGTTTCAGCTGGGAGAGAGTTATTATTTTTTTTTCTAGTAGCTGGTATAGTGTTATGTTTTAGATTTAGTATGAGAAGAATATTGATAACACACTGATATTTTCAGTTGTTGCCAAGTAGCATTTATACTAAGTCAAGGTTTTTTGCAGCTTCTCATGCCCAGCCAGCAAGAAGGCTGGAGGGGCATAAGAAGTTGGGAGGGGACACAGCCAGGACAGCTGACCCAAACTGGTCAAAGGGGTATTCCATACCATGTGACATCATGCCCACTATACAGACTGGGTGGAGTTGGGCCAGGGCAGGGAGATCACTGCTCGGGAGCTAACTGGGTGTCGATCAGCGGGTGGTGGGCAATTGCATTGTGCATCAATTGGTTTGTATATTCCAATTCTTTAATTATTATTATTGTCATTTTATTACTGTTATTATCTTTATTATGTTATTCCTTTCTTTTCTAGTAAACTGTTCTTATGTCAACCCATGAGTTTTACTTTTTTTCCCGATTCTCTCCCCCACCCCACTGGGTTGGGGGGAAGTGAGTGAGCATCTGCATGGTGCTTAGTTACTAGCTGGGGTTAAACCCTGACACTGAGGAATACTCAAGTTATAAGTCATGGTCAAGAGAGAGATAAGTTGTGAATACTCCATATCACAGAAAACGCTTGTAAGAACTTAACTTTTTGTTATTATCACTCTTCTCTCTGGAGGAGACTATTTCAAGGAAAATAAATATCTCAGTTATCTCATTGCAGAACAGAAATTTTCAAAGCTTCCAAGTGTACATAAAAAACCAGAACCCTTGTTTTCTAGCCAGCCTTATTAGAAGAAAACTGATGAAAGAAAAAGGAATAGATCTGAAACACTCTGACAACTCTGTATGTAATATTTTAGCATTGGACTGCACTGTGATAAAACAGTCAACAAAGAACTCTGCTGTTATTCTTTGTCTATAACTTGAGTTTTAGCACTCATCTATGTTCTGTAAAACTTTATATCAGCAGATATTTCAAAGTGTTATATTTATGTTTTATGCTTTGAAAAGAGACTTTTTTTAGAAAGCAGCCTACATTTATGAATGCTTAGAAATTACTTGAAAAATGGTAGTTAAAAACAACTTGATATGTAAAAGTTTGGGCTCAAGACCTGTGGTCTTGCAGAGCAGTTAAGCAAAATTTCCTAGGTATGGGGTATAAAATATGACTGAGTATATGATTAAATCAGCTTAGATTTCAGCAGATTCAGTTACAATCCAGAAGAAGGATAAGGAGAGAAGACTGCTTTTGTAAAGCCCGTTTGCTCTCTGTTTACTTTGCAAACTGACTGCCTTGAAGGGGTTCTTGAGAGGTCTCAAAGCTACACAAATAAAGTAAGTCGTTAAGTTTTCAAAGCAGCAGAATTTAATTGAAGGAAAGGCTTGAAACCCAAGATATGAACTAATGCAGCAAGAAAGGACTTATTCATGACTGACCTAAGTGGCAGAACAAAAGCTTATGTAAATTCAGTTCTGTTATTTTTGGAACCAGCACCCCACCAGTGTGCATAAGCCTTAAGGGCAATGTTGAGAGAAAGCCACCTAGTGCTCAGAGACATCCTTTTCATAGTCTTTACAAGTAGGACAACAAAGCAATGCACAGAAGGAGACTAACTCATTCATGTTTTTCAAAGAGCTGTTTTTTCAAAGAAACAATTTATGTTTCTCACATGTCCCAATGAAAAAAACCAATAAGAACATCTTACAATCTCAAGAAATAATATTTAATCACTGTAGGTACATTGGAAACTTCAAAAAAGCACGAGAAAATATGTGGCATAATCACAGCTGGAGGGGATTTTAGGAGGTACAGAAGACACAGTGTGCTACCTATCATCAGCCAACATCCAACTACGTTTTCTGAAGTTAGCAAGTGTTTGCACCTAAGTAAATACAAGCAATGTCCTAGAATAGCCAAAAGACCTCTTTTCTTTGATAATCCATTGGTAGATTAAGTGGAAAATTATCTGTGCATCATTTTTTGACACCATTGGTTAGAACAAAAAGTGAACACATATCAGAATTCCTCTTTTGAGCTTTTAGAGAGATGTGAAATTCAACTTAGATGTAAACAGGTAGTTGCTTGTCTGTATACACATACAGCATCCTGACCTATGCTCTCAGTTGAAAGGAAAATTCTCACTATTGTAAACTGTGCGAAAAATACAAACTGAATGATCCAATTTTCAGATTAAAGCCAAAATATAACTCCAGTTACTAAATCAGTCAAGTAACAAGTATACAGAATTAAACTAAGTAGTTCAGTTGCCAAGAAAACAAAGCCTGTTAAGGTTGATACAGTTGATGTTAGCTCTTTAACACCAACATCCTGGAATCTCGAGACACAGTATCCCACTTAGTTCTAAACTCTTAGTAAGGGATTTTCTTTAAAGGAAGTCAACTAAAACTTGTGAAAATTTAATCATGCAAAGAAAATTAGCTTACTGTCAGACTTCAAAGTGAAGCTTTTACTGAGGTTTCTGTGAGTATCTTATACCATCCTTTCTGATCCAGTCCTAAGAACACAAACTGCAAGGGGAGTCTGCAGCTTTCACTTGCTCTGTTAACTCCTATTTTCTGACAAAACTAGACAGATATTCCAGTTTAAGATGTAAACCTTAATATTTATGCCTTAAATCACACATGCCAAACTGAAAACTCAGTTTTAGGTTTTGAGGACTCAAAATACAGAATAATTTTAAGCTCTTTTGCTTGAGTGAGCTTTGAACTTGCAGTCAAATGACTATGTGGCAACATGGCTGCCAAATTCCAGAATGGCAATCATTTTTTTTTTAGCAATTTTTCACATTTCTTTCCTTGATCTTCCCCTAAAACTTTCTTCCTCAGCTTAGCGTTTTATTTTGGTTTGGGTTGGGTTGCACTGGGGTTTTTTGAATGAGAGGTGGGTTACATTTTTCTCTTAATTTGTCTTAAATTTTTACAAACACATGTCATATACCTAAGAACTTCTTTCTGTTGCTAGTACATTATATACATTTTCACTGCAATGGAGAAAACATACACACACATACTTTGTATGACATCTATGTGCAGAACTGTATGTGAAATCACAACAGATTTTCCAAAATAACTGATCTCCACTATGATCAATGCAGTAAAGAATATAGTCAAGAAGTTCTCAGAAAAAATGTTTCTTATTTTCCACAGAAATTAGCAAGTTATTCATAGATGAATATCTGAAAAATGATACATAATAATAAATATATACCAATGCATAAATGATAGTGCAAGGAGGCACCATGTGGGCTTCAGAGGGGACATTGTCTTATATGTCTTCTCTTAATCACCTCCCAATTCTTTGCCCTTCTCCCTTGTAGGCCTCATTGCAATTCTCATGAATGTTCTATCTTGATGGAAACTTTCCATTTGATGTAGCTGGCTGTATTAGTCATAACTATGTTTTGCAAATTTAAAAAAAAAAAAAGAGTGAAAGAATGGACTAAATGCATTTGAATAACAATGGCAAGACTACTTATGATGTGTGTGGCCTAGCTTTCTAGGCTAATAATTGAGACTGATTTTTTTTTTAATAGCAGTCCAAAGGAAAGCAGAACTTATACAGCACCTCTCTGATAGAAGTACACAGACATTAATTTTGTGTAAGTTCTTTTTTTCTGTTGACTGTATTTTTGCATGAAATACATGCTATGACAGTTATTAGGTGCAATACAATAAGAAACATTTCAACCTGCTGAAAGCCTACCTATCACATGCCTTGAATGTGTAGTACCATTCTACTGCTGTAATCAAACATCACTAGGAAATATTTATGTGCCTCACTCTGTTGTACTCTGTTGTGTCAATCACAGATTCTCATATAAAAGGAATCTGCTGCCTCAGTTGCTCCTGAGACATCACTAGCATTTGGAACTGAAAATTCTTGATGACATTATTGATCTTTCTTCCTAGGTTTTCCACAGTACACGTTATTAAAAGCTTGACTCTAATTCCATTTAAGTTAATGGAAGAGAGTTCTGAACTGAAAGGCAGCAGGCTGAATCCTAAGACAGATTTCCTTTATGGCTTTAAGATGCATTTCCTTCTATAACTAGGAAAAAAAATCATTCTGTAAAATGTGAACATCGACACTGCTTTCATAAAATATCTACTGTAACAGTTACAAACTTCTGACCAGTTTGCAAGCCACCTTTCTGTCAGTAGCTAGTAGGCAGTCATCAGCTTGTGGAAAACACCTCTGCCTTCTTTATCACTGGTGTTATATAATTTCTGTGTTTATGTTGTGCTGCTTCTTATTGAATAAAAAGGTACAGACTCCTCACCATCTACAGTTGTCAGATCATGCACCATATATGTTAATACTACATATATGCCAAATCACATATGTTGAAGCTACCACCAGTTTATGCCTCAGTTCCTCTTCTCTGGTTTTGATACATGAAATTTAACCCCACTCAGTTTCACTTACATTACTCCAGCTGAAAGGAAAACCCAGTAAATATCTGCAGGTTTCCTTGTTCTGTAAGCTCTCTTTCACTATGTCACATAGTATATGTTTGCATATACATACACACATACACACAGTCATCAGTATGTATGTAAAATAAACAAATAACCATGAAAATCCTTTGACTGCTGCTATGCTAGATTGCTATATTCCTAACTACACCTATCTCACTAATAGAAATACTGTCCTATATTGAGGCAGTACAACGTTATTCCAAATCACAACATAATAAATTGCGTGTTTGATGAAAAGCAGCTACAACTTAAAGCATCACTTCTATAAAAACAGAACCTTGAAATGGGAAGTTATAAAACCAAGAATATCCCCAAAGGGGTGATCTCCTAAGAAAGAAGTTAAGGAAGTTTGACTGAGACTGTAACTGTGGTAGGTACAGTGCTCCATAATTGCTACCTAACCTGATTCAGATAGAGGTTTCACTTTGTAACTGTTAAACAAGAGCAGAAATGGGTAAATATGTTGGGATTTTTTTCTCATCTAATGACTGAATTGAAATGTTCTGTAATCACTAGGTTACAGATCCTCAGTTACTGCAAACAGCAAAGCTACATTGACAAAGGAATTATACCATATTATTAGCAAAGGATCTAGGTCATGTTGCCTCACAAAATGAATAACACTTGCAAATTTATACCATGTAGCTTTATATAAGCATGCTATTACACAAAAGCAGATTCTTACCAAGGCCTTTGTCACACAAAGATTATGAGAAAAGCAGACACTCTGACAGCACAGTGGAGCCACATATACTTTGATGAGCTTCTAACTAGCCTGTAAACGAAACATATAGTGGAGTTAAGAAGTTGTGCTGTTACTAGTTGAATAAATCTTTAATCTTGTTCTCGACTTCTACATAATTTGGCTTTTTGACAAAAAACAGAACAAAATGCTTGTATTTCACCTCACAGACAAAAATGGTAATACAAATACTTATTAATGTTTTTTATCTCTAGCCTGATATTTTTTTGTTATAAACATAACACTGGAATAAAAATTCAATTAAAGAACTTCCAACTCTTCTATGTCACTTTGAAATGTACCAACAAACCTACTGGAGCTGAAATGCTTTCATCCTGTATGGGAGACATTCTTTCTGCTATGTGGAGCTGCTCAAATACTGGTGGCTAAGATACTAGAGCACACAATATGTCTGGCACGGATAAACCTGATACAGGTTGAACAATTTCTGGAAAGAATCATGCATATCCATGCTTAGATTTCTCTGCCAAGAATTAATTTTCTGACAGTATTTTTAATGAATTAGAGAAAATAATTGTTTTCATATAGGATAGTTAATAGTAAGGCAGTAATTCAATCATTAAAATAGCAAGCATGTTATCTCAAAATAAATATTGTCAAATCTATACATTTGTGATTTTCTGTATTTTTTTTTTTTTAAATCAACATCTCTTTCATTTTAACAAGTTTGATTTTTATGAAACATACCGTTTTACCTTCCTGCACTTTTTATTGTTGCAGTGAAACATCTGTACTTTGGGGCATTTGTGTTAGTGATTTTTTTGGTTCCTAGTATTAGTCGTTCTAGACTACTAACTTTCTTGGTGCCACTACATCAATAGTCTGGCAAAATCTACAAGATAAGCACTGTAACAGCAACACATCATTAGGTACAGAAAAAAGCAAGATTATATAATAACAACAACAACAACAACAACAATTTTTTAAATAATTTTAATATTAATATTTATTAATAATGGTAGGACGTTTGAAGTTCAAAAATTAAATCTGTTGGTTATTTTCATGTTTAATGATAATAAATAAAATTATAAACTAAAATTAGATCATTCATTTCTGGGGAGGCTGGATCTAGTCCATATTTGGCCCAACATGTACAAGTGTAAACTAAAGATCATACCCTCCTAAAGGTGACTTCAGAACTTCCACAGTTTTAACAGGGCCATAGTCCTTCAGAAGAATTTGCAGAGAATAAGTGACTCACAGATATGTCTGTGATGTATTCTCAAAAACAACACTGCAAATTTAATTTCACTTCTCTGCAAACAGACTGTCAAGTGCTATCACAACATCAAGACAGATGGAAGGCAGGCACTCATCACAACATTTCTCAAAGTAAAGCTGAGTATCAGACACCCCAAATCAATTTTTTTTACAGAGTTGTTATTTTCCAGCTTGTCTGCTCTCAGTCATAAGCCATGAATTTGTTTAAATCGTTGTCAGTTTATATGCTGGTACAACATACACAGTTTACTGCAAAGAAAGGCTTCTTTTTCATCATTACACATTGCCTCACTGAAAAGGTATTTTTCTCTTCTACAGACAGTTGCTGAGAATTGAGTAAGAAACAAAAGATGGCAGCTGACCTGGTAATTCACATACCCATTTCCAATTACAAAAAACAATCAAGAAGATATTAAAGTTGTCTCTTAAATAAGCTATGGGTCAGTAATGTCTGGACACATTCTACCCACTCTCCTTCTCCAGGCTATTAGTAGGATAGCTACTGCCCCAGGAATGTTACATAATCTAAAAGACTACAAAATACTAATAAACTAAAAAAAAAAAAAAAAGTTTTAATACACAAGCTGAAGGGGAAATCCCTCCATGATTCCTTTACTGTGTCCTCCATGAACTGTTTCCAAGTTCTAGACCAAGGGTGTACAAAGTTAAGGAATTTCAAGAAGCCTGTTGTAACAGAAGCAGTGGTAAAATGCAAGAGCATTTCAATGCAGTGAAGATTGATTTCATTCAAGGTTTTTAATTCAGATATCATAAGTTTCATAACTCTGCTACAAAAAGGGATTAAGGGTGCAAAAGCACTGAGGGATGATATACAGATCCTCCCATTATGCCTGCATAATTCTGCAGTGTTTGTGACAGCTGCTGAGGTAAAGGTATGTGCAGAAGCATGTTTAGCAACCAGTGCACAGAAACTGACTCCAAAATTCTACATCTCAGAAAACATGAGGATTGTAATGTGGCAGGACTAACAAGATGGGACTATGCAAAAAACACCACTGTCCATCAGGCAACTGACTTGAAAGCAATTAGCAAAGTCAAAAATAAATTGCAAGATACACTTTCAGTCAGAAGAATCTTCTACTTAATCCCTTAGGAATCTTCTGCCAAATCCCTTGTGCTTAAGTGAGGACTCATCCTACAGGATCATCATTCCCAGAAAAGGTTAACAGCCAAAGTTCAGTGGAAAGATATAGGCAAAATATCTGCCGAAGCTATCATAATCTGTGAGCATGAAGTTCTATGCCATGTTTACCAGCTAGTATATCAATCAAAACCTATTTTGACAATTTACTTAGAATATTAAAAGTGTTAAATTTTGTTCCTGAAAGTCCCCTATAAAGAATGGGGTATGGAGGGACAGAGCAGGCCCATGGACAATAAAATAACAGTGAAAGGCAGCTGGCAGCAATCCACACCATTAAATGAGATCATGCAAAGCCACTTATTTTTAAAAGAATGTGTAAAAATCAGAATTTATTCAGAAAGGAAAAGAATCTTTTTTTTTTTTTTTCAGTTTATTGCAGTGTCTTAATGCAAAGGAAACCACAAAGAAATTCAATACAAACAGACATTTCACACACAGCCCTATGGAGGGGAGAGTTCCAATGCAGTCTTTTTTATCAGTGGTACTAACAATTGTAATGCTTCACACCTAAGCAATACAGCTTCATACGGCTGCTTACTTGTCAGATATCTAGATTTGGAGACAACTTATAAAGGTTGAGGAATATTCCATCTGACCTGGCACACACATTGAAAAAAAGAGCTACTGTCAATCCTATGATCTTTGCCAAAAGGGTTTATTGCTTTGTTCAAAAGCTTCTTTTTTCTCCTCACTTTCTCTGTGTAAAGAAAGATTAATTTCATACTCTGCTGTAGCTATCAAGAGTCTATATCTTCATGCTTAATGTAGAAAATTAATATTACTATAGCAATAAAGACACAGAAACCAGAAGCAGCCACTTTCCCAAAATAGAAGCTGCATTTGGAGAAAAAGTTCAGTTTATTATTTCTAATCAGGCAATTTGGTCCATGAAAAATATTGTCTGGCAGAAAGACCGGCTTTATAGTTCCATTGTTTCAACACTATAAGATAACATGGACTAAAGGGCCTAAAATCTGACTATTCTCACATACATTCCTCTTCAGGTATAAAAGAAAGATCAATAAAATACGTCATGTGGTAGGATAGTTAGAAACATTTCCGAATCCACGGTGGTGTACATTTTAAAACACATATGAATTAGAAATTCTTTGACTTAAAATGTTTGCTGTTTAGGGACTTAAGTATTGGCAGACCTGCAGAAGAGCTGGTGAAGCAAACTGGAACTTTTCAGAAAGTGAACATCAGAGCTACAAACAAGAGGAGAGTTAGTATTTAATTGGTTACTACTATGTGGTAAACCAGATAGATTTATGTCAGATTCCACCTAGAAAAAGACTTTTAGCATTAGGAAAAAGGTATCTCAAGACAGCCACATCATTCATCATGTAAACAATAAACTGCCTCTATAATCTTTATATTTTCACTTTTTTATGAGGTGACCTAGGAATTATTCTGTGTTCAAAATTTATAAAATATATTTCAGCTTTGAAGCATTGTTCTTCTTCCCAGGAGCATGATTAAAAGGTGCTATTTCTATTTAGATCTATTCAGATTCAGCATGACAAAAATTTAACCTGCCTTTGTACTTGTGCTGTGCTTGCACAAAGCCAGAGTTAATGCTTCTTCATCCAATATGAATACACTTATATTTATACAAAATAATATTAAGTTTTCTGTGCTTCACCACTTACTAATATTAAAAAAACCAGTAATTTCTGAAAGTCTTCAGACATATTGCAAACTTGCAACTGTTTGAATCTCTAATCTCTTCTTTTTTGTATTTCTCATTTCACTTCAGTGTCAGCACTCTTTCTAAAGGCTAAAAGCAACTACTACCAGACAGTGTTTCTGATACAGTGCCTCTACCCCCATCCATATTTCAGTATGCATACCTACTTAACAGCCAACTTACTGTTAGTGTTGCAATATATACCAATGGCATGATTAGCAAAACCTACAAAGTTTGCCAAGTTGAAAGTAATACTGCCTATTTGAATGAAAATTCTTAATATAGTATATCATTCCATCTTTTGTAAACTGTATATTGCTGCATACAATATATTAGAAAGGACTACAAATTATCAGATTTTAGAAAAAGATTTATTGAGACCTACCTACAAAATTTAATATTTTTGCATTAGAAGGCATACTAAGAAGTTGAAATAATGTTTCAAAACTGAATTATCTGTATCAACATGTCTTGTAATAATTTTTTTTAAATTATGAATTCAATGAATATGATGACTGAAAATCCTATCACAAAATTCAAATTTCAAAATATAGGAGGCTGTAAAGTTACTGGTTTACGCTTCTTTTCTCTCTTAAACTACTGAAAATAGTGACCCTACCAGAATATTTATTTCAGCTACCTCTAGTATTTTCAGTGGAATTCTTTACTCCTATACCATTATGATCCTATAAAAAGATTAAAGAGTTTTTCATTGAATAAAGTATTGACTACTAAGCTTCATTACATAAGTTTTCAATAATAGCCATGCTCAGAACTGTCAGCTATTGATACCAAAAAGGCAGATTGTAATGAACTAGCTTGGTAGTGATAGTGGTGTCCTTAGCAGTGGTAATTTTTACACTATACCAGCAAAGTTTGTATATTAATTGTTCAATAGATCTATCCAACAGAGAAAAGTGAAAAAACTAAATGGACAATAAATAGAAAGACAAACATAACACTTTCTAGTAATAAAAGTATGTCATATATTCAAGAAAGCATTCTAGCCATGATAGAACATCAGATGCATATTTCAAATATCAGAATTCTTATTTTTCTCCCACTGTTTTACTATTCATTTTTTTTATCCCACTTGCCCTTGTCTCAATCGTAAGTCTTTTCCCTGCTGAGGTTTGTAACTTGCAAACACATCTGTGCAGTTTGTTAATAATGTATACACATGTATAGGTTTATCAGAAATAGACATTTCATAACTTCTGAGATGATGTCAATTAACTGGTTCCCCACTGACTGTTCAAATCCCTTCTAGTGTCACCTGTCTGGCCACTGTTTGTTAGATTCTGCCTAAAGGATTTATTTATCAGGAATTTTGCTCCTTATGTTTTGCAGCAATACAACAATAAAAGAAAAAGCACTATTTCATGAAAGCTAGGTGAGGTCCATTATATACTTTCTGGCACAAATGATAAAAAAAATGGCATTTGTAGACCTTGGTTACTGAACGTTTAGGAACATACAGGTGTATTCTGAAAGATTTGGCAAAAGGCCTCCTATCATTTAAAGTGTGATTGTTTTACTTCATTTTATGCTCCTCAGTTTCTTTTGGCTGGTCCTAGATTTGAATGGCCTACTATCAATTTTCTGCATGCACCAACCCAAGAATGTACTACATTAAGGTTTTTAAATCTTCACTGGTTCCAATTTTCTAAACTGCAGGGAAAAAATTATTTCACTGAAGGCAAAGCAATGTCTTCAGTCATGATGACACTTTTCTACACATTGCCAGGAAAGCTTAGATGCTGCTGGATATTATGTGGTTCTTCAGTAAATAATTTGAGAATTCTATTTCTTCACAGGGGTCTTAGGGTTAGCTTGAAGAAGCAGGGTTTACAAATAATATCAAGAATAGTGTCATGTAACTTATTTTCATAATTTTTTTTAAATTTTCTGTTCAACAGCAGTAATTTTGATGGAGCTTGGCTTGTTGGTTATGCAACATAAACGTTTTCACCATTGGTAGATTTTATGACCCCTAGCTATGTTCATGAAATGAACATGTGTGTTGGATCATCTGTTGAATCCCACAGCTCCTGATAAGTATTCAACATCAACTTGAGGACATTCTGCCCCTCTATGCAGTGCTAATATTCCTCAAGTTCTACAATGTTCTGTTAAAGTCAGTGCAATGTCTGACCGTTTGGTCTTTGGACCAGACTCTCTCCATCAGTGATTATAACAGATGACCTGGCATTGTCTTCTGAAGGATGCATATTCTAACAGTCATTCTACTGAAAGTTACATTGTTTATGTTTTTTGTAGGGGTCTGTCCAGTGTTGAGAAGTCACCTTGAAATACAACCTAGCATATATGCCAACATTTTTCTAGTAGACAACTCTCCATTTTAAGAAAAAGCTTCTAAACAGGTTCTAAGGTCTTTTGCAAATATAGTCACAATAATTCCATGAGGGAGAACCATGCTAAAAAATTCCTCTGGAAACATTTGTGCACTTGATTCCTTGTAATGTTTCTGAAAAAAATCTGCTGAAAAAACCCAAACATCTTGTAGGAATATCTATTCATCTCTAACTGTTTCAAGCAATGCTTCAACAACTGTTTGGTCTTTCCAGGTCTTTTACATCTGCACAAGTTCATTTAGAATCATGTAATTGTGCTGTTCCTTAAATATCTCATAAAAATATTACAGTCCTTAGCAGTTAGAATAACTGACTTTAGTCCTTGGTTTGGAGCTAAATCTTCTGGAGTATGAGAACCTTTATTTATTTGTCTACCAGATTTTTTCCTAGAGTATTTAAAAATCAAGTCCAAACCAAGCTTTTGTTGCCCTAGAGTACTGACAGTCAGTTGCCAGAAAAAATATATGCATCCTTTGTATGTTGTAAGTTGGTAAGTAGCAAGAACTGTGCAGCTTATCATATAAAAAATCAAGCAAATCATATCTCAGATTCAATTCAGATATAGAATTTTGTCACCTTCCCTACAGACCAACCTTTAACCCCAGCACAAAATGTATCTCAACCATACCAGTGCAAGAACTCCAAGTCACCATCAGGTTTCCTTGTAGTTGTAGTGTACTTGAAATATGTGTCCTCTGTGAACCTTTGTGAAAATAACTGTTCCACTACAATTCACAGATGTCGTCATATAAATTTTTAAAACTATTTTTCCTTCAAATAGAAAATACATTGAAAAATGTGGGTGGAAATAAAAACCTCCAGAAATGTCCCCCTGATCAACAACAACTGGATTACAAAGAAAAATGATGTTGTGTCATCCAATTTTAATTTTGTTACTGTTTTGTAAAAGGCACTCCTTTGGCTGTGTAAAAAAGCTTTTCTGATGAGAAATCTTCATAAAGCCATGGAAATGGATCTGATCTAATTGTCCAAAGCAGATACTAGTTACCACTTGCTTTATGTAGTAGAACTGAATTTTCCATAGTCTGCTTTTTTCCTGGCCTGCCCCCCTTGCTCACCACAATTTATGATTAAAAAAAATTTTTTAGACCTTACCACAAGGCCAGCAGACAATTTCAAAAATTCTTCTATGCTTTACAGATTTACACTTTTTTTAGTAACTTCAAATCAGAAAAATGTAGGGGAAAAGGCAATATTCCAAAAAATAATTCTGTCAGCAGAAGAAGAAGAGAGATCTTGGACCAGGTGTTTTGGGGTAGAAATGCACATTTTATATCACTGCATACACTGAATTTATCTTTTCTATAAAAAGGACTCTGTCATGTTTCTTAATCTGATAGACTCAAAGAAACTATAGCTGAAAATTGATCTTCATTCTCTTTATTGTATGGATCAGCTAGCTAAGCATCCTGCAAGCAGCATATACATAAACATATATATGCTTATATCATATATAGCAAAATTCCAGAATGATATGTAAAACAAAATGCAAAAGGAGAAGAAAAGGAAATTTCAGCATGCTGGTTCCATATAGCCTGAACACTAAGCTTCCAAATTTTCTTTACTTTATGCTCTTGTTAAAGAGTGAAATGAAGATCAGATTGTACATGAGGCCTATTTTTCATTAAAAAGGGATAGATTACATCGTGACTTCCTGATCACACACTGTAGCAATAAGCATTAAGGTGATCCAAAGATCTATGGACAAGAAATGAAGTTAAAAGTTTAATTTTATAGCAATATTCAGCTTCACTGAGACCAAAACCAGAATAGTTAGTTTGCTGCATTTAAGATTTAAAAAATGGAGAACGTCCAGTGCTTGGGAGCACACCTTATAAAAGGGAGAAAAAGGTGTTTCAATAACAAGGTGTAAACATGAGCTAACTGGGAAGCCCTACTAAAGACTTTGGGGAACTGGCAGAAGAATCCATGTGTGGAAGCGATACAGTAGGATATTAAAGCTTTTTTTTTTTCCTTTCTTTTTTTTTTTTTTTTTTTTTTTTTAAACAGGTGAGATACAGGGACAAATTTCTAAGGAAAAAATTGAATTTTACGGTGCATTCTTCATCTCTTGCTACCCTCACTTTAAGCCAATAATTTAGGAAAATATTAAACTTTTTTCAGTGAAATGCAAAATATCAGGTTCAGAATAGCAACAACTGAGAGAAGGTAAGAGGAAAATATAGACTGATTCATATAATAACATCACTGTTTATTATAAACATGTTTTTATTTTCTAATGGAAAATTCTCAGACAATAAACCAGAATTAATTTCTTACATATTTTTGCTATACTAGAAATTTGAAGGAATAGAAAAAAATGGAATGAGCACAACGTATGTGAAGCCAAGGACTCCCAGATCTAAAAATGTATTTGCTAAACATCTGGTGGAAGTGCCTAATTATACAGGAAATTATTTTAGAATCTTTGAAAAAAATTTCAGATCTACAGTACCAAAATATAAAATGCTGTATTAAGTTATTTGATTACCTAAAGTATCCTTGTTTAGAGACTATAAAAATACTAGTGTAAAATCCATGAATGATCCTAGACACAACATGATTTTAAAATTTTCTTTCCTAATCTAAGAAGAGAAAATATTAAGAAAACAAGAATGGCTATGTGCTAGTAATAATATGAATTGAAGCAGTGCACTAGCACTGATTTTCATACAAAAATGCTAAAGATGCTAACAGATGACTGAAGACTAGTGCCTAACTCTTGAGTATGCATTAAGTGTTTAGTAAGTGTTGCCACCTTTGCAGATTTTTACCTACTGTATCCAAATACTATAACTGGGGCTTAACATGTAACATGGGCCATTAGCGGCTTTTGATATATATTAATATTCTGCCTTCGAACACTGAGATTCTCTCAGAGAAAATGATGTTGTCTGCTGGACAAAATGTCATAGATATAGAATGATCCTTTTCACTGAAGGGGGTGAGAAAGAAAGACTTAAGAAGCACTACAGAAGGAGAAGAATACAGCATGACAAGGACTAAATATATGCATACACACACACACACACACACACACACACACATATATATATGTATAAAACAACCCTGGGGACTGGTGTTGCTACAGAGAGAGTCTGAGCCACAAACAGAAAAGAAATCTATTACCCAGCTGCATTTCCATCCAAGGAAGGAAGCCTACTTTTACACTTCTGCCAACAACAAGTACTTTGATGTGGCAGAGAAAAGGTAGAATTCTACCAATTACTTTGAGACAAGCACTATCTAATCCTAGAAAACCAAGGTGGATACATCAGAAAAGAGAGAAAAAATGGGGGGGGGGAGAAAAAAAAAAAGAGACACAGTCTATTCTTGTTGAGGTCCAAAATAGTGCAATTTTCCAATGTCTAATGTAATACAAATTGTTGCTATAATCACAGCAGACCTTTAAAATCATTATTTAACAATATAATTTAAATTCTTCATAATAAGTAATGTAAGATATTTCATCATAGTGTTTTTCATTTGTGAACTTTATGTTAGTGATTAATGGTTACAAAATTATGCTACACATTCAAAAATGAAATTACATTATTTAGCTAAGTAACCTATTACTGAAGCAAATTCCAATACTAAAATGAACACATACACACAGCTCTAGTATTTTATTGCTGATTCTAAAATATTTTTTTTACCCCAGAGTGAAATTAAGAGAATGGCATGACCAGTTTTTAGTTGACAGTGAATGAGATAACACTTTGCTAAATCCTGTTCCCTTAAAGCATTTTTTAAATGATGAAATATTCATTGTTAACTTGTTTTATTGTAAAAGAACACACATTTCCTTGGAATTTGTACGTTCTTGCCACATATTCTATTCCAGTTTATATGCACCTGAAGTATGTGTCAGCATTACATGCAAGCCTTTGTATAATAGAGATCTAAATAGTAGCAACTTTATTTTATTCCCTAGCTTGTCCTGGTTTTGTTTTAAACAAGAATCATGTTGCACACTACTTTTCATTGAACTGACCACAGTGATCTAGAGTCTCTCAAAGCAAAGGTTGCCCCATCTTTCCATACATTCACTAAATAGCTCAGTAAAACAAACTTTTAAGAGAGTGTAACTGCTGCTGTTGCTTTATAGTTTGTGGGTGTTTTTTGTTTGTTTGTTTCACTGGGGTTTTTTTTGTGTAAGGAATAAATGTAAAAAATAAAAAAAAACCAGGACAGTTCCTTGTGTAAGAAATAAACAACTCATCCACTGATCATATTTAACCATTCTACCAGGCAAAGGAAAAGACTGATGTTTTTATCATTGGTTTTGAGGAACAGACTTGAAATATACACTAATGATTGTTTTTTCTTCCAGCACAACGTAGGCAAAAATTGAAGGAATTTTTTTCATACGTTTTCAAAATAATTTAAAAATCAATTAACTAATGGATTTCTTAATTCACATTTTGTGTTGGTACTCCCAAACTGCTCTATCAGATGACGTGCAGATATTTGAAGAGGTCAACGATTTCATCTTATGACACAGTGAGATATGTATTTAATAGATCACAGTTAGTAATCACCTTGTGCCATTGCAGAAGGATCTTTGTGGGGGAAAAAAAAAAAAAAGTATATGATTTAACAATAAAAGAGGAAGGCTTTTGGATTGACTAACCACAACAGAAGGCCATAGTTTTCTTAGCTACAAAGTAATTGATTTGTGAAATGTTACTTTTGTATTTGGTGTTACAAGAAACTACATTCACTCAAACAGCTATACCATCTTTGGATCTAGCATTTTCAATAACTGGTTAAAGATTAGAAATGTTCTAAGCCATAGTGTTTATCTGTCCTATTTTTACTAACTGGAAATTCAAGGAGTAATGCACATAACTAAACCCAGTTATGAATGGGCAGTACAAAGGAATACAACTCTATGGGTCAGTCATGAATTTCTAAGTATCCAATAATGTGTACAACTGTAAGTCTACTGCTGTAAGAAAGAGGAGTGAATATTCACTAATTAAAGACTAAACGTAACTTGTGCCAGCTAGAAAATTAAGATACAAATACTTTAAATAAAATTTACATAAACCATTAGAAATAACTTTTCTCAATTCTTTATGACCGGAACACAAATTTTATTTCAATCTTTCCCTACCATATTCACGTGTTGCATATTGTTGTACAGAAAGTGAGTGAGAGGGAGGAGGTAAAGGAAAAGGGGACAAATACTATAGCTGATAAATGTAGTTTAATATACAGAAAACAAGGTAGGGAGATCATGACCTCCTTCTGAGACAGTGAGTTTCACAACAGGCAAGAATGAAGACTGAATGCTTCTCAGCAGGGCTAAGAGTAGAGCTAAGTGGTAGCTGGCAAAACCAGCATGTGAATATTCATTTGAGTTTGAGTGAATCAGGGTAGGTTGTTCTCAAAGTGGATTCATCATTGCAGAGAAGCTGAGAAAATTTTAACATTAAAACAAATCAGTATGGGAAGAAGATAATTTGGTTAGTTTAACCTCATATTTTACATCATGTCTTCAGAAATTATAGTCCAAAAAGAAGCAGAGATCTGTCTGTTTTCTTTGTTTCTTGCACTTCTATGCTGCTTTAATAAAATAAAGGAAAAATAAATGGGATATATAGGATATGTCAGCATGTACAGCCGTCTTTTTGCTTATTGAAGTGTCCAGAACTGAGAGAATGATAGCCACATATCCTGTTTCCTGTCAGACCTGGAAAACTGCTGTAGCTGTAGCTAAATTAAAATACTCACCTTAAAATACAATATTTATCACCATCTAGAAAAGTGTCATAGATAATCAGGGACATTTTCCTTTCAAAGACATGCAGAATTTTGCCCAGTTGTCCTATTAAAACAAATGCTCACATATCACAGCTGTTTTTTTCTTATATATGCTGTATATATAAGACATTGAAAGCCATGGCAAGATGCTCCACCTACTTTTAAAATTTATTAATTTTAAAAAGCAGGTGAAGCATGTTAACATGGCTTTCAATGCTTTTGTGTTCTCAGTGTAAAATACATTTCGTCTAAATCCTCTTCTAAAGCCAAATGTTTATCGACAGTATTATGCAGTATCAAATAACTATTTTATAGTAATTTTCTTAAGAGGTTTTTCTTGTTTAATTACTACATTTCATTAATCTATTTTTTCCAATTAGTTATAAGCTAACTGAACTGATATTTGAAACTTTAATTACTAATGAATAATTTATGTATTTAAAATAATTAATATGAATATAATTTAGAGAACAAATCTTTATCTTCATTAATGTCTTACAGACAATCTTTTCCAGAAACTTTTTACAAAGGAGAATCAAATTATTAGCCTAAAGATGCATCTATAAAGGCAGAAATTTTCCAGAAAAGTGTAATCAAAAATGATGAAACATTGCATCATTTGTTCTTAATAACTAGTTATGTAATTTGAAGCCTGTCCAGTGCTTATATTCCTTCCTGAAAGTTCACTTCATTCTCAGAGAAGTGACAACACTGTAATCTTAAGCATTTATTTTTCCTACTATCCGATTAACTTTATACACTGGCAAAATGCAGAGCAGGTACTGTTAATAAGCACAAGAGTGTGAGTCTGTAATAACCTCTTGCATTTTGGAGAACTTTTCTTCTTATGAAAGACCCCAGTCACTTCTACATTCTCTGCTCAGACCATAAAAAACATTCTTGAAAGATGAGTCAATGTGTACAGGATGGATTTACAGAAGAGATCAACTCTTCACTACTGTTGACATATTTTGGAAATATAGTAAAACCTATTATTATAGCATCTCTGACAGACATGACCTAGATTGAAATTTAGTAGAGAAGTCCAAAATGATCTATTCACAACAGCAAACAGCTCCACAGTACAGCAGAAGAACAAATATAAGGACTTTGGACTGAGCCTTGTGTTGTTCAAGCTAAAGTGTAGCAGGTAAACAAATATTTTAATATAATCATACTTTTGAAAACAAAGTTGTTAGACTGATGTAAATTTTCAGTATATGGGTAATTCTACAACTGCCCATAAATGTAAAAGGTGAAAGGTGGAAAAACACTGAAAGAACAGGAAACGGTACCATTATCTCCTGCCTAATCAATGTGGACAAGGAATTTCTGAAAAAGGAAAGTTTTCTGGAATGTGACAAGTATCTCCATGTTTTATTCTTCTCACCATGGCAAAAAGCAGTATTTTGTGAAAAGCCTGGTTTCTAAAACTCCTCAGAATGGCAGAGAAATGAATGAGGCAAATAACAACAACAAAAAACCCCTATGCAAATTAGGCATAAAAATTATTGACAGGATTTTGGGATACATCCTGTGTAAAAGAGGAAAGAAGAATGCAGTTACAGCATTTCCCTTGAAATGAACCTGATGCTGAGAATTCTTCTAATTTCATTGAATATCCTCTAACTGGCCAAAACTCACATCCTGGTTTCTTGTCACCTGAGGTGCAAAGTGTTTTGGGTTTTGTTAGACGAATCTGGGGGACAGTGTTCATGAGCTAGAAATTTGATAGCAGTGTCATCACAAAATGTGATACTGGAATGGTTGTCTGGAACACTTAATTTGATACTACTGTGTATTGGATTTGTGTGGCAAGGTTTTGGTAGTGGGGGAGTTAAAGGGGTGCCTTCTGTGAGAAGCTGCTAGAAGCTTCCCCTATGTCTGGCAGAGCCAATGCCAGCCGGCTCCAAGATGGACCCACCACTGGCCAAGGCCGAGCCCATCAGTGATAGTGGTAGTGCCTCTGGGATAACAGATTTAACTAGGGAAAAAAGTTGCAGTGGGCACAGAAACGGCAGCAGGAGAGAGGAGTGAGAACACATAAGAGAAACCACTCTGCAGACACCAAGGTCAGTGCAGAAGGAGGGGGAGGAGGTGCTCCAGGCGCCGGAGCGGAGATGCCTCTGCAGCCCGTGGTGACGCAGGCTGTTCCCCCACAGCCCATGGAGGTCCACAGTGGAGTAGATATCCACCTGCAGCCTGTGGAGGATGCCATACGAGAGCAGGAAGATGCCATGCCAGAGCAGGACGATGCCCGAAGGAGGCTGTGAACCCGTGGGAAGCCCACGCTGGAGCAGGCTCCTGGCAGGACCTGTGGCCCCATGGAGAGAGGAGCCCGCACTGGAGCAGGTTTTCTGGCAGGACTTGTGACCCCGTGGGGGACCCACACTGGAGCAGCCTGTGCCTGAAGGACTGCCTGCTGTGGAAGGGACCCATGCTGGTCCGCGTTCTTCAGTTTGTGAAGAACTGCAGCCCGTGGGAAGGACCCACATTGGAGAAGTTTGTGGAGGACTGTCTCCTGTGGGAGGGACCCCACACTGAAGCAGGGCAAGAGTGTGAGGAGTCCTGCCCCTGAGGAGGATGAAGCAGCAGAGACAACATGTGATGAACTGACCGTAACACCCATTCCCCATCCCCCTGTGCTGCCGGCAGGGGTAGGTAGAGAATCTGGGAGTGAAGCTGTGCCTGGGAAGAAGGGAGGGGTTGGGGGAAGGTGTTTTAAGATTTGGGTTTATTTCTCATTACCTTAATCTGGTTGATTGCCAATAAATTAAGTTAATTTTCGCCAAGACTAGTCTGTTTTGCCTGTGATGGTAATTGGTTGAGTGATCTCTCCCTGTCCTTATCTCGACCCATAAGCCTTTTGATATATTTTCTCTCCCCTGTCCAGCTGAGGAGTGGAGTGATAGAGCAGCTTTGGTGGGCACCTGGCATCCAGCCAGGGTAAACCCACCACATACTGTAAAAGTGGTATTGATCAAAACACTAAGAGGAACCCCTCCCTAACTCTAAAATTCTAGACTTGTTCAACTCATCTCCATCAAAGCAAAGCATAATTCAGCAAGGTATCATGAGGTACTAATAAAGTGATAAAATATAGTAAGGTTATAAAAATTTGCCATGGTACTGCACTGAATATGTAACTATTGATGCAGGGTTTGGCGTTCGGAAGATCTCGCGATGTCACGGAAAGACGGAGGGTTAGTCGCAGCCCTATGACGTATCTGTAATCCCGCCTACCCTTGTTAGTATAAAAGGAATTAACTGCGCAATAAAAGGGGGAAGTTGGCGCTCACACTGTGTGTGTTATCTGTCTCTTTCCCTGGTCCAGGCCGACCAGTGATCTAATCGCGGCACCTTGATATGTAGCGAACGCTACATATTGAAAACACACATTTAATATATATTATGAATACACCAAATTTTCAGGAAAACAGGAGTTTATGTCTAAATGTTAATAAACCAGTGTCCTGTGTGGATCCATACATTATAAAATAAGAAAATGATTTTGAGAAACAAAGAAATGCATTTAATCTCTGTAGGATTCTGCAGGACCACCAAGAAGCATACTCATGGAAGAACAATAGCAAAGACTTAAGATGCATAAATTATAAATTAACAAGGGAGAGGATATTACAGCTGAAAAAAGCAACTGTAAAACATATTTGATCAGAAAGAAAAGGCCAAACCTACTGGCTGCCAGGCCTTCTTTCCTTCCCTCCAGACTTGCAGTTTACAGGGTTACCTGGAAGTGTTTTAGAAGACATACTGCATCCTGCTTCTTACAGATCTATACAGTTTGCAAAAAAGCTTTGTATTTCCAATTTATCTGCGAACTCAAGGGTGAACCTGGTTGTTGCTCTTTGGCCAAACTTACTCATGTCGCTAGTATTTCCTGCAAGATGAAAGAAAAAATATGAAATATTGCTCATGTAATACCCTGTCTGCAGTGCATTCTTCAGTGTTCACCTTCCAGCAAACAGGATGCACAGAAGAACCAGGGATCTGATGCACATAACTTTATTTAAGGGGGAAATAATGCACAACTAGCATTTTGAAGAGACCTTGAGTTTTACATTCAGCATCTTCTAGGCTTTATTTACAATGCAAAAAGAAAACTTTTTCTCTATACTCAGCATGTTATCCATTCCCTTCTTTCCAAGGTTGTTCTGCATCAAGAAAGATCTGCTTCTCATCTTCCAGTTGAAGATTTATCTAATTGCCTCCTTGTCCCCATCCTAGTTTCCTGCCAAACTTCATTCATAGCTGTACAAATACCTTTCCCTGCCTCACTATCACTTTCTTTTATCCTTCATACTGACCTCTGTCCCCCTAGATGGGGACAAAATTATAGATGGCTGCTTCACACCAATAAAAGGCATAATTCCATAACTTTGTCAAGCCGGTATGGAGACATATGGTTTTTGTAGTGTTTATGCATACATTTTTCAGATGTCTTAATTTAGATTGTAAATCTTTTGTAGAAAAGTCTGGCATTGTTTTGTAAACTGTTGTCTGTTCCTGCTGTGCTATACAAATGAAAAGGATCTTGCAAAGCTGTATGCTACAGAGAACTCTGCAGATAAAATTTGATATGTTAATTACTTTGTGACTGCATTATTTTCATCAAGTAGGATTATTTCTTCTTTTTTTTTTCCTTCTGTCCCTCTCAGGTTTCACTGTTTTGCTGCTATAGAAGTATGTGTGAGACAAATGTTGTAATAGTCATATTCAGCATGTTAAATAACAAAGATTCTTCACAGCTGTACCTCTTCAAAACATGTAGCAGCCAAGCAAAAGGTTTCAGAAATTGCCTCCCTAGTAGCTTTCAAGAATAAGATTAAGCCATCAGTTATTCCAAAATAGTATTAGAAATAGATTATCTTTGCTTTGGTGTTATTTTATTTCAAAGGTAGTAATTTCCTGTAATATATTTGATGTGAGAAGTTTGATTTAAATAATTGATTTTCTGACACTTTTTCAAATGAGCAAGTCGGCATAAAGCATTGTATTTTTTCGCTATGGACCTGATACTATAGTTCTTTCTGCAAAGTTTTGGTAAATTCATTAAAGAAATAAATTATGTCCAGTGAGAGTCACTTTTGTGTGTGTGTGTGTGTATGACACTGAACTTACAAAAGCTATTTCATTCTTGGTTTAGTATTATATCTGGATTTGAAAAAAAAATTTCAACACACAGAATCATGGAATGGTTTGGGTTGGAATGAACCATCAAAGATCACCTAGTCCAGTCACCCTGCCATAGGGAGGGACATCTTCCACTAGATTAGATTGCTCAAATCTCCATCCAATCTGACCTTGAACACTTCCAGGGACAGGGCATCCACAACTTCTCTGGGAAACCTGTTCCAGTGTCTCACTACCTTCATCATAAAAAAAGTCTTCCTTATGCCCAAGGGAAATCTAAATCTCTTGTCCTGTCACTACAAGCCTTGGTAAAAAGTCTTTCTCTGTCTTTCTTATAAGCCCCTTTATATATTGAAAGGCTGCAATAAGGTCTCCTTGGAGCTTACTTTTCTCCAGCCTGAATAACCCCAAATCTCTCAGCCTTTCTTCATGGGAGAGGTGTTCCACCCCTCTGAACATTTTTGTGGCCCTCCTCTGGACACACTCAAACAGGTACATGCCTTTCCTGTACCTGGATGCAGGTGACCAGGTGGGGTCTCTTGAGAGTGGAGGGGCAGAATCACCTCCCTCAACCTGCTGCCCACACTTCTTTTGATGCAGCCCAGGATACAGTTGGCTTTCTGGGCTGCGAGTGCACATTGACAGCCCATGTCCAATTTTTCATCCATCAGTATTCCCAAGTCCTTCTCTGCATGGCTGTGCTCAATCTCTTCATCCCTCAGACTGTATTGATAAATCAATAATATAAGTTTTAGAATTCCCCAAACTTGCCTTTCAACGTCAAGTTACGTTACTTGATGGAAGTGGTTATCAAGTTTTGCTTTTTAAAACCCAGACTATAATTCAAATTTGACTTGA
This sequence comes from Haliaeetus albicilla, assembly GCF_947461875.1. Taxonomy (NCBI): domain Eukaryota; kingdom Metazoa; phylum Chordata; class Aves; order Accipitriformes; family Accipitridae; genus Haliaeetus; species Haliaeetus albicilla. The sequence goes on from NC_091516.1 coordinate 35,299,068, forward strand.
GAAGCAACCAAAAAAAGCTGTCCCCCAAAACATTTTTTTCACACTGATTAACTAGGGTGTGCAATGGTTCACCCAGCTGGACATTGCCACCATGCAAAATGCAAACTGTGCAATATAGTTATATCTGTAAATTGATGCTAGCAATCCCTAACAGTAAATAAATAAATAAATAAATCCACAAGCAGTGATAAACACAATTTGTCATTTGTGTGCTATCTTGTGACACATAAAATCCAGTCTTGTATGAAAATGCAGGACAATATTTCTGCAGAACTAAACACAGTACTTAAATACACCTGACTCTTAATTTTCAGTTCACCAACAGAAAAGAAAAATGTTTCAAACTGGAAGAAGAATGTCTGCCATCAAGAGTAAACTATGCTACAATTTACAGTATTGGCTATTCTGACAGAAACGTTATAGTTTAGTTTAGCATATTTCAGATCCTTAAGAAAGGTCACATTGACAAAACTGCCCAAATATTTTAACAAACCAAAAAAATTGGCAGTTACACTGTTGTTTAATTAGTAGCATATTGCCTCATGTATAAGATTGAATTTAAATTGAAATAAATTTAAGTACATATTCATATCCACCATTACTCAGATTTTAGTATTTTTCTAACATTAAAGTAATAGATTAACACAGTTTCTTCATTTTATAAGTTCCCAATAAAGTTTTGATTCCCTAGAGCAAGGTATGTATATTTGCTGCTAGTCTTTGTTTACTCAATTCAAACAAAGTATTCTGGTTTTGAGACAGTTTTCCAATACATCTTTGACTTAACCTATTTGGGGATTAAGTGTCTTCGTTAGCCGAATTTAACTAAACACACTTACAGCTATTATCATTTGTATTTTGTATCATAAAGTCACCTCTTTCTTTCCAAGTGAACTAAGGTCCATGAACTGCACAATTACTATGCATCTAAATAATTTTCTCCTCAACTAAGTTCAAAGAGTCAAAGATTTGTCATATGAGAGACACTGTCATTTATATTAAGTATTATTAATAATACTGTTCTTAACACTGAATGAATATGAGGCATTTTTCAGAGCATGGTATTTTTGCTACTAACCTCAATAGTGCCAGGATTTCACTCATTTTTATTAGATTGTTTTTCCTCAGCAGGTTCTTACTACTGTACTTATTACCTATTCCTTCTTTCATTCCTTTCCCCAAGAAGGACAAAACCAAAATTCCTTTGTACCACAGGAGTATTAGGGTACCCATGCTGCCAGTGATCTGGCCTACAGCAACCTCTCCTGAGGCAAACTGTCCTCTATCCGAAGCCAGCCAATAGATATGCTACTAACTGAATGTCATCCCACACCTTTTTTTATTCTGATTGAAGAATCCCACCCCAGCTAGATGCTCGGAGATGTAAGGTACACCTTAACTGTCTGATCCATCCTGGCCCTTTACAGTGATACAGACTAAAGAAGAATTGGAGAAGACAATAGGAGAAATATGTCTGATACTATCCAGTTCTGTAGCATAGAGAGATATTTTGAAACACAGCAGATAGCTACCAGAGGAACTTCATTATCAGTTAAAATGCTTAACTTCAGATTATAAGCAGAAGGTATTTTATAACTGCCATGGAGCCCACACATCTCCTTACTTTTTAACTGATATAGTCAAAAAGTAGATAACAGTAATGTGAGCTTGAATAACATAATCAATATCTTATAGGACAATCCTGCAGAAATTAACAAAATTTCACAAACACACACATCAAAATAAAAAATAGGTCTAAAAGATTCAGAAGAATTCTACATCAGAGTGATAGAAAGCCTTACTATACAATTTATTTAATAGAAAATTATTAAAAATTACAGAGTTCTCATAACTGTTTTTAATTTTATTATAAGGAATTGTCCCATTTGATGTCTCTCCCCAACAGAGATTCCTTAAATCTTACTGGATAAACAGGTCACTCTAAGGGATCCATTTCAAGCTAAAATTGTTACCACAAATATTTAACAAAGAACAGCTTATCAGAAATACATAGTCTCACCCTTTTTTCCTTCATTTTATGTTATGAATTTTTTCTATGAATTTTATAATAGCTATACAGACTCACACCTAAAATTCTTATTGGTTGTATCTCTTAACAGACAACTCAAAAACATGTTAGTTTTCCTGTGGCAATGGGGTTTCCAATTACTGTTAAAATAATTTGTACTTTTACAGGTTTTAGTAGTCTTACAGAGTCCCCATCTTGTCAGCTGCAGAATTCTCCTTCCCAATTAAAATTAGACTGATATTTTATATCCATCCTTTAAAAAAATCCAACACCAAACCATCCCGCTTAAATGAGCTACATTTCATTAAGGACTACAGTTCATTCCGGCTACGGTAATGATGTATTTTTGTTAAGAAAAACCAAGCAAATTAAGGAACATTGCATGTGTTTTTATGTAGTGTGCATGTATATTAAGGATATATATTACTCAAGGATACTTAACATTTGCTTCTGCAAACTCCTGTTAGAAAACAAGAAAGTCCTCCTAGAAACACCTTTATTCTGAAATAAAATTTTGCCTGCTGAAGTTAGTCACTGATCTTCCCTCAGACCCCACAGAAAGTATTTTTGCCTCCTGTGAACATGAATTACCAGTAACTCCCTTATCTCTCTTTCTCCAGTCCTTAAAATCTTTGAATTCCCTTTTCTTATGTGCTTTATGAGGATTTTGAAAACACTACCTTTGGATTACATGTTACTAAGCCCACTGGGAAACCAGTTTTTGTGAGTTCATACATTTAATCGTATGTAGAATTACTTCACCTGCTGACATTTTTCAGTTGATTAGAAGTAGGCAACTGCTTAAATAAACATATTAAACAGCCTTTTTTTCTGAGTATGAGATCACAGGATTTCAAGCTTTCTATCATTGCTGGAAATGGACCACTACAGAGATAAATCTTCACAAAATTTCTGTAACCTAGGTGAATTTAAAATTCAATGTCAAGGCATAAAAATTAGGAAACTTACTTAAAAAAAAAAAAGAAAGAAAAGAGAAAAAGGAGAAAAAGGATAACTAGGAGAATGAAACCTTTAGCAATGTCATGAAGAACACTTAAGGACATCCTTCAAGAAGCACAGGTCAGTAGATGCCACCTGACAGAAAAAAACTTGAGAAAGCACAAATTCAGGAAGCAGGGTAAGGAAGATTATTAGAAAATAGAGGTCACGCTTCAAAAATCTGGACACAAGTTCAAATGACTACAATAGCAAGAATTAAACTGTGACAGATTAAATGTAAAAGCACAATAAGGCTGTCCAAGAGTTTGTGATGTAGCGAGTAAAACCACCCAAAACCAATATGAACTTTTCCTCCAAATGCTTCAGGAGCAAGAAGCCCACCAGGCTGTCTTTAGGGCCAAATCCTGATCAAGCTGTACAAGGAACATTCAGAGAAGATAAGGTTACCGTGGAAATTCTAAAAGTATTCTCTGTTCATCGCAGAATTCGGAAGATTCCCATGCTGGCAACCTCCGCCATAGGAACTCAGGGGATCTTTCTGAACTTAAGGAAATTGCAGGAAGAAGCCATCTGACAAAGAGATAAAAATGGCAGTAATAAGTTACAAGGATGAGAGAGCATTTATGAAATAGTTTTGAAAGAATTCAAGGATAAAATACGAACTTTGCTCACTTACTATTTCTTGGTACTCAAGAACAAGAAGACAATATACCTATATGGTGCCTTATTTTTTTTTATTTTTTTTTTTTTTTAAGTTTTGCAAAGAGATCTAATCATTAGGCCCCTAAGCCTGACATGTCTTTGGGGCAAACTAGGAGAAACAGCAGCAAGGAAGAGAACAAAAACATACATAATTAATGTGAAGTCAGGTGACCCATGTACTCAGCAAATAAGTAGAAACTGTATCTGCACATACTTAAAGCTGTCTGTAAAAAGTTTTAAAGGAAACAAGAATGTTCAGAGGCTGGGAATGGCTTATATACAAGGACACAACTAAGAAGGCTAAAACTCTTCAGTCTCGAAAAGACTGAATTTCTGCTGTGTTTTTCTGGAGAACATATAGAGAAATCATAACCATGAGGAATACTTTTCCACCATCTCCTTAAACACAGCAATTAAGGGCAATCAACTGGTTCAGAACAAAGAAAAGTGTGTACTTCCTCAGAATGCTTCTTCTGTAGTACACCTGCAGTACTGATTCCTAATAGACAAGTTCAGGAAAGACTGAAAAGTATCTGGAAGAAACCCCTGTGGAAGGTTACTAAATACAGAATCATCAACTCCCACAAGAGGAGCTCTGAAGTGCAGGTAGCTGGACACTGGAAAAATTCAGAAGAAAAGTAATGTATTGCCTCCTCTCAGCCGCTGTTTATAGATACTCTTGGCATTAATGTTTCCTGGGTCTGACCCTGTACAGCTATTCTGACCCATGATACTTGAGAAATCACAGATACACTGTAGGGCAGTAAAAAGCAGAACAAAACCAAAGGAGTAGGCTTAAAATAATTGGGGGGGGGAAGTTTTAAACTTAATATAAGAAAAAGTTTAAACATTTTTAATGCCCTAGATATTAAAAGTTAAGGAAAGTCAGACATAAGACATAGTTTTGATCCTCTGACCCACTTCTCATTACCTGACCATTCCAGAATAAGCCTGGATTTCTGCGAATCAGCAAAAACCCATGCCTTGCTAAATACAGCCTTACTGGGTTATTGTGCTCAATAAGCCAAACCCAGGATTTAATCCTGGTTTAATTCATAAGGTGAGTCTCAAGGGAAGAGACTATTTCCCCTATCCTGAGAGACTGTAGTTAATGGAGTCTTCTCTTCATTTACCATAATAATTAGCAATGGACTCAGCATCTTCCCTTCTAGCTCACAACTGGCAATCTTTATCAATTGTATTCTGTTTTGCTAGAGCTAAACATCTATTGCAGGATGTTAGGCTGTCCTTTCTTCTTACAGTGTTACAATGGACATCAGACATCATCTTTTGTCAGAAGAAAATCAGTCAAGACTTCTCTTACTGTGTCCTGGACTTTTCTCATTCTACTTCTTTTAATCAGACACAAGATTTCTGCACACAACTCACATCCTGAACTTGTCGTCTGATGTGACAGGTAGGTTTGGGTGCATGAACTTCACCTAACTACCACATCCCAAACAGACTTCTATTCCACATCTGGGTTCTCTTCAGTTCCATGATTAGGCATTTCTCCATCTGAGACATGTTCATAAGGTTTGACCGGGAAGTGTTTAAATTATAAGCCTTCTCCTCGAAAGATTGTCCTAACTTCTATTGCTTCTCCAACCAGAGAGGCTTTTAAAAGGCCCTCAAAAAACTCTGCATGAAAAAAACTTCAAAATAGAAACTCACAGTTTCCTGGAAGTAAAGCCCATGATAAAAAACCCACAAGTTTAAAAAAGCTTCAATATTGGATAGATGGCACTTAGAATTTCCTCCAAGACCTTGAAACATAGTACCATGTGAAAAAACAAAACCACAAACACATGACTTAATAAACAGAAGACATTTTCTGTTTGGAAGCTAAGGTATTATATAACAATAAGCAACTTTTAACCAAACTTCCCATCCCTTCCTAATGCGGCCTTTTTTCTGCTACCAGACTGTAAGATGGTTACCCATTAACTAAACCTGTTGTTGATGATTTCATGGATCTGCATTTTTAAAGAGAAAGAACGCAAAGGGGAGGGGAGGAGAGGAGGGAACTGTCTAATTACTTTGTAAGAGTTTTAATAAGTTCTAATCTTACTTGGGATCCACTCCAACAACCGTCTAAAACAATAGAAAGAGTTTTTGAATTCAGTGGTAGTTCAATAAAACCTGTTAAATATAAATCTTGACACTACTTTAACTGTGGATCTTCTCTGGTACCTCCATGTAAAATAATAATTGTGTAAAGTGGTTTTGTCAAGAAAACACTATCTCCTTTTGATATACAATGGCAAGCAACAATTAACATAATTACTCCCAGTTCTCATTAAATAATCATGTAATTTATTGTGCAAGTAATTAAACTATTGCAATTTAATAAATTGAAGATGCAAAACATATCTAATTTATATTCATAACTGCATTAGCTTTTCATTGCCATTGTAGGTAGCTAAATTTTATTACAAATTGCAATAGGTTTTGTTATTCACGTAGACTTTATTAACAACACTGTCAAGTGTCTCAAAAGGTATTCACTCTGAGAAATCAGAAGACTATTTTGGAGAACTTTATGTATAACAACCATTCTAAATTCACCCCCAAATTAGTCTGAAAGTTATGTATGAATTTATACAGAATTCCAATACCCACTGTTACATTTAAGCAGTTTCCAGACATAAATTATTTGTATTACTTCTCCATATTTAGTGTAATTTATGGTTTTAAACATAGGTATTCTGCAGCATTTTGCCTTGTCTAGGATAATTTATTTTTCAGTGCATCTGGGGTGGTCGCCAACTGCAATTCATTCATAAGATACTAACCTTAGATGTGGTACTGTGCAAAAAATTTTAGCTTAGCGGCTCTTATTTCCCTGATTAACATGACTATCCATAATCAATTTTAAGATAGTATACCCTTCCGTATACTGATGGGTAGTCCAACTGTAAGATTAATTTAGCAGATTCTTGAAACTTTTGACTCATTAGATTTTAGATTCAATGTGAATTTTTCTTTGCTCTATCATGGATGGAATTAGCTAATTACTCTGCTTGAATGAGGACATATTCAATCTTTAGTTCCCTTATTGAGTTCCCTTTCCCTAATGAAAGCTCACATCAACTCAACTTATTTAATAAATGTGCATAGTTTATAAGCATTCTGGACAATGCAATTTATAATTTAAACAACCAAATTACTTTCTGGCAATGTCAGAATTGCCGCACAGGTTAGACCAATAGTCTGTTTATTGACATGTCATCTGCAGTGTACATCATAAGATCTATTAGGAAAAAAATTAAGATCCCTCATTGTTTTCAGTTACTGTTTCTAGAAGAAAAGATCATCCATAAATCAGTCTTATCTTCCTCATCACCCAACATTTCAATGATCTTTGTGCTATTCTCAGATTTAGTAATTTCATATTTACTTTGATCAACTCGATGAAAAAAGAACTTGGAATCAATGTTAGCAAAAACACATGAAGTAAAAACCAATATGATTACTTTTTGAGATCTGTGGTAGAAAGAGAGGAAAAAAATATAAACTGTAATCTTTAAGTGATGAAAGGAAAAAAAAACAAACCACACTCTTGTTGTCTTTTGTTCTGGTCTGTAAGAAATTTTGTAGTCTCTCTCCCAGCTTATGAATTTACAGCTATATATAGTGACAAAATATGTGTAGGTTAACATATCCAAATATACTACACAATACAATTTTAGATTGAGTTACATGTTCAGGTTAAATTGGAAAACTATATGGATGGCTATAAATAGACAGTTATTGATTGTTAGCTGTGTACACTGTCAAAAATATACACTCACTATTTTAAGTCCTCATATCTGTATTCCATGAGTATCTTTTACAGTCAGGACTATTAATCTGTTTTCAATATAAATGAAAATGTTTCATATTGTTCCATTTTTTTTCCAGCTTAACTGTAATATTCTGCACCTTGAAGTCCTTCAGATTTCCCTCTTGCTGTGATCATAGAAATGATGTGTTTCAATACAGCGTTGACTGAATTAAACCTATACACTGGTTTCTATAGTCTTTAATTCCATATTGCTAACACAAACTTGTAAAATAGAAATTAAATAGAAAAGTGATTTGGGAATAAATCTTTTAAAAGGGACAAACACTGTCCATAGGTCTCAGGTTTTAGAGGAAAAGCTATACTACTGTAAGCTATAAGAGATGTCTTATTTTGTTTCTTTAATTCAGTTTCACCTATGGAAATGACATTATGACATCTTAGTATGAATTATTTTACTGTCACCTTATTATCCAGATTCCTATTTATCTGAATGATTTTTATATACATCAAATACATAACAATATGTTCATCACTATTTAACCATAATTATGTGGTATTGTATGATTTTATAATGCCAAACTTGATTACTAAGACTCAGCTTCTGTAAAGTGATTAAACAATTTTTAGCATAATCAAGGCCAAGTCTGCAACATTGTAATTCTGAAGGCAATTGAATGGGTAGAGATTTATGTACACACAGGAAGGGAAAGAAAGCAGCTTAGGTTTTGCATTTCATGATCACAACAGCCTCCCAGATCTTCAGACTTAGCAAAATTGGAGAGCTAAAGAGGACAACCTACCAGAGAAACTGTTTATGAACAAGAGACCAGAACACAGTGCTGTGAATCAGAGCTTAGAGAAGAGCTCAGATATAGAGCCTTGTAGAAATACTTCCAGAATAAATATATATTTATGTCTGATTAAGGAACGGGTTCTGTGAAACTAAGCATGCAAATAATTAAATGCATAAGTAGAAAGCAATTACTACCTTTGTTACATAGACTAAATTGACAATCTCATTTGTGGCAGCTATAAGATTACCTGTTGCTAATGCAGAGAAACTGTCTGGCACTGCAGATGCTTAGGTGCTTTTGCTCCTGTAGAATATGATGTGGGTCGCTGGAAAATAGCAAATGATGAACAAAACCAAAGAATCCTTTAGACACAGCCAAGGCTATAATGATCACTTTCCATCCCACTTCCACTGTTTACAGAAAATATTGACCTTCAAGAATAATAGAAGCCATTGTGGCATGTTGCTTTCATGTCATTTCTTGAAATGTCAGAGGTAAAGTAACTGTTTAAGAAATAGAAATTAAATGCAAAATTATTTTTGAAAGCAATGGAAACATAGTGAAACTTTAAAACTTACGTGTCCACATCTGCATTATGGAAATATTCAAATCCATGATGGTGAATTCTGCAAACTTTGGGCATACCTCATATGTATTATATATTTTAAATACAATGAGCACTTAAAAATTACTTTAATACATAACTCAATTCCATAGTTATTCTTGATTTCTTGACTTCTCAGAAATATTGCCTCATTATGTCTTCTACCCTATATTTTTTCCCCACTGTAGTGCACCTTTGTTTAGAAATGGCATTTTAAGATATCAAAGTGATAAAAGTATAAAATAAAACTAATAGTATTATAAAAGAATGATGAACCAAAAAAGTGAAAAGATCTGAGGGGAGCCTGTAAAAATAAAGCAGAGCACTTTTAGCTTATAAATTAAAATTGCAAACATAAAAATTATTTTATGCTGGCTAAAAAATTCTGAACACTGCAATATTTAGGATTATCAGAATATCACAATTATAATAGGCACCTTAAAAAAGAATAGGATAACACCTGTAAATTAATAATTTTCTCTGCACTGATGTTTAAATATTATATTAATGTATTTATTTTCAGTTCTTCTTTTTAAGACTGAGAAAAGGTAAAATCCTCTCCTCTTTGCTGTCTTCCTTGTCTATTTTGCCTGTCATTCTTACAGCAGCAGAACTTCTGCAGTTCAGTTTAAGAGTTTTAACTAATTAACTCTGATGTTTTTTAATTCAAAGACCAAAGTGGAGAGCTCTTTTCCCCCATTGTCATTCTGCATGTGCATTGCTACAGTTGAAGTCTGTTCATTTCTAAAACAGCACTGAAGAGTGCATTGAACTATGCTTGAATTTGGTGTTCTCAAAGTCTTAGGCATAAAATTTTGGTCTTGAGAACATTTATATAATATTTCTTCTGATGTAGAGAAAGACTTTGAGCAATGGACCTGAGCTGATATGTCTTCAGTGTTTCTTTCTTTTCTCAACACAGTTCTCCCACCTCCACCACCATTTTCCTCCCAGTGGTTCTAACTTAAGTTGTAGGTCAGCACAGTATGAAACATAAAAGAAAGAGGAACATGAAATAGCAATTGTTTACCTATCCAAAATGTAAAAAACACCTATGACTAATACTAGACTGAGAATCGAATAGGAGCAGCCCCATACACTGTTCAAGCCTAGCTATTTTTAATACTAAGTCAAAATCATACGCAGTCCTCTGTGTGATTTGACACAAACTCACTTTGCTCTGTGTAGAGTGTAACTCTTCCATAACTCAACATTTTTGATTCATTTAACATAAAATATGAAGACCCACAGCCAAACCAGTTGTAAGGGACAAGCCCCAAGTGACTGTTCTGTGAGCCCGGACAATGCTCAAAAGAAGGATCCAGAAGTCCGAAAATGGAAGTGTATACAGATGGGTTAAAAGATGGGGTTTTGGTCCATGGATTAACACTGCGGGAGGGAGAGGTAGAGAGCTGAGGAAAACGCAGTCAGCACAGAAAATAGGTGGTTTGTTGCCTGTTGCTTGGAATGCTGACCACGGAGATAAGAGAGCTGAGCAATACTGGGGGAGGACAGGCAGCAGGCTGTTGCACAGCACAGCTGTGTGCGTGATTGGCGTGTGACTGCTGGATGATGACAATATGCCGCATGTACAAAGCCCATGAACCAATAGACAGGGTGACTATGGCTCGTGCAGCACACCTGGCCAGCAAGCGCATGCGTCATAGGCTCCCTATGTTACAATCGAGGTGTGTTTTGGCACCCGCTGGCCACGTGTGCCAAAACCCGTTCCTCTGCAAATGAATAAATACCAGGATTTTTCCGAAGAGCATCAGGCTGGTGTACAGTAAGGCCACCATTGCCTCTGTGGGGACGCCCACGTAAAGCTGGCACCTACCAATTTCTAGGCTGAGCTCGCAGCGCAAGACGGCACAAGAATGTGCAGGTGGTCTATCTTCCTTACAGCCCTTGGGTTGGTATGTTAACTTGCTTTACCAGATACCCTTAGCATAACGCACATCTGTAGTTAATAAATGCTTACTTTTTCCCCTTCTAGTCAGTGTGTGTGTGTTTGCCTTCTCGGGAATCCTCAAATCCACCCTAAAACAGGAAGTTATGGGGAGGGGCCTGGTGTCACTTCTCTTGACCAACTGGTGTCTCAACCGCTCCTGGAACTGGGGAGAGAGAAGGTTCCAGAAGTCTAGGATGTGAGGCCAATAAATAGGGGCACATAGGAGTGTCTGGGGCCCTCTACACCAAATACCACTGTTGGAGGCTGCAATGCTGGATCCAGGACTGGTGATCTCTCTCTCTCTTTTCCTTTCTATCTCTCTCCCTACTTTATCTTAAAGTTGTTAAGTGACGCAAGGCCTACCTTGATTTCCTATAAAGCTGCCTAGCTTATCTAGATATAACAGTGAGAGGGCCAACATTTACAGAATATTTTTTCTATAGAAATCTTCTATTAAAGTTGATGTTTATGTACGGACCTTGAGTGTTATCTCACCTTAATCCACACTGAGGAGATTTGCAAATCTTAGTCACTCCACCCTCCCTGTGGGACATGACACCAGTGTGTCAGTGTGAAAGCATCTTTAAGAAAGCGCAAACCACTGACCAGCAGTGTGAGGAATGAAGAAAACAAATGTGTGAGAAACAACACTGCAGACCCCAAAACCAGAGAAGGAGGGTGAGGAGGTTCTCCAGGCATTGGAACAGGTATCCACACTGCAGCTTGTGGAGGACCCCATGCCAGACCAGATGGATATTCCCTAAGGAACTGCTGCCTGTGCAGAGCCCCCAGTGGAGCAGGGGAAAGGTGTGAAGAGGAAGGAACAGCAGGGATGAAGTGTTATGAACTGACCACAACCCCCATTCCCCATCCCACTGTGCTGCTTGGAGAAGGGGAGGCCGAGAAGCTGGGGATGAAGGAGTGAAGTTGAGCCTGGGAAGAAGTGGAAGGTATTTTAGTTTTTGTCTTTTTTCCTCACCACACAACTCCATTTTAGTTTATAATAAATGAATTTTCTCCAAGTTGAGTTTGTATTCCCCATGAGAATAACTGGTTAGCAATCTCCCTGTCTTTATCTTCACCTGTCAAATTTTTATCTTATTTCCTACCCCTGTCCTGCTCACGAGAGGGAGTAAGAGACTGGCTGGGTGGGGATCCAGGATCTGGCCAATGTCAACCCAGCACAGAAGGCCTCTAAGAGAAAAATTTCTGCTATCTGTGTGTTTCATGTAAGTGACAATGCTGCTAAATTAGATCATAAAATATACAGTTGTACATTAATATAATACTGGTTTGCACACAATCACACAATATTTCATCCTATTTGTTTCTTAATATCTTTTTAAATAGCAAAGATCTCATGCAAATTATTACTAGCTTTTACCAACTTGGTTTTACTCACCAGAAATCAGCACTTGCATTTCAGTGTTATTAATATGTGGCTGCAGTTTTCAACAGTATGTTTTCTCGTATCAAGTACATGAAAAAAGAAGACATGTCCACTCTTTCACAACATATTGTAGCTGGTTTGAATATTTGATTATTTGGTAACTTATTTTGTTAGATGTTACTGAAGATAAAGAAAAGTAGATGCTTTCAGAGGGAATGAGGAGGATTTTCCTTTTTTACACAGCTGCCCAGAATAACTCTGAATGAAATCTTTACCATATTGCATTTCTGCATTTTGGGATGGAAATTATCACAGAAATTGTATCCTCCAGAACACATAGCAAAGTCTTAAAATTTCCCTCAAAACACATATTGTGAAGTAAATTAATATCTACTGCACCCTAGAGCAATGACTTCCACAAAAGTAATGCATTCACAGCTATCTTCTATTAAGCAGAAAAAAGCATAGTGACCTTTAAAATGGAGGGATAAATTTCAGAAGTTTGGAAATTAAGCTCAGATGAGTAAACTTTTAAGTGCAGCTATTGTCTGGATTTTTTATTCAGAATAAACTTTTAGAAGGATATATAATGTTTGCTTTCAAATAGATTTTGCATATTTCCTGACAATGTGACTAGTAAATGTTGAATTTGGTTCTAGACAAAATTTCCAGTAAACGCAGCTGCATTTGCTGGCAAAGAGTTCACTCATTAGTACACATGTTCGAGTTCTCCACAAAAATGAATGTACAAGGACATTCCATCATATATTTTCAGCTACATCTCACTGCTCAACTGTGCCTATTGAGATAAATTGATTGCAGGTATAAAAACTTACAACGATTTTTACTTAGGTATTCTAGCTCTCTTTTAAAATTTTTAACTACTTCTGCACTATCTTTAGAGAAGATCAGCCTAATTTCTTGCAGTAGGGCAAGACATATTTTGAAGAGTGTCCACTGGTAATGAAAACTTATGCCCTTCCTCATTCTAAATTACTCTACATTACTTCAGAAGACTTCTATTTGCAATAAAATTGAAGACTTTGCAATTTACTTACTTTGCAGTTCTCCTTTGATTCAGTTTTTGCTATGGTCTAGGGAAATGTATGGATAAGCCAACCCCGACTGACTCATATATTCAGTACTGTGGTGGGTTGAACCTCTCTGGACACCAGGTGCCCACCAAAGCTGCTCTATCACTCCCCCTCCTCAGCTGGGCAGGGGAGAGAAAATAGAAAGAAAGGCTCTTGGGTTGAGATAAGGACAGGGAGAGATCACTCAGCAACTACCATCATGGTCAAACCAGACTCAACTTGAGGAAAAATATTAATTTATTACCAATCAAATCAAAGTAGGATAATGGGAAATAAAACCAAATCTTAAAACACCTTCCCCCCTCCCCTCCCTTCATCAAGGGCTTAACTTTACTCCTGATTTTCTCTACCTCCTCCCCCTGAGCAGCACAAAGGGAGGGGGAATGGGTATTACAGTCAGTTCATCACATGTTTTTCCTGCTGCTCCTTCCTTCTCAGGAGGGCAGGATTCAACACACACTTCCCCTGCTCCAGCGTGGGGTCCCTCCCACAGGACACAGTCCTCCATGAACTTCTCCAACATGAGTCCTTCCCATGTGCTGCTGTTCTTCACGAACTGCTCCAGCATGGGTCCCCTCCACAGCGTGCAGTCCTTCAGGCACAGACTACTCCAGTGTGGGTCCCCTGCGGGGTCACAAGTCCTGCCAGAAAACCTGCTCCAGTGTGGGCTTCTCTCTCCATTGGGCCACAGGTCCAGCCAGGAACCTGCTCCAGCGTGGGCTTCCCATGGGGTCACAGCCTCCTTCGGGCATTCTCCTGCTCTGGCATGGCGTCCTCCACAGGCTGCAGGTGGATATCTGCTCCACTGTAAACCTTCATGGGGTGCAGGGGGACAGCCTGCCTCACTATGGTCTTCACCATGGGCTGCAGAAGAATCTCTGCTCTAGCACCTGGAACACCTCCTCCCCCTCCTTCTGCACTGACCTTGGTGTCTGCATAGTTGTTTCTCTCATATATTCTTACTCCTTTCCTCTGGCTACTGTTGCCCAGCAGTTTTGTTTTCCCACTTCTTAACTATGTTATCACAGAGGTGCTATCACCATCTCCGATGGGCTTAGACTTGGCCAGCAGCAGGTCCATCTTAGAGACATCTGGCACTGGCTGTGTTGGACATAGGGGAAGCTTCTAGCAGCTTCTCACAGAAGCCACCCCTATAGCCCCACTGCTACCAAAATCTTGACATGCAGACCCAGTACAGGTAGCCACACTTAAACACATATTTTGTACTGCTTGTGGCATCTCTGTACCATATTCTGTGACCTCTTTCTCACACTCTATGAGACTGAATACTTCGAGTATTTCATCATGGGAATGGAAGAGATGAAAACACCATAGGAGAGTCCAGCATGAACAGATGGGCATGAAGATTTCTCCAATTCTCTTGCCAGCCAGAAAGAGTAAATATTCCCGACCACTCTTCTCTCAGATGCTTTTGAAAGGCCTCCTCCCCCCAGTGGTTAACCTCATCCTTCTTACATTGAACTTAAGGTAATCATAATACACCTACAGATTTCTCTATCCAGACACTGTAGAAACCCTGATTACCGACTTATAAAGCGTGACACATCACTAGTGCAACATTGACCTTTCAGGTGGTACTTTCTCACATCTTCCTTTACAGAGATATTTAACAAGGAGAATTGAGTGAGGAAAGCTTCGGCAAGTCTGCTTTCAACACAATGCATTGGTAGGCACAATTAGATAAAAAACTCTAGTACTAGCCACATTAATAGTCAAAGCAATGCTTTGATCAGCATTAGTTAGCTTAGCAGTCATGTTGAAGCACTTTAAACCTCTGATATTCCCATGGGAGAGAAGCAGCAACAACCCTTTAGTGCGTTCAAACCTGTAAGTGCTCAGGGTCACATTTCTTAATATTTAGTTATTAACTTAATAAACCTTTGATCATTGATGGTATACACAATTTACAGCATAATACCTAGATTGTTCATAAATTACTTGCTTTTGTTAGACTATGACAATATTCTTATTTTTAAGCCACAAGAAGATGTAATGATACATGGTGAGACTGGGAGTACAGAAAACTAAGTTGTTGAAAAGGAAAGTAGAACTTAGAGCATTCTTTTCCAAAATAGACCAAAAACTGTCTAAGCTTTGTTTTAGAATGGCCTAAAAAGCATAGATAGTTTTCAACATCTTCTTCTACATGAAAAGAGCTCATATCAGTATTGTGGGTTCAGATTTTATTTTTGGAAAAGAAACTGTTGTGTCCTTTTCTGCAGATGTCCAAATAGCTTTTATCGATATAAAAATCTATCCATATTTCCTTTTAGACTAGTCCAAATATAAAAATATTCCCTGCATGTGTTTAGAATTGACTTATATTAACATCAGGAAATCAGTTCAAGTCTTTAGTAAAACTAGTATAAAATTTCTGCCATATAAATTTAAGAACAATTTAAATCAGCAAAGATGGGACACATTTGTAAAGCTCTACATTTGCACTTTTTTTGGACTTGGAAAAATATTTTATTGTTTTTTTTTGTTTTTGTTTTTGTTTCACTTCAGGCTTAATGTTTTTCAATGAAGAATTTTACAACAAAACTAGATCTGATTTATTATTATTCACTCTTTGAAAAATGTTACAATATAGAAGAGTTTTGTCTTTTATCAAGGCTTATATTTCTTGCTGAAGGCAAATGTTTCCATCTTTCTTTGAACTATGCACAGACACAAGTAGTAAAATATTCTTTTCAGTTTTGGAACAGTATCAGATTATGTCCTTAATCTCCAAATTGTAAAGTTAAATAGGCTACTGGTTTATTTTCTATCCCTACTATTATAAATTAATTAACATGACTAATTTAACCCACCAGTTCAGCTCCTTTAAGAACACAGAGTACAAAACATTTATAGTTTAAACATTGGCCTTGAGTAATACAAAACAAGCAGAAAAACACAATCTATCTACCAGAAAGTAATAATGTATAATGAGGCACATTAAATTGAAAGATTAGAAGAAACGCAGTGCTTTTCATTAGAAAAACCTGTCCAAATTTTCAAGCCTTTCTTGAAAAGCAGAAATTTGGGATCATGTTCTCTTGGCCATTTGTGGAGGGATGCAACATCATTTGTCCTCTCACATGCACTGCTACTATGGCTCTTCCAGAGCAACTTGGCCACTACTGATAGCAAGGCCATACATGGGAAGATCATCAGCTGAAGCTTTTGTCTTTCTAGGCATTAGGAGACTAACATCCATACCTCATGGTCACCAGAGAACCACAAACACTGACCACAGCTCAAGCCTTTGATGTACGTAGCACAGCAATAACATTACCATGCAATGTTATCCCTATATAGACATCATATGTCAGAGGAGACGTGGATCTTGTAGTTTTGATGATGAAAGGTTGCTGGCACTGAGTATCTTTGTCCGGGATATTCAGATCACTACTGTAATTAGCAGTGAGGAAATCCATTTCTGGTTACTGCCTGTAAACTGTGTATTTTCACCAGCTCTCAGAAACTGTTGAGATTGCCTTTTCTTTTTTTTTCATGCCCAGAAGAAAAAAGTAACAATGATCGTGTCTGTCCAGCATAGTTTCTTTAGAGTGAACTCGGAGAAAAAGTCAGTGTTGTTTCCAGAAAGTCAATGGGAACAAGTATTACTCTGTTAACTATAACAAATGAAGCTTCCTTCTGTTGTCTATCCAGCCCAAGCCAAGGCTAGAAAACACAATTTAGGATAAGTGTTTTTCCACTTTCACCTCTTCTGCAATTTTATTTTTCTAACTGGCAAGGTAGGGGATGTTGCTTCTTCAGTTCTTTCCACCTACTCTTGAGTAACAGGCTATATTTAATGCATCCGATTTTCTTTAGCTAGTCTTCCATGCATAGATTAGCTTTCCCAGTGACAGAGTTTTTATTAATTAAAAAAATACGCCCAATAGCTATTTTCTAAAAAAGTTGAAGCTTAGGAGATGTCACATCATGGAATCTACCAAAATCAGTGAAGCACAAGATCAGCTGAACAACAGTTGACAAAGATATCAGAGTTTTGCTCTAACTCAATTTTCACTATTATCCAGACTTGACAGGCAGTCACGCTGGAGAGGAAGTTTAGGCCTGTTAATGGAGTTTCGTTAGGTCTAAGAGAAAGCTGATAACCTTTGCATATTAAGAAAATCTTGCAGAAATCACAGGTTTTCGTTAGTTTTGCAGCCTGTACAGTAAATTGCAGTAATTTGCATGGCTGCTATTGCTTCTCCTGAAAATTAGTTTTGCAAAATTTTTCAAAACCGTTAATTCTGTTATTTTAAAGCTTAGGATCAAATTCTTGAGAATTTTCAGGCACACAAACTATTACTGATCAAATAAATATTCAATAATGTTACACTAATTGGTTAGGAAATTAACAACAATAGTGTTGCATTAGTTGGAAATTATTCTGTTTAGCTGGACTAAGTAGGATTACTTTCCATCCAGGCAGGCCTGACAACTGGGAGTCCTGACAGAGATGACTAGTATGGATGACATGGTGGTGGGTGTCTGCTATAGGCCAGATGAGGCCTTCTACAGACAGCCTGAAGTGGCCTTGTGTTTTCAGGCCCTGGTCCAGTTGGGGAAATTCAATAACTGCTGAAGAAATGACACAACTGTTCACAAGCAATCAAGGTGATTCCTAAAGAGCATTGATGGCATGTTCCTGACAAAAGTGACAGATGAGACAGAGAGGAGATGTGCTGTAATGGACCTCATATTCAACAACAAGAAGGGGCTTGTTGGGGATATTAAGGTCAAAGGCAACCTTGGGCTGCAGTGACCATAACATGGTGGAGTTCAGGATCCTGAGAGAAGGGAGAAGGGCAAAAAGCAAGATCACAACTTTGGACTTTTAAGTGATATGTTTGAAGGAGTCCCATGGGATAACGCCCTGGAAGAAAGAGGGGCCAAAGAAAGTTGGCTGATATTCAATAATCGCCTCCTCCAAGATCAAGAGTAAGCCATCCCAGTGAGTAAGAAATTGGGCAAAAATGTCAGAAGGCCTGCGTGGATGATAAGGACCTCCTCACAAGACTCAAAAAAGAAGTGTATACATCTGAGTAGAAGGCGGAAGCAGGGACAGGTAACCTGGGAGAAATACAAAGACACTAACAGAAGAACGCATGGCTAGGAAAGCCAAAGTCTACCTAGGACTGAATCTGACAAGGGATGCCAAAGGCAACAAGAAGGGCTTCTCTAAATCCATAAGTGGTAAAGAGAAAAGTAGAGAAAATGTGGGCCTGCTGCTGAATGAGGCACAAGACCTGGTGATCCAGGACACAGGAAAAGGCTGAGGTACTGAATGCCACCTTTGCCTCAGTCTTTAGAAACAGGGGTGCCTGGAGATGTCTGCCCTGGCCAGAGTGACCTGGCGTGTCCCTGAGAAGACACAGCCGAGGCCTCCATGCCTGGTATGAAATACCCATGCTGAGCACAAGACAAGAGAGGGGGGGATGGAGTGGGCAGTGGTGCTGTGGTATCCCCAGACGCGTGCGCTGGGGCCGCAGCGCTGCTGGGGCGAGCGCCGTGGGCGAAGATGGCCTGTCGTGATGTCACCCAGCAATGGAATGTGACACCCCCGAGCAACAGGTTGTGACACCCCCGAGCAACGGATTGTGACCCTGCGACCCTCACTGCTTATATTCGGGTGCTGAGGCTCCCCCCAGTCCACTCATGCCCGCACTCCAGCTGAGCAGATCGCGAGGTCTGGAGCACTGAGCGAGGCCTTGGCGCTGGTGTCTTGCTCGCGGAGTTGCTCCTTGCAGCTCTTGGTGCCTGACCCCAGAGCCATCGAAGGATTTTCCCTGGCTCTGCCAGCTCCAGGCAGCCGGGGCACCCAGGAGCTACTCTTACAGCAGCAGAGGTGAGCTGGTCGGGGACACCTCACCCTGGGGAGCTGGGAGGGTTTCTTTCTTGAGGGACCTGGGCACTTCCACCCCTCCCCAGGCCAGCCAACAGTTGTGACCTCTCTTCCTTTCCTAGCACAATGTCAGCTGCTGCAGTGCCGGTGAAAGGGAGCGGCTCCTCATCACCAGCTCCCCCCAGCCCACCACAGCACATGGAGAGCATGGCCACAGAGCTAGAGAAGCGCTGTCCCATCTGCCTGGACAGCTGGGAGGAGGCCAGCTTTGTTATGCCATGCTTCCACCAGTTTTGCTATGCGTGCATCCTGCGGTGGGCTGAGAACAAGCCTGAGTGCCCCCTCTGCAAGAGGAGGATCCTCTCCATCTTGCACTCAGTGCAGGCAGACAATGATTACGTGGAGCATGTCATTACACCTTCAGTCATCGTCCACCAGGCGGGAGGAGCTCCCAGACACCCAGCCTCCCGTGACCTCGGTCAGTCTGGAGCACCCCAGCCATGGACTGTGGAAGAGGTGCCCAGGGCTCCTGTGGGAGGCCTCCAGCCTGAGGAATGGGTGATTCTTTTCCGGGACCACCCAACACTCCTGCAGACCCTGCTTCCCTGGGTCCAGCAGAGGCTGAGGCAGATCTTTAGGAACAACTCGGCGGAGGCAGCCATGGTGGAGGACACTGTTACGGCCAGCCTTACCAACCATGGGGTGGATGGAGAGCTGCTGGTACGAACACTGGGGGTCTCCCTCCAAAACCACACAGTGACATTCGTGCAACAGCTTATCCGTGTCGCCGTGCGACGGTGCGGCAGGGAGGCCCTCCGTCTGCTGTGCTGGCAGGAGGGTCTCCCAGCCCCGGCCCAGCCCCCTCTGGCAGCCCAACGAGATCCAGCATGGAT
Organism: Haliaeetus albicilla; assembly: GCF_947461875.1. NCBI lineage: Eukaryota > Metazoa > Chordata > Aves > Accipitriformes > Accipitridae > Haliaeetus > Haliaeetus albicilla. The sequence continues at coordinate 35,319,138 of NC_091516.1, forward strand.
GAGCTTACCGGCACCTCATTCACTGCCATTGGTGGGGCTTCCAGCAGCCACTCCTCTGCTCCCATTGCCATCACTGCCAGAGCAAGAAGTGCCCCAGGAGGAGTCAGGGGAGGCTGTGCCCAGGCTTTCCACTTCCAGCCAGGGCAGTGAATGCTCCCCTGTGAGGCCATGGCGAGCCCCAAAGAGAAGGACCAGCAGCTCTGAGGACCCTACAGCCAACAAGATGCCAGCACCACATTGATGACCCTGGAGGATGCCTCAGGGGATGGACCAGGCCTGGGCCATCAGCTGGGGCATGCATCAGCTCTCAAGGGCTCCTGAACCTCTAAATCCAATTATCCAAATAAAATAAATGCATGAAAACTACAGAAAAAAAGTCTCAGTGTTACTAACAGCACAGGTGGCGTTGCTATCCTTGCCCTTATTTTCTTTTTTTGCAGGGAGGACTGGGTTATTAATGCTGACAGGTTCTTCTATGCCTGCCAGGTAATTTCTTTGATCCCCCCCAAAGACAGATGCTCTCTGGGTAGATGTTTCCAGCCATGAGCTCTCCAGGACCAGCCCGTGCGCCACCGCTCATCACCCCAGGCTCATCCTCCTCCTCACCACACCCTCTGTTCCCATGTCCTGGGGCTCTGCTTTCCTAATAGCCTGCACTGCTGGGTGCAGCCTCGCTACAGTGGCACCCAAATCCCTCCTCCTGCACAAAGTCATGACTCAGTGCTGCTGTCTGCATCAACCTAGGGTTGTACCCTGTCAAGGCAGGAGCTCTAAGAAGTTGAACAAAGGGAAGTGCAAAATACAATGATTTCATTCCACTTACAGAGATGTAACAGGCAATGTGTCCCTTGTGTTCTCCCAGCCTCCCACTTCCAAGCACCAACGTGGGGCTGTCCAAGTCCTTTGACCGGTTGGCAGGCTGCAGATCCTGAAGACCTGTGCATTGTCCACCTGCCACAGACACAAGCCATGCTGACAGCCCCAGCCCTGTTGGGTCCTTCTGCTGGTGCCTGCACACCCAGATGTCCCTGGTCATTCTCTGGTCACATTAGTCTCAGCCTTTCTCTAACACTTCTCTCTAAAAGCAGCCCCATGCCTCCAGCCCAAGACCCCATGGCTGTGGTGGGCAGGCAGGAGGGGATTGCTCTGCTCTTCCAGGTGCATGTTGTCTGTTCCTATGCTCACTGCTGGGCTCCCCAGGACTAGAGACAGATGTTGCCACTAAAGCAAATTCAGCCCACAGTTGCTTAGGTGATGATGGGCATTTAGGCATCTCACATAGGAGTAAATTTTAAAAGACCTGGGTACTGTTTATCCTAGAGAAGAGAAGGCTCATCAGATAAATCATCCATGCATTTAAATATGAAAAGAGAGAGTTCAAATTAGATGGAACCAGGATCTTTCAAGTGGCAACCAATGAAGATCTCCACCCTTGGAGATCTTCAAAAGCTGTCTGGAAATGGTCCTGGTCAGCATGTTCTATCAGAGCCTGCTCGAGCAGAGGCATTGGATAAGATGACCTATTCAACTGATGTCACTTCCAACATCAGCCACTCCGTGAATCAGTTTCAGTTCCTGCCAAAGAACTATTATTATAGTAATGCATTCCAAGTAGCTTCCAGCTTTTAAAATAAAATAAAAAATCTTCCAAACACAGGTAATTAGAATCTTTTCTGCACATATTGGAGTGGCACAGATAACACTTATGAAAGAAGTAACAGTAAGTAAATGGGAATAAAGTTTGGTGATATTGCAGAACCTGACAATTAAACTGCTGCGTTATGATATTAAGCATGCAGTGGTCATTCCAGTGAAAGGGACACAAATAATACCATTAAATCAGATGTACATAACTCCAATGGATTTTAGGGTTCTTAAAGAAATTATTTACTCTTTACGTATGTTAGAAGGGACACGGAGAGTTGTGTTTTTGTGTGTGTAATGGAACCCAAAAGTGTTCATCTCAGATCTCAGATTGAATTGTGTTAGGAGTTTTAGGCTGAACTCTCTTGAACTTGACATTTATTTTCTTCCATCAGGAAATACCCTTGTGAGTCACTGTGGTATGCATTAATTTTCACTAATACATACCAAGAAGATGAAAATGTACTGACTTTACATCTTAAAATTACATATTCAACACATTTTGTGTGCACTAGGAATGGAACATTTGTCCAAAACACTGAAAAAATACTAAGATTACAAAACTGTTTGGTCACTATTATAGGAATCCAGTGGCATTTGAAGCACCCAAATGCTTTCTAATCTAATAACGTGGGTAGTTTCTCCTCCACGTTATGAATCACATCTACATGGAGTCTCAGTGAGTGCTCTATAGATAAAATTGCAATAGCTGCTATGTGTCACAATTTCAGGAAAGTCAGGAATTACTCAGTTGAGTTTTTCTCATAAAGGGAAGTAAGATAATATTTTCAAAATCCATTGTTATTGGACATTAACTAATGGCTAGAACTTACGTATAATATTTCATAGAAACATTGCACAAGCCCAGCTAGTGGATATAAATGCCACCTCAGGTGTAGTTATATTTTATTATTTGTTGATCTACAAAATTGAGATTATTTACCAATTTTACTGAATAGTGGAATAAAGTCTTGGTACTAACTCTGTGTAAGAACATTCAGTAAATTACACATTTTACCTTGAAATTGCCTAGCGGCATGCTTTATTTTGCTAAATAAAGCCCTATTGTACACAGTTCCATCTGGGTTTTTGTTCGTTGTAGTGCTTTTTCTTGCATTAATTATTTTACATTAATACAAAATGTGGCATAAGTAGAGCTGATTTACTAAAGCAATTATGTAAAGAAATTGGTGTTGAGAGCTGAGGTTGCTTTTCTGTACATTACACTGTAATATGCCTAATGATGTCAGCTATATGGCTGACTAATCTATAATTCTGGGCAATTGCTGTATGCTACATTTAGTAATAGAAATAAAGACTAATAGTAGAAACATGATTTATAATATATTTGGTTATGATTCCATGTAAAAGCATTGCTTTATAGTGCAGTGACCTGCAGTATAAGTTTCATACAGGTTCTAGCACTTTTACAAAAACAAATAGTAATAGAAACTTTTTCAAATGTAGAGATAATACAGGTGTGTGCATTTAAACACTCAGAATTAACTTTCATGTGATCTGATGGTTTACTTGTATCATTCTATCATGCAGAGAGACAACAAATTTGTTCCTTCTAATGAGTCTGACCTTGCAGATGTATAAAAAAGTTCCCAGTAAAGAAAGCTTCATGATAACCTGGTTTACAAATCTCTTTAGAGCTCAGTGTATCTTTCAGTATGGCACATTATGGTTAGTACATTACTGGATTAAAATTTTAAAATAACCAAAAAGAACTCAGAACACCTACATTACTGAATATAAAATAATTCTCAAATGCAGGTGTAGCTCATATATGTTAGTAAAATGATTTATTTGTAACCCAAGAAGCTATCTTTAAAAATATTCTCACAAAGAACATTGAAAATGTTAGAAAATATCTACATATTAACTGAGATACTTGAAAATAATAAGGACGTGAATTCACTGGTTTACAACATAGTTACCAAGAGATAACACAGCAGCTTTAACATGTTACTAAATAATTGTTTCTAATGGAGATATTGCACTGTCACTGGTAAATAATGTATATTATATCATGGTGATAAAGCAACTAACTTATGTCACCAGCATCCTCATATTACTTGCTATTATACTCTGGGTTAGCAAGTCTCTTCCTATTAATGGCTGAAAATTCAGAAAGGCATATTTAACAGCTCTAATTAAAATGTTTTAAATGCCTACTAAAACCCATAATAAGAATTATTATTGTGACAAGAGCAGCCAAGCTTTGCTTTCTATGGTCATGTAGATTTTCTTCATGAACACTTTTCTCTGGGACATATGGAATTGATGTTATTGCTAGGAGGAGAAAGGGTTAATAGGGTCTCAAAAGTAATTCTATATTCAGAACAACACTGGATTAGTGGTTTTGGATTCCTTCATACTAGATTGCAGGCAAGCAAAATTCAATTAGAATGGAAGCATTCAGTTGCTAATATGTGGGGGCAGGGTGTTATAAGGATTTTGACAATCTGAAACCATGATGCAGACCAAAGAGAAAGAATTTTGGAATTCTCTAATCTTAACATCTTAGATTGTGCCACATGCTCTGTTAAACATCAAGATATTAAGAACCAGAAGTAGAGTAAGGTTCCCAACTGGCATACATGCCCCACAGAGGATTAGGGACATTGCAGTCACTGAACTCAGACGACTGCAAGTTTGTAAAATACTGTTTCTTCTCACAAAATTTCCATAAGAAACATCTCGTGAATGGATAGTGTCCTGGTTTCAACTGGGATAGAGTTAATTGTCTTCCTAGTAGCTGGTATAGTGTTATGTGTTGGATTTGTATCAGAATAATGTTGATAACACACTGATGTTTTCAGTTGTTGCTAAGTAGTGTTTAGTCTAAAGTCAAGGATTTTTCAGCTTCTCATGTCCAGCCAGCGAGAAAGCTGGAGGGGCACAAGAAGTTGGCACAGGACACAGCCAGGGCAGATGACCCAAAGTGTCCAACAGGGTATTCCATACCATATGACGTCACATCTAGTATAGAAACTGGGGGGAGTGGGGGTGGGAGGAATCGCCGCTCGGGGACTAGCTAGGTGTTCATCGGCACGTGGTGAGCAATTGCACTGCGCATCATTTGTACATTCCAATCCTTTTATTATTGCTGTTGTCATTTTATTAGTGTTATCATTATCATTATTAGTTTCTTCTTTTCTGTTCTATTAAACCGTTCTTATCTCAACCCACGAGTTTTACTTCTTTTCCCGATTTTCTCCCCATCTCACTGTGTGTGGGTGGGAGGTTTGAGTGAGCGGCAGCGTGGTGCTTAGTTGCTGGCTGGGGTTAAACCATGACAAAACTCATCACCTAAATAATTGAAAGTTTGGCTCAACTTCAATAACTACCAACACTGCTTTCTGTTATCATTGTTTATGCATTTGTTAATACTAGTATTGTGCAAGCAATGCAGGTACATTACAAGTCCAGTATCTATTCTTCAGTAAAAGTTGATCTCTTTGTTTCAGCAATTTCTTGTTCAAGGTTAGAAAAACATGCATCTTTAATAAAAGGAAATAAGAGATTTTATGGATTCTGTGAAGGTTATATGATTCTAGTTTTATTTTGGCTTTGCATACTGGTATCCAAGCAATCTGAAATTCAGTAAGTAATAAAAGAGAAAGGCAACTTTTCCTTTTTCTCAGTAAGTACATTACCTCTGTGTCCTTGTCATCCAATAATAAAAAGAAGTTTGAGAACAGAACCAGGAATGGGTAAAAGTGTAGCTCAAATGAATTCTGAGTCACCTTGGTATCATATTAGTATTTTGAAAAACAATGTTTAAAATAGTTAAAAATGTAAACAGCATCCAAAGGTGCCACCTAAAGTATATAACTGAGAAAATTACTTTCTGTCTATTGTAAACAACCTTTTTCTTTCAATTTAAGGCTGGTTTGTGGTAGGTTACTCTTGTCTCACATCAGCCAAAGTATATGGGAATATATCAGAAATAGTGTGATTGAATCACAGCTACACAGTTCAACCTTTTTCCATATTTGCAGACTGCATCTGCAAATTGCTCTTTCCAGAGAGTTGCTTACAGAGGTATTTAAACAGGCTATGAACTTTCATGAGTACAGAATGGTAGATGAGTTAGCACTATGAAGAAGAGAGATCTCGTTTCATATTACCCAAGTGGAGCTATAAATGCTATAGCTGATTAACCACTAAAAGTCTGATGGATTCCATGGTCACTCTACCTTCTTAGGTTTGATTTGTTATGCTTTTTTTTAATTTGTCCTTGTTTTATAGGCTTGGAACCAAATTGTTGCTTTGAGAACTGGACCTTAGAGACCATCACTGTGATTACAAATGGGAAGGACAGCCAGGACACAAGCAGAGAATGAGTAGTGGATCTTACAGCAGTTTTGCAAGAAGCTTTGCTTACTCTGCTCTCTTCTGGGCCATTATACTCTAGCTTTACAGTTCTCTGATTCATTACCAGTTTACGTACCCAACAACAGTTTCTGACACGTCTTTCCCATTAGCTGGCATTCCTGATAATATTGAAGGACTGCAATGACACTAGCTAATATTGCCTTCAAAATTATGTTTGTCTCTTGCCAAAGTTCACAGGGGGAAGGAGAGGTTAGAAACATACATGGATTTCCTTTAAATCAGGCATGGAACACTACTTCAGCAAAATATTCTGCGTGTATTTAGCTGCTATCTGCAGATCTTCACAAACTGTGATTTTTTTAAAGTATTCTATTGATGTCCATGGCAATAAAAATGACCATAAAACCTTAAGGCCTTCTGAACTTTTCAAATTAAAAATTCCCAGGAACTGAGGAGTGCTTATATTACTGTATTTTTAAAAAAAGTTTTAGAAGTAATTCTCTAAAACTGGTACTTGGGAGTACACTTCTGGGACACTCTTCTTGTGATCTGGGGGTTCAAGTGTTTATGTAATGCTATTATTGTATACCAGAAGACTTCAAGGTCACCAACAGTTGCCTGGAGATTACTTGATTTTTCAGGCCTTTGTGATGATTTACCTCTGACTTGTACTCAAATGGAAATGCACTCTCTTGCTGCAGGTCCTACTTTTTAAAATCATCAAATCTTTGAATGATAAGAGCCCTTCTGTAGTCCAGTTACTTTAAATTACACATAATCCCAGGTTGAGACAAATGGCACATGAAAAGCATTTATCTGTAATATCCAAACCATACAGCACAGTTCAAAATATTTATAAAAGTCTTAAGAAAGAAACAAAACAACCCCCACAGCTTAACTGAAGTTACAACAGAGATGCCTCTTGCCTTCCTGAAAAGGTGGCAATCTTGGTTTCTACTTCTGTGTAGGCATTTTGGCATTGTGGAACTTGGAACTAATCTCTACAGATCTTTCGGAGAGTTTACACTGCTAATACTTACTACAAAAATCCTTTTTTTTTCCTCCATCCTTAGGTAGAGGATATTTTTCCTCTTTTTAATTAAACTGTTATCTGCCATAGTTACCTACACATTTGTTACAGTAGGAGTCTTCGCTTGCCTTTCACCCCCTAAAAAGCAACCTGTTACTTAAGGGAGGTGTAAAACGCCCTCTCTTCGCTTTCATAACTAGTTAGCATTCTTCAAAGCAATTTATCTTTCACAAGTTCTTATACGCAGTATCCTTTTGTAGATTAGAACAATATATTATGCAAGCATCTAAACAGGCTAAATAAATACAGTTTCCTGCTGTCTAGCTAAAGCAGTAAACTGAAAAAAAAAAAAAAAATCCCAAAACAATTCAGATGTTGTTACATTCAGTTCAGAAACTGACTCTTTGCTTCCCTTTCACTCATTATCAAGAAAAAACAAATAAAAATTATTCATGAGTAAGTTAAAACCTTGTGGGTTTTTGTGTCTCTTAACTAGAACATTTTTCTGCAGTTAGCCTTACTAGTAGATGGTGGTGAAACATACTTACGGTTACACTCAAAATTCAGAAGTCAACTCTCTGAAGGATTTCAAAAAATAATAATAAACAATACTTAGGTTCTGAAGTTATCATATAGATACTGCTGTAAAGGCGAAACATAGGCTGTCAATGTAAAATAGCATTTAAAAAAGCAACCCAAAAGATAAATAGAAATATTAACTAGTTATCATCTTTACTTGAAAACATTGCACTTAAACTTAATCCTCAAACTTTGCTTGAAATGTACACAAGCTTTCTGATTGACTTAAAACTGCTTATTGTTCATGCCTGAAATTTCTGACCATGGCCTGCGCTGCCCCAATGCTTGGTTAGATGCTCCTGCTACTATGAATTTGGGAAGTGCAACACTCTTGTAAAAGCCAGCTCTAGTGAAATGGCTAGGCTGTGTTTTTTTCCCTTTTTGTGAAACAAACAGTTTTGATTAATATGAAATGGGAACCAAATAACCACTTAGACTATTTTCAGCTTCTCAGAGCAATATTTTTTTTTTTTTTGTGATTGATGAAACAGAACTTTGGGATGATGTTCCCTGGACCATTCATCCATCCCCCAGACCTGTCAAGCTTGTCCTCAGCATTAATATGCTGATCCTGCAGTGTCTCTGCTGAAATTCCACATGGTGCAAATTTGTTGGAGTACAATAGAGAATTTGAGTTAATTGTCCAAAAGACGACAGATACTGAACACCCAGTGATGATTCAAAAATGAATAGAAAACTGATGCTTAATTCCTTGTGTGCTTGCTTTGAAAATTCTTTTTATTTATATATAAATGTACCATTTAATTATGTTACCTGAACTTAAATATATACATGTATTTTTAGCTTCTTTATAGGTTATATTACTTCAATTTTTGTGCCCTCATTTTCTCCAGACTAAGTATACTTGGTACAATTCTATTAGTTTAAGATTATAAAAGCTGATGAAAACCTGGATGTACTTGGAAGGATCCCAGGGAACCACCAGAACTTTTCCCATGCAACTATTCATTAGGAAAGTCTTTCAACAATCACTCTTGGCCATACTGTACACATTTTGACAACACTAGGAAAGGACACAGGCCTATTTTCTCCTTTCAGTTACAATAGCTTAACTTTCAAAGGAGTGGAAATTGTTCCACTGTGCATGATCCTAAGTAAAAGGGACAGTCAGGATCTGCCTGTGCACATAGCTAACCTGCAAATAGCATGTCCACCTGGCTTAAAGTTATGTGATCTGGGAAGGAGTATTCTCATCCTAAGCAAATGTTCCACAAGGATATTAGCCTCCAAAATGCTCTTTTCCCAATTTCATTCTCTTGGTTGACTACAAAATATTTTGATTCACACAGTCAAATTTATTGATCCTATTTTTAAGAAATCACAAAAGGAATAAAACCCAAGAAGAGGTCACTCTGCAAGGAGATTTTCTTTATAACTTAAAAAGAGGGAACTATGATGATTTGTGGATAAAGAAGCAAGACAGCTGTGACAAATGCCGGTAACGGATTATAATTAAACTCCCTAGAAACAGGATCAGAGAAGCCTACTGTCAACAGATACTTTACTTCATAACAATATTTAAGTAAAAAACACACTCACAAAATGGACTGTTACCTTGTAACATGCTTGGAATGTTTTATAGGACATGCTTCAAATCTCATATTAGCAGGCTCTCATTTAATGCAGGTAGGTTTTTTTATTGCCATTTATATATACAAGGCACCTTATTGCTATTTGTTCTGTATGCTTCTGTTTTCCTTTGGCTCAGATGAACCTCACTTATATCAAACTGTTGAAGTCTGTACCCTGCAATTGTTCTAGAGTGGGTGGGAGAGCTTAGAAAGAAGAACTCAGCCTAACAAGTCTTTACCTTCCCCTATATAAAATTGTATAATAGTGCAACCCACTAATAAGCAGGACAGAATATTTTAACTCAGCACACACTTCAGTGTATGCTGTTTCATTAAATTTGTATCATTTAATTCATGTCAGCCAAATAGCAGTTCTGTCTTTTAAAAAATTTTATAAAGACAAAGAACTCCCATAGCAATCACAATCTACATGTTACCCGGTGGACACTTTCTTGTGTTTGCTTGAGGAGACACATTTAAAATTCAAATGGATAGTGGTTATGCACAAATGGCTCTGCAATTCTCCTCATCAAATGAATAAAAGCAAATGAATAAAAGATAGAAGATGAACATTTCATTAGGCAAATTTAGAGCACTTTTCCAACTTCTTGAAGCTTTCAGAGTGAAAGCACTCAAAGACTGTGTTTATGCCTTATTTGCTTTAAAGGTATTCCAGTGCCATTCTGGGATCAATGCTAATGCAGGCAACTGATAGGAGCAAAGTATTTTATTACACCTTACCCATGATTAATAGCAGTTTGAGTATATTTCTCAAACTATACTCAGGACTCATATAAAACTAGATTAAAAGCAACTGAAAGCCAGATGTTACCACAGTTCCTCAGCAAGATGGTTCAGCAAAAGCAAAGCAAACTATAATTAGGGAGATTGCAAGCAGTTATTTCTGGAGAAAAAGTTGCAGACTGATGATTTTTAAATGGAAGTTTTCAGGTTGTCCTTACTGAAAAGTTTTCCCCCATCAGCTAAGTCCACAGTAGTAAATTAAACAATGCCAAAGAGTGGGTCTGGGTACTGATGCTCAGCTACTACCCATACTGACTGTCAAAATGCTTCTTAGTGAGGTTTTAGCCCATTCCCATCTAACAGCACTTTCCCACCCAATGCCCAGAAAGGTCTGAGGATTAACCCAGACCAGGGAATATCCGTAGTGTCAGTACAGATAATGCTATACGTATTCAGCATGCCCCCAAGGTTCAATTGTCTGGGCTGACTGAGATGCCTAAAATGTCATAGTTAAGGGGTTCATTATTGCTTGTGTAAGAGTCAAAAAGAAGACACCCAAGGATTGAGTCCTTGTGGATTCTTGTATAGAACTGGGCAAAAGTTAAGCAGGTTTAGCATAGGCCAAGAGCCTCTCGGTATGAATATCAAATAGGAAGAAGCCTGGAGGGATACATGGTTGTTATTAACACTCCACCACAGCACTGGGATTAGCTATATGGAGGTATGCAACCTGACCCACTGCTCTAGTTCTGCTAAGCAGTGCTGTCTACATTAGCAAGACTATGTTGAAAAGGAAAGATATAAGTCCTTGATGGACTCTCTCCACTTAAGACCACCAAGCCAACAATTCTAGGCTCTCTTTTCAGATTCTTCATATGCCATGAGAGGCACTGCTACCTCAGATATCTGTTCAGGAGATCCCAAGTGAGGGAGAGTTGAGCACTGGAGTGGGATCAGACCTGAAGTCAGACTCTGGTGAGTGAAAACTCCTCTGTTCCTGCAAATAGGAGAGGGTGAAGAGGGTAACGTAACTTTCTTGGGGTCAGAATCTTGCTGACCATGGACAGACCCAGGACAGACAGTGGCATGAATCTGTCACTGCAACACAAAGACATTCTCCCACAGAAACTGCAGCAGATAAAGCAGCATTTGTCAAAAATTACGTGTGCATAGCAAGCTGCTATGCTACTGTGCCATGTCCTGTACATAACTGCTGATACAATGGTTTACAGATATGCATGGTATGGTGGAGACTCCTGGGCTTTGTTCAGCGTACTAGGGTGAGACGGCAATCACTCAGGTCCTCAAGTAGCATAGGTTCAGCAAGCAGCAGAGGTAGCAGAGAAATGTGGATGAAAGGAGGCTTCTTCCACTAAGTTCCAGCAGGGAACCTTTGGTTGTCCAGGGTGACAAAGCCATCCAGATCATGAAGTAGGGAGGATGTAAGAAATAAGTATGTGATAAGTTATAGGTGTAGTAGGCCACCATCACCTGTCATGATACAGAAATATGGACATATATGCCAGAGGCAGAAAATTGTGTGGGATGTGTTTTGAGAAAGGACGTATGCCTGCTAGTTTAGATCAGACATGTTAATATATCACTTGACTTCACGGCCAGAGCAGTCTCAGGTCATTTAGGTTACAGACATATGCAATAAGCATATGTTTGCTTTTCTGCTGTACAAACAAACACAGGAATTATGTTCTTCCTGTTCACATGGCAAGATTTCTCCTACAGTGGCAAACTATAGATGCACAAATAATGACAAGTGAGTTAATTAGCTAATATTACTAATAACTAGAAATGTAATTTGTACTAACCTCATGCTGTATGAGCTGCTTCTGAAAATACAAAGACAATAAAAAAATTGAAGAAATACAGCAATTTCATGAAAACAACTGCCACAGTTCTTTGAAGTTCCACAGCACAGTTGGTCACAAGATTCTCCCCAGGATGTGAGCTCCATACTTCCTCCGTAGAAATTATCCATCTATTGTGAAAAAGAAAGTTCAAGACAAAGTCTAACATAACTACACATTATTTAAAAAGAAAAGAAAAAAAGAAATGTGACTGGATAATGCAGGTGACAGGACTGCATTTCATATTTTTATTCATGTAGGAATTTGTATGTTCTGAAGCTTTTTATCATAAAAGCAACTACCTTTACATTTCCCTTCATATACATATGCATACACAAAAGCAAAAATACAAGTCAGTCTGGCCAAGTAATACTCAACAGAAAAAAAACCAACACCCCCCCCCCAAAAAACCCCAAACCTAAAACTGTAAAAAATTGCTGCTATATCCTAAGCAAAGAAGGTTGGATTTTGGAAACATCTGACTCAGATAAGGAGAAAAACAAAGCCAACCATGGGAGAGGAAGGGAGTCAAATAAACCTAAAAGGCTTAAGTTATTATCATTTATTCTGCTTGTAGCTTTAAAAGTCTGTAACAATCTATTAGCTAATACTGCTTTGTACTTTAAACTGCTGTAAAAACATTCAGGAAAAACCAAAATTTTCCATACATATTTGACAAGTAAGGTTTCAACAATCAGATGCTTTTATCTATTTATTTTTCCTGGATCAGTGTTTTACTATTTCCCTTCTATAGCCAGCTTTCAGTCAACAGGGTAAGCTGACTGAGGACTAATACAACAGACATTTCAGACACTAGTTCTTAGCATTTTCTCTGCCAGATTTGCACATGTAAAGTTTTTGTTAACAATCTGAGCACATTCATACTCGTGTGTCATGAAATACGTTAACTACAAACAGCAGCCTATCACTATGCTTTCGTTTCCACATTCATGTTCACCGTGAGAAAAGCAGACCTCTCCAGGTTCGTATTTCCCTTTTTTTTTTGCAACAGCAGAAAAATAGTTTGGAACTCAATCAACAAGTACTTTTGCAGGCAGTAAAAATGTCTCCAGATGTCCTACATCCTTTCTGGGGAAGCGGCAGGAAGAGTTTAAATTTGACAGACCCTGTCCCTGAAACCACATCCTGCTTTACTTTCTGTTGCTTGCCTGGAGGATTGTTATGATGCACAGAAGAGCACACACCTGGTTTGCCACATTGACAGGCTGTTGCTGTCTCTTTTCTTTCTCTTCCAATAGCTAACAGGACAGTTTACCTATCTGTTGTAGCTAAAGGCCCCATAGAGCTACACTAACGTTCAGTAGGTTTCTGTGAATAAATAAACTAACAATATCTGTCTGAACCATTCATCTTAAGATGCATATGTCACATTACACAACTGACAAAAGCAATTGCTGCTGGGAGAGCAGAATTCGGACCAGTTCATGTAGTAAACATATGCTTAGAAATGTTAAAATCTTAGCTGACTGGTACTTTTTTTTAAGAAGAACTGCAATGCAAGTGGAGCCTGTCTGTATAAATAGCAAACATACTGAACCATGGACTGACTGAGTGGGCACTGAAAATCTGATTTAAATAGTGATTACTTTTTCCATATTTTTTCTGTAGAAATATATGTGTATTTCTCCCCTAATTTTCCATCATAAACTGGGTCACTCCCTCCCTTAAGCCTTGGTTTAAGGTCAGCATTTTCTTAGTGGAAATGTATGACCTGCTTGGGAACTGACTTAAATGACTTCTGCCATTAAGCAGGGCGGGGGGAGGAAGAAAACCTAGGAGTATACTCACAACAATCTCTTCAGCAGGGAAGTTTTGTCTGTTTATTCCATGTAGGCTTTGTACTGTCCCTGCATACCATGAGTTAGTTTAATTTGATAATTTTATTAATTTCTGTCCATGCTATCAGAGTACTGTGGCCAGTTGTTATAGATACAAGCATACATACATACTTGTAATAAACTCTCAGAAGTGCCTGATGGATCTGGTCTACAGAGATCACTGTCACAATCCGGCAAATTTGTATAACTAACTAAATGAATTCATCTTTTTGTTAATATTCAAACTGAGCTAACTTTTTGTTGAAGATACATCTGACATGTTTCCCAGTGTCCAATTTCCTTGTAAATTTTTCATTCCCAAAATTCAACATTTCTACTTTCACAGTTGGATTTCAAAAGTTACCTCACAGTAGCAAATACAAGTATTTATAGTTTTATAGGTTAATTATTTATAAAGCAGGAGAACCACCTCAGTTGTGTAAGTTACAAAAAGCTGTGTGAAAGAAGTATGGTACAGCTATTGAAGATAAACTTTCCTCTATAATGAATAAAAGAGAAATAAACTTGCTTTATTCTTAGGCCCCTTAAAATGTATTAGGGAAAATATAATCCTCCCTCTGAGCAATGCAAACCCAGACTTTAGAAATACTATGCTGATCTTTGCGTTTACTTGATTTTGAAGTTCAGTCATATACTGCACATGTATTTAAACCTAAGTATTTCATAGTCCTTCAGATGAAGGAAGCAGGAACTCTTATTTATAATCCTTATTGGTAGCTGTATTTCAATCTATAAAAGGCTATGGAATGAGGACTTAAGCTACAATTAGCTACAGACAAAAGCAGAAAGGAAATTTTATCTGGTATATATCATAGTATCTATTGTCAAAAAGGCCAATATCAAGATAATACTCTAAATAAAATGCTAACAGAACATCTTTAAAACTAAAATTTGTCAGCAAAACTCTATTTTATGGAAAATTTAAATATATATTGCTTTCCATGTAGTTTTAAAGCAGACAAAGTGGAATCACTCACAAAAATGGAAATTGCATTTTGATCCTCTTTTTTCATCATTACTTTTCAAAGCTTAGCATTACATAACTTTTTGATATCCTATCAACAGAAGTGTACATTTCTTCCTTCCTCTTTGCAGAAAATGTTCATACAGCCATACCTATATAAGCAAAAAATGTGTGACTGTAACTTCCCAGTCCCTCACCAAAAAAAATGTTCCACGTTATAAAAGAACAGTTTGCATATTTGACAACTGGTATTCCTGCATAGCTGCTATCAGATATTTTCAGTAAGCCCTAGATACTCCTCTATCCTTATAAAATAGTATATATCAATATTCAGAAAAGCATAAAGTAGCATAGGATTAAAAAACAGTATCTTAATACCCAATTCAGACTTGTTTTCTGGTAGAACAAATGAAGAAAAAAATAATAATCTTAACAGCTAATGGGATTTTGTTTGCACAAAAAAATATACATTTGCCTTTATTTGTTAGGAGGTATTGTTATAAAAAAGCCTTGCAAATTCTGAACTATGAAAACTCATAGAAGATTTCCATAGATTTATAGATGGGCCCATACTACTAGACAGGAATTATAAAGCACACAGATAACACTTCTAGTTCAGAAAGTCTCCAAGCTACAAATCACTGAAGAAGACTTCATTAAGAAAAGTACCACTACTTTGCTTCCTTATTCCTAGTTCTTCTTTAGATATCTGAGATACCTGCTACTGGACATTGCTGGAAAGAGCTAGATATAGACTTTTGGTCAAAGTCAGAAAAATCATTCTTGTATAAGACACTCACACACACTGGTCAACCAAACTGGAGAGTAGCTCTACATATTCATTAAGCTTTATCTCACTTTTTTTTTTTTTCTTTAAAATTAAGGCACTGAATCATAGAAATATTAGTTTAAAGAGACTTCTGGGGATCATCTCACCCACTCTGAAGCTGGGCTATCTGCAATATTAGGTCAGGTCAGCTATGCCTTTTCTGGGCCAAATCTTGACAGCTTTGAGGTGTGGAGTTTGAACAACCTCTCTGGTGATCCATGCCAGTCCTGCACAGACCCCATGATGAAGAATTGCTTTCTAAAAACTAGCCAGGCTCTCCCAGGCTAAAAGTTGTGGAACTGCCCTTTATTATACCATGTGCCCCTGTGGGAGAAGTGTTTGTTTCCTCAGCCCTGTAACCCTTCTTCAAGTAAGCAAAAGCTATCGGTAAAATGTTTCCCTTTGTCTCCTCTTCATTGAAGTAAACAAACCAACTCCCTCATCCTCTCCTTCCATGGTCTAGGTCCATAGTCTCCAAACTAGGGTGCATGGGTGTGCTAGACAATCCATTGGGGTACAGGAAGGAAGGGGTTTTTTTGTACCACTGTTAAATTAAGTAAAATAAAATAATACTTTAATAATGTTTATTTCACCTTTGTCTCATCCTTTTTTCATTTCCATTTTTGTGTGGGTTTTATAATGTATATAATATATGAGTACAGTAGTACATCCATATAATTTATAAATAATAAAAATACATATATTTGGGATGCATGCTCAAAAATTGTTAATTATATGGGTGCAGAATCAAAAAAGGTTGGAGTCCAGTACTTTAGGTGCCCAACCATCTCGGTTGCTCTACTGTTTTTAATGTCACTCTTGAACTGGAAGGTCCTAAACTGGTCATAGTATTTTTGCTGCAGTCTTGCGAGCACTGAGTAAAGAGGAAGAACCTTCCTCAGACTTGCTCAACCTAATGTAACCTGCTATCTGGTTTTGTTTGTTTGAACTGAGAGCACACTGCTGGCACATATTCAGTACTGAAATGCCCAGATCTGGTTTAGCAGGGTTAGCCAGACAGTACCCAGGTTATAGTGATATGTGGAATTACTGCTTCTCAAATTAACACATCTCTGTATTCAATGTCATAAGAGTTCTGTTGGCCCCAATATACAGTTTTCTCAAGGTTGCTTTGGATTGAAACTTTATTGTTCAGCGGGTACACCACTCCCCTTAATTTAATATCATCTGCAAATTTGCTGAGGGAGCATATTTGCAAAATTCTAGTAGCTACATATGAATGTAGTAGCCTTGCCACCGTTTAGCTGGAACAAACACAATTTCCAATTGCCTCTCAACAGACCTCCATCTCGCTTACAGTCAGATGTTGTTACTGTTAATAAAATCTTCTATGGCATGTGAATGTGCAGGAATATTAATCTCAATTTATTAAACTCAAATTTCAAGGTTTTCAAACTGTTACCTGTAGCAGTAGTCTCAGTCCTTCATTCAGTCTTCATTCAATCAACTACAATTTATCAACACCTCTAAACAAAGCCTTTTCACTAGCACCCTGCCTACTTCTTCATTCTCCATCCTGCTCCCTGTTTGGCTCAGCTCCTGAGCTGTCACTAAACTCACTTCATTCCTTTAATTGTGATTTCTACACTGATTGGAGTAACTACCCTATCAAGCTTCACAGTCACCAATCATTTCAAATATTTTTTTCACTGCTAGGCTTTTAGGAATATATATACCTTACATCATGATATCTGAATATACACAGAAACATGGAATGTCCTAAGGATATCTTCCTTCAATGAATTTTTGCTGCGGCTTTCCTTGAATACGTGAACTGAACTGATAATATACTTCTGTACGGAGAATGAGGGCAGTCTCCCATGATACTACTTGCGTCTTGCACTACTAGTAATAAGAGAGTCATACCTACTTACTACTCACATTTAAGGCACAGAAACTGTCAAGGACTTCTTCAGCACTCTTTTTTACACTTGTTCTGATTGAAAATTATTGAAATATGTCACTACATAGTGTAGAGAAACAATTCAACTGTTGCATCTTTACAGAAACTGTACCAGCAGAAAAGAAATTTTAAACATTAAAAAAATCCCAAAGCACTATGTAAGAATTGTTTTGAAGATCTACCTTAGTTCACATCAGCAGGACTATATATTGACTAATTTATTATCCATTATGAGTAACAGTTGCATAAAGAGATCACTGATGGTAAATGCAGGCATACTTTATAAATGCAGCAATTTTTTTCCTGTAAACTCATAATGCAACTTAATGTAACTTATGTCCCACCTCCCATTTCTAAGGAACAAGCTATGAACTAGTGGACAGAAAAATCTACTGTTACACTTCAAGTAACTGGGAAACAAGAAAAAGTTGGTTGAGAATCCTGATGAGTCTTGCAAGTCAAACAATTTGACCTAACCTGCATTTCAATCTTCAGTTCAGAGAGATGGTGTGCAGAATTTTTTAAAGAATAAATATACCAAATGTGTGTACTCAACTTATACTGCCCTTGAATTCCACCTTTTCCTAATCCTGGTTGAAACAGCAAAACATAAATGTTTTAAAAGTAAGGGAAGAATCTGCTTGCATATTGTGAGGCACACTGACTGAGAACTCAGAGAATCTCTCTTCTAAGCACTGCATGCATATTTTTAATTTTTTTTTTCCCCAGGTTGTCAGTATTTGTACTTATTTAATTTAAAATTCTGTTCCTAAAAATTCCAAATTGAATATGATGTCTGTTATTGGTACATTTCAAGTGATTTTTCCAGGGAAGGGTCTTGGAAACTGTTGCTAAACTGAGTAATAAGATCATTTTTATGGGAATTTTTATAGACACTCAGTGACTCTTCCTTTAGAAAAGGTTCTGTATCTGCTTGGTATCTTTTATACTTCATTGCATTTCTTTCTGTCAGGCCATTTTAGAGTAGTGAGGTACAGTATATTGAATCTATATTACATATAAGAGCAGGCTTGATTTTTTAAATGTTTGGAGGAAACTTTTTTCTGTCTTCCTTTAAGACATTCAATGACACAATATTACCATATTATGATTTTACCTTCATTATGCCTGACTTCCAATCTGTAAAATAGGGTATTCTCTGTATTTGACCATTGTTTTCTAATTTTTGTGTGGTAAAACTTAATGATAAGCTTAAAGCAAAACTTTGAGAGCAGGTAGCCATGTTATACATGATGGGAGAAACTGTCAGTGTTGCCAAACCAGAATTCTTCAGACAAGGTTCTACCACCACAATAAAGACAGTATTGGTCACAAAGTTCTTCTATTTATATAAAAACTTACTATTTCTGCTAAAACTGGAAAAATATGTTGCCTATTCAGTTTTATCACAGGAATGAACAGGGCTTGTTTATTACCACGCAGAATCAAATTCTTAAGGGGAGGAAGATAATGAAGGCAAATATTTTAGGTACAACAATTTTTTTCTTGCCCATGTATCATTACAATATATCTTCTCATCGAAAGGGCTAAAAGAGTACATTGAACTATTAGGAGAGAGACTGCTGTTGTCTAATTAGAATAATACATTACCCAACATTTCTTTTGAAATACAAGGGGAATCTTAAAGCTATGTGATTGTTGCCATCACACAATAACCCTAGTAGGAAAAAATACTGTCCTTTTCAGCCATGTGGGGAGAATGACAGCTGTTATGCCTGATATGACTCAGGCAACTATTTTATATCTTCATTAAAAATAGCAATAGAGTGCGATTTACCTTACTTGTTTAGCGTGACTCACAAAATGCAGGAAAGTTTGACAAAGTAACACACTTGGTCAAATTAAATTGGATTATTTTCAGTCACATTGACTGGCAAGTGTTTCTTATTCATCCATATGCAAAGTAAAATAATTTCATTACCAATTTAAACTAAAGTTGTTTACTTTTTATTGAACAAGACTGAAGAAAACCCACACAGTTAGCTCCACTTAGACAACTGAGCAGGCAGTACCTTCAGTTGGAGAAGCAGTTCCTAAGAGAAAAAAGCAGAAACTTCTTAAATAACTACCTGAGTCTGCAGGAATCTCTACAATATCTGCTTATTGATTTGAGATTAAATAATTCTTCACAGAAAATAGGGTTCTATGATATAGAATGAAGAAATATACTGCACATGAGTTTTCAGTTCAGATCTAATAAGTCAGTGCTTGGTGTCGTGGTTTAACCCCATCCAGCAACTAAGCACTACACAGCCGCTCACTCACACCCCCCCCACCCAGTGGGATGGGGGAGAAAATCGGGAAAAGAAGCAAAACTCATGGGTTGAGATAAGAAGGGTTTAATAGAACAGAAAAGAAGAAACTAATAATGATAATGATAACACTAATAAAATGACAACAGCAATAATAAAAGGATTGGAATGTACAAATGATGCGCAGTGCAATCGTTCACAACGCGCCAATCAACACCCAGCCAGTCCCCAAGCGGCAATTCTCTGCCCCCACTCCCCAGTTCATATACTAGATGTGACGTCACATGGTATGGAATACACCATTGGACACTTTGGGTCAGCTGCCCTGGCTGTGTCCTGTGCCAGCTTCTTGTGCTCCTCCAGCTTTCTCGCTGACTGAGCATGAGAAGCTAAAAGATCCTTCACTTCAGTCTAAACACTACTTAGCAACAACTGAAAACATCAGTGTTATCAACATTCTTCACATACTGAACTCAAAACACAGCACTGTACCAGCTGCTAGGAAGACAATTAACTCTATCCCAGCTGAAACTAGGACACTTGGAAATACCATCGTAGCATCTAGTCATAGTTATCACCTTGCCTGTGCAAAAAAAGTGGGTTTGGTTTGAGAATGATACCAGTACAAACATATTTAAACTACAAAGACTGCAGTCATAATGTCACTGACATGCCATGCACCCTGAGGCCAGACTGAGTATCTGCATTCTTTTTATTTTGGTGGCAGAGATGGTCATTCTAGGCTTGACACATACTGTAGAAAATACTGTTATTTCAGTCTTGAATTATGTCAGACTAGTATCTTCTATAAGTGATCGGTCAATTTGGAAGGAGAAACCAAACCAGATTATATGTTAAGTCACACAGTGACAGGACAGGAACTTTAACTTTGTAAGTTAATAAAGTTTCATATATATTTGATTAAGGGCACCAGAGAAATGTAGAATTGCTTACTTGATGTTGATTTTGCTCTTTTGCCTCTCTTCCTTTCACCACTACTTTCTCCTTTCTCTCTTGAATGCTCTGTCTTAATAGTATGCTTACTGTAGCTTAGATAGGCTATGATCCCAGATAGCTAAGAAAAGGAGAATAACCTGCCTTTTCTCACTTTGCAGCCCTTTGAAACTTTTCTTCCTTGTAGGATATTGTGATAATCATGATATGGTAATCAACTCAAAATCAAGTGCTATGTCTTTTTTATTTTCACCAATATCTTCTTATTAATTATAGTTTTATTCTTCAGCTGTAAGATTTTCTTTTAGTCTTTCTAAGAACATAAAATTTAAGAATTCAGAGAATGAAAACATCTAGTAGTTTTGTGGTATTACAAGATAAAACAGGAACCAGTAGCAAATAACTCCTCCTTTCCATCCTCCATCACTGATTTGGCCAGTGTTATCTTACAGGCTAATGTATAAATCAAACATGGTGTCGTGGTTTAACCCCAGCCAGCAACTAAGCACCACGCAGCCGCTCACTCACTCCCCCACATCCAGTGGGATGGGGGAGAAAATCAGGAAAAGAAGTAAAACTCCTGGGTTGAGATAAGAACGATTTAATAGAACAGAAAAGAAACTAATAATGATAATGATAACACTAATAAAATGACAACAGTAGTAATAAAAGGATTGAAATGTACAAATGATGCGCAGGACAATTGCTCACCACCCGCCGACCGACACCCAGCCAGTCCCCAAGCCGCGAAACCCTGCCCCCCACTTCCCAGTTCCTAAACTAGATGGGAAGTCACATGGTATGGAATACACTGTTGGCCAGTTTGGGTCAGGTGCCCTGGCTGGGCATGAGGAGCTGAAAAATCCTTGACTATAGTCTAAACACTACTTAGCAACAACTGAAAACATCAGTGTTATCAACATTCTTCACATACTGAACCCAAAACACAGCATTGTACCAGCTACTAGGAAGACAGTTAACTATATCCCAGCTGAAACCAGGACACATGGCATGACTTTCCCATAGATTTATTTATACTGTTTGGAGTAGTCTTCTTTTACCCACTCATGGTTTGGTTTCATTCTGCCACTTGTAACTGATATGCCTAATATTTCAAGGAAGGTCACACCAGAAGAGTATATATCCTGATCCTGCTCAGCATACTAGACAGGCAGAAAATAGTCATTTAATGTAGCATGCAGGAAACAGAAAATCAGACAGAATATGTTTTCTCACAATTTCCTCTAAATTTGCGTAATATCTTAACATGGTATTAAGGGATTTGTAAAAATTATCACCTGCAAAATTCCTCATGTATTTTTCATTAGAAAACCCAATGTTTGCTAGTTAGTAAACTAACTTCTATATTAAGTTCCTTAATTTTTGAAATTTCAGTTGTCGCACAAGTGAAGAACAAGAAATTATATTAAGGTATGATCCCTGGAAATAGTCCAGACTTCTGTCATGTACTTGCTAAAGTTTCCCACTTCTTTGATTTATTTGTCATACACATATTCCAAAAGAGTCTGTCCAAAGCTTCACAATCTACTTGTCAACCCCTACCTCAATGTTTCTTCTATCCTCCAAGGTCTCAGCTGTTCTATCAATCTTGTTTAAAACACTGATTATTTGGCAGTCATGCCCCTTTCTCCCCTGTTCTAAGTGGTTAGAAAACAATGGGAAGTCATCTGGGACTTGAGATGGTATTTTAGAAATTATTCTTTAAAAAATTAAGAAGAGTACACATTGGATTAGCCTTCACAGTCTTCCCACAGTTTATTTCTACCATCTGAGATGCAGAGTAAACTAATATGCAAGTTTCACATCCCTGCTTATACATAATGACTGAATTGGCAGAATTGTATTTAAATCCTCCATCTCTTCCCCTTCCATCTGTTCTCTTCCCATCCTCCTGCCCCTTGGTGACAGTGAGATTTTCTCCCCTGAGGCCAAGGTAGAAAAATTTAGAATAAAACATATGCTCAGAATCTGAAAGACTGAAAAAATATTGTGAAAACCAAGAGGAAAAAGTACTGAAGTGTGCACTAAACCAGACTCATTCTCACTTCACTGTGTTTCCTTGGCACTTCCCCTAACTCCTTTATATGTGGGATACACTAGACGCCCTTGCAACTTACTTTGGTGTGGATTCACAAACCCTCTACTACACCAGCTGTGATAAGCTTCATCCTCCTACACATATAAAAATGTCATTATTCTGCTTTTACTGTTATGCTTCTCAATAAAGATCTGTTAGCTAAATATGTAGCCAAATTCCCTTTCCTGCAAAATTGCCTGGTAAAGGTAACATTTGATTCATAGCACAGGAATGTGGTGAAAAATGAGGATGAAGAATTTCCATGATGTTTTTTCATTTTGCTTCTAAATTCTGAATGGTCAGAAGATTTGTGACTCTGTGTGTAATCCAATTTAGGTCACTTTGTTCTTTCCTATGTTTTAACCTGAGAATAATTTCTTCAAATGTATGCATAAAATTCTGTAAAATCTGTACCCTTGTTCTGTTTTTTGATTGGTTTGGATTTGGGGTTTTTTTGGGTAACCAAGGCTGACAAGATTTTGCGAGAGCAGTTTTTTTCACATAAAGATTTCCTGTTACACAACATCTCTTACAAACCAGTGTTTTCCATGCTATTATTCCCATATGAACTAAGACTGAAATTAAATAATGTCGCAATTTAACATAGCTTCATTAACTTTCAAAAGTTACAGTCAGGTCAGACACAGGTGTCTTCTCATGACCTTACAGTCAGTGGCAACCAATATCACTGGGAAGCCTGGACTCTACAGGGCAGAAGCCCTGAGGGTGCCAGCATTGTTCAGGAGCAGTACAGGGAGAAGAAGGCCTGAACCACAGAACAAGTAAGACTGAAGGTTCCTGGCAGTTCATCAGATATAAGCAAGATGTCTTCTGAAATTCCATCAGAGTTTTATTAAACTTCAGTCAAAACAGGTTTTTTTAATGAAATCTCCAGGCTTTGTCAAGCCATATTTTAAAATGACAACTCACTTAAAGAGAAAATTCTAAACCAGATTTAAGTATGAACAGTGCACCCTAACCTGTTTTGCCCCTGAGGTTAGTGTCTTCAAACACCATAAGGGCCCAAATGTAAAACACCTTATCCAGTGATTTGAGTTCATACCTAGAGTGTTTTTAAGTAAGCATACTGTTCAAAGAGATCATGTGACTGTTGCAGTAGAAAAAGGGATTAACTAAAGGTGTGCACTGGCTAACATTCCCAAGGTTGAAATCATCTGTCACTGGGAAGATTGCTGGAGACAAGGGTATTTCAGGACCTTTATAACAAGATTCCTTCTTAGGAGATTTGTGACAACATTGAGAATTTCAAAAGAACATGAAGCACATATGCCTGTGTAAAAGGGTTAATAAGAAGGACTTAGAAGGTAATAATCAATTAGGAGATTACAGAACTTTCAAATATTTAATTAATATTCTAATAAATACAGTGCTGTAAACAAGCCATATCATTAATGTATTTGTTATCTTACGACTACCCAGCTTTTAAAAGATAACACATTCAAGTTTTTTGAACATTCAGATGCTATCCATACTCTTTTCCTACTTTGTAATAAGGGTCAAAGATGACAAAAAGATGAAAAGAAGGATCATATGCACCTCCCTGTGTGAAGTCTTTTCTAACATGATTATTTTAATGAATAAAAGTGTAATCTGTTTAAATTCTTATCAGATATTGGAACTGAAAATCAATGCTAAAGCAAAGACTGCATGTATTTTTATTTCAAATTAATGTTGAAAAAAGGCGGTGATTTATATTCTGCACCTAAACAGCTTCCCCCCCCGCCCCCCACTATTTCATTGTCTGCACTGTCACAGTCTGTTTGGAGCTCTCAAATTTACAGGACAATGTATTCTGTCACTTAAACTCTACTTGAAGTGCTCATTAGGAAAGAAAACAAACATGACAAAAAAGTGGTCAATCCCTTTCATACAGACTAGTCTAACATATGAATTCACTAATTCATCACTTAATTCTGAGGTTTCTAGCTCAAAAGTTCTCTATTTCATGACTCCTAACTTGTAATTTGTAACTTGCAACTTGTAACAAACTTGCACACCTATGAACAAAATCCTAACCCAGCTGAGGGCAAGAGTGTACCCTTCCTCCTCCATTAGGGTGCAGGTGTCTGCTGTATCACACAGGGAACCACAAAAGCCTCAGCAGTCCTGTTGGATCCACTTCAAAAGCTTTTTGCGTAAGCTGATGCAATCATACCTTACAGCTTGGAAGTTGGGTCTATACTGTTTCTGTAAGTTAGTGGATTCTGAAGAAACTGCCAGACAATCGGTATGCAAGGATGATGGCTGCAGGAGACAGCAAGCTACGCTTGATAGTAGCTGCATAATGATCTTTAGCCCTTCCTGGCCATCATGTCCTGCCTACGTGCTGCTTTCAAGTGGATCTAATGGCGCTGCTCCCAATGTACATCGAGCCTTAGCGTGGGCTGTGTGTTAGCCAAAACCTGGGCAGGTGTTGAATGAATAGTTACATGCACCAGTTCCTTATCATATGACCAAGCAATTGTGTAAGTCAGTGTACGGAGAAGATTGTTAATACTGTAAATCAAAACCAAACATGTTCCCATATATCCAAATCCTTAACCATAGAGTGTACCATTCAGTAGACTGCAATCATTTTCTAGTTTGCTATTAATCATAGTACCACAATATTTATTTGTACATGCTTTATAATACCCACATTAATTTTATTATAATATTTTATAAACTGAAACCATTTAATGCACAATATTATATTTTCTTAAAGCTTTTCATTTTTGCTAGAATTAGCTTTGACATAATTTGCATATTGATGAAATTTTCTAAAAGCAACAATATGTCTTAGATGTCTACAAATGCACCTTGCTTAATACATTTATACTTACAAAGGAAAAAAGTATATTTTGTAAACATATTGAATACATGTTATATGTAGGGGTCCAAAAAGCACCCTAATTTCCTTGCCTTCACTCTGGTAACACCAGCAACTTTCTTGGAGAATGCCCTAGCATGCCCCCCTTTATCTCTCTTTTTTTTTTTTTCCTGAGGTTTCTTCCAAAGGAAATCATTACAGGTGGCAAAATGGAGAAAGGTAAATGCATTAATTTTGTCATTCTGCACCAATCCCACTAAGAAAAAATCCTTTACAGTTTATGTCACAGAGCAGCATAGTTTTGTTCTTGCAGCTTCCCCACCCTAAAATCCCCAGTGAAAAACTGGAAAAAGCTTCTTGCTCCAAAGGAATATTGGAAAGAGTCAAAGTGAGACACCTGCACTTCTCCATTTCAGCTACAACCAATACTTCTGTGAAGCAATTCAGTGCTTCAAAGGCTGGACAGAAAGCTGCAAAAGCCACATTAAAAGAAAAAGTAAGCACAGTGTGGCTGAATTTCTGATCCTGAGTTTCCCATTAAATCCTGTTCTAGATATGAGTAGCTAAGAGAAAGAAGACTTTTCCCACACCTACCCACCTTGTTTCACAGTAGCTGACTGGTCTTGAGAAATGACAAGGACGTCAGTTCCACCTGGACAGATTTGCTCTTCCCAAGAGAGTATCTTAAACCCTAGGCTAAATTGGACACTTTTAGCCACTGGACAATCACAACTACAAGATTCACAGGTCCAGATGGAAAACGAACAACGTCACAATCCTCTGTGGTAAGAAGCTTGCCTTGGATGAATTATTTCTGACAGTGTGTGATCTTTGTTTTAATAATGTTAACAGAACATGCAGAAAGAGGGTCATAACTATCACTGCATAAACACCACTGAGAACGCCCCTTTCCTTACTAAATATTTATTCCCAGAGTACAGAGTGGAATCATTGGCTCATTTTAGGTGTCCAAAGAGATCAGATGGTGATTGAGACTACTTTTAACAATTTTTCTCAAAGATTTAAGGACTCAGTAATCCCTGATATATTCTGTTCTCAGTGAGTGAACTCCACGATTCCTGTGTTGTAACTCAACTGCGAGTTACTTACTTTTGAATATTTCTTGGATCATTTCAATTATTAATCTCTAAAGAAACACTGTTCTTCCAGGAAGATTTATGGATGAGGTTAGTTAGTGCTTTTATCCCTTCTTCTGCAAAAATATGCAAGAATGATGTAGAGTATCAAAAGACAATCTGTTCAAGGTTATATTGAGAGATATTCCTGTACCTGGTAAACTCATGTATCAAGATTACATTAGCTGTATAAGCATTAAACCTGAAGTTTCTTTCCTAGTGATTTGCATAAACATCACACTTCTTCCTGGGATTTGACATCAGGAGGTCAGCAGCGAGAAAGATGTCACAGGGTTGACTCCATTTTTGGAGATCTGAATGACTCTAGCTACAGAAAGCTACTCTCAGCTGTATGTTAATATCACTAAGACAGGGTGACATTTTATCAATCAAATCTAAAAAAATACTTTAGTCACAGCTCTGCTAAGTAAAGTACAAATTATTTGTAAATAATATCTGCATAAATTGTATTTGAAAAAGGATCAGTAAGTGTCTGTGCTAATTTGATATTGGAATTAAATTATTTTTTCTTGAAAAAGGACACCTAGGTTTAACTTCATTATCCACAACATAACTGTAACATAATCCTGACAGTTTGTTAACATACATAAACACAGAATTCTTTTCTGACAAAGACCCTGAATATACCTAAATACAGAAAGCATGAGATTTTTAAAAAAAAGGTATTGAGCTAACATGCCTTGTACTAAAGCTCTAAATAAACAACTGCCATGTTATTAGTCATTGCAGAACAAGCATAATAATGCCTTCAAACCATTTTCTCTCTCTCATTTTTCTCTTCCCACACACATGTCCATTGCTAAGATAGACTTCAAATCATTTGCTCTGATTTGAATAAGTTAACACTGAATGACTCCCATCCTTAATGGGGAAGTTTGTAGCACATGGTCTGTGGAGTATCACCACATTTTAGAGACGAGGTCATTGTCTCCAGGAACAGATAACACATACCAAGTTTTTATTTCCTTTGTTTGGAATAGAATATGAGTATTTTATATTTACATAAAATACATAGTAATAAAAATACATTTATACATAAAATTAAAGCCATAAGCTTGGTAAATACCAAGCCACAAAATAAACATTTTCAAATAATATCAGTGATATGAAGAATTAATAAAAGAATCAGATTATCTTTGTAAAAAATGGGAGAAATTCATAAATTATTTCTGGTTAAGATATTTGTAGCCCTCTAAAGGGAAGGTCTCGTTAGGATATTTAATCTCCAGCCCTCTCAGTAGAAAATTACACTTGCTTGTTAGATAATTCTTTGAAAGTAAAAGTTTTATGACAGTATTATGAGAGAAATATGAAAAATCCATTTATGTTAGATAGTAATAACAAAAGTAATGAATAAACTACTTAATTAGAGTTTTAAAATTACATTAATAATAATGATAATCGTGTGTAAACTGTGCTAAAACTGTTCACTGTATGATAAGAACATACAAAGGGCAACAATTTAGTTGAAATATAGATAAGTGTCTACACAAATCCTGGTACAATCTAAAAGTATGTAACTGTGATGTAAAATATTACTATGTATGAACAAATGCATTACACCTCATGAAAGACAGAATATATTCACTGTGAGGTAGTGGTGATCTAGGAAGAATACAAACCTGCTTTTTGTCTGCATCAACTCTATTCATCAATTAGCACAATCATTTGCAGAATGACTGTGAAACATTTCCTGCATAATTTAACAAATCTGTTAGTGAGTTTATGCTGTTTTAAGACAACTACATGACTGCAGGGTGACACAATGCAAGCTCTCTATCACAACATTTTTTTACTAATTGCAAAAAATTTCACATTTCACTATGTGCAGAGAATCCTCATCATGAGGGAGCTCTGTAACTCTTTGTGGTACATTTTTATTGCACAGTCCCTAAGAGATCTCTTTGAAGAGCTCCAAGAATTAGGCTGCTTCCCAGTGTCTCTGTCTGTAATGTTGCTATCTGCCTAAATAAATACACAGAAAGTTAATGGTCAGTGCCACTATTACTAATACTACTTATCAAATCAACCTGTACTTATTGACAACACTCCATTGTGTGTCTAATGAGCAGCAAGCCATTCTGTTTCTACTTGGTTACAATGACACAGATAACATCTGTATCAGCTGGAGATGCTCTTATCTTTTTGACTGCATTTATTGGACTATAAGAATGACTACTTGAAAGCTTAAAGTAAGCCTAAATTTTTCCCTATTTTTTTTTTTTTTTAAAGTTTAGAAGGCACTTCTTTAAATGGTTAAATTATTTATTTATTTCTTCTTTTGGGTCACTGAAGAAAGGGGGAAAAATCCAGAACTTCTCCTTCATATTGTCTCTTGTCATGATCTGAGAAGAAAACTATGATTTCTGTACTCTTATGGGGCTCGTGTGTTAACTGCCGATTCCTTACAACATCTATCTTGCACCTCATCTTCAATTTGCCACTTGAATGCTGGCTTCAAAGGTGATTTGGGTGATTTTAAGTTCCTACTAAGAATGAATGAATTTCAGAAGTATTCAGTTCTTTTTCCTCCCTTGATCTCCTTTATATTATCTTGTGTAGTCCTTTCTACAGTGCTTTTAAATCACTTTATGTCATAATCATACCCTGTGGACCTGTCCTCTGTGTATAAGCAACAAAAAAGTTTTGTACAACCTAAGTTCCCAATATTATTATGTTCTTCTGGTTAAGCAAATATTCCAATGGAGTTAAATTTCAAGTTAGTTAAATTTTCACTTAGTTGTCTTCAGTTCACATTAAAGTCATGCACATGACCAAGATGTTTATCAACTAGTCAATAATATCCATCTGAAATGTTAGTATTCAAGTGCACAAAGAGAACTCAGAAGCATTTTTATTAAAATTGAAGCCTTTGAAAACCACTTCCTGACAGATACAGAGAGAAGAACCCTACTGTTTCATTGAGGGCTGATTGACTTCGGTTTTATTTGCAATTATGGAATAACTCTTAATTTACAATCTATTGAGAGTACTGAATATATTTGAAAAAATCTTATGTTCTGTAGTTGTTCATGCTACACTAAAGCAATTCTTTAGAGAAACTGAGATAGCTTATGAACAGAATGTCATGGGAGACTAACATGAACATTAGCAACACAGCAATCAGCTGGCACTTAATTTTGTGGAATTATTTGCCAAATTCACTGGTAACACAGCACTGAGAAGGACTACCTAGAATCAGTGTTAAGTCTCTATTGTATTGCTTTGGTTTCATGCTACAGTAACTTCACTGACATTTGAAAAATTATGTCAGTGTAAAACTAGAGTAACAGAGCAATGTGTCAAGTTCTAACTGGTATTCCAGTATATTTCATATTTTTTTCTACAATATTTACTGCAAAAACAAAGTATCTCTTCTTAGAGAAAAGAGAAGGATTTGTTGCTAATGTGGTTCATATCAGACAGCTGAAGTGATGTAGTAAGCCT
Source organism: Haliaeetus albicilla (assembly GCF_947461875.1). Classification (NCBI taxonomy): domain Eukaryota; kingdom Metazoa; phylum Chordata; class Aves; order Accipitriformes; family Accipitridae; genus Haliaeetus; species Haliaeetus albicilla. Next base: position 35,349,271 of record NC_091516.1, read on the forward strand.
CCCTTAGATGAGATAAGGAATCTGTAATACATGATCCATCAGTACGTACAAACAAATGTAAACACATACAAGCATATATTTTTTTAAGTTCCTTTCCCTTCCTACATTGTCCCAAACTGTTGCTTTGTGACTGTATGTAAAAACAAGAACAATCTACAGAGGAGGCAGATAAGATTTATAGATTCCTGCTGTCTAATTCATTCATACCTTGTCAGCAGATCCAGGATACCGCAAAGGGTTCCTTCACTGTAGTGGCTGGGAGGCAAAGAAAGAAGATAAGGAGGTACGCTAACCTTCAAGCAAAAGATGTTACAGAAGCAGCAACCCAGAAGGTCAGAACAGACTCATAGTTTCCTTTCAATACAGAGCTTACTCGCAGGGAACATTAACTGGATTAGGGGACACACAAGTACCTATAGCACTGCTAAGAAAACAACCAGGAAAAAATGTAGGAACAAGTTCATATTCATATTTGATTTTAGTCATATTTTGTATCAAGGTTATGTTACCTTTAGTTACTGACAAGAGCAATTTTATTTCAAACTGGTGCATCTCAGTGCAACAAACTGAGAAAATCTAATATCAGTTTTGATTATATGATCAAATGGAAAATTACTATGAAACACAGGATGCCATCCTTTCATTTATTTTAATTCCAAGTGAAGAGAGTCTGCACAGAATAATTAACAATACAATGTTCACTAACTACTCTCCAGCCACTGAAAATTGGCATTAATTCATTAACTGCACCTGCATTACTCTAAGTTAAGTAAGTAGTCCCATCGCTCAGCTTCAAATTTTACCATATTCTGGTAAAATAGTTTAAGATTTCAACAATCTATGTTCCTATGTTATAAACAATTGTCCTAAACATATTTTATTTTTTAAAAATGTAATGTGGTTTCATTAAAATGTCAGACACTCTGGCTGGACGTCAGAGAGCCAAGCACGTTAGAATTCAGCTTTTCCTATTTTCATAACAGCTTCTCTTCGAGTGTTTTGTCACCATTATAAGTTATTAATGTTTTATAACCTTTCAGATTAGCTTTTAGTCTCCTGAAAGTAAAAAAGGAATATATCTTCTCACTTTGCAAAGACAATCTTACTTGATGAAGCTTAGCTTTCTTTGAACAAACAATAGATCACAGAACAAAGAATCAGCTATTATTGTATGAGCTACTTTATTTTACTTAGTTTAGTCAATAGAGTTGAAGTGCCAATGGTTGAAGAAACTAATTTTTATTACACTTATGATACATTTAAGAAGAACTTCCCTAGTGACAGTTAACTTTAAGTGCAAACATGCACACTGAAAGGCCTGTTTGGGGGTTGTGTGTTTGTTGGGATTTTGCCTAGCTTAATGATAGATTTTCAGAATAGTTCTCTGTGAACTGTTACACATTTTCAATTACTTACTAAACTAATAGCCTAAAATTATCCAATGCCACACTGAGGTCTTATCTTTCCTCCCCTTCCCTGCCTGCTCCTCCCCTCCTTAGCATCCATTTTACTGCTCACAACATGGCCTTTCTACTGTCCCTTTTTGATATTAAGGGCTGACTATAAGCTTGAATTTAACTTCAGTTAGATCTAATTGCAAAGTCTATGTGCATATACAAGCATGCAAGTCCTGAGAGACAAAAGGACAAACATGGGGTATATGGTGTAACACAGACATTAGTCATATCCTACAAGAAATAAAAATATCTTTTTAGTTATTACTACACCAAGTTCTGATCATGCTTGCTAAGAGAAGTTGGAGAAAAATGGAAGATTATACTATAAATTGGGTAATTATTATAGCCAATGATGTTACAATAGATACAAAGTTTGTTTGGGGTTTGTTTGGGTTTTTTTTTTTTCCTGCTGCTAAGTTTGTGGAAGGCACAATGGCACAAATGAATTTAGGTTTATATAACACCATTTTGTGTTATTAGAATTAAATGTATTGATGAATGAAGATACTATATACTGCTAACAAGTTTAATTCAGGCCTTTAGAAGTCCATTCACCTTCTTCAGGCCCAATGATCTTTTGTACCTTCCATAAGCTGGCTTTCAGTAACTGTAAAGCACGTGCCTTTTAACCTGTGGGTTTTGCAGTACTAAACTATATATAACACAACTTAAAAATTTATTTATTTTTTTTAAAAGCTACAAATAATATAGGTCATCCCTCGACTATTAAATTAGGCTAAGTCATGCAAAGAGGAAACAAAATAGCAGACATTTGTAATGGGACAAAATAGAAGCAAGAAATGAGCCCGTACTTGGTCAAATCAGTCCAACCACAAATAACAAATTAGATGTGTGTATTTGTCTTAAGATAGAATAATTTTTTATTCATGAAAGTGGAACAAAAGAGGAATTCCAGTCCTGGCTCTGAATTTACTCTCATGTAAATATTTCCACCTGGCAGATTTCCTAGCAATTTCATTAAAAAGTTACCAGGTACTACCAATGTTGGGCCAACTTTTAGTTTATTATTTAAATCAAACAATCTATAGCAATTACTTACGTACATTTATTCATTTACTATGCATTATTGACTTTTAAATTCCTTTTTATTCAGTGTATTATAGTTAAATGGAATGAAATAAATATTTCAGATAATGTTTTGAACCTTTTTTCTCTGCATAAGGACCCTTGAACTCATGTGTTTCCCAGATCTTTACTGGGGTCTGCACAGTCTAGCCAAGAAATTTCTGTTCAACTCAAAAATGAAAAATCTCAAATTCAGATTAAAATTAAAAATGTAATTTTGTCTTCAAGCTTTAATAATTTTTTTAGAGAGAGGAAGAGGAAATGCATAAGTTTATACTAGAATATAACCATAATTTACGAAGTCCAGGAGGAGGAAGGAGACAGTCTTGCTGGTACTTACATATAAATCCACTCAGTAGTTTGGGAGGTCTTGTTCCAACTTAAAGAGGAGTCTGAAATCAAGATCTGCAGACAGAAACTTCTGCAAGAACATGATCTCAAGGCTAGAGGAACGTGGTATCTGCTTTTTTATCATTACTCACACAGACCTATCTTACCATACAGAAGGCAAGCAAGCATACCATCTCCTGGATGCTTAATCAGTGACCTACGGCATATCAGAAGAAGGCAACACATACCCCTCCCCAGCTCTAAGTCTGAGAGTTGACCCTATAGTTAGCCTCCAAATGTGTGTATATTTTAGAAGTAGCAGAGATTAGACTATTCATTATTTGTAAGTTTTTCCCTTTTTGTTGACTAAACCATATATCACATCTAACACAAATTCCAAGGCTAATTTTTCTTGTCTGCACAGCTTCATTTTTAGGCAGATAAAATGTTTTACAAAATGTCCCAAAATCAAATGTTCTCTGACATGAGCCACCTGCAGACCCAAAGACAGGAAATATACTCAGCAAAGATTACAACAACAGTATCCTGTATAGATATGAGGGCCAAGAAAGATGTTATTAAAATAATCAGCAGCACAGAAAGGGTTAGATTTTCCTCCATTTCTTCCAATACAAGTAATAGGGAGTTCCATGTGAAAGGAGGAGGCAGATTAGGACAAAGCAGTGCAGAAGGTTCTCCTCAAAATGTGTGGTAAAGCTAAGGAACTTTTGCAGGAGAAAGATGCAGAGGCTAAAAGTTTACAACAGCACATGGGGAGACTAGCTAATCTGATAAAAAAAGGAAGCCAGTAGGATCTATGTACGTAACCAGAATGATTGGACACTATGAGAGTACTGAGGAAAAGTATCATATATGTTCATCCTGTTTCTCTACTTTCTGTTAGGCATCATTTTGCTATCAGAAACACGTTAGATGGACCATTGCAGTGATGCAGTATGTTCGCCACTATATTTTTAAGAAGTTCCTGAACCCAGAGCATCACCATCTGGGAGAACTCTTAGCAATCTAAATCCTAAACCTATTGGTCCACTGTGGATTAAGCTATCTCTGAAAAATTGCAGGCTTAATTTCTCTCCATCCACAGTTCCTTTCACCTTAGAGATGTTTTAATACAACAGATAAATCAGTCCATAAACTCCAATTTGCTTAGATTTGTCATCAACAAAATCACACGAAATAATATAGGGATGGGGAAGCTTTCCTACTAATCATTAGAACTGAGAAGGGACACAGTTCCAGCTTCTAGACAGAGTATGTTCATATCCTTTGTATTCTCCAGATTTATTGTTTCAGCAGCTGGATCAGATCCAGAGACATTTTTAACATCTTTATCAAAGACCTGAAGAATGTAATGGAGTAATTGTTAATAAACTTTGAAGACAAAACCAAATATCTCCCCCTCAAGTTGAGGTCTTTCTCAACCCAAATTATCCTATGATCTGATAGTCCTTCTTTTTTTCCTCCAGTCCCATTGTTCCTGGGCCAAATCAAAGGAAGCAATACCAGAAGTGGACATTGCAGCCAAATATTTAAAATTTTCAAACTTTTGTATCATGAAGCATCTGCATCTATGCAAACAGTATCTGACTCTACGTACTGTATTTTACTAATTGGTGGTAAACCAAACCCAAAATTTAAAATAAATGTATATTTGTTTTAATAATAATGTTGTCCTGGTTTCAGCTGGGATAGAGTTAATTGTCTTCCTGGTAGCTGGTACAGTGCTATGTTTTGAGTTCAGTATGTGAAGAATGTTGACAACACTGATGTTTTCAGTTGTTGCTAAGTAGTGTTTAGTCTAAAGTCAAGGATTTTTCAGCTTCTCATGCCCAGCCAGCGAGAAAGCTGGAGGGGCACAAGAAGTTGGCACAGGACACAGCCAGGGCACTTGACCCAAACTGGCCAACAGGTATTCCATACCATGTGACGTCACATCTAGTATAGAAACTGGGGGAGTGGGGGTGGGAGGAATCGCCGCTCGGGGACTAGCTGGGTGTTGATCGGCATGTGGTGAGCAATTGCACTGCGCATCATTTGTACATTCCAATCCTTTTATTATTGCTGTTGTCATTTTATTAGTGTTATCATTATCATTATTAGTTTCTTCTTTTCTGTTCTATTAAACCCTTCTTATCTCAACCCATGAGTTTTACTTCTTTTCCTGATTTTCTCCCCCATCCCAGTGGTGGGGGTGGGGGAGATTCCGTGAGTGGCAGCGTGGTGCTTAGTTGCTGGCTGGGGTTAAACCATGACAAATGTAAAAGATTCATTCTATGCTAGTCAGAAATCTCAACTGTAAAAAGAATAAGAAAATTTTCAAATTAGTTCAGTGTTAAAATTATTTCAATATGTATGTATACATATATATATTGCAGAGTAAAGATGTTTCTTGAACATTAGAGTTGAGAATGTATGTGAGCTACACTTTAAACACAAACTTGTGCAATTAAGGTCACTAATGTATTTCTTTTAATAGTGGGTAGCCATATATTTCTTTTCTAGACTTGCATGTTGTTTTCTTGTCTTTCAGTCTGCTAACATGAATACTAAAAAGACAGGGCATGTTTTTCCTTACACTGTGAAATGTACTGATACTGACTTTCAGTAAATATCATATTCTGAATTCACACACCTGATGCAAAGATAACTCACAATTCTAAGCCTTTGGAAATAAAAGTGCTCTGGCACTGCTGTCTTTAAATTGACAGTCAAATGGGGTTTCCTACTCTCCCGAGATCTAATTAGACTTGCAGTGTTTTACGTGCCATTCCTAAGGGGATGGGAGCTACACAGCATCTTCTATTTATGCTACTGGTGTCAATGCTCTTCTATTCCAGAAATGGTTTTGGCATAAGCAGGATTACCATTCCCTCTATAAAAGAAATTTTCATTACTTTTATGTAGTTTATATGAGCTGATGTAACTATGTTTTCTAATGCACAGTATACTGATGTTTTGCTATATCAGTGTATATTAAAAAGACACCAGAGAAAAGTACACAGAAGGAAAATATCAGTTTTAAAAATACAGTTCAAGATACCAAAACCAAAAGTCCATCTGTCACAAAGGAATTAGATTGAGAGTTGTAAAGAATTATTTAAGAGACAGATTTCATTTGGGTTTTGTTTGTTTTTCTTCTTTTTAAGGTGAGAGTTTTAGATGTATTAAGTATAACTACTGGTCATATTACTTGGATTTCTCCAAAGCACAAAACAGGAGCAAGTGACAACATAACACTTGCTTTTCAACTCATAGGCATATTGTGCTCAGCTTTCTGATATACAACAGAAATAATCAAAAATGAAGAATCAAAAAATGACATGTCATCAACCAAGAACTAGGGGAAGAAAAGGAATGCATGGGCTTTGTAATGGTAACACTGAGGAATGTGATTTCCACTGAGAAAAATCAATTTAATAATAAGAACAGATGAGTTATCTTCAGCAAGATATTTTGTAATAGAGTATTAGCTATCTTAAAAAGGACACAGAAGTGGTCTTTCTTTCATCTTTTATGGCAGTTATTATTTTACTTACATAGCAGGTATATATATTTTACTTTGAGTGCTACATAGCCACAAGACAGGGGCGAAGAGCAAAAAACTATTGTGGAGACATTTGTTTTGTTGTTCTACAGGCAACCTCTGAGCATAATTAAGGCCCTGTGTGTTTTTAATATCAAGACTGCTCCTCTTTTGAAACAGTTCCATGACTAGTTAAGGCAGAGTGAAAAGCACTAAGTACCCTTGCCCTTTTTTTTTTTTTTTTTGAGAAGACTATAGTATTGGCAATGTATTTTTCAGTGCATGAGGGACATCTCTTTCTACACAAAGCAGCTTTGCATATCCTTTAAAAACTTCTACAGAGGCCTTGTTTAGCATGTTCCTACATGGATTTAATAAGAAACGGATGAGCCATAGTAGATAGAGACTGATACCTCTCATGGACTTCATACAACTTGTAGTTTGGAGGTTACTGAGGTGGCTTCAAAAAGGGGCAAGATCACCTTGCTTATACCAGATAGTAGTTGTTTGTTTTAAGAAGTAAGTGATCTCTTGTTTCTGATATCACTACCTCTTCCTACTGCCAGCCTTGAATCAAAGTACAATATTCAGACACATAAGAAAAAGAATGAGCAATTCAGAACTAAGATTATTCTATACCAGTATGACTAATCACAGACTTCAACCATTATACAGCTTTTGCAAATGTTTTTTTGAGTCTGAGCAGAGAGTGCTTTGCATCCAATTGGGAATTCTGTCACCTTGGAAGTTGCAGACACACTAATAAAAATGTACCTGATTATACAATGAGCAACATCGGAAGTCCAGATTGACAAGGAGGGAATACCTAAACAGCAGATATGCAACAGACTGGAAATCTGAGACAACATATTTCTCTAGCAGATGCACAATGCCACACATTTTAAATGGTTTCTGTGAAACTCCTCAAGCTCAATGACACAATGAATATACTTAATATGACTGTAACTGAACATCTTAAAAATTTTAGACCAAGATTCCAATTTCTTTCCTTTTCTTCTTTTTTCTCAGAAGTAAGGCTTAACATAAGAAAGGGGAAAAAAAATCACTGAAATATTTTCCCTGAAGCAAACATCAGGCCTTTTATGATAAAAAGAGTGAGAAAAGTAGAAAGATGAATTTTAAACCATATGACCATTGGACAGCAAACATTTAATTTTTAAAAGGTTGCTTTGTATTTAGCTATAGCAAAATAAAATGTTAATAATTTTTTTTTTTTCTAAAATAGCAAAGGGTGGGTTGTTTGTTGGTTGGTTGGTTTGGTTGGTTTTTAATGGCCACAGATTGATTAACAAAATATGCACCCATGAATTTTGATATTTAGCACAGTAGTATAGACTACATATTGTCTAGATGTCAGTCTGTTTCATATATGTTGCAGTTTAACCCCAGCCAACAGCTAAGCACCACGCAGCTGCTCACTCACTCCCCCCCACCCAGTGGGATGGGGGAGAGAATCGGAAAAAATGTAAAAGTCATGGGCAGAGTTAAGAACAGTTTAATAGAATAGAAAAGAATAAAATAATAATGATAATAATAACAATATTGAACTGACAATAATAATAATAATAATAATAATAATAATAATAATAATAATATGATTGGAATATTCAAAACAAGTGATGCACAATGCCACTGCTCACCACTCGCTGACCAATGCCCCGTTAGCTCCTGAGAGATGACTGCCCCCCAGGCCAACTCCCTGGCAACTACTAGGCATGACATCACATGATATGGAATATCCCTTTAGCCAGTTGGGGTCAGCTGCCCTGGCTGTGTCCCCGCCCAACTTCTTGTGCCTCTCCAGCCTTTTTGCTGGCTTGGCATGAGAAGCCAAAAAATCATTGACTTAATCTAAACATTACCTGGAAACAACTGAAAACATCAGAGTGTTATCAACATTCCTCTCATACTGAACCCAAAACATAACACTACACCAGCTACTAGGAAGAAGATTAACTCTATCCCAGCGAAAACCAGGATAACATCACATCTAATCAGAAATGCTGAGATTATCAGTAGCATTTTGTAGTTGCACTGTATCAATCTCTACAAAAATGTTACTTCCTTCTCTCAGGATATCTTTCATGTCTTTTAAAACCATGAACAACCGAAGGGCTGTGTTGAAACTTATTAGGTCTTGAAGTGCCTTGATAAGTGGTTTTGTTTTTATTTGTAGCCTGTGTTAACATGAAAACTTTAAAAAGTAGACTAACACAATGTTATAAAATATCAGGAAAAAAGCTAACTTCTCAGAGTTCAGATACTGGAAGAGCTGCTGACAGCTTAAGGATATTAAGACAAACAAGATTTTTTTATATTTATTGAGCACAATCCCAAATTCAAATCCAATATTCAGACTAACTAGTTGACCAGGTAATTCCGGACATGGACTTAGCTACTAGCCAATCAATTGAGAAGGCAGTATTTTCAGTCTCTCTTTCATAAATCTCAATAAGTTTCTTTGAAATTGATGCATCTCAGCCAAATATATCAGCTTTAATAAAAAAGAAAACCTTTGTGAAATTCTTTTTCTCAACAAGTTATATAAAGTTGTGGCTATCAACATCTACCCAAAGAAAAGCTTCTATAAATTCTTCATTTGAGTAAAATTACAACCGAACATTTTCTTAAGCTATCTGTTTCTTCTCCTCTTGCTGAATTAAAAAAAAAAAAAAATAATTGTAATTGGAGGCAAGTGTAAATTTTGATTGGATTATTAACACTCAGGATTCATAGTCCAAGACATGTGAGAAATTCTCTATGGACAGAAAAGAAGAACAGCAGTTCAGGAAGCAAAAGTGATTAAAAAAGCTCAGAGGTAGCAAAAATGACAAACAGGTAGTACACAGTAAGTAGCTATTTATGGTTTAGAACATAGGAGTGCTGAATCATGACACCATTTCTGCACATCTTCTACCCTCTGTGCAATTATGCTATCATGGCTGCTTAAACCATGATGTTTGGTGTAGCATAACGAACCTGACCTTTCCCTAAAAGCATGTTGCACATACCCTTTTCCTCCTGACTGTTCACTCACCACACGTCTTATGCTTAAAACTGAAAACTGTCCTTTACTGTGGACACCAAGTCCAATATTGTGTCATTATGAAACTACTTGGTCCCACCAGAAAATCTAGTTGTAGGTATTTAAACTGTATGAAACAAACAACACATGTGTGAGCCAAATTATTAGGCTCTTAAATTCACTGATTAGAATTCTTCATATCATGGAATAAACAGTCTCACTTTACTTAGAAAGGTCACTGCAAGCGAAAGGAGGTGTTTGCCAGAAACAATTTTGAATGTTGTCCTCAAGATCTATCCCAGGAACAGTAGAACAAGGAAAGTAAGCTTAGACATTACATATTTCAGGCAACACTGGGACTGGTCTTTGTCATTTTATGATGTGTTTTGTGCCACTATTGTCAAAACTATTTCACATAAGACATATATATATTCTGTTGTACTGGATAAATCATTGTGAGAAAAGTAGGGATCTTTTTCATAGCATGTAAGTGAAAATAACAATATTAAGATAAACACACTGTAGGTCAGTAGGTGCAGTGACATCTTGTCAGGCTTGATTCAGCTCCTGTGTTGACTAATAAGTACCTGCATACAGTTATTCAGTCTGAACACAAGAATTCTTGTTGCTGCTACTGCTGCCCTTGCTCTAAAATACTTCAAGCAGGGAAATATTTGTTGTTTGTGTGGCAACTAATCCTATTATTTATGATTCCTAGAAAAGGTCACAAAAATATTTTTTTCCCTCTATCTTTCTTTCTCTCATTCTTTTTCTTCCTCTTTCCTTTCTAACAAATTACTGGGGAGACTATTGCCAAAACTTCTGAATTTGGGTAGTAGAGTTATTTTTATGTGCAGCTACAGGGATTTTTGTTGTAGGCAACCAAAGTCAAAACCAGGAAAAAAAATAGTCACTTAAAACAATATTTCCTATTTGACAAAAGAGTGTTTACTTAGCAAAGGTGTCCACTAATTAGTAAGACAGAATAAAAGTGGAATATTTGGTTCTATTTTTATATTTGGACTGGTGCGTTTTTCTCTTAGAGCATGTTTTACTACTACTGTTGATATCAAAGACATACTACAGTTCATTTCAGTCAAAATACAGCTAGAATTATTATATAATCATAAAAAGCATGAAAGTGCCTAAAAAAGAAAGAAACAATTTAAACTGTGTCAGGTGGAACTGGAATTCTGGTACCCTAATGCACGTTATGTCTACATTAGTGAGTAAAAACCTCTGCTATCAACTGCAGTGCATTAAAGGCACTCCTGGAGCGATGTATTTCCTTTCACAAGTCTATGAACTTTGAGAATGATCTAAGATGCAGACTTTCTTAAGTGGGAACAATAGTGAGGTTTGCTTGAAAATGCATTCCTGATCCCAGCTGAAACACTAATGAAGGCAAACCACTCTGAATAGCCTGCAATTCCAACACCAGTCTTCTGCTGATACTAGAAAGCTACATTCTTGACATGAGAAAGAACTCAATCGTTTACTGTGTAGGAAGTATAAAGTTTTGTCCATTCCAAGTAATTAAATGGAATGAATTTTGTAAGAATTAGTTCATTATATTAAAAAGGCAGTATCTATTTAATCATTTACATGTATTTTAGTGCCATCAAAATAGAGTAAAAACAAATGATACATTGGATGTGTTGTGCTGGAATTTGATATAGCACATATCTGTTGTCAGTTTGAGAGCAGAGCTCAGACTAGGCCATACACTTAGAATAAAAGGAATGAAATTGGCATAATCCCAATAAGAAAAAGCAAGAAGGCAGAAATGACAGAAAGTTCTTAAAACCTTAACCTCAGTTATGCTCATGTTCACTGCCACCACAGAAACTACCTTACAAAGCAAGTTACAGAGGAGGGAAAAACATTTTCTGTCACCAAGCAGCACCTTAAGAAAATGAAGAGATTGACAAAGAAAGTCCCCAACGTCCTGAGACAATGACTACAGTTCTACAGAGGAATCATAGTACCCCTGCACTTTTTCCTCCAGGTACTGTGTCTGACTCACTCTGTGCACGTTGTAAGGTCATGTTCTTACTCTGAATACAATTACTTTGTGTCTGCCTGAGCCTCACTGACTGGCAGTCAGCGAGTCCAACACTGGTAAAATCAAGAACATGAAATGCTAAAACTTGTTCACTTCATAATACAAAAACTTTTTTAATTTCTGACTGGAGCTCACAGATATAATATTACTGATGAAACTTCTAATTTTTTGTAAGTTGTCTTACCGGCACCTTCACACTCATAAACATGACATCAGAATAAAATCTTTTAAATAACCCCAAAATAATGTAAAAGGCAAGATGATTTTAAAGCTTCTTAAATTTTTTTCTGTTGAATAAATTGCCAGTTTTACTAATTGTTCAGTACGAGTAGTGCAGCTGACAATTACAGATTTGATCAGGACCTTATAGACAATTTATATTAATCACTTTCTGATTAGGTTTGTTTCAATATAAATCAGCTGATGGCACAAATAAGACTTCCCAAATAAAAATCTTGATCACAATTGGTCAATAAGAATTTTTTCTATTGACTTTTAAGTAGAAAGATTTCATTCTCCAAATGGTTGTCCAACATCTTAATACAGAGGTTGAAAGTAAGACTATTTTTTGCTGAATAATTTCTGTATCTTAAGTGACATTTCCAGGGCATGATTAAAAATACCACTAACTAAATTGAAACTTGATATAATTAAAGGTACTGAATTAAATTCTTTTGTTTTCCAAATAGTTAGTGCAAACAAAGCATTGTTTTGAATGCATTTTCGCACATAGCATCACCCAAAACATCCAATAGTTTTACAGCTAAAAGCAAGCCTTAAAAAAACCAACAAAGTTACACACAAACTAGCTGAAGGCTAATCTTCATAGATGGTTAGATAACCCCTAAAATGGTATAGACTAATCATTAAAATGGTTAAAAATGAACAACATAAGAAAAAATTGCATCTCATATTACACTTAGCCAAGCTTTTAAAATTTTTGTTCCTTTTCAATGGGGAGAGAGGGGAAGAAAAATGTGTGCTCACTCTAGGTGGACTGTCCCTGGGAATTTTTTTAAAGCAGATATGGTTAAGTAAGTCATATGTTGTCCAATAGCTAAGGCATCTTTTCAGAGTTTGACACTGGAATAACTATTGATTTGAGTGGAACCATATTACATTAAAGGAGAGTGATAAAACAGTCCAACTGATTGACTTTAGCAGATGTCACATAGTTAAACCACTATGCATTACTTTTTAAGGGTATTACTGTGTTAACAAACACAAAAAGCAGACATTATTACATAGAATGGAAGGCAGGCTTTTGTATTTCCTGATGTAAATTATGCATGATACAAGGTAGGTACATGGTTTAAGAAAAATCATGTAATGTAATGCCACAAGAAATACTATTCCAAATAACAACAGTCTTCTTGAAGATTTATTAACAACTTGATCTTCTAATCTTTTTTTTTTTTCAAGTTAATGAGCAGGTGAAACTATTAATAGACCAAACTTCAGTGTAATTTAAAGTACAGGTATTTCCTCATCACTATCACTGTATATGAAGTAGCATTTCTTGCTACAAAAAAATAAGGCTGTGGACAACTGCACCAGTCAGAAGATGAAACAACATGTGTCTTACTATTTTTTAAACATAGTCAAAGTCACTGTTGTCAAAACTGGACTGGCTATTTATTTCAGGTTTAACCTCACCTGGAATTAGGTTTCTACACCAACTAACATCTGTTGAAAAAGTCCACAAGCAAAACTGGAATACCTTAGTAATAAAATTGCTTCCCTGCACATTGCAAATATTAAAGAAGTCGTCGATTTTCTAACTGAAGAATCAACAGTCAAGAGTTAATAGCTCATTAAATAACCTCCTGCTGATTTTTTCAATGCTGAGTAACAACCACCTACCTTATCATTCTAAAAGGATCACTGTTTGAGAATAACCTCAGTGTTATGACTCAAATCCCAACGATGTCTATTATTTAATATCATACAAAATTATATATGTCTTGAAATGGTTCTACAGCCACTACACATGGATCAGTTTGAATTACCTCAAATCCACTGTGGAGTAAAACAATAAACCAGGAATAGCCTACTAATCATTATTTGGACAATGACATGTCAAAGATATGTCAGACAAAATGTGCAAAGCAGTCAGATACATCAAGTAACTTCAATATGTCTCACCTGTAATGCCTTAAGTTTAGAAGAATTTGGGGTTTTAAAACAGAAAATAATATACACAGTCCAAAATTATTCTAAAAATCCTCTATTTAACTATGGAAATATTTCATCTTGTGAAAGAATGCTAAGTTCTTGGATAATGATTAGGCAGGTAGAACTACCCAATACTTGATTTTCTTTCTGGAATTCAGCTGTTCAGCTTCTTCAGCCAAAGGCAAGGAAGTGGTGCACACTGGATGATGGTAGCAGGGATAACATATGTTCAGGGAATCAGATTGCAAAAAGTCTTACTGGTTACATAAACTTTACTATCTTAAGTAGCCCACAGGACTATGCCAGGGAGCAAAGGCATGACTTTGACTATCCAGTAATTAGACTATGATAATAATGTATCATAGGCCTTAAATTATTTTCTTACTCTAAATCTAATGATTATGCACTGAGATTTTATTAAATGGATATACAGAAAAATGTAAAACTTTTCTAAACTTATACCTAATAACATGTCTACTAACACAGGCAAATTGCTCAGTGGAATATCTGCTAAGTTAAAAGGAGTCCTCGTTTAAAATAGAGATTTACACATTTATTATTATGCTGTTCAATTACTGTGCCTTACTGAAGAGAAATGCATCAACATATTTATTTAATAAATGGAATGAGACTTCCACTTAACCTGATAGCAATTATTTGTGAAATTTATATGCTTCTGTCACAAGATACCAATTCAAGAAAATTAATAGGCCATCTACTTCTAGCTGGCTTATATATAACTGTTAGGAACTGGCACTGCTTCAGCAAGCAGGCAGGACTGCATTGATTGCCTTTGACAGGTGTGGCTTGTGGATGAAATGGGAAAATTAACTAAAGGATTCAATGAGGAACTTGGTATATTATGCAATGTGACTGCTCTTATTTGTCTTTTGTATTTTTCTTAAGTTTTTTTAAAAACTTTAGAAATTCATTGTATCTACTAGCATATTACTAACTCAAATTTTTCATTAAGCAAGGAATATCTATTTCCTCACCTCTCTGAGTTTTGTCACAAGGTTATTTTCTGTTACATGCCACATTTTCTTCTACATTTCTACTATGTTCTTGTATTATAAACACATCATAAATATATTACTCTTTATAACTTTTTCAACTTCTTGATTTTTTTTTTTCATGATGACAAACACATAAAGCAGGAATTATGTTTGCATTTCTTCTTTGTAGTACTTCCTATGCATTAACATGATTTGGTTTTGTGAAACACCAGAGCGGAATAACAGAGGGCTAGCCTCCAGAGTAGATATATGCTTTCCAATAGATAAAATAGATTGCTGTTTTTCACAGGAACCCCTCTCATTGGTCTGTAAAGTCATCTGCTGGAAGCTTTTAATGCTTTTACAAAAAGCATCTAAGAAAGATTATACAATTTGGACTGACCATCTCATTTTGTGACATTGTTTGTAATTTGATGGGTGCTGCCATCAAGGAATTTAACTATCTTTGACAAAGTAACCATCAAGAACCTACGTGGCAGTATAACACTTAAGCATTCTAATTACAATTTATAAATAAATTTCTATAAATAAATCTTTATTAAAATTGCTCTGTGGATCATGTGCCTTCTATTTCCTGCCCAGTCACATGATACAGTGTTACTATATAAGGATTTTTTCATTTCTGTGTTGCTGAAGTTATACAGACAAGGAAGTGATGCATTATTAGCTTCATATTATTTTCATACTCACTTTTAAGACTTATGTATGTAGTGAATGGGAACACATTTTTGTATTAATTGGTCTATACTTGCCTAAGATAAGGTAATTCATCTCTGAGAATCTCAGAGCACTCAGCAAAGTCAACACTTCACAAAAAATTCCTTGTATAGGAAAAATATGTTTAGTTACTTTTTTAATAACTGAAAGAAAAAAAATGTTAATATTAATATAGCTGTGATAGACTAGGCACCCAGGACAAGCTGTGTAGTTGGAAATAATATGTTTTACTAGAATAATTTGGTAAAGTTGGAAAAGATTTTGTTGATATTTTTTTCTTCCAAGCTTTCTTCAGATCTGAAATACACTGCAAACTTTAAAGTTCAATAAAAGTTAAGGTCAAGAGTTTAGGAGTTAAGTTATAGATGGAGCAAATAAATGTCTATTGGTAGTTCATGGAACCACCTGTGGAAAAAAGAGAGCGACAAGAAAAAGACTATGTTAGTGATTATCTTACAGGCAACAGACAGAAACACATAGTTCAAAACATTTGGAATAAAATGGAGTGTGTGTGGAGAAAAGGTGGGGGAGAACAATATGCAATAAAAGCACATATGAAGAGACTATACTTTGTTATAAAAGATCATTAAAGTGCTGTAAAAACAAAAATCTCTACTGAACACATAGGTTAAATTCTTGTGAAATAAGTGACAAAGATGTAGTGTCTGCTAAATAAAAGGTATTTGAAGAGTGATCTTAAACCCTATGTCAAAACAGCTGATTTCTTTGCTTGCTCCCAAGCTCTGAACTATTTTTCCTCTCCATACCTAGCCATGGTTTGGGATGTAATTCACTTCAGGGACCTCTCTCAAAGGGGAGGTGGGTGAAATTGCACTATCGTGATTTTGTCTGTTGAACACAGCCTCAAAACGCTATTGCATCAGGTTTTGTATATAGTGTCCCCATATGCCCTCATGTGACAATTCACCACTACATAGTACATATTGCCTCTGCTTCATGCCATCTGAACTGCAGCATAGCCCTTTACTATTTCAACATTGTCTTACTGTGCTGTTTCTAGCAGCTGAGAACTGCCATAGCTTAAGGTGCTATGAAGTTTTGTTAAATCCAACAGCAGTAAAACTAGAGCTCAGCTAACAGGGTGATCATATAAGCACAAATGCCAGATGCCTTTCCTATTCACTGCAAAACATACTTCACGCACCATATAGGTAAGGATCTAGTCCTAGAATGTTTGTCTTCTAAACCTGAGATTATTTACCACTGCAATTCAGCAAGCCCTTTTAGTTTTTCATGTTTTGGCATTGAAGTAGTCTTGGAAAGAAGAGTATGTAATATTGGTTCCATACCTATTTTAGACTCAGCTAAATACTTCAAGAATAAAAACGAATTTTTGTATTTATGTATGTTCATTGTAATAATGTGTTATGAACTCTAAATATGTTGCATGTTTTTATGTGGTCCATAAAACCACACAATTTAGAAATAAGGATATTGAAAATATTATGTTTGTTTCCTACTGATATTGTGCACACATTTTGATAAGTGTTTTATATTAAGACACAGATAGACCCATAACTATTAAAACTCCCACATCATTAAAAAATAATAAATGAAATACAGTATCTGCTTAGTATTAAATTGCAAAGTTACTCTACTGTGTGTTCAACAGTCACTTATTTTCCATGTTTGTTCTGCAGTATCAGAAATCCTCTCAAAAATGGCTTCTTTGGAGATGTCAGCATTTGTAGTCACTATACATTTTAAAAGCAAAGATTGGAGTTTTTCATTCTAGTAACAGAGATTAAAACAATAACAGAGTAAATTAGCTTTCTGTCAGGCAGGGTTACTCACAATTGTGTCATGAAGCTACAGGAATATTCCTGAATGAGAAAATAAGACAGTTGACAGGACTACTGCCAACTGTAGGTAGCTCTAATGAAGGAAATAGATGATTGAGATCTTGAAATGGTACTGAATTATTATGTATTCTAATTCTACCTACCTTTAAAATGAAATATAACGTTAGTTTATGTAACAGAATAGACAGTTAAGGGAGAAGCCATATTGCTCAGGATTTCTTTCTTTCTCTAACTTTCCAAAGCAGTGACATTTTCCTTCATAAAGAAAATGATAAGATTTTAAGTTCCCATAGAGGGTTTTTGCTACTTAATAAATAAAAAAGGAAGGAACTATAAGACAGATAGAACAATCTGAATCAGATATCATATAGAAAACTGTATGGTAATTTGAGAAATATTTACTGCAGAAAATATAAATTATTTTTTAGGCACTCCCCACAGGTAAAGAAGAAAAATACCACAAAAGAGTTGAATATTTTGCATCAATTGGTAATATAAACTGTTACTTACAAATCATAAAACAACTGAAAATGTGCTAGCATATATAAATGTGCAGAGATATCAAATTTCATAATTAGACCTCTATCCATATGATATAGGTGCTTGAATAAGACTGTTGACTAATACAAAGAGAATTTCAATAATGACATAAACACATTAGGTCTTCAAAAAGGTAAAGACATTAGGTCAATAATTACAGCTATTAGGAATAAATTGGTTGAACCATCCAAACCATGGAACAGAAATTCTGCTTGATAGACTCTGTTGGATTCCCTGGAAGATAGTGTGAAGCATTAGGAAACTTTGCTGAGGAGCTCTAAAATAAAAAGTCAGCAATGGGCTAATGCAATTTTTAACAATGTTAGGCTTTCTTAAACAAACATCTATTATCAGAGAATTCATGAGCTAGAAGAATAACACTAGAACAGAGCTTCAGAAAGATCTTTGTTTTCTGAACATTAGCAAGTAAACTGGTGGAAAAGAAGTGAACCAACAGATTAAAGTAGTTTGTATTGAGACCTCTATAACTACACTCTGTGAGATTCAGCAGCTTTGCTTTGAAGTACATTTAGTTTCACCATGTTCCCACCATGCCTGTGTTCCAGAGCTATTCATGCATCACTCACTGGTTCAGACCATTACCTCTGCATTTTAGGGTAGAGATTATCTGGTAAGCATCAGATTTGAAGTTTCCATTTTAATGTCCTCAGAAAGTAATTTATTTCAGAAGCACAAAAATCAATTTGTGAGCAATGTACAATGAGGGGTCAATAATGGAAACCACACTACTACTACTACACACAAACTAAAACAAGAATACAGGCTCACGTAGTGTAAGTACTTCATTTTTATTTGTCAGTTAAGAGGAGAACTTCGCTGAGGAAATAAATTAGAACAAAGCCAATGTACATATGCTGTTATTTAAAAATCTTGCTTTTAGATGCTGGTCAAAGGTGCTGATGAAGCAGAGTAAGTCAGCTGCAGAGGGATAGACATATGTAGTGTGACTGGTAAGTGTAGGGGATGGTCTCTAACTCCCAGCCTAAGACTCAAGAAAAAATGCTATAGTTCCTCTGAAGATAAAGGCAAGAGGCCTACCATGCAAAGGGATGCATCAGAGAGTAAGGACAGACAAATTGTCCTGAAAGCCATTTGGATGACAATAGAACGTTGTTTGGTAGTGCTGAATGGAAGCTTGTAAGTTCCCCACTTACGTTTCACATGGTACCCTACCATAAGATAATAGATAGCTTCAAAGAAAAATAAAAACAGTAATTCACTTGAGAGACTGCACTTGTATTATAAACAAGAGCGCACTGCTTGGGCAGCTTTGATAAATGATAACTAAGCTCTAGCCATGAAGTCAGCTGTGTATTACAAGGATGAGTGAATAGCGCATATGAAAGAAGGAAAAAGAAAGTCAGCCCTGTTCTTACAAACCAGTGCCAAGATTTCAGAGCTCCTAAGTTAGCACACATCCCAAAAATACTCTTTTTCGGAGAACCATATGAGTATAAATCCCCACTGACTACCCCTCATTGCTCACATATGATTTTGTTCTTGCTTTAATCTTTTATTTTAATCAGTCCCAAATCCTTTCCACCATGTCTTCATCACACATGCTCTAATTCTTACCAAGGCCTGATCCTCCCTCCTTTCTTTCTGCAATTTGCCATATTGGCCTCCAGGACATGACTTTTTCTATGCAGTCAAGCTGGTCTTAACAGTTGTCCTTTTTATTGGTTAACCTTTTTGTACACCACTCTGACTAATGCTCAAGGAAAAGTGTACATGGCTTTTGGTTAACAAAACTGATTTAGTTAGTGAAATATTTTATTTTTTTTAATTGAAAATGATACCTCCTGATACGCATAGTGCAGACATTTTACACCTACACCTAAGTAGCTTATGTTCTGTGGTAACAATACAGCTGTCCTGCTCTTGGTGACAGTCATCATCAGAAATTTAATTGAATTATGAAACCCACCCCCTAAATATGCTATGGAAAGAGGGGAGAAGAAGAACACAATGAATTTAAGCTAAAACTTCCAGAAAAATGCTTTTCAACTCTTTAGAGAAAATAAAAATGCTACTTAGAGCAACTTTTAAAAAGAAGCTGAAACCTAATTTTCCACATAAATCTTTCCATTGCGATGGATAATAACTGACTAGAGAAATAAGATTCAATAGCACTTGGGTTTTCACATGCCTACAGTAACATTTTAAATACAGCTTTGTTCCTTAATTCACTTAGATAAGTTTGAAATGTTTTACTAGATTTTTATACTGGGATAAAACACTTTTTTTAATGAACAGTTAGTTTTCAATGAAATCTAGACTCCTAAGATTATATTCTACAAGAAGAAATAAATAAGAGAATGGTAAGAAGCAGATATTTCAAAATACAGTTCTAAAATAGGTGTGTAGACTGATATTCTGCATTTTCTATATATTTCAGAACTATAATAATCATAACTGTTAAAAAATAGCCTTTACCTGAAAAGGCATCATGTTTCCAGGATCAGTTTCTCACTGTCAGGTGATATTATTTGGTCCATGCCTTATTCTTGAATACACTGTTGACTTCTGGCTGTACTTCTGAGAACTACATTAATGGTATACAATCACCAATTGAATCAGAAAACTCTTAAGAAGAGCTATGCTGGTTATTAAATTATCAATTTATCATTTTTTTCCCATTTGGCACAGTTCCATTTGTGATCAATAAACTTCTTTATTAACTGAGAATTCAATACATATCAGTACTTCTGGGCTTTGTATTATTTTTCATTCCCATGTGAAAGACAGCTGATAGAATTAGTGAAGCATAACTCTCAGTTTTTAATCTAGGAGGGTTTTTTGTTTCATACACAGAAGATTTCCTTTTATATTCATATTTAATAATGTTCTTTCATAACCTCTTTAATTTCCTGTTCATTTTCATGCAATATGCCATTATAAGGTATTTAGTTTTGTTAAAGTGGCTTAAAGTGAGCTTATGAAGACCTGATTAGACACCTGCCTGTCTCCTAGCATATCAAAATTTCCACATTAAAACAAAACTCTCCCAGGGTTCAGTGGCCATTCATAAGTTCTCACTAAAGTAATCTGAAATTGTACTATTTCTTCCAAAGAAGCTATGATATCCCATGGATGTAAACTATGACTTTCTTGACCATGTAAAATCCTGTTTTGAGGGGAGTGGAAGGGAACCTGGAAGGCTCTGAGAAAAAATAAATTTTAAAAAGTCATCCTTTTGAAGATGAAATAAATAATATAATCTTCTTAAGGTTCTAAAACTTGTGTCTTGGGTGACTAGGATCTCACCATTAGTATGGACTATTCTATCTTCCTTTGTAGAGAACTCTGGATGGATCTTTGCCAATGGAAGTAAAATGTCTGTTCTGCCATCAGATAACTGTCAGACATAACAGCTGAGATCTTGCATTTCTTGCTTAACAACTATGAAGTTCTTACTTCCTGCTTTCTTTCACTGAGATTCCATTATTAACTTGGTAAGCATATAAGCTTCTTAGAACTTCCTTTTAAAGTCTACATGAAGAGGAATTTTTTGCGAGCACCTATCTCAAACTAGTTTATCTAGAGAATAAAAGTATAGATATAAGGTTGATTAACTATAATAAACCTCATTAAATGAAGTGGGTGTTCAAGAGGCTAAGTCCTTCTTACAAAGCAGAACATTCATCTTCCATGGTTCACTCTTTAAGGAAACACAGTGAAAGAAACAATGATCAGGACAGAAGAGAAGATACAAATTTTCAAAAACCACTAGGGGACATTTCAAGCCATGAACAAGATAGTGTCTTAATGCACACATGACCCTGACAAGGGACTACATTGCAGAGTAACAGCCTCAGAAGTCCACTTGCTTCTGGAGTCACATGCTGAAGTCTTTGCCATTCTCACACAGGACTGCTTTAGTTTGTATAGCTATGGAAACAACGTGGAATAACCTAAATTGCAGAATACAGAGGGAAAGGGTTTGATTCATTCTAGGATATTGAAGTGTGCATTTTGTATAACGAAGAACATGAAGTTTGCACTAAGTCCTGTAGATAACTAACTACTGACAACCCCTTTTCACCCATAACTGATGGGGAAACTGTAGATGAGGGATAACTGGAAAAGGTTACTGGCTAAAAATTTAAAAAACATACATATTCTGAATTCATTTGCAAACCACAGAGTAACCGACACTTTGTATATCAGAGTATGCCAAAAGCGAAGCCAGGGAGAAGCCAGTTTATCTCTTTCTTATCAGTGAAGCCAAAAGGAAGCACATTTATGTCAATATATTTAACTTATTACTGTTTTATACATTACCTTTCACTTACATATGTCTGGCAAACTAGTTGTAATAATCATTTTCCATAGGAAGTAGGTTTATTGTCTATAACCACTAGGCAGTATGTCTACAATACATACAGCAGGAAATTAAAGAGGAAAGAGGCTGTTCCATGGTTCTGAGGTCAAATAACATGGTATGATTCACATCTGTGCACCTGAACTCCCTTACCTACCAAACAAGGGTGGCACCATTCAGATTGCCTATCTTGCTTGGCTCCTGGCCCATGCCAGCTCCTGAAACACATCTGGGCATTGTCTGGGAAAGTGCCAGCTATCCTGGGCTAAAGCAATGTTGGGGACCATGGTAACAACTTCCCAGTATAAGTAACCATGGACCAAAGCTCATGGCTCTCCCCTGGCCCTGTTTGGCTTACCTATTTAGTAGCTGATTCACATTAGTTGTAGGGAGGAAGCCAACAGGGAACAGGTAGTTTGGATACACTTACGGTGCCTCTTAAATGTTTCCCGGCCTGACCTCCGATTTAAACTTCTAAGGAAGAATAAAAAGTCTACCTTGTATCTAGAAAGCCAATACCTCCTCAACACAAATAATCTGTATATGTATCTTCTTGTCCTGTGTGGCTAGGCTAGCTAGCACATCCAAACAAAATATTCAAAACATTAGTTATGTCTGAATGCATGATAGTAGTAAAGTTACTATACTAGATATCCAACTGGAAAGCTAATCAACGTATATTAGAAGAGAAAGTGTCTTACCAATAATATAATTGTCCTGGTTTCAGCTGGGATAGAGTTAATTGTCTTCCTAGTAGCTGGTATAGTGTTATGTGCTGGATTTAGTATCAGGATAATGTTGATAACACACTGATGTTTTCAGTTGTTGCTAAATAGTGGTTAGACTAAAGTCAAGGATTTTTCAGCTTCTCATGCCCAGCCAGCGAGAAAGCTGGAGGGGCACAAGAAGTTGGCACAGGACACAGCCAGGGCACTTGACCCAAAATGTCCAATGGGGTATTCCATACCATGTGACATCACATCTAGTATAGAAACTGGGGAGTGGGGGCAGGAGGAATCGCCGCTCGGGGACTAGCTGGGTGTTGATCGGCGCATGGTGAGCAATTGCACTGCGCATCATTTGTACATTCCAATCCTTTTATTATTGCTGTTGTCATTTTATTAGTGTTATCATTATCATTATTAGTTTCTTCTTTTCTGTTCTATTAAACTGTTCTTATCTCAACCCATGAGTTTTACTTCTTTTCCTGATTTTCTCCCCCATCCCACTGGGTGGGGGGGGGTGAGTGAGTGGCAGTGTGGTGCTTAGTTGCTGGCTGGGGTTAAACCATGACAATAATACACAAAGAAGAATTTTTTTCCTCAAGCCTAGAGCAGGCAACAACCACAACTTCAGTCAGATTTAAAGTCTGGAGGAATTTAAGAGTAAAGTTTAAAATATTTGTTTCACATGCTTAGTTTCACTGCAGGCATTAACAGCCATTAATCAGCCTGTACTCTTAAAACAGTTAGTTAATTCTAGTTAAGAGAAGTAAAATGGTAAAGAAGACTCCTCCAGAAAGTGTTCAGATGTGCTTCTACTTGTCTCAAGTTCACTACACCATATATTCTTTCCTACCTATTTGCTCTGAGGAAAGTATCTACATACTGTAGCAGTGGAGACATGGGACCCTTTAACATACAAAGTTATTAGTTAAAAATGAGCATCTCATTGCAAAGGTGGAATCACTAATAATGTCTCCATCACAGAATACAGATTTCTAGAACGCATTATTTCTACCACAGTTTGAGATGAAAATCCTTTCTAAGGGTGCTGAGCAGCTCAAAATATATAATATGTGGGGAAAAAACCCTAGTATCTGTCCTTTTATTTTTTGTCTGGTTTACATCAGTAACTTCCCAGAACTTCTTCCATTCCAAATCACTGGACTGTAGACTAAGACTAAGAGAAGAGATGGGTTTTCAAAGAACACAATGCATAATGCACATGACCCTTTTCTAAAAAGGAAAAAAAAAAAAACAAACCCTAGTAGAACATCAAGTATTTTTTGTAGAAATGTTAAAGAGAAAACTGACAAGAAAGATAGTTTGAGACTCAGCACTGTAACCAGCAAGATATTAGTACAGCTGCAGATCATAAAAGTTGTAGCTCTGAGCCACTTGCCTTTGTTCTTTTCTACACAAAAGTTTTGAAAATGTTTCCATGGAATTAAAGTTATTTTTGAAAATATTCCTTTATCATAACAGAGCAAGCAATAAGACCATACGGTTAGTCTGTAACTATATCAACCATTAGAAATTTTCCTCTTTTTGTTAAACCACATAACCAGAATATTCTTCTAAAATATGGGGAAAAGAACCCCATTTTTTATGTGCCAGTGAAAAATTATTACAAGATGGGGAAAGTACCTTTTTAAAAAGTGCTCTTAATGACATGTTTGCCTTACTTTCTATTCATCATTATTAGTTTCACTCATATTACCTTATATAAAAAGCAGCCACAGTTTTCTTTAAATGCTTAGGTAACTGAAGTAAAGTATATTTCTTCTTTACTTTTACCCTAGAAAGGGTTTGCTTGGCAAAAATTAGTTATTTCTAATGGTCTCTAATCCTCTGCCATAATGAGCAAGAAGGTAAGATTTACAAGAATCTGCAGTTAAAGTGGTTTGATGTCTGTCTGTTCACTAACACTCCTTACCACCATTTCCTTCTGCTAGGAAGACTACATAAAGCTTAAGTCTCCCCACACACAAAAAAAAGAAGCCTGTCCCAGCCATTTAGTACTGTTAGAATGTAGACTAGTTTTGATGGTTGCCCACTTGCTAGATGTTCTGTAATTTAGGATGTTGGCAAACTAATTTAACTTGTCTGAAGTGTAAATGGAAAAAGAATTCATCTAAGCCACATGGTTTGAACAAAGTTCTTCTCATAAATATTTATTTTCTAGTCCAATCTACCATTTGTTAGGAATGGGACTCTCTTCATAGGCAGGAAAGAGGACATTAGTCTTCTGAAAGGCAAAATGAGTTGCTGTCCAGTTGGCTGGTCAGGTGTTTGCTTTGATATCTATTCATCAGCTTTTCAATTTTTTCTTTATACACAGTGGTCAAGGTCTACAGACTCTGAAAGCTCTTTCTATAAATTGTCCAAAATTAACTGGAGTGAACTTCTGTTCTGTTTAATGTTTTCTACACTATGAGACAAGCCAATTTAGGATGAGCAATTATACCATGTAATATGTCCAGACAAGCTATGAAATTTATACACCTGTGCTCTGAAGATTTTCAGGTTAACATCCACTGGGTGTCGGTTAGGCAGACATAGTTAAAATTGTGTCAGAGCTATGCCCTGTAGTGTTAAAAAAAAGGCAGAACATCAGAATTTCTTTCACTATGTAATTATTGTAAGTATCAGATTATTATCTGGAAAGACTTTATGGATAAGAATTAAAACAAAAGTTCAGTGTTACTAATGGGTACACTTAGCAATGTATTAGTTAACTCAGAGACAAAGCATAACAGAAAAATCTGGCTTCATATTTCACTAAGTTTACTGAACAGCTGAACTTCTGCTAGACTTTTCTCTTCTGATACAGCTTAATTCTTCTAAAAGTTAAAATTAAGTAATGGCTCAAGAATTGTCAGGTGGCTACAGTAGGAAGTATTTAGCCAGTATTTGTTTAGACTGGTGTAGTTTTCCAATAAGAAAACCCTAAAACTGTCGATACATAAAAGGTAACAGATTCAACAGAAGACTGTTATTTAAAAAAAGCTAACACTCAATATTTTCAAATAGAAAATTAATTGTCA
The DNA here is from genome assembly GCF_947461875.1 of Haliaeetus albicilla. Taxonomy (NCBI): domain Eukaryota; kingdom Metazoa; phylum Chordata; class Aves; order Accipitriformes; family Accipitridae; genus Haliaeetus; species Haliaeetus albicilla. Next base: position 35,375,184 of record NC_091516.1, read on the forward strand.
GGAATAAATACATTTTAAGAATGTTGTTAGAAGTTATCGAAATAACTAAAAATACTATTAAATATTAATCATTATATAATTATTTACAAGGCAAAAGCTAGATATGCACAAACATGTTTTAGTCTTTGACAGTATATCATATGTTAGTAGGGATTAAAGTGATAAATATACACTTAAAACTGGCTTTTCAGAGGATGCAAATGTTGCAGTCTGTTTCATAGACAGCCTTAACTTTTACAAACCCTGTGCAATGCCCAGTTGGTAAAGTACAGTACTGGAAAGTAACGAGAAATTTGCAACAAAATGTGGAAGTAGTGCACATACCACTGCAGGAAGCACTGTCTTTCAAGATGGGTCTTGCAGATGTACTACATTACAGTGAATCACAGGAGTTTTAACTAGTGGATTAGCAGTTTGCTGTCAGGGGCTTAAAGTCTATTCAAACAAGATATTGATTAACTGGGAGAAAAGGACAAGCCATGAGGAAAAACTAATCTAGAAGTATTTAAAAGTAGATATGTGAATATTTAACTGTTGACCATTTTACAGCTAATGGTCAAAGGAATCTGCAAAAGGTGCTTACAGACTGTAAGGACTTGAAAAGGAAAATTATCTGTTTTCATAGCAGGAATTTTCAAATAATAATTATGCAGAAATACCATTAACAATTTATGTAAAACTTCCTAAATAAGAGAAGGAAGAGGGGTAGCTGAAGGAAAATTTCTTTGCCTAAAATCTGACCAGCAAGTTTTATCATTTTGATTTTAGGAGAAAACACACAGAAACTTTTCAGCTATTACACAGAATTTTCCAGTAAGAGAGAGATGGACATAGTGGAAAGAGTCCAGTGAAGGGACAGGAAGATGAAGGGACTGGTGCATCTCTCATATGAGGAAAAGTTGAGAGGGCTGGGGCTGTATAGCATGGAGAAGAAAAGGCTCCAGGGGGATCTCATCCACCTATATAGGTACCTGGAGGGAGAGCATACAGAAGATGGAGCCGAACACTTCTTAGTGGTACCCTATTGTGGCAGACCGAACTGTGCTCTCAAGCCATTTGTCTCTGGGATGGCATGTTTAAGCAGGACACTCCTCTGTCCAAAAGGATGATTACCAGGCCACTGAGGCATTCAGGGGAGGAGATGGGCTGGAGCCGGTGAAGCGTGCAGGAATGTGGAGACTACCATTGTCATGGAAACCGTAGTCTTTGAGATAATGTACTGGGTTTTGGTGTTGATCACGTGAAGGTGGTGTAATAGACAAAATCTGCAGTGTGTGAACAGTGCGTGAACAGTACATATGTACATGCATCGGACTACGCCTTATAAAAGATCGTGGAGACAAGCTGTGATGTGCACTCATCACCGAAGAATTGTGGACTGAAGACCAACGGGACGCCGCTAGTTCCATAGCGGTGACTATTCTTGCAACTCTATCCTGACTGCTTGCTTAATTTCTGCCTTTTTCTTCCATTCTACCCTATCGCTACTATTTTCTACTTTTGATACTTTTGATAATAAAAGCTGTTTTGGGTATACGGCATTTGACCTCATTTGTGTCTTAATCTCACTCTTGGGATCATATCAAAACCTTCCCCAACATTGGATTGGGACACGTGTGACAGGAGAACAGGCAATGGGAACAAACAGAAACACAGGTAAATCCAATTAAGCATATAAAAGACTGCTTTACTGTGGGGTGGTAAAACACTGGCATGGATTTCCCTGAGAGGTTGTGGAGTCAACATCCTTGGAGATATTAAAAACCCAACTGAACACAGCCCTGCCAACCCTGCTGCAGCTGACCCTGCAGAAAGGAGGGAGCCTGGACTAGCTGATCTCTAGAGGTTCCTGCCAACCTCATCCATTCTGTGATTCTATATTGTTTTCAAAAGAATATGTGTGCTTTAAGCAGCAAAAATATACAGAACTAACATTTACTCTGAGCACGTTGACAAAGACTGACTAGAGAAATGTCCATGATTTTTGTTCATATGTAGGATAATGAATGACGAGTATATCAAGAGGCTATTCGAATATATTGAGAAAAATCTTAGTATCTCAAGGACAACTTTTCATCAAACTTCCTGTGAATACAGCACTGTAAATTGTTACATTATATTGAATTGGAAACTAGCAACACTGGCTACTATGTTCCACTGTTTAACAGGTGTGAGATGTGCAAGTAAGAGGCTTTTGTCTGCAGGCACTGATTTTCAGAATTACAATCACTGGTGTGCTGAAGGATAATTATTTATAATAAAGGGCAGGAATCATCATATTGGTCATGTATCTCCTATATGACCTATTCTGTCTCACACAGCATGATTTCATATGCCAAATATTAAATGCAATGACCTGGAAAGGTTGCTTACAGTCTATCAATGCCAGTAATTTATCCCTACAATATGTTTTCATTGTCCTAATAATCAAAATGACAAGGATAAGTGGTTATACATACAGTACATTAACATACTTTGATATCATCTCTTATGAACTGCTAGAGATTTGCAAGCCTCTATCAGATGATGTACACACTTCCCAAGGATGCCATGTGCTTATGGGTAAGCATGTGGTCAAGCATGTAGCTACTTTTGAGCATTAAGTCTCTGCAACACCCCCAGTGCAGCACCATGCAGAGACACCTGAGGATGTCCTGTACAAGCTGGAATGCCTATATTGCATACTACCAGTCACATAATAACCCCATATACAAGAAACTGAAATAATTAACTGTTGTATTTGTACATGGCTGTGCAGCTTCTGGATCTAAACCTTGTTCTTTGGGAACTGTAGCTTAGGTATCTCTACCCAGCCTGCAGACAATGTAAGAGGAACAAAAATGTTGTGAGGCACGAGAGGTGGAGAAGGGTTTGTTGAGAAGGTCCATCCGTCAGCAGATATGGCTTTGACAGTTGTTTGGACAACATTCAGAGTTTTCATCAATGAATAAAACAGTCTTTAAGAACAAAGGTGGAAATAGACCCACTTTCAGCTAAATGCCAAAATTGCCATTCCTGCTTGGGAGTGTCCCAGCTAGTTCTTTCTTAGGCTGGAGGTTTTGAGGGGGAAGAGTACTCCAGGAATCATAACCAGAAGCAATCTGGACAAGACCCTGCCAAACTTGATTCCCTCCCCCTTGAGTTCTATAGAGTCACTCCACAGTATCCCAGCTTTGACATAAACAATATTTGATGGAGCTATTTAAATTATCTTTACTTCTATGTAAATTAAAAATATTAATTTATTAAAATATTATTTATAATACATAGCATTATATTTTGTCGTATAAGATATTATGGTCTAAGCTAATAATTATGTCATTGATTACAAAATTAATAATTTACATAGAATTGTATTCACATTATTATATTTAAATTATTTAAATTATCTGTATAAACATATCTGAAAGAATTATTAGTGAAAGGGAGAAATATAGGGAGAAGAGATTTACCAAATAAGGTTAAAGAAGTGTCAGCTTCATACTGCTGAAAAGAAAAATGAACTACAGAGGAGAGCTGAAATTCTGAAACAGTGTTTACCAGATCTTTGGGAGACAGGTGTGAAAAAGGGGAAGAGGCAGAAACGAGGAGGACTGTATTTTACTCCCAGCTGTCACAGAGGAATATGCAGACAAAATGTAGAGAATTGTCTAGAAATATAGTTCTCCTCTTCCTCCACCTACTTCAGCCTAGCTTATGGTCTGAAGGAATGATCTAGCCTCTATGAAAATACATTTATTGGATCCCACTATCTGTTAGCTCCAGTAGAAAATTCTTGACTTTGCTTTTTTTTTTTTTTTTTAGTAAGAAGAACTAATATTTTTAAAAAATGAAATAGTTCCATGGGAATTCCCATACAGAGCTCGGGCTGACTTGGTACAGCACTGTCATAACCCCCTATCATGATTCCACTGCATTGACTGAGAGTTTCACCCTATTGCAAAAAACTGTATAGTAGATACATGTGAACCTTACTGTACTGAAATGTAGTTTTACTATTTTAAAGAAAAATTTATCTAGAATTTTTTCATAAAAAGATTAACATTCAACAGCCAAATGGAAGATTGACTCACTATTTTTTGTAATTTTCAGACTATCCTTTATTGCTTTTGCCCTTTTTCCTCCAAAATGTGTTTATTCAACACTTTCTCTGTGTAAATAAGTTAAAATCTATCACAAAGTAGCAGTTCATTAACTGAACTAGAAGAAAAAGAAAGGAAATCTAGAGAGAAAAAAAGTCTAATTTGGGACAGAAATGAAAGCCATTTGCTTTATTAGTGTCATTTCTTTGTCACTTTTAGCTTGAAGATGTTCCCTCTAGATGGGAGGCCAGTTAAAGAAAACAAAAGAACCTGTAATAAAAAAAGGTCTTCAATACTCCATCTACAGATATGAGAAGGTAACTAAAAACTATGGATCTCAATTTTCTATTTAATCTTTGAAGCATTTTCTGTTGCTGAAACTGCAACAGAAGTCAAAATGGTATCACTGCCTTTTACTAGGCCGGCTCTAAATAAAATACAGTTTTTCTCTGAAGAGCTGGTTGTATTAGCAAACCGAGACTCTGTTTTGTATACAGAACTGTAAAACCTTGTTGCATATTAAATTATTTAAAATAAAGAGGCCTTTTGATGCATATTTTGTGGCTTACTTGTTATCGTGGTTTAAGCCCAGTCAGCAGCAAAGTACCACAAGGCCACTCATTCACTCATCCCCCCTTGGTGGGACGGGGAAGAGGAAATATAATGAAAAGCTCATGGGTCAAGACAAGGACAGGGAGGCATCACTCACTAATTATGGTCACAGGCAAAACCCAGACTCAACTTGGAGAAAAAACAAAATTAATTTATTACCAATCAAATCAGAGTAGGATAATAAGAAATAAAACCAAATCTTAAAAAACACCTTCCCCCCACCGCTCCCTCCTTCCCAGGCTCAACTCCACTCCTGATTGTCTTTACCTCCTCCCCCTTAACAGCGCAGGGGGACAGGGAACGGGGGTTGGGGTCAGTTCATAACATGTTGTCTCTGCTGCTCCTTCCTTCTCAGGGGGAGGACTCCTCACACTCTTCTCTGCTCCAGCGTGTGCTCCCTCCCACAGGAGACAGTTCTCCATAAACTTTTTCAACATGGGTCCTTCCCATGGGCTGTAGCCCTTCACAAACTGCTCCAGCGTGGGTCCTTTCTGTGGGCTGCAGTCCTTCAGGCACACACTGCTCCAGCACGGGCTTTCCCATGGAGTCTTGGCCATCTTCGGGGGCATCCCCCCTGCTCTGGCGTTGGTGTCGGGTCCTCCCCAGGGTTCCAGGTGGACATCTGCTCCCCTGCTCCCCTCCATGGGCTGCAGGGGGACAGCCTGCCATCTCACCACGGGCTGCAGAGGCATCCCCTCCTCTGCTGCACCTCCTCCCTCTCCCTCTTCACTGACCTTACTGTCTGCAGAGGGGTTTCTTTCACATTCCACTCCTCTCTCCACTGCAGGTTTCCTCTGTTAAATACATTATCCCAGAGGTGCTACCATCGTCACTAATCAGCTCGGCTTTGGCCAGAGGCAGGTCCAGCTTGGAGCCGAGGAAGCTTCTAGCATCTTCTCACACCTGAAGCCCTTCCCCCGCTATCAAAACCCCATCATACAAACCCAATACTGTTGTTTATTTATATGCATGCACATTTACTCAACTTGACAAAAGGCCATTCAGTTCCTATTTAACCAGAACACAGGGAAGAAAACCTGGGGGAAAAAAGAAGCATGGATTAAGCCAGACCCATAAATTAAGCTAGGCAAAATAAAAGTGAAGATATGATTGGTGTGAAGATCAATGACATTTGCTGGTCCCCCAAACCTAGTATGGATATGAACTGGCAAGCACCTGGATCACAGCACATGGCTGCCCAAGGTACCCGCATGGGTTCGAGATTGTGATGGCTTAGATATCTGCATCCAAAGCATATTTATCTGCTGATAATCAGATGCTGACTGCATATAATTCTCACTACTGTTAGTAAAAGAAAATTAGGTCATCTATTATTAGCAGAATATACAGCTAACTATTTTGATAATGAGAAATAACAAAGTTGATGATAACATTAAAATAATCTTTAGGTATTCCACTGTAAAGGCATAATTTGCTGTCTAATTCAGTATGCATATTTACAGTTATATATTAAGAACTCTAGAGGATTTTAGCTCTTGCCAGAATAATTGAATGCCAAGCATCTGCTAGCAACCAAATCTGTTAGAAAGCCTCTTAAATAGCCCAGGAATAGAAGAAGGTAACATAACACTGTCCTAATAAGTCTAATCCAGAGGAAGGAAAGGGAATAGAACAGCAACAATCAATTTGATTTGATTAAAATTTTTCAATTTACAAATAATATAAAGGTTATAATTCTGTTTTCATTTATACGTGGTGGCAAGCTTCATAAAATACTCTAAAACAGGATAGATGTCATTCATTAATTACTGAGTGCCAACCAAAATAATTCTGTCATAGAACTTCTTTACCTAACAAAGACATATAAATTATGTGAGGCTCATACAGCCCTTGATGACAACTTTTGCACTTTAATTTCCTTTACATATGATTAAAGAGTGGCAAAAAAATCCCAAATGGTGTTCTGTTAGTAGCTTTTAAGGAGACATTTTTATTTGCAAACTCCTTGCATCTCCATTCAAGGTATTTAAAAAACCACTTGAGAAACATAATTAAAACACATTTCAAAAAAAAAAAAAAATTAAAGAGTCTAATACTTTCATTTAGAGTTCCCTTTTCAAAGCTATTTCTCATTGGAAATGAAAAATATTTCTCATTGTAAATAATATTTCAGTGCAGAGTGTGCTCTCCTTTTTTACCTTTAATTGAATCCATTTTGGTCTGAACATTTTAATCCCTAAAATACAGAGGTTTTTTCTTAGTATCAAGTACAAATATGTACATCCTAAACGTGACCTCTTAAGATAAAGTGAAATGCTCCAAGCTTACTATCCATGTGAGGGGCAGATCTCATATGACCATGGGATGACAGCACTTCAAATGGAGGTTCTTTGACTCCATCTACCATAAGTGGTCAAAGCAAGCACCTTGTAGAATGAAGTCTTTTAGTCTCTCACCATTACCTACCAGCACAATCTGCAGTGACTTCCACTGCTCAGGTACTTCCTCTACTTAAAACTGGACTGACTATATATGAAGACAATATACATTAGCTAGAGAAGTCTGACACATAACACCTTTTAAGTTGTGAGTCTGATAAAATGAGAACTAGTTGTATGGGACACAGAGATTTCTTGTGATCTGTTCAAGCACAAATTAATTCCCCTTTAGATGAAAAATGTATCAAAACTTTCTCCCAGCACACAATCCCAGTACAGAGGCCACTTAGCATTGTGCTCTTATCTTTTTCCTTCTGATGCTACACAGCCCTTTCACAAAATTCAACACTGTTTTCAGGAAAGCAACCAATCTGTTATTCATCAAAATACCTCAAAATTAAAAACATAAAACTAACAACCAAGCACATATCATTATTGTTTAAAACAGTAGAAAAGCAGGCCAGCATTGTATAAGCAAGCCAGTAATAGATCTTACTTCTCAAGTCAAGCCTGGGTTAAATGGATGGAAAAACACAGTTTCCTGAAAGTACATCCAATCTCTGAACTAAAGTACACAGTCCTTTTACTGGTGAGTTACACTGGTGAGTGCATCCTGCACTTTGAATCCTTGTGTTTAGAACAGAGTTCCTGTTTGTCCAGTGCAAAAGCACCTGCACCAAACTAGGTACATACTGCAGAGAATGATGTTTCTAAAAAGAAGAAAAGATACAGACCATGGAAGACAAGATAATTTAACCAGGCTGGGGCAAACAAGCACCTCAGAGGTTGGAAATGACTGGTTATTCAACCAACAAACAAAAGTAGTCTCCCATCAGTAAAGTTTTCATGGAAAATCAAATATTTTCCCATCTTATCTGTTAACAACCCCAAGGAAGATAATCTACATAAAATACAACAAGCACTTGTGAAAACTGAACAAAATTTGGGATTTCATTATATCATTAGTGATTGGTCTATAGGAAAAAAAAATATCTCCTTTGTTAACTGGAGCCAAAACAGAGGAGGTTCACAGCATAACAAGACATTTATTTGAATTTCAGGACATCAAATAATTGAAACACAAGGCTTTACAAGATGGTATACCTGTATCCTATTCATTGCTTAGGTATGGCTGCTTTTAATCTGAACAAGTCTGGAAAAAAAGGCTTATTGAGCAGATACATGCAATCAGTAAAATGAGCCCCTGAAGCATAATATCCTCTGAGATATTTCTTGCTCTCATCATAAGGAGTGAAAGAATCCATGTTTGTGGACACTGTGTTGCATCAAGTGTCTATGGCTTTACTTGTTCCTGGTCTCTCAGAGAACAGAGAACTGGAAAAGTTCTGTCAGAGAGCCAAATTGCTGACAGAGCCAAATGCTAGGAAAACACATGTCAGGTTGCTGTCATAGCTAACAAAATGTATTTTCTTTTATATACACTAATGCTTTCTGAAAAAACATTGTCAAGGTTTAACCCCAGCCAGCAACTAAGCACCACGCTGCCGCTCACTCACACCCCCCCCCCACCCAGTGGGATGGGGGAGAAAATCAGGAAAAGAAGTAAAACTCCCGGGTTGAGATAAGAACAGTTTAATAGAACAGAAAAGAAGAAACTAATAATGATAATGATAACACTAATAAAATGACAACAGCAATAATAAAAGGATTGGAATGTACAAATGATGCGCAGGGCAATTGCTCACCACCCGCTGATCAACACCCAGCCAGTCCCCGAGAGGCAATTCCCCGCCCCCACTCCCCACTTCCTATACTAAATGGGATAGCACATGGTATTGAATACCCCGTTGGACATTTTGGGTCAGCTGCCCTGGCTGTGTCCTGTGCCAACTTCCTGTGCCCCTCCAGCTTTCTCGCTGGCTGGGCATGAGAAGCTGAAAAATCCTTCACTTCAGTCTAAACACTACTTAGCAACAACTGAAAACATCAGTGTGTTATCAATATTCTTCGCATACCAAACTCAAAACATAGCACTGTACCAGCTACTAGGAAGACAATTAACCCTATCCCAGCTGAAACCAGGTCAGAAACCATGGTCAGAAATCTCTGCTGGGCTTCACATCTCACTGGAGGAGCAATAAGTGGAAGGACATGCTAGAGCTGGTGTATATGCTAAATGTATTGGCATCAGAAACTGCCACAGCTCAGTGGTGACATCATATTATCACTGTATTCAAGAATTCACGGTAGCAGTCACCTTCCAGTGATCTGATCCAAAAGACTAAGTCAGCAACACAGAGTAGTTTCGTGATGGCAAGGAAGGAACAGATAGTAGTTAAAATTCTGTCCTATTAAAACAGTGGCATCTGTTTGAGGAAAAAAATCTAACATTCACCTTCATCTCTCTGCTGATATAATGATGTAGAAGTTAACATTAAAAAAAACAAGGAAAATTCTGATTCCTGGCTTAAGTATAAAAATAAAACATATTACTTGGCAGCTCTAAAAGTGCAGAAAATCAAAATGCTTTCTTTTTCCTTCTTATTTGAAGATTAGAGACTTCACATACTCAGTAGTACTGCAGGGTATGAAAAGCTATGTTATCTTAATGCAAAGCGTCAAGTTCATCATGTGAGTGTGAACTTTTGTCAAGCTGAGAATGGGATTAAACCATAGAGATATCAGTAAAAAATACTTTGTTTAGATATATAGGCCATAGATTTAATTCACTGAAATATCTTGCAGAAAACATTATTTACAACTACAAAGCATGTACAGTCCAGAAATCCCGAAAAGTCAGCATCATGGCTCTATAGTCGAACAAAAATGTCTGGAAAGTTACAGTGTTAATGCCCTCATCAGCTGAAAATCATCCAGCAGCGTCAAATCTGGGATTTGATGACCTCCTCTATTCTCCCAATCTTTGCTTCTTGTTTCAAACAACAACAAAAGTCATTGTGACCACTCACTACAACAGCAATGTTTTAATAAAACTGAAACAGCCGGACTCAGAAAGCTAGCTTGGCTTTTAACCAGCCTCTAAAATATCTAGTATCTTCACAGAAGACCACCTATACAGTGGAGATGCAAAAGGCAGGATATGGGACATAAAATTTAGGGCTCATTTAATTAGGTCATCTGTGTTTGAGAGCAGTAAGATAAATATCAATTGAAAGAAACTTTAAGTTAATTCATGGTCTGTTTTCTGCCACCATTATGAAAACATATTTCAAGATGCAGAACCTATGTTGTATATCGAGTCATATCACTTCCACTTTATATGCATTAATACTGGATAATCTTGTTTTTCTTGTACTCTTCATTAGTCAACATGAGATTTTATTTTAATTGGTTTGGGATTAAAGGACACTTTTCCAGATTTGAGCACTGAAAGTTACTGCATACAAATTCCTTTAGTATTGTCCCAGACTGTCTATTCCATCATTCATATTAAAGGAAATTTATTTTTTTAGGAAAGGATTTGAATGAAAAAAAAAAAAAAGCTTTAAAATGCTCTTCTCTATCCTTCTTTCTCAGGACTGGAACAGACAAGCCAGAACAAACATTTTTGTAGATGATGTTAGCATTTAAATAGCCAAACAATCTTTTTCTGAGATAGCACTTTCCTTCTGCTTTCTGTTGAATTTAATTCATCAATTTTTCATACTCACGCAAAGGTCAGTGTCAAGCCTTCCTACTAATGAATCTGAGGGATAGAAGGGTCTGTAAAACTATTGTTGAAAACTGCCCTGGTCAGCAGCAAATCTGGGGCTAATATTTTGGAAGACATCAAGAACAGACCCTAGAGATGATTAACCAGTTACACCAAACTGATGGTTCTAAGACTTCAGACAAAGAGCTGATATCTTAGGCCCATGGGCTGGAGCATCTTATAGGTAATCATGGGCTTCATTCTGGTGAATTTTATCCTCCCTGTTTCTGCACCTCTCACAAAGAATCTAAGTATACCTTGCCTGGCCATTTCTTGGCATCATTTTTTGTGCTGTACTATTGGAAGTTCCCTCCAGAACCATTAAGTGTAGCTGGATTTTCAGGATCTTGGTGCACAGAGCAGATTACGTGAGTGTCACCCTATGCATTCCATTGCCCATCAAATAAGTTAATATCCGGTACAGAGCTGGCATGAATCTTCTCAATATTCCACTGTCTTTTGACCTGGCTTTTTCCAGTCTCTACATGATGAAGCAGATGGTTAAAATAGATCCTGGTTAAACGCTCCAACTGCTTTCATAGAATTCTGCTCTCATTGATTTATTTTACTTGAGAAGTGAAATCTGAAAAGGAAATAATCATGTAGTCCATACCATACCACTGCCTATATGTCTGTAATACAGTTACAGTTTAGAAGAGTTGGCTGAAAATCAGGTATTGTATTCGAGGGAAAAAAGGGATATATTTTGGAAAGTGTTTCAGTCTTGATCTGGAAGAAAAACATATATGATGTTAGTGTTTGCTACAAAGGATAATCTAAGAACATTTCTCAGCAGATACTTAATTTTATATTTTAAAAATAAACATTCTAAATTTAAATGTGATTTCAAAGATACTGGTGTGCTTTACATTTGTTCTATTTTAAAATTAATAAGGAGAATTACTTTTCAGAATCAACTGGAACATTTTTTCCCTGGCCACGTACTGCCTGTTTAGAAAAACACTTTAAGCAAGAAAACATAATGATTATTTTATGTATCTGTTGTTTAGTCAGTAATAAACATTAGCTAAATATACACAGAATATACACACAGAATAGAAATATATGTCTGGCTACACTATCATACAACATGAAATATGAGAAGGATATTATTGCTACTAACTTGTCAAGTCTTGTATTCTCCCACATTCATTCACTTTTTTTGATTTCAACTGCATCAACATTCAAAAACAAATTTCAAACATTTCCAAAATGAACAGTTTTGAAATAAAAAAGAAATTATTTTATAAATAGTTTACCATCTCTTATAATCAATATTGTAAAACTATTTTACACAGAAATTTCATTCCTGAGAGCTTTAAACTAGAACTTTCCAAATAGCCCTCCTCTATTCTACCTTGTCAGTATAATCACTGTGTTTTTCCACAGAATTGCAGAATGAAATGGTAGAAAATACCTGTTGTCCAGTCCACACATTGTCAATAGCAGACTGTTCATTATTAATTTCCAGCTTTTTCATAAAGGCTGGAAATTTTGATATTCCCATCCCCAGTGTTTGGACCCTCTCCCTTGCTCAAATTTTACTTTTTGAGCTCTTTTCTTGTTTTCTCTGACTTTCTCTTCAACTTGTTTCTCTACACCTTTTCTTATATTGCTGCTTTCTACTTTTACTGTAGCCTTATCCATGCAGTATTACTGTCTTTCGTAGTCATTCATCCTCCTGAAGACCTCTGCTTTTATTTCTAGCTCTCTCGCCTGCTTGCTCTCTAATTGTTAAACATACATCACATTGAAAATTCTAATTTCCCTGTTTTTCACAAATGAATACACAAAGTAAATCTGACAGGCTGTTTCATTTAAGAAAACACTGCATAGAAAGGTCATATAAAAACAAATCTTGATGACATAACTGGAACAATTACTTCTACTGTACCACATGCAGTTGCTTAAGGTTGTAAAATATTAAGGGCTACAAAATTCCAATATCTGTGCAGTGTGCAATTGATCGTGAGGGGGCAGGAACCAGCACTTTTCAGCCTTCCTAGGAAAAGAAGAGCCCCAAAGCTAGCAAAATGCAGCATACATATTTAGATTTGCTAAATATCATACTGTATACTGAGATGGCCTGTGGATTCAAATGCTTCATCTCCCTTAAAGTACTTTCCCTTGAGTCTTGCTGCTCACTGCTGTCAAATACTGCCTTTTGAGAGACTGTTGTTGCACACCATAGAAAACAGCCTATCTGGACCTTGAAACGCATTGTTTATAAAACCTGAGAGTAAGCAGTGGTAACAAAGATTTTTAAGTGAAAGAAAATAGGTGTTTTATACACTCTCTAGTAATATAAAGAGCCCTTTCAAATCAGCTTCTGAATTCTCTTCTAAAATTTACAACACACTAGGTAGAACATACCATGTTGTAACTTAGCAAAAATCACTGGGAAGGCATTCTCCTGTATTAATGGGTTTCAGGTCCGTATTATCAAGACACAGAAACTTCCTTGGACTATGGCAGAGGAATCTGTTGAGACACTCATTCATTTTGCCATGTTACCTTGTAAGTCAAGTCCCACATGCTACCTTTTTTGCTAGTTATGCCAAGAAGGACAGATAATTTAAGAGACGTCTCTCCTTGGAGAAAGGAATTCAGTTAGATATTTGTAGCTGATTTAGCCCACACAAACCAATTTATAAATCTAGCTTTCAAGCTCTGTAGTTGCTTTCTGGAATATATTCTTTGATTTAGAAATTGAATTAATTGATTTGGGGGTTAAAAATATGCTTCCTTCCTTCATGTCATATGATGGTTGTTTAAATGACAGAAATAATTTCAGTATTCCTTTCATTCTGCAGGAAAGGTGGAGAGTATGCAAAATTTAAAAAGAAATATTTAATTTAGAAATATAAATTAGGTCTTCCAGTTCAATAAAAACCATAGTTAAATCTTTTAATGATTCTAGCAGATACATTCTGGTCTTTTATATTTCTGTCTCCTTTCCTTCCCCTTAGCAAAAGAAAAAAACCAACATGTAAATTGCAAGGAACACAGAAAAGGTCCTTGTACTTAGTTGAGAAGTAAATATTCAAAAAGTCACACAGAAAGGAAATCTAAGCAGTTATCAAAAAAAGCCTAACTGGACATTTTGTAGTCTTTGTAACTACAAATAAAGCTCTTCAAATGTGTTTGAAAGTTTCTGGGGTTTTAGTAGATCTTGCAATATTTCAATTTTTAATTTCAATGCAGCAAATAAGCTTGTCTTCTAATATTACTTAAATGTCACTGTATGCAGTATGCATAGACTCATAGTAAATTAATTTTAAAATCAAAGACATACTATTATTTTAAACTTAGAATAGAAAGTAACATCCCTCATTCCTACTCCAAGGTAAAACAAAAAAGCAAACAACACAACTGTGCACTATACAGCATGCTTGCCTTACTTTTACATGGTCCCTAAACCACTTTTTTTCTGTTGTTAAGATCAATCAACACTGTGTTGTTTTTAGTAAAATTGCATGCTTCAAACAAAGTAAAAAAAGAAAAAAAGAGATGCAGAAAATATCATTAAGGTCATGTGACACGTTGTCATGTGTTTAAAATGGCACTGTTAGGTGATTAGTGAGAACCCAGGATTGGAAGTTTAGTATAACAAAAGGTAGATAAGGAATATTTTGAAAGGATCACTAGCAAAAGAGGAAGATGGAAGGGATCTGGAAGTCTCCTTGTGAAGTTGCTGGTCACTTTGGAACAAGTTTCATATAACATATATACAGTTCTGTCTGAAGCATAGAGCACATTGCAATATAAACAAGTTTTAGATCTTTACACATCTAGGCTACACAAATTTGCAACAGTATTCATACAAATTACACTTATAAAGGTTTCACTATAAATAGGCTTAAGTGTTTTAGTTTACTGGATGTTGCAACAATAATCACTTAAATTATTCTCTTAGTTCATTCCTTGTTAGGAAAAACACATGTATTATTTACTGTATTGTTGAACTTGAAGAAGCTGCACAAGATGTTGCAGTTCTGTACCCATACTTTTATTATCAGTTCCAGTATTATGTCATTGAACCCAGCTTGCAGGAGTATACGAACCTGAGTCTTGCCATAACAAAGAAAATATAAGAAATTTGTGGTATTCTGTACTACCATAGACTATAATAACATGCAAACAATAACTAACCTATGCCAAAGGCTGTATGTAGCAATAAGAATTAAGAAAAACAGCAGGCAGTGATCAGCTTGCTACATAATACAGGAGGAGAAGACATGCTTTAGAAATATATCTAAAGAACATTTTCAGGAAGCATTTCAGCACTGGATCTGCTTTAACAGATTTGTCAAGAATGGCTTCTTTTTCACAAATTTTGTTAATCTGCTAAGAGGACAGTAGTAGAGGAACCATGATTTTGAGAATGCTGTTGTCCCGATCCAATGTACAGGAAGGTTTTGATATGATCTCAAGAGTGAGATTAAGAAACAAATGAGGTCAAATGCTGTATACCCAAAACAGCTTTTATTATAAAAAGCAGGAAATAGTAGTGATAGGGTAGAATGGAAGAAAAGGCAGAAATCAAGCAAGCAGTCAGGTTAGAGTTGCAAGGATAGTCACCACCATGGATCCAGCAGTGTCCCGTTTGTCCTCAGTCTTCAGTTCTTCGGTGACTGGTGCACACCATGGCTTGTCTCCATGGTTTTTAACAGGGCATACTTCGATGATGCATGCACAACCTACTGTTCTTGCATTGTTCACACGCTGCAGGTTTTGTCTATCACACGACCTTTGTGTGATCAATACCAGAAACCAGTATTTTATTTCAAAGACTACAGCTTCCATGAGAATGGTAGTCTCCACTTTCTCTGCTGGCTCCGGTTTGTCTCCTCCCCTGGATGCCTCAGTGGCCTGGTAATCATCCTTTTGGACAGAGGAGTGCCCTACTTAAACAAGTCATCTCTGGGATAAGGGGCTCCTCACAGCAAACAATCCTTGAGAGGAATGGCTTGAGATGATAGTCCAGTCTCTCACAACAAACAATCTTTGAGACATACAACTCGAGATAACAATTCAGTCTCTCACAGCTGTTTAGGGTTAATTGCTACTAAAAGCATTTTAACAGGAATTTGGCCACCCCTCCCTGCAACAATAAAACAACATTACAGTTTGTTCCCCCCCACCCCCCCGAGATTATTTGAAATAACATATAAAGAAACAAACTTATGCAAAACCTAAAGTTTTGCAGCTACATCATGTCAAGGCATTATGGTAAAAGATACCCAAGCATGTTTTTAAACTCCAAGAGATGGCTCCACTTATGCACTTTTGCTCCTTGAATCACAAGTTCTGTTATGTACGTAATTTTTATATAATTATTTTTATATAATTTATAATATAATATATTTTTATATAAATGTTTGCCTCTTATTCAAGTGTCTTCAACTCTTTTCAACTACCAATAATTCTGTCTTGACCTAAACTTTCTTTACAAAAATTTTAAGTTACCACACTGAAAAAAATCCCCAACCCCAACACAAATACTAGTAGTGAAAGTTGCATAAAAATTTAAAACCAAAATTAAATTGATTTATAGTGATAAGTATAAATCTTACTGTCTCTAGATGGTGGTTGTGTTCACAATCAGTTCACCTATCATAATGGTTTAGTGTGGTGATCCACATTTTTTCTGCTAAATTACTTTTTACCCTTTACTATGTTGTGAGGCATCCCAGGAAACCATTGGTTTCTATTATACTGGAATAACTTATTTCAGGCACTCAGCACTGCAGCTCATGACAACACAATTCCACACAGACCGCTAAATGTTCTGACTCATTTGTCAGTTCAAATTGTGCTGGCATTTCCAACGTTCCTAAATTGATTGGTTTGGCCTTTTACCTCTGTATTGAGAAACATTAAATGAACTTTTCTTTTCTAAACAAAATTGAGTTTCAGGTAGAACTCTCCTAGTTTCTTGTTTCTAGGTCTGTACTAAGATAAGTAGCTTAACACAGTGCCTCTAGTCCAGGTACTAGTTGATAATATCAAATACTTATTCCTAGGTACAGAGGAAGCAGAAAGATGGCACTTGTTTCACTTAAAATGTCCAGGTCAAATTAAGGTTGGTTTTCTTAGGGCAGGATGAACCTCACTCTCTACTTTCAGTACCAATTATAAACAGATGTCATTTATCTTGGTCTAGATGTCTTACTTTTAACTATGCACTGGAACCTACTTCTTATTATGACTTAAAAGTGACAAGCAATCTCAGCAAGCAATATCATATAACTAACTATGGAATGTGAAGAAGTTCATTAAAAAACAAGAGGAAGGAAGTCAATGAAAAGGATTAAACCTTTGCAGGTGCCAAAGAAACCCTGGAGGTTGTAAACAAACTCTTAACAGAGAATGTATTTAGAAAAAAAAAATCTAACATAGCTAGAATCAAGAAAAGAGAGGTTATTAAAAGCAGTCTTGATAAAACCTTGAGTTGTGGTCAAATGAGAAAAGTGGTAAGAACATTAACTTTGGTAGGCTAATTGCAAAAAATGCAAACTTTTTTGTCTTGTTGAATTGCAAAGGTTATTAAAGTTAATAATCCTGTTTATATCATCATCAGGAATGCTGATATTGGCCTAGAAGCTGATGGATAACTAAGATTTGAAAAGACTGATCAAATGCAAAGGCACAGCAGTACAAAAGAAAGGATCTCTTGAATCTGTTTTTCCTTTGAATGTGTTTAGGAAGTAAAATTCTTCTTTAAGGTAGACACATTAGATGATTGGTTTCAGACTGAAGTTTAAGTAGAAGTTGAGATAAATAGGCAAACTAAGTGAAGGTGAACAGAGATAACCCACAATGACCAGGTGGGTTTCTTCAAAAAATCCCAGAACAAAGAATGGCCTAAGTGCCTCTGCTCTGAGCAACTTCTTCCTCAAAATTGTCTCAGCATCAATAGAAAAGAAGATGGTGATTATTGTATTATTTTCTAAAAAACTTTTGAGGAGAACTGAGGAATTGTAGGTATTAATCATTTCTTTGTTGTGGCCAATGCAGAAGAAATTACTTCAAGTCACGGAATTAATGAACTCAGAGGCAAACACAGTATATATTACAGGAGAATTAACACAACTCTTGGTAAAAGGAACGTACTTCAGGAATGCCTCTGGAATATAGGGAAGAAACTTATAAACATGTGGAAAAGAAATACCAAACTGATATTTTCCTTGTCAGAGGCTAAGAGGTAACTAACTGCTTAAATAAAACCAGAAACAAAGGTTAGGACAGTTTTCAAATAAAACAGTATTATTTGAGAGCTGCTCTGAAGCCCAGTCTCAACATTTCCATAAATAATCTGGAAAATATGCTAAACAGTGACAGAGCAAAGCCTGCTGATTGTACTAAGCTATTCAGAGTAATAAAGATAAAAGTTAAATGTGAAGAAATGCAGAGAACTGTATGAGATTTAGTGACTGGGAGAGAAAATGACAGAAGAAATTTAATTTAGATAAATGTCAAGTGGTGAAGCTGGAATAAATCCTCAACTTCATACACGTATTGATGGATATTCTCATGCTCACAAAAAAAAGTTGATGGAGTTATAATAGATAGATCTATGAAACTGTTGGTCAAATGTTCCGTGATGGTCAAACAAGTGAAATACCTATATGAAATTGTTAGAAAAGTTATTTAAAGCAAGATAGAAAGCAACACTATGCCTTTGTGTTAATTAATAGAAAAAATGAATTTTGAATATGTGTGCAGTTCTGTTAGCACTTACTTGTCCCTCCCCCAAAAAGAGAACAGAGCTGGTAAAATGTTGTGTTTTAACCCCAGCCGGTAACTAAGCACCACACAGCTGTTCACTCACTCCCCCCCCCCCCGCAGTGGGACAGGGGAGAGAAACAGAAAAAAACAAGTAAAACTCGTGGGTTGAGATAAGAACAGTTTAATAAAACAGAAAGGAAGAAACTAATAATGATAATAATAACAATAATAAAATGACAGTAATAATAACATGGATCATAATATACAAAACAAGTGATGCACAATGTTATTGCATACCAACTGCCGACTGACACCCAGTTAGTTCCTGAGCAGCAATCCATCCCACCCCGGCCAACTCCCTCCGGTTTATATACTGGATGTCATGTCACATGGTATGGAATATTCCTTTGGCCACTTCGAGTCAACTGTCCTGGCTGTGACCGCTCCCAATTTCCTGTGCCCCTCCAGCCTTTTTGCTGGCTGGGCATGAGAAACTGAAAAATCATTGACTTAGTATAAATGTTACTCAGCAACAACTGAAAAAGTCAGTGTGTTATCAACATTCTTCTCATACTGAACCCAAACCACAGCACTATACCATGTACTAGAAATTAACTCTATCCCAGCCAAAACCAAGACATAAAGGCAAATCAGCCACTCCAAAACTCATTGTGAGAAACATATTATCTAGATGAATATTTGTAATCATTGGTTTGTAATGTAGAGAATATATTGTTATATTGAGGTGATATTTTACTAAAATCATGTTCAACTTTTGGAAGGCAAATATTTCATACAGCAAATTCTAACAATTTCAAAAATTGACTTAAATAAATAAATAAATAAAGGTAAATTCAGTTTTACAACAGTCTGCAAGACCTGAAATAACTCATAAACTTTTTCAACCCAAATCAAATGCAGGTAATTTTTTATTCAATAAAGCAATAAAAGCAGTGTCTTCAGAGAGGTTTCATTAATCAGCTAAAATCATCCATGTTACAAAAAATCTCTGAACTGCTACAAGGTAAGAGAAGTGCACTGATAGTTTAGTACTGTTTGCTAGCTTTTCCTGGTAAGACTTTAAATCTTTCATTTATTTATTTATTAAGAAAAATAGTTGTCAGTTGCTAGCTAATATAAATTATTAAGTCTTTGTACTTCTACAATCTCCATAAATATATCATATACTATATATTATATAGAAAATATAAAATATATATTATTTATAGCAAACAAAAATGTATGGTTTATGAGATATAACTACAAATAGTTCTTAGCAGGTGTAACTACAAATAGTTCTTAGCAAATATTCTTACATGTATATGTATTACCAATCTTTTAAATGCAGATTTTGTTGTGCTAAGTAGAAAAGTTATTTTTTTCTCTTTTAAATAATCTTATAAGTACCCATGCTGTCAGTTGTTCATCACATTTTAATTCGATGATGTGTTTCACAGTATCTTAGCTAAAATTTTCAAGTCATGCCAAAAAAAGCGGCAGCTTAGTTCTAAATAGGGACAGAATATGGACAGAAAAGTAACCAGTCAAATGCTTTGCCTGGATCACAATGGGGAAAGCTTAATATTTGTTTGCCTCCTTCCAAGGCCACAAAGGCTGACAGCATAGAATAAAAACACTGTCTGAATCAGAGAAGCCCCTGGAACTAGTGATCCTATCAGCCCCTACGATCTAATGCAATGCCTGGGAAGCCACTGTCTGGCAGAAGCTGAGGTCATTTCTGCAACACTTCTTTTAAACCTGCCCCTCTGCTACCCAAATTCTTGACTTCCCAGCAGATTCCTCACACTTTCTAATTCAGCTAATAAATGGCTAATAAATAGCTAAAGTCTATTCCCAAATGCTACAAACTAAAGGGAACAGATTGAGCGTGTCTTATGAAAACTGATATGTATACATGTTTTCACTCTTTCTCCTTAAGAGTAAATCCTGTTAATATTTGCACACATAAGAAAATTATTTAAAAAATATATCAGCTGAATACGCATGCAGAAAAAAAGTATTTCATATGTTACTTAAGTACATGCCAACTGTAATACTGATGACCTAAAAGATTGTTTCAAAAGGTAACATAACTGATATCTAGACTAGATAGATTTGGTAACAAAAAATAAGTGCAGGTATGGGCATGGATGTTTTAACACTATGGCTGTTCATAATTTTGGTGGTGGCAAAAGGATACTCACAAACAGTTAAAACTATTAATATATAATATTAAGATATGTTTTTCCTACAGGAGTCTAATATCCAAATAAATATCATAGTTACAGTATTTTTTTTCTGCAAGTCACATTGGAACTGTGCTTTACTACTTTGACTCAGTGAATCAATGACTAATAAATCCTCTGAAATTCTTTTGTATGCTTCTTACATTTTAGATCCCTATCTTCATTTTATAGAAAAAATATTTTAACAAGCATTTACAGAAATGTTACCGGAAAATAAACATATATACAAATACAGAACTAGAAAGTGCATGGTCTCTCTGTCAGAATAACACTCTAATCAGCAAATTAGCACCCAATCTATACTTAAGATAGAAAATGAGATATTTAGCATAGACAAATTGGAAGACACTTTGTATACAAAGATCAAGAACACAG
The DNA here is from genome assembly GCF_947461875.1 of Haliaeetus albicilla. NCBI lineage: Eukaryota > Metazoa > Chordata > Aves > Accipitriformes > Accipitridae > Haliaeetus > Haliaeetus albicilla. The sequence goes on from NC_091516.1 coordinate 35,396,302, forward strand.
AGTTTAAGTTGAATTTGGTCCATGGAAGTCAGTAGATTTCTACATTTGGGAATAACACTCATTCTATCTCACCAGGTAAGTATTTCTATTAACACCATTATAACTGTGTCAGAAAGCAAAGGTAGAATGGGCATAAAATGTAGGCATAAGGCTTTAATGTATTTTGTAATGATCCCATTTTTTTGGCAATACGAAAAGATATTGACTCTTGCTTGTCATTAAAATAACAATTTTTCAAATTTAGGTTTTTCATAACTACTGAAGAGGCAAATCAACTTGAAAAAGCATAAAAACTATGACTCAAATTATTTTATCTTTTTTCTTTCACACTTCCACCCCCTACACACCCCCATTTTTTCTACATTTGATCAAAATGGATGTGCTTATTTTCTGGGTATGTTTGAGAGCTCTCTCACTCAGTTGTCCCTGTGAGCAGCAAGGTATAATGAACTAAAGAAACAGATACACCTTAAAAATAATTAATTATTGCATGCATTCTGGTTTTAATCTCATAAGGTCATAGTTCAGTGCATACCTATTTGGTAAATGCACTGAATTTTTTGACAGATTTCTGCATCCATGTGCTTTATTTGAAAACCTGACAGGAGCTGCAGGCTGATCTGGAAGGCGAAAATAGAAAGCTTGCAACTAACAAGATGACATTCTACGTAGGCTTTTAGTGAATAAATTATTCACAGGAAACTGAACTTCAAAAGTTACAGGTTTTTAAGCAACATAAAACCTGTGTTTTATTAATTGTTAATGACAAATAGTCCTTTTCCTCTCCTCCTCACAAACTGTTTCCCACAGAGAGATGTCTTTAGACTGCACAGTGCTGCATCTGCTCTGTAATGTATACAGACAGAAATGCAGAGAAGGGACTTGACAGCAAATGGGAACCAGGCCGTACACATCCTCAAAGAAAAGACAAATGAACTTTTTTTTAAGAGTTTCAAATTTCTATTTGTGTGAACTATATGAATATTATGTGAATTTCTTTTTGATAAGAGTATGCAACAACACTCAATTTGTTCAGTGGCTCTGTGAAAGAGGCAAGTTTAACTCCTTTTCCCAGTGAATAATTGTCTGTGGCATTTGGAATGAGCAAATGTGGAAAAGCTTCTTTCTTTGATAGAAATATTTCTTTAAAAGCATTTTAATCTTATTGAAAAGTCTGAAGAAGACTGCATTCTTTGGAACTGATGATGTTGAACAGTTCTTTTAACAGCTCAATGACTTCATAGATTAGCACAGCAGCCAATCTGCAGAAGTTTGCTAAATGCAGCGAGACTGACTGGCCATCAGGCCATAAGATATCAGTATGGCCATGTTCATGACATGCTTCCAAGCTCAGAGACAAACATGATTCAGGCAAGAGTTTCTGGGCCATTCTTCCCAGAGCTGCAGAAGGCTACATATCCTGTTGACTAACTTTATATCTAATCATAACTGGATATGGATATAGATGAAAGTTAGGATATTTAAAACAGAGCTAGCCTGAACATTTTCCACAGATCACGAGAGAGAACATGGTGGGATGGAGAGAGGAGGGGCTGAGGGAGAAAGGGGAAGGAGCAGAGCTGGATACTCTTTCTATTTAGTCATCCTATGTTACTTTCTTTTCTGTGAGCTTGTCCACTCTCCCTTTGATCTTATAGAAACTCCCAGTCCTTGCAGAATAGAAAGTTTGTCTCTTGTTTGCTGCTGACTGACTTTATTCAACTTGCAATCATTTATTGTACTGTTCAGAACTTGTTCTGCAGAGCTACTACTTACACTATAGCTCCTTTTCCTGTATTCATACATCCTAACATAGTACCTGTTCTTACTAAAGGGTGGTTATTGCCCTCTGACCACTTCTCCAATTTGTCAAAGACATTTTAAACTCTAATGTTGTCCTCCAACAGTCTTGCACCCTCTTCCAACATTAGTAACTTTTGTAAATCTGTTAGACATGTCTCTATTTCATGTTCTATTTCATTAATAGAAAACCATGAATAATACTGGACTTTTGAGCCATCAAGTTTGCACTCACCTTAACAGTTCTTTCATTCAGATCCAGTTTCTATAGCTTGCTTATAAAAATGCCATCTCAAAAGAAAATTAAACATCTACTGCTTTTCTCCTTCTGTGTGGCTACTTTCCATACTTATCTCCAAGGATGCTACCTTGGAAGGAAATTAAACTGGTTTGATAGATTTTGTTCATGACATATCCATGATAGATTGTTACCACTCATCTCTTTATTATCTTCTAAGAGCTTATAAATAGTTTGATTATTTGTTCAGTAATACATTTGCCCTCTCCTAGCTTCAGTGATGAAAGACATAAGGCATGAAAAAGAAGCAGACTTTAGGGGTTTAAATTTAAACTCATATTTTGAAAAGTTACCTTGCACACTGGGAAAAAAATCACAGATAGACCTAAACATGGTGCAACATCCAAAAAAGGATCATCATAAAGACTAAGTATAAAAGCAATCTTCAACTACAGAGGCCAATATTCTCACTTTTACTTTACAATCAGTGGAATGACAAAAACATTTTAAAAACAGAATCTAATTTAGCCATTGAGAAGCACTATCCAGAATAGCATTCTTCTTTCATCAACCAGTGAGGAAATCTAGGCAACTTTAGCTTCTGAAAGCTGAAGTTCACTTAACTTTACCCTTTTTGCATCACTGAAGTGGTGCACATTTCAGTTAACTGGAAATTAAACCCATAATAATGTCTGTTTTCCCTCATCATTTCCTATTTCTTCCCCACTAACAGGGATGATCAGTGGAGACTAGGTCTTATACCAGTCTTGATTCACCATTCCTTCATGAAATTGAAATTCTCACATAAGATGGGTTTAGGGATCTATGAAGTGGGACCATGCTGCCTAAGCACACAGTTCTAAACCTTTATGCAGCCTTTTGGCACATAATTTCTTAGTAAGTTTTTAAAAGAAAAATACTCTGATTTGAGATCATGCTGATCTAAGTTTTTTTTCTAGGGCTTGGACTTGCCTCAGCTAACAATACCCTGGTCAACAGCTACGCTAAAGGAGGGCTTACTTCAATTTTTTAAGTCTCACTCTGTTCCAAGACATTGCCCACTTTTAATGGATTCATTCAGAAATCATTAGAAGTAACTTAGATTAGATTAATCTTTAAAAAGTTGGAGTCAAGACACCAAACTTGAGCAAATACAAAGCTGGCTTCAGTCTGGAAAGTGCTAACACTTTCAACTTTTTATAATGTAGCCACAGTTCTCAGGAGACTGCTAATTAAAAAAAAATTGACCTCTTAGTGTATGAGCAACATCATGCTTGAAATACTCAGGAATCTTAAGAAACAGCCAAATAAAAAATGTTCATAGTATAGTGAATAAAAAAATTACACTTTTGCACTTTTAACAGTCATGCAACTATTTAAAATCAAGAAAAGGGAAATACTGCCAGTTGTCATTGTGTGCAACTGAATTAGAACACAAATTTCATTTCTTCCTATTCATAAATCAATATTTTTAAAAACTTAAGTACAAAAGACATTTAAGAATAGAAAGACTGGAAAATACGAGTTTGAAAATGAACAGTGGCAAACTAAGCAGAGAAAATAGTCAAAGTGTCAATACAAGAAAGTTCAGGAAATAAGTTAAAGAAGACATGAGTGTCATAGACATAGCAAGTATATCTGAAATAAAGAAAGGGTCAAGAAAAACCTCAGGGCCATCCATTCTGCCTCCATTCTGATTCAACAATGCATGAAGTATTGCATTAAAATTTTATTCACCATAAGAACAAAAAAATTGAGCTTGCAGGAGAATAGCTCAGGTTTAATTCTGAGGCTCTTTTCTTAACGGGCTTTAACTGCCATAAGGTTGGTAGAGAAGATATGTTATTTCTCATTAAAATTTGCCTTGCATTATTTATTGACTGTAGAAAAAAATTTACCCTTACACATAGTGAAAGCTATGAAAGCTCAGGCGTGCTACTCAGAATAGTTAAAGAGTAAGTACATAGTACACATTCCCCTATTCTAGTCTCTGGAACTGGGCTTTAACTCCTGCTTATTGATCTAGCTATATTTAGGATTACCATCATTGTATTACTAAGCTAATAAAACCTAAACTAAAAAACTAAACTATAAAACTAAGTTGTTTTTAAATTTGAACAATTTATGGCAGTGGTGCATAATATTTTTCATTTTCCAAAACATATGTCAGATTTTTGCAAAATATCCCTTTTTCCCATGAAGTAGTTTCTTACGAAATTGCCAAAGACTGAGTTTTGTTGGTTTCTATTTTTTTCCAGTATTGGCTTATTAGTACCAAAAAATAAATAGTCATGAACTGTGAAAAATACAATTGGAACATTTTAAAGAAAACAATAGATTGGGAGAAAGAAAGATTTGGAGGGCAGATTCTGTGGTTAAGCAGATGGAAATCAATTTTCCGAAAATATGATAGCATTTTATGAAAATTAATGTAAAGTATTGTACTTTTCTCAGCTGAGAATTGATATGAACAATTTGGTAGAGGTTCATAGCTATAACAAACTGTTAATCAAATTAAAGCATTGGAAGAATATTTCTCCCAGTAGAACCAAGAACTGGAAAAAAATATCTGTATTAAAATACTTTGTTTATTGACTGTAAAAGCTTTATGCTTACTCTAGTTATTTTTCTGAACTTAAAATAGAGCAAACAAAAAAAAGAAGGGGGGAAAAAGAAAAAGAAAAGGAAAGCACAACTTAAATACATTTCTAAATCTTTTAACATTGACAATGTCAAAGCAAAATTGACATTTTGACTTTTTTTCCTAAACACAAACAGATTTGGTGAAGTAGGTTTTTTGGACAAAGAGCATGATAAATTCTGTATACCTTTATGAATAGCTTTAGCCGACAAAAGTCTGATTTCTTCTTTTCTATGGAAAAAAAAAAAGACAGAAGAAGAAAACACTCCATCTTGACTTGTGATTGAGATTTCTGATAGTGCTTATTTCAACAGTTTTGTTTTTTCTGTCTGTATGTGAATGCTTGGTATGTGAATGAGCTAGTTACAGAGTCTAATGTATTATAATGTGAGTATTTGTTGCAGTTCACTGTGTCTGATTGCTAATGTCCTCCCATTTGTGGGAAGTTAAAGGAAGTGATTAACAAGTAACAAACAAGGATATCAACAAAGCACTTCAAGAATATCAAGGATCAATGACAAAATTATGGCAAAGCTGTAATTCAGAGTATTATATCCACCCCAATATTTGGAAACCAATTAAGGAGCAAGATTTATTCTTTCCGGTTAAAACCAGAGGGAAATAAAAATACCAAAATCTTAGAGGAAGACCAAGAAAAATATTACATTGAATGGATTCTAACTATTTGGTATATCTTCAGTTAAGAGACAAACGTGAGACAACTAGGCTGAACTGGATTTGCCAAAACTTGCAAAAGCCCCAAAGATCAGGCAGTAGGAAATGTGCACACAGGCGTTTTTCAATTTCTTGCTTGTTTGTTTCATCTGTTATGAACCCTTGGGGTGAATAAATAATACTTTGTTTGAAGAAGTTATGTTTGAAATCACTTTAATCAGTCTCTGTCACAGGGTCCCATAGGAAAATATGTTTCTCAGGTTCATGGAGTAAACAGGAGATTAGAGCCCTAATATTCGGTCTGAGGGCTAAAATCATGTGGTTTCTCCTTAATGAGGAGTTAACAAAACCTATCTGTAGCAAAAAGTTAATGTAAGGATTATAATAAAGTACCGAAAGGTGAAGCAGTCAGAAATAAGGGAAAAAAAAGAAGAAATAACCACAATAAGCTGAAAAATCCATTGTTCCATAGGCAACTGTGGAACTGCTGATGAAATAAACCAATATTCTGCACAGCCCATGGGGACAATAAAGTAGACACAGAGTTAATTCATTGCAGATTTAATGATGAAGAACAATATTTGGGACAATAGATACTTTGCTGGTCACCTAATTACAGAAACAATACTGTATGTGAGAACACTGCAATATTTTTTAAAAAGCCATTAGGGGGGAATAAAAAATAATTCTGGGGTCAGGAATATATAAAGGACCATGTATTAAATAGATTCAGCTTCCACTATATTAAAACAAACAAAAGGGATTGTCTGAATGTCTGAACTCATGCTGGATTGGGAGAATGCATTCATAAAAAGGATCCCTGTCATCTGTCTTTGTTTTTATAGATGAAGGTAAAGATTCTTCATCTTCAGATTTATTCAGAAAAATTACTTTCTGTCTCATCTGCAGAATCAGACAAGATTTTTTCTTCTGAAAAAAAGATTTTTCTTTTTTTCCTGTGGCAAACAGAAGAGAACAGAACAGAACAGAACAGAACAGAATAGAATAGAATAGCACGTTTCCATTGGCAGGGACCTACAATGATCATCTACTCCAACTGCCTGACCACTTCAGGGCTGACCAAACTTTAAAGCCTGTTATTAAGGGCATTGTCCAAATGCCTCTTTTTAAGGCACTGACAGGCACGGGGCATAGACCACCTCTCTAGGAAGCCTATTCCAGTGTTTTACCACCCTCTCAGTAAAGAAATATTTCCTAATGTCCAGTCTGAACCTCGCCTGACACAGCTGTGATCCATTCCCTTGCATGCTATCGCTGGATCCTACAGAGAAGAGCTCAGCAGCTCCCTCTTGACTTCCCCCTCCTCAGGAAGCTGCCGAGGGCAAGGAGGTCGCCCGTTAGTCACCTTCTCTCCAAACTAGACAAACCCAGAGTCCTCAGCTGCTTCTCACAGGACTTGCCTTCCAGCCCTTTCAGCGGCTTTATTGCCCTCCTCTGGATGCATTCAAGGACCTTCACATCCTTCTTAAACCATGGGGCCCAGAACTGCACACAGTACTCCAGTTGATGCTGCAACAATGCTAAATACAGCAGGAGAATCACGTGCTTTTGACCAGCTGGTCAAAAGCAACAAATGATAGCTTAAAGAATAATCACCATTCTCACAGAGATGGGTAAAGCCTATGCCATTTTTAGTTTACCTCAGTTCAACACAAGTATAAATTGGAATAGGATGTGGGACAGCAATTTCAGCAGTCCACTCCAACAACCTGTCCTTTCCTTTAGGACACAAATGGAAGAAAATTAAAGATAAGTGCTCTAAATAATAGAGCAAAGTATCTCATAAATTTTTTATATTGTGAGCCACTGCACTTAGATTATTTAACTTGTCAGGTGTAGAAAACACAGGAGCAGTAAAAAAAATTAGAGAGTATGTCAAAAATCATTGATGTCTGATTTCCATAGAACAAATAATGACAAAAATGTGTATGCATTTTTCAGAACTACCTCACAACACACTAAGTAAAGTAGTTAGAAATTAAATAGAAGTTAGGCCCTTTTAATGATACTGATATACAAGACTGAGGAAGAAATGCACATCATAAAATACCATTCTCTTTTTAAAGTCCAGGAAAAGCCATCCAGTATCAGAAGTTGGTTGAGTACTGTGGTAGGTTGACCTTGGCTGGCCATCAGGTGCCCACCAAGCTGCTCTATCACTCCTCAACTGGACAGGGGACAGAAAATACAATGAAAGGTTTGTGGGTCGAGATGAAGACAGGGAGATCACTCAGCAATTACTGTCATGAGCAAAACAGACTCAGCTTAAGGAAATTAATTTACTTTATTACTAATAAATCAGAGTAGGATAATGAGAAATAAGAACAAATCTTAAAACACCTTCCCCCCACCCATTCCTTCTTCCCAGGCTCAACTTCACTCCCAACTTTTCTACCTCCTCCCCCCAAGCAGCACAGGGGGATGAGGAATGGGGGTTGTGGTCAGCACATAATGCATTGTCACTGTAGCTCCTTCTTCCTCACACTCTTCCTCTGCTCCAACTCATGTTGGTCCCACCCATGGGAGACAGTCCTTCACAAACTTCTCTAATGTGGGTCCTTCCCATGGGCTACAGTTCTTCACAAACTGCTTCAGCTGGGTCTTTTCTATAGGGTGCAGTCCTTCAGGAACAGACTCCTCCAGCATGCGTCCCCCATGGTACCACAGGTCCTGCCAGAATACCTGCTTCAGTGTGGGCTCCTCACCACAGGGCCACAGGTCCTGCCAGGAACCTGCTGCCACATGGGCTTTCCATGGGATCACAGACTCCTTCAGGGCATGTTCACCTGCTCCAGCGTGGGGTCCTCCATGGGCTGCAGATGGATATCTGCTCCTCCGTGGATGTCCATGGGCTGCAGGGGGAGAGATTGCCTCACCATGGTCTTCCCCACGGGCTGTAGGGGAATCTTTGCTCTGGCGCCTGGAGCACCTCCTCCCACTCCTTCTTCACTGACCTTAGTGTCTGCAGGGCTGTTTCTCTCACATGTTCTCACTTCTCTCTCTCAGCTGCTGTTGCACAGTGGTTTTTTTACACTTTCTTAAATATGTTATCACAGAGGCGCTACCACCGTTGCTGATGGGCTCAGCTTTGGTTGCTGGTAGGTCCACCTTGGAGCTGGCTAGAACTGGCTTTGTCAGACATGGGGGCAGCTTCTGGCACCATCTCACAGAAGCCACCCCTGTAGCCCCCATGTTACCAAAACTTTGCCATGTAAACCCAATACAAGGACTACAAACAGAATGCTGTGTATAGGGTCAATTCTAGAAAACAGGGTGAGAAGATAAGACAGGGGAGTGTTACCCTTTCTCAGAAAATCTCCATAAGATCTGTGGTTTGGCTAAGTCTAATATTTTTTAGAAGTATTAATTCATTAAATGAAAAATTTAAGTTTTCAATATCAATGATTTTCCTACACAGATGAGAACATCTCTATAGCAAGTATTATGCCCAATGAAAATAAGCTTCATTCCCTTTCTCACTTTTCTTGAATCCCTTCAAAGTGTCTCAGAGAAATTCCAACAGCTACAAGCTATATTGAAGCTTGAAAAAGCGTAACCACAGATAGACATCATTCTAGTTGTCTTTATCTTAGGAAGCAATCTCCAAGGCTGATATAAAACAGATTTTGAACTAATCACTATCTTAAAAAGTCTGTCAAATGCACTTATTTACCCTTTCTCTCTGTGTTTAGAATTAAAACAATTGATTTTACATTTTCTCATAAAATAAAAGAAGACTGAAATCACACACTGTGATATTGAGGACATTTAAGGTTAAAACTGCATTTGGGCTGAAGAAGTCAAGAAAGCCATATAGCTTGTTCAGAAAGAAAGCAGATAAAATATGGAAGAGGAAGAATTGCTACAGTTTCTAAATCAAAGTAAAAATGAAATGAGTAGGTAAATTATTTCACTTCTACCATTTATGAAATATTAAGAGCTTGAAACTATCAGCAGAACTTTCTTTGAGGCACTTTCAATCACAATCCTTTCAGGCCAAAAATCCTGCTGCCTTTCAGAACTAGTCTTTCACATCTCTTTCACCTGAAAGCTAGATCCCCAGAGTGCAGCTGTTAGCTGAGGTTGATTCAGAAGACTGCAAAAGCCAAGTACAGCCAAAGCAGGACAGATTTGTAAGAATAAGTCATCCATGTTGTAACAATTCCAGACCAAGGATTTAGGGAATTGGTGCTTAGTTCTCCCTGCGCCAATTAATACTTCCTACTCAATAGGTACTTGCATTTAACATGACATAGACACAGCTGTATGGCTTATCTCCTCCCCCAGTCAAATCAGAAATGCATTTGCAGTTCTGGAATACATACTAATTTATTTGGGGAAAGATGCAATTCTGAAATGAGCTTCTTATTTAGGCCAGTAAAAAGACTTCTGCTTCAGTAATTAGTATTAATTAAATTCAAAGTGGACTCTACTATCAATAAAGTTGAATGCACTCCAAGACTCAGCCAACCAAAGACTTCTAAATATAATTTATTTGCATAAAATATATATATGAACAGGGCTTGTCTCCAGGCAATCTCTTCTAATGCTTGATTATCCTTACAGTGATTTTTATCCCTTACATCTAGTTGGAAACTCTCCTGTTTCTATTTATGACTATATGCTCTTACCCTCCCATTCTATATCTCAGTAAAAAGCCAGTCTCCAGCTTCTCAGTAACCTCGGCATATGTACAGAAAAACAGCTGTTAAGTGCCTTTAAGCCCTCCTTTCTGTGAGGTAAACAAGTCCTGTTCCATCAGCTTCTCTTCAGAGGGTACTTATTACAACCCCAGAAAATCCCTGTTGCCCTCCACTGGACTTGCTCCAGGTTATCAACATCTTTCTTGGATCCATCCAAGAGTACTGAGGGAACTGGCAGAGGTGCTTGCCAAGCCACTCTCTATCATCTATCAGCGTTCCTGGTCAACAGGGAAGGTCCCAGAGGACTGGAGGCTTGCTAATGTGACTCCCATTTATAAGAAGGGTCGGAGGGAGGATCCAGGGAACTACAGGCCTGTCAGCCTGACCTCGGTACCAGGGAAGATTATGGAATGGTTTGTCTTGAGATCACTCACATGGCAAGTCCAGGATAAGAAGGGGATCAGGCCCACTCAGCATGGGTTTACAAAAGGCAGGTCCTGCTTGACCAACCCGATCTCCTTCTACAACGAGGTGACTCGTCTAGTGGATGAGGGAAAGCCTGTGGATGTTATCTACCTTGACTTCAGCAAGGCCTTTGACGCTGTCTCTCATGGCATACTCCTTGAGAAGCTGGCGTCTCATGGCTTGGACAAGTGTACTCTTTGCTGGGTGAAAACCTGGCTGGATGGACAAGCCCAGAGGGTTGTGGTGAATGGGGTGAAATCCAGTTGGCGGCGGGTCACAAGTGGTGTTCCCCAGGGCTCGGTGTTGGTCCCTGCTCTGTTTAATATCTTTATTGATGATTTGGATGAGGGGATTGAGTGCACCCTCAGCAAGTTAGCAGACGACACCAAGTTGGGAGGCAGGGTCGATCTGCTGGAGGGTAGGGAGGCTCTACAGAGAGATCTGGACGGGCTGGATCAATGGGCTGAGGCCAATCGTATGAGGTTCAACAAGGCCAAGTGCCGGGTCCTGCACTTTGGTCACAACAACCCGATGCAGCACTACAGGGCTTGGGGAAGAGTGGCTGGAAAGCTGCCCGGCAGAGAAAGACCTGGGGGTGCTGGTTGACAGCCAGCTGAATATGAGCCAGCAGAGTGCCCAGGTGGCCAAGAAGGCCAATGGCATCCTAGCCAGTATCAGAAATAGTGCGGCCAGCGGAACAGGGAGGTGATTGTTGCCCTGTATTCGGCACTGGTGAGGCTGCACCTCAAGTACTGTGTTCAGTTTTGGGCCCCTCACTACAAGAAAGACATTGAGTTGCTGGGGTGTGTTCAGAGAAGGGCAACCAAGTTGGTGAGGGGCCTGAAGCACAAGTCCTGTGAGGGGTGGCTGAGGGAGCTGGGGCTGTTTAGTCTAGAAAAGAGGGGGCTGAGGGGAGACCTTATCGCTCTCTACAACTACCTGAAAGGAGGTTGTAGTGAGGTGGGTGTAGGTCTCTTCTGTCAGGTGGCTGGAGATAGGACAAGAGGAAACAGCCTCAAGTTGAGGCAAGGGAGATTTAGGTTCCTAGGTTTAGGATTCCTAGATATTAGGAAAAATTTCTTTACTGAGAGGGTTGTCAGACATTGGAATGGGCTGCCCAGGGAAGTGGTTGAGTCACCATCCCTGGAGGTATTCAAAAAGCGAGTGGATGGGATACTTCAGGACATGGTTTAGTGGGCATGGTTGATGGTTGGACTCGATGATCTTGAAGGTCTTTTCCAACCTAAATGATTCTATGATTCTATGATTCCTGTATACGAGGTGGGGGAAGAGGAACTGCACATGTTATTCCACATAAAGATTAATGAGTGTTGAGTAAAGAAAAATAATCATGTCCACCAGGTCCTTTTTAGCAGAGCTGCTTGCTAACCATCCAGTCCCCAGCCTGTGCCATTGCATGGGATTAGTCTGTCCCACATACAAGACTTTGTATTTGTCATTGTTGAATTTCATGAGGTTCTTGATGCCCTGTCTTGGTCCCTCAGTGGCAGCCCAGCCTTTTAGCAAATCTGTTGAATCTCTCAGTTTGGTCACATTTGCAGACTTGAAAAGGGTTTACTCCACCTCCTCTGCCAGGTCAGTCATAAAGATACCTATAAAGATAGGACGCCCAGACAGACCCCTGAGGATCTTCAGCTGTAACCAGCCTCCAGCTACAGTACAACCAGTTAACAGCTACCGTTTGAGCCTTACAATTCACCAAGTTTTTCACTTATCTAGCAGACCATTCCACTGGGGATGATGTCCCTTCTTGAACATAAAGATGCGGTGAGAAATGGTGTAGAAAGCCTTGCTAAAGTCAAGATAAATTACATCCAGTGTTTTCCACTCATCTAATAATTTCATCACAGAATTCAATTAGGTTGTCCAAACACGTTCTACTCTTGTGCATAGACGCTATCTATTGAGTATATGTAGCTGATATGTGAGCCACATCAAAATTATATCAGCCAGCACTCTCAGCACCCCACTCCTCCAAATGTGTATCATCTGATCCTAACAACTTGAGGTTTCTCAAGAAACCCCTAACTCAATCCTTTTCAAGTACTAGTATTTTCTCTCCTCCTTCTACCCTGTGTGCAGGCTTGAGAGGTCTCTTAGCTCATGCACAATGTAATTTATTTATTCCTAAATAAATGGGGTTTTTTGGTTGTTTTTTTTCTTTTCTTTTTCATTAACTACATTATTATCAAGAATTTTTATTTTGCTTTGCTTTGTTCATTTGAGCTTTTTTTAATCAAACTCAAATATCACTGGAGAAATTATTCACATTGTTGAACAGATTATACTGGGGTATGAACTACGCTGTGCTTTCATGTTCACAGTAATACTGAACAGGTAGAGCTACCTATTAAAATAAAACATACTGTTCAGGCTCTTGATTTGCAATGAAACAACTTTAGAAAAATAAAAATGCACTATTTCATTACAAATGGTCATAAGTTTTTATTTTGAAACTCTAATCAAGGCCAATGTTTATAAGGTTCTTCTGTTCAGTATGAAAGAAAACCTAAACTTACTGACTATAAGAACTTTCAAGAACATAACTTTCTATCCCTTTTCTCCCACTATTTCATGCATCCTATGATATGATGTTTCTCAGATCTTACACCTATGGAAGCTGCACAGAGTAGTGCATAGCTTACTCTCCCCTCCCTACACTTTCCATCAGCCAACCAAACTTGGCAAACTGGATACTATGCTTCACAAACCTAGTTCCACAGAGGACTCAGAGTCCAAAGTAAACTCAGCTTGATATCTGAATCTTTAAAAAAAATTCCTCACCTGTTAACTTAAAAAAACCCCCAAACCCTAAGCTGCTAAGAGTTAAGAGGAAATGTTCTCTCACATATTAATAAGAGGTCAAAAGATGCAAAGAAGAAACCAAGAAATTGTTAGTTTCTTGCACAGAAAATGGATATCAGAAGAGCCTTAACAGATATCCTAGGGAGTGTGCTATTCATCTTATTCCCAAAATATTTCAAAAAGGGCTTGTAGAGTAATTTGATAATTCAAGTCATCTATCAGAGTAAAAGCTAAAACCAACTGCAAAGTATTACAAAACAATCTTGCCATCTCTAAAAACTAGTCAAGATAACATTATATGAAATTCAGTGTAAATAAATAGTGATGCACGAGACCAATGCTCACTTTAGATACACAGTGATGAATGTAACACATTGTTACATGTTAGAGTTATCCTAGACAGCTTATGAGCATGTGAACTTGACATCTACTAGCATTAAAAAAAAAAAAAAAAAGTTAGAAATTTTTAACAAAACAGTAAGGATCAGAACATATATGCAGCTATTTCTATGCATTACTGTATAAAGTTTCAGCCTAACCTACTTTTGAATACTGTGCACAGTTTAGAAACATAATGCACAGGTAAGCAGTAGAGCAACTCATTCCCTCAGCATGTATTTGACATCAGGAGTTTTCATATGGTCTGAAGCTAATTGAACCAATTTGTACAATAAAAATGCACCATGGGCTATAAACAGAAAGGTTATAACTAGTAAAAAAACAATTTTAGCCCTGAAGCTAGTAGGTTGTAATGTTTTGCATCCAGACAACAAAATTCTCTTCCTCCTCAAAGGGGAATACCTGCTGGAAACAGTCAATAGCTTTATGGTGTAACCCAAAACCATTCCCAAATGTGTTCTGGGAGAGTACTTGTTGACACAAATCAAATCATGCCTATTAGCATCTCTTCTGTTTAATCATTAGAGTAAGTGCTCAGACTTGAACCCTGGCCACGTCCAGCTGACTGGTATAAAAAAGTAGGTAGGCAGATGTTATGGGCCTGTGACACAGGTGGGATATTCAGCTAAATAAATCATTGCTTTAACACAGTCTGGTTATGTATTTTACTTTTTAAAATCAGCAGGGATGCTGAAAAGAAGGATCTGGTTTGGGTTTTATTCATATATTAATGCCATGTCTCAGAGAAGATTAGAAGCCTGGGGCATAGCCAACTGTATCCTGGGCTGCATCAAAAGAAGTGCGACCAGCAGGCCAAGGGAGGTGATTCTCCCCCTCTACCCCGCTCTCATGAGACCCCACCTGGAGTACTGCATCCAGCTCTGGGGTTACCAACACAAGAAAAACATGGACCTGTTGGAGCGGGTCCAGAGGATGGCCACAAAGATGATCAGAGGGATGGAGCAGCTCTCCTATGAGAAAAGCCTGAGAGAGTTTGGGTTCAATCTAGAGAACAGAAGGCTCCAGTGAGACTTTATTGCAGCCTTTCAGTTCTTAAAAGTGGCTTACAAGAGAGATGGGGACAAACTTTTACTAAAAGGGGGGCCTGTTAGGACAGGACAAGAGTTAATGATTTTAAACTAAAGGAGGGTAGATTTAGACTAGATGTAAGGAAGAAGTTCTTTACAATGAGGCTTGTGAAACACTGGAACAGGTTGCCCAGAGAGGTGGTAGATGACCCCATCCTTGGAAACATTCAAGGTCAGGTTGGATGGGGCTCTGAGCAACCTGATCTAGCTGAAGATGTCCCTTGCTTTAATTGCACACTTTTTCATGGTACAAAATCTCCTTTTAAAGACAGAGGAAACTATAAACTGAATGACAATTAAACTAATACTGTGTACCCCAGCTCTGCACCACAGATCAGTTCCAGGCTTTTTCTGAGACTGTAGTTAACCGTGTAAAAGATACAGTGACCCTTCTTTCAGAGAATCTGCAAATATTCTGATTTATCTTATTTCCTCCTTCCTTCCTTCCTAGCGGTCTGGGAACACAGACCAAAATCACGGTTTGCCACTGACACAAAATGGCCTATGATTTTTTTTCAGATTCTCTCATATAACATTGACAGAGGCATTAGAGTACTGAGATTAAAGACCAGAAGGTTTTAAAAAGTTATCTTTCCACAGGTGAAAATTCTTACAACTGTTTTATTCATGAGTGCTCAAGACCAGAAATTTAAAAAACAGAAGAGCAGCAAGAAGGGATTGTTCTTACAAAACAGGAAGGTTGAGCAAAGGTAAGAAGAATTCCTCATCACTACTTCTTATGATCAAAACACGCTAAACATTTTTGTTGATTTTTAAAAGACTGAATTTTAAGAGATTGAATGTGCTGCTTTTGTGAATAATTTAAGAGCTTGTCAGTCTGCTTAGCAAAAATGCTTTTCTCTTTATAAGCTCAGTGCTAAGAAGGAAAGATTTTCAGATAAAGTCTTCTCTGTACTACTTCTTGAGACTGCTATAGTCGTAGTAGGAAGAACAGATTATTAGTAAGGAAGGATTAACTAGTAAAAAAGTTGCAAAGTTTGCATAGCAACATTATGCTTTGAGACAAGATTCAGGAATATAAAATATCTATAGGTGACAATTATGATAAAAAAAGGAATGAAATGTTACACAAAGTTGCCCTAAAGCCTGTCCCTGATGACCACCTTTTCTGCTCTGCAGCTGCAGTAGCAAAATGGAGTGAAGAAAACTACATGAATAAACTCGGGACAGATTGTAAATGATTTTCCTGACTGATAAAATTTTTGAATGTCAATGTACCAAAACTGCATTATTACAGAAGAATAAAAAGTAAAAATCTACAAAATATATTTCTAAAAAACTAAAGAATTTTTGAAATGTAGTATTTTAAATTAATTGTTTTTCAATATTACTTTTTATTTAAAATTACTTCAAATAAAGACTGAAAATTTTGAAAATATCAAAAGAAATGTGAACAATTGGCTTTTTACAGCTGTTTCAGAATAACTTTTGATTTACTGTATCATATTCTCACTGTTTCAATGATAATGAACCAACCCACTTCTCATTTTAAAACAAAACCAAAAGCCAGCTGACTAATAATTGTTATTTTGTGTCCTAAAAGTACATTTAGAGCACCAAAGAATATATTAGAAGAATCTGTTTCAGAACATTTAATGAAATACACTCTTATTTTAAATTGCAGGGAGTAAAGTGTGAAGAGAAGAAAAATCTATTTTTTCTTCCAGAAAGCAACCATGGTATTTAACTACTGTGTCCTCTTTAGTGTACTTTAATTTCATCACCTTCAGCTAGCTAAAAGTCCTACATATAACTTTCAGATATAGAAAAGTCGGTAAAGCTGAGATGCTCCTTGTGTGGTGTTAGTTTTTCAACTAGATTTTCCCATTGGATTTTTCATTTTTTCAAATTGTGATTAATACAGAAATTGATAAGTTAATTCACAATGAATTAGGCTGTTAATGTTCTTTTCTCAGACTGAGTAAAAGAATTTTTGGACACTTCTACTGTAATCAAGCATTTATACGTAGAAAATGGGCTGAGACACAGCAGAAAACTACAAACACAGACCTTTCCTCAGTTTCCAGAAATTTCCCTACACCCTATTATTTTTCTATTTTTGGTAAGTTTCAGAGACAAACCTACATAACTTACACCAAAAGTTTCAAATGTTCCAAGCTAGCTATAAAAGAGAACTAAAGAACTCTAAACTGCTAAAGTTCTCAGAGAGAAGGCCCACTGTTTTCTGATCAGTATTTTCAGTCTGTCCAAATACTTTCTTTTTAGTCATAATATCTAACCTAGTTTTAAGTTTCATGCACCTTTTCTCAGCAGCAAAGCTGTCTTAGGAGATCTCTAAACCAAGCCATCCATTTCCAACACTGTAACACATTTTCCTTTAGTTTCATCTATTTGTCTCTTTGAGGTTGAATTGCAAAACAGATCACTGATGTGAGCAAAGTAACAACCACTCTTGGGAAAAGAAGTGAAAGATTTAGTGGTTTGCTGCTCCTCAAGAACTGATGCCCTTCTACTCCCTTCTCTTTTCCAGGCTGTGTTCTCACACAAATTCCCTTAACTAGCACTGCTGTTTGTCTGACTGGAAGAAGGTAATGCATTCACTGATCTGGCAGAAAGCTAATCCACATAAGGGAAAAGCAAAAAGGAAAGAGTCATTTTTTTGTCAGCTTAAAAATCAACAAGCTGATTCAGCTGTATGATACACCAGAAGAAGAATATAAGTAGGAGATTAAACAAAGTCACCACCTTTCTTCACAGCAATGAGCCACTGGATTATCTCAGCTATCTTGTTGAACAGGAAATACAAAAACAAAAACAACAATGACAAAAACCACAAGAAAAGGTGAGAGGGGAACAAACAACTAGTATGGGCAGGTATCTTTAAAACTACCTTTCAGGTATGCAGAAGGTACCCATAAGATCTCTCAAGCAGCTATTGCTAACAGCCATTATCATTTAGGTGCCTTAGTTTGGGTGTACCAATTAGTATTTTAGCAATATTTACAGTAGCAAGCCCAAACATTTCTTCCTGCTACATACAGATCTTTCACTTTAGTCTTGGGACCCACTTACCAAGCCCCTATATGTCAAGGACCATATATCAAGGTGATCTCCCCAGGACAGCTGCCTGTGCATTCCAAAGCATTCTCTTGCACCCACAGTTCAGCTAGTCCTAAACATCTTCCAGGACATAAAGTATTATGGATACAAAAAGGAAATATTTTAGGGTGATACATTTTGTTTTATACAATCTGTTGGTATGCTTGGAAAGAAAGCTTGCCCACTGGCCACATGGAGCTTTCTTCAGTTAACAAAGACATTTCAAAGATAATCAATGGACAGCATTCAAATGCACAGATGCAGTTCATGCATGACTTTTCGGACACCAGAATGCATCTAGGCTTCCTCTTTACCAAGATTATTCATAATTTCTCCAAGAGCTTTTTTCTGTATTTCTTTCAATTCTTTATTGTAGTTGTCTTAAGTGGTAGGGAATAAAACTCATAAGCTGGTTGAAACTCGTTCCAAGTTAGTGAAGTAGCCTCACAATGTTTGCATTGGTTAGGAAGCCAGCCTGCCATAAAAGGACAGTTTAAAGTGAATGAGCAACTGAGGTTTCAATAACAAGAAACCACTTAGATGATCAGTAACTGTTCATAGTCAGTCTGAGGCAGGGCTGTTTTGCTTTCTTCTTGTTGAATTTTTTTCACTATTGGTGTTAGTTAAAAGCATTAATTTCACTATGCTTCAACTTCAATTGAAAAGATATCCAGCTGTTCACAGTAATTTAAGGAAACTGAAATATCTGTATTGTCACATGTGAATTGTCTAGGATATTAACTAGACAATGTGTCTACACATGTGTCAGGACCACATTTTGACCCTGAATCCCTTATTTGAGCAGCTATTGTTCTGTATACACAAAAAAGAAGGGTAGTTAAGGATTAAGCTACAACATCGGCCAAGATAATATTCAACTCTTTGATGACTCTTAAAAATGGATGAAAAGGAACAGCTGAAATCCAGGAAAATGTTACCAGAATGTCAGATAAAAGGCTGCAGTTTATCTAATAAAAATCAGTGCATCTTAAAGTCATCCCAAAGGATGAATAGTCATAATAAAGCAATATACACAAAAAAAAAAAAAAAAGCCAAGACTAAAAAATATGTGAGTACACTTATGTGCAGTGCAATCTGTTTGTGCCTGCATTACTTACATGCATCTTGCCATGAAACTCTTCAGACTATTGATTTGGTTTTAGGTGCCTGTTGGGAGCTCAGTCTTTGAAATAAAATGCATACAAGTATAACCAACTCGTGACAAGAATCAGTTCTCTTAAATTACTTTAAATTGTTCTTAAATGTGTAAACAAACAGAGCTCACAAAGCAGAAGAAATACTGATGCTAAAATCAAGCCTACAGTATTTTACTTGTTTCTTAAGTGTTCATCTGAATTCAAGTCTTAAAAGTGCATAATATACACTGCACTGTACTCTTTTTATTATCATTGTTATGACCTAGAAAACACATTATATTAAAAATTGTGGCCTTGTCAGGAAAGCCATTTACATTTTAACTGTTTGAAGCAGGAAGCAGAGGCAAAAAATCTTCAAAGCATCTTTCTGAAATGAATGCCACAAATCAAAAATATATATCGGGGGGGAAGAAAAGATGAGGAAAGGAGGAGCAACTAATTTATAGTCCACTAGCATTTTCTTAGATGTTAATTAAAACCATGCAAACACTTCAGATATAATTATGAAAAAGACAAATACTTCAATGCTGTAAAGATTATCCCTTAAATAATCTACACCTGATATTAATTGCTTAAGGATTGGAATATATGAGGCAATAAATGGTTTTAGAGGGTTATTACCCTACGTGAAAAAGTAAACTTTATCTAGTTTACATTCTGTATGAAAATTAGTGATTTCCCTCTATTTAAATATGATTTGTGTCTAATTTGTTGATCAATAAACCTTACATAAATGTCTGCAAACCAAGATTTTAAATCAGAATATACAGTTTACATAAAAATTTGATACTTTATTTGGCTTGTTAATACTCAAGATGATAGAAACACCACAATGATTATATTTAATTCACTTTATTCACTTAGTGAAGACTCACCATGGCAAGGCACTGAACAACCTCACCTCTGTTGAATCTAAAGAGTATGGGGCAAGTCCAACCCATTATACCATAGGGTTCTAAGCAATGATTTACACTACTATGTACATAAGAAAAGAGTGATTTTTGTATTTTGAAAGTGATCACAGTTGTGTGAAAAGGTGGTGTATGCTGTATGCATATGTATGCTGTATGTATATGTATATTTGGAATAGATTTTTCTTCTAATTAATGCGCTTGGTGGGTAGGGTCCAAACAATGAGCTTCTGCGTGTGTTAAAAGCAAAAATGAAACATACCAGCTATGGAAAGGTGCCAAATAGCCACTGAGCATTACAAAAACCTTGCTAGTGCATGCAGAGATGCAGTCAGGAAGGCTAAAGCTTAGCTAGAACTGAAATTTTTAAGAAAGTGTTCTTCAGATATGAGAGCAGAAAGCAGAAGCACTGGGAAGACATAGATCCGTTACTAAACAGGGCAGGGAAAGTAGTCATGACTAACACTGACACGAGAGAGACTCTCAGTATCTTCTTTGCCTCTGTCTTTACCGCTGTTGCTGGACCCCAGATCACAGGATCAACTAGCTACAACAACATATGTGTTAACTCACTGGTGGTGGAAGAAGGACTGGACTGCAGCCTTTTACAAGGGCTCAACCCATATATATCTATGGGCCCAGACAGAGTCCACCACAGGGTGTTAAAAGAAGTGGCTGACCTGTTGCAAGACCACTGTCTACAATATTTGAAAAGATGTGGAGATCAGGGGATGTCACTGATCAATGAAAGAAGGCAAATGACACACCCATCTACAAGATGGGCCCAAAAGAGGACCCAGAAAACTACAGGCCCATTAGCCTTACTTCAGTCCCTGGGAAAGTAATGGAACAAGTCCTCCTACAAACTATTACAAACCAAATGAAGCAGTGATTGGGAAAAGCCAGTATGGATTTACTGAAGGCAAATCATGCCAGACTAACCTGATCACCTTCTACAACAATACAACATCTTCTGTGGACATGGGGAGAACAGTGGATGTTGTTTGCCTGGACTTCAGCAAAGAGTTTGACACTGTTTCCTACATCCTTCTCCTGGACAAGCTGGCAAGATGCAGATTGTGTGGGTGGTCTGTGAGATGGTTAGGACACTGGCTTAGGCTGCACTCAGAAGGTGGTGATCAATGGTTTTTAATCAGGATGGCAGCCTGTCACAAGTGGGGTCCCCCAGGGACTGACAGCGGGCCTCATGCCTGTTCAACATTTTCAGAAATTACCTGGATGACAGGATTGAAAGCACCCTCACCAAGTTTCTTGTGGTGCTTAATTTGGGTGGTTAGGTGGACACATCAGAAGGGAGAGCTGTTTTATGGAGGGACACAAACAAGCTGGAAGAGTGGGACAGCAAGAACAGTATGAAGGTTAACAAAGACAAGTCCCTGAACCTGGGATGACATAACTGAAGAGCCCAGCACAGACTAGGATCTGTGTGGCTGGGGAGCAGCCCTGCTGAAAGAGCCCTGATGGTCCTGGTGGACAACAAGCTGAACATGAGTCAGCTGTGCACCACTGCAGCAATGAAGGCAAATCAGATCCTGGGCTGAATCTGCAGGGGCATTATGAGGACAGATAGAGAAGTGATCATCCCACTCTACTCAGTGCTTGCCATACTACACCTGGAGTACAGCATCCAGTTCTGGTCCCCACAATTCAAGGAAGATGCAGGCAGAATGGAGAGGGTCCAAAGGAAGGCCACAAAGATGACCAAAGGACTGGAGAGACTGCCCTATGAGGAAAGACTGAAGAAGTTAGGTCTTTCCTCCCTGCAGAATAGAAGGCTCAGGGGGACTACAACACAGTATTCTAGTACTTGAAGGGCATCTACAAAGAGGATGGAGGCTCTTTCTTCACAAGAAACCACATGGAAAAGACAAGCGGCAACAGGTACAAGTTGCACCGGGAGACATTTAATCTTGATATAAGAAAGAAATTTTTTACAGTGAGAACCATCAATCACTGGAACAACATCCCCAGGGACATTGTGGAGTCATCATCACTGGAGATTTTCAAGATGCAAGTGGACAGGGTGCTAGATAATCTCATCTAGGCTCTCTTTCCATTGAAAGTTTGGACAAGATGATCTTTCGAGGTCCTTTCCAACCTGCGCTGTTCTGTGATTCTATGGTTCCATGACCTTGTCCTGTTTTTCTTCCATTAGCTAGATGATTTACTTTTGTTCTGTAGGTCAACCCCCTGCCTCCCTGCCAAGCAAAAAAAAAACTTTAAAAAAAAAATCAAAACCTACAGTGAGAAGCTGTATCAAGTTAAAAAGATCTCTGCATGCACAAGATCAAGTGATCTCCTTAACCAGCCTATTTTTGACATGACACGTTACATCCTTAATATGGATATACTGCCATAAACATGACATAAGGTTCTCGGCTCAGAGAGTTGGATTTCAGTGTAGTCAGGCCACTGTCTCATTCATAAATCATTAAGAAAAACAGATTGTTCCTATTTGCTGGTCTGAGCTACTGTAATTTATGATAGTACAAGTAGTCTCATGTACTCTCACAGAATAAAAGGGTATGAATACAAGGAGAAAAGTGAGGGAAGTCTTTTTTAGTTATAATAAGGATGGCAAAATAGGAATACTGTTTTAACATAAATACACTGTTTTTCATGAACAAGACAGTCCTGCTGCACCAACAGACAGTGGCCAGGTTTTCCACATTTTTTTCTTAAAGCCTTACATAGCAGGGGAGTAGTAAAGTTATTAGTGAAGGAAACACTGTCTTTCAGAAAATTTAATAATGGGGATGTTATTTACATGCTCTGATGATTTCACATATCGACTGGTCAAGTTAATGTGATTCAGAAACATTTCCCAGATAAAGCCCCATGACAGGATGTTATGGCCAAGAAACACCTGAGCATTTCCAGCAAATGGGATTTTCATGGTGTATGCAGTGAGTTGGGAATCTCCAACAGCAGCATTAGCTCAGCAGGGATTTTAAATCTCAGTTATTTGGAATTTGTGTACCACAGATGGAATGTGAAACATCTAAGTTCCATCTTCACTTCAAAGAAGCCATCTTCCTTTTTGATTTCTTATTCTGATTTACTCAGGTGTGAGTTAGTCACACATTTGCATTGATGAGTTTCTTCTCTGCTATAAAATTTCTGCACATACCATGATAGCAAATGGACCTCTACTCAACTTAGGAGTACTGTAGACAGCTTGAAAATCTGCCAAGGTCCGTCTTCAGTAATTTTTTATATACCCAGTGAATAAATGTTGTATCCACTTTATCTGCCCAATTATAAAACCTCATACAGAGCAGCTGTAACAGCAGCTTTGTATGATGATGTAACAATCAAGAAAGTGACATCTGTATAAAATACATTTCAAGTTATTATGATCTAATCATCCACTGCAAATATAAAAAATAAAGACCAAAACAGCATGCTTGTAATGCCCCTATATACTTGTTTCATCTGTTTCTTTTGGCTGTAATTTCATACATAATTAAAATGAAATAGAATTTAGAATTACATATGGGGCTGAAGTAGACATTCAGTGAGCCTTTGTCAACATCAATAATTAGTTTTTATGTATGCAAATTTTTTAATGTTTCATTAATGAAAATTTAATGGACAAAGTGGACTTCAAGGTAAGCCTTCCAGTCCCACAGCCTAGGCAGCAGCAATTAAATATCTGCTGTATAAAATAGATCCAAGGCTGAACTATTCAACCATATGGTGGATATGACAGTGAATCAGCTAGAGACTGCAGTGATTAGCACAGAAGATACTGAAGATGAAAACAGCTGCCTCACCCCCTCTTTACTCTTTCTTCAAAAAGCATCAGTTGGGTGCAACACATGTGTTTATAAGACAATATCCCAACATATGCCAAGACGGTGGTATAAACATTGTGACCAACTGCCTGGCTCTACAGCATCAGGAGGCCAAAACCATTTTTTCTTGTTCTGTAAACCAAAATTACATCCTTCTATTATTATTATTATTATTATTATTATTATTATTATTATTATTACTTGCAGTGCAATTTTTTCAGAGTAGAAAAATCTCAAAATCATGAAAAATGGGCAAGGAAGTTTCTCCAAACTTTGCCATCAACATGGTATGTGTTATCCTCCTCCCACAATGCACAGGCGAGCCTACTGGCTTTTATCAGTATAACAGATTGTGAGAGTTTGTTTGAATGCCCAGAACAGTGTCATAGATGTGCTCTGACCTTCTATCTTCCACTTCTGCAGCCTGATGTTGGGCACCTCCAGGTGCCCACTGGGTATGGTTAGATTAATGATACAAGAAGATGTTTCCTAATCACATTTGCAAGCAAGACCAAATGCAGTGCAATGACTTTCTATAAATCCATCACTTCACACAGTTTCATACTGGTAATTAGTGACTGTAAACTGTATTAGTAAGAAGTAAGGGATGGCCTTTCTCACTGGGTCATATTTGCAGTCCTCTCATCTGAGATGGTGTTATACAGAGATTATGAGTGACAGTCTGAGAGAATTCAACTCAGCCTTGTGTGGCTGCCTGGGTCAAAACATTGATTCAGTGATGGAAAAGCAAAGGAGTAAAGTAGTAAAGTAGAAATAACAGTACAACTGAGTGGTGAGGTTGGTTATGAGATGCAACCACTCCTGTTGTTAGTTCAGCATAGTACAGTTATATAGAAATGACTCTTAATATATTTTATTTACCATAGCACAGTCCATTCACAGCTTTTTTTTGTTTGGGATTTTCGTAATCAAGCCCCATGTAGGAATGTCGGGCTGGTTTTTTAGCTTCTCCTGAGAACAGGAATGATAGAGGCACTCCTTGAAAAATTCATCATGTGATGCTAGGAATAAACTTTTGCCAAAGAACACATTTCCTCATTTCTTTAATTTGTGGTCCTATCAATGAATTCAACGTTGTTACAAAAGGGAATGAAAGGGAAAGGAAAAAGGGAATAAAAGGGAGAAGGGACAAGGGAATAAAAGGGAGAAGGGAATAAAAGGGAAAAGGGAAATGGGAAAAGGGAAAAGGGAGAAGGGAGGGCTGCTGGTGTTATTGACCAGATTTGTTTTTCAGTTTAATGCTCTAAATAACTACTATTTAAAGGAACAAAATAAACAAAAAATAACAACATCAAAACTGAGTAAAATATATAAAAACTTATGGAACTCACGTTCAGTAGAAGATGGGTTAAAAATACAGGTACTGTGTCTTTTTATACAAAATCCTTCCAAACCAAGCCTCAGCTTGTGTCATGGGAATCACGACCATAGCAAACTCACAGTCTTAATGATGATCCAGAATTTGTACTGTAAAACAAAAAAAATATTTTTCTTCCAAGAGTCTGAGAGAACCTCAAAGGCAGAAGGTTGCTTTTAATCCTGCCCAGAATTATTTGGAGAGAGGCGGCCTGTAGTATGCCACCCATTCAGAGTCTGAGATAGTCAAGATAATTAAATCCTGCCCCAAAATCAAGAGGATATTCAAATATGGAAAGACTTTTGTCATAGAAGGAACAGAGATGAAATAATCTCGGAATGGCAAATCAACGATTTAGTTGTGTGCCAAAGCTATTAATTAATGTTTGCATAGACCTAAGCTGTTTGTTTAGAAAGCTATTAGTTAAGAGAAAACTGATCCTGATGCACAGTAGATGCAGTCATAATGTTCACAGAAGTCACTAGGGTTATAGCACATCCCATCGTTTAATTTAACTGTTTTAGTAAATCATATTCTAATGTTTGCTTACCAAAAGCATCTCTACTCTTCAGTGTCTAAATCACAAGGTAACAAAGCTGAACACAAGAGCTGCTACCCTTCCATGGATTACAGTAGGGCTGTGCCAGTTATCTGGTTCTTCCTGGGAATGACAGAGGAACAACAATAGGTACTGTCTGAAGTTAATTCATTTAATCTCTCCTTGCCAAAACAATGCAACTGAAACAAAACAAGGAAGTATAACTTACACTAAAACTAATAGCTGACTGTGTGCTTTCCCTAAGAAGGGATAGGAAGAAGAGGAAAATAAAGTCAGGAACATTTCAATTTGTGATCTTAAACATTACTCCTGGTCATAACCTCCAGTTAGAATCTAGGCATTATACAGGAGCAAGCTATCCTACTGTTGTGTAAACACCAAAAAAAAATTAATCTCAGGTGACTAGTATCTATGGAAATGCTACAAATTAACTCCCTTTTGCTAGCACTGGCTAACCAGTTTATATCCAGTCAATTGCACAAGCTGGATTCCCTGATTTGCAGTACTAATATTTATATCTTGCTCAACATGAATTGATTTTTTATTGCTTTTCCAGACTTAAAAGACATAACGTGGAATATTAGATGGTTATGCTACCCAGTCAAGTAGAAACTATTATCATAGCTGAAATAGAGCAGGTAGATTTGTTGCCATAAGACTGGACATGAAGTAAAGATGTAAAACATGCAAAGACCATATCAACCAGGACGATGCAGCTTCTCTTGGGACTCATAAATGAGTAGTTCATCTGCTCAAGAAAAACTCTTGCTTCCCGAAAAATGGAACAAATGTTTCAAATCCCGGAGGCTTCTGGGTAGTATATTCTGGTGATTCTGAATGAAGTCAGAACAGTATCTAACAATATTCAAACTTTTCCTTGAGTAATTTATATTTGAAGTTCAATGTTGCTTAGTCAGTAGTCATTTAATATGAATGTATTTGATTCTAATGAAATGCTTCAATATCATCTGCAAAGAATGTTTCTGATTTCATTTAGAAGTAGACTATCTTACTTGCAGAGGGAAACAGAACTCTATCATATCACATTTTAATCTCCTTTCCAGTTCTTTGACACCTTTTCTATGAGCAGACTACCATGGAATTCCTGACACCTACCATTAAGAAGGAGGCCTGAATCAGGATAAGTAAGATCGTGTCATTGTACTCTGTTTTAATAATGCATATAACAAAGGCAACATTCCCCATGCCCATCTTCTTTTTTATTAAATAAAAAAACTCAGTTCTTAGACTGCATAGCCTTGTCTATTATTCCAGCAAGCCATTAGACACATGCACAGCTTAGAAAGTTTGGGCTTACTTCAAGATAGAATAAAAGGTTAGTTAAAGAGACTCTAAAAGGAGCAAAAATCTTTTTGGCCACTAAGCAAGCAAAAGATACAGTTTAATTTCTTCATCTCATCAGAGAAACAAACTATCTATTTCTCATTTCTGTTTCTGCAGAATTTTAATAATCTAAACTAAATAACATTTCTTATGTAAAGTCTTTAGATCCTTATTTCACTTTACCATCTTCAGTCAAGACCTTAAATCAAGCAGACCTTTTTGCTTTTGCAAAAATAGCATACTCACATTTAGAAGAAAAAAAAAAAAAGAAAAGAAAAAAGAAAAAAAAAAAAAAAGGAAAAGAAACTTATGAGAAATTCTGGAACAAAATGAAAGTCTTGTATGTTTTCAAACAAAACCAGAAACTAAGCAGTTTGCCGTGGAAGTTATCTCTACAACTGACAAGGTCAACATAATTTCCCTCTTATAATGATCAAAGCATCAGACTATAAGAGGATAAAAAAATACTTATTTACTCACCATGTCTCAATTTTATCTCCTGACAATCTTCAGAATTTCCAACAACTACAGAAAATCTTTGGCTTTAAGGGTTTTTTTCAAATGTGCTCGTAGCATGTTTCTTCTATATCTATTGCCTCCTAATTGAAGAAATAAATGCCAAAATCACTAAGTAACTTCTATTATATATTTTTGGTAGAAGATAAATGTGATGAGTACATATCTTTTTTAGTTGGTTCTAAAAAACCTTATTAATTCCAGCAAAAATTAATGTGGAATCTTCATGTGGAATCATACTGATATTTAGTATAACATATTTGTCTGTAAAATTTGGTTGACACAAGGGAATAGTATGCAACTTAACCCCAAATCCACTTTTTTTTAGATGAAATGGAAAATACTGACAAAAAGGAACAACTGCCTACAGCAATTGATCAGATAGTTTATTACTACTTGGCATGCTAGATTTTTTTTTTTTTTTTAAATTTAGCTCTATTTGTAACAGTTAACATGGATGAATACAGAGGTTTTTTTAAAAACTGTTCATATGCTGTGGAAAAGAAAGTTTTACCCAGGTTACAAGAAATCTCTGAGCAAAGCTGTGGCTGGCTTACTTGCAATCAGTCTCGGAGGCAGTATGCAGAGTTCAGTATGTAGGCTACAAATTTAATCCCACAGAGTGAATATAACTCTCAAAAAGGTGACTGGTCAGTGACCTGTGTCATCTGCAGATAAATTCCTATGGTTCTTCAGCAGTGCATCTGAGCAGATTCCTGGCTTCACTGTAACTTTAATACCATTTTTACTGTGCTTGTGTAAGAGCTCCTCATTTAAAAACTATTTCTGTCATGCAGAAGCCTCTGCAAGAAAGGAAATAATTTCTTACTAAATCTCTTCTTATCAAAACAGTAAAGGACATCAAATACCTCTTCACCACCACTCAAAATGAAAGTAACAACTTGTCCATTCTATCTTACTCAGGTTCTACTGCAAAGACATCGACAGGAATTTTACAGTTTAATGGTCTTATTTTCTCTCCTCTCTTCATGTTCTCCAAGGCATTTTTATATATATATATATATATATAATGACCATGGAAAGCCATGTACAATTCCCATAGAGCTCCTGAAACCAACCTGACCTTAAGTATGCAATTAACTCATAAACAAATTAATATTACCACTCTATGAGGCTATGTTTGCCTCCATTCTTTTTAGAGTGGAAAATATTCTAGTGAGTTAAAAAATATTTTCCTCCATGTTAGGAGATGTGCCAAAAGTCTTAAAGTTCTTATCTGCTTCAGAATATCTCTTTAATTTAAGAATTGAAGAGAAAGAGAGGGATGCAAATTTGGTGCTGCTTGAAGTCTTTTCTAGGGTTTAGCAGTAGTTTCTTTTTTTTTTTTTTTTTTTCCAAAGCAATTTCTTTCACATGTCCCAAAAGAGCAAAAGACTAAAAGAGCATGGCTAAGAATCTTCCTGTACCCACCTAGCAAACACAGCTAATGCATCTTGAGTGGATCAAAAAAAGAGGAACTTACCAGGGCTAAGTTTATATATCAAATAATGCGTGTGATGCATCCAGAGTAAAGATACAACAGATTATATGCAGGTATTTTGGGAAGAGACTTAGTTGATTTTCAGTGAGAGCTTGGCATGCTTCAATAACAATGTATAGCATTTGCATGCTTTTTTACATCTTCTTTAAAAAATATTTTAAGCATCACAGCATTCTTAAACTATTATATGCACTAAAATATTCCTGCAACTTATTAACTTAAATTTACTTCTTAAAGTTACAGAAATGCTCAGCAGCACAACTGCCTCAGCTCCATACTGGATACTCATTCACCTCCAGTACGGTAGATCCCAACTGTCCTAAGTTTTTCACTGTAAACATAATGAATATAACACACACTAGCTTCAGCACAGTATTCTGTGTATCCAGCAGTGCTTTTAAACTCCAGGCACAGGATCAGCTAAAACCAACCCAGTGACTATAAGCATATTGCTATTGATTTCATTTGCAACTTAATTTTAATTTGAAAAGTAAAGACCTGATTTCAAAAACTTAGAATCCACAAAATAGGACAGCTGCCTGTCCTTGTTCTAATTCATTTATCAAGCAACACATATAAAATCAATACCAGAAATATGCATAGCTGAGATTCATATCACTAGACCAATCCTCCTCTTCCTGTAACAACTTCAAGTGCATATAGCTAGCAATATAAAGTCTTCTCTCTCAGTAGGTACCTTCTGAAACAATTCCTTCCACATCTTTATCTTTATTATGAATCTGTTAGAACATTAACCTTGCATTTGCTCCTTTTTCTTTGCAAAAGAGATTGTACTGACTTGTCCCTGCAGTAATGGGAGATAACATTATACTTGTTTTATTGTAAGGAGGCAAGAAGTAAAATGCTCCTTTCGTTCCAGGTTTTCAGAGCACTGCAAAGGGCTAGGAGAAGAGAATAACTCAAAGTAGCTCACTAGTCTTTTATCAGAAAGAAAAGACAGTGGGTTTGAAGGCTGTGGTTTTGACAAGTCAACTGTATCTTCTTCCTCTAGTGGAAGAAAATTAGGACAGAAAGGACAAGAAATCTTGTGAAGAAATAGAAGTTTACATATGGTTACATTAATTTTCATTGTCTTTATATTGCAAAATACCAGCCATACTTTAAAAATATATACAGAAATACATTTGCAGGACAATCATGTATCTTCTCCCAGACAGCAATATGTTATTCTATAGAAAATCTGACAGAGAAAGTGCAGAGCATGAAAATTAGCTGTATGTTTTTAATGGCAAAATACATACACTTGCATGAAACGTATGCTTTCTATCAGCCTTGGGAGTAAGGTTTTGAAGATAAGTGTATAATCTGCTGCCTGGAGTTCAAAGTTCTTATGTAATCTGGAGTTTTATCTTATGCTATACAGTCATTAATACCCAGGCAATCATTATTAGTTTTACACATAAACTTTTCTATACTTTCTCCAACTTTCAACTTCCACACGTCTAGTAGCAGAAACTAAACTATCAGCACTGAAAGCAAATATCCTATCCCTGAATTGACACAACTGCCTCTTGGTATTTTCTTTCTTATCTACTAGAAGCATCATTAAGGGAATTTAAACCTAGCGATAATGAATCATACTTCTTTTAGATGATATTTAGCTTAGTGTTGCAGTTCATACATATGTCAACCCTGGGGCTAATGACAAGTATCTCTCACCATCTAAAACATCTATGATTAGAACATGAAGGCCTCCAAACTTCTTAAATGGTATGCACCATAAGAAATGCAGTCTCTTACTGTCTGATCACGTTTGCTGGCTTTCAACAGAAGGCTAAATGGAAAATTTAGCTGTAATCTGAAAAGAATGAAACAAATTTAAGAAAAAAGATCTTACAATACATCAGTAGCATTGCTACAATTAAACATATATTAACAACTTAGGGACAAAACATTACATACACGTATATTCTCCTAATGAACTGCTGCTGTGTAAAGCCGCATTTTCATAACTCTAAAATTAGGCAGCATGTTCAATGAACATTATTCAGTGATCCTAGAACAAGAATAAATTAAAATATGTTGAGGTTCCACAAAGGAGCATCTGGAAAATATTATCTACCAGAAAAGCATAGTCTAAAAGGCTGTTAAAGGAAAACAGGAATCTCATCTTGGAAAAGCAGCAAGGTGTACTGCAGTCACTAACGTGGTCACTGCTCTGACTGGCAATATAGGTGGAGTCAACTATAGATTGTATATGAAAGTCTGCAATGAAAATCACAGTCACCCTTACTTCAGAATCTGGGATGTGAGATTTAGTGAAGTATTCTGTATAGCTACACATCTATGTATCATTTTATTATCACAACAAGGACTACCACCATCATCTGACCTAACGGCCTCCCTTTGAGGTTCAGTTATAATCTGGGTGCAATGACTTCAGTACCACAGCTAGAAAGGAATTTGAAAATGTCCTATTAATCCACTTTTTCTGCAAGTCATCTAATTTTATCCTGTTTAGTTGCTTATTTTTGATGCTGAGCATGAAAAGTTACATAATATTAATTGAAACAGCAAAAGAATGTAAAACATTATCAAAACAAGACAACACATTGTGAGCATCTTATACTTGAATACTAACTAATTGCATGTTTTGTCTTCTATTTCAGGATGAAAATGCATGGGATCTATTTTGCCTTCTAAAAATTGCATCAGTCTAATTTTTCTGCTACTTTGGATCTTGCATAGTTTTTAAAGATGCATTCAGGTTTTATAAAATCAATATTCCTGACATACATTAACTTCCATTCACATTCAAATTTGAATTTGAATTTCAAACATCAGTCCTAACATTCAGGTACTGTGGGTATCAAACAACACACAGCTGCCAAATTACCAGCACTACTTAGCTTACTTGGCGTATTTTTGCATAAGACTTGCAACAATGAAAAGCCTCCCTCATTTTTTAAATGGTCCCTGAAGACAGAAATCCTTTTCTAATTTCAATAACTGTTTTCTTTTTTGGCAAGCATCTTTTCAAATGAAATAGACAACATAGGCACAGTTTTCTCAAAGATCACTTTCGCAGTTGAAGACTTTTTAAGAAGACTGCCTATAGTTGACAATACAGTTATTACTATTTTTACCAGTATGGTTCTATCCATTTCAATTACACCAGCTTGGAAGTGAAGTGGCAAATTACACCCTCTGGAAACTACAGAACAAACCAAAAAATGTTTCAGTTCCTATGTTGTATGGAGCCAATTTCTTATCTCTGCTTTCACCTACACTTAAATGACTGATATTTTTGAGTAACCTCAGCTTTCATATCTGTCAGTGAGGTGAGAGGTTTAGGACCTGAGGCAAGAGGACTCAACTCATGTTTTTTTATTTTTTTTTTTAAAGTGACAAAAAGTCTTCTGATAATGAAATCTATAGCTTCATTATTTTCTCTGTTTCCCTTAAGCACCACTCAAGAACCTGTATGTTACTAAAAAGAACTTACTTGAAAGACTTGGTGTTGTTTTGCTTTTTTTTTTCCCTTAAGGACAATTCCTACCAAGAATTTCTAGTTAAGTATTGTTGAAGCTATCTAGCATTATGGATATTTGTACTGCATGAATAATTGTTGCCAGGCTATTTTATCATTAGTTACAAATATAATACTATCTGATCCTATACAGACATGCCTAATTTTCTCATTCACAGCAAAAGCCACCGTAACTTACTTATCAGTGATAAATGTAAGCATGAAAAGCTGGTATTCATCTTGAAAATGTCCTAAAGCACTCCTGGTTAAGCATACACATTTCACATAAAAGGAATCTGAACTACGTGTGACAATTAATTATCTGGAAACAAGGGCCATGAATACTTCAGACAACCAAATAATTGCTTATTTAAATTGAATTTAGAAAAAAATAAAGATCTAAGTTACACATGCCCATCTTGAATTACTTGAGAAATAAAATCTTGCAAAAGTAACACAGTATATATCATGACATTAAAGCTCAGTTTTCTTTCTTACTGGGTTTCTTTTCTTTTTTGTGTTAGTCATCACAATGGAAAATAAGTACATTTTCAGTGTAACTGGAAAATAAATTCCAACTAATATACCAAGTACAAAATTTGGCAAACTGCAGCAAATTTTCTTGCCCACACCTTTATTTCAAGTCCTGCAGAAAAGCATAGAAGGTTGATCATGGAAATTACAAGATGTGGTAAAGACAAAAATCACTGAATTCCTTGACACCTGCAGAAACAACTTCTTTTGCTCACTTATTTTGGTTCTTTGGAGAGTATTACGGTAAGTATTTAAATAAAGACTGCAAATATAGTAACAACCTACAGATACAAGAAAAATATAATGGCTTCCTGTTTAACTTTCTGGTCTACATTTTGTTTATATGAAATAAGCATACTTATAAGAATATGTACTTCGCAGAAGATTACCAGCTGTGTAAGCTGTGCTATTTTCAACCCTTCAGAAAGTTAATCTGTGATTTACCAAAAAGTTAATTTTCACCTGGTCTCTCATCATGAAAGTCATCTCAGGATCTGTCTCAGGGGACATCCTCACTGGAAACTGGAACTGTGTGCCTCTAACAACTTGGCTAATAAGTCTGGGGTACTTGGGGTGGGGACACACACACACAACACCTGTGTTTCAGTTTCAAAGACACAATGATTGCCTGCTTCAATTTACAAAAATACATGTTCTACCAAAGTAGCAGAACAAATCTTGCAGTCTCCACGACTTGTCATTAAGGAGTTCCTCTAGTAAGAAGTAACGAGGATTAATGCAGGTTTTGTCTTCAGAGTAGCAGGCTACAAAATAACATCAAGACACCGGCACAGATGGACCTCCCACATCCAAAGGGGTGCTTTCCCACTTCGGAGCCTGAATTTCCCAACTGGAGCTTAGAACAAACCTTGTTCTGTTCCATGTGACAGTTTTCTGAGGGGCATGCAGCTGTGACAAAGACACTGCTGATATCATGCCTGCTATTTACAGACTCTTCAGTGAATTTCTGATGACAGCTGATTACTTGATTTTGCCACTGACAAGAAGGCACGGCACTGCACTGCTTATCCAATGAACTTTAGAGCAGGAAAAATGGAGAAATCATGCCCTTCTTTGCACCTTTTTTTTTCTGCATTTATATTTTATTGGCTTTCACAGGCCTGTTTAGTATTCTAACAGATAGGTACAACAGTGGCAAAAATTCTGATCTCAAGGTTTTTTAATACTGCAGGGGAAGTTGCTAAATCTTTCATGTTAGCTTCTGCCAGCACAATAGGCTAGCTAACACAATGGTTACTGGTACTCTACGGAGAGCAGAAGCTATCATGAGATATAAAGTCACATTCTTCACAAAGACCAGATTTTTTTTTTTTTGTCCCATAGTTCTTTTGCATTGTTCTACATAAAAGTCTAAAATTGATCTATGCAAACAGCTGAGGCAAGACCCAGGTGGATTACAACTTGCTACACTTACCTTATGCCAGGTTTGCCTCTCATTCTGCCTGGCCGGTCTTGACTACACTGGCATGTGGGTAGTTTCTTCAGATGCTCTGTACAAAGACTCAGGAAAGAAGAGTAGATACCCACCGTTGCAGCAGGTCCCACAACGTGTTCATAAACAGTGTCAAGTTTGCATCCCACATTTGTGGTAAGTGCCAGACCAAGTTGTCTATGTTATGCATTCACCCATAACTCCAATAAGTCTGATCCATCCAGAAAAAAACCAAAGTTTACTGCTCAAAGACAAAACGTCAGTACAAGTGAAACAATAAAATTTCATGCTTTCAAACTTTTTAGG
Organism: Haliaeetus albicilla; assembly: GCF_947461875.1. Lineage (NCBI taxonomy): Eukaryota > Metazoa > Chordata > Aves > Accipitriformes > Accipitridae > Haliaeetus > Haliaeetus albicilla. Next base: position 35,431,146 of record NC_091516.1, read on the forward strand.
GCCTCTGTATATGTTCTTTAAGGATGTCTGTGCATGCAGAGCAAACAGGCCCAAGTTTTTTTAGACCGCTCAGAGTCCTTGCTACTGCTTGGCCCTGAGAATCTAAGATCTTGGACAAAATCCACTGCTTTAAAAGAAATTATATCTGAAGGAAACAGGTATGGTAACCCACTGATTGATGAAAAGGATGAAAAATAAATCTTGAAAGAAAAATAAACCTTGGCTAGCCCTATTTTCAAAGTTCAAAAACCTACATTTTGATTAAATCTGAGATTCAGTCAAACTGAATAAATAGAGGCTTTGCATTTCTGTGATATCCATCAACTCCTTTTAACATATGAGGAAATTGACAGGCAAAAGCCAAGGTTTTAGATGAATCTTAGTTCTGGGTGTCTCCAATGTTGAGTATTCATATGCAATAAACTCTACTGACAAAAACCTGTTCCCCACAGAACATTTTAGATTACATAAGAAGTTTGAGGCAAAGCTGGGAATAAATCTCTCTCTCCAAAGCCAATCCTTAACTACAAGTTGATCCTCCTTCTGGAAGGCTAAAAACTATATCATAATGACAATTCTGTTTTCCTATTTGCACTCCTGTAGCTGTTCTTGGGGACTCCAGTCTGAAATCCAGGCTAAAACTGATGCATTTTATTAAGTATAAACTTCTTAAATGTCTTTTGAGAAGTCAGTGTATAGTTCTCTACTTTTAATTCACTTCGGAATTTCTCTTGCTATTCTGCCTGGGTCTTCTTAAAGAGATTGTTTAGACTCATTTTTAACCTCTAAACATTACTAAAATAAGTGAAAAGGTATCCCTTCAACAACTTTCTTCCCAGAATAAAGTCTAAATGTTTGGTTTACACATGACTACATGCAGACAGTTTCTGCTACCCTCAGTATTGGTAGCTCTTATTAACACTCTTGTTATTGTTATTATTGTTCACAATACTGTGTGAGTAATTAAAATCAAACATAAGAGCCCTGCATTACACATGACAAATTTATTTACAGATCATTTACTAGTCTGCTTTCCAAAATTTCTACAGGATTCATGCAACAAGTAAGAATTATTTTCTGATATTTCTGACTTTAGAAAGAGAGAAAAATATAAAAATACAAAAATTATTCAAGTACATATTTTTATATTTTACTATACATAAAATATAGACTATTTCTTTTGGTATATATCAAAACATAGTATGTACAATATATGTCAAAATACAGAATATAGCAAAACATTTAAGTATATATCAAAATATTTCAGTATATCTTTTTTCTCTACAAAGAAGGGTACCTCAGGGTCTCCCTTCTGTCTTCATCACCCTAACAGACTAAGTTTTAAGCTTTTCAGTTCTTTTCTTGTGCAGTGCTATCTGCAAAGCAATAGTAAAATCCCATTCCTCCTGAATCTTCAGTCTACTAATTTTATTTTAGACTACACTGACTGTAATAACTGGCAACTGATCACGGCACATGGTCTTAACACATGCTGTAACACAACTGCAATACTAGCTCATATTTAGCACCACAAAAATCTTGAAATTTTAAATTGAAACAATTTGAAATATTCTGAGGAATCTATACCCTTCAGAGAAGTCCTGTCAAAAATCTGACTGCACCCGCAGCCCTGGCCAGGCACTGATCAGGCCTGAGTTTCAGTGCAACAAGAAGAAAAGGATATAATAATAAAGAAATATTTGCAGTGGGGTGTCAGGGGTGGAGACAAGATTAATTTTGTAGATTTTCAGCCAAGGGTAAGTTACACTGGGAAAGTTCCCCGAGCTCAGCTTCTTACCAAAAGCTGTTGGGCAGAATTGAGGAGGGCAAAGATTGCTCAGACATGCTGAAGTGAAAGGACCTTTCAAAACTGCTAAAGTGCAACTTGAACATGAGTGTCTGAAAACATACATATTAATGGTTTTAACCACAGTTGCGAGGTCTGATTCAGGTAATACAGGATTACAGGGGATAAATATTTGCAGGGACTCTCAACAACGGGAACATCCAGCTCCTATTGTTGAAGGAAAGCTAGTCACCTATATTGACACTTTAATTCTGCCCCCATGTGCTGATGAGTAGGTCATCTAATTGAGCAGTTCAATATATTGATTTGAGAACCACTTAAAAACCCCATTTGGCTTCTGGCAGTATTAGCAGTTCTGTAAGTATGCAGCATCTTTGAAGCAAACACTTTAACATGAGAATGAACTGCTTGATAACACTTTCTGTACACAGCTTTAATGTTCTCGTAGCACTACTCTGGTGTGGGTTTGCCTGCACAATATGTATTAATCAGTATGCTTGTTTCATTTCTTTTAACTGGTAAAGAAATTCCAGTGACACAGAGATTATCTAAGAGATAAAGCAAGCTGTGAAACAGTTCTGCTGTGAGCAAGAAAACACTTGCCAATGAAATTCTTACACTTGTTTTACCCCTTCATTTAATGGTAGAAAGGAAAAACCAACCAATCAACCAAAGAAGTGTAAATATTTCTCAAGAACTCAGTTCCTGCTAGAAAATGTATTACACCAAAGATACAGATGGATATCAGCTGTTAGATTTCCTCTTGACAACCAGTGCACAAATCCAGCTCAAGCAATGTGCCAAGTGAGCTGCAGCATAATGCCATGTCAGGATCCCAGGCAGCTCACAAGTTCATTCAGGGGTATGAACAGACTGTAATTTGGCCAGAATGCCTAACTAAAGTATACTTAGGGTTGCTCTGACAATAAATCAGTCAACCTAGGAGAACTGGGGGGGGGGGGGGGGGGTATGGTATTAAGGGCACTGCTCAAGGAAATAATGTTGTCTGAACACTTTCGTTTATTTAAATACAAAAACGTGTGCATTCGTTAATTTCTCAGTTGCCTCCACTTCCTTCTTTTATTCATCATATCACAAGTCAGGGTAGTTTCAGAAGCTGTTCTTTTACTAGGCTGCAGCAAAGCAATTAAACCAGTATTTTTTATTATTTTTTAAGGCCTCTAGGTTTTATTTGCATAGCCTATTTTTTTATCAGTACATTAACAAAGTTTTTTTAAAAAACACAAGACAGTTCCATTCAATCTGTTCCCAACTATCAATTAATTTATTAATATTTTGAGAAGAGTAACACAGATGCCAACATTAAAAACCGAGGTCATTCTGATAATTATAAGATTTACTTTGTTTGGACACCTGACAAAATACTTCATGATATGATTTAGCCAACTTCACAATAAGAGGTACAAGACAGAAATGATTATCACTATCTTCCATCCATTTTCAGAATATGCATCTATAAACAAACACAGGCACACACATATACTTTATCGTCTCCTGTATTATGACTTAACCAACAACAAGCAACATAGGCTTCTGTCCAGTAGGAACATGAGGGGGAGACAGAGAGGGCCAGCTTGTGGAGTTACAAGAATTCTTTATTAATTTAGTATAAAGAAAAGCATGATCTTAGCTTAAAGTGATCACTGGGTAAAATCATCGAGCCAATGAATTTCAAAAGACATATAGATTTTCTTTCCCCCTAGGATAATCAGGAACTCACATGCCAGAAAATAGCTTTAATTTAACTAACAAACACTGCAGAGAGACTTTTCATCTTCCAATGGTATTACTTTCTTTAATTAATTTATAACCAATGCAATTTCCCTAATTTCTGGGCATTCTCAACCAGTATGGTGTTCTATAAAATATCCTGTGGATTTTAATACCACAAGAGCACATGTCAGTTTAAAAAACATGTGCACTATGGTCAAAGCTGTGAAATACAACCAAAGTTCAAATTAAATTATTTGGAATTCAGACTAGGTAATTTCATAGCAATAGTTAATTTGAAAAAAAAAAAAACAAAACCAAACAATAGTAATGCATTTGTGCATTAGCTCAGCTCAAATCAAATTTTCCGGAGGGGGAAGGAAAGAAAGGGTCAGGTGCACAACAATGATGGGCAGTCAACTGAAAAGTTGTTGCCCATTATTCAGTGATCTAGTAGCTACCTAAGTACTTTCCTAGAAGTGATTAGACAAGAGAATGTGCAGAGTTCAAAGTCTGCAAGAAAAATGCAAAGACACATCCGCCATGCTAGATAACTACAACACATAAAAAGATAAAGGTCATTCTGAAATTGCATTCCCTCAAACTTCCTGTTTGGTCTGCCCTACTTTAATTAGTACAGTCATCTAGAAATTGAGGTACTATGTGGACAAATGTTTTACCTGTAGATCTGTATCCTATCCCACAAGGGGTGCACAGATACTAGGCATTGCCCCTAGTAAAAACTGAGAATGAACCAAACATGAAATTATGTAGAAAGGGTGCAGTCAATATATATCATGGTCCATGACCTTTTTAAATAACTAAAACTGTTCTAGGAAAGCAGTGTTTGGCTTGGGCTAGAAACAGAGACATTTCAGTACGAAATACATAAATGTGTTAAGTGGGAGCCACTGATATGGAACTGCTTTTAGTAGCTAAAAAAAACATAACAGGGGAGAAAGGAGAGTTGAAGGGCATAACCTGAGGTATATGGTTATACACCAGTATTTCCAGGGAGCTCAGCCACAAGACCCTTTACTGGCATAGTGTCACATTTGCAGGTAAAAATCTTGTTGCAGAAACTACACCAGAACTACATTTTAGGAGTCATGCAATCAGCTACAAACCTACATCCCACAAAAAAAAGAATACTCCTGCCTCTTTGTTTGGGTATCTTCTAAAAGTATTGTCAATTTTCCTCTTGGAAAACTTACACAGCAAAACTTCCCTCTCACTAACATTGGGGTTGAATAGTCCTCTTATTTGGCTATGAATCTGGCTTTTTGAGAACATGTTTTGTATCTCAGCCATTAAACTAATGCAATCAGTAGTTAATAAGATACGGCTTTTCCTTAGCAACCTCTTAATTTGGCTTTGTACCTTCTGGCAGACTAATATATTGAGATGCAGAGAGTAATATTACCACCATATTTCACATATATTTTATGTGATAGTAACATTTACATTCTTGTTTATGGCACAGCATGTGTCCAAAATTTTGTCTAAGTATTGCTTGCCTTTGTAAGCTATGAAGAGCAACTGATCTCTTCCCATCTGAGCAGCAATCTAAACATTTCCCTCTCATAAATCCTGCACTTCATAATGCCTATCCCTGAGTGTTAAGAAGACGGAATAATCTCAGGAATAGGAGAAAGCGTTTTTTCAGAGGTGTTTGGTTTAATTTGATCTCACTGGGAGTTAAGTCCTTAAATAAAACAAAACCTGACTTGACTTAGATCAGGAAGTCCATAACAGAACAGGAGTAGTGATCCCTTACCTGAGACTTCCACTTTTCTGTACCTCTTGAAGGTGCAAATTTCCACTGTCTTGTTTTAAAGGGAAAGTGATTCTGACACAATATCAGCAACATATGCAAGACCTTTTTTTTCCCTTTCGCAAGTGATCCATAAGAATACTGATCAAAAGAACTAATGAAATTTGCTAGTTTATATTCCCACTGTTTAATAAACACAGCCCCAGAATAATCACCCTTCTCAAAAACTGTTTTCTTACTAGACTCAGCAGCTCTTAGCTGAGGAAAACCTCCTATGAGATTCCTGTGAAAACAAATGACTGGCCTGTTCTGTGGGGAACACTGCAGGGAGACTGCTTAGAGACACCCGATGTTCTTAAATCCCTCAGAATTAAGAAGAAAATACTTGCAATTCTACTGACACTAGTCAGTCCTGATTTGAATATGCAAGGGGGACAGAAAGAGAGATTAAAGCTGCTCAATGCAACCTTGTTAGCCTCTAGTATTTCTAGTATTATATTTCTAGTATTACCTAGTATTATATTCTAGTATCTATATTTCTAGTATTACCTGCTGTAGTAGAGGTTCAGCTGAGTTCATCATAGACTTACCAAATCCTCACTATGCAGCCAATAGCTTTCAGAAAATCCCTCTAGTCTTTTCCTATAGCCCTTTCAGCTGTTCCTCTCCACAGCAAGGACTATGTTGCATGCACACATGAGAGATCAAATAATGAGGGCTCCATTTTATTATTTCTATAAATTTTTCCTTTTATTCTTTGCCTAAATTTCCCTTGCAGGAATTACAAGAAATGAAAACTTCTCAGTCACTTAGTAAGTTCAAAGGAGTAAAAAATTTGTTTTGGTAATAAAAACATGTTTTACCCTTTTTCAGTGACAAACAATTTCCTCAAAAAAAAAGCTCACTATATAGAAAGAGGGTACAAAAGCATCTGATCACCTGAAGAATTACAGAATTGAAAAGGGTTCTGATAACCACCTGGGTCCTTTCATTCTTCTCTTTACCCAGTTCACCAGACAGAGAAGCTCCTTCCCTTTCCTCATCAATGGAAAGCATAAGGAGATGCAATATTCTAGCACAATGACCCCCTTGTTACAGACCCTGCCAGCCAAGCATCATCTTTCCATCACTTCAGCCTCTCACACTAAGTTAAGGATGGGCACTTTTTTTCAAATCCCAAGAATTCTCACCAGCAAGTACTGAGTTTTACAGTTCAGTGAAAAAAAAATATGGATCATACATATACTTTAATTCTTATATATCTTTTATACTTTGCTACAGCTGGGTGCAGGCTGTTGTCCTAACAACGACCCATTTTGACAGTTATGTCTTTGACATCAGGCACAATTTAGAGCTTTTCACTCAGCTCTGGAGCTCCAGCAGAAAAATTCAGAGCTGGTGTGAATGATCAGTCTTCTTCAGAGCTCTGCCTACAACTTCAGCAATTTAAACCTGATAAGAACAAAATATGATCCACTGCAAAAATGACTTATTTCTGACTCTTGCCTGGAAGGTTTCAACACCCATATGATGGGCAGAAAGGAAAATCATGTCAAGCCAGTGCCATTGACAGTATACAGTTAACATGAGAGTTAAATTTAATAGAGAAACAATAAAGACAAGGTAATCTGATCTGAGTTGTCAAAAACATAGTAGTATACTGATGGAAAGCCAAAGTTCAGCAGCCACCACCAATTTAAATCAGAAAGATTCCTTTGGCATTTTCAGCCACCAGAAGTATCCATGGGCTACAACATGGGAATTGCACAGTAAAAGGCTAAGTCCAAGATAAATAAAAATAAAAACAAAAATTCAGCTTCTATTGCCCTTCTATCCATTGGCCCCCAATGTTTGAGCATTTTGATATCACTTTTGTTTCTCCTGTTATGAAGACGTAGATTAACACTTGAGTTCAAAAATAAAATTGGACGCAAAACTTGAGACTAAGAGCTCTTCCTATTCAGAAAATAAAATACTCATGTCCAAGACTTCATGGACTGTGGTAACACATTTGGTAGACCCACGACTTTCTACTGAATTTTTTTTTTGTAAGTTCTACAGTTCTCGTGGATGTTCTGAAAATGCCTTGATTTTAAGGGCAGCATGTGAAATAAACCAGTTCTCAATATTTTCCAGGCATGCCCCACATACAAAAAGTAAGAGGCATACCAGTTTGAAGAATAGAGAAAAAATGACTGTTTGAAAGAATTTCAGTTTGTTTTTCTGTTGAGTTTTTCATATTTTTCACACAGTCTTTGAAGCTTACAATTAGTATGAAAAAAGACAGGCTAGTTATTAAGCCCAGTGTTACCATACTGGGTATTTAAGAAAGATTTATGTTTTCATAGCTATTTGCTGCTGTCCATTTTATCTAAGAATTTCAGCTGTTCCCATTTTACCAAATATAAATGAGCAAGATAAGATAAGCATTCAGCTGCACCTTCCCACTTTTTGAAAAACAGGCAAGATTACTTTAATGGAGACAACCACCAAATACTGTTCTTCAGCTTGCAGTCAAGTAAATTCACACTGGATTAAAATAAACATATGGATTTTTTTATAATAAAGTATCCTTCCCTGTCACCCTAAAAATTAATAAATTGACTTTTTCCCATTATATTCTGTTCTCATGCTGGAGTTTCATCCCCCTGTTTGTGCTGATCAATATGCTCTTTCACTTGCATGGACAACCAGCAAAGTTCTGAACAGCACCGTCTCCTTATTACATGAAACCCTGACAGGTCTCACATTTCAGCAAAGAGTGTTTACTTTCCTATAAAAGCTTGGAAATAATCCACTGAATCTGAGAGGACTACTCTTCTGCATTGACTGGTGAACAGACAACATGAAAGAAATGTAGATGTTTATAAAAGAAAAAAATTTGTATGTTTGTAAAGATCATTCCTTCAGAGAGCTTACATCCAAAAAAAAAATAAAATCAATATTATAATGGCTACAGTTGCAAGTCACACAAAACAATGGTACTTGAAAGGGCTCTGCCCATAGGCATGCTTGATGTATTTCTACCTATAGTGACAAGCTTGCCAAAAAGTAACTGTAAAGAACACTGAGAAAATATATATATATAAAAAAAGAAACCAGAGTGACAGATTGTATATAAGAGGGAAAAACTGACAAACAAAATAACCTTAAAATGTGAGAATATATTAATCCAAACAATTGGTGTCTGTATCACTGTAGATAGTGTCCTCTCATCACACAGTATTATTTATGCAGATAGAGATAATATGCTTTCAGTTACTGTTCTTAAATTTAGAATCTGCAAATATAACAACACTTTTTCTCTTCAACTTGCAAATAGAACAGCATTTTTTCAAGTACAATGTGATATCTTTTATTTCTGAAGACTGCCATGTAGGCTTCAGTAGTCACCTCATTAGAATTTAGCTATATATCAGACTTTTTTCAACTGAATCTCACATACTGTTCTTACTCCTATCCAATATGATCCTCTGTTAGGCAGCACATGCACTTTCACAGCAATGTAATAAACCAGATCATAAAGCGATAGGCCTGAAAAACACCATGCAACCTCTATTTTTTTCCCCCACTTATTTCTAACTCAGATCAATTTTTCTGGTCTGGCTTTTCACATGACCACACAAAATGCTGGCACACACACAGAGGTGTTGGAGAATGAGCAACCAACTTCCCTAAGGAGCAGCAATGAGCTTGTTGCAGGTAACTTTGTCCATTCTTGTCAGAAAAAATCTCGCTATGGCAGCTTTCATATTAATAAGGTGAAGCTATCTAATGATACCAAATATTTTGACTCGTGGGTGAACAGTAGAAATTAATTAATCAGCTGTAATAAAAAATGGGATTTTTTTTGCTTTCATTCTTAACAAAGCACTTTCGAACATTCCATTGGACTTTCACCATCCAAAAGAAAAATACAAACCTAACAGCAAGAATTGCTGCTTAAAGGCATAAGTTCTTGTGTCTGGTTTTTTGGTTGTTTTTTTTTTAATTGATGATTTACTGCTAAAAATACAGTGCTCTCTGGTGTTATAATCCAGAATAAGTAACTATTCTGAACTTGGAGCCAGCCAGATAGGATCTCAGAACATAATCAAACAATTTTCAGTCCACAGCATTCAGAACGTACAGGGGGAACAGTTTCCCAGCTTAGTCTGTCAGCTGAAGACTACATCCAAATTTTGATCTCATTTATACTAACAGTGTCATTGGTCTCATTTACAGTAATACCCCAGTCTTCCTCTGCCACTTAAGGAAATTGTTTTATTTTGCTTTTAGGATGGAGAACGTGTTTCCTCATTTATGTAGAATACATTCTGCGTCTAAAAGGGGACTTTACAAACAGTCATGTATGAAATGCAAACATGTGCAAAGATGACACTTTTGATTAGGAACATTGGGGATACACTAGTATCCATGGTAATGCATTGCTTCAGAGACTGCAGGGCAGCTGAAAACCTAAGAGTAAGAAACACTATGCTGTATTTCACCTGCTTAAAACAAGGAGATACATGAACAAAAATTCTATCTTCAAATATTAAACAAAAGTGCAAAACTGAGTTCACCTTGTTTATTCAGTGATTACTTATCGCTTGAGGTTCCTCCACATGAATTATTCCATTTCCTAGCTAGTTGAGGATACCAGCAAGAACATCACTATGCTGTGTTGAAATTCAGCCATTACAGCCCTGGCTCATAATAGGTGTAAAGACGAAGTTCTGAGCATGCAGAAAGGGCTCAGGCAGTTCCTTTCTTATGTGATTAAATTCAATGCTAATTTACCAACTGGGTATTGACTGACACGTGTACATAGTTTCAACATACTGCATCAACAATATATGGTAGACAGACAAATTTGTACATGGTTTAAAAGGGTAGAAGGGTTCTGGAGAAACTGGATGTTTAGAACACCAGATGCCCCTGCTAATTCTGCTATTATGAATTTGTATTGACAGTACAGTTCTAAATTAAAATTTACATTTTTTTATTTTACAAGAGGCATTTAATAGGCTCAGTACCATCAACCCTAAAAGACCATGTGAAGTCCTCTTAGACTACAAGTAGTGTCATGCTAATAGCAGACACAAAACATTACTGCCTAATCACCCTCCGGCAAATAAAAATGTCATGGATAGCAAGACAGTTCTGCAGTCATCCTCATGGTGAGACCTTCCCTTTAGCTCAAAGAAAGTTTTGCTCCATAAAGCATTTTCCCTGTTCAAAGAATAGGGAAGGGAAGAGGAAGGGAACCCTGGAGAGTGTATATAACAAAACAGAAGTAAATATTTCAGATGTAGTTGTAAGTGTTTGTTCTTAGCTGTTAACAATACTTCTTATTTTGCTCAGTTGTCTGTTATAATTAAAGGATTTTGTGATTTAATTAAGTTCAGCTAGAGATTGTTTTTCTCCTTGTCAGCTTTTATATATGTACTTAGCTGAAAGAACAATTTAGACAACAGGCCACATGGGTACATGTTTGTCCAAATACATGATCCTAAGGTATTGTTTGTATACAAACACACATATATATATGCAAATACCTATATAAATAGTTATGTATAATATTATATACACATGCCTCCTTACCAACACACCATTGTATCACAGCAGTGACATAAAGCTTGCTTTCATATTGTCTCTAAGTATATGATTTCCACTCAAAACAATGTAGTTGGTAATGAACATTGGTCATCCACTGACATATAGGGATACTGCTTTTGCTGATATTTAAAGATCTATGTTTCTAGTTTACAAACAGTTGAACACTGAGAAACTTTTGATACTGAAAAAGAGTGACATACTAACTGTATGTATGTAACTGAGCACACTACTGTGATGTGATGCATGCTGCTTTACCAAAAATGTTCAATAGAAAGTGAATGCACAGTTTTCACCAATGAAAAAAAAGACATTTCCTGCCTCAGAACAGTTATTGTACACTGTGTCTAGTGTGCGATACAACCCAGTGGTATTTATTCGACTGATCTTTTATTACAACCCCTACTGTTAAAGGGCTGTTGGCTAGAAATTGAGCTGCAAGCTGAGTGCAGCTAGGAATTTTTCTGCCTTCTCAATTACGTGTAGCCACTTATATTAAGAGCTTTTAGTAAACATTGCTCATTATAATCAATTTCCCTGAAGAAATGTCATTTTCAAATGAATATTTAAACGCAGCTTTACTTTTTGTTCCCTTTTCACAGAAGATTTTGTTCAATAAGCATTGGAATGCAAAGAAGATGCAGACAGAGATGGAAATAGGCCATTAGAAAACATAAAAAGAAAAGAAAACAGAAATAGAAACTGTTCTGCAGAGAAATAGAAACTGTTCTGCAGTATGAAGTGGTGAATTAACAAACTAATCCAGCATTCACCAACTGTGCTACACCTCACATTGTCAGCACTGCTATTTCAGGGCTTTATAACTAGGTTACTTATAATTGCATTGAATTAATCCGTAGTCACACCAGGTATGACTATTTCTGTTGACAACCTCAGCATCAATAAACTCAAGAACTCAGCAAATTTGGTATTTGAACTACCCACCCTGTAACAAGAGATGGCTTGTGCAGAGTTCAGGTATGTAGAGTGTTTTTTAAAGTCATATACCATAGATATCAATGTAGCAAAAAAAGTTTCTTCACATCCATCATAATGCAAAATAGAGCATACTCTGTGCATGAGTAGCCTTGTTAGACTTAACAACTCTGTTCCCACCTTCTGTAACATTTTGGTTTTTCCTGAAATTCAGGAAACCAAACTAACCATTTGTATTACCTAGCTCTGTTCAGGCACTGTAGACTATCACAAATATTGCTGAGGTACAGATAGATCTTTGTGCTGTTGATAATCAAGTTAGAATTATTTGGATGGGAAGTCTGGAGAAGTTCCAAATTAGTTATATTTGTAGGTCGCATTGTCATGTATCCAAACCACTTGCAAGGAGCACTTTTAAAGAGACTGATTTAAAACTATTATGAAACTTGTACTTTGATCAAGATCATCTGAAGGGTTACCAAAGCCTGCACAAATAAAGTACAAATGTACAAAGTGTTCCAGCATTTTGACATTTGCTTTGGCTCTAATTTGGAATCTATGTGCTGTCAGAGTTTTTTCTTGCTGGCTCTGTTCACAATGTTATTGCATCACTTGGCCTTTTTAGATTACTCTTTTTTTCCTTATTTCAGATGTAAATACAGAAGCCGAAAATGAGGCAAAAATGGCCACATTTCTCAGTGAAATTTTTACCCTAGTGAGCAAAACCATAGCATCACAGCCCAATACCCAGACTGGAATATTTTGCTAAGAACAGAAACTGGAGAAAAATCCAGACTACCAGTAGATTATTCTCTAGGAGAAATCATTCTGCAGTATGATGAAAGAGATAGATGACAAAAGCTTAAATAGAGCAGATTGGTCCAAGGTCATGGAGATCCACTGTCGACACTTTATGCAAAGAAGCATCATAAGAAAATGCATGAAAAGGCAGGTTGCTGAACTGGTTTAAGTAAACAAAAGATAGAAATGGTTGATGCAGACCAGCACTGGGGAGATATGCCTCAGCACCATGGAATATAAATGAACAAATTGACAATTTGATAAATAAGAAATCACAATAGATCATCTTGGCTACTTTATCTTCACAGCCACCTTGTGACTTTGGCCTTATAAGAATGTAAATTCAGCACTGTCATGTATAGGACATGACAGGCTAGGACAGTATGTTTCGGTATATTCAGAGTTCTGCAGCATACCTATGTAACTGAAGAACTCAGAAAAGCCATGGAAGCATTCACAAATTGGAGAAAACTACTTGAATAAAAACAATGTGGCCCAAGAAGACAGATACAAGATTATGCATTATATATATACATACATTATACAGCATACTTAGGCCCATAAATTTGGGACCTTCCAGGGACACTTCCCCTCACCCTGCCCCAGTTTCTGTAAAACCCTAGAGTAGGGCTCAGACTGGGGGGACTGGCCATCATCTGTCTCAGATTCCCCGAAGTGTCAGATTGGACAATGTCTAAAGCATATATGGCATGTCTGAGCACATCTAAGACAATTAAGATGGATAGCACTGAGTTTAACACAAGACAAACTAATTATGACTTTTATTAAAAGAAATTAAGCAGCTTGAAAGACTGTTCGAGGTTGTAAAACAGAGTAAGAAGATCCTGATTCACTGCCCTTTCCAACCTGCAGCTTGAACCCTGAACTTTCTCTTCCCTGTGATTAGAAAACTGCCAGTTTTTGTTAAAGCTCTGTTACTGCTTCAAGAGGCAAATACTGAGATAGAGAGCAAGAGTTATCTTGTCTTGTTAGTCTGGAACAGTCTTAGAGGAACGTATGCCCAAGCAAGGAGTGTTTTTAGACTTAAGGAAGTAAAAATTTTTGCAGCTTTGTTCTGATCTTGTCTTTATTTAAGAATGAAGAGATATATAAATGGCAGTGAAGTCTGAAGACTTTTCCACATCACCTCAAATCCTTGATGAAAAAAGATAGGGGTTTTTTTCTGTAAATTGGCTGCATATAAAATTACATTGGCACTGGCCTTGTTAAGGTTAATTGTTGATAACTGCATTCACTGGCAGTATCAAAGCTAATTCAAAGAGGAATGAGTAAATGAGAGATAAATTAGAATGCCAGGCCAGAATGCTGCATTGCAGGAAACTCACTAAAAACTTTTTGAAATTGCTGTGTTTTATCTTGCGGAATCATTCCAGATACTTCCTTTAATCTGCTTGGGATAAGGATAATTTTGTTAGTTCATTTTCCTCTTCATTATTGACTTTGGTTGAGGTTATTTTATTTTTAATAGCAGCTAAATGTTTTTAAAGTAATCTAAATAAAAATTGCTTTAGAAACTTAGGCTTTCCTGCTATAGACATAATTTATACATGGTACCATGAAAACCTCAACTCCTTCCAAATTTGCTTATGACTGACAGAGAAAACTCATGTAGTTAATGACTACCCAGACCTTCAAAAAGCTCAGGGCACAGAGAAAAATTTCTCTTTCTTCCACAGGCTTTGGAAGAGGTTTTTGTCCTATGAGATTTGGGGACAAGCAGCTTCAAATCCCATCACATCAACAAAGATCTGATTTTTTTTTTGCAGGAATTGGAAACATCCAAACTTTTGTGCTGTTTGACAAGAAGGACATTGTACACCATATTACTGGAGCTTTCTCTGACATAACAACCAAGTATCCCCCCCACCACATTCCCTGAGTACCCTCTAATTGTGCTTAGGCAGGATGCAAGTGATGTCTTCACTGTTCTTTTGTGCCCTCCTCTACCTTATTTTCACGTCAGGTAACCCGATACTTGGACAAGGGGGAATCTGTTATATCTCCTGTTACAATATACAGTATACCATTAGATGCTGAAATCCAATCCAAGAGCTCTGCACACTTGATACACAGGATCAATGTAAAGCCTTCTTATTTTCTTGCATTGAACTTCCTAAAATAAGTGAAGTTGAGCCTTTATGTATATCCGCTTTGCAGTTCTTAAGGCTGAATAGCAGCTATATCACACAGAAACCAAGTGGGATCAAATGAAGTTGACCTTAACCAGGTAGGAATTCTTACAGCAAATATATCAGCCTTTGGTTAGCTTTCTTAGTTCAGCACTACAACAGCAAGTAACTGAACTCAGAAACATGAGCAAAATTAGGTCTGCAGTTCTATGTCCCTCTGTAGTGGGCTGTGATTTTGTGAGTGTAGGTTTTGTTTTAACTAGGACTCATGGGATGACATTAAGATGTCACAGAAGTTCCATTACTTCTCTTGATTTCCACCTTCTAGGCCTTAGGCAATTAAAATTAAATTTCAAAAAAAGGAGGCTGGGGGAGGTGGAGGGGAGGGTCAAGAGGCATTCAGAAGAATTATCCTCTGGAGCGAAGAGAGGCAAGATGATTAAATAGTTTCCCTTCAGCTCTTGTTGCTATGATTCCATACTCTGGACAGTGAATATTTCAAAAAGAAAATCTCTGTCTTCCAGACAGAGAACATCCTCCTCAGACTCAAAGTTCATGACCAGCTCAATTTTCTTCTCCTTATAGATTTTTGTGCATGCTTCCTGAGCATTTAATTTCACAATTTGCTGAGATCATTAAAATTAGTTTTTGTCCCCTAACTTCTTAGGAAATATCTAGAAAAAAGCTATCATACAACAGAGCACAAACCCTTCTTTGACCTGACCTGAAGCTACATTTTACTGCTTCTTGTTGGGTTTGAAAGGATCAGTTAGGAATTGTCTCCTTCTTAATGAGACTAATGAATGATTTGCACTCTGAGCAGGAGGAAAAAAAAAAAAAAAAGAAGAAGTTGGGATAGGAATATTCCTCTTTCCACTCTTACAAAAGAATATCTACCAAGGTAGTGATTTTCCTCAAAATACATTGGAAAATAAATAAATAAATAAATAAGTGTAGTAAGTGACATGTTGACAGTTTTTTTAATAACCTACCAATTGTCTTGACACACACAATGGAAAGAAAAAAATAATTTTAAGTTCTTGAGATGTATGGTCAGATACCCGACTGGACAAAACCCTAAGCAATGTGGTCTGAATTCAGCATAATTCTGTGCTCACCAGCTTGAATGATTCTGTGATTTTGACTTCACACCCAGCTTTCTCTTCATAAGGAACATGGAAATGTGTTGTATGTTATAGATTTTATGTATACTGAAAACGACCAATCATTTAGAACAGGTCATAACTTATTTCCCCATCTGCGTCTTCTTGGCACTTTCATATATAAATAGCACATCTCATCTTCTAGGGAAAAAAAAAAATTTCTTTATGGAAGCAAAAATTTCACACAGTTTTGCCTTATTTCTTCTTTTTTTTTTTACAGATCAAAAATCTTAATTCAGGAAGTTTTCAAGAAACCAGAAGTGTAAGTATTAAAATGTATTTGCCTTGGTCAAATATAACATACATCTGTACTTCCCCAAATCAGCTCAAGTTTTCAATTTCTTCTTACAAAGGTTTTCCCAGCAAAGACACTGTAGAAGCATGTACTTTACATTCCTGCCATTCAATATATTGATTTCTTTGCATTTACAATATGTTTCACATAGTCAAGCAAGTCTAATATGTAAACTATTGAAAAGGAAAACGTATATTGTAGGTTTTTGAAGAGTTATATCTGGCATGAGGGAGGGGAGTCAATAAAATTCATTGCAACACCAGCACTGTATTTGATGTGGCAGCTGGTTCTTTTGCTGCTGCAAGAACTTTGTTTTGACTACAGCTAAGTAGCAGATGTTTATGAGCAATAAGGATGTGGGTAAATTTATTACCTGTTTCTATGGGCAACATAAGTCTCTAATACTTGAATTTTTTCAGAATTGCTTACTTAGATCACAAAGTGAATGCCGAACTGATACTATGAAGGATATCTAATAAGTTTTTTAAAGTAATTTTGTGCCTTCTATTACCTAATTCATTTATCTAAAGCTTTATGAAATTATTGACTCTTACTGAAGAACGGTGTTTTCTATTGTCTGCATTGAGGATGTCACTTCCTTGAAGGCAGAAGCAACAGGATTTTTCAAACACATACTTGAAAGTGGGTTTGTAATAATATAGATGGGAAGGAGGGCAGTCTGCCACCCTGTAACACAATTCATCTCTGCTCCTCTCTGCTCAAGCCTGCTGAGCATGACTTCTTCAGTTGCAGGATTCAGAATAGACTTTCTACAACACAGCTTGAAAATGTTGGCCTCATTTTGATCAGCTGAGCTACAGGGCATGCAGGAAGAGAGATGGAGACCTATAATTGAGAGAGATTTTCATAAAGGCTTGGAGGGCTTGGATAGACCTCTCAGCCTCTGGGATGATGGATGTCACCTTTGTTAATGATCTGAATACCTTCACACAGGAGGAAAAGTTTACCTTGACCTCCACACTCCATGGAGAGCCAAAAGCCAACAACATGGAGCAGAAAGGACTGCAGGGACTGAAACTTAAAAAGTCCAACTGGAAGCAAAGCATGTTACTAGTCCCAGCTCCCTAAATCACCTTAATTTCTCCCACTGAAAGAAATCATCTAGGTAACCAAATTTAGTGAGAAATGGAACTCAAAACTCTTGCAAACCTACAAACAAGCAATGGTGTAAAGCAAAGCTGTTATTAGGCTGCAGAAAAGATTTCTGTCTGAAAGATTACACATACCTTTGATTTCACTGCATATTTTAATATTTTTTCCTCTGTGACCTCTCCTTAGCATTAATGTGTGTAAACTAATTGCCTATAAAAATAACCATAATGTTCCAATTATCCTTTCCTTTTTTCAAGAATGGCAAATGTGATGTAGCAAGCACATGACAAAAAATTATTATAGTTTAGCACTGCTGACTTCCTCCTACACTCAAGGTTTATGACTCCAACAAATTAGTGATAGCTTTGATGACATTGTACAGGTAAAGGACTGAATTTCCAAAGGTTGTTCTTTAGACCTGTCTTTGGAACACACAGGATTTGAGATAACATTAGCTTTTATCTGATCATGATAATGCACTTCTATATAGTCAAGATACATAAGTCTGGAAAGCTTCAGGTATGTATTAAAAGAAATATATATAAGTGAATAAAAAGATTTTCTGTTAGTGCCTAGCATGAAGAAAAAGTAAGAACTATTTTGTACATAGTTCTGTGTCCTAATCAGGTAAAGTGACACCCAGCAAGTGCAAAGCCAAATCTATCTTTTTTGTTAAAAAACAAATCAAAGCGCTTTTTAAGTGTCTTTTGAATGGATGCATCTTAGTGTCTGGTTAATTTAATACTTGCCTACTTGGATTAGCTGTCCTTTCAAAAGAAGGTATAGTGTACTAACATGTTACATGATGATATAAATGAATAACATGTAATAGTAGATACATTCATTATGGCATTACAAGGCTTACTATGAACGGCTAACACATACAGACCAATGACTTTTACACTTCTGTGAAAGAATGATGATGAGCTCTCCTTGCCTCCTATGAAGACCTCTTATACCCTTAAGACCTCTGCAGTGATGATACAGAAGGGTCACTCTAGTGATAGTATATAAACCTAATTGAGCAGAGAAAACAGAAGCTAGGGAATGTGCATAACTGTCTTTTCAGCATTATTTTTTGTTTAGAGGTTAATTGTTTTACCCTAAAACTGAAAGCAGAAGCTAAACATTAAAATGAAGAAGGCAGAAAGGGAAGGGTTTTATTTCAGACACTCCCTGTAGGCAGCTTTTTAATCACAAAGAACTGACAATTTAATTTAAACAAAATAATTACAAGCAAGAGGTGAGTGAACCTTTTTGCATGCAGTACACAGTCACACTTTTCTTAGTTCTAAAGAAGAGAAATTTTAACTATTTAGAATTAATTAATCAAGTCCATAAACACTGCTATATTTCTTTTTCTTCAGGAAATCTGAAGCAGTTTTACTTTTACTGAGGACCAACCTCTACATTCTTTAATAAAACAGAGGAATGAACAAACCCCACCCAGTGCTGGATTTCACCTTCAGAATGTGACCCAGCTTCACGAGGCTGGAGTGTATGAACACAGCCCAGTTTCATCAATGAAAAAAAATTGTTGAACTATAGCTAAAGCCATTAGTTTGTAAATGACACAGACAGTGCCACTTACATAGACAATTGTTAAGTCAGTGATATTAACTCAAGAGGGGTTGGGGAAGCAAGAGCTGGAAGACTGCTACTGCCAGGTGAAGGACCATCCCATCCCAAGGGAAAAAGGGGCTGGCATTTACCTGCCTCACTGCCAATTGCACAACCAGCAATGACTCACTGGTGTGCATAGTTACAATGAGCCTAACAGAACTTACTCAAGTCCCAAATTGCATGATCCTCCTCACAAGTCTGCGCTCAGGAGGAGAAAAAAAAGTCAAATAAAGGGTTACAGCTATGAGTATTTGTAAGGTTGCAAATATGGTTTCAAAGTATTTATTTCCCAAATACCTCTACTGAAACATCTTGGTATTTCTCAGTGTGGGGACAGCAGCATTCCAAACCAACTAACAAAAGTAAAATTATCATTTCCCCTCTTTGGGATTGCCAAGTGTTCTGAACATGATAGACCATGATTTACATGTTACCAGTGTGAACCGTCACAACACTTACTACACTGTCCAGCTAGTATCTAAGTACACATGAGAAAGGTGAGAAGAAAAAGAGAAGAAAGCAATAGTAAAAGCAGAAAAATTAATTTTTTCCTCTGGAAGGGATTTTCTCATTGAAATTAATGACAGAGACAATTCTCCATATAGATAAGCATGCAAAAACCTGTACATTATATATGTTAGTAAATTGTACCACCCATGGCGATACATAGCAGAGCAGTAAATCTGCCTTTAGAATCACAGTACCTGTTGAAGTATGCAGGCAGATGCCTATGCTCTGGACTGAGGTTTAGCTATCTGAACAGAACATGGGAAGCTACTGCACATAACATGAGAAATTGGTGAATGTTAAAAAGTAGCATAGCAAGAAGCTGCCAAAAGCCATGAGAGCACTAGGAGAAATGCCCAGATTTAACATAACATTAAGCTAGGGGAGAAATGGCCAGACTTCACAGATAAATGCGGAAAGTATTGGGGACCTTCTCGGAAGCAGAGTCTTGCTGCACCAACAGCATCACAGTAACCACACTAGTCATACCAAATTTAGGTACAGATGTAGTAAAACTTGGGACAATGGGGAAAAAGTTATTAGGGTTAGGGTGTTTTTTTGGAAAGAGAAAGGAGTCAAAGTGGGTGGGGAAGAGTAAACACAGGAAAATGGAGATAAAAGGGTTTAAAAGGTGCTAGTCACCCATAATCAAGACATTGATCAGTATTGCTTATCTGACTGATATTTGTGCCTGACCAATACAGACTGTTCTATCCTCTTATTAGAGTCTATTTCACAGAATCATAAAATCATACAATCATTTAGGTTGCAAAAGACCTTTAAGATCATCGAGTCCAACCATTAACCTAACACTGCCAAGTCCACCACTAAACCATGTCCCTAACTGCCACGTCTACATGTCTTTTAAATACCTCCAGGGATGGTGACTCAATCACTTCCCCAGGGCAGCCTGTTCCAGTGCTTGACAACCCTTTCACTGAAGAAATTTTTCCTAATATCCAATCTAAATATTCCGTGGTGAAACTTGAGGCCATTTCCTCTTGTCCTATCACTTGTTACTTTGGAGAAGAGACCAACACGCACCTTGCTACAACCTCCTTTCAGGTAGTTGTACTGAGTAATAAGGTCTCCCCTGAACCTCCTTTTCTCCAGACTAAACCATCCTAGTTCCCACAGCCGCTCCTCATAGGACTTGTTCTTTAGACTCTTCACCAGGTTCATTGCTTTTCTCTGGACATGCTCCAGCACCTCAATGTCTTTCCTGTAATGAGGGACCCAAAACTGAACACAGTACTCGAGCTGCGGCCTCACCAGTGCCAAATACAGGGTAACAATCACCTCCCTGCTCCTGCTGGCGACACTATTTCTGATACAGGCCAGGATGCTGTTGGCCTTCTTGGCCACCTGGGCACACTGCCGGCTCATGTTCAGCCGGCTGTCAACCACCACCCCCAGGTCTTTTTCCACCAGGCAGCTTTCCAGCAACTCTTCCCTAAGCCTGTAGCGTTGCATGTGGTTGTTATGACCCAAGTGCAGGACCTGGCACTTAGCCTTGTTGAATCTCATACAACTGGCCTCATAAAATTTGCAAAGATTTTCCTGATTGTGGTCTCAATTCTGTGTGTAGATGTGCAAGATATTAGTGAACTTCAAAGTGGCCTAGTCTGTAAACCAGACAATAGGTCTGGGCCAGCTGCCAGAGACACCCATGAGGGTTTGGGTGCAAGACATGAGCAAACTTGAAACTGGATTAGCCAGCAAGTAGAACAGGGGGTCTAAGGACTGCATACTAGAGGAACTAGGGGTCTAGGCGCTGGGTGCCTGAGGAGAACCATGTAAGATATTGTGGGTACATTTCAGTACAGATCTACTAACAAGATTAATGGTGAGCAAAACAGGATCAGTTGGGGTTTTTTTTCATGTTTATGTGAGTGTCATTCATGTGTATGTGATGCCTGTAAAATCATTATTTTGTCTTGATGTGTTAGTGGTCAACCAAGTCTGTATAGCGTGTGTGTGCCTACTGGGAATATGCACCCAGACTCACTATTGGGTGGAACCAGGGGTAGGGATCTGCAGCAGCTTCACATCTACTGGAACCCATGGTCCTAGAGTACACCAACTTTGTATCTAGCTGACTGGGGAGGAAAACTCCCCCCAGGTGCACTGAATTCACCTAACCTCAATGACAACAAATTTAAAAAGATGCTAAAATAATGATTCCATACAGATCTGTTCTGCAGGTTCAAATTTGTTGTAAAACCTTTGAGAGCAGGACACCTGGACACTGATATAATAGCAGCCGTAGTTAATCCTACCACAGTAAGCACAGATTCCATGTCATGCAAACTGGCTAATTTATCAAACATATGTTCTTCTTCTAATTTGTAACCCATCAAGTTTGTTCTACTAAACATGCATGGTACAATCAAATGTGCAAAACAGTTGCAAAGAGTGGTAGATTAGAACAATAGGATTTTGTACATATGTATTGGGTTTCCGTGGCAAGGTTTTGGTAGCGGATGGCTTCTGTGAGAAGCTGCTAGAAGCTTTCCCATGTTGAACACAGCCAATGCCAGCAGGCTCCAAGACAGACCAGCTGCTGGCCAAGTCCGAGCCCATCAGCAACGGTGGTAGCACTTCTCTGATAACATATTTAAGAAAGGGAAAAAATTGCTGCACAACAAAAAAAAAAAGGCCCTGCATCTGGAGAGAGGAGTGTAAATATGTGAAACAACTCCGCAGACACCAAGGTCAATGAGGAAGGAGGGGGAGGAGGGGCTCCAAGCACTGAGGCAGAGATTCCCCTGCAGCCCGTGGTAAAGACTGTGGTGATGTAGGCTGTCCCCCTGCAGCCCATGGAGGTTAACGGTGGACCAGATCTCCACCTGCAGCCTGCGGAGAACCCCATGCCAGAGCAGGTGGATGCACAAAGGAGGCTGTGACCCTGTGGGAAGCCCGTGCTGCAGCAAGTTTGCTGGCAGGACTTGTGACTCTGTGGGGGACCCATGCTGGAGCAGTCTGTGCCTGAAGGACTGCACCCAATGGAAGGGACCCATGTTGGAGCAGTTCATGAAGAACTGCAGCCCGTAGGAAGGCCTCACAATTGAGAAGTTCATGGAGGACTGTCTCCTGTGGGAGGGACCCCATGCTGGAGCAGGGGAAGAGTGTGAGGAGTCCTCCCCCTGAGGAGGAAGGAGCGGCAGAGGCAACGTGTGATGAACTGATCGCAACCCCCATTCCTCATCCTCCTGCACTACTACAGGGGAAAAGGTAGAGAAAATCAGGAATAAATTTGTGCCCAGAAAGAAGGGAGGGGTGGGGGGAAGGTGTTTTAAGATTTGGGTTTATTTCTCATTATCCTACTCTGATTTGATTTGTAATAAATTAAGTTAATTTTCCCCAAGTCAAGTCTGTTTTGCCCATGACAATAATTGCTGAGTGATCTCTCCCTGTACTTATCTCAATCCACAAGCATTTCGTTATATTTTCTCTCCCCTGGCTATTTGAGGAGGGGAGTGATAGGGTGGCTTTGGTGGGCACTTGGCGCCCAGCTAGGGTCAACTCACTACAAGATTCCATAATAGGTTACAATTAACAAAAAAAAGGTGTGTTGGGGGATTGAGTGTCATTTTACCATTGCTGAGTGAGAAAACCCTACATGTCCCTAGACAGCTGTAGTAGAAAAAGTAGCCAAATTTCTGATAGCTGATCTGCTGTCACTGAGGCAGAACTTTCCAACAACTTGTCCATTCTTAGTCTCTGAACAACCGTATTTATTTTAAACTTCAGTTTGTTCTTTTATTACAGATCATATGAAGCATAATAAAACAGAAATCATCATCAATTAAAAACTGTTACAACAATCAGAAAGCAGCTACCCATGTAGATGCAGAGAAGAGAGACATCCATGGCACATAAAGTAACGTTATTGGTAAACATTTTTTTCACCTTATCCTTAAGTGGCCTGCATCTCAGATAACAATTTATAAAAGACAGAAAATGGGCAGCATGTTCTCCCGTCGATAGACAGTCACTAGCTGGCATTTGCACAGTTTATACTAGGGCACTGTCTAATTATTATGTTACACTATTCTTTCCAAATTCACCCTTCAATAGAAGTGTCACTTCTATCTGATATGACTGTTCTCTGCTACTATCAAATACACCCCTGATTCATAGCCTGAGAATAAAGTGAAAGCTTCTTGCCTGTTGCCAGGATACGATTAAGAAAGCGTTGTAGTTTCTGCTCATTGTACGTTTTTGTTAAGGTACTCGGTCTGTCATCCTCTAGTGTACAGAAAGAATCCAATTCTAAGCATCTTAGTATGGATCACAATGGCCTTTTTATTCTTTTTTTCTGATCTAGATTTTTCATATTTCCTTATTCTCATTCTTCAGTTCTTGATTAGCTTCCTCAACCTAAAATAAGTTTTTCACCAATTTCATCCTGGGCAGCCTTACTTCCAACAGAAGTGACACAGCATGAATAGTAAAAGATCCCAGCTCAAGTAATTGACTACTACTTCAAATGTGATACTGAAGCCTCTGCCATGCATTATCAGGCTGCAACTTTCCTGACAGCAAGAGGAAATCCTATCCTTCTCAAGGCTTGTTCTGAGCTCAAATCAGCATGAAGATACAGAGAAGGATAACTAATGTCTTTTAATGGAAGATGGATATTAGTCTTACAGTCATGCAACTGATATCCTGACTAATTTTCAGCTGTTGTAGTGCATATCATATTATAGTAAAAAGTACAGTTTTTAGGGAAAAGAAGGGTGTATGTCTCTTTACATAAGCAATTTTTGGTTCCTTTTGAAAATGTTCTTCAAAAGACCCATGCTCTTCCTGCAGGTGATGATGCCATTGCAGACTTCTTTTTTACAAAAAGTAAACCACATGTGTTTTGAATGAGGACATCGACAGCATAGAATTACTGGAAGATCCTCCTGTATGGTTAATGCAATGCAAAGGACTAACAACTTTAACTCACTTGTTCTAGTGCTTCAGAAACAATGAACTGTCTTGGTGACAGACTCATTAGCTGCACAGCAGCAACAATACTTTTTTAAATAGTGAGGTTCCAGCCTAAATTTAGTAACAACTTGATTAACACAGAAATGCAACTTCATTAGGTCAGGATTCCATTAGTATCACAAAACACACAAATCTTGTGCTTGTATTTGCAACAACTATCCCAAATGATTCAAATTCAGCAAAAGTTTCAAAAATGAAGGGATGCAGGATATTATGTCTGAACATCTGTAAGTTCCTCAATCAAACAGATGAAGATTTAAACTTACTTTCATAGCATTACACTAGCTTCATGCCATTATGGAAAAGGAACAGGACCCCTCATAAACTGTAGCAGAAGTAGAATTTAGCAACATCATAACTATATTTTTGTCAAAAATAATCATTCATAATTATGATAATAATAAAAAAATACCGTGACTTACAATTTAGTAAATCAAAGTACAAGTCTCCAATACACAGTTTTTATATGCAAGCAGAAAATAGGCATCCTTGTTAATGAGAAAAAATGGATTATGTGACAATTTATTCAGGTTTCACAAGATTACCGGAATAGTGTGCTTGAGTAGTTCTTTAGTATCATATTCCATTTTCCTCTCTCTTAATACTTTATCCCAAAACAACATGTTTTATTCTGTGACCTTTATTACATTAGCACCAGCCTGTATGACTTTTCGCTTTAATATGAATATGCTTGATTTAAAGCACATGTTTAAGTCTTATGAACTGTCCATGACTACAGTTATTTCCCTTGTCATCACTGGAGTTGTATGTATGCAGATAATAATCAGAGACCTTCAGTTAATTTTTTCTAAAGGATTTTATCTTTTAAGAAATCAACTTCTTTTTGAGTTTCCCCAAATCACCTTGCAAATCTCCAATTGCCTTGCTCATCCTTGCCCTTTCTATTTTTCATCGAACAGCTGAGCACATAATTCTCAATAACTTTTACGTTATTCAGAATTTGAGCTATAACAGATAATTTACTCACAGTCAGGTCACATTAGATTTCCTTCTCTAGTTTGAATTAATGTAATCTTGGAATTAGTTTCCAGTGCTCAAGTACAAATCTACTTTCTTTTTCTTCATTAATAATTTTCAGTGACCAATTACATCCAAGCTACCAGGTACTCCTGATGACCTGATGCTTTTGCTGTTCCCCCATTATAAAATAAATAGATTTTTCCATTCCTGCATGTCCTATTTGTTCATAAGGAATGTTTATAATATTCTGGGTGAATTTAACTAAACTTAGGTCTTTTACCTGTTAAGCATGACATATATTCCATTTTTTTTCAGCAATTCATTTAAAAATTACATTAAGGTATAAATTACAAAGGAACATTTTGTGCTATTTTACTTTCCTCCACTTTTACAAACATGACTGTCTATTGTACCACTTCAGAACCAAAAGCATTCAAGTGAACTTATTTACTTAGAATGCTTATTTGTTGCTCTGTTCATATGGTTAGTTCTATTGAAGCAAACAAAAAATAATTATGGAGTAATAAAGTAGGACTCTATTCATCTTTTGACTCTAGCATCTTGGCCTATAAACAGATTAAGTCAGACCAACAGTCTTAGAAGGTAAATAGAAAAGTTCAGGACTTCTTAAATAAAAATCCAGTTGACAGAAATGTAGTATGTAATGTGCAGAGGTTCAGTAGAACCCACTTCAGATTTAAAACATCTGTTACAACAATTCCTCTGTAATATGTTGGGAAAAAACCCAACTGAACTTGTATGTTTCTGTCTGAAGTGTTAATTTCTTACCTATATTATTAAACTAACTATTTTGCAAAACATTTAAATAGACCACATCGAGAGGTTGGGGCAGGAAGGAGCTGCTTGCTTCTTTTTTTTTTTTTTTTTTTTAAATTAGCCAGATCTGTTTAAAGAAGAACAGAGAAACTCAAGTATAAGTTGCAACTTTTTATTAAACCATAAATATTAGATATTTTGTGTTCTAGTTTTTCAGACAAAGATCTGTTTAGGGTATGTACGCACGCATATATATACACAGTTATAATTATTCATTCCAATGCAATAGTATTAAATACTAAAGACACAAAATACCAAAATAACTAGACACCAAGCCCAGATAATAGCATCACAGAAAACACAATA
Source organism: Haliaeetus albicilla (assembly GCF_947461875.1). NCBI lineage: Eukaryota > Metazoa > Chordata > Aves > Accipitriformes > Accipitridae > Haliaeetus > Haliaeetus albicilla. The sequence goes on from NC_091516.1 coordinate 35,457,769, forward strand.
AGTATATAAATATTTTTTTACTATGCATACCTATACCTATGGCATTTAACTCACATTTAAGTCTTCCTTGCTCTGCAACACCCAATTTTACTTTCCTTTCCTGTGGCCTTTTCCAGCTCCCACCTTTCCCTGCCTCTCAGCCCAGCTCTGCTGGTGCAGTGTCCACACTCTGTGAGTGCCTGAAGGGGGATGGCAGGGGCAGGCACTGGTGCCAGACATAGGATCTGATGCTACAAAGCACCAGGAAGAAGGGGCCCAGTTCCTTGTTGACCTACTTCTCCCACCTCAGAAATCTTCCTGGCAGAAATCTCCAACGCAAGCCACCTGAAAAAAATAAAAAATAAAGAAATTAATGAAAGCCAGCAACAAAAAAACTGATGCCTTCCACAAATTACACAAGAGGAGGAGAAGAGAAGCAACATGTAGAGGAAGGAGAAATTCTTGCTTCTATCTACAACCTTGCAAGCCACCACAAATCATTTTACAAAGGAATTAACACCATATTGCAAGCATCCAACACTGGGATAACATTCCAATGGGCATAGCTGTCAAGGTGTTGGTAGTGGGGTCCTGCAGGGGGCCTCTGCAAAAGGAGGTCAGGGACCACCCTGTGCCAGACACAGCGGTTCCACCTGGCTCCGCAATGGGCAAAACAGACCCACCATGCACCAAAGCTGAACCAGGCAGAGGAGTTTCTGGAGCCTCTGCAGAAATATATTTAAGGAAGGGTGACAAATGCAGCAAACACCACCAGAGTTAGAAGAGAGAGAAGAAACAATGTGAGGGCAGGAGGACATACAGGAGAAGACACAAGGGAGACACCAGAGCAGGAGGGTCACTGAGGAACAGAGGAGGCACAAGCCACAGTGCCCAGGGCAGGAGAGATGCCTGAGCAGGAGCAAGGGAAAACCAAGAAATACTCAAGGGAAGGAGGGACAGTAGAGCAGGAGAAATGCTAGAGCAAAACCAGCCACCCAGAGCAGGGCAAGAGCCCCAAGCAGGGAAGGAGCAAATAGCTGCCCAAGAAGGGACTAAGAGGCAACCAAGAAGGATGTATGACTGTGGCCAATGGAGGAGACCATTCCCACTGAGTGGGAAGCCCAGTGGCTGAGCTCAGCCTCCTGCACCACCTGTTCCCTCCCCAAAGGAACCGAGTGTAACCTATCGTGATGGGGGGACCAGGAGGGCACAGGGCAGGTGATTGGAGGGAAGCTGAGGTGTTTTCTGTAAATGTACTTATTTGTTTGTTTGCTTTTATTGTTCAATACCAGAAGCAGTAATCAAAGTTAATTAATTGGCAATAAAAAAAATTGCTCGAAATTCACCAACCTGAAACTGTTTTTCCTTCCCACAAGAAATGTTTACCTCTCCCTCAAAAAAAATTCCCCAAAACTCCCTAAAATGTATCAAAGTTTTCAGTGGTTTCATATATCTTTGATTTACACTCAAAATTGGAGTTTGCTAAGAATATCCTGATTAATTTCTCAAAAGTTTCAAACACACTGTACCCTGACTGTTTTGTGTTGGTCTTGAAGTTAAAATGGGTGGATTTTTTGTTCTTACAACCTCCAACAGTTTAGAATGATTGTTCTCCCTCTAGCCTAATCAAGGTTTTGTGGAGTTTTGTCTCCATCCTCACCTAGGACCTCTTCCAGAGCAGATACTGAACCAGCTGAGCTCATCTCCCAGAGCACATGAGAGGGAGGTGTCAGAAGCGTGGTAACATCTGCCTTCCTCCTCCTGTCCTGCTCAGGCTCCAGCCTCCATGTCAGTCTCTGTCTATAACCACAGAACTACAGAAGTCTTTAGTAGGCCACTCAAGGACATAAATGCAGCACAGGTAAAGTGAGTCATCTAAAGATACACAAAAAAATTTATTAACTAAGTGCTTTACAGCTTGAAGGGATGTTGAGATAGTAGATCTGAAACCATCTAAACACATCTCCTGGTTTTGATGATCCCGCTTGTAACATGTAAACATCCCCATGTTTCTGCAAAAATGAAAAAAAAAAAAGTCTGAAGGCTCTTTCCTGCTGGGAGGTTTTGTAGAGAACCCTGCTGGAAGAGAAGCACCACTCCATTTATGTGGATACTTCACACACAGAAGAAAATAAGGCTTCTTCATTAGAAAGCCAGACACTGACACGTTCTGTCACATCTCCAAACTGCATGCAATCTTAACCACTGTAACCCTTGATGTTCACTGTTTCCAACCTGAAAAAATAGTCCTTTTAAATAACTTAAGTGCAATGAGGATCCTGAAATGGGATGAAGCACAGAATGATTAATCATTGAAAATTTTAAAATATTTTATATGATACTCACGAGACCATATGTAGAAGGAAAAAAAAATCTATACTATCTAAAAGTTTCCTCCCTGCTTAGAAGTGAAATAGAATTAATAGGCATAGTTTTGGAACACACTTTTTCACTTTTCTTATATCCTATGACTGGTATTGGCCACTATATGTAGAACAAATGAAAACTAAACGGAAGTATTTTGCATTTTCAATTAAGTACACACACTATAATGAATTATTTTCTACCTTGTAGAAATTGAGGAACATATCAGAAATAAGTTAAAATTGTAAAGCAGATATTCTGAAAAACCTACTATGTAAAAAGTTTTTCAGATAAGTTATCCAGCTCTTTTTTCCCCAACTATCTGACTTTATGCCTTTAGAAGTTCACAAAAGAAAAAAATTAATAGAGGTGGGAAAAACCTTACTGAAGTGTCAATATTTAAAAAGACAAATAGGATGAGCAAGGTAATTACAGGGTGACATAAATCTCAAAATAACAGGATGGCTAGTGAGAGTTTGATTCAGACTTAGATGACTGTAATATAAATAATGCCAATCAACACAGGTCTGGGGTAAAGCAGACCTTGTCCAGTTAAGTAGATATTTTTTTTTTCCCCAGATGGGAATATAAACTTAACAGATAACAGTGATAATGCAGTAGGTTTCTATAAAGTATTTTGACTTGGTACTGCATGATATGTCAATTTACTGCTCTGAATGACATACAGTTATCACATTATGAAGACTAAACCAGCTAGTTCAGGAATCTTAAAAATGCAACTGCACATTAAAAAAAAAAAAAAAGAAAGCATAATTTAATTAGTTTCTCCAGGAACTGTTACTTTGCACTGTACTACACAAAACCTTACTGAAAGCACCACAACCATAGTGACTTCATTAATGAAGTAGGACATGTGACAGATCGGAATCTCTCTCCATCCACATGGTACCAAACTCTCATTCAATATAACCAGAATTAAAAAACACAGTCCATGCACAAAATGGTTGACTTAACTGGAAAGAATGATCTCTGAAGAAAAGGTTCAAAGGTGTTCAGCTGAACTTTATACCCAGATAGTATATATTTTCCTGATATATAGATAGATAGATAGATAGATAGATAAGTAACAGGGAAAAAAATTTTGCAAGATATACTACCCATACATTTTTCACTGTTGCACTGCAATTACACTCCCAGTTCTAGCATTCACAATGTAAAAGTTCTTGTTAGTTTGTTGGTTTTTTTATGGAGAAAATTCAGAGCAGTCACAAAGCATAACAGATATGAAAGTGTTGTTTGTAGTACTGTGGTCAAGCAACTAATGAAAACAGAAGTTAATCAAAGAAGAACTTAAGAAACAGAAAATGAGATTAGGATAACCTTGACTTCCTTCTCAATAGATTTATGCTTACAGTGTTCCCAGAAAAAAACTCTTCTTCCAAGACAGAGTCCACAGGTTCCCCTGACATATTACAAACATTATTTTTGCTTAAAGTTGTTATTAAAATACTTCCCTAGTATCTCAAATTGCCATAATGATGTTTAAATCAAGGCATCACTTCTTATCTTGGCCACAGAACACACTGTTCCCTTCTTAGTATCAGCCTTTTTTGTGTAAGGACAATCTCAATCTTTGTGTCTTTGAGTCAAATAAGCCTGATTTCCTCATAAATCATTAATTTTAGAATATTAACTGTCCCTGCTAATTTTCTGCACTTTCTTCAATGTATGTGTGTACTTTATTATGTGCAATACCCCAAATAATGTTTACTGGAGGAGGAGCAAGGATTACTTAATGAATTCTGTAGTCCAAATTCCCTTTTATAAGGACCCTAGTATGCTGTTCGATTCCTTCATTTTGCTGCAGCATTGGGTTCCTTATATTCAGTTCATGATTCAAGCAAGTCTACATATGTCTACAAACCTGAGAAGTTGTTCTGCATCCTGTATTTGGATGTCTGATTATCTCTGCTTTTAGCACATCACTTTTCCCCACACTTTTCACTTTGTCAACACCATTTTGAGTCTTACTGTGCTGGCACTCCGTTCCCATAGTGTTATCTTTAAATTTAATAAGCATTCATCACCTATGCCAAAACCAGACCCTGTCTACTTTGGCTCTTACATGAAAGCAGAATAGAGCACTATACTAGTATTGTTTTTGAAGTGTAGCTGTCCATTAGTCCCACATTAAAAGATAAATGCTGTTTGTGGTGTCCTAGCTTGTTCATTCAAGGAGTATCTGAAGTATCTGTGTGAAGTGTCATGTTGTCTAGATGTACCTAAGATCAAAGAGCAAGAAATAAAAGCTAGGAAAACAAATCCTTAAAGCAAGGATCAAAAAAAATATAGAGAATTAGCTGCTTAAATACATCTACCAAAACCTTATTACTATTTAATAAAACAATGAATGTTTTGGTAAAAAGTACTTTAAGTGAAAAAATCCAAATATAAAGAAGTCCTAAAGGTAATCCTACATAAAGCCAAACTTTAATCACAATGATTCTAGCTTAGGAATCCATATGAAAATCTAATATAGATGCAAAGATACTTGAAGAATTATTTCAAACATCAGTGGCAAAGGACTCACTCTGAAACCTGTCATGTTACCAAAGATTAGCAAGTGTTCTATAGACATTTTAAGAAAAGGCAACAAAACTACATAGCTATCTTAATACTTAGTTATTCAGCCAGAATAGTAAAAGACTCTTTCAAGTTTTGGCAACACTTAAAAGTGATGGTCAAACAATTAATATATAAATACTAAAGAAATTAATGATATAATACATTTACATTAATTTAAAAGCCATAAAAACTATTTCTAGAAGTATTTTATAGAAACTGTGTAGAACATTGCATGTCTAGAATGAAAGCCCACTCTCATTCATGGGACATGGAATTAAAAAAGTCTTTAGAAGATGAAGCAAGAAATTCCCTAAGTCATGCTTTAGTATAATTCAAAGGATTATGCATAGCTGTCATTTCTCACAGTAACATTTTCATAACACTCTGAAAAAACTGCAGAATTTTATTTAAAACAAATTTTTAATTTAAAAAAAATTCAAAAATATCATAATCATCCTATGCATTCAAATAGTTAAATAAGTAGAGCAGTGTAAATTATACATGAAGAAAAAAATGCATGCTCATATTACTGTTGAGTGAAGTTTTTCTACAAGTTACTCTTATCCACGTAACTTTACTTGGTTAATAACAATGAGAAATAGAGAGGTAAATATGTCATAAAATCAAGGACACATAAGCCTACATCCATGCAAACAGCTGACCAGTTCCAAAGGGCAAACAAAACCACTGAAGTATTCTATTATATTCAATATATTGAATATATATATATTTGATGAATTTTTGTGTCTTGGGTTATTTAGGGAACATTCCTGGGGAGGGGGAGGAGAAGTAGTAAAAAAAAGTAATTTCTTCCACTAAATCCCATTTCACTTTCAGTGCTTTGTCAGACTCTTTTAATTCCACTTGAAGGGTGAAGACATCTCCCACATGTCAAACTGTGTCTTCTTTAAGTCCCTGAAGTCATCTGTATACTGAAAAAACGTCAAAAGAACCTCAAGCTTTTTTTTTTTTTTTTTTGTTAAAATCTTTGTTAACTTGTCTGTTGAATAACAGCAAAACATATATCAGGTGTGACTTAACCTTTCCAGAGCCTCTCAGGCTCCTAAATATCATCTCTTCCATTCTATGTCATCAGCCCTGAACCAAACAGCAATAAGTGATTGCTTCAGACAGAGTTCAGCAGTTCAGCAAGCAGAGGTTTTGCTGAATAAGGTCTATGGTATCAGTTAAACAACCTTTAATTTACAATCCCCCCCTCTATCCCCCTTCTGAAACATTTCTACTTGCTAAAATGAAACCGCTAAAAAGTTTTTATCCTGGTGTGTGTGTTGAGAGGAAAGTGACACTTTTCAAGTAACACACATTCTATTACACTACCTTTAGAAATTCCTTTAATAGCATAGACCTTGAACCTCTAATCACAAAAAACATTATCCACACTGTGTTTAATGCAAAAGAAAGAATTTCTTTTTTTTTTTTTTTAGCGAACACATACAGACTACTGCATATGTAAATTGAAACATATTCTTAAAAGGTAGTAAGTACAGTAAGTTGTAGCGCAATTTCTTCCCTCCTTCTGTTGACGGAGCAAAAGGCTGTTAAGAAGGAAACTGATCATTTATCCTATGTCTCAATATGACATTCATGTTATTCCTACATATGTTTAATGATAACTAGCTTACCTTACTGAAGTATATAGTTTGATTAATGTTTGTTAGTTCAGGAGACTAAAGAGAAAAGAAGTAAAAACTTATGAGCAGTTCTCTCCCTTGAAGAGAGTCACTTTTTCTTGGAACAAAAATTATACTCACTTTCTTGCCCCAAATTCCAGCAGACAGAACAACCTAAGGTAGTGCAGAATCCTTAAATGCTAATTTAAGACCTTTTGATGGTTCAGTATTTGTTCGGCTTTAATTTGGCATCATTGATTGTACTTGCTCACTGGAACATCCTTTTAGCAGAAACCTAGCATTTTATTTCATCTCAAAAGTCACAAAAGTTAAAGAAGACTCCAAACCTCTTCACTGTAAAGAAGGAAAGCTTTTTATTTTTTATGAAGAAACAGCTCTTCTGGTTCTGAACAATGCATGAACTATGTGGAAGCATCTAGCTTCCCAATATGCATCTGTATTTTATAGGCATGATGGAGAATCTATATTTTCTTATCTTAACTTTAAAGGTATTACAAAGTCTTTTTACATACAGAGGTCAAATTGGATTCTGGAAGTCAGCTGACATGATTTTATTAAATATACAGTCAAAAGTGCCAATATTAAAAAAAAATAAATCTGGATTTAAGATCCCTAGACTATATTAAAACTGATGAAACAGAACTCTTTTCCCAGTTACTCAAAAGCAATAAACCTTGCAGTAAGTTTTAGTTTCAAACTGAGATCAAAACAGAAGTGCTAGTTTTGAACCAGTCAGTGTTGCTCGTGTAGGAGACCTGGAGAGTAAGCCAAAATATCTTACGTGAAATGCTTACCTACAGAAGCTCCAGATTCTTTAGTTATGCAGAATAACTATATTGACATCTTAAGTCATCTCAAATTCCATTTATAATGTACTACTTCCTGTCTTCTGCTGGCTTATCCCCAGTTGATGGAAACAAGAAATTTGCTGAACAAGTTAGGAATCATTAAGGCAGATCCCTTATGTTCAGAGTTTGTACATACTTGAAATTCAAAGAAAACCTCTGTACAAACCAATACTGTAAATCAACAATGCAGAGAAACCTCTGAAAAGTAAAAATTGGAAATTTAAACTCTATTCAAATATGTGCCAAAGGAAGACCAACTACTTCTGAGAAGCACAGTAGGATAGCTAGAAGGCATGTTCATATATCTGTCTATCGAACTACATGATAAACAGGAAGTCAAAAGTAGTTTTGTTTTTCTGTATGGAGCATACAGAAAAAAGCGAATAAGGACACGAAGCTTCCCAAAACACTTCCTGATTGGTGGAAGGAAGAAACTTCTCCCTGACACTGCCATATGCTAGCCTCCAACTTCTGTAGACAGACGAAGGCAAGGAAGGCTGTCCAGTAAGCATAACATTGCCAAGATAATGTAACAGTAAAACCAAGGGATTCTTCATGCACTGCAAAACCTGTCCTGTAACTACAGCTGCACTACACAAATACCAACATGCAACATCTGTTGATCCAGGTATTTGGATTCATCTTGACTGCCCATGGTGTGCAAGATACAAAGTCTCTACAGACAGTGCATTGCACATACTCTTAAAGATAAGAAAAATGTATTTAGTAAACAGTAGTTCAATCCACCTCCGGACATACAGCAAATGAGCCCTCCAAACGTACAAGCAAGCCTCTGCACTCTGCAACTGCTCATTAACAAGCAATGACCTATCCAGCTTCCCCTGGTGGGGACCAGACACTTCACATACCTTTAAGGATGTAACCCTGGAAAAGTAGTGAGCGGAGACTGCTCATCTCCTCTACGTGCAGGAAATCCAAGTCCAATATGGACATCATACCTACTGAGCTGAGGATAAGAGGAAAGAATGCCTTCAGGGAAAGGAGCAGCTGTGGAGAACAGGATAGCCTGGAAGCACTTTGGTAAAGTTAGCTATTAAGACTGAACTAAACAATTTCCTACTCTGGAAGGGTTAATTATCATATTATTTGTGCATAATATATCCTGTATTTCATATTTTCATAAGAAAAATGAAATCTTTCTTATTTTCCTGGTTTTGGTTAGACTAGAAGATTCTAGACTGTATCCTAGGTTAGAATTAAAAGTTACTAAATTTGAAATGGGTATCATGAATTTAAGTCTTACAAACACAAACCTCTTGTACTCAAATACGATGTCTTGGAAGACATACAGGGATTGACTCGGAAGGAGAATCCAAAGAAGCACTATATATTTTCACAGTACGTTCTTTACTCCACATACAGGACAAAGGAAATCATTATCAGGGACAAGAAATAAGACAAGAATTGTCATGACCCCTGCTAAAAATTTTCCCAAGTCCAAGATTCCCACCAGCCTCATGCCCTAGTAGGGATCAAATATCCAACTGAGATATTCACAGTCCCAAAGTGAAAAGGGTTTCCCAGGTCTTTCCTTTGAGTGACAGTTTTCTGTGAAGCAGACCATTATTTCAGCATGTTTCATGGCAATTCTCCTTGTTCATTACTGACACCTGGAGAACCATGAACTAACAAGTTATATCCTGCTGTTACACAGAAAGTAGGAAAGAGTGAGGCAATACACCATAATGAAACATAGAAGCCAAATTACTATTCTATGTAGTGACACCAGCTCCATGACTGGAAGGTGTCACGTGAGCAGAAAGGACAAACAACCTCACTTCACTGGGACAGTAAGCAATGCCAAATTTAAGAAATTTGCTCCATCAACCTGCCCGCTGACATTTGTATTTCACAGGTAACACTGAGCATGACCAAGAATTCTTCTAGAAAACCTTTTCATAATATCAACCCCTAAAATGATGTTGGTTTACATGTCATGGCATATGCAGGCCAGAAAACTTAGGCTTCAACTACTTTTAAAGCTTGACTGCAGATTTAGCATTAAAAGCAGAGTTTTACACTGCCAAACAAAGCAATAATGTCTAACCCCTTCTGTACTAGTGCTAGTAAAAGCCGGACAATAGCAGCCCTGCAGTATAGATGATGACAACCGTAGAAAGGTTATGAACATATTCAATCTCCAAAACCTTTACTGAGACCTCGAAGGTCAGTTTCCTCAGAGTTCAGAAATAAGAAGCTAACATACTGTGCATCTACTTTCTCTGCAACAAAACTGGAGTGACTGTCTACCTGGTAATCAACTAAGAGATAATTTATCAGAAATCCCTGACCTGTAAACTCCCTTTACATTGTCTCAACATTTCCCATCTTTTCTCTCAAAAGAAGTTTTGTGAGCAGTAATAGTGAATACTTTAGGTAAGAAATAGTGTAAAGATATGACGTGGTTTAACCCCAGTTAGCAACTAAGCACCACACTGCTGCTCACTCACTGCCCGCCACAGCAGGATGTGGGGAAGAGAACTGGAAGGGTAAAAGTGAGAAAACTCACGGGCTGAGATAAGAACAGTTTAATAATTGAAATGTAATAACAATAACAACAACAACAACAACAACAACAATAAAATCATGAAAAGGAAAATAGCAAATGGAAAGAAATAAAATCCAAGAAAGACAAGACGTGCAAATGAAAAAATTACTCGCCACCACCCAAATGATGCCCAGCCAGTCCCCAAGGAGCAGCCACCCTGCCAGCCTTCCCCCTAGTTTATTGCTCAGCATGACATTGTATGGTGTGTAATATCCCTTTGGTCAGCTGGGGTCAGCTGTCCTGGATGTGTCTCCTCCCAACATTTTGTGTACCCCCAGCCTATGTGCTGGTGAGGCAGTGCAAGGAGACCTTGACTCTGTGTAAGCACTGCTCAGCATTAACTAAAACATCCCTGAATTATCAACACTGTTTCCAGCAGAAATCCAAAACATAGCCCCATACCAGCTCCTATGAAGAAAATTAACTCTATGCCAGCCAAAGCCAGCACAGGACAGAAGGCACATAAGCACCTATCCAGCAAAGTAATCCTTGTATTGAAACATTTTAGGGATGGCTATTCCTTAGCCTTAAGGAAATATTTGCTCAAGCGAGCCTGTGTTAAACTTCTCCTGGCACACCAGAGTTGTCTAAATCTTGAGACATTCTACTTAGATTTCTGTACCAGGGCAGAAGTCGGACTATCAGTCCTCCTGTTTCATCCTTTGGCAAACAACATATGTTTTCCTTTTCTTTTGAAAGCACGAAGACAAGAACAGAATATATCTCTTTAATCAGCATTCTTAAGGAAAGATCAAAGGAGTATTTTGATTGGGCTCTATATACTTGGTATTCTCTCAAAATATAATTAAAAAAGGTATATCCCCACCTAATTTACCTGTTCTATTTGACTTACTAACTTGTGTGAACACAAATAATACACTTCATAAGGAAACTAATATGGGAGAACAATATTAAATATAGATAACATGCTATTAACAGAGTATTTTTTCCAACATGTTACTTTATCTGTATTTTAAATGAGCATTAACTCAAGTGTTCATTAGGTACCTAATAGTTATAGATCAGCAGACAGACTTTAGTATGGTCTTCAGTTTCACTATTGCCAAGTGGAAGTTAGATAAACCAGTCAAGATTGAAAACTATGTAATACAGAGTCTCCATTGGTTTTAGTAGTTCTAATAGCAAAAAAAAAAAGCATTAGATACAAATAAGTGCTTCTCTGAAAGCATTTTCTCAATATACAATGTATCTGGAAGTTTTACACTAGTTCCCAGTTCACATAATTAAGTTAACAGAGGTAAAAAGGCTAAATTCCACATCATTTTACTGTGAGAATTCCTGCTGGTTTAGTGAACAAATGTGGCATTGGCACACCTAATATTACATTTTTAATATAAGCTTCTCCCAGTACCTCTAACAGTTGCTGATGTCTGCTTATCTAATATTGACTGAAAAACAATCTGTAGAGAGTTTATTCAAGGCTATTTCTTCCCTAGTTTCCACTTCAGGCTTCACTTTTCCACTGACTGCATGTCTAATAACTCACGCAGTTTCGATTTTTCCATGTTATTCTCGAAAATAAGATAATTTAGAACAAAAATAAAAGACAGAGGGCAACATGAGATCATAAATATGGAATGCTTTGTGTAGAAGTAGGATTCTATTTAATTCAAATTACCAGCCTGGGAAAGAAGGTGATGGAATAAGGTCAGACTGAGTGACAGGGCCCTATACAATCAAGATCATGAACAACTGCCTTCATGGTCTCTTTTGGCAGGATTATAGCGCCTATGAGAATTCTAAGTCAGATCAGGGGTTCACCTGGCCTGGTATCCCACAAAACAGCCAGTTATCTTCACAAAATTAAGTAGAAGTTAAATGTAGTATTCTCCAGGACTCTTACCTTGCAGTGATTTGCAGCTTACACACTTAGGTCAGAAGTGCAAGTTTAACAGCCTTTCAACTTTTTTATTGTCAATCTGTCCACTTAATTTAGCCTAGCCAAGCTTGTTGTGTTCACTGAATTTTATGACAAAGCCTCCCAAAGCTTTCTGCTGTTTTCTGCAGAGTGGCCTTGTTGTACAGGGGCAAGGTAAACTGGGGATGGATCTTCAAGCACTTGCCACAAGTACTAGCAGACTGGTTCAGCTTGACAGATTTGAGGAAGAAAAAGCTGCTAGACACAACAGACACCACCCCTGCCTCAGGAGTCCTATACCAGAAGTCACTGGAGACTAGGAGAGTGATGCTCCATGTAATTTTCCACTGTTTTTATAGTCTTTCCTTCATATCCACTACCAGACACTATCAAGCATGAGAGAATTGTCTAGATACATGTAAACATTGCTATTTATATTACAGTTTCACATTCCTATATCTAGATCTAATTACGGCATGCTAATTAACTGGTCTTTTTCACTGAGAGCTAGAATACATTGCTCTCCACAGAAGGAAATGGTGGTGCCTAAGTGTTGCTCAAGCAGTCAAGACCACAGACAGAGGAGCCAGCCAAGAAGTATAACATATAATCCTTCACAATATTCACCCAAAATCTAGAGAACTTCAGTCTGAAAAATAAAATACATATATATATATATATATATAGTCTGAAAATATATGTGTGAAAAAAAGCTGCAGTTGGAAACTTTCAACTATGGAAAGTTGAAACTTTCCATAGAATATCTTCTGTGTTTCAGATGTTTGAGATTTCAGATTCATTCTATAATTACCTGTAGAAAAACTAGCAAATGAGACAATAGTTTTCAATCATGACATTAAAAACCGCTAATTCACACAATGTGTACCAATTTGAGAAGTTTTTAGCTATGTGGTTTACTTCAGTAATAAACCAAGCAATACAGTTCATCAGAACTAACTAAATATTTTCATTTTCATTCTGGATTTTCCTTACATATTACTGAAGACACCTTCCATGATGAATGCAGCACAATGTTTTTCTCCATAACTTGACAAGTTGCCAGGCTGTATTACTTATTAAGATGTTGCTAAAGTGTAAAGAAATTGTGGGAATTAGATAAAATGCTAATATTAATAATAGTTATCTGACAGGATATCTGTGCTGTCATCTTCTGCAGAAAGTATGACACAGAATGAAACAAAGAAACAGAGTAAGTCATGGAAACCATGCCATTAATTTCAAGCAATGATTATTACATGAATATAAATGGTTTATGTAAAGGCAAAATGACTGTTGCTTTGAGAGCACACACAAAAGAAACTAAATTGATCCCCAGATACCTATTCTTTAACTGTTTGGAAGATAACTTTGAACCATGAAAAACTTGAGTGGACAGTTGCATAAATCACATGTCTTCGCAGGACTTCAGTGAGCCCAGAGCAGAGAAAGCAGATCCTCTGTATCAGGTGTCTGCCTACCTTTGCCAACAGCAAAAAAAAAAAAAAAAAAAAAAAAAAAGAGTAAAGAATACAGAATGAGTTAACAAGCAGGTAATCAGGAAAGAGGGAAAAATGCAAACCTGACAGAGGTGTTTGCTTCACAGTCACAGAAGAACATGATAAGCTGACAATTAGGACACTACAAAGCACCAGCACCTAGAACAGCAGGGAGACTGAATAGTATAGCACTGTAGTTAGAGTTTCCCCTACTCCTCCAATCTCAGTGTAGTCATTAGAAAAGGGCCTTTCTATTTGCCATGATTTAACACCTTTGTCATGGTTTACACTTTGCTGCAACAGCTTTATAAAGCTCTCTTGTTATGCCTGTAGCAGCTACAGATTTTCAAGAACTGGGGTATTTCTACATATCCGATCTAAGGGCACCACTTCACAAAAAAAGCCGAATGTCCATAATGTCATAAAGTAGATAGATACTGTGTGTAGGTCAAAACTGCTTCAGCTGCAATCCATTCTGTTCAGGAGCTTTTCCATCCTATCAGTTAAGTTTCAGATTCAGTAATGAAGGCAAGTGTTACAGTAAGCAGACAGACAACAATGCCTGAGGTTTAGCTAACTGCACAAGACATAAGGAACTGTTGGACATGACGTGAGAAATTACTGAATGTAAAAAATAAGGGTGGGAAGCTGATAAGGCTTACAGAGGCCATGAGGAGTGGGTGGATTTCACATATGTTTAAGGGAAGTTCAAAAAGAGTACTGGGGGCTTTTAGGGGACAGAACTACACAAGAGGTGCTCTTGCCTCAGCACCCTTTGGCCCAAATTTGCTACACATTTCCATTTCAATGCAAAAAAGTTTGGGTTGTGAGTTGTAGCAACCAGGCTGAATTCTGTCATTACTTCTTACAACTTTAAAAAGCAAACTCATTTTAACTCCCAAAATGCACTGGCTTCTTCAGGATTTAAAATGAACTTGTTTTACTTAAAAGGGTTTTGAGCAGATAGTTGGCTACTGAAGCTTCTGGCTAAAAGTACTCATTAGTTGATTCATTATGTTCAAGAGAAAAAGCATCCCTTCCCATGCATAATTGTAACAATGAAATGTAACAATGACTGAGACCAAATTTGTAGAAAAATTGTCAGGCTTACAGTCTCTAAAACAAGTTCTCACACACACCTGAGCCACATTGTGAATTGCAGTAAGCCTACACCACCAGCCTTCACTGAGAACCACAACTCAAACCTGTAGCTATAGCACATCCTGGAGTCCCCCGGCTGTGGTACAGCAGTGTTTCAAGAGTCAGGCTTTGAAATAGCCTCATCAAGTTTCCGACTCCCACTTTCTTGCTATAGCAGTGAGGAATCACAAGGCCTAAAAGAAAGCTACAGATTTCTGAGAGTGATTAAAACAAAAATCTGTTCAATTTAGATAATTCTTATATTTCTGATTATTTCAATTACTAATGCATCAAGATACATTTTTTCCATTTCTAGTGCTTTGAGAACAGGATCCTATCTGGTAGTATTATCATCTAACACTATGCAAGGAGTTCCGTGAACAGAACAGTTATCCCAGAATTCATCCTCTGCTAGGAATACCTTCCAAGCACTGTTCACACCAAATGTGAATCACATTTGCTATTCTTTTTAATGAAGCAAGCATATGACACTGAACATATGAAAAATATTCATGGATGAGACAGTCTTTTGGCAGTCAGCCTGAGCTACCATCTGTTCTTATAACAGCAGTAGAATAAAGCTTATATTATACTCTACTCCATAAAATTTACAGGGCAGTATTGTATTCTACTAGTGGTATTTATTGGAAAGTTCTGAAATCTGCATGTAGCTGAAGAACACTGATGTATTTTTCTATGTTGCTAGGGCTTGAATCTCCATGTAGTACTACAAAGCAACCATTTATTTAAGCAAGTAAGGTTAATCAGTTTTGAAAACTTAGATTATAAACAATTTAATCTTAGATTATAAATAATAGCACATATTATTGAGTTTTCATTTCTGAAAGTAACTCTTGTCAGTTTGGTATCAATACTAAGATATTTTCTGTAAAAGTCATTGCTAGTATTAGTATTGCAAGGCTATCAGCTGATAGATGCAAGAAGAATGGTGATACTGAAGTATTGGACACAAGATATTAAGTTTAATATTCATTAAATGATGTGAAGTGAGAGCTTGTATTTCTTTAGAAACAAGAAGAAATGACACCTATCTGGCTCCACCTGCACAGCAATAGCATAGACTGCATTACTTTGTAACCAGTTACTGCGTAACTGATCATTTGGAGTCACTATACCAAGTCTGAGAGCTTCACTGTATTTACTCATCAGAACAACCTGGAAATATTATAGATCAACTGAAGTATTTCTTAAAGAAGTCCTCCAGTTGTAAATGGGATTCAGACTCTGTTTTAAAGTGTCCTAGCACAACAGCAGTGGGATACTATCAACCAAAAGTTTTTGTTTTAAAGCAGTCACATTTTAGTCTCCTGTACCAGAAAAATAAGCATTAGGTCAAGCTGCAGTACTTTGCAAAAGGCTAATGATCTCATTAAAACAAGCAAAAGGAATATCTATTAGACATCAATACATACCTTGCATTTGCATTATTTTGATTAAGAGGAGAAACTTTTAGGAGATGTATACCCAGGGTAACCCAGTTGCATTCCCTTCTTCAAGTTTTACTTCCAAGCCAGCATCCTGCCTTGTGCAGAGCTGCTGTAAGAACTTCCATCACAGACAAACATTTTATCAATGCTGCAACCATTAAGTATCTATAACATGTCCATAACAAGAGCACAAGCACAAAATAAGCAGAGGGGATCTTGTTGTCTTCTTGTTGTCCATGATAAGACAGACAGGGACAGTGTTCCTTAAGTATTTTGCTACCCTACCTCAAGACCCCAATAGTGCTATGTGGAATTTACAGAGGCACATGCATGGCACTAGCTCTCTGCAGTTTAACTTTGTCTGTAACTCCCATAGCTTATCTTCCACTGAAGTTTAATAATATACCTCTCAGCTTTTTCAAGACACGCAGATTTTAATGAAACCCCCTTTGTCCTACAGCATGGACTGACAAAGGACAGCAGCTATTACTTAGTCTGCAGCCCACCCTATACAGAGATTCACACCACCACTGCACCTCCAGCTCCATCAGCTATTATGCTGGCTGACATACTGGACAATCTTTTCTGTAGCTCTGTCCATAAGCTACAACATACCTTTTCCTTAACAGCCTCTTCCATACTGCTTTGTTTTTAGCATACTGAAAGTTCTTCCTTAAACTCTTCCAACAACATCTGAATAAAATGTACAAATTGAACTTGGCTCCAACATACCTGGACTTGAGGTTTTAGTGACTTGAACTCTTCTGATTCTCTCTTCTTTTAGGACACCAGTCCAGCATATTCCATTCCTGAGACCATCTACTTGCTAACTTAGGCCCAATGCTTCATTTCATTTGACTGTTCCAGCAACATGACGGTTTTCCTTTCCCGTCTAGTACAGGTGTGCACAGTTTATTACCCACCTCTCACCACATGCAGCCGCAAAAAACTCCCTGAGCACCATTAATCCCTTCAATGCTAAACTAATGTTTCTGTCCTTCCATTACAAGAGGAGAAACCAATGTCCATCTACAAGGAGGTAGCCCAGGTGGGCAGACCAAAATAGTCATTACTGGACAGTGTTAAATAAAATGGCAAGAAAGTCTTTCTGCACAACACATCTAGAATAGAGATAAAACTCTTAATACAGCTTAACAGTCAATGCAAAGCAAATATAGTGGGTGCACCTTACTTTTTAGTGTCACCAGGTAGGCAGTTAAAAATAGAAGTGACCAAGAACTGGGGGTCATGTAGAAACACACTAAGCTCTTTGGCTGTCAATAGCATTTAGAGTGGTCACATTTAGTGTTTAGTGCCCTAATATGTTCCGTTTATTGATGTTTCTGTTCTGTTTATTTTTACATGTTTAAAATGGTATTTTCTGTAATCTAAAATATATAAATATATGTGTACACAAATGTGCCTATTTACATTAAGTTTAAAAAAATTGAAAAATGTGCCCAAATATAGCTGCATCACATGCTTTTACAGCTATATACTTCTAAAATATATTCCTATTAAACATGAAAAATACTTTTTTTCCTAGCAAGAAAAGCATACTACACTCTCTGATTTGCAAAGAAAAACAGATGCATTTTTGCACACATAAAAAACCCAAAGAAAAATCTAGCATTCCTTTATAGCTACATAAATTAGACAAGGCTGAAAGTTTCCTGTTGAAGTTAACATAAAAAATGAATTTATCTGAATGACATCCCTTACTTGTTCCATTCTCTTTTTCTAGTTATGCATTAGCATTAGAAATGTAATGCATATACTACTGAGACTGTTGCATTCAGTAAGTCTAGTTTCGGAGAACACGTAAGGCTTTTGCACTGTCTGCTGCAAAATTGATGAACAAGAGAATCTGAAAATTAAAATAAGCATATACAGCATATACATAGATAAAACCATGCACAGCAGATTCTTAATTATCTACCTAAAATAATTGGTTTTGTTTACTGCATAACACTGAATGTCAAATGAATGTATTTTATCATGCAGCTTACATAAATCCATATACAGAACCAGATTGACTATCTTCTTAAAAAAAACAAGCTTATGCAAAGAAAGTTCGTAAGGCTGTGGCCATTCAGTGATTTATATTGTCTGAAAGCACAAGTTCATTTTCACTGCTTTGAAGACAGACTTTATTTGATAAATGATCTTCGGTGACTTAGTCTCACAGACAGGTCATATTTGAAAATATCCATTTAAAGTTCATACACACACATGCACACACAGACACACACATATGTACAGTATATATATAAACACACACTCAAACTGATTTTATATTAGCCATGGCTCAGAAAGCACTCCCTTGAACTAAAGAATCAGTTGGTCTGAATTATTCTTTTCATAGTGGTTGTATTGGGTCTGGCTGAGATGGAGTTAACTTTCCCCACAGCAGCCCTCATAGTGCTGTGCTCTGTATTGGTAGCTAGAAAGGTGTTGATAACACACCCATGTTTTGGCTACTGCTGAGCAGTGCTCGCACAGCATCAAGGCTGTATCTCCATTTCCCCCCCATCACCTGTAGGATGGGGGCAGGCAAGACCTTGGGAGGAGGCATAGCCAGGACAGCTGACCCAAACTAACCAAAGGGATATTCCATACGATATTGTGTCTGCTCAGCAATGAAAGCTAAGACAAAGGAGGAGGAGGGCGGGCATTGGGCATTTGTTATTACAATGTTTGTCTTTGGGAGCAAGTGCTACATGTACTGAAGCCCTGCTTCCTGGTAAGTGACTGGACATCACCTGCTGATGGGAAGTAGAGAATAAAACTTTTGTTTTCCTTTGCTTCCGTATGCAGCCTCTGCTTTTGCTTTATTAAACTGCCTTTACCTTGACCCACAAGTGTTTTTTTCCTTCTCATTTTCTCCCCTCCATCCTGCTAAGGAGGGGAGTGATAGAGCAGCTTGGTGGGCACCTGGCATTCAGCCAAGGTCAACCCACCACAGTGGTCTTTACCTATGGGTCAGAATTAAAACAGATGAGAAGGGCAGTGATGGAGATCTGATGTGCTACCACTGTTGCTCATGCTGTAACTGTTGTATAGGTTCAGTGCCTTTTACTAATGTTAAACTCACTTTGCAGAACATAAAAAGTTATTTGAAGTACTTTATAGAATTCTAAAGTGAAGGAAAATAATTAGGAGAACAATAAAGTTCAATAGATCAGTCTGGCTTAGGAAGTCAGTCATTGCTGATAAAAGGAATAAGATGTCAAGGACAGTGAATGTCAATATGGAAATACAAGCGAATTCTGCAAGAACCAAGTTTGGACAGAAAATTCACTTGGAATTCAGACCTTTAATATTATCACGGGGAAAGTCTGAAATACTTGGTATCTGACTTAGAGTACTTCACTGGCTGCCAGATCTTTCCACTCAAAGTTAGAATTACTTGTTTCCATATCAAATGCTACCTTTTTGAAGAAATATCAAATTCTGGTTTTCTGTCTGCCTCTATTTAGTGAATGAAAGCACCTGTTACTGTTATTCACTAGACACCATGCTCCCATCTAATCTAACTACAAAATTGAAGGTGTTCATTTTTACTTAGTGCACAGAAAAAACCACTATTTCTTAAGGATGTTCTCCATCAGGTCAAGTGAAGGAAATAGTGTGAATAACAGGAAAACAAAGAGCAAGGGATAACTGTTTCTGGTAGTGTTGGCTTTGCTTCTGCAACAGTGATTCCTTGCCTTTACCCAGGTTCTGCCAAGGACTGCAGAAAAGCTGTCACTTACTAGGATCAGTTGCTCTGAAAATTGAAATATAATGTACATCTTTATCTACAGATCACTCTGTTATTGCAAACATGACTGATAGTCTAACTCCAATGACAGGCTTGAGGAACTGGCTGGTAACAGAGTCTGGACTGCTAACCAGCTGTGGATTTGCCAGGACAGCAGCAAATTACACCAAGCAAATGTGTACTTATTTTTTACAAAGTCGGGTGCAATGGGGCTCTTCCCATCAGACAGTACAGTTGTTCTCATGCCCTTTCCACTCTTCTTTACCAAGTTTGGAGCAGCATCTGCTCCTGTTTAGCTACAGAATTATGTTTAAATATAAATTAGGCACTGAGGACCTGGACAGACATTGTTACAGCTTAGTGTGGTGTTTTTTATCTGAACCAATTATCATTATGATTACGATCATTATGACCATGTATTTAACCTACTGTGAGAGGGATGTAAAACACATTAGCTTAAGTATCATCTTCCACCCCCCCCGAAATTCCTACATAGATTCTACAGTCTTACAAGTTTTTTGAACATGGTTTCAGAGGACAATCACATGACTTCTACACATTATAAGACTTAATTTAACAAAGAGAATTATATTTTCAAAACAGAAGAGATGAGATAATGTGTCTTACATCATGTCTGAACCCTGACATACAGGGGAAAAGTCCTTCAGCACAGACAAGGATTCTTATTACCACAGTGAGATGTTTAAAAAAATTAAACTAAACAAAAATCTTAAAATAACAAAAAAGAAAGATCACCTAAGATGTGTAACCACACTCTACCACCTAAGAGTCATGGACTTTTTTAGTAATAAACACTGAGCTTCTACTACATAACCTGATGTTGTCTGCAATTTATTTAGGAGAGAATGACAAATTGCTTCTGTATGACTGCATCTTGTAATGGATTCAGCTCTTCAAAGATGATGGTCTCCTCTGTTCCATAACTGAGATGGTTACTGTCCTGATTTCAGCTGGGATAGAGTTAATTGTCTTCCTAGTAGCTGGTACGGTGCAATGTTTTTTATTTTGGTATGAGAAGAATGTTGGTAACACTGATGTTTTCAGTTGTCGTTAAGTAGTGTTTAGACTAAAGTCAAGGATTTTTCAGCTTCTCATGCCCAGCCAGCAAGAAGGCTGGAGGGGCACAAGAATTTGGGAGGGGACACAGCCAGGGAAGCTGACCCAAACTGGCCAACAGGGTACTCCATACCATGTCACGTCATGCCCAGTATATAAACTGGAGGGAGTGGGGGCGGGAAGAATCGCAGCTCGGGGACTAACTGGGTGTCGATAGGTGGGTGGTGAGCAATTGCATTGTGCATCACTTGCATATTCCAATCTTTTTATTATTACTATTGTCATTTTATTAATGTTGCCATTATCATTATTAGTTTCTTCTTTTCTGTTCTATTAAACTGTTCTTATCTCAATCCATGAGTTTTACTTTTTTTTTGCCCTGATTCCTTCCCCCATCCCACTGGGTGGGGGGGAACTGAGTGAGCAGCTGTGTGGTGCTTAGTTGTTGGCTGGGGTTAAACCATGACAGTTACATTCCTTGTTTAGGTGGAAGTGTAACAGTAGAACATTTTTGAATGTCCCGCTGAGATCTCAGGTGTGTCATGAGTACTTCTGAATCTAGATGAACATCCACAGGAAACAAAAATTTCCTTTCTTGTTATCATTGTAAGGAATTTCATGGAAGTCAGCAAACTTACTTAGTGTGCACTCAACTCCTGTGTCCAGGTCACTTACGTATAAAAACATTGAAGAGAACTGGCCATAAAATTGAGCTCTGGGGAGTACCACTAAAGACTGTTTGCCAGCCTGATGTCTTGGGCCAAATTCTTATCTGTTATCCTAGTGCTCACTAATACCGGACTCATAACAGCAACAGAAAAAGAAAAAAAAAAAAAACATCTTCACAGGTATACTGGGACCAACCCATAGCATGTTTCTAATCCTTATTTCATGATGTTATATCCTGTATTGCTGGTGGTCAGAGTCATAGACCCATTCCAACTCTTCTGTGCACATATTCCTATTTCTCAGGCTTTTTTATTATTAACTGTCCTTATTCCTCCATATTCCTGATATCATGTAAGATTAATCATCAGCATATGACCAGGTCGCAGATAGAACAACTGCTCCCCATCTGTGGGATCATGGATTAGCACAGTGTTTTAATACTCTTATTTCCTTGTATTGGGTTTGCATAGCAAGGTTTTGGTAGTGGGGGGCTACAGGGGTGGCTTCTGTAAGAATCTGTCAGAAGCTTCCCCCATGTCCAACAGAGCCAATGCCAGCCGGCTCCAAGTTGGACCTGCTGCCAGCAAAGGCCAAGCCCATCAGCAACGGTGGTCGTGCCCCTCTCGTAACATATTTAAGATGGGCAAAAGTTACTGTGCAACACAGCAACTGCAGCTGAAGAGAGGAGTGCAAATATGTGAGAAAAACAACCCTGCAGACACCAAGGTCAGTGAAGAAGAAGGGGGAGGAGGTGCTTCAGGCACGGGAGCAGAGATTCCCCTGCAGTCTGTGGTGAAGACCATGGTGAGGCAGGCTGTCCCCCTGCAGCCCATGGAGGTCCAAGGTGGAGCAGATATCTACCTGCAGCCTGGGGAGGACCCCACACTGGAGCAGGCTGATAGGCCCAAAGGAGCCTGTGAACCTGTGGGAACCCCACACTGGAGCAGGCTCCTGGCAGGACCTGTGGACCTGTGGAGAGAGGAGCCCACGCTGGAGCAGGTTTTCTGGCAGGACTTGTGACCCTGCGGGGGACCCACGCTGGAGCATTCCCTTCCTGAAGGACTGCACCTGGCGGAAAGCACCCACACTGGAGCAGTTTGTGAAGAACTGCAGCCCATGGGAAGGACCCACATTGGAGAAGTTCATGGAGGACTGTCTCCTGTAGGGAGGGAATCCATGCAGAAGCAGAGGAAGAGTGTGAGGAGTCCTCCCCCTGAGGAGGAAGGAACAACAGAAACATGTGATGAACTGACCACAACCCCCATTCCCTGTCCCCCTGTGCTGCTGAGGGGGAGGAGGGAGAGAAAATTGGGAGTGAACTTGTGCCCAGGAAGAAGAGAGAGGTGGGGGGAAGGTGTTTTAAGATTTGGGTTTACTTCTTATTAACCTACTCTGATTTGATTGGTAATAAATTAAATTAATTTTCCCCAAGTTGAGTCTGTTTTGTCCATGACAGCAACTGTTGAGTGATCTCTCCTTGACTTTATCTTGACCCACGAGCCTTTAGTTATATTTTCTCTCCCCTGCCCAGCTGGGGAGGGGAGTGATAGAGAGGGTTCAGTGGGCACCTGGCATCCAGCCAGAGTCAAGCCCCCACAGTCCTTGAACAACAAACATCTATATAGACCCTTCCATCAGGTGAATGATCATTCTGAATAAGATATCTGAATTTTTTAGGCTGATGATTTGGAAGACTGAAGAGTGTAAAAGCAGGAAGTATAATTTGATATATGCCAAAATATAAACACAAAAAGTCTTAATTTCATCTTTTCATACCCATTCATACAACTACAGAGTTGCAAGATATATTTAGGGTTTCTTTTTTTCCGCAGTGCAAGCATGTTTGTGCTACTCAACTGTTTGAGTATATTTTTATGAGCTACTTTAAGAGTCTACTGTAGTTTTAAATTGTGAGTTTATAATAAAGAACAAAATCACTGTCATACAGTTATGTATCTTAGTAATGGTGCTCCTGGCTCTTTTCATCATAATAAAACATTTCCTTCAGCTTACAGGCAGCTCACAACATGATGGGAAGACAGCACAACCTGTAATGCATAATGATCTTTAAGTTGACAAGAAACTTTGATAAATGAGAATATCAAGGAGTACTTGTCAAAGTATCATCTCAGACTTACAGCTCACTATATCATTGCTGCAACTTTCATGAAAGAGAAAATAATTTGTGGGAACCTATTTTAATATGGGTAGGTAATTAACAGGACTTCAGAACTGACTGAACAAAAGATGAGATCATGAAGGCAGTGTCAGATGGGTAAGAACTATGATGGTATAGAGTAGGAGCTTTCCACTTCTTTATAGATTTATAAATATACACATATTTTCTAAATCACTAAAAGAAATTCCATTTTATATCAGTGTTGACAAAAGACTGATGGTTTACAAACACAGGACTTGTTTCTCATTAATTTGTAATCAATACTGAGAATCCTTATCATTAGTAAAGAGGAGATCCAGTCAAAGGAAGTAAAAAAAACTCTGGAAGACTTCTAACAAATTTCCCCAAAACATTAAGCAAAGGCTGTGGAACTGCTCTCAGTTCTATTTGCAGTTTCAGCTGAGTAGCACTTTATCCCACTAGTCTCCCCATCACCATGACTACTGAAGCAGCAGTAGTCTGGAGATTTAGCAGAATCTATCTCCTTACAAGTAAAAAACATAGTTGGAAAATAACTTACAGTCCTAATTAATGGTGTGACATCCTGTCATTCTACCAGTAATTATTATATCAGTGGAAAAATTAGTGATTCCAAAGTATGACTTTACTCACCTATTGCATTTTTTTTTCGACAAATATCAAACATTTGTAATTATGAAGAAAAATCCTACCCTCCAATACCATTCATATCATGGGTGAAATGTCTGGAAAAGGAATACTTACTAAGGCTGTTGTTGTTCTCATTGTGAGGTATGACTTCAGAAATAACTATTTGCCTAATCTAATACTGTAAAGGTCTTTTCAAAGGTTAAGAAGACAACATAGGCTATTACCAGTTGGGGAGAAAATTTAGAGTGATTAATCTGAGGAGTTTTCTTTCATGACACTCTTCTTAAAATGAAGGAAAAAAACCCACCCAATTACAAAAGGATCACCTTCTTGAAAAGGACTTTCTTTGCTGAAATCTCAGTCAGCATAGGAAACTATTTCCCTTTAAAGAGAATATAGACTTTATTAACTTGCTTTTTTCACTGAGACTTTTTATAATGAAAGCTTCATAACTACTGCAGGCATAAAACTTCTGAATACTGAACTTCATCACAAGCTGGAAACAGAGGGAAAATAAATCAGCTATAGCAGAGAAATTTCTGCTACTAGCAGTCTTTCATCTGACTTGAAGTACAAGATGTTAGAAATTGTCCTACTACCTGTAAAATAATTTATACTATTGCTGTTTCAATAAACAGTATCTTAATGGCTATGAAGAAGATGAGTTAGAAAACATCACAATTTCTATCACTTAGTTCTGTCTGGCTCTCACACAGCTTGAATTATAGAAATCCAGTCAATCAAGTAGGAAATCATACACATCTAGTATTAACATATGCATTTACATTTACCTAGAATAAGGATTTTTCAGCTTTGTATTAGCAGAAGCCTTACTGCATAACTAACCTAGGTAGGCTTTCCCCCTGTTGGTAATTTTAAATGGGAGTCCTGTGTCAAGAAAGGACAAGTCCTGTGTTTATTGGATGTGGGGGGAAACATAGTGACAAAGTATGTGGAAAAGGCTGAGGTACTTAATGCCTTCTTTGCCTCATTCCTTAATAGTAAGACCAGTTGTTCTTGGGGTACTCAGCCCCCTGAGCTGGAAGACAGGGAGCAGAATGAAGTCCCCATAATCCAAGGGGAAATGGTTAGTGACCTTCTACACCACTTAGACACAAACAAGTCTATGGGGCTGGATGGGATCCACCCAAGGGTACTGAAGGATATGGCAGAAGTGCTCACCAAGCCATTTTCAATCACTTATCAGCAGTCCTGGCTAATCAGGGAGGTCCCAGTTGACTTGAGGTTAGCAAATGTGATGCCTATCTAAAAGAAGGGCCGGAAAGACGATTTGGAGAACTACAGGCCTGTCAATCTGACCTCAGTGCTGGGGAAGGTTACGGAGCAGATCATCCTGAGTGCTATCACATGGCATGTACAGGACAAGAAGAAGATCAGGCCCAGTCAGCATGGGTTTATGAAAGTCGGGTCCTGCCTGTCTAACCAGTTGTCCTATGACAAGGTGACCTGCTTAGTGATCAAGGCAAAGGCTGTGGATGTTGTTTACCTGGATTTCAGTAAAGCCTTTGACACCGTTTCCCACAGCATTCTCCTGGAGAAACTGGTTGCTCATGGCTTGGAGGGGCATACTCTTCCCTGGGTAAAAACCTGGCCAGATGGTCATGCCCAAAGAGTTGTGGTGAATGGAGTTACATTCAGTTGGTGGCCAGTCACAACTGGTGCTCCCCAAGGCTCTGTATTGGTGCCATTTCCATTTAATAACTTTCTCAGTGATCTGGACAAGGGGATTAAGTGCACCCTCAGTAAATTTTCAGATGACACCAAGTTGAGCAGGAGTGTTGATGTGCTTGAGGGCAGGAAGGATCTACAGAGGGATGTGGAAGGGCTGGATCAACAGGCCAAGGCCTATTGCATGAGATTCAACAAGGCCAAGTGCCAGGTCCTGCACTTGGGTCACAGCAACCCCATGCAGCACTACAGGATTGGAGAAGAGTGGCTGGAAAGCTGCCTGGTGGGAAAGGACCTGGGGGTGCTCGTCGACAGCTGGCTGAACATGAGCCGGCAGTGTGCCCAGGTGGCCAAGAAGGCCAACAGCATCCTGGCCTGTATCAGAAATAGTGTCACCAGCAGGAGCAGGGAAGGGATCGTCCCCCTGTGCTCGGCACTGGTGAGGCCGCACCTTGAGTACTGTGTTCAGTTTTGGGCCCCTCACTACAGGAAGGACATTGGGGTGCTGGAGCGTTTCCAGAGAAGGGCAAAGAAGCTGGTGAAGAGTCTAAAGAACAAGTCCTATGAGGAGTAGCTGAGGGAACTGGGATGGTTTAGTCTGGAGAAAAGGAGGTTCAGAGGAGGTTGTAGAGAGGTGGGTGCCAGTCTCTTCGCCCAAGTAACAAGTGATAGGACAAGAGGAAATGGCCTCAAGTTCCAAGGGATGTTTAGACCAGATATTAGGAAAAAATTCTTCACTGAGAGGGTTGTCAAGCAATGGAACAAGCTGCCCAGGGAAGTGATTGAGTCACCATCCCTGGAGGTATTAAAAAAATGTGTAGACATGGCACTTAGGGACATGGTTTAGTGGTGGACTTGGCAGTGTTAGGTTTATAGCTGGACTCAATGATCTTAAAGGTCTTTTCCAACCTAAATGATTCTATGATTCTATGAAGGGTGTGATAGGAGTGGAATAAAAAAAAATGTGCTCAATGATCATGTGTTGTTGCAGCACTGTCACATTTTTGTCTGCATCTCCAATGTAGTCCAGAAGGTTTTATTAGCTTTTAGAGTTCCAGGCAAATTTTTTTCGCTTGTTTGTTATTGTCAGAATCCACACAGAAGCCTCATTTTAAACTTTCTGAAATATCAGATATGGATATTTAATATGCATACATAATTTTCTAAATTTGTCTTTGACTTTCCCAACAAATAGCAAGCCTTAAATATAACACTAGTTACTTTCTGAAATGGTCAAGAAAAGTACTGCTTTTTAAAGGGTCCAAAAAGGACACTTTCTATGACATCTGCAGTGAAAATTATATAAATTTAGCTGTCTGAGACACAATAGTTTTATGCAGAAATTTAAGGGGACCTTCAAGACTGCAATGTGAAGATTACAGGAGACCGTTAAAGTCATTTGACCTTTATAGAACTTTTATATTTCAGCTGTCTATACCAGCTCTCTACAACTTCATTATTTATAGCACCCTTCACAAAAAAAGTCTCTAAGTGCTTTGTATCAAGAAGTAAAAAAACCAAACCCAACATTAAAAGAAAAACAAATCAATAAAAAGATTAAGAAAAAAAGGATTTATTTTTCAAAAAAGGAAAACAGTATTTAAAGGTTTTTAATGCTGTTTTAGACTAGGCACTATTCAGGACACAGATCACTGACAGTGATGGCTGGAAGTGTTTCAGTCAGTGCCTGGCATTAAGCAACTGTTCACCTTATCGTGAATGTTGTTAGCTTCCATTGATTTCACTTAAGAGTTGGAGGCTAGCCACCTACACAGAATAGAGCTCTAATCTCTGTGCCAAAATGTTTATTTAGCAGTAGCAAAGAAATTTCAGATCCTGAAAAGAAATAAATGCTAAATTTTAGTTTTTATTTATGACATGGAAATGGAGCGAGCCATTGCAATCCACAGCTGAGACAAATGGCAGCCCAAACTCTGTTTCAAAGTCAAGGTAAAGAAAGAAACCGTATTTCTGTCACCAGCTCACAGAGAGACTGCAGCTGAACTCCACTTACTATACACACTTTATTAGAACTGAATCCCAGTTTATAAGAAAACAACAAATTGACATATTTACACCATTTGACTTCAGGCATTTGAGTTAAGGCTCTGAATATCACTTTTCATACACTTGCTTGCTCTTTTGATTATCTGTTAGGTTCCTAAGGGTACTCTGTATCATACCAAAATTAGATAAATTGTTTGTACAAAGAACTGTCTACATCTTATATCCTAATGCTGTCTTGGGCATGACTTCACACAAGCTTTGTGGCTAACCACAGCTAAACTATAAGGCAAATTGAAAGTCATAATCAAAAGTATGCCTAGTTTATGTTTTTAAAATTTCATTTTAAATCCTGATCAGAAAGTTGTGCTTGAACTTATAGCTTTTTAATAACCAAGCCCTGATTAAAGAGCAATCCCTCAGACAAATATTGTGCTTATCAGTCTCAGTTTATCTGCTAGATGGAAAGTATATGAGATCTTAAATCATGTCTAGACTGTCTCGAAAACAAATAAACATGCAAACCTAAAAATATATTCTGTATATTAATATTATACCTTGGACTACCAGAATAGTGTTTTTCTTAATTTTTTAATTTTTTTAATTTAGATGCACATATATAGTCAAAACTGACTATTGCTTTTAACAGTTTACAGTAATTAAGAAAACTTTAATTCAGTTTTGGAATAGTGTTTTGGAAATCTGCAGCAGATGCCAACAGGTTCACAGGAACCATTGAAAAATGGTGTTCCTTGTATGTGAGCATAATATAGTGGATGCATAAACTAAAGAAGGGCACAGAAAATATCAGAAGGAAAGTCCTTCCCATGCTTTAAAACTATTTTGTTATGTGGGGGTGAAAAGTTTTACTATCACAGCTGGAAATGTTTTGGGTGTCTTCTCCCTCCCTGCCCACCACCCCACCCTCTGTGAAGTCCATCTATGGACTTTAGTAGAAATACTGTCTCTAGAGGATACAAAACTCACCTTGAAAAAGGAAGGATTTACATTTTTCAAAACTGCATACAATTAGTCTAAATGGCAGCTGCAAAATCAGAGGAATGCAAACTCCAGCTCTCCATAAACTTATGCAAAAGGGGCTAATTTATTCAGTAAAAGTAAAAGTGACAAGTCCCTGCAAGAAGTCATACATTAACTTTGTGGAGGACCAAATTACAGTATTTCAATAGATTTAACAGAAGAGATCCAGCAAGAGAAATTACAGCTGTGAAATAAACTTGTAACTTAATCGGAGGTTTGATAATGCCCCATCTCATATTTGCAAAAGGAGAACAGCAGCTAGCTAATTAAAGGTTCACTTTGGTACAATTTTGCACTCAGGTACATAAGCACAATCTACACATAGTTTAAAATCCTGAGGTCCAAATCCTTACCTAAGAAAAACGTTTATGTTGCCAGTGCCTTCATTACAGACCGATTTAGTGGCTGTAGGTCAGTTTGAGACTAACTTTACAACTGGGCAGTTTTTGTTAAATGTAATCTTATCAAAAAAAAAAAAAAGCTTTACATCTTTAAAAAATACATATCCCTTTGAAGTATTTTGGAATAGAGATTTTTTTATGCCTCATGTGACAGTATCTTAATAGGAATGTTAGCTGTAATATGTTCTGAAATCTATAGATAGCATGATCTACAAATATGCAATGCAATTATTATTACTGTTAAATCCTATTCCTCCTACATGAAGTAGCCTCCTGAATGAAAGAAACATAGTATTACAAAGACATATTGGCACTGGCATAATACACTTCATGAATAAATTGTGCCTTTATAAGAAAGTGGCATTATTACATTTTCTAGACTCTGAACCAAGAAAGATAAGGCTTCAACATGCCCCACAGACTGAATGATCTGAGGACTCCTTAATGTACAGTCATTCTTATTACATAAAATAATGAAATTTAAACTGACAGTTATTAATGTCTGCTAAAGTAATAATGAGAAATATGAAGACCCCAGGACATACTAACTCTTTGTCTTCAATTACTATTGACCCTTGGGGTTTGGCCCAAATTTAGAGTTAAAATGTCTGTTTGTTCCTCCTTTCCTTCGCCATATTTCTAAAATTCAATTTCAAAAGAAATGCAAATACGTTTCAAAGCTATCATGTACATTGCATTCATATGCTGTTTTCATCCAAAAGTCCATGAAGCAACAATGACTTCAGTTCTGTAATCAGTATTTATTAATCATAAATTTAATTCTGAAGGGGTACAAAATACAGCTGGAACAATGGCTAATTTCCAACAGACCTATTTCACCACATATAAAGACTTTCCTTAAGCAAGAGGTAGACACTATTTTGAGTTCATTTTAAGAAAAAAAAACAGAGTATCCCAAACTGAGAATTGAATTAAACTTATTGAACAGCCTTTTGTCCCTTCAAGTATAATGGTAAATGGGTCATAAGTAATAATTATGTTCATAATACATAAATGAAGAAATTAAGAGAGTATTGCATTTTTATAGGTGTTTATTGAGCGAACTTGAAAAGCAAGTGTACCTACATTACATTCTTCCCCTGTTTAACTAATTACACATTGAACTGAAGACTTGCACATATATCTGCACAGAACTACAAGTGCAACTCCACTACTGATGCAAATTTTTTCATTTCAGCTGGGACATCCCCCAAGTGGAGTTAGTTTTCCTTTGTGAAATCATGTTCAATGTGGTAGACATTTTGGTACATCTTTTGACTTCCAGATTTTAATTATTCAGTGAATTGATAGATACTTTGATTGAAGGCATTAGAATTGCTGAGAACAATATTCTGACTCATAAAATTTTCACTTACTAATTAAAATGTTCAGTCTCTGACTAACTTCTAAAACTAAATACGGGCAGGGAAAAACAGTAGATACAATCCATTATTTTTCTCTAGAAATAACTGTTTGAGCCTCTGTGAGTTCACTTCAATTAATTTTTTTAATAACATGACATTTACTACAATGCTTATGAATATTCTAGTGGGAAAAATACTTAGGTCATAACTTTTATCAGTTAAAAAGCTAAGTTAAAAATAAGCCTTGACATGCAAGAACTCTCCTATTTTTTTCCGAACATGTTACTAGAGGTCAAAGATAGTCTAGGGAAAGAGTAATTTTGTAAGTCAAAGCATAGAGAAATAAGTTCATAGTATGACATTGCAATATTATTCTTGGAAGCCAAATCAGTGATTGTTTGTATCCTGGTTTTTTGACATCTTTAGGTAGCGCTTAACTGAACATGATTCATATGAAAATCCTTCAAGGTCTCCAGCTTCTCCGAGATTCTTTCCAGAGTAAGAAATAATCCTTTGTTTTGTTCATCTTGTTCATTTGATTTCTGCTTTTGTATAATAAAAGTCTTTTCAGGTGTAGTTTATCAGTGACTACTTTCTTTGTGTCAGAGACATACCATACTATGGCACTAAGAATATAACGATGAACATTAGCAATGCAATGAGTAGGGTGAAATACATGAAGAATAAATTCCCTTCTTTCATTATCAATGAGCCAACAACAAAAAATAATTTAAAAAAAAAATCCATTGGAACCTCCTTAGGCAGTAAATTGTCAGAATGCTTTTTGGAGCTGTATGTAGCACAGGTCTTGGTTAGCTAGAGCAATCTTTAGGTTACTGCCAGTGTAGCAATGGTAACTATGAAGATGCGTTAAATGTACTGCAAGGCATTTGTAAAATACTATGGATGAGATTCAACTTTGAAGGTCTACCTTCTTATCTGGCCTGGTCACTTAAGCTTCCCTTTTCAATCAATAGGCACTTAATGGGTGTGATCAATCTTGTCCTAATCAGTACATCTCGAATTAGGCTAAATGATTTCAAACATCTGCTTTAGGATGAGATGAACTGCACTCCAGTAATGTATACTTTTCTCCATTGATTACAATGGAAATCTCAGGTGACTAGACCAGATTTGATGTCTGCATTGTAAGCATTCAGAATTATAGAAGAGAAATGCACCTGACACACTTCTGTGCACTCTTTTACTAGCATATATCCATTTCTTATTTTGGCAAGTGTGAAAGAACTGAACTTCAAAAATTCCATGATTATTCTGAGTGTTGATGATCCACTTATCACTACACATCCATTATATATCCATTTTATTTATCTTCGATTCATGACAGTAGGTTTACATTGCAGGTGAATTATAGAATATGGACATAATCACATAGAGATGGTCATATCACCAGGACATGACAAGTCAATTTTATACTTTTTTTGGCATTGGAATTTTATTTTTATTTTTTTAATATATAGGTGACACTTTAATTTTTGCAATTTCTGAAAAATCAGCTCCAAGCTTATCTATCCTTCCAGTATTCATTATAATCCCTTTATAACTTCTACCACACAGTAAGAATTTAAAAATAAATTCTGCCTTAGGTATTTGCAATATACTTCATCTAGTGATTTAATCCATGAAAATGAGTATCTAAAAAGAATTGTTCCAAATGGACTTGCTGCTATTGCAACCATTGCCAGCACATTCAGGTTCCTATAATAGGTAAGGAAATATCATGAATTTAGTTATCATGTGGACATAGTAGAAATTCTTTCTAATCTAATAAATTACTGCTCTAAGTTTTATACAGCTTAACTCCAGTTATGAGATCCTCCACTGTTTCTTGAGTAGAATGCTAAGATCTCAGATTCTGTAGAACAACTTTTCAGGCTATGTCTACATCAGCAGTTAGTGAGACCTAGTAAGAAGAGATTTGCAGAGCAAAATAGTTGGTGCTGAGAACCCAGTGCTTATCCCAGACATCTTTTAGAGCATTTTATATCAAGTATATTCCAGTCTGGCATCATGGCCCATTCATCTGTTGGTGACTGTTTCGCATTACGTAGTCTTCTGGAGTACATCTCCCAGTGTTTCACCCAAAAGGAGTGCAGTTTATGCACCCCAAGACATCTCTGCAGCATGAACCAGAGAAGAGTAAGTGGAGACACTTGGTAGACTCACTTTAGTAGTAGTGCACTCCTAATCTGAACAAGAATGCAAATGTAGACTCACACTCATATCAGGGAAACATTTAACAATAGCAGCCAAAATACTGCACATGGTATGAATATTGACAACTCTGAACATGTTTTGCAGTATACTGCATGGGCTCCATCACATTCCTCCTCTGCTGGTTAAAAATCCATGCCTGTGTGATTTACAGACTGGTTAACAGTATCAAGATTTCTGCACTGCAGGAGACTTAACATACTGTTATCTGCAGGTATCCAGGGCATCTCAGCTTGCTGAGACATAAGTGCGAATCAGATTATTGCACATAACAATCCAAGTTTTCCTTTGATCCATGTACAGCACATTATCTTTCTAAATCCACTAAAGTAAAAGATTTATCACCTTCTCTGATACTATTCTCTATCAGTGCTATATAGCAATTTGGTTCATCCTCTGCTTAATGCTCTCACTGGTAACTGGCTTCTCAGACTGTGAGCTAAAAAATGGAGACTGAATAGAAATTTAATTTCCATAATGCTATTCCTCTCCAAATATTGCTTATCTACTATGCCAGTATTTTGTCCCAGGTACGATGCATATGAGGATTGTTGGAACTATAATGCCTTTACTCTGAAGCTAATGCTAATTTCTCAAATCTAGAACACATATCAGTCAGCTTTTCAATAAAATATGTAGTGCTCCACTTTATGTAATATATGAATAAACTCCAAAATATCTGTTAATGACTTCACAATAAATAGCAGCAAAATGTGCTATAAGGGCAATTTTTTCTGCATATACCTCCATAAAATAAGTTTTCTCCAAAAGACATTATCAATTTCTCTCTCTGGCAGACAAATGTAAGTCTTTTTTTCTGGTCTGTTAACACTGAGTGAAAAAAGCTTTTGACTAAAGTGATTTTTTTTGAACCTTGATTCAATTTTCAAGGTTGAGTGAGTTGTGGCCTCATCACACTTCATACTTCGATATCATGTCTTGCATGTGAAGCTGGTACACTGAACATCTGTTGTCAGCTTTCAACCTTCACTTAAGCACTCGATTACCTTTGGTAAAATAACTCTCCAAAAATTGTATAGGTATATAATAAGTTTCTCTATTTAATTGCAATCAAAAATTAGGGCTTTTATAAAACTATCCTTCTGTTTATATTGTTTCCTGGTAAAATCTGCTATTTCCAGTCTTTCTTACGTGAAAGAAGTCTTGCAGTGATAGCACAGTTAATCACTTCCAGACTTGCAGTGATTATCTTTAATGAATGTAAATAGCTTTTGATATGGAGCATTTTTTTATTTGGCAATATTTAGAGTCAATACCATTAATTTCATATTACACATGCTTGTCTTTTCCATTGTGTGTGTGTGTATAAAAAAAATATGCTGCTATGATCCTCACAGCAATAGTGAGTATACTATGGTAAATCCTTTCTGCAGCATAATGCTGTTATGCACCTGAATAAAGTTTAAAATGCCACTACACAGCATTTCATGACTACCTTGTCCTCTTGGGTATAAGTTTCTTCTTATTCTAGAGTATCTGCTGGACCTGGCATTTTATTGGAATCTCTCTCAGTGGCTTCCTGGAAGTCTTTCCCTTATCAGAAACATTGTTATTCTGCTTTTTTAAGAAAATAGTTTCAAAGTCATATTTTTAGTGGTGTTTTGTGTTATTGTTTCTTACTTTTTATGTGGCATTTCCAACCATACTATATCTCATCTATTTCACCCTTCTTCTGCTTTTGGCAATGTCTAGAAAAGAAATATTTTTGTAGACCCAGTTGAAAAATCTAAAAAAACCTGTCCCTGCTTCTAAGTACTTTGCAATGCAGAAGATGTGATATATTGAGAACACTATTTTAGCCATGCTTATCATCAGCTTAGCAGCAAAGCATGTCAAACACCGTAACACATATTTTCTCTTAAACAGGAAATTTTTACAGTAAGTTGGTATTGAATGGGGTAGCCAGTAGTGGACAATAGTTTCATAGCTACTGATGAGAATATGTAGTTAAAATAAATAGCAGAAGGTAAAAGAAGACCTGAAGGACAGAGGTCAGTAAAATACATATACAAAACTAAATGGAAAATAAGGAGCTTACCATATACCCACAAGGTTAGAAAAGAGATAGTCTTGGAAGAAAACGAGGAATAGGTGAAGTCAAGAAAAGTAAGTGAGGTGAACATATAATCTGCTCTATAGACCTATAGGTTGAATGGTAGTTGACAGGTCAAGCAGAATGAGAATTCTGGAGCAAAGTTCGACTTCGAAGTGATTATTAGAGATGCTGACGTGAACAGTTTCACCTGAGTCCACAAGGACTCAAAATGGTTTAGGTTGAAATTGAAAGAATTACAACCCACTGTTTTTCAGAACATTCAATGAAGTTAGGAATGAAAAGCAGAAGGGACATTACAGCCCAGCTGAGAGCTGATAAATGATACTCTAAAAGACATTAAACTTGGATAAGTCAAAACATGAAATGTTTAATTTGTTTCCTAAAGAGAGCTCTCTGGTAAAGTTCTTATTTGTTCTTTTATCCTCTTAAATCCTATGTCTCTCAAAGTGATGAAGAGAGATACTTAACAAGAAATTAAACTTAGGCATCATTTCACTCTCTACACTACCATTACAACATACTTTTCCATTTTACTTTTATAAAAAACATTTCCATTTGAATCAAAAGATAGCAGGAATAGCCAAATCTATTCTGTCTACATATTTTTAAATCAAAATCATTATTTATGTATTCTGTTTCCTCTCTTACCTATATCAAAAAAATCAAAGGGCATATGTCTGATTATATATAATACAAAATACAAGATGTTAATTTTGGTCATCTGGATTAGAACTCCATGATTGGTCTTGCTTATATATACCAGAATGCTCTAGGCATTAACTAAGGAAACCATAATTTGGAATTTTACACAACAGTCATGAACAGTGCACATTGCATTATTTGGTAGCACTTGCTTTCCAGTTTTGCACAAGTTAGAAGTTCTTGGCAGCACTTCACAAGGCTAATTTCTCCCATCTTTAGTCTCACTTCTTAATAAATAAATAATAGAAATACTTTATACTTCACTGCCACCTTTCATCCGAAGATATCAAAACACTATCAAAGACCTGTAAGTACAGTGGTCATAGTAAAAAAAGTATTTCTATATGTTTAGGAGAATATTTGCTACTTAGTGTAAGAGAAATACCTGTGGAACACAATGAAGTTTTCAGATTAGTAAGAATTTTTTAAGTACTAATGATGGAAAACCATGCAATGATTTTAATATTTCTGATAATTTAAATCCTGTTCTATCTTTGGAAATGGTTTGTAATTTTATTGGTATTTATATGCATCCCATACACCAAATAGTTCTAGACTGTTGAATAATACTTGAACAATTAGTCACAAATTGTGATGTTTAACTATTTACTCATTTTTCCTCTTAATATAACAAATTATAACATTTCAATTAAAAGAATTTAAAAAATACTAGCAGAGATGCAGAAAGCAAAATTTGAAACACAAATTATTGGATGACCATTAATTGGCACTAAACGCTATAAAAATTCCAGTGTTCACAACTATTTGCATGACTGTCCAGCTACATAAAGTATGCTTGAGTAACATAAGCTGATAAATTGCCACCTGTTTTTTTTAAATACTTACACTAGTAAAAAGAAGGTTGGGGAGAGAAAAGAAGTCTTTAATTTCAGTTCCTCACTTTCTGTTTTCACATCACCATAGAAATTACTGTTAGCATTCATTTTCTATGAGTCCAGCTCCAAGTCTTTGGATTAAGTTTGTTTGTGACTAATTATCACGAACTCTTCAGTTTTCACATTTGGACAGTAAATTCTCACTTTTCCACATGATCGATCACTGAAAGACACATTGTAAAAATAAAGTTTCTCAGCTTGTTTTTACTGCAAGTGAACAAATACTTCAGGAAACTACCCATTATAGCACTTATGGAAGTTTTCAGAAAATTCTTGTCTCTCCACAGCAAAACCTTTGTTTCATTCATTGGACTCTAGAGTGGTCTTGGAGAATCAAAACTTCATGAAACTATTTTTTTCAAGAGTGAATGGAATCCTGGAGCAGATCCTTTTTCCTGATTCTTAGGGTCTGATAAAAGACTTACTGCATTCTACAGTGAACTTTCTACTGAATGCAATGGGCTTTAAATAAACCATTAGTGGAATATTTCCCATAAATACAATTTCTTTCCTGCTGGGTATCATAAAGATTCTTGCTTAAACCTAAATGCCTTATTAAGATTTTATTGCATTTTGAAATTTGCCATTTTCTCAGGGTTTTGTGGTTTAGGGTTTTTTAAATTCATTGAGAAGTCAAGCTCTTGAGGACTGGTTTTGTCCTGAAAACTTCACTCACTTCAAGATACAGTTGTTGCTAGGGAAAATGTAGCTTCTTCCTCAGACAGAAGAGGACTCTAAGTGGAGGTCAGAACGGTCACAAGCTTAATGCAAGTATGTGATCTACTTCATTCACATTTGCACCTGGAATGGCTTAAGGAAATAGTAAGTAGTCATCAGCCTGTCACTATGAGAAAAGTTTCAGGAACTCCTTCAACAGAACAGCCAAGCATAGCTGTAGTTAGAATTAAATAGAAATTTTTCACTGTTCCAATTAGCAAAAAGCGGTTGTTTCCAGCTGGATAATGCTGATTGGTTTTAGTAATGCAATGGTGTCATGAAAATATAGGTATTTTCCACCAGTCATCAAGGATCTTGCCTTAAATGTTATTCTGCTGTTCTACAGTCAGTAATTATTTTCTATAGTTTTACTTTAGCTCTCATATATGTGTACACATGCAAGCATATGTAATTATGTAAAATAATGCTATAGGAGATGTACTGCACCAAATTCCTAAAAAAATTCCCTTTCAGTTCCAGTCTTCTGCCTGTAATAAACAGTTCATTAGGGGGAACAAGTTCAAACAAATATCAGAACTTCCAGTAAAATTCATAAGTTCCACAAGCATTGGAAATCCTATCTTCTTTCCTCCTTGCTTTTATTACTTTCTTTGAAGTACATGGAGCTGAGTGCTTTCTCTTACTGGCACATATACATCTGTAACCACATTAACTATGCCAGTCAGCCAGAGAATCTTAGATATTCTCCTAGGAACGAAGAATGAATCATTGTTTTTCTCTTTAAATGTAACATTAAGAATAAATTACCAATTTAATGTTTCTAAACTGAAGTTAAAAATAGACTGTATTAGCAATGGAGGCAAAATCTTGTTGATAGCTTCTTGACATTAAGAGTCATATAGTGCTCTATATGTACTGTTATCTTCTCCCAGGTCTCTGTTACTTTTTTTTTTTGCATCTTTTGTCACATCTTTGTTACATCTTTTACTAACTAGTGCAGTGTTGAGGTTTTTAGCGTAGCCATGCAATAACTCAAGACTAGCCTATTAAATTCATAGATAGTAAAAAATCTTATGAGCTCTTTCTATAATTTAAATAACTTAAATTGAAGAGAAAACCTAAGATATTCAAACAAATATTACTTCAGTAATCCTCACAAAGAACATAAAAAGTAAAAGAATTCACCATCGTTATACAAGTAGAAAATCTTATTTGGAAGGAAGTTAGAATTGCCTTATAGTCTTCTAAAAAGCATTGAAAAGTTTCTAGTTAGTGGTCAATAGAAAGCCCACTAAGGAGATAGCTAATTAGAATAGATTGTGAATGGTTTCCTTTCATCATCTTTTACAGCTGGATGGTGCAAAGAAGGGGTTTCAACACTGAAATTGTTCAACACTGGAAGTACAAAAGTTGTTGAGCCTGTATGTGTTTGAAAATAGCTCTGAAAGGGTGGAGAATATTATACTCCTTGGGGAGAG
The DNA here is from genome assembly GCF_947461875.1 of Haliaeetus albicilla. NCBI lineage: Eukaryota > Metazoa > Chordata > Aves > Accipitriformes > Accipitridae > Haliaeetus > Haliaeetus albicilla. Next base: position 35,496,592 of record NC_091516.1, read on the forward strand.
TCACTAACAGGATACGGACTAACAGCAGGCCATACTAATTATAAATCAGACTGTCATAGGTTTATGAAGCACTGGAAAAAGGCAGGCTGACATGAAGAAGAAAAAAAGAAAAATCAAAGGAAAAGTAAAGACACACTGTCTTTAATAACATCATCAGAATGAGAGCTTAAGCCATCATGGCTAATCTGGTGGTCTGCAGAACTGCTGATTATAGACAGATTCTCATGGATACGGTCCAAAGAACTATCAATTACATAACTGTGGCAGATCTTGACAGTCTTTCTGTTTACTGCCACCAAAACTTTTAGCCAAATGAAAGCCAAGGCCTTGTTGTACACTGGTTCTTACTCGTAATCAGCTTGTGTGACTTTTCCTGTCATCAGTATCTTCAATACTTTCTTTTTTTTTTGTGCAGGAAATCTCCCTTGTTCACCTAGTATTATCACCTGCTATATATTGGTTGTAAAAGGGTTAATTTAGTGATGCATTTCTTACAGCACTGTTCCAATATATCTGGAAGTACATCAGATATGGCAGACTATATGTTGCATAGAATGTTGAAAGTCTATCAGTGTTAATACCTATATTAAAAACACTGACAACAGAAATGATTTGTTACAACACAATGAGTGTCTTCAACTGAGAAAGATGAACAAATATAGAAATGCAAGAGGTAACAATCTTGCAGTGTATTATTTTTAGTAAACTTCAATTCCATTAATATATGTTATGTTGTTATTTCTATTTGTTTTAGCATAGTTACAAAGTGTTTAAACAAGTTCTCTTTTTCTTTTTCTTCTTTTCTTTGTTGGTTTCCAAACTGTTTCACCATTTGAGGCTTTTCCCCCTTGACACTATGCTAATATTTCTTTTGAGGCTTTAAAATCACTTTCTCATGCACGTTGTTTCCTAAGTTCTGTACTTACTCTCTCAAAACTGCTGTAAACAAAATCTTACATCTTTCATGGCTAGAGATATTTAGCCTTTAGTACTGGCAAAATTAAAATATCCAATTACAGTCAAAATTGGAAAATAACATATTAATCGGTTGTTCCCACTGATATCAGTAAGATTACCCTGAGGGGGAAAGGTACTAGTCTTTAGGAACTGTCTTTCATTAACTAAATTATTCAAATTTAAAAACACAGAAGTTTTGAATCAATATATTCCCATTAAGTGAAAAGCTAATTTTCATGAGAGACACTTAAATTTAGACCATGGCAAGAAACAGATAATAATTATTTTCTAAGCTAACATTTTTTTCTTTACAGGCTTTCAGCTCTTAACTTTGAGTTTTACAATTGTTTTTACTTAAAGCACAGTGATATTGAAAACAGTGCTATTTGGGACAGGATTAACCTTTCCAGAAGGGATTATTCTTTGTGCTTTCTCTTCAAAATACAATTACTTTTGTGCTAATATCTTCCTGAAAAACAGAATGTCAATACAATGGGTTTACTGAGAAGAGAACCTGCCTCCTGTGTTGATGGTATGATATATAGTAATTTAAGTGCTTAATACATAACCTGTTCAGTAATTCCAATGGGATATACAACAGATTTTTTTGTACATGTGAGGCCTACACATGCTTCTATACATTTGTAGTTGCTAGTCTCATTAGTCTCACTAGTCATATTACAATAACCTTGTAACTTTCTAGAAAGTATAACTTCAAGAAATAATTACCATTTAGATCCCTCATGTGTGACTTGCACCTCTCTTCATATGTCCTCTGTTCATATGGTTAAGTATATAAATACAGACCTTGACATTTTGACTTTGTATTCAATCACAGACAATGTCAGGAAGCTTATATTCTCAATATCATTTTGCCTATCTTCTGCTGTTGTCTACCCTCCGAACTAGCCAGGTCTCTTTAGACCCACACCCAGAAAGCCCTAGCCTCCTATCTTCCAGCCTTCACAGTTTCAAAAGAGCAAAAACAGCTACTGAAAAAAACACAGCAAATCACACTCCAAAGAGCCCTCTCACTAGGTCAGGCTCAAATACTCAAGGGATCTGCATAATATTCCCAATCTAGCAGAAAGTTATTCTCTCACAGCTGCTTATGTCATCTCAATAGCATTTGACTGCTAACAGCCTGACTGCTAACAAGTCCTCTGAAATCCAGACTGTCTGCTCAAATCTGAGCCTCTAGAAATCCATCTGTTTACCTGTTGCACACTTGCTTGGTGAAAATCATATTGGAAGGTATTTGTGTCAGTATCTTTTCAATATGTTAAGGACCAAGGACTATTCTTCAACCACTGCCACAATACCAATAAATGATATTAAGGTCTGGGATTTTTCACCCATCATTATTGTCCCTTTTCTGATAATCCCAGCAAGAACGTCAGTGAAAAAAATCACTCTATGTGGGGATTGGAATTCAGGTGATAGTATGACGGCAATCAGAATGGTACAAATGAAAGCCTAATTGTTGAAAGTACATGTGTCATGGTTTAACCCCAGCCAGCAACTAAGCACCACGCAGCCACTCACTCACTCTCCCCCACCCAGTGGGATGGGGGAGAAAATCGGGAAAAGAAGTAAAACCAGTGGGATGAGATAAGAACAGTTTAATAGAACAGAAAAGAAGAAACTAATAATGATAATGATAACACTAATAAAATTACAACAGCAATAATAAAAGGATTGGAATGTACAAAAGATGCGCAGTGCAATTGCTCGCCACCAGCTGATCAACACCCAGCCAGTCCCGGAGCTGCGATTCCCCGCCCTCACTCCCCCCAGTTTCTATACTAGATGTGACGTCACATGGTATGGAATACCCCATTGGACACTTTGGGTCAGGTGCCCTGGCTGTGTCCTGTGCCAGCTTCTTGTGCCCCTCCAGCTTTCTTGCTGGCTGGACATGAGAAGCTGAAAAATCCTTGACTTTAGACTAAACCCTACTTAGCAACAACTGAAAACATCAGTGTTATCAACATTCTTCACATACTGAACTCAAAACACAGCACTGTACCAGCTACCAGGAAGAGAATTAACTCTCTCCCAGCTGAAACCAGAACAATATGTTACTAGATGTGAGAGAAAATTAAAAGTATCCTATCAACAACTGCATTAAAAAAAAAAAGCTTAAATCTGTCTTTTAAAAAAGATGGAGTTCTCTTGCATAGAGAGAATAAGTTTGCATTCAAATGACATGCTCCAAACACAAATCATGTCTGCTTGTCAAATATGTATCTCTAGAATACTTAATTCATGTGGATGTATTGCAGTGATCTACACTTTGTGCTTTAATTTGTTAAAAGATGTGCAAATCATATTTAATCATTCTACAAATTCTCTTTCCTCCTCATATTGGAAAGGAAAGTAGACTAAAAGGACAAAATAAGTTAATTCCTGAAAAATATGAAAACTGTGCATAAACTGTTTACTACATTTAACATCCACTTCCAGATATTACTAGTATTCTTCAGAACGAGGTAAGGACAACTAACTTTTAACAAAGTAATATGAAGCAAAAGCATGTCAGCCAGGGAAAAACTATTACTCCTTCCCCTCTTACTGATAAAGTGCTTCTGAATACTTGACTGAAATTTAAAAGTTGATCAGATGATGTACTTGTAACAAATCCAAAGGTACATTTCATGCAATCCAGGGAATATAGAAAAGAATTTACACAAACAAAACAGTAAGAACAGCTTTCATCAAGAGTTTCTTCTGAGTCACTCCATAATTTCAAAGGAACAATTCAGCAATTACATATTTACACCAGAAGGGTGTATTTCAGAATTACAGGATAATAAAAATTGTAGTTCAGTATGAAAATATAAAATCTGGTCTTTTTTTTAAATCAAAAAAACAAGGTGAATTAGTATGAGGATGCAACCATAAGTTTTGTGTATCTGCACTGGCAATCTAGCACACTTCCCATAGAATCTCAAAAAAACCTGAAATGTTTCGGACAAAGGAAGAATGTTTCAAGGCAAGTCAAAGGTACTCTGATGCTTTATTAGGTTGGAAGATTAAAGAGGGGGACATCCTGCTACTGTCCAAACAAGCCTGCAGGAATCATATAAAAAACATAATAAAGTACAAAGCTGGTTTAAGCATCTGCCAGGCTCTCAACACTGGTTGCAACTCCATGATGACTCATAATGTCACATGATCACCCTGTCATTTACATGCTGTACTTCTTCTTCTGTATGCCAGTGGATTTATGTCAGTTTAGCCCTTCTAAAGATACAGCAGCAAAACCCTATTGCTTCTTATGACTGCCTTCTTTTATTGATTTAAATCTGGGTTTTTTTCTGTACCATTCTGTTTTTCTGCATTTATTTTCCCATACCTAAAGAAGGAAAAATATTTTCTCTGTATAAGATACTTAAACTTATGTGGAATCACTCTCAGATTTTTGTTACCTTCTGGTCATCAGAAATGAGAGGTCAGAGAAACTTTGTTGCTTTACCTGATGCCCTGACAATAGTAGATCAAATGTGTATAAATTGCTTTCTGTCAAATAGCCATGACACTGCCATCTACAAAGATTTTACTGATACTTCTGTGACCCCAAAATGGAAGAATCAACTTCATAATACCTTCACTCAGTTTTACTAAGGAGAAACAAGTTTCTGTCTGGAAGAATATCTGCTAGCTCCTTGGAAAATTCAAGGGCATTCTCCTTCCTTTGACCACCAGATCCAAAGTCTTGTCTTTTATATGTATACAGGAGGCCACTGAAGAGCTTCATGCCAAAAAGTTCCATATCCCGGGCTCAATTAAATAAAATTCTACATATACCTCATCTAACCAAGTTTAAAAAAGAATCATTAAAATGCAAAATAAGATCATTTTGCAAGTAGATGAACAACAGAGATTTCAGAAATTTATTCTGGTGCATGGACATGGTAGGAAGCAACAGGGATGCCAAAATATAACCTGTCTGAATATAAGGGATTTTCAAAGGTAGCCTCACCAAAACTATTACTACTCTTGCAAGCATCACTGATATTTTTTGTCAAGGCCAATGTTACCAGGGCCAAGGTAAAAGGGCCTTTTGCACAGCACAAAAAGGGTGTAATTGTTTCAGGCACATCTGACTTGGCCTAGTCACAAATCTGTAACTAATAATTGTCAGGAATAGTTGGAGAAGACCAAGATCATGTGCCTACAGTGCTCAATTAGGGTAAGTAGGGACATGAATGGGGAATTTCCTATATCAAATGTGACAGTTTTAAGCACTAGGCTAAAGAACCAACATTAGTTTTTTAGAATTATGTAGAAATTTTTAAAATTACTTAAAACTTTATAATATTTAGAGTGACCTAGAAACATTAAGTTATACAAAGTTGAATAATGTTAAACACAGCTTCCAAAATCCATCCCCCTCCTTATTTTGTCAGCATATTTCACTGGTACATTTCAGTGTGAAATACAGTTCTCTGCCCCAGTAGAGAGGTTTTTTAAAAAGTATCTCTATTTTTTATTAAGTTTAAGTGGATATAATTAAAATTGGATATAATTAGAAATAATTGGATATAATTAGAAAAGCCATGAAGTATTTAATATCTTCCAAACTTCAGCCCCCTTCCAGTTTCTCTTTCTAGGAATTTCTTTCCTACTCTTTCTAGCCTGAGAATTCTTCCAATGCTATAAATATCCTACATTCTATAATGGCAATTCTTTTCTTTCCCTCATTCCAATGTAACTGGAGAAAACAGATTTTGGGTTTTAGATGGAAAACATGTAAAAATCAGAATGGAATGAAGAACATACTAACAATATTTGGAAGTGTTGGAAGTTTTCAAAGTCAAGTTGAATGGAGCTTTGAGCAACCTGATCTAGTGAAAGTTCATAAAATCATAGAATCATTTAGGTTGGAAAAGAGCCTTAAGATCATCGAGTCCAACTGTCAAGATGTCTCTGCCCATGTCAGGGGGGTTGGACTAGATGATCCAACCCAAACCATTCTGTGATTCTGTGATTCTAGTATTTCTAAACACTGTATTCTATTACACCACCATTTAAGTGTCAGTACAGAAACACAGCTACTTTACTGCATCAATGTTGCTAACAGCTAGATATTGTCATCTGGGGAAAATTTCAGAGCAGAATTACAAATTCTGAAACCTGAGAGAGTTTCAGTACGAGAATTAAAATGGCTTGGATGTTCAATGGGAACTTATTTGTTGTATGACATAGACAGAAAAAATTTAAAAATTCTCTAACTTGACAATGTTGTGGTTTTTCTCCACATGTCTAATGCTTTGTCCAAAGCTGCACCTAGCAATTCTAGCTATATAAGACTGCGAATTTGGTGCATGAGAATTTTGCTAGGGTTCTTTTAATTAGATGTATGTCTGTGACTGTATGGCCTGGTGACTGTATGGCTCAGTGACTATTGTTGTCAGAGATTTCCACAGTTGTGTCAATCGCCTATGCATTTATGATTTTCATTTTAGTATGAGTGCCTGGGGCAATCTTAAAATCTTAAGTAAAGAGCTGTTGTTTGCATAGGTGTGTCGACAGTAGCACATCTGTATCATAACTTGATAGCTGTATCTTACCAACAGAAAAAGATTAATACATCTATTGAAGTCTATAACAATAGTTTAGAATTTGCAGAATGTAGACAAATATATCAGAAATATGCAAGGACCCTAAAAGCCAGACCCAGTAATTTTCTCATGGATGCAATTCCATCACAGTTAGTTCTGTTTAGCACCTATTTTCACCTGTAAGTTATCTAATTAATTTATTGTTAACAAGATATTTAATAGCTTTATAACTTAGCAGAAGTATTTCCAGATTTTTCTTATATAAATTGCTTTAGGAGTTGGTCTCAGTAGGCTCTCAGTTAGCAACACTAAGCTCATAACTGTTGAATTGTTACTTTATGAAAAATAAGCAGAATCATATTGACTGATAAGAAGGTTTTTGTTTGTTTCCTTGCTCACCACGTTATTAGCTTTACTAAGTTCAGTAGTGCTTATAAATGCCATAGTAAGTATGGATTTCCTCTTTGCCAGTAAGCTTAAAATTCCAAGGAACTTTGAGTTTATAAAAATAGAGAAATACAAACAGAACTGATTGTTTAAATTAAAAGCTAAGCCATGCATTTGGTTTTTTTTCAGGAACACATTACTTCCTTATTTTGTCTAAACTTCCCTCTATATCCTATCATTTTTATATTTTCCAATCACTTTCATAAAACTGTTTCCACTGATCACAACTGTATGTCTTTTCAGAAGGCTGAAATGAAGATTATAATGTCTGTTTCAATGGTAATTTAGTAGCCTCCTAAAGAACATTTTTCAGGTTCACCAGAATTTGTAAATTTTACTCTCCCTTTGCTTAACTGCTATATAACTATCAACAACAGCAAAAATATACTTACTGCTGGTGCTACTGCCCTACACTGGGGAGAAAGATAGGGACATTGTTTACTTCAGTTAGAGCATTTACATGACTAGCAACAGAATAAAACTTATGTGACTAAATAATTTACTGCTGCCAGTAGAATTAGTTTCACTGCAGTTCAATTAATTATGCCAATTTTACTCTGGTGTTGCTATAAGCTATTTGTCTAGCTTAAATTTCATACTTGCTACTTCTGGATTTTTTTATTAGGCCTATTTTACATGTAGGTGAAGGGACAATCAGAGAGGATTAGCAACTTTCCTAAGGTTGAACAACTCTCACTACTACACAGTTCAGCAAAACCAAGAAACTTTACCTATCATTCTCTTTTCTCAGTGTAGTCACAGAGAGAAATCTTAAATTACAGAAGCATTTTGGAAATCCTCTGAACACAGACAGATTGAAAAGGTCTGAAGAAAACAGTGAGGAAGAGCCACTTACAGATGACAAAGAAAAAACTTAGTACTTGGTCAGGACTTAGGCTGTTTGGATGTTACCCTGAAAATCAAAACCAGAATTCCATAAGAAATACTAAGGAAAGAAGTTGCTGTGATCATCATTCCTGCATTAGAATAGATCTTTTTTTCAAAATTGGGCTTGCTTATGTAACTCATTTGGATTTTTTTTAAACAGTGTTCAATAAATAAGGTTTCTTTATGAAAGACTGAGATTAAAATTTCAAAATTTAATGGTATGATGGGTTAACCCTGGCTGGACGCCAGGTGCCCACCAAAGCAATTCTATCACTCCCCCATCCTCAGCTGGACAGGGGAGAGAAAAATATAACAAAAAGCTTGCGGGTTGAGATAAAGACAGAGAGATCATTCACCAATTACCGTCACGGGCAAAACAGACTCAGTTTGGGGAAAATTAACTCAATTTATTACAAATCAACCAGAGTAAGGTAATGAGAAATAAAACCAAATCTCAGAACACCTTCACTCCACCCCTCCCTTCTTCCCGGGCACAACTTCACTCCCGGATTTCTCTACCAACCCCCCCAGTGGCACAGGGGGATGGGGATGGGGGTTTACGGTCATCACACGTTATTTTCTGCAGCTTCATCCTCCTCAGGGGCAGGACTCCTCACACTCTTCCCCTGCTCCAGCGTGGAGTCTCACCCACGGGAGGCAGTCCTCCACAAACTTCTCCAACGTGGGCCCTTCCCATGGGCTGCAGTTCTTCATGAACTGCTCCAGCATGGGTCCTTTCCACGGTGTGCAGTCCTTCAGGAGCACACTGCTCCAGCGGGGGTCCCCCACGGGGTCACGAGTCCTGCCAGAAAACCTGCTCTGTAGGCTCCTCTCTCCACGGGTCTGCAGGTCCTGCCAGGAGCCTGCTCCAGTGCGGGGTTCCCAAGGGGTCACAGCCTCCTTCGGGAACCCACCTGCTCTGGCGTGGGGTCCTCCACGGGCTGCAGGTGGATATCTGCTCCACCTGGACCTCCATGGGCTGCAGGGGGACAGCCTGCCTCACCGTGGTCTTCACCACAGGCTGCAGGGGAATCTCTGCTCCGGCGCCTGGAGCATCTCCTACCCCTCCTTCTTCACTGACCTTGGTGTCCACAGGGTTGTTTCTCTTACATGTTCTCACTCCTCTCTCCAGCGGCTGTTTCTCCCCATCCCAACTATTTTTGCTTCTTAAAAATGTTATCACAGAGGCGTTACCACTATCGTTGATTGACTCGGCCTTGGCCCGCGGTGGGTCTGTCTTAGAGCCGGCTGGTATGGGCTCTCTCGAACACAGGGGAAACTTCCAGCAGCTTCTTACAGAAGCCACCCCTGTAACCCGCCCCCCCCCCCCCACCAAAACCTTGCCACACAAAACTATTACAGATGGGAACACTGGCAACACTTGATTCATTCTGGTTAAATCTAAGTTGCTTCACAATTCATGTTTTCAACAACATCTGTACAAAATATGGCTATTTGCTTTTATCATCCCATCATTAAATTATCCCTTAAATTACTGGTTTTTTTTCCTTCAGTGATGTCATTATTTTTAACTTGGAGGAGTCTTTTTTGTGCTTTATCACACAAACTCGTGATTGCTATCTTTCCTTGTAGAGTGCTGCCATCTTATTAGATCTTCTGTCCTACTCCAGATTCTCACCATGCTTTACAATAATTGCTGTTTGAATTGTTTTGATTCTCTCACTCTTGAGGCTTAATGTCTGAATCAGATGATAATTCAAAATGCAAATGATACTAACAATAAACTGATCTTCAGCTTCTGTTTGTGATCGTCATCAAGTGACCTGTTATTGTTTATACTTGAAGGCACTTACCTCCTGCATTTAATTGGTAGTCGCCAATATTCAGTGTTTTATCTACAGTTCATCTCTCTCATTCATTTCCTTTTTCTGTGGCAAATTATTCTCACTATTTGTGCAAAGAGTGATCTGAGTTTACAATCAGCTCCCTTTTGACTTCTCATTTGCTACATGTTATTCAAGTGGATTGAATTAAACCTATGCTCACTCTGACTGATTTCAGCACCATCTCTGGACAGCTATAGAGGCTTGAGAAGATGCTAACCCCATTCATACCTTAACTGTAATAATAGTAATCAATTTAATTTAATTCTTACCAGATATTGATAAGCATGGGCTTTGATGAGGATGGTAGAAGTCAGTCATTTAATATCTCTCCCGCTCTTTACCTCATTTCTCTTCTACCAGATGCTCTTCTACCTTTAAGATGTATTGTAAGACTCTTAATTACAGTAATCACAAGAGAGATTAACTCAAATTTTTCATTGTACACCTGAGGGATGGGATGCCATTCAGAGGGACCTGGACATGCTCAAGAAGTGGTCCTGCACCTGGGTTAGGGTAACCCTAGTATCAGTACAGGCTGGGGGATGAAGGGATTGAAAGCAGCCCTGTGGGGAAGGACTTTAGGATGCTGGTGGATGAAAAACTGGACATGAGCCAGCAATGTGTGCTCGCAGCCTAGAAAGCCAACTGTATCCTGGGCTGCATCAAAGGAAGTGTGGCCAGTGGGTTGAGGGAGGTGATTCTGCCCCTCTACTCCACTCGCATGAGACCCCACCTGGAGTACTGCATCCAGCGCTGGAGTCTTCAGTACAGGAAAGACATGGACCTGTTGGAGCAGGTCCGGAGGAGGGCCACAAAAATCATCAGAGGGATGGAACACCTCTCCTATGAAGAAAGGCTGAGAGAGTTGAGGTTGTTCAACCTGGAGAAGAGAAGGCTCCGGGGACACCTTACTGTGGCCTTTCAATACTCAAAGGGGGCTTATAAGAAAGGTAGGGACAGACTTTTTAATACAGCCTGTTGCAATAGGACAAGGGGTAATAGTTTTAAACTAAAAGAGGATGTATTTAGACCAGAGGTAAGGAAGAAATTCTTTATGGTGAGCGTGTGAAACACTGGAACAGGTTGCCCAGAGAGGTGGTAGATGTCCCATGCCTGGAAACATTCAAGGTCAGGTTGGATGGGGCTCTGAGCAACCTGATCTAGTTGAAGATGTCCCTGCTCGTTGCAGGGGGCGGTGGACTAGAGACCAACCCAAACTATTCTATGATTCTGTGATTCTAACTTCATAAATTATCTGTATACCCTGAGGACAGGAAAAGAGTTTGAAAGGGAGATTAGGCAAAGTAGATAATTTTTAGCCAGCAAGTGGATTTACGGATCTGGATCTTTTCTTGATCTTATCTCAGTGCCAAAACAATCCTAGCCCAGGAAAACTGTTCAAGTATTAAACTAAAATAAGGCTAAGATGAGTCAGCCACTTTTCCAGCCTTTGTGCCAATGAAACGTGAGTGTTCAGCAACAGATAAATTCCAGGCTTTAGTGTTTTTAAAGCAATTTAGGAGAAAGTGCTGAGTTGTTTTATTACCATGCTTTGAAGAACATTTTGAAACTTTACTGGTCACCATCAATTGTTTAATCTGAGATGGGAGACTAGTGAGGGGAAAATGTTTGGTGATCTTCCCAAAAAACAAAAATAAAACCCTGAAGTATGGTCTCAGGTATGGTAAGTGGAGCACAATGTCAATATGTAAGGATACAAAACGTAAGTTCACTAGCTTCTGGTGTTTCATTTAATGCAAAAGAAACAGAATTATATGAGACAGGACTATTTGGTTTCACAAGCATTGGCAGCTTATTCACCATTAAGGATTCTGTCCACAGCTAATGTTAATTTTAAGATTTTTGTTCAATAAGTCTACGTACATTTATGCTCACTGCAAATGTTAGAGTTATACACTGACTCTTTGGGCTTTTGGCAACAGAAGCATGTATTCATACCTTTATTTATGACAAATTTTGTTTCATGCATTGGACTCCACATTTATGTTGAATAAGTTTTCATTGTCACTTTTAGTTCTATAAACTCTTCCTTCTAACATATATTTAAGGGCATTAAAAGATTTGTAGGGGGTTTAATACCCTTTTTTCAGAGAAGAGAAACTGATAAAGGCTCAAAAGTAGTGGTGCAGCCCCTGATAACAGTATCTCATAAAAGGAGTTTAAAAGACCCCCTTTCTAAGGGGAATCTAATTTACAGAAAAAAAGTCAAGAACTGATTAAAGGTCATCTGAGAGGAGAACACAGGATTGAACAATTTATCAAAGGCTGCCTTTTTCATATAACCTAAGCTTCCAAATAGGAAATTAGAAAGTGCAGTGTAAAAGAAATTGTGCCTTTGTGTTATTAAGGGGAAAGGGACATGCAGGTCAAGCATAGAAGCACCTGTTATTCAGGAAGTGACTGCAACCAATGCATGAATAACAACTGTCAAATTGACATTCCTGTGACTGGTGATCCAGGTGAGGATTTTGATCCACTTATATATCTTTCCCAAATGCCAAGACTTTTATCTTAGATGATGGCCTATGGTTAAAGAAGGAATTATTGATTTATTACACAGTGCATCTTTCCTGAGCTGGAACTACAAGGAGAATCTTGTCAGATGGTATTGCAGGTGAAACTATTTCATGAATTACACTTCTCTGAATGAAGGATTATGGGAAGAACTTCCGTTTCACTTGAAATCCTCTTCATTAAGAGAGAAAGTTATCAGACATTTGGGAGCTCATTCCGGAGCTGTGTCAGCATTGCAGATTGCATGCTGAGTCAGCCAAATATGGAAGTTATTTCTTTTTTCTTTTCTATGCATTACCTGATAGGAGTTAGAATGCACACAAAGCACAATTTCTTACTCAGAACACTTTCTAAGTCTTTATAACTAGTTTTCCTGCTGCATGACTCACAACCTTTTCTGGCCTGTCCTCCTCCAAAAATGTGTCAAAGTAAATAACAGCTCCACAAACATAGTCTACAAAAAAATCTAAGGCTCTGTGATGGTCTGACAAATTATAGCTAATGTCTCAAACATTCCTTAAAGAAATTTGGTGGAGAAGATGGCCTCTGTAAAAGCACTGGAGTTGAGTGAACAGAAAAATGTGGCTGCAGAATAAGGCCCCACGGCGAGGTGGGACCACACTTCTCCAAAGCCACAATTCCTTATCTTAAGCGACCATGAGAAGAAGCACAACATATGCACCTGAAGGAAAGTCCAGATAGCAGTCATGGCTGCAGGGAGAGAGAAGCAACACCCCAATGACTCCCCAAGCCAGCCGACCCATTTCCAGAGAATCCCAGGAACGTAAACTGTGCATGTCAAGACCCCTGACTCATTTCTGGAACACTCCTGAGCTCACACTGCGCTTGCTCAATGGTGGCAAACCTCCACCTACAGGGGATGACCTTTTAGGTATAAAAGAAGGGAGGACGAGTTCTCGGCATGTGCCCTCCAGAACTGGATCTCTAGACTGGCTGGACCAATGCTGGACCCAGGACTGGCGAAATCCTTTTCTTCTCTCTTTATTCCATTCTCTCTCTCTCAATTCCCCCCCCCACACACAGTCCCTACACCTCATCCTTTTAAACATAAACCATTGACCAAGCCTGGGACTAGGAGTGGATCTAGGAGCCCCTCTTTGAGAAGGAGTCTAGAAAGCAAGGGGGTCCACTCTGAACCTCGTGATTCAACAGGAGGGCTCTTCTTAGTTTCTTCTCTGAATAGATCCCCAAATAAGTAAGACTTACATATGGTTAGCATGTGTTGTACGGTTTACTGACAGGGTTTCATGTTCCTTTTTCCATTTCTTTTTCTATACTTTCCTTCTCCTTTCAAATGGTGGCTTAATGACATGATGCAAGGTTCATATTGATAAGTTCACTTGTACTTGGCAATGTTAGCTTGGTTAAATAAATGTTGATTGCTGTTGAACTCCCCTGGTGTTGTTTCACCTCAATTATGACAAAGGAAATCCACGAACCTGAGTTGCTCCAACCTTGGGATGCGACAGTCACAATCCACAATTTTGGATTTAAAATACACAGCGTGAGATGAACCATGCAAAAGTGTCTCAGAATCCTGGAAATTCAGACCTGAACAGACCTACTTCTCAAGTATGAGTGCCAATATTCAACCAGTTACTATCTACCAGTGAAGTGCTCCATCCACTTGTCAATTTTAACAGCTGAAAAAAAGGATGGGAATTATGTGACCAAAACCTCTGTTTGAAGATGGTTCTTTTAAATATTTTTAATTTTGTGTGTAACAACACAAATAGCAATGTCTTCTTATGCTGAATTAAATGCCAGTATTAATTTTATGCACAGTTTTACAGTTATATTATTTTACTTATTTTTAGTAACTGAATTATATTAGTCGTAGGGTGTTATAACTAAAGACTGGAGTGCATTGTCCATAAACACTAGGTTATAGAGGAGAGAAAAGTTCTTACATCAAGTAAATTACAGTCTAAACAAACAAGGGTCAGGAGTGCGTGGAGGAAGATACATTACCAAAAACAAAAAAAACCAAACCCCAAACCCACAAAAACCTACTTGAATATTGTTTGTGCATATTACTTCATCTCCAGAACACACTTCCTAAATTATGAAATTATTTTATTACCATGTAGTTCAAAGCATTAGTAGACTAGCATTTATATTATGCAGGATGTCACTAAATATACTAATACATTCCTAATGAAGAAAAGATGCTGAAATGTACAAGATGCTGCTAAGTTTCAATTCCAAGCTCAGTGGTTGGACACACAGCTGATTTACAGAATGCAATCAGAAGAGATACAATATGTTTCAGGGATTGATCTGGCTTCTTTTAATGGAAATACCAGATAAAAATAATTAATGTAGAAGAGAGTGACAAAAGTAGAGTTGGGAAATAATTTAAACTATATTCGTGAGCATGGACAGTTAGAACCACCAGGAAGCAGTCAAGAGGAAAGAATACCAGTGAAGAACTAGCTAGGTTCATTATTCATGTAACTGTTGTCTCCATAAACAAGAAAATGCTAGTTAGCAATTCAAAACAAGCATCTCTGTGTGAATACATGCTGTTGGGAAAATATCTGTTGCCATACTGAAGAAACCTGAAGGTTAAATTTTGCTGCTTTTTAAGTAAGATCAGTAGTCAAAGAATACTCATATAAAAGAGTAGGGAAAAAACTGTCTTGAAAATAGATCTCCGCAAGCATATGTTGACAAAGCAGACTTGAAATTTTTATAAATCAGCATTTTACCTTTTCTACTCATTTCTATTGCTGCAAAACTTAAGTAACAGAAGTCAAACAGAAATTTAAAATTCCCAAGAATCCTATGCACTTATTAAAGTTGCAAAGCTAATGTGCTTATAGCGTAGCCTGAGTCTCCTATTACAAGACCATTTACACTGGTAGCAATACTTAAAGAAGGGAAGTACACTTCTGAAAGAAGTTTTCAGGTATTTGATTCCTAAATGGTAGTGCCAACATGAAACAGAACCAAGACAACAGTGATGGAGAAAAACATTTCTAATATGGGACCAACTTTGAAAGGACACCTAACTCGCACGACTCAGTCACATCAAGCATTTAGGTTGTTCAGCCTGGAGAAGAGAAAACTCTGGGGACACACTGTTGCAACCTTTCAGTGTATAAAGAGGGTTTATAATAAAGAGAAAGAAACACTTTTTACAAGGGCCTGTAGGGACAGGACAAGGGGCAACAGTTTTAAACTGAAAAAGGGTAGGTTTAGATTGGACATAAGGAAGACACTTTTTACAATAAGGGTGGTGAGATACTGGAATAAGTTGCCCAGAGAAGTTGTGGTGCCCCATCATTGGAAAAGTTCAAGGTCAGGTTCAATGAGGTTTTCAGCAACCTGATCTAGTGAAAGATGTCCCTGCCCAGGGCAGGGGAGTTGAACTAGGTGATCTTCAGAGGTGCCTTCCAACCCAAACCATTCTGTCGTTCTATGAATCTATGATTTAGTTTTGGAAGTAAATCCTTTCATTCTGTCATTCTATCAAACTGGGTCTCTGAATATCTACCAAAATTTCTTTTCTCATTTGCTCATTCACAAAAATATTGATTTGGGGTATGAATCTAGAGTTTATTCTGTTCTTTGGAAATGTGAAATCAGAGGGAATAGGAATGAAAATGAGTGAGGAGAATGAGAAAAAAATCACCAATCTTTTAACTTTATACAGAGGTGTCTATGAAAGATAATATTGAAATTTCACAAACTTGAAAAATTGCTAAAGATGAGATTTAGATACAATAGGTGGAAGTTAAGTAATTAGTGAAAATTTAGAGGCCTGAACTTCCTGAACCTGTATAACTAAACTGGAATCTCTATTTCAATGTGTATACCTGGACACAGGTCATTAAAAGGTTGGTTTTAAAGTATATTTTTAAATCAATGTGCTTTGACATGGAAAAATACCTTACTTAAGGTTTTAGTGAACAACTAAAGCAGTTATTTTAGGTCACTTAGGACTTTTAGATTGATAGCTGGTCAAAACACAATGACAAAACCAAATATGACCACTTTTTCCCTTTGAATTATTTTTCACCATCTTCAAGGAATAACTTCCACATAATAACTTCCTGTCTAGGCTGTTATTGTCACATCTGGGACAAGAAATAAGTGCCCCTGGAAGGTAAAGGTGTGTGCTTTGAGAGTATTAGTGCTAGACCTGTACAAGGACCAGACTTGCAGAATGAATATGCAAAGGTGGTTTCAGGGATACCTCTGAAAGAAAAATAGCATTTCTCTATCTGGCATCCTGAGTTGGGCTAACAGTGTATTTGTTTGCCCACCATGCTTCAATGCATGCCTGTCACTGTTTTTCATAATATAGCCAAGCATTGCATGTTTGATTATCCAATGTTCTTAAGCCAAGTGTCTACACCTGCATGAGCCCCTTGTAATTATGATCACAGCAGGTATGAAAGCTTTTCTACTCCATGTGCTTATTTATCTAGACCAAAGCTGATATAATTGGAAAAAAAATCATAGGCAAGGTTGGGGCTGGGCAAATTTGGAAAAGAAAGTTTGTTCCTTACCCCTAAAGCATAGCTTTTCTGACTATCTTGAATATTACCTTTTTGGTGACCATGGACAACTTTTTCATAACTGTTGTCTGCCTAGAAGAAAGACTCTGGGTTTTGGCTGTGAGCTGGAAGGGAGCTGGAAAAGGGAGGTAGTGGCATTTCTATGCTTTCATTTAGTAATGAAGAAGTTTTTACATAAATTAGATGTTTCATTAGGTGTAATCAGGTACTGATTTCAGCAAAACAAGTGTGTTGCAAAACAGAAGTGAAACTGCTCTAAATCAAAGTATTAAGCTATTCTTAAAAAAAATAATGATAAAAAAAAATTGTACCTCAGCTTTCACAAAACAGGGGTGCCTTTCTGCAGTAACTCAAGATGCAAAAACATCATCTCACTCTGTAAACTGGAAGAGCTGAAAGCCCAGAGAGCCTGGCATTTACCAGAAGCACTCAACACCACCTAAATTTAGTGTCTCCTTCTCTCATTTACTGTTTTAGGGGTTACAGTCTCACAGACCTGAAATATTACAGGGGTTGAAGCACTTCTGTGAGCACCAAGTGCTGACACCACCAGCAGAGCAGAGAGCAGCAAAGAGCCAAACAGCTCCAAGGGACAATGCTGCCACCTTGGTGACAGGTCTGCAGCGAGGGCTTGAGCTCTCCTTAGGGCTGTAGCTGTGGTGGCCTCACCTGCAGGAGTTGTGGTCTGCACAGAGTCACTAGGGAAGGATCTGCAAAGAGAGGTGAACAGGTTGCGCACTGCCAGGGAAAATTAAGAGAAGATTGACAGGCTCTTGGTGGAAAATCAAGACAAGAGCCTGAGCCATACAAGGAAAGAGAAGCAGCTGGAGGCTCTAGTCAGTGGCCAGGGGAGGATGGCTCTTTGTGTGGAAAAGCCTGGAAGTTTGTGACTGTTAGCAACAAGGGAGAGGTTTCTGCTCCACCTGCAGAGCTGTAATTTCAGCAACTGTGTAGTACCCCAAGCACTGATAAGGGTAAACATGACCCAGGAGGGGACCCATCAGAGAGAGCTGAGCCCAAACCTTGAGTCCACACAAAGGAGAGAAGTCATGTAACAGTCACAGGATACCCTCTTGCAAGAGACTTAGGAATCAATCTGTCGACCCAGCCTGATGTCTCAGGAAGCTTGCTGCTTGCCAGGGGTCACGATCCAGGGTGTGGAGGGGGTCTGTCAGTGCTTATCTGCTCCTTGGACTGTTACCACTTACTGATTTTCCACATGGACACCAACAATACCACTAGGGATAACCCAAACATATCAGGAGGAACTACAGAACTCTGGGGATGAGAGTGAAAGACATGGGGGCGCAGGTGGTTGTCTTCTCAATCCTGCCAGTAAACGGGAAAGGTTCAAGAAGAAATGAACTTATCCAGGTCACACCTGCGTGCATGGCTCATATCAAAGGGAGGACTTGTGCTTCTATGACCTCAAGACATGCTTTGAAGAGTGAGGGCTACTGACCATGTACAGAATATATTAGACCAAGCTGGGCAAGAATGTCTTTGCAAACAGACCTGCCAGCCTGGTGAGGAGGGTCTTAAACTAGGTATGTCCAGGCAGGATTACCATAACCTGAAGAGAATTGAGGGCACAAATAGAGCAGACGCATCTGATGGACAGCAAGGCAGAGCAGGGTCTCACACTGTGTCTGTAAAAGTAGCACAGCTTGGGGCTCACCTCAAACATCTATATGCAAATGCACATAACCTGGGCTGCAAGCAAGAGGAATTAGAAATTGATGCACACCTGCTGAGCTATGGCCTCACTGGGATTACAGAGACATGGTAGAATAACTTACGGCTGGAGTGCTGCAATGGAGACATACAGAGTCTTTAGGAAAGACAGGGTGGGCAGACATGGAGAAAGGGCTGGACCAGACAGCCACTGAAGGTCCTTTCCCATTTGAATTTTCATCCTTTGATTGCTTACTCTGGACTATTGATAACTGTTTTGGTGTCTCAAAATCTGGTTAGATGCTATAGTAAGGGACATGAATATAGACTGATGCAAAGCTATATAATGGCTTTGTAACAGAAATTTTTTAATTGGTATTAACAGAGAAAAAAATGGGAATGCCTGGGTGTGGAAGTATTAAGGGCAGAAGAAGGAATCTAAGAATGGCACATGCCAATTGCACCTAGCCCAGCAGGTCATCAAGATCACAGCACATCTGCAAGTAGTTTCTAAAGTTGTGCTTTTTTTCAGATTGGGAAGACAAAGGACAGCCTACACGAAGAATCAAGCTGTACCCAGTCTAAAACATAGATAGGATAGACTAAAGACAGAATCCATTAAGAAATCAAGGGGGGGAGGAAATAAAGAACAGATTTGGAGCTATAAAATACTCAAGTGGGAGATGAAAGACAGTACGTCATCAAGAATAAGGGAAACTATTAAAATAAAAGTATTTACATTCATGTGGCAAAAAAGGGGTTAAAATTCAGTGCATTTTTTTTCTATGCATAGCTGCATAGAAGTTGTCATTAATACTCTAGTGGAGTCTATACATGAGAGTGCATATAGGGCATTATTAATTGATGAACAAGATTTAACAGAGAAGCCAAATTGTTTCAGAATGACAGTATCTTTAGGGATTAGCACTCTAACCTGCCTTAGGGAGATGACGACACAGGCAAAACAAGAATATAAGGATTAGTGTCTATGCTAATATAGTAGGAGGGGTGAATGAACAGGTGAGTAATAACTGAGAACAGTATGGGGGACCATAAACAGAGCAGGACCTGTACTAAGCTTAGATTCAACTGCTACAACTACAACTCAGTCTTAGAAGACTCTAGTGTTTTGTATTGCTTCCAGAAGGAAAAGTTTTATACAGACAAATATTCCTGCAAGATTGAAATGGTCAAATCTGATTTTAGGTTTGGATTTGGAACAATTTAACAAAAGATAAATTTAAGTTGTTAATTATTTGAAAGCTTTCTCATATAGGAATATTTTCAGCATTTTCCTAAGGGTGGTCAGGTTATGAACTTAACTAAATAGGTGAAGCCTCTCAGATGGCTATGTTTTGTCTCTGGTTCTAATCTGTTCTAGCATGGATTTTTTGACTCATTATTCAGAGCGTGCAAAAGATTACTCAGTGATGACCACAACATAAATGAGAGATGCTTAAGACAAAAGATGTCTACCAGTTTATAATACTGTAAAGCTATAGAGCAAATGTATCTCCACAACTAAAGCTTCTCTTTTTAATTTTTCATTCAACAAACTAGCCATACTGCAATTGTGCTGGAATTCTGTAATTAGAAACACAATAGCATTACGGCATCTGTGTACTGTGTAACATGGGAATCTGAAGAGAATCAGTAACATGACATTTGGATGCATAAAAATGGCAAACTAATAAGAAATAAGGAATAAGCAGGTTTTTAAGGGGGGATCATTTGAATGTGTCACAATTAATAAATATATCTGATAATAAGAAAAAGGTGGGTGAACTACTATGGTTTCCTTTTTTGCCCTCATTACCTTATAACCCATCTGGTTTAAGATGAAATCTGTCTATCATATTGTTTCCTTCAAAGCTGCTTTTTGCCATGCTTAATAAGTTAATTTTATTTTATTTTCAGTGATGACTGTTGTCTTTACTATTGGTTTTGTCTTCACATTTTTTGTGATTTAATTGAAATTGTTTTCCAACATTTTACACAATGCAGCAATACTACTAACATAAGACACTTGTCAAAAAATATAAAAGTGCCCTTAAAGGCTTAAGTGAAGAAAATTCTGACATTATCTTGACAATATTTTAGATTTTGTAAACTTGATCATTAGGACATATCTTTAAGTTTGAGCATGGGAAAACTAGTACTCACTAGGACCGAGTTGTTCTTGTTCTGCTTTGAATCTGTTTAGGACACAATGTAGCTTAATATCTGCAACATCTTGTCTTGATATTTCTAATGTAATTTGCACCAATTAAAAAACTTAAACCTGTGAGATTTGAATGCTCCAAAACTCCTGCAAGCCAACTGATTTAATATTGTGCTACTTTCTAAAAGATTCACAGGTAATGAGGTTATAAAAATCTTATTATTTCTCTTGGTTTTGTAATACTGTTCATACATTTTAATAAACACTCAACATAGATATTCTAGAAGAAAATAATTTATGAGATTGATGTATACAACTGTTTGAGATTCAGTATCAAAATTCAAATAAGTACAGAACAAAAATACATTGCAGAGGTAACAGCATGGTATTTTTTCTACAAGTACTAGAAAATTGTCGTTAAAAAGCATGGATGGTATACAGACACTTTTTATCTTTAATAATGGGATAAACATGAAATTGCATCTTGTGAACTATTCATGAACCTCAAGTTGACAGGATTAAGTTTTCTTACCATCAAGCTATTATACTAATTTTATTCTGAGCAGAAATAGTGCTTTTACTAATTTGCTAATTCCACAAGAAGAAAATGTGGCTTATAACACACCTTCTAAGTCTGCTGGATCTATAGGTTTAGAAAAACATGATCTGTGCTGCAAAGAGACTGAAGCAAGCTCATAGATTAGTTCTGCTTTCATTGAAAAGGATCCACAATTTCACAAAGAAAATGGAGGAATATTAAAAACACCTTAGCATTTGATTGTTGAGGGAACTGAGGAGAAACTAGACACAATTCACTCTGTTTTTAAGCCACATATAATGTAAAGAGAAAGATATTGAAATAGACTTGGATTGCAGCCAGACTGGCTGGCAGGCAATATTTGATGCAATTAAAAATAATTTTCAAATAGAATTGTTTAATGAAAGGCAACTTTAAGAGTATTTTCCAGAAAACTCTCTCCTAGCATACTTCCCTCCACAATATTAAAAAAAAAAAAAAAAAAAGTAATCTGTCCTGCTGAAAAAGTAATCTGAATAGCTGTAACAGGCCTTTTTGTCACATTTTTGTAATATGAAAAGCCTTTTGGGGGATCAGGGAGGCTATTCAATAGGAGGTTGTTTGAAATTTTGGGGGAAATTGGAATTTATTTCTTTTTTTTCTCACTTTAAGGCATAACTAGTCATTTTTTTAATCCAGTATCTATCTTAAGGCTAGACTTAATTTTAAATAATTCTACCTGTATATTCTAATAGTAAATAGGGACAACATTGGTATCTATCAGCAGAAGCTGAGCAATGCTAGACAAAATCTTTTTAGTCACTGGAGTTTTACTGAAATTCTTTGAGCCACCATAGCTTTGAGAGTATAAATGACAAGGCACATTCATCAGAATAAGTAAAAGATCTGGGAAAATAGGACTCCTCTTCTACAAGCCTTTCAAAAAATAGTCACTATTTACAGAAGTAGACCAAAGAAATCAAAATTTAAAACAGGGTAGGAGGACACACACAATAAACCAAATTTATTCACTTTGGCAATACTTTCACTTCCAGGGTGAAGCCTGTAAGCATAAAATACAGTTTTAAAGTTATTTGACCAAAAAACACCCTCTCTTTAAGATACTGTTTTTAGTCAAGTGGCAAGGGAAACTTTAGGGTAGCCTTTCTCCAATAAAAGAGTGTAAGAGAACAAAACTTCCTTATAAAAATGTCCTGTTAAAGCAATCTACAAAATACTTGAGATGTTTGAAGTGCTTAAATGTTGTTCTAAAGGCAGATTAGACACAACCAGGATAAAACTTCTCTCTGTACAGAGGAACCACAGCATGTGGTTAGGTCAGTGTACAAAAAAGGGCTCCTGGCATGCTATCACTGCCCTGCAGCAGTGACTAAGGGCATGACCAGCATAATCCCTCTGCCTGAAATCCACAGCTGCGAGCATAGGAAGGCAACATATAAATGAGAGCAGTCTGAAGCACGCAAAGGCCAACCAACACCAAGGAACACCCTACATGTGAGCAGTCTCAGTGCTCATAGTCTGCCATCTTACATGCAGGATGTTGCAGTCTGGCTCTGGATTAACTAGATTCCTGCAATACTCTTCTCCACACATCTGTTTCTAGCAAACTTGAAAGGAAACTAGCAAGTGGCTACTAGACTTTCCAGGAGATAGCATGTAATCCCATATGCTACAAAGCACACTTTCCTAGGTATTCTAAAACAGTGTAAACAACATTTAACTGTAAGGGCTCTGTTTGAGCTTACAAACTTCAAGAAATGTACTTTACCAAGTGCCTTAAACAGATTTGTACAGCAGTCTCAAAAGTCAAGTCCTTGTTGAGTCCAAATTTGCAAACTAATTTCTTTTGCCCCAACTCAGGTTTATTATTTAAATTACTTTGTGTATATTTGATCACTGCAGCTTTAAAAGATCATCAGAAAGACTTGTCAGCAACATTTTGTGAAGACAAAAGAGGGAAGGGAATAGCATATCACTTGCCATATGGACAGACTTAATTATATATGAAGATATAAGATTTGGATATAGATTTATCATGCTTGGTCCCACAGGTCAAGCTCAGCTGCTTAAGGCCAGGTCCATGTAGATCTAGCCACTTTTCCTCTGAAAACATAATACTGTGGAGTGCAAGGATCCTGATGTACCCAGCTTTGGATAACTCCTTCACATTTATCATAAAGCTTTCTATAGTGCCTTATTTAGCACACTGAAGAGGTTTTGCATGAAATTCTTTATCATTATCAGTAGTCACCTCATGATTATACTAGTTTCTTTAATATGATTTTCTTACAGTGCCAATGATTTTATTAGATCCTGCACCCTGAATTGTTTAAACTCTTTGCAAGCACCGAGGTTGCTTTTTTGGCTACTTGCCTTTACCTTAGCTACTTCTATAGTTACAGATTTTACTTCACAAAAAGTTCTAGGTTACTATCATATTGGCCTCCCAGACAAGAGTTCCATAAGTCTAAATCAGTATAATGAATCAGATGAGGTATACAGCACAAGAAAATAAAATCTTTCTTCCAGATAAGGCAAACTAATCAATTGGGCTCAATTTCAGACTTGGGATCTAGATTTATGGTTTCTATGCTCCCAAAACAGAAACTGGGATTTGTAGCATATGTCCCAGCTTTCAAGATTCAACTGTAAAATTATTTACTCACAGTCCAGCAGTTTAGTAAAACATTCATGTATGAAATATGACCAAAATTACAAGTGATCCAGTACTATTTTGAACATCATACTTAAAGACTTCTCTAAAATCCATCTGATTATTTTGACAAAGAAACAAAATACCAGTTTACACTGTTCATAATAGAAACTTCTTCTAAGGTTAAAAAAGCTCTTGGTAGAGCCAGAAATTATCTACGAGTACCTTAATAAGCAAGTTAATAGAAAAATATATTGTACTGGGTAAAGGGATAAAAGCACATTGGTTGAATGATTGCCTTCATCTTATTTCAAACAAGTCACTTTCATACCTTGTGAGATAACACTCTTATTTACAGTAATTCCAGTTAGCTACCTAACATCATGACTATTCTTCAGTGTTGGATTTTGTTTAACAGTTCAAACTGTAGAATCACAGAGTAATTTAGGTTGGAAAAGGTTTTTGCAGGTCAGGCTGACTTACCCTTCTGCTTGAAACAGGACCACCTTCAAAGTTAGATGAGGCTGTTTCTGTCAAGTTTGGAGAACGTCCTCAGCTTCTATCAGGGCAACCCAACGCAGTGTTTAGCACCCTCATGGTGAAATTTTTAATCCTTACCTAACCAGCATATGCTGTGTTGTGCCTCTTGCCTTTAGCCTTATGCAGGACACCTCTGAGAAGAGGCAGGCCCCTCTTTTTCATAACCACCTATTAGAAGGCTAAAGGCAAGCAAAAAGGTTTGCCCTCAGCCCACTTCTCCACGCTGATCATACCCAACACCCTCAGCCTACCCTCATATAAAATATGGTCCAGCCCTCAAATGATTTTGATGGCCCCATGCTGCAGTTGCTTTGGTTTGTCGAAGTCTTTCTTCTACTGGGGAGCCACACAATAATTAAGATGACCTCTCACAAGTGCTGAGTAATGAAGAATCATGTATTCTTGTTGTATTCACTACAGTGTATGTGTATGTGTGTGTGTGTATAAAGTTGTCGTGGTTTAACCCCAGCCAGCAACTAAGCACCACGCAGCCTCTCACTCACTCCCCCCTCACCCAGTGGGATGAGGGAGAAAATTGGAAAAAGAAGTAAAACTCGTGGGTTAAGAATGGTTTAATAGAACAGAAAAGAAGAAACTAATAATGATAATGATAACACTAATAAATTGACAACAGCAATAATGAAAGGATTGGAATGTACAAATGATGCACAGTGCAATTGCTCACCACCCACCGATTGACACCCAGTCAGTCCCTGAGCGGCGATTCCCCGCCCCCACTCCCCAGTTTCTATACTAGGTGTGACGTCACATGGTATGGAATACACCATTGGACACTTTGGGTCAGGTGCCCTGGCTGTGTCCCCTCCCAACTTCTTGTGCCCCTCCAGCTTTGTCGCTGGCTGGACATGAGAAGCTGAAAAATCCTTGACTTTAGTCTAAACACTACTGAGCAACAACTGAAAACATCAGTGTTATCAACATTCTTCACATACTGAACTCAAAACACAGCACTGTACCAGACAGCACTGTACCAGCTACCAGGAAGACAGCTAACTCTATCCCAGCTGAAACCAGGACAACATATATATTCACACACACACAATAGTGATGTCAGTATTCAAAGGTCAATTTCTGGTGATTAGTTATTCAGAGAACATGCATGTTAAGGCTCAAATTGTATTACTGTTGGCATCATAAACTATCACTGAGAAATGCAGAAAACAAGGATGATGATATTAGAAAGGGCTAATAGATTGCTAAAGGGATTATCAAGGTCTAGAGACTGCAGGACTCACTACACAGAATTTTTACTTAAGCATAAAGCACATCAAGAATTGGACTCTGCACACTACTTTAACATGGCATGTGGGTCCTCAAGGGCCTGGGGGGCTAGATGGATCTGTTTGCTAAAATAAATAATTTTAGGTGATGGGAATGATTCCAAGAGGCCCTGATTATGAGTCCAAATATTTTTAAGGCCTTCAATTTAGGAATAAGAAGGAGAGGTCAGGCTAGGAGTACCATCTAGCTGAACTGAATGTCAGAGAGTAACCATAGGGTTCTCCTTAATTGAAGAAAGAAGATGTGTTGGGTTTCTCACACACACACACTTCAGTGTTAACAGGGTCTGGCTGCCCTATTTCTCCATCAGTGGAAAACAAAGTACATTTCTAAGTTTTAAGTCTGTATTGTTATGTCATTCATTAAACTGACTAGCAGGAGGCACTAATGTCATATATTGTTATATCAAGAATTTACAGATTTTCTATTTTCTAATCTCCTCCCACTGTTACTGTTATGAATTACTGAGAATACCCTGCTTCTACTGGAGTCTCAAAGCAGATTAAGCACAGAACTCAAATGAAGTATTCTGTAAAGGAGCCCTCAAAATTGTCCTAGCTCCTTCAAAGCAGATTTATAAAGTCATGAGAAAATGGACAAGGAATCTCTAAAGCAGCCAGTGTCAATACACTGCAAGGGTCTATTTCAGATCCAAAAGCTAACATGGCAAATAGGAGACACAAATGATATTTTTCTCCTGAAAAGGCAGCATGCTGTCATTACCTGATGGCATCTTCCCATGTTCCTGGGACTCTTAAGTCACTCTAAATGGAGGTAATGCAACATTGAAAGAAATATGGCAATGAACCTAATGTGTCTGTGGCTGTGTGAAATACAATCATCAGGGATACTTAGGATATTAATTAGCAGTCTAAACTTAATTTCCAGTAAGGAGATTTGACTACAAAACACAAGCTTACCAGACATCTTCCCTACCAGACATAATTTTTAAGGATTTCTCTTAGCAATGAAGACAGGGGTAAAAGCTGGGAGAATTTCTTGCTGTTTTTCTGTATCTTGGAATTTTGGGGAAAATTAATAATATTTATGTAAAATATATTCTCTTAGAGCAATGAAGGATATCTTAAGATACTGTTTCAAATTATATTACTATAGCTGTAAAAAGTCTTTCAAAACTATTTCTGTGATGTGTAAAATTTAAAATGAAGTACACTTATAATAAGGGTATGTTTAACATAATTTCTGCATGGCTTCATATAGTTTACACACAATAACAAGATTAACTTGTATGTTTGTACCATGATCTGCAGAAAATTATTGCACTCTGATGGGATATACATTTGGGTCCAAATTCTTAATAGAAGGAGGCATTAGCTACATTAACATGTAAATGAATGCATTAACTTTCCAAGCTTTCTCTAGCAACAAAAGTTTCTTGTGCATCTGCTATTTAAGAGGAGATCGCTACTTACATACTATATGTGGGCTCTCCAGACAAAACCTTTTAAAATGTTGTTATTAATTAATAGCATTAATGACATATTTTCACCATCTTTTCATTAGACATATTTTTGCCAAAAGTGGGCAAGAAAAACTCTAACCATTAGTGCATTTATTAGTCTTATTTCAAAACTAAAGACTTATGTTTACAAATTATAAACTTGCCTAGGGTACTTTCTCCTTCCCTCCTCTTCAACTCTCCCCACCGTCCTACCCCCACCCCCAAGAAATGGAGAACACTTGAGTGTTTTTATTTTATCCAGCCAAATTTTCCAAAAATTTAACACCTTAATGATGAATGTGTTCAATAATTTTGGCAACAGGATAAATGAACAGAAAACATGAAACAGAACATGAACAGAAAACATGCTCTCATTTTACACCTACGCTGCACTCACTTTTGGCACAGAAGTTAAAAAGCCATCCCAAAATGACAATTATTTTCTGTAATAAACCAGAAAAGATTTATAATTTTAAGTTAGCAACAAATTGCTATTGATAGAAGAAAGGAGAGTGAGAATTTCTTCCTCTTTACCAGTTGTGTTCTGGCATTTTTTATTCACTTGTTTTAATATTCCAGATAAGGTAGGAGCCTCTGCGGCACACTCTTTATGCAGCAATACCAGTGTTGTATCAAATGACTATAAAATTGTGTGAAGCTCCATTGACTCCTACAGAATCTGCAGGGGTGGAAACATCTGCCCAGTTAGATCAGATTAAACTAGCTTTACTAAAGCAAGAATGTCAATGACTTAAGAAAGGACAATTTGCAGTATATTCCACCTGATTCATCTGACAGCTGAATGAAAATTACAGAAGCTACTTATCAAACTGTGTTTTATTGCCAGTAGAAAAATTTCTAGGCATACCAATTATAGTTGATAGATCTATTGATCTTGCTAAATTGATGAGATTAACATAATGACTAAATTTATTGCAGAATGTTAGTACAAAGAAGTTTTAAAATATGTTCAAAATCTGTTAACTGTTAAGAGGTGACTCTGATAACTTTGTATTGCTGGTCCTTAGAACAATAATTTACTGTATTTATTTATTTATTGATTGATTTTTAAAAAGAGCATTTAGTTCTTAATGGAGTCTCCATATGCATTATAGACAAATACAAGAAACAGTGGGAGTGAATCGCTCCTGACTATATTTATATGCAGATTTAGAAAGAGACTTCAAAGCATTAATTCATTTATTTCCACAATATGCTGGTGTGCATATCCCAAGGCCTGACAAGCACAATGAAGTGGAGGACAGCATCCATCTACACCTTTATATTAATATGTAAATTAAGCAATTACATTTTTGTAGACGGCTAACAATCACAAAAATGGAAGGGAACTCAGATTCATTTATTCAGCTACATGTTTCAACACAGAATGTTTTCTGATTATTCGGAGTACAAGTGAACTATAGTCCTGTTCAGTTCATGCAGACTATTTGGACTGGACAGTCACATAGACAGAAATAAATTGATGATGTGTATACTTAATCCTTCCCTACAGCGAGGAAACAAGGGAAACTTAGGCATGCTTTTGTTCCTTCTCCTTGGCGCTAGCTAAAATATAATAGGCTTGCAAGAGACATAAGTAAAAGAAAGTACAAGTAATTTCTAGGCAATCTAAACAACATCTAACCCTGGTCTCCAGTGAAAAATAAAATTGAGTGACCTGGGAGCCTTTGAGGGTGTTCATAAGAATACTTCTGAGTCTGCAGAGTGCCCTGGTGACAGAATCTGCCTCCAGCCAGGCACTTCTTCAGCTACTTCCCATCACATCGATGACCATTTCCCTATTGGAACTAATGAAGGTAACTTTCAAGATGTTCTGTTTATTATGGAGCCATTTAGCTGCTTAATTAGTTTAACAGCTTTCAAATTGCATTTTGGAATCTGACTACTTTTGGCTACCATTAAACACCCAAACAGGGCAAAAAATTTAAGACAGGTTTTTCTATTACCAGTAAAATATGTCTAATACATATTAGATGTGTCATTCTACCATGATCAACATTAATGCATAAGCCTCAAACCAGTGTGATCACAAAAACCCTAAAAATTTTAGAAATATAAAAAACACTGTCTTCCATGATAAGAAAAACTAAACTGTCAGAATTGTTGATGAATCAGCAAAGCAAAAAACAAACAGCAGATGATTGTTGGATTAGATTAGCAGGACAGCACCTTTCTTAACAGTTCAAAACACTTATTTCATCAAAGCCTGCCTTTCAATTGAAGCTATCAAGAAAAAAAATAATCCAGATATCTACCTATCCTGCTCCCCCTAAAATTCAGTGCCATCACTATTGTCCAAATCAAGGATTTTCTAACAAATGGCCCTTCTTAATTAGTATTATGAACAAATTCCTACAACTGGAATCTCAGAAAAATTCAAAAGAATTGGACAATACCTCATGAAATATTAACAACTCTTTTATTGATTCTGCTTTGGATCAATTTTGCCTCTTCTGTGTATGAGATTCATAGAGCAGATCATAAAAATGTGCCCTTATTAAAGGTTTTAATATTGAAGTATCTCATATTTTAATTCCTAGAGATTCATAGTGCAGATCAGAAAATAAAAATGTGCCCTTATTAAAGGTTTTAATACTGAAGTATTTAATAATTTAATTCCTAAGGTGATGGTACTTTCCTTACAGAATAAAGTAAATCCATAAAATAATATTTTTACATTTCCATTTAAAACATGTTTCTTACATCCCCTTATGTGACAACACACCAAAGAGAAAGACACAGATGGTAGAATCATGAAAGACAGTGTTCAAGAGCTGTACTGCCTCCTTTGAGTAATGTGAAAATATATTGAACCAAAAAAATCCCCAAAGGAAGTCCACAAGGAGCCTTAGTATCCTCTAAGAAAATAGGAGAAGTGTGAAATAACTATAAATTAATTCTTTCTAGGTTTCTATTAAATTCCCTTTTGTTTCCAGTGAGGAGGCTCAAGGTTTGTATTTTTTTCATCAGCAAAACCAACGGCCCAGGCTTTATCAGACTTTGCCAAATGGGACATAACTGTGTGACTGAAACATAGTTATGACTCCACAGAAAAGTATTCAAATTAACTCCTTCAAATTTGGATTATGTGGAGCAGTTCTCATCCCACTTTTAGAGCTGGCATTTGCAGAGAGGTGCATACACTAAGTCCATTTGCAAAATCTGGAAATAGTCTTCACTACCATGGATCACAGAGAGCTTTATGCCCTACCCTTCAGCTTTCAACCTATCTGGCAATTTTTTTGAATGCATAGAGGGCAAATATTAACATTCTTTTAAAGCCAAAGAGTACTTAAAGTTTGCAGCTGTCCAATTATGCTACCTTCTAATTCAGTTCTAATTAGTTATGCGTAATGACCTCTAATCCTTCTGTTAATTAACTCTGTCTTTAGGTGAAAAAGGTATTTACTTTGATGAAAATGAATTGTTTTCTTAGATCTACTTCTCCCACTCTATTTTTGTGTCCACTTCAACAGCTCCAGGTATATCTCATGTTACCAACCTTCTCACTTATCTCTGTGTTGGTATGGTGTTACTTTGGTAAACATTTTTTGATGAGAGAAACAGGAGTTTGATTTTTAGTCATCCAGAGTTTTTTCTTTTAAGGTAAACTACAAACTAAAACTTCCTGGATTCCTAAAACTAAAACTACAAACTAAAACTTCCTAAATCAATCATTATGTATTAATTTATATACTGCTGCAATATACATATTCATGTAATATAGACAGAAACTATATAAATTATGTGTTTAATACTCAAGACAAAATATCCATGGTGGAATTGGGTCTTACAAAGAGGAGAAAGCTTCCCTCATCCTCTTAGAAACTTATTTATGCTCTTTAATGACTCTGACCTTTTTTTTTTTTTTTAAGTAGCAATAATTGTATCTGGTGCATCAGCAAAGGGTTAAAACAGCACAAGTACATAAGCCCTAACCCATGACTGACTACAAGCATATTTGGCTTGCTCTTTCAGACATGAAACACGTGCTAGCCCTATACAGGTCATAAAAATAGAATACAATTCTTACTCCACCAAGTGTAGTATCTACAATGCTACCCCAGAGTGTCCAGTGCTATTATTTGTACTGCCATCTCTTGGAGTGGGGGGAAATTAACATGTAGCTCTGACTCATTCAGCTGTGAGACACAGAAGATTTTGATGTGGCCTTGGAGGTTATCATGACACCCATGATATTTTTGATATTTTGACATTTCCAGGACAGTGTGGCTCAGAACACCTAATGCCCATAACTAATGTGTAGTCAAAATGTACATCACCTTCCTTGCAAGGCTGTTCCCAGAAGCTCTAGCTGGATGAGACTTTAAATAGCATACTTTCCAAGGAAGGAAGGTAATCACCTTTTGGCCTTACTGATTTTTAAGAAGCTTATTAAAAATCAGCAGGAACTCTTAGTCAAGTATATGTGAACAAGAAGTCTGAATATCTCTAAAAATCAAGGTGAGCTGAAATAAATCCTGAGATGATGGCTGTAAACAGCTGTTACCACTACTGTTAAGTAATGGACAGGGGAAGGGGCTTTATTAGCAGAGTTTAGTGAACAGCTATACAGTCACATACTGTTGAAACACATTCTTAATATTGTAATTCCCTGACTCTAAGTAGACTTGCACCCAGCTAGAATAGAGTGGCAAAAAGGGTCAACTGGAGATTACAAGGTCCATAAGCAAAACAGAACTGGCATTTCTGCTTACTCTTGCACATGGGGGATACCCCTCACATTTTCTTTGGAAGATGTTGCTGGCAACCGACACTTCAACAGGGAGTTGCAGATTCTTTCCCTGCCATCCACCAACCCCCTCCTCCCCAATTAGGAATTTGCTGCAGACTTCACAGATTTGTAGGTTAAGCTTCTTTTCCAAAAGGGATTACTCTAACTGCTGTATCACATGGAAGCTGGAATTGCCTTTCAATCTGCTATTCTATGTATTTCCTGAGTGGATATATTTTATTGGCATTTCCTGTTCCATCAGGTACTGATAAAGATAAAATATTTATAGATACCATAATTTACAGTAGACTAAATGAAATAAAGAAACCTCATGATAACATCCTTTTCACAAAATAAAAAGGAATGTATTGCTTGCTTATATTTGAAAGTACTCTATGCCCTCTTTTCCAAATGCAAGCAACTGAATTCTAGAAACTGGGTGACTGTTGCATTTTGCCTTATTAGAAGTTATTCTAGTCATCTATCCTTTTGAAATATAGTCAGTTGGAATTCCTGTTTATTTGTTCAGCCTGCCACTGTAAGTAGTGGAAACACCTCAAATTGACGTAATAAGAACAAATATTGGTATTTATAAGTTCCATAAAAGCAAACATAGGTACTAACTAGGCAAGTGTAATTTGTATATTCATAGTTTGAGTTGCCCTCCTTTCAGAAAAAAAGATTATTTGAATCAGTTTCCCACTTCAGTGTGCTTCAAAGAATGTTGACATTGTTATAAAAGTGGCTATTCTGTTTTGCTGAGGATGGCACCAGCTGTTAATGAAAATGAACAATAATCAATACTTAGTCTCTTCTCTCTTAAGTTTAGGATCAGTCTGACACAATAGGAGTGAAGGAAAAATACTATTGTTTTATTTACTAGGAATTTACTGAAGTGAGAAGAGGAAAGCAACAGACAGATTTGGAAATAATTGCACATTTTATTTAAAAATTCTGTGTTTCATACATATTTTGGATCTTCCAGCACTGTTACCTGTACCACTTTTTGCTAGGAGCTGTGACTCTCACTCCCTTGAATTCAAGTTCAGCATCAGAGTAGCAATGCTTCCATGGGATTTGGATGGCTCCTTAGCTTTTTAACAGTTTAGACACACATCTAGAGCAAATGTAAAGGATGTATTTATTAAGCAGGTGTTATATGGGAACATGGAGGGGTACAGCTGCACTGTGCTAGGCACACTGTCAGCAGCCCTTGGTCAGGCTTCTGCAAGTGTATCAAGCCTTTGCCAGTGCAAACAGAAGATCTGCCAGTTAACTGTTGTGCCAGTTTGTTATATAAAGAAGCCAATATTTCATAACCTCAGTAGCAATTTCTTTCTACTTAATAATGTTGTATGTAAAAGTATCTACTGGAGTAGTGCTGCATTAGCAGATTTTTAGATACTTGTTTATTTATAGAAGGCCTGGGGCTTTCTTTTATAAAAGGAAGGTTAGTCTAAATGGATTTTGAAGTAAAGTAGTGTGGGTTTAACTGAGATTTTTGGAAATGGTGACAGAAAACAATAATAACAAACATCTTTCCAATATTTTATTTGTGTGCTTGGCCGAGGAGGCAGCTTTGTCACTAGGTTTGTTTAACAACTCTAACTGTTCTCACACTATCCATTATCTGCTTAAAGACTCCACTTACTACTTTACTTAATTGCAGCATCTATTTTAAAAGTTTATTTGATCTTTCCATTCTTTTTCCTTTATCTATCACTATTAATAATAAGTACACCTTATACTGTGCTTTGAGGCAATTTTACTTTGAATCAGAATTATTTTGAATTTCTGATTAAACTTGGTAATTTTGTCAGTGAAATCTAATGTCTATAAATATTCATTGTAAGAATGTATCCTAGCATGGTTTGAGAAATAAGAAAAAAAAATTCTGAAAAAAACTTGATAAAGAATAAAAGTATCCAAATTCTAGTTTTGAATTTACATTTTTAAAATAATTTAAACACCTTTAAATCTTACATGTATTATGAATGTTTTTTGACAACATTGTTTCCACTAACATACCAAATTTGTTCATCATAGTTTTTGGAAAAAAATACTTCTGCAATGCTATTTTACCCTCTCTATAATTGCAAGAAAGCTACAACTGTGGTCTTAAAATGAACAGATTTGATGTGAGAGACTTCTAAATAACAGCATGAGTTTTAAAGATCATGGGTAAATAAAATAAAAAATATTTCTATTCCAGAATCCTGCCATGAAGCATTAAATATGGCTCAGATTCAAATTTCTGTTACTGCAGCACTGAATGAATCTCTAAATAAGGATGTTAATTTTAGTTGAGTGTTATATATATAACATAATTTTGAGGCTCTTTGCACAGTGACCTAATTAATTTTTTTCTAGTAAGATACAAAAGTCTAACTATATCATAAAACTAGCAACATTTTTCTTTCATCTACAGTGACAACTTCCCTACTTTATTCCCTCTATTTTTGCATTTTTATGTGTTGCTTGCTCACTTGTAGGAAGAGAACTGCCGGCTTGGTGCAGCCATTCACACAGAAGAGCTCCTGTGTATTTTAAGATTCTCACTGTAGCACATGGCATTGGGAGCAGGGGACTCCTGCCCTCTCTAGGTGATCTCCTGTGCTAGAATCTCCTTTCAAGCACTTGGTGTCATCCGACCAATCTCAAACTCAGCTTGCTTCACCTCATATTTTTTTTGCTATCACCATATGTCTTGAATTGTCAGCTAGCAAGTTGTTTCAAATGATTGTCCTTCCCGCAGTCCTTAAAATTTCTCAGTCTGCTATTATGCAAATAATAATATGGAGTTTTATAGTCTCATTTTACTGTTCAATTTTCAAAATTATTTCAATAAACTAAAGGCTACTGAATTATTTTGGAAGCAATTTACATTGCCACATAATTCTATAGCAGGTCTGCTGCATAAATTAGGAAGTCATGCCACATAATTTAAGCGTAATGTGTTCTACAGTACCAGGAGTCTTGATATTACTTGGTTAATTTCATGAGCAGAAAATATTTCCCTCTCCACCTAGCAGTGTGCATAGGATGCTGATGAATTAGATGTCAGCAAGTTGGAAGTTAGTTTTTGCTAATGACCTACAAATCTGGCCTCCAAGTATACAGGGTTATGGATACTTTCTAAATCACCACTGTCATCCAGAAAACAATTTTGTTTACTTAGCATGTCTCTCATTCTCATTTCCTTTGATAGGATGAGAGACAGGTACCCTGTTGAAGACTTTTCACTCCTACTAACGACAAAAGAAAGTGAAAAGCTAGCGAGGAATTTTTGAGGTTGTATCCTTCAGTGTCCTCTGTGAAGTCATGACTAACATGTTACAATTCAGTAACGAACATCAGTGTAGCCAGTCCAACGTCTCCAGGATAACAGTTCATAAGATTTGTCCACCACTTCAGATTCCAGCTCTTTATTCCATGATGTAGCACCTACTGACCAGCCAGGCAGGAACAAATCATACACCTCAGTTTTCCCATTTCCCTGTTGTGCAGCTCTAGTTGTTACAATAATCATAGAATCATAGAATAGTTTGGGTTGGAACAGACCTTTCAGGGTCATCTAGTTCAACCCCTAATGAGCAGGGACATCTTCAACTAGATTAGGTTGCTCAGAGCCCCATCCAACCTGACCTTGAATGTTTCCAGGCATGGGACATCTACCACCTCTCTGGGCAACCTGTTCCAGTGTTTCACACGCTCACCATAAAGAATTTCTTCCTTACCTCTGGTCTAAATACATCCTCTTTTAGTTTAAAACTATTACCCCTTGTCCTATTGCAACAGGCTGTATTAAAAAGTCTGTCCCTACCTTTCTTATAAGCCCCCTTTGAGTATTGAAAGGCCACAGTAAGGTGTCCCCGGAGCCTTCTCTTCTCCAGGTTGAACAACCTCAACTCTCTCAGCCTTTCTTCATAGGAGAGGTGTTCCATCCCTCTGATGATTTTTGTGGCCCTCCTCCGGACCTGCTCCAACAGGTCCATGTCTTTCCTGTACTGAAGACTCCAGCGCTGGATGCAGTACTCCAGGTGGGGTCTCATGCGAGTGGAGTAGAGGGGCAGAATCACCTCCCTCAACCCACTGGCCACACTTCCTTTGATGCAGCCCAGGATACAGTTGGCTTTCTAGGCTGCGAGCACACATTGCTGGCTCATGTCCAGTTTTTCATCCACCAGCATCCTAAAGTCCTTCCCCACAGGGCTGCTTTCAATCCCTTCATCCCCCAGCCTGTACTGATACCAGGGTTACCCCAACCCAGGTGCAGGACCACAGACGCCCAGCCTGTATTGATACTGGGGGTTGCCCTGACTTAGGTGCAGGACCTTGCACTTGGCTGTGTTGAACCTCCTGAGGTTCACATGAACCCACTTCTCAAGCTTTTCCAGGTCCCTCTGAATGGCTTTCTGTCCCTCAGGTATGTATGTAAACCACAACATGCAGATTGGTGTCACCTGCAAACTTGCTGAGGGTGCACTCAATCCCACTGTCTATGGCATTGATGAAGATATCAAACAGTACTGGTACCAATACTGACCTCTGAGGAACACCACTTGTCACTGATCTCCATCTGAACATTAAGCCGTTGACCACTACCCTCTCAATGCAACTATCCAACCAATTTCTGTGGTGGGTTGACCCTGGCTGGATGCCAGGTGCCCACTAAAGCCGTTCTATCACTCCCCCTCCTCAGCTGGACAGGGGAGAGAAAATATAACAAAGGGCTTGTGGGTCGAGATATGGACAGGAGAGATCACTCACCAATTAACGTCACAGGCAAAACAGACTCAGTTTGGGGAAAATTAACTCAATATATTACAAATCAACCAGAGTAGGGTAATGAGAAATAAAACCAAATCTCAGAACACCTTCCCTCCACCCCTCCCTTTTTCCCCGGCAAAACTTCACTCCCGAATTGTCTACCAAACCCCCCTCCCCCCCAGTGGCGCAAGGGGGCGGGGAATGGGGTTTACGGTCAGTTCTTCACACGTTATTTCTGCTGCTTCATCCTCCTCAGGGGCAGGACTCCTCACACTCTTCCCTTGCTCCAGCGTGGGGTCCCTCCCACGGGAGACAATCCTCCACAAACTTCTCCAATGTGGGTCCTTCCCACGGGCTGCAGTTCTTCACGAACTGCTCCAGCGTGGGTCCTTTCCATGGAGTCACAGCCTCCTTCAGGCATCGACCTGCTCCAGCATGGGGTCCTCCACAGGCTGCAGGTGGAGTGGATATCTGCTCCACTGCGGACCTCCATGGACTGCAGGGGGACAGCCTGCCTCACCAGGGTCTTCCCCACGGGCTGCAGGGGAATCTCTGCTCCCGTGCCTGGAGCACCTCCTCGCCCTCCTTCTTCACTGACCTTGGTGTCTGCAGGGTTATTTCTCTTACATGTTCTCAGTCCTCTCTCTGGCTGCCATTTCTTGTCCCAGCAACTTTTTTTCCTTCTTAAAAATGTTATCACAGAGGCGTTACCACTATGACTGATTGTCTCGGCCTTGGCCGGCAGCGGGTCCATCTTAGAGCCGGCTGGTATGGGCTCTCTCGAACACAGGGGAAGCTTCCAGCAGCTTCTTACAGAAGCCACCCCTGTAACCCCCCCCCCACTACCAAAACCTTGCCACACAAAGCCAATACAATTTCTCATCCACCAAACAGTCCACCCATCAAATCTGTATCTCTCCAATTTAGAGGGAAGGATGTTATGGGGGACCATGTCAAAGGCCATAATACCATATCTTAATGTTTGTGAAAGGTGTTTTCAAAATTTCAAACATCCAGTAATTTATACTGAAAGTGCTGTCCCCTGCAATAGAAGAAATAGCAAACCAGTTACTTACCAGTCTTGCTGATAAGAAGAAAAGGTAAAAGAACAGCTTTTAGTTTAAAATAGTTAAAGCACACTGCAGTACTTATTAGGTTTACAAAACTTATTTTCCCCTAGAATAGACATTTCTTAAAGTTTATCTTTTTTCACAGTGAGTAGTCACTTAGTGTATGGGGGAAAAAAAAAGGCAGACAGAGGATGTAGGCTAAGAAATTAGGGGAACAAGAACATGAAAACAGACTGGGATAGAATTATTAGAAGGTGAAAAAAAAGGAAGATATCTACTTCCTGGGACATGTGAATAATAGAAATATTCCCCAAAGCTCCAAAGAATTAAAAGAGAATGTATTACTCCTCAGTGTATTTTTTTCCCATTGTGATACAAGCTAGCTAGTTCTGCTGATGACATTCAGCAAGCTTAGAGCTACAGTAAATTACCCACTCCCTGACGAAAAGGTAATCAAAGTGAAAATGCATTTATTGTCAGAACCATAACTTTCTGATGGTCTCCATTCCCCTGGCTCCAACTACCAGTTTCCAGCCACAGACCCAGCTAATCTAGAGCTCTGCACCTGCTGCTTGCCTGAGCACTCTAGCCCTCTCGATCCTCCTCCCCAGGTCCCTCAGATTGGCCTCTGCACATCGTAGGGGAACCAGACCCACTCTGACTTTTTTGAGTATGGAAACTAGCTAGGAAACACTCTCTTTTTCCCAGTTTACTACTCCTTTGCCCCTTTAGTGTTTCATGTCAGTGTTTTATTCCCTCTACATTCAAGCCTTCTCTCCTGCATTACTAACACTGAGAAGGGGGATTAAACTGTTCAGTTTCCAGAAGAGAAAGGCCCTCTGATCCATCTTCGTTAGGAGCATGCAGGGTTGTAGCTGTGCTGAAATTATCCTTTTGCTCTGGACCAAACATGCTTAACAGGAAACAGCTATATAGGGAATTCAAAACCTACAATTCTCAGAGGTCTTCATTTAATGCCTATGAATTTCCATGTTTCCAAGACACATAATTTAGCCCAGCTGGGTATATTTTCAGAAGGACAGGAGGAAAAAAAGGAATATGCTCCTGACAAAAATTTATTTCTTCCTGCTGTAGACTATGGAAGGACTAGCTTTCAGCAAAAATGAGGAAGAGTTTAATGGTTTTAATCATACAATATCTATGTATTTCTTAGCCTCAACTTTGTTTTTTTTGGAATGAAATTTCATCAAAACATAACATGACTAGTATCAACATTTTCTACACAAATGATGCAACACAAAACATGTTCTTATAGCAAAGGTAATGATATCAGACCCCCTTGCTGAATAAACTATGAATGGATAACATTTATTTTTCAAAGACTTTTAATTCCATTGAATTACAAGAGATTTTCACTGGAACACTCGAAGACATTTATTCATGAAAATTGTTTAACCAGATTTTTTCTTTTGCAATACTGCTTAATGCTAAAATCTTTCAGAGACAGTTTTGGATGAAAAACTACAAAATACAAAGGAAATTATGAATTCGGACAAGACAACACTATTTTTAGGTCTGCTTTCAAATAATCTAGTTTTTCAGTCCTTAGATTATGATCTGCCTTTAACTTACTTAATTACAGCTTGTCTATGACCAGTTTCATAGTGAATTTGCAGACTTCTAAACATAATTACATTTACCAAGGCAAACTCTCCTTAAAGAAAAAATGTTTTCTACATACGTCATTCTGCCAGACAGAATCAGCATAGGCTGTTACACTGCAAATTCAGATACTGTTCTCTGAGCAACCTCATTCACAACCTGAAGGGATCAGGCCTTTCTCAGAGAGAAAAATCATTTGTACTTTCCCCAACTTGAACTTTGGGCTGAGCTGAGCCTCACAATCTGTTCTTGACAAATTATCTATTCTCTATTGATCACTTAGGACTGAAGAAGTCAGAGGTGAACCCTTCCTGGGTCGCTTGTTTGTTTTGTTACTCTGAGATTTCTTACCATCATTAAATGTCAGCAACACAGCTTAACAAGCTGCTTGTTACTGGCAGAAACACACAGATATTTCTTGGATTGCAGCTGTGCAGCCTAGGTCCCCAAATTCAAAGACAGCTGTCTAGAATACTCATTTCTCACAGCTCAGTCCACAGACGTGGCAGGTATGCTGTAAAGGACAAAAAGTACTGTGGTGGGCACTTATGGATTGCAAGTCTTCACTATTATCTCTGATTTTATTAAGATAGTATTATAATTTCATAGGGACTACACAAAACCACAGGAAGATGAGTGTCTTCTAAAAGACATACCTTGTATTATTAAGGATCTCTAATAATCACAGCAGTTGGAGTACTGAAAATACCACTTCTAAAATGTTTTCTTCCTTCTTAGTTAAGCCGTTATCACTGATATTAAAGGATGCACTGACTACTTTAAGTCTATCTTCTTTTTGAATGAGTTTTATATGGTGAAAATCTCTAAACATTAGTGAAATATTTAAAACATTCAATTGACCTACTTTACCAAAGCCTATATTAATGCAGAAAGTGACTTTTTTTTTTCAGCTGGAGCCTCGTTACAATGAAAACCCAAGGTAATTATTTCAGTCATCAACATAATCCCAAAAGGTGAGATTTTATGTGGTGATCAGACCTCTCTGATATTTTTGCCTCATTGAGTTTTATAATGCTGCTATTCTTGTAAGCACTTTGTCCTATAAAAGCAAAACCACAGCAACTAGAACCAGCCAACAGAGACCAAGGGGACTCAAGAGACACAAGCAGATTATTCTATTGTTTTTTGTTTTGGGGGTAGTCCAAGTCATTTCAAGAGTAAAAGATAATGAAGTCCAAGTAAACAACATTATTGGTAAATTTATATTAAGGACCTGAGACAAAAAATTTGGAGCTGAGTTTTCATTCCCATCAAGTTTCAAGTGTGCTCAGACTGAAAGCTCTGAACAGAATCCATTGATTGCAAATGAACACAAAGACCACAAAGCAAAACATGGCAAACATTCAGCTAAAACAAGATGCAATAGCACAGATGGATGAAAGGTACAGTAGCACAGCACAGATGGACCAAGTTCTGTTCAACTGCAAGAGGTTAACCCTTACTTGGTTGGGTTTTTTTGTTTCAATTAGATTTATCTAGAAATTAATCCCTAACAGGACTGCTCTGTCTTCAATGCAATAAAATTACGGATTAGAGTTAGAAACTTTTTTGATAGATGGTATACTTATTCAAGAATAATGTTTTGGGGAAATTTGGAATAAATGACCCTCAAAATGTGGAAGACACCTTACATAAAAATAACAAGAAATTTACCTTGGTGATTTTAGAGAAAAAAATCTTTATCTGAAAGCAAGAACATTTCAAGGTCAGCATGAAACTCTTCCATTTGAAAGAGCATTCTTATTAAGGAATGACCAACATTTAAGAGAAAAATTTTTAAACACCCTCCGCCCATGACATTCTTATCCAAATGTGTTGACCCAAAACATTTGCTTGGAAGCAAGCAAAAAAAAAAAAAAAACCAAACAAAAAAAAACAAACAAAAAACCCCCCAAATTTCCATTGGGATCAATGGAAAAAATCCAATACTCCCCAGCTAATCACATTCCTGACTGTAAAAGCAAAGTGTTCAATTCTTAAAATGTTGCAGTGAAGCATTTTTATTTTTGAAGGAAAAAAAAGTATTTTTCTGCTGAACCTATTAATGAATTTAGTATGAATTTAAGCATAAAGTGCTTTATCCTATGCTGCAGTTGTACCCGCTCTAATAGGCTTGGACCTGTCCTATAATAACCCCTTCCTACCTCACTTCTATATCTCTACGCTCTCATATAAATCTACTTTATTAGGAAAAAGAAAATAAGGAGATTCTTCAAAACTTACCAGCTGAGAGAAAAAGGGAGAGATGAAAAAAGAAATTGGCTTTCCAAATAGTGAAAAATTATACTATTGGATGGCAAAAAGAAGAAAAGATTGAAGTAAAAGTTTGGAAGTCATGAACAGTAGCAGAAAGATCCCTAAATGAATATGCTACAGGAATATAAATTATATTGCAATTACAACACTCCTAAAAAGTGTGATAGACAATTTAACTACAATGTTATTGAAATACAAAAAGTATTGAAAAAGGGATTCATGAATCTGCTCTTAAAAAAAAAATCTAATTAAAATAAAAGAGCTGTAATAGACAGTCCTTCACAGAGACTAATAAAAGTGATGGGAAAACTTGAAGCACTTTTTTTCATTTTTTGATGAAAGTGAATTTTAATCCCTCTGCATTAGTCCTACTCTTCAACCTATCCTAATATTGGAGATAGGAGGGAGTTGTTTATACAGCATATTTAATAGCTGTAGTACATTTGATTTGAGTATAGAATAAATTATACAAAATAACAGACTCCTACCACATTTACACTGTAGAAATGTAAACTAACTGCCTCAGTTTGAACTGTGCTCTCTTTAACACCAGACCAATTTAAGAAACTTTCCTCAAGACAGATTTAATTTGGATTTATACCAGTATAACAAAGCACATCTTGTTTGACAGAAGTCTGCTTACTCACTCTTTCAGTACATCTTAATCTTAACTTGCAACAATCCCATCCATTCTGTTCCTGAGTATCTCTAAGATTATCTGAAAAATGTGTTGTGTTTTGCAACATGGTGAGCCAGCCAGCAACTGATTAGAGAGCTAATTCATTCCACAGATGATTTATAATAAGTCAGATTGGAAAGCAGGCCATTTCCAGAGGTGACAAGCTAATGTATTACCCCTGTGTAACCTTAGCCCACACAAGAATGTAATTTAGTTTTTAAAATGATAAATATCCATATCTCCAAATTTGTACTAATTATAAGGCTAAAAGGTTCTTTCGGGCACTCACTCCTCCTATGTTCTTTTATATTAAAATATTTTATAAAATTGTAAAGGTGTAGATCACAGCACTAGAAGGGTTGAACCAATTAGAAACCAGACACAAGGTTAATAGGAGAATAAGTCCCCCATTTAAGATCAGTTTTCTATTATTTTAGGAGACAAATATACTAACAACAAGTACACTTACACTCCACGTTAATGCTGTCAATTATTATAGGGCTAAGATGTTGTACATAGAGGATTGCATACCAAGTTACAAGTAAAAGAAAACCTAATCCCTGAGAGATAAACCAGGTCAGATGACGATGGCTTTATAACTTATGGGACTGGTCTTCTTCATGTGAGTGAAAAACAGGGAAAATTAATCAGGATGTACAGCACAAAGATGGATTCAACATGGTTGATCTAAAATATTGTGGTAAGAGAGGCATATAGATCAAGCTGAAAAGGGTAATGGGTTTCCCATCTATGTAACTAGATATACAACCAAAGAAAGAGAGACTATCATTCAGTTACTCACTAACTTCTTTCTTTTTGCATTTCCAAAAGACAGTATAAGCAAGCCAGACAAATAATTGAGGGAATATTTTGGAGCAAAGAAAACAGTCAAAATCCAACCCCCCGCATTCTGATGTCAATTTTACCATCAGCATCTTCAGCATCTGTGCCATGTGTTTGCCATGATTTACTAACATGTGTACTGTGTTAGTACAATGAAATTACATAACGCTTCTAGGGTTT
Organism: Haliaeetus albicilla; assembly: GCF_947461875.1. NCBI lineage: Eukaryota > Metazoa > Chordata > Aves > Accipitriformes > Accipitridae > Haliaeetus > Haliaeetus albicilla. The sequence goes on from NC_091516.1 coordinate 35,539,908, forward strand.
TTTAATTTAGCAGCTTCATTGTCCTCAGGTTAAAAGCATCTCAGACAGTAAATCAATATAACTCAAAATATTTTATATGTAAGTGGGGAAAGGGAATAGGAAGAAATTTTCTACTTAAAAGCTGAAGCAGGAAGGAGCATGGTAGCAAAAGCTAAAGTTGTGATTTAGAGGGATAATCCAATACAATTTGATGCTAAATGCTAACCATACTGAAGTTATTGTAGTTTTACTACTGCAGCATCGCTAAGTCTAGTTTTGCGCTCACCTGCATTATCCTTTGTAGCTTGGTCTCTCTTTCTGAAGCCTTAACCTAAGCCTGCCATCAGACAAGCTCCCTCTAGCTGCATCAAATCATTTAGAAAATAATGGATACAGCGATGCATGTGAAGTAGTGTTTTCTGCCACTATTCAAAGTTCTTCAGTAGTCCACTGAACCCTTATCTAAAAGGATTATAATTTGTAACAGCTGGTGGCATCATGGATTTTTGTTTTCTGTCAGCATTATGGAAGGAAGGCCCATCATTAGTCTCTGATCCATTCAGTTTCAAATATATGCATATTTTAAATTTAAGTACATAGAACTGAATTGCACCTGTTCAGGATGAGCTAGAAGACTGAGGGTATCATGTGCCTCCAGGAATCTGCAGATTAGGATAGAGGGCTAAGGCTAACTGAGTTTTAACCACTTGAAATCCTGACTATTTCTTTGTTGTAAAACACATTATGTTCAAGGGTAAGCTAAAGATGTTTGTTTTTACTAAACAGAATTGAGGTTTCACTGAAGAGTAATGATTGAACAGATAGTTAGGATTTGAAAAAGTTCAGAAACTTAAGTCAGGCAATGTGTGAATAGGAAGAAGATTCTGAAGATGTTCCTGTAACTTTGTCAGTTTTCTTAATATGGTGTTGTTAAGAAGGATTTATTGTAATGCTGAAAATAAACAAAGCTCATGCATGATCCTGAACTTTCAAACCTATGTGTTTTTCAGAAATAGTGTTTAAATTCATTGTGAGGACATCTTGATCTTAATAATAATAAATAATAATAATAAAAATGATAAGTGATGAAGCATTTTCAAAACTAATAAAGGAAATTTTTCACTTGCTTTGACCAGATATGGACAATTTTCACTTGCTATCCTTTTTTTTTTTTTTAAATACAGCTAGTACTCTAACATTCCAGGTGTTGGATGACTTGCACATCATTTTGACAAGTTCCACTTCATGTGTGGTATCACTGTGAGTGGTAGCTCTGTTCTGTGTGGACATATTATTGGGAAAAGGCTGTGCCCAGTATCCTATCAGTATCTGTCAGATAACACTGTCTGTCTGACTGCCACAACAACTTGGCTTTGAAACAGAGCATTTTACAAAATTACAAATAATTACAAAACCTGGCCCTCTTTTCCAAAACATCAGAAAGCAGAGGGGAGGAAGGAACTGGAAACAGATCATAGTCAACATCTACTTCAATTTTAAATTAAGAAGGGACAAAGGAAAGAGAAGACCTCTCTCAGAAACTTTTTATACCAAAAAGCACTGCATCATACCTCAAAATGCTTCACTAACTACAGGGGAAAACATGCCAGATAACAGTCTGTTCAGGATAAGCAACTGGAACTGGAAAAACTGTAGATAAGTGTAAGGTGCTGAGCAATCACACATAAATTTTTACTGTTCCATAATTTACTATAAAGCAATAATAATTACTTTTGCAAGACAAAAATTCAGCAAGACTTTCATGACATCTAAAAAATGCTTTTTATCTTAAAAGCTAGACTCCCTGTTCTTGTGTCACTTAGCAGAAAAAATATACCAAGACCACTAAATAAACATGGTATCAATACTTTTACATGTGAAAAAAACCAAAACTAAAACCTCTGCTTCTTGTCACTTTATGATCCTTGTTGGATCTGAATGACTACTCTTTTACAGTAGTCAACTGCATACAGACCAACTAATACTATTCTGGAAAGAGTATTCTCAACACAGCCATGTCTTCAAAAGAAATTGAAATGAAAGTGAAGGAATTTTCAGCTTGACTTTCATAGCTTTTTGCAATCTTGTCCATACAGGTTAGAATTTCACACAGAAAACACCTTTCTCTTTCTTTAAAAAGATCAGAAGACAAATTTGTTGCCTCATCCTGACCATGATGTTCTTTGCATCCCCTCAAGCAACAACCATCCATATGAATTTTAGCAAAGAACTCTTCAGTCTCTCTCCATCCTTTCTCAGTAACAGAGCTTGTGTGTGGTGAAACCAGAGGTAAAAATCCGTGCACATCTTTCTCAGCCTTCATATACATCCATTCAGCCAGCAACACACACTCACTCAGAATCAAGCTTATTCAAAGCAAGTCTTTTGTTTCCTATTACAATTTCATGCTCAGCTTTTGCACTGATTTAAGAATTTCTCTTCATTTAGACAGACTCAGTCTATCTGCTCTTTTGGTCAACAACAGGCCTAAATATAATCTTACTGCAAACCAAGCAAATAAAAAAATGTCATCAGTTTCAACAAAAACCAAAGTAATGTTCATTCTCTTCATGCATATCTGTCTAAATATAGATACTTAGAAAATTATATAACATATAGCTTCCTTGATATGAACTGTGGGACAAGTAAACTAAAATCCCATAATCGGAGAGCTCCATTCATTACTTGAGATCAGCACTCATGAAAGAAAACCTTTTAGCCCAGATCAGTAATAGAAAGAAGTACCTAAATCATTCTGTCAAAAGCTCTCTCAGAGATTCTTAAGCAAAATTGACAGGTTCTTTAGGAAGTTGTATCTATCCCTCCTCACAAACACATTTAGGTAAGGCCCAGAGCACTTTAAAAGTTAGATGAAAAATAATTTGGCCTTTTTGAGGACTACCATGCAACAAAAGGCTGGGAGATTCCGGGAAAATTTCTATACAATATGGTTCTCTTCTTTCAGTTGAATTTTGCAAAATTAGTTTTAATATATCCTCTGTTTTACTACAAGCATTTCTTCTGATTTTGCTTTAATTATCTAGACAGATACTATCCACAGTAGTTATTGCAGTGTGGTAACCTTTGTTCTCCTATTTCATACTTGAAAGACTTTTTCTGAAGGAACAGAGATAGGGGTTTTTTGGTGTGCGCTCCTGCTTTGTCATGCTGAATTATAGGTTCCTTTAAAGATGATCAAAACAAGTATATGTAAATGAAGTTTAATTCACTGACCTACTTCAGATCTAATTCAACTTGACCTCATCCACTCATGTTTTCTGACCTGCAGTGCTCCCTTCCTCACTTTCTTTTTATCATTAATCTTTACCCCTCCCTAGCTTCTTCCTCTGCATTCATTGATCTTTCTCCCTGCTATTATAAAGGCATTCTCACTTGATTGTAATTCTCTTTCTATCCCTCCTCACAAGTCCTACTGCTAGTCTCTTGAAAATGGATATGAGTACTAAACTATATCCTTTTCCACACTTCCTTGTCTTCATATCAATTCCACATTTCTGTTCTATTCTAACTGTCCTTACAAAAGGACATGATAACCTCTTTTTTTGATCCTTCAGATGTGAAATCATCACTGCTATGATACCTCGCTGTCCTTGTGCAACAATATATCTTTTTTTTTTTTTTCCTCTCTCCTTGTTCTCTTCCTCTTCAGGAAAATCTTTCTTCTTCATTTTACCAGCTCATGTTTCTATAGTGGAAATTGCAATTTCTTCTCTAAGGTTCATCCATATTTCTTCTGTTGAGAACTTATTGTATTCCTGGTGCCTTACATTGTCATGAAATAAGTGGCAGAGAACTTACTGCAGCTGTGCTTTCTGATCAATCACATCTGTGAACTTATCACGCTCCTTACTTGGGCTCAGCATGACCAAACTTGAGAAAGTATTTTCTAATTAAATGCCTAACTCTAATTTCCTTCCTAAAATTCTTACTGCAGCATGAAATACAGCTATTTTTTCAACTTCTCAGTGAAACTACTCATGTCTCCTAAACATATCCCTCTTTCCTGTCTACATCTGTATTAATTGGTCTATAATCTTACCATAATGAAAGCAAGACAAGCTTGAACAATTATCTGGACATTTCTCCCCAGCATTAATAGCTGAAGTACATCAATATTACTTTGAACTGATAGATTTTCTTTATAAAGGAAATATTAAAAATAAAACAAAAAACCTTGTTGTGTAACATTATCACTATGGGGAGAAGAAAACTTGCAGTAATGTAAATAACAGCACCTATAACACCCTCCACAGTATTCAAGGGAGTTTGTGTGTGTGTATATGTAAATAAATATGTATGCACATCTAGATGAAATAAGTTTTGAATTAAACATAGAAGTTGAAACTGAAAAGACTAATATTAAAGTGTGATTATTCAACAGGTATACACATCATCTTGTTTGAGGCACAAGGACACCAAGACAGTGCATCCTGGAGAAACCATTCCTGTTACATTTACAAGGCAGCAGGCCTGCTAAGTGTAAAAACTTGCCAGATCTAACACAGAGGAAAACTTTATTAAACTCTTGTCATTAAGATGAACCCTAAGGCTCAGATTTGTAGCCCCCTCACTTGTTGTATGCAATATGTCTTTTCCAATACTTTCACATGGATATGTTCTCTCCGTGACTTGATGTTAGCTTCAAAGTAGAAAGTTACTAATGCAGTTTGCAGTTACAAAGGAAACCTTTCCAAACCCAGCAAGTTCCCTACATTACAGGGGACACAAGACACTTGTTACAGATGCATGACTAAACAAATCCAATAGGTGTTAAAACTCAGATTTATTCCTCAGCAAAAGTTAGTTAGAAGTCTGGTAACATTTTATAAAACCACAGGCTCAATGATGTAAAGAGAATTAATACTACACGGCCGACTTAAGAATCCCCAAGATTTAAAGTGATGGCTCAAAACGTGCGTATCACTCACCTAAAAGCTGAGGGCTCTCTCCCTCAAGAAGTTACCTCGGGCCATGCCCTGACCCGAGGGGGAGTCCCCGACTGCAGACCCACTGCTCCGAGGAGGACTGATTCCAACGTGTTCTCTGGTGGGACCCCGTTTATACCCCTGTCGAATCTGACCTGTGGTCATTTAATTGTATTGGCTAGGAGGGTCACCTTGGTGTACCTGGTGCATCTCGATTGGCCAGTTCAAATTTCAACCTGCAGCCTCCAGGGTTTCCTTCCCTTTCTCCCTTCCTGGAGAAGTTTTGTTTCCTGCTGGCAGGATGCGGGGGCGGGATGTACTGCCACAGCACTTCAAGAGCAATCCACTTTTTTTTTTTTTCACTTTTTATTCTCTACAATACAAAGCATTTGGTAGACAGTCCTGAAATCTCTCTTTACACCTGACAAAAGGCAGGTAAAATAAGAAAAAAACCCGAGCTTCACTGTATGAGTTAGGACATTAGTTATTAGGCAAACAGATATGAAAAAAGAAAACCCAAAGCTGGCTTGATTGCCATATGTCATCTGCATTTCTTTCAGGTCAGAGCTGACAAGACAACTTTGTAGCTTTTTAGTCCTGAGTCCCATTCCTCACATTAGGTATATCCTCCTGGCTTTGTCTCTTTAAACAGGAACTAGTTACTTGAAGCAAAGTAGAAATTACATCAAAAATAAATAAAAGTGAACTTCTAGGAACTTCCTGTAATCCAGAGTCTTGGTAATTAATGCAGCTAGACTATTGTAAGCCTCCTGCTCATCAAAAGCTACCTGAGACCACATTTCCTTTTAGTACAAAAGAATAGTTCTTAGACATTCTCTCATACTGGGTGTCCCACAAAGAGTTATCAACTACCTTGTCAGTAGAGAATTCATGTGATACAAATGTGTTCTTTCCCAATAAACAGGTGGCGGGGTTGAATCAGACTCCCTTCTGAGCTTACATCAATGTGCGTGTATAAAACATTCTACTAGATTTACTAATTACACAAATATTTTAGTGTAGAAATATGTTAGTATTCATTTTAGCTATTTAAAATAAACATGGTGAGTACAAAGAGAAAGGATTTGCCACTTCTCACTGCCATCTATCAAAGTATCAAAAACCTACATGAGCCGATATACTCATTAAAAACTACTTTTGAGTCTCTAGTGCTATACTAAGTCAATGGGCATTAGTCTTCTGTAACACACATATTAAGGGAAGAATAAACTCGAGAAAGGCTTCAAATGTTTGGTGCAAGTACAAGGCCCATTGCAAAGAATGGTGCCATGCCTGCAGAAAATTAAAATGATCCCTGTCAACTGCCAAGTGATTAAAAAAAACAAATTGTTGCCTTGCCACCTCCTCCTCCACAGGACATTAACATCACCATGAGATACACTACCAGTTGCCATTACCAGTGTCTTACCTGCCACTTAAGAGAGTAGCCTGAACAAAAGGTTAAGAACCCAGCTGAGGCTAAGGGTCATAGTATCTTCTTTTTTTTTTTTTTTTTTCCCTTTAAGATCTCTTTCATGTCCATTATTTGAATTATTTGATCCTGCACTTTCTGAAGGATGTTCAGTGATTTCTTTCCAGTTAAACAGTCGGGGTGTGAAGCTGACTGTGGTCAGCTGCCTACTCTGCAATAGAATTGGGATTCCAGAGACAAACATTTTTATCATCACTGTTCACATTTACAGTGATTTAAAGCTTTGCTTATAACCACAGCAGATGCTACTCTAAGCATCAGTAAAATCAATGTGATACAGTTAATCCTGATTATCACCTTGACACTCACAATGATTTGTGATTCTGAAGATTACACACACTGTGGAAAATAAATACAACAGGAGGATCCTAGTTACAAGTATTTTCTGTTACTGTAATCTTACTACCCTCTTTCACCTATTTGATGAACTGTGGAGACATTCTGAAAAACATCTTTCAATCAAAGTCATAAGTAACCCTTAAGCATATTTTCGAGGCAGTTTTAAGCTACCTTAAAAATATTGCATATACATTGCCTGCTGTTGCAATCCATCAAGCACAGTAGAGTATTTCATGATTCAAAATATTGCTATTAAAAAGTATCATCGTTTGTTTCTTTGTAACGTTTAAGCCTTGGGAAGTTACAACGTATTATAAGTGGTAAGCCTGAAATACCATTTTCAGGGCACAATGGTAGAAATTGTAGTTGCCTGTGTGTAACCAAATTTCATTTTAAAATATGGGCAATTTCTATCCACACACTATTAATAAAAATCTTCTATGTTTTTCCTTAATGTTATTATTATTCTTATGTTAAGGGCATCTGATTCTGAGTGCACCAAGCTTACACAAATATTGTTAAAGCTTGAGTCAGGCAGATGTTTTATAGATGCAATAATTGAATGTAAACAACTGTCTAAATACAACCATATTCATAGTAGTCCTGCTGCCAGAGAAAAAAAGAGGCACAGGACAGTAGGGTAAAAGATTAATAATTTGCATTCTCTCGAAGACTGCAGCCTTTGTTTTATTTGCCAATATGATGGTTATCACTGTTAACAGCGATTGAACAGACGATGTGTAGCATATCTATTCATTTCTGAACCAAAAGACACATTTAAAAGGCATGTCTCAGCTACCTGAAAGATTAATACAGAACATAAGGAGCACCAAAGACCTGAATAGCAAGAGCAGGTGAGATCTGTATTATCCAACCAGGACAAGCCTAGAGTTAAGTACTGGTAAAGAGCATAGGATATTTGAGGCTGATGAATGGTGTCAGAAAGAAATAAAAGAAATAAGGAAGTAGTAGAACATTAGCAGAATAGTAGAGCTATCATTGATTAATTAGCAGTCAGGAAATATTTGTCTTTCAGGACACTGTCAGTTATTATACCAAATACAGACAAGGGATTGTTATTATAATAATAAGGCAGGTGACAGCAAGCTTTATTTCTGCTTTTTTTCTGGTTTGGTTGCTTTTTAATTCCTAGGCCTCATTTTCTTCTTTTAATCTCTTTCTACCCAGACAGCTTCCTAACTGCATCATTGAAGAGACTCCTCCTCTTACTGGAAGAAATCTTGAGAGGAAACCCTCAGTCTACGAGTCATGACATCTTTCATATTGTAAAACTCACCAGCAGCAAAACCCAGCAGCAGCAAAATCTCATACTGGATAAAAGCAACCTGCCTGGAGAAGAGCTGCAGTCTGAGGCACTGTGCAGCTTCACAGGGATGTAAACTGCCTTTCCCAGCAAAAGTATCAGGTAAGGAGAATACCTAGTATAAGGCAGATTTTCCTATAAGCCAACTATAAAACAACCAGACTGAGAAAGCAGGACAACTTGCTGATGCGAATAACAAATTTTAGTGGCTTTAATTCAATATGTGTTTGGCATTTTGGTACTAACAATAAAACTTAAAAATACTCTCAAAATCCAAACAAAATTCTTCAAGATTGTTTTGACAGTATTTAGCATCAGTAAACTAACAACACCCCTTGCTGTTCTCAGAAAAAAAAAGAAAAAAAGTCCTAAGAATTTCTATATTGTTTAGATTTCCATCCTCCAAAATCTGACTTCTATGAACTCTGAAAACTGTACGCTTCCAGACTGTACTGAGTCTTGGGCTGCCATATGTATTTTTTTGGTAAACCTTCAAGTCAGCTTTCTTACTACTCTTGAGTTTTTTACACGTATCACTTTACCTGCACTCTTATTTAGATGACTCCCTGTTTGCCAACCCAGTCAAGATTTTACTCTTCTAGTATCACCTCCAGTATTTAATTGCAAAGCTGGACTGGATTTTTTTCAATCTTAAAATTCACTGCATCACAAGTAAAGATTCTTGGGCCTTATCGTAAAAGGCCTAATAACGACTTTAACCTTTTTACAGACTCCTTACACACAAGATTTCTTTCCATTGCAATGTGTCCATAGTTGATTTTTCAGCTCCTGCAATGTGTGTTTTAAAAACCAAATGTCCTCATGGTATTGCCTGAACCCATTCCTGTATAGTAATAGAGAACCCCTCTGACTACAGTTGGAACCTACAGCATTAAGTGAGGTTCCCCTGAGGCAATTAGAAACCTGCATAAAACATTAACTGATTTTATTTCTTAAATGGTAGGTTATTTATAGATCACACAAGTCACAAATTTCTTGTCTTCTCAGTATACACCCTGTTTGCCGAGATTCTGAAAAAATTTTCTTCATTGCCTGAGTTATTCCATTTTATCAACAAGACAATGACACTTGTTAAAAGCAGAAAAATACATTAAAAAACTATTAACAGCCATTAACAAAATACTGAAATAGTATTTTAAAAGATTTCTGAATAATAAACTAAGAATCTCTACTGAGAAATACAGTTTAGAGATTCAAACTCTCAGCTGTTCAAGTGTTACACTACTGATCATAAACTCATCTGACATTAACAATCACAAATTAAGGTCACACAAAGCAACAATGATACTAATGACATTCAAGCTGACAAATTACTCACTGATTTGCAAGGTCACAGTTTACATCTGCACAAAACTGTTAAAAGTCATAGAAAAGCTGAAGAGAAAGAAGAAAAATAGGGTTACCAAGAGACTAAATTGCTTTTTGGAGTCCAGCCTCACCTGACAAGAAAGAATTATCCCTGTTTATTTCTTTTATAGAATGCAACCCTACAAAATCCTAGTTACTACATCCTGAGTAGTTTCTTCTATTCAGCCTCAGCCTTTGGTAATCATTAGACTGATATAGGGCTTATCAGAAACAGCATTCAAGTCAGTTTATAACTAGTAATTAATAAAGTAAATACTAAACAGAAATATGTATATATGCTTAATTCTAAGTAAGGTCCACTTTATCTGTGAGTCTAGGGTCTGAGAATTCCTGCACATTAGCCACCTGGTTTGAAAAGAGCTGTTGGGACATTTAATCTCAAAAAAAAGCTCTGTAATAAAAGAACAGCTCAGATGATGTAGGCAATCAGGGAAGCAAAACCCAATTACTTTTTGAGGAATAGACATATGGAAGTAAGGCAAACAAATTAACTCCAGTTCTGCCCTGAGAATATCTCACAATAATTCGGTTACAGTTTTGGAACTTTCTAGTTGTCTCAGATAAGACGTCAATAGTGTTTAAAATTATTTTGCTTTCTTTTTTTCTTTAACACAGTTACGCAGTTTGGAGTTTACACAGTTCGTAGGATGCTGTTGAGACAGGTGCAAACAAGAGTCACCAAAGTTCTGTCATGGCAGATGCAGCAGGAAACCTACTAGTAGCAGACACAGGAGGAGCCACATCACAGAACTCACTTTTCTGAAGTGCTGAAGCTGGGAATATTTTTTGAATCTACAGTGTGTAGCTTGGAGACTGGCCACTTATGCTGACAGAAATACTTGATCTATAGAGGTAGGGGACTTGGTATGACAGAGGGGAAATACGGAAGTGTTCAGGAAATTAAGTTCACCTTTATTAATTAAAAAAAAAAAAAGAAGAAATGAGACATCAGATACTATCACACTCATTTGGAAAAAGATGAGCTTTTAGCCTGTTTAAGTTCCTCTCACATGCTAATCATCAGTGGGTTACACATTTGTGAATGCAATTTCATCGCTATTTAAAAAATATCCATACCTGTGAAATTGTAATTTTCCTTGTGCAGGTGTACTCAAAACATGCGTACATTTGTGTTTTGCAAGGTCAGAAGCTCTTTGCTGACCGGGCCCTTGGCGGCCGTACGTGTTGGCACCCCCTCGCCCTGCTGCCATCATGTCTGCACACACACACACAGCCGCAATCAGCAACTCGGTGGAGATTACTGTCATTGTATTTTATCCTGCTGTCTCTTTCTCTCAGAACAGCTCTTTCGATTGTAGTTTGTGAAGGCATCACACTGAGTTAATGAATGAAACGTAAACTTAAATTACAGACATGCTGCATAGCTGTGGGGAAAAAAAAGGCACCTACCATTGTCCCAGGGCCAGGGCTCAGCAGGGACTGGGCCCTCCTGGGGCCTGCAGGGCAGGGGCTGGCAGCCAGGCCCATCCCACTGCCCCAGCCAGGAGCCGGGGGGGGGGGGTGGGGGGGGTGGGGGGGGGGTGAAGATTTTGGAGATGGAAGTGAGGTCCTGGGCCATGAGTGGGTGGGAGAGCTCCCCGGGGGCTGAAATAGGGTCCTGGGCTGTGGGAGGGCAGGGGAGGCTGTAGGGGGGGCTGAAATGGAGTCCTGGGCTGTGGATGGGGAGGGAGGGTGGGCTCAGGTCGGGGTGGGTGGGCTGGGAGAGGGAGGCCTGTCAGTATCCTCAGGGCCTTGGCAGCTTATCAGTGTGAGGAAATGCAAGTATCATGCTGCTTAATGTTCTAGGTATTATTTGCCCAGTTGAAACCTACCTCATTTACATTTTAAAAACTTTTCTAAAACACATCCAGGAGTATACACATGACCCTATGTTCAGTTGCCAATGCTTAACGCTGTTGTGATACCATTTCTATTTTTAGAAATATGTGTTGCTTTCCCAGTGATGACAGGAACTCACTTGGTGATACTTTTTTATGCTAAAATAAGTAAAAGAAAAATACACAAAGTTTGTGGTTCATAGCTAGTGGCTGGAAAGCTGCCTGGTGGAAAAGGACCTGGGGGTGTTGGTCGACAGCCGGCTGAATATGAGCCAGCAGTGCGCCCAGGTGGTCAAGGTGGCCAGCAGCATCCTGGCTTGTATCAGAAATAGTGTGGCCAGCAGGAGCAGGGAGGTGATTGTTCCCCTGTACTCGGCACTGGTGAGGTCATACCTCAAGTACTGTGTTCAGTTTTGGGCCCCTCGCTACAGGAAAGACATTGAGGTGCTGGACCGTGTTCAGAAAAGGGCAACAAAAGCTGGTGAAGGGTCTAGAGAGCCAGTCTTATGAGGAGTGGCTGAGGAAACTGGAGTTGTTTAGTCTGGAGATGAGGCTGAGGGGAGACCTTATTGCTCTCTACAACTACCTGAAAGGAGGTTGTAGTGAAGTAGGTGTTGGTCTCTTTTCCCAAGTAACAAGTGATAGGGCAAGAGGAAATGGCCTCAAGTTGCACCAGGGGAGGTTTAGATTGGCTATTAGGAAAAATTTCTTCACCAAAAGGGTTGTCAAGCATTGGAACAGGCTGCCCAGGGAAGTGGTTGAGTCACCATCCCTGGAGGTATTTAAAAGATGTGTAGATGTGGTAATTAGGGGCATGGTTTAATGGTGGACTTGGCTGTGTTAAGCTTACAGTTAGACTCAATAATCTTAAGGGTCTTTTCCAAACTAGATGATTCTATAATTCTACTGTCATTATTAGAAGGCTGTGGGTTTTGGCTTCTAGGAGGAAAGATATCATATCCCTAAGTAAGAAAAGTCAATACATGTCAGCTGAGCCTGAATTTTTAAAATAGAGAAACAATACAAAAACTTCACTGCTTTTCTTAGCTGATCAATACTGTGGAAAGTTTGCCATGTTTGGGTAACAGAATAATGGCAGAATCAGATTCCTGTTATTATATTATAGGCCTTATCTGCAAACAAAAATAAAGGTATACCAATCCTTGTCAAGTGCTCAGTCTAGAGGAAGGGGAGAAGAATCCTATGATACTCCTTCTACAGAAGCATAGATTTGTTAGTACCACATAGGCAGTTTGTGGTAAAACAAAGGAATGAACACTTCTTCTCTATTGAGTGCTAATAGTTTTCAGAAATCATTACTTATGAAAGAAATTCTGGACAACCATTTAGAAAAGATAATGCAAAATGGTTCATTTTGAGCAAGCTCTGACAATTGTGTAGAAGCCACTATTTCTGCTTTAAATAGTGAAGTGTAATCATGAGACTATATTAAGCAGGAAAACACTTGAGGCATTTTACAAATGGTCCTTTTACATACACTGAAAGAGCTTGTCAAGCTTTTTGGCAATTGGTAACTACTGAAGGGAAAAAAAAAAAAGAATGCTGATGAAGCAGCTACCGTTGATTTAGAAAATCAGAATTAAAGTCTGTTACCTTACTGGTTTCACATTGATTTTTTTCTCTGTCACACTCCTTCTGCCTCCCTGACACAAACACAATTTTACAAAAGTGGAGACTGACCCAAACTAGGATGTTTAAAAGCAGTTTCGTGAACAAACATTGCCTCTGTCTAGCATGGAGTTGTTTTGCATACTTTCTTCTTCACTGTCAATTCAATCACTAAAACTTTTTGAGATCTTTTTAAGTTATGCTGACATAGATACAGGTCTTTAACTGGAATTAACTGACTCACCTCCATAGCATTTTGCTTACCGTCCACTCTTCCAGTATAGCTAACTCCAGAATTTATGCATACTATGATAAGGTAGATAAACTAGTTTTTAATGCAGGTCTCTCTTATATTTCTTCAGCTACCCTACCTAAGACTGCATATGTCTTCTTTCATTTGTAAGTTTTATTCTGTTGTGTGATGAACCAGCTATACTTCCACCAACTGTTCCCTCACTAAGCTCTGGCCCTCTGGGATAAACATGATGGATCCTTCTTTCCCTCTAGCTAACAGGTGATGAAAGTGGCAAAAAAAATCTCTACAGGATACCCTGACCAATAAACACAAAATGCAGTAATGTGCAACCTTGAACTGTTTAAGCTAAAACTGACCTGCAATCAGAACAAGATGTCCCTAAAGAATCAAGTGCAGAAAAGCAGTAATTGGTATTACAGAGGTTTCAGATCTGCAAGGAGAGCAATGGGAAAATAAGAAGCCAGCCAAGAAAGCCAATAGGCATGTGTCATATGGGACCCACTTCTGGAACAGAGCTATCAAGAACTATTTACTTCTGGGAAAGACTGGATAAGGAAGAAATTTCAGGTGGACAGTCTCCACTAGAAACTACTACTGCTTATAGTTTGAAGAAAGATATTGAAACTGCCATATTTTAAAATGTTGACAACTGCTCCTTTTTTGCCACTTTTAAAATGTTTCTTCATTTAGCCCTACATTCAAATGCAGCATTAAAGTCTACAAGCACTAAAGCTTGTAAGTCCAGTAGATTCTTGCAAATGATGATACACCTGGTGAGTTGCTAGTATACCAGATGGCCAGGCTACATTTCTTTGGAGAGCAGGTGGAGGTTTATTCAGTGATGATGGAATGGGCCTCTCTACATGGCTGCAGTTTCTCTTCTTATGCATGGAGGACAGGAAAGTGTAACTCACTGACCAAACATTGTTAGTTCTTTCTGAGTCTTATGCTCTCTGGAAAAAGCTTGCAGTACTATATCATGGTGGAGAGCAGGTGCCTCACACACTGTTTTGTAGGGGAGGGTATGCATCAAATGATGGGTTGCATGGATATTTAGAATGCACCTTACCCTTGGAAGATATGGCCCCTTTACCTGATCAAAATTGGTCCATCTCTGAGCAGTTACTATGACCAGATGATTGCCAGAGGTCCCTTTTAACAAAAACTATTTTACGATTCTCTCATACAGACATATGCACATCCATACTGTGATAAATGCAAAAGCTTTGTCTTTCAGAATTTACAAGGCAATAGATATTGTAATGGTGGTCACACAGTAAGTAGGTAGATTAGCAGATATGACAGAAGTAGACAAGATGATAGCACATTGAATGATAAAGGATGCAATTCACACAAACATTTCCAACTCCCAAATCACATTTGAAAGAGCTAATGAGATTAGAAAAAAGGAGCCTCTAGAATTTGGAAATGCCCCATACAGAACTGAAGTCTGTCTTTCTGAGGTGAGACATGAGACACTGTATGTTAAAGGATAGTAATTCTGTGAATCTCAAGCTCAGTAAAGCTCTAATCCTGTAATTGGTAATATGGAGAAATCCTGCTTTACTGACTGCAAAACCACAGACTGCAAGAGTATTAATAAAGGCTATCTGTGTATGTGTTTTCCTTTGTCCCTTGTTATAAAAGCTGCAGAGGGACTCGTCTTGCATAAAAGACTTGCATTCCATTGTGCTTCAGTGTCCAGCATCTATAAAGCTTGGCCAGGCTGACCATTATGCTGCAGGTATTATAAACTGACAGACTGGGACTCAAGTGCTGAGTCTTTAAGATAGTCAGTCACACTCTTAAAATAGCCTTCTTACAGCTCATAGTGCTTCCCAAATTGAAAAATCCAGATATTCTTCTGTAATAATTCTATTAGATATTTCTGTGAATGCAGTATTTTTTGCTTAACTGAAGGGGCTAGGAGAAGAGGTGGAGATTAAATAAATTAATCTGAAGCTGAAATCCTACTATGAATCCTATATAGGGCTAAGAATTGGAGTTTTGTGCATGTCCAGTAGATTTCTGCTGCTATAGCTTAAAAGTGAATCACAGCAGGCTAACACTCATCGGTACACAGACAGTGCAGTTGGATGTATTTCAGAGAACACTTTATACAGAAAATAAAGTACATTTTAAAATAATATTCAAGCATTATAACACAATCCTCCAGCTATTACTGGCTAACTATGCAATTTCTATTAATAGTTTTGAGTGGGAAATTTGGCAAATGTTCTTTATTTACTTTAGCATCCTAAGAGGATTTAAAGTAAATCTGAAATTACAAAAATGCTGTCAGCAGAGAAATGCACACCAGAGGAGAATTCAGTGATCTGCTTAAAACCTAGTTTAAAATCCTTTTATTGTGCTTTTTTTAATTCTACTCTGACCAACAAGGATTTGAAACAGAACCATGAAAATAGCATATGGATAAATGTAGGAATTCTGAGCTTATATCAAGGTAGTAGAAATTCCTTTGCTCTACCCTTAGGAATTTGTATTAAAAACAAAGTTTGTTCTTTATTCCACACCCCAGTTGTACTAAAGAGAAGTCAAAACTGTTTGCACACCATTTGCTCCTTTGTTCATCTATCCATTTACTCACTTTTCCAATTTTTGTTGTTGCTGCTTTTTCTTCAGAAGAATGCAGCTATACTGGTTTCTCCGAGTTACTTTCCATTAATGAAGATACAATGTTTAGGTCAGTTCAGCATTATCTTATAAATCTTAGTTTGATTTTTGTGACAGAGTGTAGATTGTCTCTAAGCAAAATGCCAGGAATACCTTCATCCACTGCCAAATGGAGGTCAGAGCTGTCTCTTTTCATTGAAACCAAGAAAACTGTAGCAGCTCAAAGATGAAGCACATTTCTTGAAAGGAGCTGAGAGACACATGTCTATAATTCTTTATCTAGTCAATGTTACAAGCCTAAGGATTACCTACAGAGCTAAAGAATCAGAACATTTGATTTGGGGAAAAAAAAATTTAAATTACCTCTTTAGAGTGTTAAAACTTTTCGTTTGTTTTTCACCCATAACTGTATGAGACAGTTATATGAAAAAAAAAAAACCAAAATACAGCAATAAAAAAAGGATTCACTTTCCTGGTATTAAAGGAAATGTTATGATGATAACTGTAATTTATGTATTTTCTAATTAACTCTTATTTGCAGCTGCTTCAGACAACACAGAAAATGTATTGCACAAATTAGCAATGAAGACTAATTTGACCAATATTACTGAAGAGAACAGCTCATGTTTGCTCTAAAAATTATCTGCATTTTAGGTAGTAATCCAACTAAACATGGATTTTATTTGCTAAGAATAGGCAAGAAAAAAGCAATGGGTAAAAACAGGTAAAGACATGGATAGATGTCCTCTCCTCAGGTGAAACCAGGTAATTTCAGTTCGGTTCAACTGTCTTCACCAGACAGTTAAACGAAACCACCTTATTTTGTCTGAAAAAGATTAAGGAATACTCACATTTTTCATTTCCCTGCTACAGGAAGATGTCAGCGTCCTAAATCATCATAGCATTCTGCACCTTCTGTGGTTAAAAGCTTTTCTGAAGACAATGTTGAGCTGCAAAATCTATGTGCAAGTTTCAGACATTTGATCTTTGTCTACTGTTAATTTGGGCAAGTACTGGGAAACGTAACCTGCCATCAGCGTGAGCTTCTTCATCAAAATTATGTGTAACTTTGTTCAAGCACTGTTTAATTGTTATCTCTGAAAATCCATATTGCACAGATTCAGCTACACTTTGAAAAATGTTAGGGCATCAAAGAAAAAAGAAAAATAACTCTTCCTAAAAAATACAGGAGGACAGCCTGTCATAGCTTTGATAATATAACAAGCATATCAGTGTTTGATTCAATCTGAACTGATTCAATTTTAGGATAGATAAGATCATTTTGTATGTGGTCTTGAAATTTCCTGATTTTGAAACAAAAAAGCATCTTAGGCAGCCTGTTATCCATATAGGGCCAGAGTTCTCAGTAAGCATCCTATGTTAGGAAACAGAGGCACATCTATATGCTATTAAATAGGAATTATTATTTGGAAACAAGACTCTGGAGAATACTGACTTCTAAGTGGCTGAGAGTCTACAAAAAGATGAAAAAATAAGGAAATAAAGTAGTTGTCTGCTGGGAAACAGTAAAGGAGTTTCTTAGGGAAAGAAAACTGCCTGGAGACAGCTGTGTCTTAAGTTATTTTTACTTTAACCTTCAGGAAAGAGAGCTTGGCCTTGATTCTGTCTGACCCTAAGGAAAGTAAAAATACGAAGATTTATTTTGTGTTAACCTTGAGACAAGGAGGTTTGGAAAATCCTTTTCGCTGACTTTGAAAGGAAAAACTCTTAAAGAAGGGATTGTTTGACACCAGAGAAGAGAACAGAGCTATGGGAGTAGGTTTATTTTAAGTTCTGAATAGACTGTTAAATTTCCCTCTGAGGCTGCAAAATAAAATTTTGTTTTAATGTTGTTTTCTCCATTTGCTTTAGTTCTCTTTGGTTGGCAAACCATCTGTTCTCAATGTCTGTATACTTTACACTATGGATTTGTATGCTAAGAACTTCTTTCTTCACACAGTGTCTCCTGCAATTTCATGTTTACTATTTGTACAAAACTGATATTCTACCAACAAAGAGAAATTAAAAAAAATAGCTGGTAATTCTGCACATGCATAATTACAAATTACCTTTTTTTGATGAGTAATCCATTTTTCCGTTCCTTCATACTGCTTTCACATCATCCATTGTATAACAATTTAAGAGAAGACCGTATTCACACAAAGCCTCCAAAAAACCCACTTTCTTCACAGAGAAAGAAGTGTCAGCATGGATATATGCAGTATGCATTTACATGCATTTACTGTGTAAATTAAACACAGTATTTCAAAGCATATATAAAAAACTTTATTTGCTTAGAAAAAGAGAATGGTTCTAATAAGGTCGTATCAACCAGACAATGCCATACCCTTCTGTCTCCACAGATTGTTTGGTTGAAAGAGTAGCTTAAAAAAAGAAGGTGGGATGGGGGTGAAGAAAATATTAAGGAAGGTTATGTTATAGCAAATCAGATGTAGGCACACCTTATGAAGCACTCAGAGCTGTGTTTATATCAGGCCAATAACAGTACACCGTAGAAGAAGTATATGAAATAACACACGAAATCTCTTAAACATCCATGTCAACATCCTGTTCAACTGATTCTCCGCTTTAATCTTCCTTGGCAATCAACTGGCAGAATCATTATCTGTCTTATTTTTTAGGGGTTGGGTGAACTTGTCTTGCTCATTTTGAACCCACTCAAACATCAGGGGTTCAAAATACAAACCTACAGACTAGTGTTTTTAAAAAATAATGAGGCCCATCTTCAGCTAGGAGAAAAGTATTCCTTTGTTCATGTTCTGTGAGCTATGTCTAGCTAAATAAAATGGCTTCAGAACCTAATAAGCAGAAAAGTGCTATGTTGAAAATATAAAAGAAAACAGGCTTTCCTGGCAAACTGTTGTTTTTCAGCATGTAATGGATAGAGCTGGAGGAGTAAAATTTGTGAGGAACATCTCTTTAAGTGAGTTAAATAAAAATGAAGAAAAGCAGTTTGCTCAATAGTGTCACCAACCAATAATAACATAGTGAAACATTTAAATGATTCAGATTAATACACACAGCAGACTTTGTGTCATGGTTTAGCCCCAGACAGCAGCTAAGCACCACACAGCCACTCACTCATTTCCCACTGTGGGATGGGGGAGAGAATCGGAAGTGTAAAAGTGAGAAAACTCATGGGTTGAGTTAAAGACAGTTTAACAGAAAAAGTAAAAGCTGTGTGTGTAAGCAGAGCAAAATAAGGAATTCATTCACTACTTCCCATCGGCAGGCAGGGGTTTAGAGCCATTTCCAGGAAAGCAGGGCTCCATCACATGTAATGGTAACTTGGGAAGACAAAACACCATCACTCGGAACGTCACCCCTTCCTTCTTCTTCCCCCAGCTTTATATGCTGAGCAATGATGTCATATGGTCTGGAATATTCCTTTGGTCAGTTGGGGTCAGCTGTCCCAGCTGTGTCCCTTCCCAACTTCTTGTGCACCCCCAGCCTGCTTGCTGGTAGGATGGTGTGAGAAGCAGAAAAGTCCTTGACTCTGTTTAAGCGCTGCTCAGCAATAACAAAAACATCCCCGTATTATCAACACTGTTTTCAGCACAGATCCCAAACATAGTCCCATACTAGCTATTATGAAGAAATTTAACTCTATCCCAGCCCAAACCAACACACTTTGCTGCTCGGAGGGGATTTGTGAGGAATCCTCAAAGTTTGACCATGATTTTTAAAAGTATCTGCATTTGAAACAAACCAAATATTGAGACAATCACGAATGCCTGTGAGGATTGACCACCTTCAGTCTCTTTACCCTAACCACACAGAACTTACAGTTAAACCAAAAAATTATTCAGCTAGCATATTGAAATAATCTTTATGCGTTCACCGGTAAGAAATAGTGTTGCAACATAGGAGCACCACTAGTGAAAATTTTATAGAAGATGATCCTAATTTTCTTTAAACAAAACTGACACCATCAGCCTTCTATTGCCCACATATTCAAGAGCACCCAGATGTGTATCCAAGTGGTCTGTCCAGTATTTGGGTACCAGCACGCTTGTACCCACCTCTTCAGGTCTGCACAAGTTTCCTTCCAAAGACAAAAAGGACAAGGAATGCTCTCTGTCAAGTCCTCCCATGTATCCTGTGCTCTTCTTAGGTTGGTGACCATGTGCTTGTTTTGCATATACTTTTTTGGTGCCTTTTAGGAGCTGGCAGTGATTTGTCCCTCCATCTCATCCCATCTTTGTGAGTCACTAGGACTTATTCACAGTCCTTTGTCTCCTGACCTGGGTGCCCTGAGAAGTTGCACATAGAAGTTCTGAGATCACAATAATCTGCTAATCTAGGTGCCGTGAACCCATGAGAGTCTTACAGTCCTGTTGTTTATTCTTTCTGGGCTTGCACACCAGACGTTCCCATCCATACTCCATTCATACCAATATCAATGTTTCTATTAAAATTCTGTACATTCTCTTAGAGTCTAACTACAACTCTCTTCTAAATATTGCCCCTTTAGAGCACTCTCACTCTATGAAAATAGCAGGGTAAAACAGACTTGCCATGCCCCATTCAGACACTATAAAATGCCTAATGTGTCCACCAGAGAATGTATAATGTATACACACACTGTTCTAACTTTTGAGCAGCCAAAATGGGAGATGAGACATTAATGTCTCCTCACTGTGACAACATAGTATCAAGGTCTGCCCTCTGCTGTGTCTTTTTGGTATGCTGAAGATCTAATCAAAATCAGTGGGAACCACCTCCCCTCTTATTTGTCAGGGTATTCAAAGTTCTTCAGACGACTAGTGATTTTCCTGGGGAGAAGTGATCATATCAGAGAGGACACTGCACAATCATCAATATGCTGGCTGTGAGCAGCTCCTTAAGAACACCTATAACCACCAGACCCCTTCCTATTCACTTCCGTTGATAGAAAATTTCCATGGAAAAATCTCCCCTTAATGTTCTCATCTTTTATGAATGTCAGCTTCATAAAAGTGACATGAAGATAAGAACAACTCTGGCTGTTACATGCAGTCATTTATCATTGTGGAAGAATACAGAAAAATAAAGCACAGAAGAATATGGTGTGCAAAAAAAGTAGGAATTGTAGTTCTCTATGTAGTCAAAGAAAAATTGCACTGTTTTGGAATGGAATAGAATAGAATAGTTTCAGTTGGAAAGGACCTACAAACACACTTACTAAGGGTGCATTCAACTCCTGCCTCCAGATCACTGAGAAAAATACCAAACCAAACTGGGCCTAGAGTTGAGCCCTGAGGACCACCACTAGTGACTGGCTGCCAGCCAGATGTAGCCATTTACTACAACCCCTGGAGCCCTGCCATTCAGCCAGTTCTACACACAGCACACCATGTACCTGCTCATTTACCAGCTGAACAACTTGTCTGGAAGGATGCTGTGAGGGACAGTATCAAAAGCCTTACTAAAATCCAGAAAAGCTAAATCCTAGACCCGTGACCTTATCATAGAAGGGTATCAGATTAGTTAGGCAGGACTTTCCCTTTGTGAACCCATGCTGATTGTGCCTGATGATTGCATGGTCCTTGAAATGCCTTTCAGTAGCATGCAGCAGGATCTCCTCCATAATTTTTCCGGGTACTGAGGTTAGACTAAGAGGTCTGTAGTTTTCTGGGTCTTCCCTCTTGCCTTTCGTGTAAATTGGATGTGCTAACCTCCTGGCTGGATGATTGGCAGTAGACTCCCACAGTGACATCTCCTTTGTTTTCCATCACCCTAATGTTCACCCAAAGGCTCTCAACCACATCTTCCCCAACTGTAAGGCCTGTACAGTCAAACCTTTCCCTTACATACAGTGCAACTCCTCCATGTTGCCTGCCCAGCCTATCCCTCATGAACAGCCTGTAGCCCTCCATCCCAGCACTCCAGCCATGGGACTCATTCCACCAAGTCTCGCCTATACCAATGACATCATAGCTCTGGGAAATGACCAACACTTCCAGTTCATCCTGTTTGTTTCTCATACTGCATGCATTGGTGCACATGCATTTCAGATGTGCTCCTAAACCTTCAGTGCTGCCTAGAGCAGCATAAATTCTCCCATTAGTATTGCCACCCTCAGGCAGTGCCATGCTACTCTTTGGCTTACCTTCAGCATTCCTGGTGGTATCCTCTTCCACCACTGATCCTGGTTTAAAGCCCTCTCAAGCAGTCCTGCCAGCTTACAAGCAAAGAACTGTTTCCCTCATTGGGACTGGTGAATCCTGTCAGGCCCCAGTATACCTTTTGTCTCAAAGACTCTTCCATGATTATAAAAACCAATTTTTTTTTCATGACAAGGCAAATCCCACACTCTAAGTTCACTAAAAAATAATTAAGTTATAATATCTGAGAGACGTTAGGAAACTCCAAAATGCATATGGTCCTGTGTTATTCCTCAGTATGTTACCCTGGGTCCTGGTTCCCTTAGCTGTTACACCCTCCTTCCACCATCTCAAAGCCTCATTGCTGGAGACCTGGCTCCTTAGCTCCACTGGCACTCATAGTCATTGCACAGTATCTCTGGTTGACAGCTTTTGTTTTCAATCTTACTTGTGTTCAAACCAACCAGAACACATAAATGAATCTCAAAGCTACATAGACATGTAAAAATAAAGCCACAGGTTTCAAAGGGCTAAAATACTCTTTTTTTAAATGAGGTATTTAAGCAGTGAAATGGCAACATCTGCCCTCTTTGCACCTTTCTTTTTTCTGCTGATAGAGTTGATCCACTCTCATCTACCTTGTTAACGGTCTTTGTGAGAAAAACTAACATTTAACTGCTGGTTAAAATTGGGGTTTTTACAAACATTAAAGAGATTAACAACAACCATTCAGCTTATTATTATTCCTTCACTCACAGCAACTAGTTTAGTTTTATTATCATTTAAGCTATAATTACACACTATTAATTTTATGTCTTCATAGGGGGTTTAGATGATTTACTCGGTCTACTTAAGTGTAAGGGAAATAGGAATTAATATTTGGTATATGTTGTTCCTGTCATCAAAACTTTAAAGCTATCAGGCTAAATTAATGAATAACAATACCATTGTTTGAGCATGTTGTGGGATCAATTGCCATTTTGCACATGCTACATCAATGTAAACATGAAGTAGCCCCACAGATTGGGAAATTACCTATTCCAGGCATACACAACATGTTTGGATTCCAAGTCAGGTTGTTTACATAGATTAAGAAGTCATATGTTAATACTCAGTAAAATAAATTCATTATTTCAATGGAAATAATTGCAAAGAAATTATGTAATCTATTCAACCCATATATATTACCAAACTTATAGAGTAGTATAAAGAAATAAATGAGAAATCACAGCATAGCTTAATACTTTTTAGCTGTTCCCTGAAGTAAGGAAATGTATTCATTAACATAGATTTCAAAGCAGGTAAAATACTTAAAAAGCTAGGCAGAAGAGAATTTTTTATTGTAGTTATAACAGTTAAGGGGAAACTACTGAGTTCTAATGTCAGAAGTAAAAAAGGTTTAAGAAAATACAAAACAACTTCTTAGCTTCTGGTACATAAATTTTCCAATTTATTTATGGGTTCTATAGATTTCCATAATCTGTGGTATTCCAGGCAATCAGATCCATTTTTAAGACTATACATTCTTAAAACCGTACTCCTATAGCAAGCTGCTTGACTCCCAATCTATTGTGAATTTACTGCAATACCTCTGTTCTCAAAGCAGTGGCTACCCACTTTAGCATTATCCAAGTGACTGGGGGAGAATCTTAGGTAAAATACTATGCTGGATGAATCAGATAAATCCCTAAAATGAAGGCAGAAAGTATATAACATACCTCAGATCACACAGCATTACATTCAGGCTGCTGTATGCTTTACACATCTCAAATAACGTAAAAATACAACAACATTAAAATCAAAGACATACATGGTAGGAAAGGCTAGAATTAAGATCACAGTGAAACACGTGGGAACACAAAAGGGACTTCAAATAGTATTGAAAACCATCCTAATGAACAAAAATGGTAGGTATCAGAGTCTACTGGTCCCAGGCAATACTACTGGAGTGTAGTGAAGGAAAAAGCAGCAAGAAAACCTATGTCAAAACAACTGAAGCAGTGTTTTAAAGACAACTCGAGAGAAGAATTGCCTTCTGGCAACGATATATATAGTTGCAAATAGACTTTGATGTGTAATAAAAGTTAATGGTGGACACACAAAGGTTACAAAGAAATGAAGATATACTGGTTCTAGTAGAAGTAGAGTGGTATGTAATAAAATCTAATTGTGAGCATGCTAGGAAGTGAATGAAATGGCTGAAAGAATGTTCTTGCAGTGTCAGCATTAGTCAGTGAATTTTATAGATAACAGGTACAATGTTCAATTATAGTTTTTCTGCATAACCTATTAAAGTAATATTGAAATGTTATGGGTATTTTTACTATCCCTCACCTGGAAGTAGAAAACACAGCATGGAAAATTAAGGTGTAGAAACTTTTGTCCTCTTTATTATGCTCACATTTTGGGGGCATAAGCCTAGGTAGAAAGCACAGGACTCATTGCCAAAATAAGTATAAGTAGATTGACCCTGAGTGACATCCAACTGCTAACACATATAGTGTTTCATCTACACCACAGAGAATGCCTATCATAAGTAAAAGCTTTACAAAGTAGTTAGCTAATGCAGGTTTTCCAAGAGTAGCTCTCGAGAGATTCTGTTGAATCAATTGGAAATTGTTTAGGATTCAATGGCTAAAAACACAGAAACAAAAAAAATCAGGATATTTCTTCAGTTAGCTAATTGTGGATATAGTAATCTTATCTTAACCACCACCACTGAAAATCTTCACCTTTCTTAATAGTGCTTACATAAGTATCAGAAGTTATATTCATGCTCTGCCCTAGAGAAAATAATTGTCTTGATGGATGACTAAGTCATCAGATATTCTATGATCATTATCAGTAGAGTGGAGGATTGGCACATGGATTTGGTTCTTAAGCTAGTAAATTTTCATGATAGATTAGCAAGGTTCATTTTTATCCTGTTTCAAGTAGCT
The DNA here is from genome assembly GCF_947461875.1 of Haliaeetus albicilla. Taxonomy (NCBI): domain Eukaryota; kingdom Metazoa; phylum Chordata; class Aves; order Accipitriformes; family Accipitridae; genus Haliaeetus; species Haliaeetus albicilla. The sequence continues at coordinate 35,564,780 of NC_091516.1, forward strand.
GATATTCACATGTACCACTCCTGTTTGCTTTTTTCAGCAATTTACATTCAGCACATTTGCTGATAGGATTTTGTGTGTCTCATTTTTGCAACACTTAAAGATATAAAAGGTGTTTGCTTTCATTGCAAAGCATGTTGCCGATCTTCAGTTCAAGAAAAAGCAGAACACTTGCACATCGGTGATTCTCACATTGATACGCTTTCAATTTAGTTTTTCAATACATCTAAAATAATGCTTCAATTGTTGTGTGGTTGGATAGTTGCATGTTACACCCTCTAATTCTATGCAAAGCTATGCTGAAGAAGCAGTGAGGTTGGCAGACTGATAAGCAACCTTGAACATACAGGGTGAACCTTTTTCTTCCTGCTGAAACTCACATCAAAAGAAATGTATATTCTGTATCTTGTCTGGTGCTCAATAAAATTGTGAAGCTCACACTTTAGCTATCCAGAAAGTGACAATTGGATGTTACCTGTGACTGAGCTGTTGTACTTTTTCCTGAGATTGCAACATTATTCAACAGAAGACTCAAATAAAGGGCTTGCAAAAAACAGGGAAGAAATTTCTTTCAGAATAGCTTCTTTGAATGTAAAATAGAAATCAAAAGGAAGACTGTGCCAGAGGATTTTTTTGGAGGACAATACTGAATGCAAAAGTGAATAGACAAACTTTGCCAGATATTAAGCAGTCCTGAAAGAGCAGGGGACACATCCATCCCCTGGTGCATTGCTATGCAGATAGGGCCAAAGACTACATGGATGCATCACGGTTGCTATAGGGATTAAATAAGGCATCTTTATTCTAATAGTAAAAGGTAAGGAGGGGAAGCAGTATATTTTCTAATAGCACAGACACCTTGCTTCCTATTTTAGTATTGTGACCTGATTGCTGTTCAACATTGTTTTGTGTGGAGAATATAAGTGGGAATTGTGTCATTGACTTCAAGGGCCATATTCTGTCTTTGCAGAGAGACCTTATTTCTCCTGATAGTAGCCTGTAAGCTTTCCAATGAGTTTCATTGTTTTAAACTCAGACTAGCCAAAAGTCCCTGCCAGGAACTTCAGCTTACCTGACAACCATTGAACTATGCTTTGTTACCTGACTGCAATGATTTCTGCCATATGCTCAGATTTGCAATTCAGTGGGGTTTTGGGCCCTTTTTCATTGCCTTGAAATTTGCACCTTCACAGTCCATGTTGATGTTGTGTTCATGGTTCCTATGGAATTAAACACCAAATATTTTTCCTTGGTTTGTAAATATTCCTGTGATTCACAATTAGGCCTTGTGTTGTCGATGTGTCTGCTTCCCTTCCTACTTTGTACATCCTCAATCTAAATTGGCCTTCATCATTACTATCAACAATCCCCAACGTGATTAGAAGGTTGTTAAGATTTCCTACCCTGTTACATTCAGAAAAAAAATAAGACTTTCCTTACTCTTATACTATCTTCTCTTCATTTGTAAATTTCCTGTTTTTTTTTTTTATTGAAGAGCTTTTTTAGCCTCCATATTGTTTGGTTGTAATTTGTTTTTTTTTCACCATTTCTTTCTTTATAAACCTTCTTGTATAAATTATGCCTGACTTGTTCGTGTTGTTTGGAAGCTGGCTTTCTTGATCAGCTGTTTTATTCTTGTCTCACTGCTCAGTTTTTCAGAAAAGCTCACTGTTGGAGGAGGTTATTTTTGCCATCCTCTGTGGTTTTGGGGGTTTTCCAGCTTCCCTCTGCTCACAGTCCTTCTTATAGCTTTGCTTGATGAAGAAGAGTTTTGTTTGCTTTCTTCCTTTTTCTCCATTATCTCTTCTCCTAGGGAGGAATCCAGTCAGGCCTGGTACTGTAGTCACTAGCAGGTTCTAAGTCAGGATGCCCAAGACATGCAGAAGCATATATAGTATGAAAATAAAACTGTTTTCTAAAAAATTTCTCAAAATTGACAAAAAAGAAATCAGTACCTTTTCCATGTGTAGCAGTTGCCGTAAAATTTACTCCTAAATAATCTTCTACTGTTTGAGGAAAGGGGAGTCTTAACTGGAAAATATGGATAAAACCAGAGAAGCAAGACTTGCAAGAGTTTCCACACTAGTATGCTAGCTATTCTCCATAACTGACTGCTGAGTGCTAATCCAGTAATAATCCTTTACACATACATAGTGTTTTTTTCTCTGAGGAGTTCAAAGCATTTTTAAAGCTTAAGCAAAATCAAAGAACAACCCTTTGGAATAAGTTAATACCATTTTGTTCCATACTAGAAATTACTTTTACTTCCAAACCCTTAACAAAACAATTCTGAGAACAATTTTTTTCCCCTAATTCCTTTACCAAAATAGTAAACTCAGTTCCTGAGGGTTTCATTGAACTTACTTTCACTCTGATTCCCCCTAGAGGCATCCTGGGACAGATATTTCTCTTAACTGCTATATCACTATCCTAGTCAAACAATCCTTTGATGTATACTTAGATAAATGTTCCTATTCTCTAGAAGTTATAGCGCCTCTATGTATCAAATAAATTCCTGTCTGACTAGAGTCAGCTTCGCACAGTTGTGTAAAGAAAAAAAAGAAAATCAAGCCCTTTATTGGAAAAAAATAGACTCAAAATCTTCACTTATATCCCTAGAATGCCAATATGTCAATAACTTGAATTGGTTTACATGGTGGTTTATCAGTTTAACATTTTCCTCATAAATTTCAGAGTCTTAAAAACAAACACAGGAGTATTCAATGTGTTGAAGCACAGTGTTGTGGTTTAACCCCAGCCAGCAATTAAGTACCACGCAACCGCTCACTCACTCGCCCCCATCCAGTGGGATGGGGGAGAAAATCGGGAAAAAGAAGTAAAACTCCTGGGTTGAGATAAGAACGGTTTAATAGAACAGAAAAGAAGAAACTAATAATGATAATGATAACACTAATAAAATGACAACAGTAGTAATAAAAGGATTGAAATGTACAAATGATGTGCAGTGCAATTGCTCACCACCCGCCGACCGACACCCAGCTAGTCCCCAAGCGGCAATTCCCTGCCCCCACTTCCCAGTTCCTATACTAGATGGGACGTCACATGGTATGAAATACACCGTTGGCCACTTTGGGTCATCTGCCCTGGCTGTGTCCCCTCCCAACTTCTTGTGCCCCTCCAGCTTTCTCGCTGGCTGGGCTTGAAAAGCTGAAAAATCCTTGACTTTAGACTAAACACTACTTAGCCACAACTGAAAACATCAGCATTATCAACATTCTTCACATACTGAACTCAAAACATAACACAGTACCAGCTACTAGGAAGACAATTAACTCTATCCCAGCTGAAACCAGGACACACAGATAAATATTTTTATAGTAAACCCAAGTAGCTTGCCATACTGCAGTTGTCTTATCTGATTGAAAGATGTAATTTATATACAAATTTAGCCATTGCTTTTATGAAATAGTGAACTCAATTTATATTGATTAATTAAGCACTAAACATATTGTCCATAATTTACAACCTACCCCTCTATCCATTATTCCTTTTTATTCCAACCTAATTTAAATCCTTATTTTTTTGCAGCCATGCCAAAATCTCACCTAGTAAAATGTCTATTCTCTTCTATCTGACCTCCATTTGTCACAATAGAACACTGGTTATGATCATACGGCAAGAATGCATTTTCTATGACAAATCTCTCTGGTACACGGATTGTTTATTTCTGCATATTTATAAAGAATAGACCTTGACTGTCTTCTAGATTTTATTGCTGGAAAATATGTACATAATTATTATAATACCAATGAAAAAACTAAGGTAATCAATTTTCTATCATTCACACTTTCTTGTAGTTTAAAAATGGAATAATGACAATCTCTTTCTGCTAGACAGATACCTTGTCTTTCTCCTTGCCTTACTTCTCTGCTGACCAAAGATTTTTTAAATGGCTCTCAGTTTTTAAATTACAGAGTAAAGGATGAATGTCCACATTTATTCGTTACTGAAAAGCTCACATTTGTTTCCGAATTTCTCAGACTGCATGAATCTTATCCTTCTGTACCACTGCCTAGGCATTTGCCCACTTGGCTAAAATTCAGCAAACTTTCTCCTCAAGATGTACTGGACATCTGAAAAATAATTTCTGCCCAAGGTCTTGTGAATCCAAGCCCTGTTCTACCTGACTGAAGAATGAATGAAAGGTGAACAGTATCACTTATTCAGTCACTGGTGAATGTTCTTTCTTGTCCTACTTGATATTTACATGCAGACTCCCCAGGTGACATGAATAAAAAGTAAGTATTAAACTTCTAACTCATAGGCCTACATACCCTCAACCATACCTGCAAATGTAATGCAGTAGAATCACAGAACTGGAGAAAATACAATGGAAGCATCTGGAAGTTCTCCACCACCATACCTCATAGACAACTCTCACTCTAGAGATCAGGTAAAGAAAAAATAAATCATATGTGACAGTTGTTTCATATGACTCTTGATGTACTCTTAGAAAGTGCTCAGCCAGGGCAGAAAAAAGTTAAAAATCATGACATTAAGTCAAGAGTAACTGCGCAAGGCTTTCAGCACTACAGAATAAAAATCACTTCTATGCAGAAAGCCAATGCAAGCTCAGCATCCCACTTAAGTACACCTCCTACATAAAGATAATTTTGCCTTTGCAGAAAATATTTATAAAAATAATTCCTCATTCATCTGTTATTTTCCTCTGAGATGAAGCATATTTGTTCTGTGCAACTAATCGTTCAGCTTCACAGCTTATTTTTGACACTTTCAACTGTAGCCAATGGCACGTGTTTATGTTCCACCTGCTGCTGTCTCACTCATAATCTCATAGGATCTCAATAACTTATTAACAGGTTATGTTTAGTATTTCAGCTATAATATTCACAGCAAGAAACATGCAATAACCTGCTGTTTTAGAAAGGAGAGATACTGCCCTAACCACAGATACAGAAAATCATAAGTGTAAGAGACATTTTTCAGCATAAATACCAAAAGATTACATTCTTTAAAGTAGGAAGTTATGAATTAATTGAAGAATTTTGATTAAAAGACAGGAAAAAAATTAAAATTTCACAAATACAACATGTAAAACTTTCTTCTCTCTTTTTTCTGTGAATAAGTAGCTTTCAGGTAAAGTTGTTCTGTTTCCAGTGCCCGTTAATCGTATAATGTACATTGTTTGGGGTTTTTTCATTGTAAGGTACTTTTCCAAATAGATTTATCTTCAAATAAACCTTCAAGAGTTTAACTTAAAAAGTTATTTCACTTTTTCTGTAGAAAACATAACAGCTTAAAACAATATGAACCATACTTTAGTAAAATCAAGAAATTAATTTTTTTCTAATAAAAAAGCATGTATGTCTTCCCATAAAAATTTGCAGTCCATTCTTAACAGCATTGTCATCAACATTATTAGTTATAGAATAATTTCACTGTTAATATAGTTTTATTTTATCCCTGTATGTGATAATTTTAATCATAAACTCATTATTGTGGGTTCTCAAAACAACTGTTAATGTAGCTAATTATTCTGTGTCATAACTGTAAACTCATCAAGTCAACCGAATCTTATGTTCTGTGCCAATGACAATGGCCAGATGCACTTTTCCAGTAAGGCTTAGATTTGTTTACAGACACATTTAAGATCTACACTAATTTGTGCAAATGAGTTCCTAAAGATACCATCTGAGGGACACAATGTATGGATAAAATCAGAACCCATTTATCCTTTTGATAAATGAGGATGGCTACATACTGTGAATTTTTTTGTGCATTTCATTATCAAGCAATGATATTTTAAAAATTGTATCTCAGATATTCCCAAGAATGTTAACAGTGAGCTGTCCTCAGATGAGGTTTTCAAAGACACAATGTCTGACCTCCTACCTGTGTCTCATCCCTTGTTGCTCGTAATTTCACTACCTAAAGGACAAAGTTAAATACGGCCCAAGCTGCTATATATTGAAAAAGTCAGATGCATAAGGCATACCTTTCCCAGTCCCATGTTTTTCTCATAAGAAAGTTGGAAAATGATATGTGAGAAACAATTAACTTCTTACTAAATTTTGAGATTAGCCTTGCGCAAGGTGTCCATCTTTTTCACAAAGGTATCTGAGAAATGTTTTCACTCTTAAGGATGTCCTTCTGTTTCATAAGACAGCCAATTCAACATTTTAAATTAATTAACCCAAGGAACTGTGTTAAGCTAAGATCACTTTGGCACATATCCTCTAAACTTTATTATGTTGCCTTTTTCAAAGGAAAAACCTCATTTTTATGCTGACTACCTCATTAAATGGTTTTCAAACACTTACTGCTGTATGTCACCAACTTTTTCATCCTTTATGCCCTTGTGTTAAAGGAGAACATAGAATTTCAAAGCATGCATCAATACTTTGAATGAATGAGTGACTTAGTGTAATTAGCAGGCGCTGGGTGAAGAGGTTAGACTTTTTTTTACTACACTACCAGATAGGCTTTTAGACATGAATTCTCAGAAGTGGGGTTTCAGTTTAATTCCTACTAATTTGCAGTAAATTACTAAAATTTATCTAGAAATTAGACCTCACTGAAAATTTGATATAAAAATTTCATTTAGGCTCACATTTCTCCCACAAATTGTCTAGTTTAAAGCCTACAAAATATGTTCCTACTTTAGCAATTAAAGTGTAAGTGCAGAATTTTTAACAATCAGAAAGAAATTTAATTTCCCTTCTTTTCCCAAATCCTGATTATTCAATACAGCCTTGTTGTCTTTACCTTGACACTTTTTGTCTTTTAACAGGCTGAGTTTATCCTTTTACACAACATTTATTTCAGAAGCACAAGTATTAAGCCAGAATTTACAGGAAATTTTCAGTGCAGGCAAATTGTGATATAAGCTAAGTAACATAATACATTTGAACTATAACTGAGGTAGGTTCACTTTTTTTGATGTTTGTGACATTTCAATACAGAGTTGGTCTTTCAGGCAGTTCCTTTTCATAGCTTCATAGACTTGCTGCTGTTTTCCTCCACACATGCATGCAATAATGGACATCAGAGAGTATATGTCAGGATAACATTTATGTATTTTAGATGTTTGCAACATAATCAAGGTTCTGATCCTCTGCAGAAGAAAATGTAATGAGATTAACTCTTCCAGCTCTTGATTCTGCTTCTGTCTGTGCCTCTTTTCCCCAGAAAAAGCAATGATGGGAACCAGCAGCAGACAAACAGCATCTCTCCACAGGTAACTGTTGCTCTTTATGTGTGATCGATCACAACCTGGAGAACCTACACGTATTTTTCAGTTCTTAGAGGAACCTACTTTATGTTATAACAGTCCATATACATTCCCTTGTAACCAAAAAAGTCACTAATCAAATTATTAACTGATCAAAAGATAACATTTGAGAAGCTTTTTGAAGGTGTAGACTTAAGTCAACTTCCTAGGTCAGCTTTTTATTTTATAGGTAGTGGTTCAGTTTTAAAGCCTGTTACATATCTTGAGCTTTCATTAATTTCATTGGGACCCACTAGAGTGTTCAAGCCTTCTGGGGCAGGTCATTTAAGCTGGTTTCTAAATGCATGATTTAGGCTTTTATATTTAAAAACAACCCACACACAAAAAGATAGAAAAGAAAGAAACATCTTTTCTGTACACTATTGGTTCAGTATCCTTCTGCTACTACCAACTGGTGTAGCAGTGTGAGACTTCTTCCTCAGATGACTATCAGTGTCTTCTAGCAGAAAGACTGGATTGCAGGAACATCTGGTAAGGAAAGGACAAGTAACTGAAGGTAGCAGAGGAGAAAGAAAAAAGCTATACTTAATGTTTTTCATTCCAAAGTGCAAACAGGCCATTGTATTTTTCTGTGATGATACAAATCTGAGGCCTCATGTCATACTACCAAAAGTAATATTATTCACTGTCACATAAGCAAGAACCTAGAGAGCTAGTAAATAATTTAATGTAACAGTGGTTTGAAAACTCATATTCATTCTTCAGGTGTCTGTTTGAGTTCCATTGCATTAGGTACCAGGTAAGTAGAAAGGATACTGCTGTTACACCTTGGGAAGTATGCAGTGACCTACAGTGCAGGACTGAAAAGAAAAAACAATGAGCCTTTTAGTACAGGGTAACAGGTTTCACTTTTTGCTTTAGTGATAATTTTCTCCTTTGTCTAAAATCGCATCTATAAAAGAACTTTCTCCTACAAATCCTAATGCTGCTTTCTATCTGCATCCCTTATTAATCACTCTCACAAAATTTAATACTTAATGGTCTATTTCAAAAGCTGATTGAGTTTGCAATGACATGACATGACATGCTGTTTGGGGGTTTTTCATTTGTAGTGGCCTAGCTCTTTGTCAAGTACTTATAATTAGAAGAGAAGAAAAGTAGCACCTTAATGACAGACCTTGTGCTAGCAGCTGTTATGCTAGCAGCTTGTAGAGTTACTTTAGATAAAATAAATGAGTAAAGCTTATTTTTAATAATTACTTAAGGATTTCTGGAATTTTAATTATGCTAGTTAATTGAGCAAGTTAGTTAAATTGCTGAATAGTGATCTATGCAAACAATATTTTACAGATGAAGCAAAGGAAGTTTAGCAGATCATGAAATAAATTAAAAATAAACAGAAAGGCTAAGAAGTCAGTATCAGTACACTTGCAAGGTAAATATTTGAAATAAAAAAGGTGAAAATTTAAAAGTGGGTCAAAATGTAATAGTTGGTAGAAATTTCAGAAGACATGGTGTCATGGTTTAACCCCAGCCAGCAACTAAGTACCACGCAGCCGCTCACTCACTCCCCCCCACCCAGTGGGATGGGGGAGAAAATCAGGAAAAAGAAGTAAAACTCCTGGGTTGAGATAAGAACGGTTTAATAGAACAGAAAAGAAGAAACCAATAATGATAATGATAACACTAATAAAATGACAACAGTAGTAATAAAAGGATTGAAATGTACAAATGATGTGCAGTGCAATTGCTCACCACCCGTCGACCGACACCCAGCCAGTCCCTGAGCGGCAATTTCCCACCCTGCCTTCCTAGTTCCTGTACTAGATGGGACGTCACATGGTATGGAATACGCCGTTGGCCACTTTGGTTCAGGTGCCCTGGTTGTGTCCTGTGCCAACTTCTTGTGCCCTGGCTGGGCATGAGAAGCTGGAAAATCCTTGACTATAGTCTAAACACTACTGAGCAACAACTGAAAACATCAGTATTATCAACATTCTTTGCATACTGAACTCAAAACATAGCACTGTACCAGCTACTAGGAAGACAGTTAACTCTATCCCAGCTGAAACCAGGACACATGGACTGAAGCTGGCATTTCAACAGCTTGGCAACTGGACGGAAAAATGCCATCTTACCCCAAGCATTCTGTGCAAGTTTAATCACAGAACAACTAAATAATCACCTTCTGTACCATGAGAGTGAGAAACAGAGATGATGGAGCTGAAGGTCAAAATCGCCTTGGATCATAACTTAAATCAATGGGAGTTTTGCACATAGTTCTGTTCTTTGTTCCCATGCACCTAAAACTCGGTGCAAGTTTTGAGTGCCCAAAAAATGCAAGAACAAGGTTAATAATGGAGGTACTAAATAGCTATCTGGAAAATGGTGTGGAACATCTACCACAGCACACAGAAAAAAAATCTATTGTAATATTGAGCATCTAATGCTCAGAAAACAAATTATAGAATTAAAATATTATATATTATTGGGTTTGGGGTTTGGGGTTTGTTGGTTTTTTTTTTTTCATTTTGAGCTTTGAACAATACAACAAAGGGAAAATAAATCATTTTATATTCCCATCAAAAAGGCAAAGTTTAACAAGCAATTATAATGAAGATGATCAAAATTAAAAGGACAGTTCATCGCTCTTCTGTCATACAGATGAAAAGCAGTCAGAATAAAAAGGGTCCCAATTTAAATGCATCAGCAAGATTTTATACAGTGTTCCTTGATAAAGATAGAAATAACATTAGAAAATGTCAAGAACACGTATCTCTGGAATGTGTATAAAAATTATATCTGTGTGTTAAGCAGAGATTAGACTTATGTTTCTTTCTGTTTTCTTTGTAAAAAAACAGATATAACACCACCAACACATTTTATGAAGTTGTGTGAATTTTGAATTATTTGGTTTGGAAGAAAATCTATTCCCTAGAAAAAATCTATTATCAATGTTTTCTAAGTTTCTGAATGTTTTAATACTTTTCAGTTTAGAAGTACTTTTGTCTTAAAAATGTACTTTAATACCAGAAATATTGGAGTTACAGATACAAGAACTTAAGTGAAATATTTTCATTGAAATGAACAAAAGGATATCAATTTTCAGGGTATGAATCATGGATATGAGGCAAGCGTGGGGTTTAGCAGAATTAAGGAAAACATGCCCCTTTTGTCAGTACAAACAACATGGACAGATTCTTGCTGCAATGCTGAAGAGGCAGCACTGTTGGGTTGAGGAAGATACCCAGAGACAGGGAGACCAGATGGGATCAGGAGAATCCTTCCAGCGCTACAGAAAAAGGGTGAAAACATGACAAGATAATTAAGAACAACAGATTGGTCAAAGATTGGTTCTGTGAGAGAGGTTTGGGAATTGTGTGATCACTGAAGGTCTTCAGAGACTCCATGGAGGAGGGGAGGGAAAGGAAAAAAAATGTTTTCAGCAGAGTACATGGATTAGCAAGCTCTCTGGAATTGAGAATGATCCCTCTGATACCAGATTTAAATGAAATAAAGCTGGCAATAGACTAGGAGAAACTCAAATTACCTCTTCTCTGTTTTTATGCTGAAAGAAGAAAGGTGAAATGGCAGCCAAAGATACCCAGGCAAGCAGAAGCATGAACAACAAAACATGGAGAAAACACCAAAACCAATAATGGTGCAGATTTTTCACCTAGTGAAAGATCCTTCCTTGGCTGTGGCAGAGTGCTCTGGCCACCAACTCCTGCCTAACCCAAGGAACCACTTGCTGTCATCCCTGATCTCTTACAAAAGCAAAGAAACATGAAAGTCAGGAAATTCAAGAGATGTCAGTTCCCACCCAATCTGAAAACAGAACATGCTAAAAAACCTCCAACACTTTCCCAAGATGTGACTTTCCCAGCAAACTCCTCTCAAAGGGTTCACACCATGATCCTGTTGCCCACTCTGATGTTTCCTGGATTCTCTGCAGAGGACATGGTACTGCCCTAAGTTTAGGACAGACATTTCGCTAATATTTCATGTCTGTGCCTCTTTCCAATAGTTCACTCATACTATACTCTTCTTTTCTGAAGCTTTGACTAGGTTGTACACATCAAGTTTTTCTATGTTAGTGTACATAAATATACACATATATATAATAAGACTGAGTGTAGATTTACTGAAAATAGTATTAGGCATGATGTGGAATTTTGCCTAACTCCACATTTTTTGAATTATAAATCTAAATGATGAGATGTGAGATTTTTTTCTTGCATGTCTTCAACAATAAACATGTAACTTAACAGAGCTAATATTTTTATTCAGAATTGGAATTACTGTGTATTGGGTGTTTTCTGACAAACTGTGTATTTTATAAATGCCCAACATCAACCCAGTTAACAGTGTGGTGGGCTGGCCTTGGCTGGCTGCCAGATGCCCACCACTCTCTTACTCCCCATCCTCAGCAGGAGAGGGAGAAAGTAAGGTGAAAAAGCTCATGGGTCAAGAAAATCACAAGGAGATCACTCATTAAATCATCACAGGCAAAAGAAACTTGACTTGGGGAAGATTTATTTAATTTATTGTTAATTAAAAATAGAGTAGGATAGTGAGAAGCAAAAACAAAACTACCCCCCCCACTACCAAAACATTGCCACATAAACCCAATGCAATCATTAATGTCATTTCAATGCCCCAGACTGTTAGCCATCACACAAACTGTTATATTTTATCCAAAGTTGAACATTTTTAGTCATGTCATAACATGCTTGATTTCCTACAGTAAGTTAAATTATACAGCTTGGATTCCATTGGTTTTGTTCTATCTTATCATAGAATCACAGCATGGTTTGGGTTGGAAGGGACCTTTAAAGATCATCTAGTTCAATCCCCTTGCCATTCCAGTGTCTCACCACCTTCATTGCAAAAAATGTCTTCCTTACATCCAACGTAAATCTACTCTCTTTCCATTTAAAGTGTTTGCCCCTTGTTCTGTCACTACAGGCCTTGGTAAAAAGCCTCTCTCCATCTTTCTTGTAAGCCCCTTTATATATTAAAAGGCCATAGTAAGGTCTTCCCAGAGCTTCTCTTCTCCAGGCTGAACAACCCCAAATCTCTCAGCCTTTCTTCATAGGAGAGGTGTTCCAACCCTCTAACCATTTTCATGGCCCTCCTCTGGACCCACTAGAACAGGTCCATGTCTTTCTTCTGCTGGAGACCTCAGACCTGGATGCAGTACTCCAGGTAAGGTCTCATGAGCAGAGTAGAGGAGGAGAATCACGTCCCTCAACCTGCTGGCCTTGCTTCTTTTTTTGCAGCCCAGGATCATCTTCCTCATCCTTCTGACAAACTAATTATTTAACTGGTTATTTAATTTAATTCTGACTTTTTGTCAATCATCACTGAGATTGAGTAGACTGGTTTTGTGCCTGCTTATCACTGTGCTTCCGGCAAAGTTATAAAACTAAAAAAATCCTCACTTTGATTAATGGTAGCATGACTGAATGTTTCCGCCTATATAAAACCAAGCTTATATACATAAGCAAATAAAATGACAGTGATATATATTGAAATTTCTGTCCATAAAGATTCCTAAATTTACTTCATAAATTTATATATGGAATAGTAACAATATATATCTGTCTATGAGAAGGAAAATAAGCCAAAGAATCTAGCAAAATAACTGGGGCAGGAGACTGATAAAAAATGTCAGTGATCACCTGAGCTATTGTGATGTATAGGAAGCATCTCAAAGAGAAGAATATTATCCTCTCACCAAATACATTCATGAGATCTGAAAAATATTAAGTAGACAGGCTTCACAACAATTATCACATAACAGCTTATGCCCATCATTACTTGTATCATAATAAAACCTTTGGTGCTGAAACATCTTTTGTTTCATTTGAATAGCAGGTATAAGAGGTAAAGCGCAGCGTGTTTTGAATCGACATATTTTCTGAATTGGTAGTACAGCTTGCAAGGAGACCTTTCCATTCATGTTGATGTTGCAAAAAACCCCTAGATAATAGAACACATTTTCATTGTCTCTTGCGTCTCCCCACCCAACTCCAGCTCCTGGCACAACCTATTACACACATGAGGACACACTTCTCTCCAATTGTTTTATATCCACACAATCAATCATTTTCTTGCCTTACAGCAACATGTTCAGTTCAAGCATCTTTTTTTTTTTTTTTCACTGAGGAAAAGCTAACTGTCTAAACAAAAAATATGCATCACTTTCATATCATGTAGGTGCACAACAAGCAGAGGCAGTGGATATCTCAACATTATTATCAATCACCAGTGACAGAAGGATATAACAGCACACTCCTATGGTCATGAAAAAAGAGGGAAAATGCTTTACAGAAACAATTTCATAGGTTGCTCAGACACATGTTGAAAGAAAAGTACAAAAAGGGATTAACTATTGCAAAACACTTAACCCTTAATGGGAAAGCATGAAGACAAAGGAATACGAAGTAGTTTATGACAGAGTAACCTGATTTTTCTGCACATACTTATTACTGAATACTTGTATCACATGATTTGATATGTGACAATTTTTCTCAGTCTTTTTAACAGGAAGTCTGTGGCAAAAAGTAAAGCCAGAAATGCATTTCTGAAAGCATCTTATTAATGTAGATTCCTACCTAATTTCATAGGAAATTCAGGTTTTCAAAGAACAATGGAGCTCTGGAGTAGCAACTTCAATATAGCAAGAGTGAAAAAAAACCTACAATATTGAAGACAGGGTTTGACTAGTTCAGAAAAAGAGCTCTAAGTCAGCAGCTCTATCGCAGAAAAGGGACGGACTGTGTAACATAGCCCATATATTTTGTCCCATGTTTCTTCCCACAGCTACCAAGGCAAATAACAGGGAAGAGGGCACATCAACCTCTTTCCCTAGCAGGAAGCAGAGACGCAGGTGGAGTCAGCAGCCAGAACAAGAACATCAAAATTGCTCAGAGTCCCTCTGTTCATATGTAGTCTAAGATGCTAATGGTTCCCTAATAGGATCTTTTTTTTTTAAAAAAAAAAGCAGTCTCAGAGCAACTTTCCTCCCTAGTTACATTCTTTCTTCTCTGATCTGATGTCCTGGATCTTGACTATTATATGGTCCATTATCCCCTTAGGCCTGAACCTTACATTAATTGGAAAGGAAATTACTTCTATGCAGAGAAAGAAAAAGAGTTTCTGCAGAGCTGTGAAAGCATTCTGCCCGTTTTTTTCTACATATTACTCTTTTCAGGATGAATGACATTTTTTCTCTCTCCAGAAAAACTCAGATACTTGCAGCTAGGCATATAAATCACCTTTAGATAAGTATAGTTTCATAATTATAGATCTAAATGTATGGTTTAAGCAACTTTGCAAGAATATAAAAACTAAAATTTAAGGTATAGTAAATTCTTAGTGCCAAAGTCATGCTAGATGTGAGCAATTTGAGCTGCCTGTCAAGTATTGGTGACAGTGAGAGTAAAGTAATATGTAAGTAACTCAATAAATCTTTAAGGTTTGCCCTCAAAATAATTTCAAAGCACAGTTCAGAACAGGATTCCATTGAAGGGAATAGCAATTAAATGTAGAAAATGGAGTGGTACAAAGGGGAAGAAGGATAAGGAGCTTTTTAAGGAGATCTTTGCTTCTCTTCCCTCTCAAGCACCTCATTTGCCAACAGCAGACCATCTCCTGCTTCATGTTTTTGTACAAAGAGCAACCACCAGCCCCAAAGTTTTGACTGGAGGGATATAATTTAGGCTTTGGCTAGAGATGCCAAAGCTCCATAGTGGGAGAGGAGAAAAAAAACCTTTGGGATAACTGTGCTCTTAGGGCAAGATCATTATGACAGAGGAAAGAAGAGAAAACATTTTGTGACCTTGCCTGTGTAAAGCACTGAGACAGAAAGAAGAAAGAGTGCACAGAGAAACAGTTAATGTTAGAGGACTATATCTCCTGGTGGGATGAGGCTGTTCAGCTCTTAAGGACAGGGACTAGGGACTGTGGGCAATAAATACAGATAAAGAATGTCCTCATAATCTGTGTAAAGAGCTCAAGCTGAGGCTGCAGACACAGGAAGCATTGAGGGATGCTTGCAAAAAGATTCTGTGTATCTCTGAAGAAGACAACACAAGGAGTGGGTGGAGAGGCCTGGCAATTGTGTGAGGAGTTTAAATGGACAGAGAGAAGCCAAATCTATTTTTTGACTACTGGAGCATGAAGGCGTGGTGGATTACCGCTACAGCGTTTGTGAGCACTGTGATGGAGCTAGTGCTGAGCCAGATGGGCACAGATGGCTTCATACGCTTCTCCATTTTCTCTGTCACCACATCCTGGGATGACAGTAAGGGCAGGAGCTGGAGGGTCTCACCCTCTTGTGGTCACTCTTCCTAGAACAGCCTGCCCATGCCTTCACACAGGCTGTACAAGGCACATCAGCCAGCAATGATCAACACCAGTGGCCCTGCTGCTCTAAGCTGTTCTGCTTGGGGAGGTTTGCCACCCTGCAGCAGGCCAACTGAATGCGTGACCCATGATAACCTGTAAGGCCTCACTGAATGGAGCATGTCGTATATGACTGTTGTAAAATGTCTGGGTGATCCACACCTGAAATGGGTAATCAGCATCTGCCGTGAGGCAGACACTCACACCCATGCAGGCTGAGAATCATAGGTACTTTCCTGGCCTCAATGCTGAACAGTGGAGAACTCAAATTCTTTGGTATCATGTGACCTGTAGGCATAGACTGTTGCTGTGTCCATGAAGCTTATCCAGTGCCCTGCAAAGCTTGTAGGGCAAAGGAGTAGTAACGTTGGGGGTTCATAAGCTGATAGGAGACCTGTAAAGAACACCAGATAGGAGCATATATCCCCTGGAAGGCTCCTATGCACTTGTGACTGCTGTTCTGGGAAAAGGCTCACACATCTTCCTTGACTGTGTTGATGAAACCTCACCATGGGTGACTGATCTCACTCTTCATCCTCAGAACACAGAAGGTCAGCATCATGTTGCACACCGACCTTCCAGATCCTGTGAAAGTTAGAGATTTTTGTGGGACAGCAACCACAGGGCGTCATGAGTGTGACATGTCCCAATGGTCACACTGCAGGTAAGTAAAGATGATCCTGTTTTGCTGGACAATGTATTTGCTGTAAGGGGCAATATCGCCCCAGCTGGCTCCAAGCCTTGGCTGTTGAAATAGCCAAAGTCTATTTTTTCCTCCTCTCCCATCTTTCCAGAAACAGTATAAAAGAACATCAACCAGATATTGCTGGTGAAAATGGTAGCTGCTTTCATGGAAGAGATGATTACATTAAGAACTATTCTTTCTCGTTTGCCTCAAGTCTGAGGTAACAAAATACCTTATTTTCTAGAAATTACTCTCTTTAGTGTTTGACACACTCTATGGAAATATGATTTCTGATGACATTGTGGTTTTGAACCTAAGTGTATGTATTATGTTTTAGAATCAGAACAAGCTATTATGAATCTAGCTGGATCCCCTGATTTATACATTTCATATAACCCTTTTTTTTTGCAGTTCATTTGGGTTTGGGGTTTTTTTTTTCTTCTTCTCACCCCCCTCCCTCCCTACCCAGTATTCATCCCATGGCATCTACTTGGTACTTAGGTTATCTTTTAAGGAATTTACGCAATCTTGATCTTGATAAAGGATTCAAGTGATGGAATCCCATTGCATTCCCAATGAAAGCTATTGATCAGTTAATGAATGTTGTTATTAAAAACTTAGTAGTTTATTTCTAAAAAAAAAAATCTATTTTTTTCTTTCAAAAGTAGATCCTGTTTTGTTTTGCTTGTTTGTTTGTTTGTTTTGTTTAAGATCAAAGTAGACTCTAATACCAAAAAACTCTTCTGCATGTAGGTATGTAATCACCAACATCAAGTAACATTTTAACTTTCTCTTTGGTTAACAAAGTGGATTGCAGTTTCTTGAGTCTCTCATTATAAGATATTTTTTGCCTCACCTCAAATCATTATTGTAGCTTTTTCCTGAATCATCTAATTTGTTATCATCCTTTTTGAAGATTGTGCAGTTTTGTGGTAAGGACCTCATTAATCCCATATTTATTACATCTTTACTCCTACTCAATATTACTTTGCCTATATTTTGGCATGGTTGCTTCTCGCAACAGTGCAGAACTCAGCCAGAGCTCTGAAGAGTGCAGAAACTGGCTCTGTGACAAACACAGCACCTTTACCCCACCTAAAAAAACTAGTTTCTTATTTTGCTTTTTTGGTATTCTTTGCTTAATGTTTTGGTTTGGATTTAGTTTTGGGGGGGGGAGGGGTTACATTTTTTAGTCCTTTCTAGCTAAGGCAATTGTAATGAATATAAAAGGAGAAAAACAAGTAGAGGATATCGTCTTATGTGCTTTGATGCTTCTTAAAGCACAATCTGACTGAAGTGAAAACATTATCCTTTATCACATAAGCATTTCAATCTTCTCTTAAAAGATACACTAAAAATGTAAATCACATTCTTCTCACCTACCTTTAGTCTTATCAAAGTGCAGTACTCTCATCACAGCAGCACTGCACTGATAACAAAAAAACTGAGCAAAAAACCACCATCTTTCAAAGTAATTTCCTGATTTTTCTGTCATTGTAGAAAAATGAATGAAACATCATTAGTAAAATATAGCAAAGAAGCACAATGACAAAACCAAAATGCTTTCTTGAGCCACAGTCCATACTCTGGCAAGGACAATTTAGCTGCTTTTTGTGCAAAGAGAACTAAACTGGGATTTTTTCTTTATATCAAGAATGTCAAAAAGATTAAAAACTTGATTTGACCCAAGACCTTGAGCAGAAAAGTCTCTCATTTATTCTGTCTTGCCCGGTGTTTCTCTGCCATTATGTTCTGCCTTTGGGCACTGAGTAAAAATAAGGGAGATTTGTCCACCTGTGTGTCAGCACTGGCCCACGGATGACAAGACTGAGAAAACCATGACCAGGTAGCACACGAGAATGTTTGGTTTGTTTCTTCTTTTAAGGCCCTGTATGACTTTTGCCAATGAATATAGGACATGTTATCTTCATATAAATCATAGGAGGATATGTAAGAAGGGTCTTAAAGTTCAGTTGTTTGCTATTTTAGGTCCTAGGAAACAAATTACTTTTCACTTACTATTCTGGCTGAAGCTTTTCTGTATAACCTGAGCTTTTACTTAGAAGGAGCCCAGGTAAGCAAAAGCTGTCTACTGCTGATAGATAAAATAGAGTATAGGACATAAACATTAATTACACAAGATTGTATAGAACTAAACATAGTCTTACTGTAGAATAAGCTTCAGATTTTCCACATAGATATTTAGTCCATCCAGCTAATTAAAAAGCAAAAATGTTCAGCCTGCTGAGACAGAAAACCTGCAAACATATTCATTTGTGTTTCAAAAAAGGACACAGACAGCCTAACTGAAAGGTGAGAAAATACGATTCACCAGCCAAGTGAAGATCCAGCTATACCTGTGTGAGCTAGGAACCCTTTTGGATTACATTTGTAGTTAATAGCATTTCAGTGGGGAAATCATTAGACCTTCACAGACCTTGGCTGTCTCACAGCATGCGTCCCACTCCAACTATCATGAGACCCCAGTGTAATTTACACTTGTTCATGGAAATTCTTTAAAATATGACTGAGATATTTTTGTAGATAGACACACACACATGCATCTATATAAATGTAAACTAAAAAAGAATGTACTGTGTGGCTCTTGTTTTAACTGTTGTATACATTTCTAGCACTTTCTAATTAGTGACAAAGAAGAAATAAAATAATAATAAAAATAATAACTTATAAATATGTATAACTGTATGCAATATATAATAGATAATAGCATAAATGGTAAAATAATAACTAACAACAGGATAATAATAAAATAAGGTAAAATAAATTTCTGAAGTCCTAACTTTCAGTTTTTAAAGTATTTTATTATTTTGTAGCATGTAACAGAATACATAAGAATTCAGAATTGCTTCTAGATTTTTAGAGTAATTGAAAAGAATGCAATTAAATGGGTGCAAATAACTTTTAAAGAATCTAACATTGTCTCTTTATTGCATTGGTGTTTTTCAGCCTCTTCTGTGATGGAAAGATCACCCCTAAAAGGAAGCCACTGAAGCAAGCATGTATTACCGTGTAGCTGTGTTATACTAAATAACAATTTTCTGTTAGGGTCAGAATCCTGCAAAGCTCACAGTGGAATATTCATTTGACTCTTGGAATTGTTAATGTTTGACACGTTCAGGAACTGGTGTTCAATAAATACTCCAGTTAGGTGTTTTTAGGCAAAACTGAAGATCACATTTCTCCTTGTGCTGAGAAGTAGCTCACTTATTTTGAGTACTCTAAGAATAATGTTTATCCTCTATATGCCAAGAGGACAGACAATAGCCTTATTTAGCAGAAAAACACTTTGTTCCCCAAAAGATCTTGAAAGAGGACAAAAGGACTATGTAGCCACTGTTATGGTGCAAGAAGGAAGAGCTGAGAGACAGTAGCAGTTTTATCCTCTTAGCGTTGCACATTGCGGGTCAAGCTAAGATGAGGTGAAGACAGAAAACGGGATCACTTCATGAGTAATTCAGTGTTAATACCAACAGCACATCTGTGACTGGATCACAGGTTTTACAATTCAGTGTGTAAAGCGACACACAACGGTTTAGTTGTCTAAATAAAATTGCAGGTTGCATTTCACGGAGTTCTTCCAAAGTAGCTTATGCTCAGAATGGCAAATGCTAACTACTTACGTTAGATATTTTATAAGACAATCCTGGAGCAGTTCAAATAAGCAGGAATTCAGTCACTGATCTCACTTGAGTTTGGACACACCTTTTAATATTTCAAGGTAAAAAAGGCAGTGCAGTCCCTGTAAATGAGTAGAAACAAATCATCTTCAAATAGACCATTATTAGGGTTTAACTGCTTAATTGACTAGAGTGATCTTAACCACAAGGACAATTGATACTATAAAAGAAGGAAAACACATTAGAAGAGTAACTGTAAAATATAGGGAAGGCATTATGGAGTTCACAGAAGATGAAGAATTCACCATGTCTGAGGCAGAAGCCTAGAAATGACAAAGATATTAGAGGTAGTGTGGGAGGGACTATTCCTTCATCTGTTGCCAAAGTTGGGAAAAAAAAGAAAGAAGTGGTTCTATTTTAGTTCATCTTTATATGAACAAACATTAAAAGATCATCAGGTGCATGTGGAAAAGGGAATCCATAAATAAAATTGCAACAATCAATACACATTTTTTTAAAAGTAAATCAGCTAAAAAAAACGCAGTTAAATTAAAATTTGTTCATGAACTGTTTAATTAAAATAAAGGGATTTCTGACATCTACCTTTGCTTTGTAGAAGCATGAGGGAACCTCGATTTGGGGGAATAGCAGAATACAAATCAACATCCATTTGCAAGTGTCATTGCTTGCCACATCAGATAATACAGGAAATTCATACCTGTACCTGTAATATCCAAAATGAAAGCATAATCAAATGAATTTTAAAAAAATTAATTAAAGCAGCCTAAAACTATTATAATTTCATTACCTTACAGAATTTTGTGGAAAGGATTCCCTGATACCTTAAACATTTGATCTTGTCAGTAGTTGCAACTGAGATTGTGCTCTCATACATTTTATTTTCCTGAGATCATTAGGGAAGTCTGTGAAGTATGGTGATTCATCATCATATGAGTGTCTTCTTCAGTGTCAGTCTATTGTTAATAGAAAATTTGTTAAAGAAATCTAGCACAGACATGAACAGAAATCTCCACACACGAAAATAATTCTACACAGAAATGCATATTACACTTAGCTGTGTATATATATGTGTAATACATACTTATACATTATGTAAAAGAGAGAAATTGTATGATACTTATAAAAAAAATTATTGTTTACATGTTCCACCCACCCCCTATATATGCACATATGCCTATATGCACAAACTGGAGAGCTGTTGTCTGTGAATGCAACATACTGGAAAACAGGAAAATGTATTACAGATAGTTGCAGCCACAAAAGCTGGAGAGTCTTATCCAGTGAAGCAGGACTTGGCACAAATTATCAGATTTCCTGGAACACATACAGGCTGCTGGGCTTATTCCAGACTCTCTTTTAAAATATGTTTTTCCATTTCTTCCTGCATCTGATCTCTATTGCATTTCTGTTTAGAAATTCAGCTGCATATATCTTAACCTCGGCTGGCCCAGTATCATTCTGAGGACTGGTTCATTAAGGAGAGTGAGAATATATCTATTCTCACATAACAGATTCTTGCAGATTGAATACTCATCTATATGAGTAAATCTTTGTGTACTTTAGCACATTAGCATGACTGAATAGACTGAGGAGTAGATTTGGTGTATTAAAAGTTGTTGAAATACCATACAGGAGGAACAGTGATAGTCTTTACAGTAACCTTTCAGGAAATATAATTTTTTTCCAGATCACAGATTACACTCAGGAAGTTAGGAAGAAAATATAATGGAGCACTGGAAAAGGCAAGAGTACCTTTAAGTATTACAGGAATTAAGTTGATACCCTGTGGTAGCTCTGAGCAATATTGTTGCTCTGCTTAAAAATAATATAATCTAAAGCAAAACATTCCAGAATTCCATACTGGGCTGCAGAAAAAATACCAGCCTACAACAATCAAAAATTTTTGAGGCAGAGAAATGTGCGCTTGCAGTAGATTTCATCTTTTTAAAAGAAAAAAAAATAGCTTTCCACAGGGCTGTTATGTCTGAATTATTCCTTGGAAGTTGCAAAGAATGGTTCTAGACATAGAATTACCTTAATACTTCATAGACTCTGGCATCCTAGCTCTGTACCTTCTATCATCTTCTAAATCTCATCTACATCCCAAAGAAGGTGTTTATCTCTAGAAAACACCAATGCTGAAAATAGAAGAGTCTACCACAACAGAGACATTTCAAGAAACTGTGTAAACATAGAAAGGGAAAAAGGGCTAGGTTGCAGGGTGAGTTAGAAAATGGGCTATAATGCTTGTTTTTGGTGTAGTATTAGAATGTAAAGATTAATTAGTGTTTGACGGACTCAGCACAGGTTTCAGGAGTAACTCTGGAAAAATACAATTTTTGCCTTTGGTTATGCAAAGTCATTTACATGCAGAATTAAATACATGCTCTTTTAAAAGACCTTCTTGTAATTCCAGTAGTGCTTGGAATGAATACTGCCATCAAATCTAGTGATTTCTCATGCAAGCTTGTGCACTGTCATAATACGTACTTCCCTTAGTTTGGCCTAAAACACCTGTACAATATAAGTTATTACAGTTATTGAAACATAAATCCTGAACAGTATTTGCTGATGAAATTATTTTTAATATATTTTAAATTGTATAATATATATGTATATATACATATATAATAATATAAAATACATACAAAATATATATACATATATATAATTGCTTTTATTTGGTCAGTTTTTCAGAGTTTTGTTGCTTTTGCTCAGATTTGGCAGACTGTCTTCCATTTGAGTGCAAACTAATCACAGCACCTTGTTGCAGAAATGGCTAAACTGTGGCTTATGAGTGGCACATGCAATTTCCTGAGCAGCTCTGGTGCATCTTTCAAAGTAAAATTCAGAGCAAAATTTATCTAGCTTACCTTACCCATTAGATCCCCATTATAAAACATGCTAACACTTTATTGGGTTTGGATGAGAAATTTAAGTTGGATTTCAAGAACTGTGGGGCCTGGATGCTCAGTTAGGCAGGGCTGTCAAGCCTTTCAGCTTTATAGTCAGGACTTAAAAGCCTATAAGCATTGCCCTGGGGAAAGAGTAATGTCTCTGTCATAAGGTACTATTCACACCCTGGGGTTTTTGTGTGTACAATTTTACACTGTAGAACTTGCTCAGCAGACACTAAGACCAGCAAAATAGGCAACATTAAGGCACCGTTGTTTTATATTTTCAGTGCTGTACACCAGGTGAGAGGCAACTATTAATATTCATTCCACAGCTAAACTCATAATATTTGGATATCAACCCATTATAATCCCATTGCCTTCAGCAGAACTACATGATTCAAATTAGTTTATCATGCTGTCTACATAAGAAGGCACTTCTTAAACTCCATCTAAACTTTTCCTGGTGAAAACTGATGCTCTGACATCCATTCACAGGATGATTCAAGCATCAGACATATGGCAGGATCAGGTTCTTTGACTAGCAGTAAAATTGTATTTATTTGTATTATTGTTAATATTTTGCTACTAAGCACTGAGCCAATTCATCATGTGACATATGCCCTCTTGGGCTAAGCTGGTAATTTAGATTAATTAAATGAAACTTCCTGGGTGAGAAGAAGGATACAATAGAAGAAATTCCCTCACGCATCATATGATGCCTAAAGTCTAGTTGATATATTATTAGAAAAATATAAAGCCAACATAAATCAATGCATGATGTACTGTAAACTACAATTTTTTTCTTGCTTCTATCTAAATTATATTTTAGAAGACCAAATTAAAATCTTGTAAAATTATAGACCAGTCGTAAAGCAGAGATATTTATTAAAATATTTACTGATGTTTCAAATTTTAATTTTATTCAGTATCTTTTGTAGACAGTATTCTTTTTTTTTTTTTTTTTTTTGGTTACAGAAAGAATAATAAGGATGTTACAGAATACAAGAACTTTTCTATGATTTCTTGGAAGAAATCCAAATAAAAACCTGCAAATTTTTGTAAGCATATGACTGTAATGACATGAAATTTAAAATAGTAGTGGCCATTTTGTTCCTCTCAAAGTGTAGTTTGTCACAGAACCTAGTGGTAGTGGTTGGTGAAGTGAATTAGCAGAAGAAATATTTTTGAAAGTGTAAAGAAAAAAGTGAATATTTTGGTAACAGTGACAACACACACACACAAAAAAAGAGTATATTGTCAAGGCAGACAATATCTGAATTCAGTTGTATGTCTGTACTCTAATTTCAGCCTCATCACTTCCAATTAACAGTTCTGTCTCCTACATTCCTTCTTTAAACTGTGAAGTACTCCTTAACTCTTTTGACATATGATATGGCATATACCTTAGTACCTTTTTTCTTAATACTTTACAGAGAGGTCACTTATAAGGAACTCATAGGAACGTAGGAAATAAACCTGGAAGGTGTCATCACCCTGAGACAGCACTTCAAATACAGAAGTGGGAGAGAAGGGAAAGGGAGAAAAGGAAGAGGATGCATGTAAAATGCACGTGGAAATTAAAAGCATCTGTGAAAAAAGTACTCCTTATTCTTGTTTTCACGTGATAAAGCCCATGTTGTTCTTGTCTCCATCTAATAAATATTTATCTCTCATAAATTTGCCATGATCTGTCTAACAATCTGCTTCTTGCTCTTCTGTTCTTCTTGAAAGGCAAATCTAGCTCCATGCTGATTAACACCAGAAACTGTCTCCTAAATGGTACCCCACACTTGTTCAGGGACATTTTACACCAACGTTTACACTGATACTATCATTAGGCTTATGCAGCTCTTCTCCCACCACCCAGACAATGGTATTTCCTAACCTTTCAAGACGTGAGATCAAATCCACTTAGCTTGCTGAGTAATATTAATTTCCAAACTCAAAAAAGTTAATCAAAGACCTTAGGAGCCTGTCATTCACAGGCAAGGACAACTCAACCTGCAGTTTGAACCTCTCTTCTGTTTAATATTTAAGCAAAACATTGTCTCCTTGAGAAAGACAAATATCACGAGGGACATTTGTCTTTCACCAGTAATATTTATCCTTGAACTGGATTTATCTAATCTATTTTGATCCAAAGACTGCAACATGTCCTCAGCCAAAATCAATCTAAATACCAGCCATAGTGCACAGACAGAAGGTTACATCCTTCAAACTTCCTTCACATGGAAATAGCATTTTAGTCAATAGGAGTTCAAGACATAGCCTGAGATTTTCAGAAGCACTGTGCCCTGTCCCAGCTCTGGTCCCATCTACAGCCAGGGATACAGCACGACTTGTGACATGATAACATCTTATCATACTAGATATTCTTCATATGGACCCAGTTTCTGCTTCCATAAACTTTGTTATGATGTACATAAGACAACCTATTTCTCCAACAGTTTGTTTTCCCACTTGCCCTTTCCTAGTAGTAATTCTTATAGAGAAAGGATGAAGGCATTGTTTTGGGATATCTCTCAGAAAGTCAACTTGTGTTTCTTCAGGTTGCTGTGTAAACAGTAAAACCAAATACAACACATTCTCACTCGCGCCTTGTGCTTCCTGTAGTCCTTTGTGATATACAATATGGTCATATTAACACCTACAATGTAAGACATGGCAAGCAGGCAGAACTGAGGAAAATATACCTTGAGAATAATATTTCTTGGAAAACTGGGATTCGTTTCACTGTAAGTTCACAGACCCAAACCATGTCTGAAACACAGCATAGGTCCTATGACAGCACAGAAGATCAGTTCAAGGCATGGCACACTTTACTTCTACGTTAGTCCTAAAACCAAGTGGTTTAGGCTAAGACTTTATGTCAGCCCTCCATCTAAAGGGACATTTCACTTATAGTCTATGACACTGACATTCAGTTTCCGGAAACATGTTGTAATCTGTCAAAATCTGATTTGGGTTTTTTTATACAGCTTTAGATGTCTTTTTCACATATTGGGAGACACATTTCTATATTGGTTGGACAGAAGATACAATTGGCACTGGGAAATTTACATAATCTCCCCCACAAGACTTGGAATATCTAGTGTTTTTCACAGTACCCCAACTCTAGAAATTAGTAGGAATGTGTCTAAGATCATGTCTTAAATCCTTAGGGATTAGGTGAAAGATTGAATGTGTGAGTTGAGGCTGAAAATACAGGAGGCTAATAAAGAACACTCAAAGAACAATTTTTTCCTTGTTCTTTTTTTGAACTTTTGAACTTTATGCTGACCAACGCTTTTTGAAGCTTTAGAACCGGCAAACCTGTACGACTTCACAACATCACAAATATTTTGGACATGGGCTATGTATGATTAGTTATCATAGCTTCAGCAAACATCAGGATATATACTTTTTATTTGTAAGGAAAATGTGAGCCTTTGTACTCTGAACAAAGCTCAACTATGATGTACAACTTTTGGTTATATTAAGTTTTGTTTCAGAAGAATCCCAAGAGCTACCTCCACAACATATTGTGATCATAAGATTATCAGACCGGAGTAGAAATGTTGTGAATTATTCATTGTGATCATAATGATTCAATGTAGATGGTAGTTAGGAAGACTGCCAGATCACTTTATGATATTTTGGGCCATAACCTGTTCTATGCCACTTGTTCCTAGCACCTATGATTAAGACAGTGTCCTGAAAGCTGGAGGGTTCCAATTAAAGTATATTGCACTTCAGCAATCTTTGGTGGCATATATTCCCCTGAGGTTATTGCAAATTACAGCACTAATTTTATTGCAACTCTCAAGGCTGCCCAACTACACAAGCAATTTCCTGTTCTCTTCTCAGGTGCAGAAATAAACTGTTTCTTTTCATGTGAAAAGTGAGAGGTATTAATCCTATCCCTCAGAAGAACCATAACAGAAGAAACAAGCCAGATGTTCATCTGCTGTAGAGCACTGGAGTTTGGCAGCTACTTCAGGCAGCAAGGAAGGGTGACAGCTACAGGCTGCGTTAGTGGGAGAGATGATGCCATTGGCTGCGTTCTCCCAGAGTCTTTGATGTGAATGGTTACATATGCTTCTACAGTCTAATGTCTTCCTGTATACTCACTGCACTGGGCTGCTGCTGCTGCAAAAAAAGGAATGTAGGATAGATAGATATAACATACCAACACTTCCATTTACTTTGCAAAGGTACACAGGCATCACTACCATTAAACTGAGACTCAGCTTCTAAATAGAAAAAAGTGCATGAAATGGCAAGAAATGAAATAGAGGAAATGAAAATGGAAAGAAATGTATGACTCCACCAATAATGCATAACCCTTTCAACTTATGATGTCTCATAATATCACCCTCTCCACATATTTCACTTGTATAAATAAATCAAACACCAAATAAATGAATTATAAACATACTTGAAATAATACATTTACTACCCTAATGGCTTTTGAACTCAAGAAATTTAATTACTTTCCTACACACTGAAGGACAGCAGAGTGATAATCAGGAGTGAGCACCTCAGCCCTAAGCTCCTGTTACAGCTCCAATTTACCGAGTAATGAAAACATTAAATTCTGAGTAATCAGTGTAGATTTTATACATAAATCCTTTCTTCATACCCTCTTCTTTCAGACATACAACTTAGGGTCTAAAACAACTAAATGAAGAAGAAGTTGATTTTTATAGCTGCAAAAAGTGAAAGTCAGAGTTGTGAGTGCTGCAGACATCAAGCCATCTGATCACTCCTTTTTATAAGCTGTTTCAGTGGCCAGAGAGAGAACATTAGTTCTATAATAAGAGAGAGCATTTATGATCTAAACACACAAACCTCCCGGTCAGCAAAAACTGGAAAAAAAACTTTAAGAATGAGCTTTGTATATTTAATTTGTATTTTAGTTGACTAATTTGCATATTTGATCACATATGCTTTGTATATTTAATTGCAAAAATATGCTAGCAAATGAAGATCTGCACATATTATGCTAGGTATAAAACTAGTGTTTATTCTCCTGCCATTAGACTGGCACCAGAGTTCATTACTCTCAGCTGTTGACAGAAGATTACTGAAACTGAAGTTCTCGCTGCCTATCACTGACAATGGAAAGAAGATTTCATCTTGAACTGCTATCAATAGTAGTACCACAATATTAGCTACAATACTGCAGCAGCTTAGGTTGGGAAAAAGTATTTATACTGTCTAATCAGTTTCATCACACCATATCTGAGAGCAAAGCCTAGAAGAAATCTTATTTATGGTGTTAGGTAGTTCTGTTTCTGTATCACAGAAGCTAAACATGAGGGAGATTTAAAAGAACAGAAAGCATTTTAAATTTGATGTTGTGTAAAATTACAAATGAAGTAAACTGTTCTAAATTAAAATATCTTATTTGCATCCTTTGCTGAAGTTTACAATGAGCACTTAGATGGGATAGAGAAATATGGAGATCTGACACTCTGAGAGAATATCAAAAGCAGATTGTCTTTGGGGGAATGCTTCCCTGACGTCCTTATTTTCATAGCAGAAAAAATTATACTCCATGATATTCCCTTGTGGAATGCAATCTTTCAGCCAGTGTGGCCAACCAATATAAGAAAAGAGATACCAACATGCCATTTTCATGCAGATTTACTGCATTTCTATTTGCAGCATAAAATACAGTATAAAATCGACCACGTTCTGCTGCATACAATGTTGCTTAAAAATAATGTTGAGGGTTAAACTAGTGGATGTGGCAAGGGGAGAGCATTTGTATATTTTATGGTTTTTATCTTCCAAACTTCCAAATATCCTGCATTAGTATGACTTATTTTGTAGCCAGGGAAAGTCTAATGTGATTCCTTCAGATGCTAGTCAGCTTCACTCCTATATAAGGGGTCACTTAAGAGGAATAAAAACCACAATATCCTCTGGAAATCTGACTGTACTGTGTCTTTACTACATTACAAGACAGTTTTGTTCTTCTAACAAAGAATATCGTTCATTAATCAAACCCTAGTGTTTTCTTCATATGACAGAGTCATATAAGCTTGCGAATTCCATCTGCATTACCAATATGTATGATTTGTTTAACTTGAAGATCTTTGTTTAATCAAATTATCCACCCTCTGCAGTATCGGTGACGGCATACTGTAATACTATAATTACTTTTAATGAGTTTTCTATTTCATGGAGGGAGGGGAGCTTGATTTTAAAAATCCATTGCATATTTTATCTTATACTACTAATTGCTATTTAGGAAGAAAGTATGATAAGATGATTTATTAATGGAAAGAAACATATTGAAAAATTAGGGGATACCAATTAGTACAGTAAAAAGTAAATGTCATGAAAGAAATTAGAAGACAGATTTCACATATACTTTGTTGCACCAGGAGTCATTATAACAATATGCAGATGTATTATTTGGTTAAATCAGAGGAATGTGGATAAAATATCCAGAAAGAGCAGATTACATAAAGCTACTGCCATGCTAGAATGATCTTTTTAAGCTTTCTAACAAATGTAAGTTTCTGTCACAAAATGATATGCTAGGAAATGAAAATCTCTAACTACAAGTAATAGAAACAAATCTTTAGAAGTTAATTCACAAGTAAGACAAAAGTGATGAGACGCATACGCAGAGGCTGCACCAATATTATTTCTGGATTTACTAGCCCATCTGCCTCTGAAGATTTGTCTCTTCAACTCAATTGCATTAATGTGAACCAGGCTTTAGAAAAAGAATTAGTATTAAGCTGCCAAAAAAGACTCAAAACAAACAAACAAAACCATTATAGAAATCAAAGTACATGTAGGATACCAGTCTTATCAACAATAAAATATATGTAACTAAAATCCTACCTCAGCCACAGCTTCTTTCAAGTGTTACATTCAGTTTTTATTGCCCTGAAAGGAAACAAATAGATGATTTTTTCTTCTTGTCATGTTTAAGAAGCAGATCCTTTAAACCTGGAAATTATATTATCCTCTTGTGCTGATTCTGTGCAGCCTTTATATTCTATGTATTGCAAAGTCTTTGTTCATACACTGGGTGATTCTCTGGTGCAGTAGGTCTGTACTTAATGTCCAAATCAAACTAGCACTCCCACCAAAGTTCAGTGGGTTCACTGTACATTAAAATTGGCATATCCTTGTAGATTTGGGGGAGGTATTTAATCAAAAAAAGTTAGCAGGACAGTCTGGATTTTATGTAGAATAGAATGCCTCAAAATATCTTCCAGTTTGTTCTTCCCCTTGAGGGATTGGGCTTTTAGATATTCATTACAGAGCTGACATAATTGGTAAACAAGTTGCAAGCTGCAAGAGTAAACTGTGCATCAGATGAACATCCCAGAACCTGGGAAGGTCTTCAGTGACTAGCAAAACTCTGGTATTAACTTCTCATCTGAGAGGCAGAAAAGGTGGGAGAGGCATAACCATTTAATTGGGTTTGGTGGGGGTTTTTTGCAAAGGGAGAAAAAAAAGGCAAAATACCTGTGCAATACTATTCTGGTGGTGCTATTTGATCTATGCAGATCAGAGTAGCTTTGTATGTTGAAGTTCATGAGCTATTTTAAATTCCAGCATGGTCCCTGGACCATGACAATGTAAAATTCCTGTAGATGGAGGACACACTGGACAGAACTTTCTCCTGGACAGACAAAAAAGGACAAAAGTAGCACTGCTTTACAGCTTAGTTTTAAAGAACCCTTAGTTTACGTTCAGATTAAAATGGTTTGTAGCTGTCTACATTTTGTGAGAATTTTCCCACTCTTAGAAGGTTCACAACTTCTTTCTTTTTCTTAAATTGCAGGCAGAAGAACTGTGAGAACACTTTAAAAATGTGCAGCTCTCAAAGGATACTTACTCTTGTAGGTTGACTTAACTCTACATAAATAATGACAAATCATGTCAAGTGCTCGGATTTTGAAATAAGGCTTTTGATAAAGCATGTAGTTTCCAATTAATTCTCTTAACTGGCTGATATTTTAACTTCATATATTTTTTCAGGGTAATATTGGCACAGAATAAAATGTGATTTTTCATTTGGATCTATGCCTAAGGTCATCATCTCTAATTCCGTAATTAGTGGCATGATGGAGGAGGTGAAAATCAAATAGAAAACAGGACATTTAAATTACTACATTAAGGCAATAAATACAGTATTTCAGTGAAAGAGAGAAAAAGCCTGTTTCTGTCCTTAATGATGCCTAGAACCTCTGGAGAACCTTTACCAGGTCTGGTTCAAGAGACATAGTAAAACGCACTAAGTATCAGAGGGGACACCCTTGTAGAAATAGTAACTCATTGAGAGCAATTCAGACAAAGCAATTCAGCCATAAAAATTTATAGCGGTTTGAGGAAATGTATTGGTGTGCAGAAAACCACTTGAAATTAAAGTTTCCAGTAGTAAAAATAAAGTAGTGCAATCAATTAATGTGCTCTGCATCTAGTCCTTGCAGCTTGCTTTTATTCATTTGATGTGATGAATGATACTGCATTTGCTGAACATTATGATGTAGACGCTTTTCTCCTTGAGGAATGTTGGGTGGTTAGCACATCTTGGCCAAAGCTACATCCAACCTATTTGATGAGATTCATGGTGATACTTTATTGTCTTGGTTATTATAGTAGTAAATGTGATCTTCGTGATTATTACCCTTGTTTTTCCTAGATGAAGCCATGGTGGCTGTTTCACAGTTCTTGCTCAATGCTCTAAACCTAAAATAAATAAATAAATAGATAGATAAACCTGTTAAATTCACTGCTAAAATCCTTCAACTCCTAGGAATTATCTCTATGAATCTGATGTTTTTCTCTGGGTAACTCTAACCTAAACTGTACATTTTTCTCTTGAATCATCTGTGGCACATGCAGAGATGGTGGCAGCCAGCTCACAGCAAGAGAATAATCCCACTCAGCACAGCACAACATGACACAGACAACTGCTGGGCTTCCCAGAAGCAGACAGACAACGTGATTATACTGTTCCTAGTACCAAAGCTTGTTCATTTTTTTCACTAGCTTAACTGTCTTTGAATGGCATTGCTTTGCTCATTGCAGACTGTGCAAGTTCTTCAAAAAAATCAATGCATATGTAGAGTTGAATAATAATCAGATATAGTGGAAATCGTTTTGCTGAATAGCTGCCTTTTAGGAATTCTTGACTAAGCAGAATGAGTTGGCAGGTCATTTAACCTCTTTCTGCTGGAGTTTCCTGTACAAAGCAGGGATAATGACAGAGTTGTTGTAAGGTTTTCTTTGATTAATGATTCCAGAATGTTTTAAAAACTCAAAGTGAAAAATTTTGTTAACAATGTAACATATAATAATAAAGACTCATTTCAGAGTCAGTTTAGGCTGTACAAGGATTCCTCATGTTTTTATGACCCATCTGTAGCAAATTAATGGTGAGTGAAAGGAAAACTATTAGGGTGAGTACCTTTTTGCCTCAGTGTGAGAAACCCGAGTATTCTCTCCTGTAATTACTGTTAAAGAAATACATATTAAGGAACATTTCTGATGTCATATTTTCTCAGGATTTTATCAAGCCAATTTACAATCTACCTTTCAGCAATAGTCCTTATATTATTTTATATCCAAATGGTAGTCCAGCTCTATCCATTTTAATAGACACTAAACTCAGCCTATAGAGTTAATTAATTTTTACAATATTTAGAAATTAGTTTAGACATTCTCAGACCTTGAAATCAGAGACATTAGCCAAGCCAAATGATTTTACAGGCAGTTTGGTTAATAGGGCTATAATCTAGCCATAACAGCCTCTTTGGGCATGGGCCAAGGTAAGCATTTTTAATATGCCTCCTTCCTCTGGTTATAGCTGACTCAGAACTTTGGAAGGAAAAAAGTATCCCTCAAACTTAGAGGAGCAAAGACATGACAGTGAGAATCAGGATTGATTTATTTTGCAAATGTCCTTGTATTTTTCCGTGGCCTTGTATGAAAATTTTACATTAAGGAACTTTTATCAATTTGAGAGACAGTGCTCTTCTGTGAATTAAAACCTCTTTATATATTTGGAAGTAACTCCTAAATTACTTAAGATATCTGCTTCATTATTTGAAGTTTCAGGTGTTAAATGTAGCGTATGATAAATGATCAGGACAAAAGGTAATGGACACAAATTTAAAAAACATGAAATTCCATCTGAAAAGAAAAAAACTTACTGTGAGGGTGGTCAAACACTGGCACAGCTTGCCCAGAGACATTGTAGATTCTCCATCCCTGGAGATATTCAAAGCCAACTGTTCCAGCTGTCCCTGCTTGAGCAGGGGGGTTGACTAGATGACCTCAAGAGACGTCTTCCAACTTCAGTTGATTCGCTGTTAAAAACATGATTGGTTTCGTTTAAAAATAACACTGAAACAGTACTTTTCATGTAACTGAATAACAGGAATTAAAAAACAGACCGAAACACAGAAACTCTCTCTATGGCTGAAATCCACATTTTTAACCTAGGGATGTCTTTCTCAGACGTAAAGGTAGGCAAACCCCAATATAAATTAGGCACTTAGTAGCTGGATATATCTACATAGTATTACCCAAGAAGCACAGAGTTGTCCAATACTCATATTGCTTAGGTGTGAATTGACACTTCAGTGCTAGCTTTAAGCCAACTTCAGTATTCTCAGCTTTACATTCAGAATACAAAAGAAGGAAGGGAAAGTGCTAGGCCTGAACCACTCCTTTGCACGATTTCAAGGGCAGGTGTGTCTGCATGTATTGGGTTACATGGCAAGGTTTTGGTAGCAGGCTGGCTGGAGGGATGGCCTCTGTGAGAAGACACCAGGAGCAGCCCCTGGGTTGGACACAGCCAGTTCCAGCCAACTCAAAACAGACCCACCGCTGGCCAAAGTTGAGCCCATCAGCAACTCTGGTGGCACTTCTGTAATAAAATGTTTATGAAAGGGTACAAGCCACTGCGTGGCAGCTGTGAAAGAGAGGAGTGAGAAAAATGTGAGAGAAACAGCCCTGCAGACACCAAGGTCAGTGAAGAAGGAGGGAGGAGGTGCTCCAGGTGCCGGAGCAGAGTTTCCCTTGCAGCCTATGGAGAAGATTATGGTGAGGCAGGCTGTCCCCTTGCAGCCCATGGAGTACCCTGTGGAGCAGGTGGACATGCCCTGAAGGAAGTTGCACTCCATGGAGATCCCATGCTGGAGCAGGCTTCTGGCAGGAACTGCAGCCCGTGGAGGGGAGTCCACACAGGAGCAAGTTTTCTGGCAGGAGCTGTGGTCTACAGGGCATCCGTGCTGGAGCAGTCCATTCCTGAAGGAATGCAGCCTGTGGAAAAGAGCCATGATAGAGCAGTTTTCAAAGAACTGCAGTATGTGGGAAGGACCCAGGCTGGAGAAGTTTGTGAAGGACTTTATCCCATGGGATTAACTTTGTTCATACACAAACAGCCCAGAACCATCCACCCAGTAACACAGAAGATGGAGTCAAAGAGCACACCAACCTTCACGCTCCCTCTTGCCTGAGCTTTTGTGCCAGTGTAAAAACAGTCCTGGGACTCCACACAGTTGAATAAGAGCAATCTTTTAGTGGCTGATAAAAAAGAACAAGCCCCAGAAAAGGCCATCCTTCATGTATGGGTTTGGGTTTTTGTAATAAAAGTATTTTTTACTTGAAAATGGAACACAACCACTGAAAGCGTTTTCACAAGCCACCAAAACACATACTGTGCTGAGGAACTTGCCGTCACTGCAGACCTGATCAATTTGTCTCAATTTAATTTTGTTCAGATGGTCCTAGACAAGCTTTAAAACACTGACATTAAATACTAATCAACAATGAAGATTATTCTTATTTAGCTGAACAGCTTTCTAAGGGTTAATATCATCATTACATCTATATGTGGAATCTATGTTGTTTATAAATTTGACCAAATAAGGAGATACTTTTATTCTGAATGGATACATCTTTTTAATGTTTATAAACGTCTCTCTGGGTAGTGGCAATGTAATAGCATTTAAAATTGCCTTCATTTTCCATATTCTGAAGAACACATCTTTACAATTTTTTCCATTTATTTAGTAACACAAATTATTGTCAGCTGCAGTTTTTGAGCATTCCCTTATGATTACAGCTTCACTTACAAAATATTATAAAGAGAGTGAAAAACTTACTTTTTTTTTTTTTCCTTCCATCTCAAATTTCAGAGAAAACAAGTTTGTTTATGCCATGGATCCCAAGCCAAGATCATGTATGACAAGCAGCAAGTCAGGGTCATTTCTTTTAATGTCTTTTACATAAAGTAAGAGTTCAGGGTTTGGGGTTGGTTTTTGTTCTTTTTTTTTTTTTCTTTTTCCACCATAGAAAACTCTGATTAGAATTACCAAGAACAAACACAAGTATTTGCATATTTTTTTACTTTTTATTTAAAAAAAGCTTTCTTTTATTTGAATCTAATTGAATTTTCTTGAAATTATTTTCTGTAATGTAACTGTGATTACAAATATCAGGCAGAATTAGAACAGAAATGTAATAGGTGCTATCCAAAAATGGCAGAGAAATTCCTGAAATTTCCATTCCAAGCAGAGAATACAGGAGCTGGGTCTGTTTATGCATCTATTCTGATCTCCCCTCTCTTGAATTTGTACACCTGAAATGTCACTCATGCAAATGTTCACAGGAAGCAGGTTTTAAACTATGGAAGATTAATTGATGAAGAATTTTGTAAAATAACAGATATACGTATAACCAGTTTAGCTTCTGAAAGAGGACAAATTCAAAATGAAAACATGCCATTGTATTTAATTGGCAATAACCATCTGAGAATTACTCTCAGGTGTAGTGAATTCTCTATTCCACTGGTTCTTTATATCTAGTTGTGTTCTTTTTCTAAAAGCTGTTCTGTATCTCAGGCAGCATAGAGAATCAATTTCAGCAGTGCCCTGTTAAGCAGAAGGCCTTATGAGAGTACCACAGCATTCATTCTGGCCTTAAAGGATAAGATTATACAGATTCTATAAATTTTAAATTTGCAAGGGAAGTGATTGCTTAGCTATCCTTTGGTAAATAAAGACCTTTTGATATAAGTCATGGAATAGGGAACATAAGGGAAGATGAAGGAGTGATATCAAGGTGAAGAACAAAGGAAAACATTAAGAAGAAGTAAAAAAGTGAATGGAGTCATGGAGACCATGGCAACCCCATCTCCTGGTCAGCTGTAGCACTGTCTTAGCCTATTGCTATCTTCTCCATCACTTTTCTGACACAGTTGGATATGCTCAAAGTATTTTCCACAGAGCATTCATCCATTCTGACTCTATTTTGGATATGGCAACATAATTTGGAAGGAGAGTTTTAGGCAAAGAGCAGGGAAATAGTTGCTGATTGGTTCCTACTACTGAGCAAAGAAACAAAGATATTTTAAATGGATTAAGAGGAGCTTTGCATTCCTCTTGAGTCAACTGTGGCCTAAGATTTCAAATGTAAGTCTTTTGTTCAAACTCATTCGTTCGTCCTCTGCGATGAAAGACTCCCAATCACAAACACAGAGCCCCTAGGCAAGCTGAAGTGAAGAATATGGGCAGGACAGACTCTTACCCTGAAAGAAAATAAACAAAACATCTTTGTCAGAATTCAAAGCTAGACTTTGGGATAAAGTCACATGGCAAATGGAAAAAGAAATGGAAAAACACTTTTCGCTAAAAGCATAGCATTTCTAAATGTTCAAAAGTACAAACACAGAGATGATACCACAGTGGTTTTGCAAGGCTGCATGGCTGCAATTTAAAATAAGTACACTTTGAAAACTGAGATTTTAATTTTCTGTAGATGAATCTCAGATTACAGGCTTTCCTTGTGTTTTTAGGTTTGTATATTTTCTTTAAAGAGCAACAGCATTCCAATTTCACATTTAATAAATCTGCTGTGCATAATTTCAGTTCTTATATATCAGTTGATCAGTATTGTCAAGAAATATTCATTATTTGTTCATCTTTGTGGGTCATCTGGCCCACACTCATCTCTAAAAAAACCCCAAATTATTGTATAAAAGCCCATAACTTATCATGCAGATTTTCCTTCTTACATGATTGCAGTTATGTTTTAGATGACATCCATGTACAGCACTTTTTAGTAATAGCTAATTCAAAATGCTCTTTCAGTTTTACAGTCTACAAATTTATGTTCCTATTTTCCTGTTCCTTGTTTCTTTATATTGCCATATGCCTTTCAGATTTATTATGCTTTACCAATAAGAGGGGTCTTGTGTCTCAGAACTGCTTGCTCAATATTACTGCTCATAAAGATTATTTTGCTCTGAGAGTGATAGCTTTTTCATTCTACTAACAACTCCCTTTAAATAAGACAAGAAAAGGTTTTATTTTTTTCTGCTATTGCAATAAGAGCAACAAGATTTAATTATGTATCTATTGTTTTCAATCAATCTTTTGAAAAAAAAAATCTTACAAAAAAAAAAAGCTTTTTTTATTAATGTATGTACTTCCCCACAAACTATCCATACTGGGAACTGATAATTTATATTTGCCCAATGGGAAATTTCAGGATTTTTTTGCACATAAGTAATTTGTTCACAAGTTTAAAAAATCCTGAACTGCAGGAGAAAAATACAGAAAACTCTCACAGATCCAAGTTTGCTTGATGGCAGAGGGAATACAAAAACTATTGTAATTCAGAACAAACTTCGTTATTGAAAATAATGAGTCCTTTTCCACAACACAGCTCATTATCATCAATAAAGAAGGGGTGAAATCCTTGAGGTATACTACTGAAAAGTCTTTTCTCTAAAGACACATTTCAACATTTTGAAATAGAAAATAAGCTGACTATGATAGACTCAGAAGTGGAGGAAAAGAAAGAATAGTCCCTTGACTTACACTTATAGCAGCCCATGGGAAACTCACTGATATGATGTAATTTGATCACTCTTTATTAAAAATGTAAGTCAGCTGTAAAATATTCTGACAGAGTGGATCTGGAGTGTATTTTTTTTTAACAATAATTGATTTTCTATTAATTTTCACGAACACTGGGAATTAGACAAACTTTAGAGAACAGGTTTATCAAAAATTTCATCCAAACACCTCAATAAAAAAATGCATGCCTAAGTACTGCAGCCATCTCCAGAAAGTAAATACATGCTTACAGATTTCAGAATTTAATGTGTTCATTATAAAGCTGTTACTTTGACACATCCGTTCCTGGCCATTGCAATAACTGGAGACTAGGTGCAAGAAGGCAATACAGAATATCTGGTTTTGTATATCAAGGTACTGCAATGATTATTTGGTAGGTCCCAGTTCAGTAACAAACTTTCCTCAGAGACAGTCACCAACTACAATCAACAGTGATGAAAAGAGGAGCTTCTTTTTACCTGTACTGTCACAAAGAATCCCTTCACATTGAAATCTGAAAATCCTAAACAATGTTGCTTTCATCACCCAGGAAAAAAAATTAACCCTCCAAAAAATTAAAAATTTATGTTGAAATGAAAGACAAGACACAGACATAGTTCTTTGCTTCAGCTGTTGTAGTGGATAGCTCCCTTAGGCATCTGTTAAGAGAATTATTTAACTAGTTTTCTTACATAGTATTTACCAGTTTTTATCCCTTCAGTGAATCTTTAATAGGTTAGCATGTAAGTCAGCAAACATGAAAGAAAAGAATTTAAGGAGAACAATGAATCCCCACCTGGTTATAATACCAAGTGTTCTTGATCCAAAGGGAAGCCTTTTAAAAGACCCATGTAGTATATGGGGGGCCTCTGAAACACATTGCAGAAGCAGCAAATGCTTTCTTTTCACGACACACACAATTTTAATTATCCAAATATGTTTTCATATATTGCAATGATCTTAGAATGAAGCTTGATCTATGCTTGTTTTGAGGACACAGATGGGTGAACTCTTCTAGAATAAGCTTATTTAAAAATATGCTTGCTCTCCACCCATTCTTTAAATCTGGTCCTTCTAGTTATTCATTGGAAATTTTAAGGCATGTAAATTTTAACTTAATTTTAACTGAAGCTGTCATACATAAAACCATGGCATGTTCTAGAAATATAGACTGAAAAAAAACCCCAAAAACCAAAACACACACACCCACACACACCCAGAACACAGTTTCTGGTTTGAGGACTCTGGACATTCAGCTGACACCAGAAGCCTTGAAATTCTCAATAACACAGTGAGGTTTCCTAGGTGAGGGTTTTGCTATCTCATGTTGGTATTTATACTGCAATATGACAAACTTCATTTAGTGTTCATATACTATTATAAGCCCTGTTGCCTTTTTTTTTTCTTAAATTACATATAATAATCATGAACATAGCTAACAAAGCAAAAATTATAGGCTCAAGTATAGTATTTTATATAATGTGCAGTTTCATTCGAATGAGGTTGGCGTTGGTAACAAATTAAGTAAACATTGACCAACAGCAGTCTTTCATTTGAATACAAAGTGGCACTGCAGTCACACCTATCTGTCCAGTCAGGCTGTGGGAACATTCATTATGTCCTGCTACAACTTTTTTTAAAACTATCAAATGCAATCCTTTATCAGACTCAGAAAACAGCATTTTCAATTTCTGTTTTAAAAAGAGAGAAAAATGCTTGATACATTTAATGTTGTATAAAATAAATATTTTTATCAATTAAGAACAACTGTCCTTAACTAGTTAAATATCATTCCAAACCTGCCAGTAAAGCCGCACTTCTCTTTGGTTAACAACACTACAAGTAGACCATCTACTCCTATAATTCCCCTCCGTCTTGCTAACTCAGGGAGCAGTGATATTTCAAGTATAATGGTAAACACTACTTTTTTCTCGAATTCAAAATCAAGCAGGTAGATGCAGCTGAAAAACACTTTTGTCACAAAGGCAATCAGACCAGAGCTCTTCACTGATATTGCTCCTGTACAAAACAACAGAGGATCTTAGCTTCTGATGAGCTCAAAACTATACAGAAGACACAGTTCCCACTAGTTTTGTACGCTGCCTATAGTTTATAGACCACAGACCTCAGTGTTTGCTGAGTCTTTCATACATATCCTTCATTAATCTGACCAAAGTTTTTGCCACCCAAATAATTGTCGTCTTTTTCACTTGGTAAGACCAAGGACTTTCCCACACTTCTTACTCAGTAATTTTAATGTTTCTTCTTTTTGCTGGTTACGGCATTTTCCATGTTTCCTTGTTTGTGCTTTCCAATAATGCTTTTGGCAATGCATTTGCCTTCAATTCTGGGACATAAAGCCTAAGAAAAGAAATTTTCTCCTGCTGGTTTCAAAATCCACTGCCTCCAGGAGCAGTGTCTACACTTTCTTGCAGGGTCACATGTGAAGACAGGCCACAGTTATATAACTTCAGAGTGAGAGTGCTTAAATGTTTGTAACCAGTGGGAAGAGAGGACTGAACCAAATTCTTTCCGCAGTAACTGAAGAGAATGGAAGAGAGAATGGAGCAGCAGCACCTTTAACCAGTTTTCTGTAGCAATAGAGGGTTAATTGTGTTTCCTTCAACTCTGCCTTTGGTTTCTCACTCAAGTGCTTTTGCATAACTGTGGCCTTGGGCAATGGGATGGCATCCAGAAAATACCCTGCCTGTCTGGGTTTTTTCCAGCTCTGAGAAGATAAGCTGATGTTCATCACTCAGGTTCTTCAAAAGCCTTTACATAAAGCAGAGGATAAAATAGGTGTACATGTATAGGAGAAAAGGCCTTCTTAACATTGTCTTTTTTAAAGTGTTAGTACATCAGTTAACAATTGGCTTCCTGTTAAAGAGAATTAATACAATCCACTGTAAGATTTGTATTTAAGGGAATGCTTAATAAAGTTGAAAGAATACCTGCAGCAGAAACTATTACTTGAAACACAAGCAATATATATAGAAAAAGAGTAAAAATTTAAGTCCTTTCTTAAAAATTCTTCAATCTTTTACAGCTGTTTCTGTTCTATATTTAAGAAACTTTTGTAGAGCTATAGTTTTGTTATGGATTTACTGATGATGATAATAATAGTATGATGTTATACTGTCCTTGAATCTCATAATTAATTTGCCACACTTCTTTCACTGGCAGTTTGTTCTGTTCCTTATTATCTACAGAATTTCCCCACTACCAGCAAATAATCCCATTTCAAAGTTAATATTAAACACATAAATTAATATGTATATGCATAAAGTTATTTCTCATACATTTTAATAACAAAAATTACAATAAAAAGATCAAAGTAGCCACAAACTCTAGGCTCATCCTGCATCTTAGTCCTTCTGGCACTCTAGATTATTTTGATTGCAGAAGATGTCTTCATACCAGTGCCACATTTAGCCTAGATATATGTCATACTCAAATGCACTGAAGAAAAAGTTGTGAGTTACCAACATTTTAACTAAGACACACTGAATACACTCTTCATCAGCGGGTGCAACTCATTCAGTAAAGTAAAAGCATGCAGCTTTGCAAGACCAAGCCTAGCTATGACTTCCTACGTTTTTAGGTGGGTATGTTAAAACACAGGAACCAGGACCAAAAATATGTTCCAAACTTCCAGTTAATTATACTTTTACTATCTTGCACTACAATATTTGTTCCTTTAATCTTCTCATTTTTTCGTTCCCAGTTAGCACAATGTTTGCTTTCAAGTGAAAGTACAAGGGAATCCTTTTACTGGTTCGTTAATCAGTAATGAATGGATGAGACAGGTCAGAAATTCCTGTAGTATTTTCTTCAGCTTAAATTTTTTCTTTCTCATCTTTTTTCTCTGGGTAGTGTTTTTTATTTTTCCTTTTCATCATGAAAAGATAAAAAGTTTTTTAAAAATGGAACACTTTATACTCTGCTTTTCCAAAGACAGTTTTTGTACACCCACTGCTCTATAATATAAATGAGAAATTATTTTCCTGAATTTTCACTACAGCCACTAAAATCCTTCTTGCTACTTCAAAGTGTGTTCCTTTATTTTGATTTTCAAACAGTTGTTTGTACCTCTGTTGTTAGTTCCTTTGCAGGCTGTCATACATTCAGTCTTTTTGTTTTTCAGTGATCCCAGATCTGTCTCCGTTTCTCCCATTGTCCTCAAAGTACTGACACTTTGCTTTCTGCAGTATTTCACAGGAAAAAAATAGAGCACCACAGGCAACTTGTAAGGAACTGTGGTTCCTGGGAGGCAGCCAGAAAAAAAATTAGGAAAGCTTACAAAAAAAACATAGGTCAAGCTCTGTGCAAAGGAAGGTCCCACTTTCTAACATGATTTTACTTTCCTATAAAACAAATTGGTTAATTAGGATTATATTCTCTCAAAACTATGCTTTATCCCAGCAGGACTTTTTCTTAATGGATCTTCTGGAAAACAGTATCACATTCATTCAGCTGTAGTTTTTCTCTTTAATTGAAACTAGAATAAAATGAAGTAAAAAGCATGTTGAATTGCTACTTCCTTTCTGATGGCTATTTCTGTGTAATAGCTATTTAAATGCACATAATGTCCTTTCTTCTCCTTGCACTTTATGCTCAGGCAATGTCACTCTAATGTGTCAATACTCTGAGCTGTCCGCATTGTTCAACCAGCAAAAAGCACCTCTGATCCTTATGAACTTATGCTTGGGATAACTGTTCTCCTTTTATGATACAAATCCAGTCACACAGACTCTTTTGTTTTTTTCTTGGTCTAGGTGTAGAAAAGGAAGCATGGCCAGGCTGTCAGAGCTCCAATATCAGACAACTCCTAAGCTCACTGATAGTGGACCCAACTTTCAACACGGTTATGAATGTCATGTTGGTAGGGACTTGCAAAACAGGGGAAAACCAACATAAGCCAGGATTTGTTCCCACTACTCAGTCCTAACTATTGACCTGACTCACTGGCATCATAGCAGTAACTGTTGCTCAATTTGGTTTCTGGTACAAGGTAAGCCCTAAAATTTTGAAGTCTTATGGGAGATCAGTACAGAGTTGCATGGGATAGACTTTGTGGCTGTCAATAGCATTTCATGCAGTGTTAAATTAGGTGTAGGAGAGCTCACCTATTATTTCCAGAATGCCAAAGATGTACTGAGAGTTTTAAACAAGATAACAGCAAGAAAAATTAACTTAAAGTTCAAAAACATACACACTGAAGTATTTCATTTAATTAAACCTAGTTAGAGTTCTAAATATCTAGAATCCAAGTAATCACCCAACCTAATTTAGGAAAGGAGAAATTACTGTAGTTCAGAAGGACTGAACAAGACGACTTTTGGATAAAGCACCAACACAAAGAACCATTTAACCCAATAACCCATCCCCACTCTGAAGCAATGGCAAACCCTCTATGTATCTGTACTGTGACTGGTATTTTATCAAAGCTTGTGTCCTAGTTCATTCCAGTACTACTGGTTTTTTTTCAATAAAGTTATCTCCATTTTTGACTTCCCAGTCATTGTTATGCAGTCCAGAGAAAGGTTCCTCTTCTTTTTTTAGCATTATCAGCCAACAATTCAGTCTGCTAACTGTGAAAGCCTACAGCTTCTATTTCTGATCTTTCTTTCCTTATATGCTTTGTAAATAACATCTAAAACTTTCTCCAACTTTATTCTTAGATTCTAGTTTTCCCCATTCCTACTGAGAAAACATGGCATGTTTTCACTCTGGAAAAGCCAACACAGTTTTAATGTTCTTGTCTGGTTTAGAGATTACTGGAAGATTTGGAGCAATTCCTGTCCTGTGCTGCACATTCATCCACAGGACATCACAGGTTCTTCTTGTAGATATGTCTGTGATAATGGTTAGCAAGAACTTCCTTTTTGAAAAGTTTCTTTTCTGATTGACT
Organism: Haliaeetus albicilla; assembly: GCF_947461875.1. Classification (NCBI taxonomy): domain Eukaryota; kingdom Metazoa; phylum Chordata; class Aves; order Accipitriformes; family Accipitridae; genus Haliaeetus; species Haliaeetus albicilla. The sequence goes on from NC_091516.1 coordinate 35,608,418, forward strand.
GTTCCATTTAGGTCTTCCTTGCCACCATTTTACCCGTGATTACTCCTCTTCCTCCCTCATCCACATTATTGTTGCAGCATGTGCTTGAACTTAGTCTGTGTATTCAATATTTCATCTACAGCTGTGGCCTTTTAATGTTGACATTCCTGCTAGTGTGTTCATTCTTCAGATCTTTCAATTTTTATTGTTTCTTCTAAATCATTTTAACATCTAAGTTTTATCTTGAACCATAATCAGCTGAAAACATTTGCAGACATCTGGGAAAGTTTTATTTTAATTATTTACAGTCTTTTCTTTTGTACATAAAGAATTTCTACTTCCCTTAAGCCACCATTTCAGATTCTTTGTTTGTTCCTGGAGATTACAGTAGATACCTGTTGATATTTGATCATCACTGCTTTGCTCTTACCTGGACCCTGGCTTCCCCTCACTTCCCATGATAGTTAGTCTTCTCACATACATGCACAGAGGATTTCAGTAGCCAAATGAATTCTGGGAGAAATAGTATGTGTGATTTTCTTACTTTAGCCAAACTTGTCCTTACAACAATTCACTTTTTGCCTTTGCTCTTAGCTTTCAAGAGGGCTAGCTATTCCTCCTTGAAGCTTGTCATGGAGCACCGAGGCCTGGCTGCTCCACACCTGTAGGGAGGCCTATACCTGGGGTGATGAGGGCAGGCTGGGCAGCCTGGCCAGGGCTGCTGTCCTGAGATTTACCTGGAAATCTGTGTGGTGCATAGTTGACAAGCGAAATATTGCCTTGTTTCTCTGAGGATTAATGGTGGGTTCTCATGAAATCAGTGAACAACCACAAAGTAGCCATAACCATTCCTAAAAGTACCTGTATCCAGGACCCACATCGATGTAATCACCACTGCCTGAACAACCAGCTGCAGCCTCCTGACACCACACCTCGCAGAAGAAACCTGGTCACAGCAGAACCTGGGCTTTCTACACTCAGAGTTCACACACTTGAAGGCAAGCCTGTGGAAGTGTCATGCACATGAAAACCATGCACTGACATTTTGCACAATTTTACAACCCACTTAATTTAGCTACTTATTTATAGGTTTTTATTTAAGGGTAAGGTTTCCAAAAGCAACTGATACTGTAGCCAAGTCTTGAGCATTTACAGTCCAATGCCACTTAATTGTTTTGGAAATCCAATCCTAAGAACTTCATGGCTTCTCTCAACTTTTACAATTTTTTTTTTTTAATTTATTTTAAATGTGTTGAAAATTTCAGCTCATGTTACATAGCAACAAAACCCATAAAGAAAAAATTACCTAGTGGAAAGACTTGAGCAGGGAGCATAGTAAGAATGTAAATTTACACATGAGACCAGAAAAGAAGCAGACCTGTGGAACAAGCCTATATATTTCATATAAGTACATTACAACAGCTCTACAGCTGGCATAAACTTGTGTAGTTCCAAGAACATCAGCTTAGCTAGGCTGATTTACACCAGTTGAGGAGCTGTCCCATACAACATCTGCTTCTTCTTTCCTTATACACAAAAAGGGAAAATACATCCCCTGCACTACAACACTTGCTATTGGAGTTTCACAATTGTTCTGACTGGGATTTTACAGCCTTTGCCTGCTAGGCAGTCTTTTTTCTGTCTGCTATTTGCCAGATCTGGGGGTAGGAGAGGTGGGGTGTTGTTTTGTTGTGCTGAAAGAAAGTTACTGAAATTCATGGAACTACTTGCATTAGGCAACCAAAACGTACCCCCATATGCCCAGAATTTACACAATACATATTCTTGGTTTTTCTTAATCTTTTAAAATGACATTTTTTTAATTAGCAGGTGGTTACTTGAATATTCAATAACTCAAAAACTTATGCTCTCTTTTAAGGCCTACCTAATTAGAAACAATCATGTTATAATCTAAAGCATTCTATAATCTAAATTACCTCAGTGGTGCTCCTCACCTTACAAATAGAAGTGTCTTATTAGAAAAGATACTCTGTCCCAAGAGTCCATTTAACAATACTGAAGGTTTTTAGCTAACGTCGCCAGGCCCTCAAACAGGGAATATTAAAAAGCACATTGAAAGTATTTTCTACTGAAAGCTACCTTTTCTAGAGAATGTTGTCTCTACAGTGTCATTGATTAATTGTGAAACGTAGTTAAACAGTTGTAAATTAGTCCCCAGTGCAATGAGATACATGTAAGGGAGACAATCTGCATGCATCTCACAAATTCATTCAAGCTACAGTGTTGGTGATTTTCTTATCAAATAGTAATGATGAACAAATAGTAAAGTACAGGATAGGATGTATTCATGCAAACATAAGACATGAGTTGGCATATACAGCCCTGATATATTGCTGTCCTAGGATATCATGTAGTTTTTTATGAGCATATTCTATCCCCCTCAGTAATAACAAAGCCTTTCCCCAAAATGCACAGGCTGCACGTGATCTTCTGCACGTGTCTGTTTATATTTGTTTCCCTTGTTAATAGTTGCGCTGCTTTTACTTGGTTTTCACACATGTCCTGTCTAGGTCTATACATGAAAGTTGCTTTCTAAAAGTCATAAATGTATCAAGGAGACAAAAGCCCTGGAAATGCTTTTCTGCTGGGCAAAAAAAGCATTTAAACCTTTATCACAGAAAGATTACGCTGTCTTACTCCACTTGCAGTTTTATGTAAAGAGACAGCAGGGGGAGATGAGATGTGTTCTTGAAACATCTGCACAACCTTGATACTAGTGCCTCAGATAGTACTTAACAGTCCTTTACTGCATGTTTTCTGTGAACTAGATATCTGTCTTACAATGGAGGACTTCAGATTTGTCAGCCTTGAAACAGCTCCCCTGAAAATTTCAGCTAGAAACAGTGTTTTCCTCAAGGCATTTTCTGAAGTGGTTGGGCTAGTTATTTATGCTTTGGCTTTGATTTGTTAGTTAGATGCCCTAAATGAGATGCATGCACACAAAATCACATATTTCCAAGGAGCACTTTGATGAAATTATGCTCAAACTTACTTGAATGATTAATTATTTTAGATATATACAATTAATTTAATTGAGGAAGGAATGGAGACAACAGAAGCTGATGGTTTTATAGGTTTGTGCTGATTTTCTTATTTATTTATCTATTGCTTTTCCTGAGAAACTTAAAATAAACTATAGTGTCTGTCCATGTATCTGCCTGTGGATGTTTTTAGTGGCTCAAAAGTACAAGAGATAATACCATCTGACAAGCTGAAAAGCTTCCTCTCCCTTGAGGACAGGGCAAACACTTGCATGCAGCCCTTAGCTTTTAAGGTGTTTTAACCCATCTTCTCGCAACATACTCATATCTTATAATTAATTAAATTTTTTTTTCTTGTGTGGTTTTTATATTAATAATTTAAAATGCAGATATTTTTATTGCAGGCACTTTTCTCATCTATGTCTTCAGGTGGGCTGTTCTCTTTTCCACAAGTGTTATAATGCTAGCCTTTGTGAAAGGTGACCCAGATGATAGTGGTGAATCAGCATTGCATTATATTAGTTTTTGTGCCAATGGTATCATCACTATAACCTACTTTTGGATTAATCTTTTTTATCAGTGTTTTTTTGACAATATCAAGGGGCATGGCACTACTGGTATATTCAATATCAGATCTCACTCCAATTCTATTATAATAATTCCAAATTAAAAAGTGATTAGTTTCAAGGTCACTAATTTGAACCAATGCTATCAGCCCATAATGAAACAGAACGCTGCTACTGTTAAATCAGAACAAAAATAGGACTAAAGGAACTGCCCAGAACACCAGGTTGAACTTCTGTAATGAACATTACATCTTGTTTTTAATAAAGTGAAGAAATTCTAACTTAAAAGTGGAACTGTGTTTTGCCACTTTCTATACAAAGGGTGTTCCAGAATATGATGGGTCTCGTGATTACAGAAACTTTTATTTCCATTATAAACATTTATTCATTAGATTTTACATCCTTCCTGCATGTCAAATTCTGTTTGTATCAGAAATTTCCATTTTTCTATATTTATCCCCATGTGTTTATAGACAGAAATAATATTGCCTCTAGGCTTCTGATTTGCTACCATGACCTCATGACAAAAAAACTCCACAGATTTTCAAGTTTTCTTTTAAAAGCTTTTCTATTTTCCTAATTGGCCTAACATTCTTTCTCTATATTTTTTAAAAGTTTTTCTTATTTTTGGAGCATGCATGTAGTTTTGTACACAGAATCTGTAGAATAAGTCTTCCCTTGCCCCTTTTGTTGCAACGGTGCTTCATATTTACTGGTTGCACTGGTGCTTCATATTTACTAGAAAGTCAACAGCCAGATCTTCCTCCTCCATAATATCCTCCCAAGTTTTAGGAAAAGTTTTATACTGCTTAATCTTGCATTTATATTCCATTTCTAGCTCAAATATTTCCACACATACACATGCACAGTAAATCTATAATATTTTTATATTTTGAAACAAATGAAAAAAAATTTAAACTATTTATTATTTCTTCAGTATATAGCTAAAATGCAGGATCATCAATCATGAAAGGGATCTGAGAGTTTAAAAGAAAAAATATGAAAACAGGATAAAAATAAATATAATAAAATTTTGTGCTAAAATAGAAACAAAATCTCACAATGATAGCACATCATACAGAAGATAACTATCTGTTAGACTAGAATAATTTACTACTTATATAGGCTAACTGGTAGGATACCAAAGAAGTCAATGAAAGGGTAAAGTTATACTGAAATTTTTCTTTAATTTCTTTTGGGCTATATATTTAAATACAGCAAATACAGATTTCTCACCTACTCTTAAACCTTAAGATATACAACAGCGTAGGAGGAATCAGATTTTCTGTTTTTGTGCCAAAGGCAGCCTAATTTTTGATGTATCTCAAACTTCCAATAAAAGGATACCTTGGAAAAGAAGAATAAAAATATATTTCAAAGAGCAGAAAGAATTATGGCATCTGTATTCTGCTGTACACATTGTATTTTTAAATTCATATAAAATAGTTAAGTATATATGGCAGACGTTAAACAACCATCTTTAATGTTTATTAAGGTGAAAATTATCATAGTTTTACTAGATCAAGCAAAGTTAGTAACATCCCATGCTTGAGTAAGTTAGACGGTCAATTAAAATTTTAAGGAGTCTACCCTTACCTACACTACTGAATGCATAGAGTACATACTTTGGGATCATTTTTCCTATTCTAATGACCCAACAGTGTGATAAAGAGTGTAACTTTCATAGTCTTCAGTCGAGTCTGAGAGGAAGAAAAGTTACTTGAAAATCTCGTTCTATATTTAAAAAGTATCATTATTTGTACTGACTCTGAATTGCTGTTCAGGACTCTGTTGACCCTGGAAGATGCATTAGATCAGAGCAAAAGGATTTATTGAGGAACTCAACATCATCAGGGCTTTAGTTAAAGCAGGTCATTGGGGCAACTCTATGGGTGAATTAGAAAGAAAAATGAAGGAAGGAACCACAGGAGAACAGAATCAGTTGCAGAACCAACGCTGAAGAGCATTTTGAACATGTACCACTTGCTGCTTATTGTTTCAGTTGCATCCTATTATTGCAGCATTGATGTTTCTCCAAGAGATACACAATTTTTGAGAACTAACACAGAATTTCCGGTGGCTTTAACCAGATTACAAGGAAAATGGTACACCAATACCATAACTGTCAGGTTTATGATATGATAAAAGCTGAGTCAAGATTAGCATGTCCATGCATGACAAAACATGTTTAAGAATCCGTAAACATGGAATTTTTTCAATGTGGTATAAGAAAAACAGGTTTGATTACTAAATAGCTTTGTAGAAACCAGTTCAGGAAACTCAGAGATTGTATCACCAAAAATTTTTGTTCTTTTTTGCACTTAGTTTGCAAGTGTACACAAGGCTACAACCCATTATCTGAAGGGGAAGAAGGCTTAAAGAATCAAGAAAAATTCCACTGCATCCAATTGTGCTTCAGCATATTTCTAGGTTTCTTTATTCACATTCAAAATAATGAATAGTGAAATAATTTTCATTTTGAGGAACGCAAAGCAATAGCTGCTCTTTGTGGGTGGTGGTCCCTTCAGCAACAGATTCATAGACCAGAGTTTCACACACCATAAATAATGAAGAATTTTCTTGGTGACAAGTTTACCCCAACACATTTAAACCACCTTCTTTAAGTGTACCTTATACTTGGAAAGTACTTTCCCTTCTAGCTGGCTTCCAATCTGCAGCGTGTAACATTATACAGTAAGTTTGTTTAGAAAAGACACTGGTTCCTTCAAAGCTCAGGTCTTGAGATTGGGGTTTTTTTCAGTTTGGTTTTTGCACTGGTGCTTTCTAGCACAGTAAAACAAAAAGGGAAAAAAAGGAAAAAAAAACCCTGCAAATTCCTTCTCTTGTTGTAGACACAAAAGCTGCCTTCTTCCATAGCTCAATGAGCTACATGATACTGCTCAAAATGAATTACATAAACATGAAAAATGGTCTCTTTTTTATTATTATTAAATGAGTGCTCAGTACTACCAACTAAAGCCATTTAAACACATTATGAAGACCTACTCACTCTTGCCTTGGGGATTCTGTTTCTCTCCTTTGCAGAACAAATGAGAAATCATTTAATTGACCTCAAACATGTTTTATTGCCAAAAATCCTCTGCTCACTATTGAAGATTCATGGGGCACTTACATTTTCTTAGGAAAGACTGGTAATTTTAAAGAAAAGAAGCAAGATTTCCGAATATGCAAAAGTTTAATAGCCGGCTAACAACGTTAAAAGCCATCATTCTTCTTCCTAATAACCCTGAGCTGCTCTTTGGCAGTGCTGTGTCTGCAGTCCACAACATCAGTTAACAGTGTATTATTTTTATTGTTTCTTAGGCACTTTTGATCAATAGAAACAAAGCAATTTACATATGGATTGCGAGTCATTCAATTGTGCAACAAATAGATTATACTATACATTCTTTTATTATTTCTATTTAGACCTAAGAGGATGTGCTGCACTGTACAAATGAAATGGAAGCCATCTAATATAAAAACCCTGCAGCAGTACGATCTCACTTCATATTTTTTTAGTTGCTTTAATAAAAACAAACAAAAAAACCTCCTTCCAGCTATTTTGCATGTCATTACAGGAAATATTTTTAAAGGAATTTATACATGAGAAATAAAAGTTAAATTTAGAAAGGATGCAGAACTGACATTTAGTAAACTAACTCTACCTGTTGGTAGCCACTCTGAATATCAGAAACTTCTGCTTTGTCATCTCTGTGTAATCTTTGCCACACACAGTCTTCCCTTTATTCACAGCAACTGTAACTTTTCATAAATGAACCGTATTCTCTCTTTGCCACTTGCTTTTATCTCTTCTGCAGATACCTTCCCTCCACTCTGCCCCCCAATTTTTTATCTTTCTCAGTGTTAATTCTTTTTTTGCTAATTAAAAATGGTTTTAATTGCTCTTTTCCCTGTGGCACCTCATTCATTTGAATTGCCTCTAACAGTTTTTTTCTATATGGGCTTTTTGTTGCAAAACACAACAGTTGCTGTATAGACTGACACATTGGCAGAGCTGTCATTAAAATTTAAGACATTAATAACCACAAAGGCATAGCAAAGAAAACAAAACATATATTGTTACACATGGAAGCATGTATGTGCGTTTGTTCCACTGAATATGAATATATATTAAAAAAATTACCCAATATTTGATTAATTCTAATTTTCTTCCCCTGTACATAGGTATATTGCCTTTAACTGCCCTCTATTAGGATTATTTGAGAAGGACTGACTCCATCCCAGAACACAGTTAGGAAACAACTTCCCATCAAGAGAATTAAACTGTAAAAATGGTGATGCTCCAAAGCTGCCAAATTAGTCTTGCATTTTGCTGTTCTCAAAGGCAGCCAGAGTTGCAGACTCTAGCTGCATACACCATATAGACAGAAGCCATGTGGTGTGTAATGGGTTTTCATGCCAAGGAATGACATGATGGCCATCACTGTCCACCATGTCCTGCCCATTGCCTTTTTTTAAAAATCACCAAGGTGCAGTGTATTTATATTGTTGCTCCACAAGAAAACAATTTTTGAATCCTCTCCCAGCTTTCTAAATATTCACAGGGGAGCTTAAAAATCAAGAGAACTTAGAGAATACTAAGTTAGGCTTATATAGAAAAAATAAGTGTACTCATAAAGGGGGCAGAGGCTTTCTTTTCATTGATTTTGAGAGGAAAAGGAACACCTCTTTGAATGCTGTGTCTCCAGTCTTTCTGTTTGAACAATGTCCATCACTATAGAAGTCAGCTATGAGACTGTCAGGATAAAAGCAAGCTGTGAGGCTCTGTCAGGCAGAACTCCAGAAGTTGAAATGAAACACAGCCTAGTAGCCTGACAGATAGAAATAGAAGAATGCTTTAACACGTGGGTTAAGTACCTGATAGTAATCTAGCTATTGGCATTGCTTCAGCAAGTGGAAAGTGGGATCATCCTCAAAAAGGTGGTGTTCTTTCTTTTTTTTTTCTTTTTTCTTTTTATTAACATAACAAGCCCATTTTAAGTTAATTACTGCATTAAGTAGATGCTTTTCCCCATGAAGAATCAGTAATTTAGGTTCTAACAAGAGAACTTGAATTTCTAAAGTAAGGAGAGGTCTTGTATTTTCTTTAATGTAATGTTTTTCCTTAATGATGGTCACGTTTTCCTTTGTGGCAATTGGCTAGAAAGGAAGTGGAAGTCATCATCTTGCATAAAAGAGATATTCAAACCTACTTTTTCAAACTATTACTTGAGCCTCATGAAATATGAATTTCCTAATTCTTCAGATATTAATTATTAATTTTACAATCACTTATTGTGTCTTGATTTAATATGTATGTAATTTACTTTTGAGTGGTAATAAAATGTTTATAGATTATTTTCTACCTATTAGGACCTGATAAAACTCCTGTCCATCTTAAAAGAGATAGTTTCTCTACCAAGGTTGCATACAAATCTTCATGAGATAATTTTTCTGTTCTAACAAGTTTTATCAGAAAGCGGGGGGAAAGGATTTTTAAATAGTTTCATGCACAGCTTGGAGAAAATTAAGACAGTAATTAGAAAGAAAAATGGATCATTGCCACATGAAAAAGAATAGTCATTTTATATGATGAATTTTGATTTGATTATCCAAGAAAAGTAATGAACTGGCGTCATGGAAATAATCAGTGTTAATAGACTCTCATTTTTCATTATCAACAGGGGAAAAGAATTTCTATCAGTATATCAAAAGGAGTTCATTTTAGCATTGCTTATTGTAAGTATCAAAGAACCTCTCAGCTTTAAGGGTTTCTGAGTTTCTGTAAGACACTGAAAATTTTGTAGTACAAAAGAGGAAGTATTCTGGTAGCTAACAAAACACAAAATTGAAAGCATTTCAATACCTCTAAGAAAACTGTATAATGCATCATCAGAGAATGGTTTCATAGATGACTGGCAAATTTTCCCATAAACAGAACTAACTGCAGTACACAGATAGAGATTCCCCCTTCCCACCACCATTTTTTTCACAAAGGTTTATTGTTGAAAGTAGGAAACATGGAAAAATCAACAGTGATTGAACCAAAGACTACCGTTCACTCTATTCAGCTATGGTACCCTCTCTCCATATATATTTGTATAGAGAGACAGCAAGCTGTGCATTTGGTTTTTTCAAATTTGCTGAATGACATTTTGGCTCTAAATTACTGTAGTGGAAAGATTCTGTTCAGTTTCCATTTAAACTGCCATTCTAGATAATGTGCTGGGTAACACACAGGGAAAAAAGAATCTGTAACTTCTATAAATAATGATCCTTCATCATATATTTTAAATATGACCAAATACAGTTTTCAAAATGCTATTTCCTGTAGCAAATTCATGCATTCTTTTCTCAATACTGTAAGCTGTTGAGGGATAATGAATATCACTATTAAGTATTCTCCAGAATTTAAAAATAAATCTCCTTTGGCTGTGGTTGTATTTCATTTATATTCCCCTTCCACAGCCATGGAAGTGATTCAGGTTTCTCACTCGATCACATACAGCAAATAAAAAATAATCAGATATGGATACTACTCAGATATACTAAGTCGAACATGCATACTACTTGACAAGTGTTTTTAAAGACAAGGTTCCAAAACCTCTAAATATACTACAGCATACATGTAGTTCAGTAAAGCAGACAAGATTTTCTTTGAAACTGCAGTTAAGACCACATGCATGCTTTGTGGGTTTGTCATCTGACACAATGAGAAAAAAAATTAGTCTTCCCTATCACACATTCCAGCAAAGATTGTCATTCCCCAATGAAGCCAGCTGACAGACAAAGAACCTCCCCCCCAGAATAACCCCAAAACTCCTTCGGCCTCTTTTCTTTCTCTGTAATCTTCTTTTTGAATTATGGCTTTTCCTGGACAAATTCAAAGATATAAAGAATTATTCATTTTTTGGCAATCCTTTCTTGATTTTTATGTCATTCCTGAAAGCACCACAGAGATGACTTCCAATGGTCTTCACAAAAGTTCCAGACAGTTCAAGAATTTGACAACATAGATGATAATAATTCTGCATATATAAATTTGAGCTTGGTGAAAGAAATTCTGTATTGATCCAGTGAATGTTCCCAGTCTATAAACAGAAAACTATTATGTGTGCACATGTAAAAGCTTCTGAGCAAAGATGATCTTTAGACTGGAAGATATTCGAGGACTGTAAAGACTGTGGCATAAATGTTACAGGCAAACACAGTTAGCATTATAGGCACTAGTCTGCAGCGTTTATGAACTAAAAACTGGATCAGGTTATTTGTTCATGGACTGCCATCATCATGCTGCACTATTCAGGATATCAGGCTTGTTCAACAAAGGGAAATGAAATATATATTGACTCACTAGCAAGTGCAAAATTATAAACGCGTGTTCTAGAGATAGTAGTAGAATAAATGAATATACCCTTAAAAAATGCTCAATGCATGATGCTGATCCCCTTTTTCATACACTAATGTATCAAAGACTATTTTTAAATGCTCAGTACACTTATTATGGCCTGACATCTTCTCAGGCAAAGTGATAAGAATTGTTCCTCTCCTTTCCTTTTTTTTTGAGTTTTGAAGAGATAAAAGAGCTATTTCCTCATAGGACTTGACTGTCTAAGGGCGTGACACTGGGCACAACTGATGTGCCTACGCTATAGCTAGGAGACATGGCCTTCCACCTCAGTTACATGCATTGTCATTTTCATCAAGTGGTAGCTTGAAGCCTCCAATACAGTGAGTTTTTCACTCAACCTTGCCTGCACCTCTGCACATCCACAGATTCACAGTAAATCTCCAGGGACAGGAGCTTCTAACAGTTAAAGCACTTTTCTTAGGTGTGTCTTGAAGAACTTATCAGTAACTTGGAGCACGTGGTTTACAACTGCCGTTCCGTAATTTGCCTGCGCAAAGTGAAGATTAAAATCTGACTTTGATGCCTTTTTCATTGATGCTCCATTATTTAGACTCTTATTAAATTGATGATAATGGAAACAAACTACATCCTTCATGCATTGAACCTATACTTCACTGTAAAACATTAATATTAATATCCACTAAATTGCAGGTCAGTGTCAGCTGTTAGCAAGACAGTCATCACACACAGCAAAAGTGGATGAGAATCTACAATTGCCCGTTACACTGTAGTATTTTTTAGTAAGGTGATCTCAGGGAAGCTGGTATAATAATACTTCCTGGGAGGTCTTTTCTTGTGCTGTTATCATGGATTTTGCTTTTGACTTGCATTACTGTACATCCCCTATGCATATGCATAACAGCTTCCTTATTGTTGTTCTTTATGCAAGACCAGTAGTTGAAGATCTTTCAGATTTTTCTTCAGACACAATTTTCTTTAATAACTTGTGCTTTTATTTTCTTTAGTTAAATTCTTCAGGGTGTTGTATGTTTATACTTACATAATATGAGATGTATTTACAGCTTTAGATCCATTGCTGTAAAATATTCTAGAAAATGCACCTGCAGCTCTCAGGTTTTGCAAATCCCAGAGTAGTAAAGAGGAGAAGAAATTTAGCTATGTTAGTATTGCCAACATTTTGCAGGCAGTTTCTGGAGTCAATGTCATTCCATAAGGAAGGACATGAAAATTATTTGCAGTAAATATAAATAACTTCTGTTTAATGACATGTAAATAACTTTCATTTCACATGGACTTTTTTTTGTCACATGCAGTTCATGAACTATTGTACACTATGTCAAAAAGCTGTTAATTAATCAAAAAACTTAAGTCTTGAACTATATTAATTTTTTACTTGGCAAATTCTGACTACTTTTGTAAGTGTTGTACACCTAAATTAGCTAGTCATAATTAAGTCTTTGTCTCTTTTCAGGCTGTTTTTCTTGGCAGGGGAGCAGGAGGAGGTTGGTTTGTTATGTTTTATCTCTCCCATGATCTCAAGCAGCCTGTCTTTTAACAAAGTTCAGGTGAACATTTACAGTTTCAAGACTGGTTTTCAGCACTATCTGCCACATCCTCTTTGATAGATCCATGTTCTTCCCAAATCTTTTTTTTAAAAAGCATATTCTCCTATGTAATTTTTTGTTCCCAGTACCATTCTTCACTCAGCCTGCAATGAGAACCTGCGCATCATTCTTGACAAATTTCAAGTGTTTTCTTCTCCTTTTCCTGCAAACCAGCTTCTTTATTCTATTTCAGTTCTGTTATTAAAATTCTTTTGGATATTATGCCTACATAAAACTCAGTATTGTTTCTTTGTGCCTCTGATTGTGTACGTACTCATGGTCTGATTCTGGTCTTTTATTTAGAGTGCAAGCTTGTCGGCTTTTTCTTCTACTTTTGCAGAATTTCTGAATTTTTATAGATGTAGTCTTACTGGTGCCAAGAGGAAAGGCTGAGAGAGCTGGGACTGTTCAGCCTAGAGAGGAGACGGCTCGTGGGGGGATCTCATCCATGTATATAAATACCTCAAGATAGGGTGCAAAGAAGACGGAGCCAGGCTCTTTACAGTGGTGCCCAGCAATAGGACAAGAGGCAGTGGCACAAGCTAAAACACAGGAGTTTCCTCCTGAACATTCAGAAATACTTTTTTGCTCTGATGGTGATCAAGCACTAGCACAGGTTGCCCAGAGGTAGAGCGTCCCTTTTTGGACATCTTCAAAAGCCATCTGGACATGGTCCTGGGCAACGGGCCCGAGGTGGCCCTTCTTGAGCGGCAGTGGGTGCTGGACCTCCAGAGGTCCCTTCCAACCTCAGCCACTCCGTGATTCTGTGACACAGCTTGTGGCATTTTATTGGTACTAGTGACTATATATTATACATATGGGGCATTGTCTGTACACATCATCTATAAAACCCTATATAAATAAACAAACATACATTAAGATTTTAAATGGCCTGCCACAGGATCAAAATACTAAAGAACAAAAAAATCTTCTCACTCTAGTTGAAATACTTCATAATAACTCAGAATTGTTACATCTAGTTAATTTTAACAACATTAACTCTAACTCCATTATCAGGTATTTCTGCAAGGTTGTTTTGGTTTGGTTTGGTTTTTAATTCTGCTCAAGGAAAGGAACTTTCTGAAAATATGAAAAAGTTGTGATAATTCTGAATCTTTGGAAAAAATGTAGTCAAAATATTTATTAATCCTGTCCCAGAAAAAGTTTTGATTTTAATGATTCAGTATTTTTCAGTAACTTCTGTTTTAATTCTCTGCAGGATCTGTCTATTACTATATTAACGTAAGTTCACATCACCTGCTACTTGAAATAGACAAAACACTATCCCAGTCTACAAAAATTAATCAACTCAGAAGTTTGAGCTGGTTAAAATAGTGGAACAAATAGTCTTAGACTTTCAAATAATCTTCATATTCAATATACCTTGACAAATAACCTTCAGTTTTTCAGTTACCTGTAGAGAGTTCATATGTGCTGCAGCCTGTGTGACAGATTGCAGAGGTACCAAGGTGCAGTCCCCTGCACAGCTCAGCAAAGATGTACCCACATACAACTACAGTGGCATTGCTTGCTGCTTGCAGTACTGCAGCCTGCTCAGGACCAGGGAGAATGCAGCACATTTATGTGATCCTACCTCATAGGTTACAGCACCCAATGCCTTTGTCCCCTGTATGAGATGCCAAGCAGCAGCTTCAACAGCATTGTCGGTTCAGTGAAAACCTAGTTATTTAGGTTCTATGCCAGAGCTGCATCCATGTCATATAGAACTGTCATAATTGTGTCAGTGCAAAACTGGCATTTCATGTGAGCTAATGCACCCCCAGCCTTTTTCCTGTGGCTTATACCTGCCCTCCCCCCAAGATCACCAGGAGTCAGAGACGGAGGAACACCGAAGTCAATAGGTAGGAGCCATTTGAGCTTAACAGCTCTTGCTCAGTGCTAATATGAGATAGACCCATATGTCTGTTTACTCTGACAGGGAAAGCTGAAACGTTCAACCTGATTTCAGGATTAAATTGGCATGGAAAATCAAAACAGAAGGTGAAAGGTGGACAAAAAGAAAAAAGCCCAGAGAAAAATAAAAGGAACTTGCATAAAGACTTTCTAAAAACCTATGCTATTAGTTTGACTAAGAGAACTTCCTAATGGGTATTTGAAAGTAGTCCTATGTAAGACAGTGTCGATGCATTCAAGAAGAAGTAATAATACATCTATAATTGTATGATGTGTTGTCACAAGCTTAACCTAGTATAAATTCGTGTTAGTATTTTAACACAAGCTTTTAACTATGAAGTCTTCTGCATTTCAGTAATCAGTCACAGACCAAGAAGCACAAATCACATCTCTATGAGTTCTACTTCAACCCAAGATACAAAAGAGACTTCGTTCTCTTCTCTTTATCAACTGATTAAGCACATTTTTGTACAGTATACCTATCCTCTTTTGTATGTGCATCATAATTTGGTGAACATGAGCAATTAAAAAGTGACTTTTTGGCTGTATATAATGCTTAGGATATTACCTTACTGCACAATACACTTCAGAAGAAAAGCACTTCCAAGAAGTAATGAAACCAAGGCTAATGTGCCAATTGTGGTGTATTAAATGTAGGCACAGCTAATTGTGCATGTTCTATGTGAATCAGTCTTCTGATAAAATTCATTAAGAATGCACATTAGAGAAATTGGCAATTACATTAACTTTTAGTCAAATGTCTCCTTTCTAACAACACTGTTAGTATTGTGAGAATTCTGTTTAGTAAGCTGATTGCACAGGTGTATCAACAGTAATTCAATGAAGCAATTTGGAAATCTCTAGAAAGCCTTCAAATGATCTAACTTTAAGGCTATTTAATAAGGTGTAGCAGTTCATCAAATTCTCACTCCTACCTTCTTCTCTTTAAATATCACAGTCACATACCTGATAGAAGGAAATGCTAGAGTCTAGGCTTGAATCTGTATGAAATACTATCATGTAGTGGCTGGCAAAAGGTCAGAGAAATAGGATTTTAGAAATACAGCAGAACATATGGATGGTATGCAGGCTTTGCCACCTTGAGGCAGTTGCAGAAGTCATATCAAAATAGCAATAATCAAATTCTATTCCAGAAGAAGGAAACGTACTCTTAAAAGGCGGCCTGTAAAACTTTCTTATTTTCTGAGAAATTAGCTATGGCCCAGTTTGAAATTCAGTAGTATAAAAGTAGTTCAGAAAACATGGTGTAAAATACTGCCACATGTTTCTGCTCTATTAATTCTCTCTCAGCATTATTCTGACCAAAAAATAGTTCAGGTATCAACTTAAACTGCATTTTCTATGAGGACTTTTCAGAAAAATACAGGGAAAAATGGTGGAGTGGTCAGAACAAAACTTCATGCAGAGACCTACAGAGATTATACAAAGTGTTTGTTGCATTTATATGAAGTATTTGTACCTCAGAAAGACTGATTCATCCTCTAGAAACCCAAGTATCAAAACCAATACAGAATTCTAAGATTTGCTGTTGCCAGAAAATGAAGAGTTGATATCACTAGAGCTTTCTGAATTTAGAGCAAATAAACATTTCTTCATAGAGCTTTAGGGTACAAGCCATTAAGTGACTGAAGTACTTAAAGCTGGCCTTAGGCAAAACTGAAGTACTTGCATCTAAATCTGAATCACCCCAAAATTGTCCATGCACTTATATAACATTGGAGGTGCCAACATTTAATGCATACACAAGCGTTTAATACAACGTTCAACATATATAACACATCACCACGCTTCACTCAAAAATACACTGCTTCTATCTTTGTGCTTCTCAGGACACCCATTCTGTCCTTCTCAGGACAGACTAGATCAGGTCATGATCCTGTGCAGCTCCAAGCCAAAACTAAAACCTTCTTTGCCAGTGCTCTCCAGATACACTGAAGAGCTATCCTCTGGATCAGGTTTTTGTTATTACTTAACTATTTATTAAATTCAGTGGTAGTTGCTTTATCTTAAAGCAGAGGTGAAGAAAAGGGCAGTAAACATACAGCAAAGCCTGAGTCAGAGGTGGAAGTGGTGGATTCAGTACCCTTCCTTGCCTGCGGACATTCAAGGCCATAACTTTCACCACCAAGTGAAATGCCAGGCTATAAGGCAAGCCAAATGGGACCTTTGTCCTCTCAGTATTCACCCTCTCTATTGAAACTGCACCACTACAGGAAACAACAGAAGATTTACAGGGAGGGTGTGCAGAGCACAACTCTGATCTTCCCAGTTAGCACAGTCTTGGAAGAGGGAACGAGGGCTTCAGCTCCTACACAATAAATTATTTCTATACTTTATCCAGTGATTGTACTGACTGAGGCAAAAGCTTGACAAGAATCATCATTCATCTGGCCAGAGCATTTCCACTTGTCTTCGGAAGAAAATATGCTAGATGGATAGTGAATGATATATTGAACCAGAGCTTCAAATGGTACATGTTTGTGCAAGCTCAGGATCTTAACCATCAAGTAAATTAATTTACCTGAAGTATTTCAAGTTATGTATAATGTTGAGTTAACTACATAAGTGTCAATAACAATTACAATCAATTTGTGGAACTGAGAATTGAAAAAAAGTTTGAAAGGTAATTTTTTTGTTGGTAAGCTGATTTATAGAAAGTGTGCTTATGAGACACAGGAAACTGTCCTACCTTGGGATCTTATTTTGCGTTCTGCTATTCTGTCTTTGAGAGACAGCTGGAAGCTGGGGCTGTTAACTGTAGGCTTTTTGTCTTTGGGGAAATTTAGTTTTGTAACTGGCCATTTTGTAACAGATGCTGCTTTCACTTAGTAGCTAAATTTAAAATTGCACGTTTATTAATGGAATGCAGTGTGGGTGAAGATTGTATCAAGGGACACAAGAGGAGGCAGAGGCTTTTGGTGAAACTGTCCCACTTCTTTGAAGAGAGCTCTCTAAAGAGTGACAAAATGCTTGCAATGTCTACAAATGTATTTCATTAAAAAACAAAACTACATGAATTAGGAACAAGATAACATGTTAAAAAAATCTTCCATCCATGGTATCTCCACAAAACAGCCCCTTTCCTCAAATTTTGCCTTCTATTCTAGCAGTTTTAAGGTTTCCCTGTCTAAACAAACTCTGGGAAGTTTTCTCCTGCTTCTCAGGAGCAGCATCCTTCCCTTACACTTGCAACCAGGCATTTATTTTTCTTTCAGGAGCCCTCCAGAGTGCTGCCACATTGCAGGATTCTGCCTGTTTTGCCATTTATCATGGGAGATTATAAAACACTATGTTGAGTACAGTAACAAGAACTATATTTTCAAGATAGCAAAGATTTTAATTGTTTTGCATAGCAACTTATACACAAACATAAAGGGGACCAAGAAGTGTTTAGTTTCAAATACTCCTCCTTAAATATCCATTATTGATAGTGGTCAAAATGAAATCCTGAGTCAGGCAGGGCGTTAGTCTTTCCTAACTTAAAGGTTCCATTTTACTGGAAAAACTGGGATATTGTTTTATTTATATGAAAGGTAAGTGAATACTGAGCCTGTACTTTGTCCCCTCTATGAGATGCCAAGCAAGAGTCCCTTCAGGCGTCCCAGAGAAGGAGCCACACACTTTTTTCCTCACCCTAGCTCTGTATTGCCTGCTCATCTAGGCTTCTAGAGCCTCTGAATTATTCCAATTCAATGCAACAGCCTCTGGGCTATTAAGTGCAATTGATTACCTTATCCTGAAGCATTGTCACTTTTCTGGGGATTTACAATAAACCAAGATAAACAACACGTAATGAAATACACAGCTGTGTGCATAAAAGATGCTTTTCAAAACAAATCCTTCCTTGTTAATACAGGACTTTATGTGTATTTACATCATAACAATCAGAGCTGTGGAAGTAAAAGTTATCATTTTACTTATTGAGATTTATATTTTACCTATTCATTTTCAACTGTGTTAATACTTCCTTGAAATCCCAATCTGTCAAACTGATTATTCCCAAAAGATACTCATTGCTTTTAATCGTAAACGTCAGCAAGAAGAATATAATTGAAATACTCTTTCCAACCAAGTTCACATCACTAAAGTCTATTTTATGCTATGCTACATTAGGCATCTTTCTTCTGAAATGTCACAGGCAGGGAAAAGAAAGACTGAGGATTTATAGTACACACAAAAACATTCATTGCTCGTGTTCTACCAATAATCTTAAACATCAACCTGGAGAACCAGAATTATTCTTGGAACAAGAATAATTGAAGGTCATTGCCTGATCGATCTATGGCCTATCTCCAAGACTGTTAATTATGTGGGATAACTACTGAAATGAACAAGAGTAGGCTGTTTTCATAATGGCAACCAACGTTAAGGCCATTATTTTCCTCAACTGGATGATATTTCTTATATATATTTTTTTTCTGATTTCAGTGTCGATTTAACAACAGAAGCTCAGTAAATTAAAATTGTAGAAACTGGGTATGTAGTATATTAGTCAGGATTTTTTTCCTCTTAATTCCCCTTTCACACCAGACATGTGAGTACAAGTAGCATAGTCAGACTCGCCAAAAGGTTTTTGCCTAATGAACCTTCTCACACTTTGCTTTTGTTTAGAAAATTCTTTATATTACTATAATACTCACTTTTGTCCCTCTTTCATATTTGCTTAAACTGTCAGTTAAGCACAGTACCTAAATAATATCAGTTTAGACCTTAAGCATATGCTTAAGTGTTTTGCTAAACTCTGTTTCAGAGCCAAGTTTATAGAAAAGTCTATTAGAACATTCAGGGAAAGTAGTTCTACCATATCTTTTTAATGTTAGACGTAAAACAGAGTTTCACCACCACTTTTACACTTCACACCAACTTTCCTGAAGTATCTTCTTCAAAATCCACTCCATTATTAATAAGTCTCTCAAGTTCTACTCTATTCTACAATATCTCCTGTCTTCTTTTCTGCATCCAACTTCCTTCCCTTGTGTCCTGGTTTTGGCTGGGGTAGAGTTGACTGTCTTCCTAGTAGCTGGTACAGTGCCTTGTTTTGGGTTCAGTGTAAGAAGAATGTTGATAACACACTGATGTTTTCAGTTGTTGCTAAGTAATATTCAGACTAACTTTTTTCAGCTTCTTATGCCCAGCCAGCAAGAAGGCTGGAGGGGCACAAGAAGTTGTGAGGGGACACAGCCAGGACAGCTGACCCAAACTGGCCAACAGGGTATTCCATACCATGTGACATCATGCCTAATGTATAAACTGGGGGGACTTGGCCCGGGGGTGATGGATTGCTGCTTGGGAACTAACTGGGCATCAGTCGGCAAGAGGTGAGCAATTGAATTGTGCATTACTTGCTTTGTATATTCCAATTATTTTATTATTATTATTATTGTCATTTTATTATTGTTATTATTATCATTATTATTAGTTTCCTCCCTTCTGTTCTATTAAACTGTCCGTATCTCAAGCCATGAGTTTTACTTTTTTTTCCCCTGATTCTCTCCCCCATCCCACTGAGGGGGGAGGTGGGAAGTTAGTGAGTGGCTGCATGGTGCTTAGTTGCTGGCTGGGGTTAAACCACGACACATTGGTAGTGTTCATACACCCAGATTGTGCTTTAGTGATACCAGTCTACCCTTGCACATAGACACACTGAAATCTGGTAAGAAAGGAACATTTTCACTTGCCAATCAGCAGATCACAGTCTGATACCATGTTCCATCTTGCTCTACGAAAAAAAAAAAGTGTTTTATTTGTTATATATGAGAAAGATATCATTAATGCAGTATAAACGGACTGTGACGCAAAAGGAAGAAGCACATAATCAACTTAAAATAATACTTGGCAATTAATGCTGTATGCTGTCAGATTTGTTGTCCACTGCTTGCATGCAAGATGGTCCAATGGGATAATAAGGTAGACAATTGCAATGCATTTGGATTACTATACAATATGTAATTATTATTTTTTCCTTCAAGCTTTGGACATGGAAACAATTAAAATGAATAGAATATTCAGTAGTGCTTCCAGCAAAGAAAATACATCAGTTAATTAACTGTACTTTGTGACCTGAATATGTTTGAAGAAAGACAGGGGATGGGTAGAAAAACATATACCCTCAGGCCTCATTGTTCCTTTGCAGTTAGCCCAGTTATTTATATGCATAAATTATCTTAGGTTAAGTAATTGACTTTTTTAAAATGACAGCATTTACCTTGCCTAATAATTTTGAAAGAATGCTTCCTTTTTAGTATCTTGTCACATTCCAGAAGTGCAACTGATTTGGCTACATTTCCTAGTTTGTGGGGGGATTATTTACAAATCAAAAAAGTTAGACATCCAGATTTTGTTTATGTGCTATCATTAATGCAAGTACACTGGGTTCAAATTTGCAACACTAACGGGATATACAGAAAAAGTGTTTGCAATTTCAATGTCCATTAACATCGGAGGTAGGAAAAGGAGAAAGAAGAAGTGGGTGTCTGCCAGTACAAATTCTATCACACATTTAAAACAAACATGACTACAGATAAATATAGCTCTATTTTACTATTTTAAATGTAGCAAATTTTTTTAATTTATTTATTTATTTAATTCTGTTGGCACATAACTCCACCAATTCAACTAGGGACATTCCACAGCTAAACCATGTCACCCTTATCAGCAAAAATACTCATAGATTTCACACTGAACCCTAACCCATCCTAGCTCAATAAATACATTTGGCAGTATATCTTTTTATAGAAAGTTGACATATGATTTAATTCACTTCTAAAAGCACTGAAATAGTTCTTTATGTATATCTAAAATACATAGACATGCAACTACATTAAGTCAAGTATTTGCTTATAGCAATGGATTTTTGCATCTGCAAAACAAAATGGTTTTGTTGATTTGCATTTTTTAAGAGATAATTCTTGATATTCCACTAATAGTGTGGAGTAACATACATCTGAACAAGCCAGCCATCATTTCATGGGAAAAACTTGGCATTACTACTTAACTCTTTACATCCTAATAATCTGTTTTTACATGTGTGCAACATGATACGTTATGAGTTAGTGTGGAGTAGAATGATTATTTTCTGCTGTTAATCATTTTAATCAGCCTTAGGAAATGTATGAGAATTTTATGGGATCAACTATTTTAAGTCTCCTTTCTATTTATCTTAAATGATATTTAAAGTGACTGTTGGACATTTCCAGTTTGATAAAGCACCAGAATATCTACGTATTCAATGTGAAATACGTGAGTTTTTCATAAGTAGTTGTGAGAGACTGAATTGTTATCTCAAGTTATTTGTCTCAAAGATTGTTTGTTGTGAGAGACTGGACTATCATCTCAAGCCATTCCTCTCAATGATTGTTTGCTGTGAGGAGCCCCTTATCCCAGAGATGACTTGTTTAAGCAGGGCATTCCTCTGTCCAAAAGGACAATTACCAGGCCACTGAGGCATCCAGGGGAGGAGACCGGCTGGAGCCAGAGAAGAATGTGGAGACTACCATTCTCATGGAAACTGTAGTCTTTGAGATAAGATACTGGTTGCTGGTGTTGATCATGTGAAGGTCGTGTGATAGACGAAACCTGCAGCGTGTGAACAGTATGTATGCGCATGCATCGGACTATGCCCTATAAAAAACCATAGAGACAAGCCGTGGTGTGCACCTATCACTGAAGAATTGAAGACTGAGGACCAACGGGATGCTGCTGGATCCATGGTGGCGACTATTCTTGCAACTCTATCCCAACTGCTTGTTTGATTTCTGCCTTTTCTTCCATCCTATCCTATCACTACTATATTCTACTTTTGATGCTTTTGATAATAAAAACTCTTTTGGGTATACAGCATTTGACCTCAATTGTGTCTTAATCTTGCTCTTGGGATCATATCGAAACCCTTCCTGATATTTGATCGGACAGTAGTGACAAGATATGAACTCAGAAATTATTTAAATGAATTATTCAGCAAACTTCAGATCCATATTTGTATATAGATCTCTCTAGAGAGAGAGAAACAATGCTTTCATTAGAGTGAGGTAGATGATATACTTAATGCACCCGAAAAAAAAAGTCCCAAAATTTTTCATTTTGAAAGATACATTCCTTCTGGAATACACATAAAGTTTGCTGAGAAAAATAATTAGTTGTTCCACCTTCTGCTTGTATCTAAGTATTATTCTGCAAAGGAAAATGGAGAAGGAATGACAGCTATGAAAATAAATAATTAATCTGTAAATCCAGGAACCAGATTAATGACAGCATTGGACATGCAGTCCTCAAAAACTAATTAATCCCCTTCAAAACATACATTGTTAAAGTTCACACAGTAGCCTTCTCTTTGAAAACACTGGGGTGGGGGAGGGGAGAAGAATAAAATCATCATACAATTTAATCTGAAATATCATGCCCTTTAAATTGGGGGGGGGGGGGGGGACAGGTATCACTTCTAATTTTACTGTAGATTAGATCTCAGAATATGGAAATTCTAAGTGTGGGAGATCTAAGGATTTTTATCTCCAGGAATGTTGCAGGATAAATTGTTGATGCCGAGTTCTGAATTTATGGTATTTCAAATTTGTCTTTAGTCAAACTTTGGCACTTGAAATGTGATTTGTCAATACAACATGTTTTTTACAAATAAGCTGTAATATTTATGACAGTTGACTTTTCATACTGGTATTATATTACTTTTAAAAATGAAAAAGAAGATGTTGAATAATTTATGGTCCGACAAGTGTTGCCATACCATCTCTTATGCAGCTGCGTCTCTTGATGATAGTATGATACTGCTGAACAAATGGGAACAGGTACAGGAAATGCCTAGTAACCTACAGACCCAAGGACAAGCTGATGACTTTGCATTTGTTACAAAATATGGGTTAATAACATCCACAGGTTATGTAACTAGCACATACATCTGAAGAACAACGTATTGTTGCAATGACATGTTACAACTGATGATGTGTATGGTTCACATACGGTAACAAGTGGAGTTATAGTCAGCTAAATTTATATAAACCTCATTAAAAGGAATTCCAAGGTGACACCTACAATGTAACTGTGCACAGGCAGAGGAGTTATGGGAAAGAAAGGGCTGGCAGCCTTGAAGGAAGGAATGTGGTGGAGACAGCTGGCAAGTTAGTAATTTATATAGAATCACTTGATAGCACTTCAAGAGGTACACAGTGAACTGATTATCTATGGGATATTAATGCAATCCTGTGAGCATGGATGGACATTTCAGAAGGGACTGTCATCACTTTCATAGTTGGCAAATCCCTCTGATAATTAGTACAGAGGCAGAAAATAAGCAACTCTAGGTCTACATGAAAAGTTAACAGGGAAGAAAGATTTCATTTGTCTGAGAAATTGTGCTTTATAGTTATACAGTAAATAGCATCCGCCAGTGGGCCAGAGAGAATATGTTGCCTGGAAATATAAGATAGTTCCTTAACTGTAAGATCACAAGAGAGATTGTTGCTTCATGTAAAGAAAAGTTTGTTTGGTCTTAGCTTTTCTCTCTTTTTATGTCTCAAGTTATATTATTATGCAGATTATCCTGAAGGGAAAAAAAAAAAAAGAAAAATAATCACTGAAATAGTGAAATGAACTGTTGGGTTTCTTTAGTTCAAAAATATGTTTTGGTAGCTAACATTCACACTACATCTCTCTCTAAATGTGCAGAGCTCTTCTGCATACAGCTGCTGTTGTCACTGATAAGAAAATATGCCTATCCAAAGGCAATGTCAAGAGGTTGGCCATCATTAAAATGAATAAATGTTGACTTCTGCAAGATTACAGAATGCCAGAGAGCATCCCAGGAAAAAAAGGTGGGGAATTATAGGAGACAGAGAGCATGGAGTCTTTTAGCACTAAAATTCTTTTTATCACACACTGCGTCGTGAAGGCCTCAGAGCAACTGGCTCATTTACAGGGAAAACACATGCTGCCTTTTCTCTGGAGATTATTTTTTTCTGGTAGATTTCAGTTAATTAGTAAACAAGTGCAAGACAAAAATGAGAGGAAGAGCATCAAAAGCAGCACTTAACATTTCTTAGGCACAGAGAACGTAACTGGGTACAGCATCAGGCCAACATGTCAAAACAGTCTGTCCCTCTGCCAGTAGGCAGCTGCATTACACAAACATTTCTGAAGTTTAATAGAAGTGGAAAGCCAGTGGGAAGTTACTGTTCTTACAAAATACAGAAAGTGAAAATAGCAAATTTGAAGTAAATATCTCACCTAAATTTACTAAAAAGTCCCCTGTGTCATTTATGGAAGTGGGCCATTAAATACTGACAGGTACTATATATGGATTTTGCGGAAAGGAGAAAGCAAAAGTACTTCTTCGAAGCTGATATTTATTGCTGGTACTCATAAGCAGCATATATGACAAATACTTTTCTGTTACAGCTATTGAGGCATCACAAAATATACGTGGTGTATGTGGGTTACCTGAAGTAATCACTTCAGTTAATAGCCCAAGCATTCCTTAAGAAAAATCCTGCTGAAGAACACTAGAACTGCTATTCACTACCCAGAAACAAACTGATTAGCAGAAGGCTTTGTGCCCGCAGAACTTTTAAAATCAGCCTGTAGGAAATTTTTAAACAGAATGAGGAGAGGAAGAAAGGCAATTTCCCATTTCCTTTTGATGGTGCATCAGGAGACTACACTCCCCAAGAACTGCCTAAATTCAGTGGAGGAAGAGATGAGCCTCCAAAAAGTTCATTGCAATAGGCACATATTGCAGGTGCTCTTAAGTCCTTCTGAATTCCCTGTCAGTTATTCCAAGGTTCAGCCAGCTGCTGAACATGTACTCCACTTCCAGCCACTGATAGCCTTGGCTGCTGCTGCCCACAAAGAGCAGGCTGCTGTGCTGCCATGGTCTGGGAGGAGAAGACACAGCTTCTCTGTCTGGCCCAAACTTCTGGGCTGTTGGCACAATCTGAGAAACTGGAACTAGCTGCTGTCAGGCAAACAGCCAATCCTTCACCCATGCAGAGAGACTGGCAGCAACTATCTTCCCAGTGGCCACACATTATGGGCAGATAACAGGGCCACTGAATTGTTTGAACCCTGTTTTCTTGTTGTGGAGATGCACCCTGTCTCTCAGCCTAAAGAGGTGGGATGGAAACATCATACAAGCCAGAGTTGGTCAGTAGGTCACCCATTTCATCATGCTGCTTTACATGCAAATTTGCATTAAAAACACCAGCTGTTGCTTCATTCTGAGAGAAAATGTGAGAAGGACATCTATCATAAAACATGCAACTTTTACCTATTGGTGCAGGCGTACTCCTATCTTAACCATTAACAAAGGTACAGCAAATCCAAGGCTTCATCTCTTCTTTATCTTTTTATTCTTGAGCACTTCAGATCAACATTCCAGCAAACTGAAATGATGGAGGTTTAAACTGGTTAATCTGGTCAAGAAATATATGAGAATGGAACAACCCTACCACTTCACATGCCACTAGCCAGTAATTAAACCCTTCACTGCTTCTAGTTCAGTAAGGGCAGAGTATGGGTAGTTGTTGCTGTACTGATTCCCTGTATATACATCAATGAGCACCCTGGCTTGAGAACACCTATATGGCCTTCCTGCATATGCTTATTATTCACTTATATTTACTATTTCCACCAAACTTTGGTTTGTTGGGTTTTTTTCCTAGTGTAAAGAATATTGACTAGAAATAATCCAAAAACATGAGCAAGAATTTTATATATATCCACCATTTCCCCAGTGCATATTGTTTTATGCATGTATGCACCATGAATGAGTGCACACTGATTTATGCTTGCAATTTGCACTAACCGTAAAAGAAGGCAGTAGTTTATTTTTTTGCTTTAAAGAAAAAACACATGGTCATAAATAGAAATCTTAGAAAAGCCCTGAATACAATCCCATAAAATTAAATGCAAAAAGAAATATCCCCCACCCCCTACTCAGTTAAGCTTTTTCATAAAACAAATGGCCAAGATAAAAATACAAGCATGTAAGGCATTTTCCAGAACTATATTTTTTAAATAGTGAGAATTGCTGACCAAGCAAATTGCTTATTCTCTCTTTTCAAAATGCCACTGAGAAAATTATACAAGCATATGCATTCTCACATGTGTATGTTCATGGGAACAAATGCCAAAGTAATTCATTATCTGCAATGCTGTTAAAATTAATAATGGGCTTTAGAAATGCCATGATACTGTGAAGGCTACCAAGTGAATGTTTTACTCATGCTCAAACAAATAAACAGATCACTTATGCTCACAATAGTATTTTTTCAAGTTATGAAAACATATAATAAGCAAAAAATAGCATAAGTAGTAACCAAGGTAAATTTCCTTTAATATTTATAGCCTAATTTCCCAGTAATCAAGTCTCATGTGATCACATGCTTATGTTTATGTAGCTCTAATAACTGTTGAACTTGTTGGCTAGCATCAGCAAACTTTCCAGGGGAGAGGAAGGGCAGCTGGTCTACAAGGTTCATAAAATGCTTGTGAAAACAGGTAATTGGACAGAGAAGGGAGGGAGCAGCTAAGGGAAAGGCTGTAACCTAAGCAAATGCATTAGGTGCCAGGATATCTACATGGGAGACAGTGCAGTCTTGTAATTGCCACAGTTTTAAGAAAAGTTTCAGTCAGCAACTAAATAAAGGCAGGTACCAAATGAAAGCAAGTGTGAAACAAAAGTCTGCAAGAAAAAGAGTTTATTCATTCTGGTTTTCATAGAATTATTTGGGGATTTTTATTTTTATTTTAATATTTCAGATGACAGTCCTCTTCACATAAGACCTTTCTTCTCCTTAAAACTATATATAACTTCTTGCAAAAGAATTTTAGACACAAGCAGTGCCCAAATCACTAAGTTTTGCTCAGTGATGATAATGTACATAATCTGAATTTACGCTTCTGTGACTGGGGGCAAATCTGCCTCTCTTTACAGAGGCCTGTCAGATTATCTGTGGACCTAAATGTGATCAACTTGAGGCTAAAGATTTGCTGCTGATTGCCTTGATCATCTGTCTTGTACAGTGGGAAATCAGGACATTTCATCATGTTCATCTTGGTTTGATATAGCAACAAAGGAAACCAGACTTGTATTAGATTAACAGTAAGATGCAACTGACTATGGTCTACGTTTTTTTCTAATGAAAGATTGTTTAATATTGAAAGGGCAGGGGGCACCAGTTCAATCCCTAATGAAAAATAATTTCTTCCTTCAATATAAAGCCAGGCAATTTCCCTCCAAATCTTAATGCTTGCCTCAACCATTTTATTTCAGGTAGGAGAAAGCAATCTGCCCCTTACTAGATTTCAGACCAGACTGTTCACTATGTGAAGTAATCTAGAGGTCAAAAAGGATACCAGGAATTACAGCATACGACAGCACTCTCGTTGTTAAAAAGGCAAGCATTGCACTGTGTAGCAGTGTAGTAAACACAGCAAAGATGTGGGATGTCACTGTTCAAGATGACAGCTTTTCATCTGTGCTCTATGTTTTGCTGTCAATTTCCCTGATTTACGGAAGAAAGACAAGCATGAGTCTCTTGATAATGTTTATTGATTATTTGTGCCCTTCCAAAGATCAGTTCCTTGTACCATTTAGCTGAAAAGAAGAGAATGCAAGAAGATATATAGTACTGCTTAATAACCGTGAAAGAATCTAATGGAAAGCCAGTAGCTAAACCATTAGTAAAACATCTGAAGATTGTTACTATTTGAATACAGTATGTGGTGCAGATTTCTTGTTTCAATAACGGATATGCTGTAGTAAAGAAGGCAAAGTATTTTGAGTTTGATTTATCTACCAGAAATCTGCTGCATTTACAAAAGCCTAGGGATTATTTTTTAATGTAAATGCTGTCCTAAATAATTTTAAATCCCTCAGGTGAAATTCAGCCAATATGCAGTCAATGAAAGCTCTATTGTTCATTTCTATAGCACTATAATTTTATCTCTAATTACTATCTATAAAACTGTTATTATTATTTATTTTAAATTTCGAAAAGCCAGAATGTTCAATGTCCCAAATCAAGCAAAGGTGAGGTCTACCTAGCTAATTCATCCATCTTGCATTAAATTAATTCAAGTCAGAAGTAAAAAGGCAGAAACACTTTTTACTTCCTTGGTTTGAATTTTCAGATATCAGCAAATGTTTGTGAAGTAGAAAGTATCTTCTCAGAATGACTGAGTAGAAACTCTCACTAAACCTATTCTATGTGGTCCCTTTTGTGAACTGATGAAATCTAAAGGACCACTTAAAATTTCTTTTCCATTTTATGTAGATATTGAAAGTGCTTCTGCAACATCTTAATATACCGCATTGGAAGTGCAAAACATAGATTGGAAAGACAGAGAACTAATACAAAAATTTCACTTTTTTGCGTCAGCCACACATCTCTCATCTTTGAGTACCAAAATGTTCTATTATCCCTGTGTCTGCCTCTTCTCACAAAAGAATCTGTAATCTCACAGCACAAGTTCAAACATCCAAACTAAAATGCACTCTGATAGCAGCAAAATAAAAGTATAACATGAGTCAAAACCTCTCCACTAAGACCCTCACTCTGAAACACAGAAGGTACCGGAAATCTTATGCCATCATTTGAATACATAAAAAAATAATATGAGCTTAAATAGAAGGTGGTGACTCATGTCCTACCTCAATATGCATCAGCTACGGAGCTACATATGTGTAGAAGTCTAGTGAGGAATGGTAATGAATAAATTAGTAAAATTTTAGAATCAGAAATGTGATTAGTGAGTAAGATTCAACTCTAACCTCATAAGCAATGTATATTATTCTGACTGAAGTTACAGAAGAAATGCCAGTCCTACAATAACAGCTAAGGCTATTTCACAGCTGGCTCACCTTCCTTCAACATCACTGGGCAGTAATGTCTACATGAGGAGTATTGCCCCTTAAAAACATTCTATTGGGTGCATAAACATAAACCAAGCACAACTATTCAAAGAAAGGGGATTTTATGCAAGTCCAGCATGAACACTTTTACTCCTATGTGGAAGAGACAAGTGTTGACTCTTTTTTTTCCTACAGTTTTTGCAATTATCCAGTTTGAATGCGATATATGAATTAATGTATGGAATTTTATTTATACTGTTTTTCCTTTATATCACAAAAGAATGGGCTTATGGGTTGCACTGTGAACAACACCAATATAATAATTATCTGTATTGGGGATTTTTTTTCTGACCAAATAATCTTTCAGGGTTTTCAGTAGTACACAGTGAAACTATTGACACGCTGTCATCCAGTGGTTTATATAACATTACATAGAATAAAACATTGAAATACATTGGAAAGAGTAATTTTAAATGGCAGAACTTTTGGACTCTCTGGCTAGGTTTTGGCATCTCTCAGATCTTTATCAGACATATATATATATATATATATATATATATATAAAAACCTTGTCTTCAGTCTTTTGAATGGAATGCACAGGTGGGGATTTTATTGACAAAGCTTTGTAATAATTGTCTCTCTACCCATGAATGTCTATATAAGTATCAGCATTTTTTCACTATGTGGCAATTACCTCCATGGCTAGTGTTACATTTTTCCATTTGGACCATTTCCTAAAGCTTTATCAAACACTAAGAGTTATCTGAGATTTAGTGCTCTTTCCATCCCTACCCTGCTGGGCACATACCTGAACCCTTTCACCATAATAACCAATGATACATCTGTATTTATAATTTATGTATTGCCTATTGGCAGAAAGTGTGGTAAAAATGTTTTGTAAAATCAGAAAAACAGAAGTCAGCTTTCTGCTTATCCATCAGATAGTACAGTCTTCCCAGCAGCATATGCCTTGAACATGACTACTTAGGGAAATTTGCTAAGAAAACAGATGTTCCACTGTAAGTGGAATCTTCTCTGAATTAGTATCTTGGTCCTAAAGTTGTTGTCAGGCAGGAAAAAGGGTTGATAAAATGCTTCAAATCACCTTATTAATTCACTTCTGTGTTACTAGCCATCACTATTATTATTTATTTTTACAGCTCCCAAACATATGCTATGTGTTTCAGAGCTCATATTTCACAAATATATCGTAATTAACTGGGTAGCATGGGGATTTGCAAACTTTTTTTACACTGTAGACCACAATCTGAGACAAGATTTCTTCCTAGACCACTTCCTCTGCCATTCATGACATTAATGTATTGTACTAATGGTCCCTGTGATCATTACAGAAATTGCTTACAAAGAGAAAATAATAAAGAAAGCATTTAATGGATGTTTTCTGCCTTTTTAAAATGCAATCTCTCTGGTAAAAGTAAAACAATACAAAAGACATTATCAACTAGCTTACCACAGACCGCCAACAAACTTTTCCCACAGCACAATATAAAAGCCTCTAGCCTATTAACTATGTTGCATCATCTTCTCTACTGTGAGTAAGATTAGAATTCACATTAGCTTTTTACCAAACACCTACCATAACCTTCTGTTGGTAGCAGGGAAAGATTTGCAGAAAAAGTGAAAGTAGCATTGGGCCATGTACTAACTACATTTTTCAAGCCAGTATTGCTGTTGTATTTACTATGGCTGACCAATCAAATGAGACATGGCAGTTCAAATTATTTGTTTCTTTTGTCTTACATTCTTTACTTTTTCACCAATGTCTGAGACACTTATCTCAAAATTTCAAAAACTTATGTGTTTTAGAAGAATATTTGAAATATTCCAGATTAATAATTCACATAACTAGGTTTTGGCATTAACAGCTGTTGTGGTTTCAGCCCAGCCGGTAACAAAGGACCACGCAGCCGCTCGCTCACTCCTCCCGCCCCCCTCCGGTGGGATAGCGGGGAGACGGAGGAGAGAAAAGAAAAAAAAACCTGGAACCTCGAGGGCTGAGACAAGGGCAGTTTACCAGGACAACACAAAAAAAATTACAACAACAACAACGGTACTAATGAAAGAGTTTACAAAACGAGTGATGCACAGTGCAACTGCTCACCACCCGGAACCCGACGCTCCGCCACTTCCCCACCGAAAGTCGAGAGAACTCCCCCCAGCCCACTCCCCATTTATATACTGAGCATGATGGCACATGGTATGGAATAGCTCCTGGGCTAGTTCAGGTCAGCTGCCCCAGCTATGCCCCCCACCTCCCAGGTTCCTGTAAAAATTAACTCTATCCCAGCTGAACCCAGGACAACAGCTCTGAAAGATAACATTCAGGAGAAGAAAAATTTTACAAGAAGAAATATTAGGACTACTTGGATAACAGAACTTTATTCTATATGAGATCTGAATCTTTCATGACATCAGGCAAGTTCATGAGCAAGCTGATGTGCTGACATTGTCAAGGTATTTGCCATCAATGCCAAACTGTAAGTGATGCAATAACATTGACCATGTTCTTAAAATCTTTGTAAGCCTATTGACCCTCTTCCATTTAAGTCAGAATCTTAACTTTCTGTATCTTTAACTATATAAAGACAAAACTTTTTTCTGACAATCAAAATAGATGTTAAAATGACAGCTGTTATCAAAAAGTTAGGGCATTAGTTTATTATAGCTCCCCTAAACAAAGGCAGACACCTGTATAAATCCCAAGCTCATGGTATTAAAATGAAAAAAAGGAATTATTTACATTATCTTTCACTATTTTCGCACCTTTGCCAAAATATTGTAAGCATCCATGATCCTGCAGTTTCCTCTTCTAGCCTTGGGAAAGCAACATGGTACAGATATTCTTAACTCTATTTAAAATTTATGCCCACACACACACGTGCATACATAGGTACCACAGACTACAGGAAAACCTTTTCTTCTACAAACTTCAGCTAAAAAGAAGTGCTTGAATACCTGTGTGTAATTTACCTCGAGAACTTATTCTCACCGGGGTAGGGGAAGGGAAAAGAAAAGGGAAAGTGGAAGTGGGAGGGGAAGCAAAAGGGCACGGCAAGGAAAAAATATGCTACTTACATAGTTATTCCTGACAAAGCAAAACTAACATGACTTGGTATTTACAGATAAAACAAATCTGAAAAACTGAACAGTGCCAACGCATCACTTGTGCTATAACAGTGTTACACTTTTCTGTGCGCTTTTGGTATTTTTTTTTTTAATTGATACTGAGCAGTGAGTTACTTTTTTCAAGTAGACTTGACAATCTGTTTCACAAAACTCTTCAAGCATTATGGAACAGAAGGGCCTAGGTGCTATTGCAACATATCTATATGATTACAAATGAAGAGTTTTTAGCATCAATTATGTCCTTCATGCCAGTTCTCAAATGGTAAAAAGAGTGGTTCTACAATCCTGTCCTCTTCACAGGTATTTACTTGGACTTTGTATAACCTTGAGCAAGTCATCTTTTGGTAAATAAATTTGTTAAGGCACAAAGGTTGGAGCACAGTGTGAGAAAATTATGGAGAATACTTTTACTCCTGGCTAGATGTACCTTGAATTATGGGTAATAGAGAGCTAAAAAGAGAAGCTTTTACAGAAATGCTGAAGATGGTTGGAAACCTGAGTGTGTTGCTGCACCTGTTCCGGTAGCAGTTCAATTGACCAAAAGCTTCAAGGATATGCCTTGTGGTTGAATATAGCATAAAGAACACAGATGCAAGTGCATGAGAAAGTAAGAACTGAACACACGGAAATAAAGAGAACATGAAACTTGATTCTGAGACATCATAGTCTCTCCAGCATGAAAACTTGGTGGTTGTGAGACCCATCCCTTGCTTGTGCATCTGCCAACAGCCTGACAATAGGTTAATTGGAAAACATAAATAAATCATTGGGATATGTGAGGAGCTGTAACTCCAGGATTAGCATTTACATCTTAATTGAAATCAAGCAGTTTACATTTTGAGATGAAATTAGGCAGTTTTTTTGTTTGTGGGGTGTTTTTTGCATTTGAACTACATTGTATACTATTAAATGAGAAGTAGCTTACTTCAGAAATGTGATTTTAAGTCTTTCCTAAAGTTCACTCCATAAAGGCAAGAGATAGAGTGCAAACCTGAGTGAAGCTTAATAAAATTTTGTTATAATTAATTGGTGCTTATTTAATAATCAAAGTAGTGCTTACTTCTTTGAAACGAACATTTTTTCCTCATGAGAAATCCAGCCTGCTCAAACAGCGTCAATCTTATTTCTCAGCTCATGCAAGCTGAACAAGTTTTGTGAGCCTTTTTGCATTACATAATAAAACATGACAATGTGGTATGAGTGACATAACCTAATGTGACTCATTATATAACTGCTGGAATATTAGCAGCAATAACCATTTTGAGAACTATGATATTCTTAGTGACAGACTTATAAAATCTATGTAAGATCAATTTTTTCAAGGTAATATTGGAATTCAGGTAAATTGGAATTTCAAGGTAAAATTTTTGGAAAAAAATTGTTTGCCTTTATGATCATGCACATTTTCTTCTAAGCATAACTAGAACTAGACAGCAATTAGTAATTGAGCATATCGCCATTAAAATGTTGCCAGAATGCCATAAAGGCAATGGCAATACCACTGACTTTAGAGGTGAGCAAAGAAGTAGCAGCTAATGGGATCTGCTATACTGGAAGCAAGATATAGCTTTCAACAGACCTGTTCTGATTTTGCCTCAGACGGAGAAAGGTCAGCATACTAGCTGATAGTCATTGACAGATAGTTATTTAGGTTCAGGATAATAGCTTTGAAAGTAAAATCACAAAGCTCTTTTGGATGATTGCTTAGAACCTCGGCAGATAAATTGAAAATGCTCTTAGCTTGCATTTGTTGGCATTTTTATGAAGTCATTTTGTCATTTTCCTTTATGGTGACTTGAATGTTGTTAGCCATTATTCACTAAGATCTTATTTTGAAGAGCATAAAATCTAAACCACATTAAAAAGCTAACATACAAAGCTAAGGAATGCTCTGGTTAACTAAAAAGTAACTTTTGCAAATTTTACTGCTCACTTATTTGTTCAGTTTGTTCCAAAACAGTTACTTGTCATATCCTTTTAGAAAGAAAGATTATTAAGAAATTATGAAGAGAAACTTTGAAATTATACAAGATGCAGCTTAATAAAACTGTGTCGGTTTTTAAGTGGTTAGATCTTGAAAAATAAGAAAATAAGTTATACTTTATTGCAGCCTTCACTGCCAGAGGGTATAGGCACAGACAGCTTACCAGTGGAGGAGTACCACTACTCCAGTTCTGTCCAGTTTTCTCCAGTGTCCTGCTGGCTGAAAAGTAGTACCTCGATAGAGTTGTTTGGCTAAGGAGAAGGATGAAAACTATAATAGAAGCATGAGATAGAGCTCTGAAGGACAGAGAGTGGGGCCTAAAATTTAATTCTTAAAGGAAGGTTTGAATATCAGTATTTGCTAGTACTATATATAAGCCATAAGACATTCTGAAGAGTTTGTGAGATCAGTATCTTCCCAACTTCACTGTTTGACTGATAATGAGAAACATATTGTGAAGCTAAGTGAAAAAATAGAGCGTAAATTAAAAACCCATTAGAGCCCTGTAATTTCATTAAGTTTTAGAGAGCTGCTACTTCATTTGTATATTTAATAATACTAATAGCTCCATGAGATTGCAAGTGTTTAATAAGCCTTTGAATTTGGGAGAGGGTAGAAGACTCCCAAACATCCCTAAATAACTGTTTCTAGTTGTTAGTTACCACCACCAAAAGAGTTTCTTATTTACAACATTTTTTTTTCCAGCTTTAGCTATTAGTCATTGTATCTTATCATGCCTCTGACTGCAAGATTAAAAGCAGTCTACTATCAGAAATCTTCTCCCTGATTAGGTGCTCAGAGATCATGATCAGGCCATGCAATCTTCCCTCAGATACCAGAACAGATTAAATTTCTTGAGTTGTTCACTATGAGACCAAACTTTCCTGCTGTGTTAGAGGGGTTTAATTGGTCCTCTCTCAATCCTTTCTGCATGATCAGCACTCTTAAAATTAGGAGCATGTTATGCTGGATGTATTGTTTCAATCTTGCTATAGCCACGCATATAGTCAAGTGTAGTTAAATCAGCGAAAGACAGGGAATCAGTGAGGAGACTTGGGGTAGGAGGGACAACACATGATATGGCATTGTACAGGATGCAGTTCAGCATCCAACTTTCAATTTGCAAAATGGTCTGCAATAAACTCTTTTGCAGTGGCAATTATTGTTCCCTGTTTGTACTTGTTGTTTTCCTGTTTAAGTGTTACTCTAGTCCATGGTGGCGTCAGCCACCATTTTGCTCTCCCAGGCTATACTGAATTAGTTTCCAAACCAAGACACTAGATCTCTTTTGTGTATCTGCTTTTCAGAATATTATCATCTCCTGTATTATAAGTGCAATCTCCACTTTTTATTCCTAGCTATACACTGCTGTTCAACCCAAAAAGCTGTGTGTTATTTACTTGCATTTATCTTTAAACACTTTATCAAATTTGGAATAATTTACACATTTGATTAAAAGCATGTTTCTATTTTGATCCATATAATTGGTAAAAAAAACCCAAAAAACAATAACATTAGGCCATTCCCTTTGGAATCTCACTAGAAACATCTCCTTTGAATAATAATTCCCCATATGCTTTTACTTTTGG
This sequence comes from Haliaeetus albicilla, assembly GCF_947461875.1. Lineage (NCBI taxonomy): Eukaryota > Metazoa > Chordata > Aves > Accipitriformes > Accipitridae > Haliaeetus > Haliaeetus albicilla. Next base: position 35,644,459 of record NC_091516.1, read on the forward strand.
AAGTCTCCCAGCAGATTTTAATCATTTAGCTTTTTTTAATTTGTTTTGTAGTCCTAAGGAAGCTATATAAGGGCCTTTCCTCTTAGCTGAAATTATTAATTCTTGACTCAATCATTCATGTTTAGCTTGACTTGGCACATTGTCCTGGTTTCAGCTGGGATAGAGTTAACCATCTTCCTAGTAGCTGGTACAGTGCTGTGTTTTGAGTTCAGCATGTGAAGAATGTTGATAACACTGATGTTTTCAGTTGTTGCTCAGTAGTGTTTAGACTACAGTCAAGGATTTTTCAGCTTCTCATCCCCAGCCAGCGAGAAAGCTGGAGGGGCACAAGAAGTTGGCACAGGACACAGCCAGGGCAGCTGACCCAAACTGGCCAACGGTGTATTCCATACCATGGGATGTCCCATCTAGTATAGCAACTGGGAAGGGGGGCAGGGAATCGCCACTCGGGGACTAGCTGGGTGTCAGTCGGCGGGTGGTGAGCAATTGCACTGTGCATCATTTGTACATTCCAATCCTTTTATTACTACTGTTGTCATTTTATTAGTGTTATCATTACCATTATTAGTTTCTTCTTTTCTGTTCTATTAAACCGTTCTTATCTCAACCCATGAGTTTTATTTCTTTTTCCTGATTTTGTCCCCCATCCCACTGGATGGGGGGGAGTGAGTGAGCAGCTGCGTGGTGCTTAGTTGCTGGCAGGGGTTAAACCACGACACACATAAAAGGTAGTAGATGCAATATGTGTAATCTTCAGCCATGAATTTCTGACCTTACTATATAACGTTAGGATTGAGGATAAGAATGCTACAAAGTCACCACAATAAATTTGGATGAAATCAAGGTAATTGATAGGGTCTAAAGATGTTTTGAAAACTGGGAATTGTCATAGAACAAATGTGTTACAAGGGAATGCTTCAGGGATTGGTGATCAGGAAGAAAAGTCGTAAAGAAATTAGCAGATGTTGGAAAGATTTATTGGTAACAAAGAGAACAATCCACATCATTTAGTAAGTAAGTTAATAATATTTTAACATAACCATGTCTAATAGAACATAAGCTACCTTACATAAGATAAGGGTCCCATTAAACCATGGTGTTGAACATGATCAAGTCAACAATGGAAATACATACTCAAAAATATTTGCATGATCTTTGGTGTATAAGTAAAAGACAATGGAGAAGAAGTAATTGTACCACATGATATATATGGCAAATACATACTGCCAACATACTGACCAGTGTACTCACTAGAACTGGAAAAATATTGCAGAAGCAGATACAGTTCAAGAACAGAGCTGAAAAATGGTAGAGAACCCAAAGAAGAGTCACAAGAATGATTCACAGCCTGGGAAATACACCTTGCCAACAGAGCCACCTAGCTCACTTTACATAGTTTAACAAGCAAGTACAGAAGTGGTGCAAGCACAAATGAAAAAGTATCCCTAGGAATGATGTTAATTCAACAGAAGATTTCAGAATAGAAGAAAAAGTTTTAACATACTTTAACAAATGAAAGTTGAAGCTGAACAAATGTGCACCTGTCAGAGGTGCGCATTTTTTGACATTACGGTCTTGATTAAATCTTGGGAATGTTAACGAGATTATTTCTCTGAAAAGAATCATTCATGAGTGGAATATTTGATAGGAAGTCCAGGATCAATGGAGGAAGCACAGTATTTCAAAAGCCTCATCAATGCTGTAAAAGTGCAGATTCAATATGACTCATAAAAATTAAAATATTTAGAGATGTCTTCCTGAGCTTCATTCAGTTTTCAGACAGAAAAAGTCCTCCCTTAGATATACTACATAGAACCTATGCTAAAAAGAAAACTAATGTTAGAAAATGTACAACAAAATATAAGGGATTTATGACATTCCTTAAGAATGCCCTAAAGACAAGCATCTAAACAAACCCATCAGACAATTCCCGAATTCATGTAGCAGCCTTTCCTGCACTGTTGATTATACCTGTTCATCTTTGGCTCATGTTTCTTTAGCATTATTACAGCTGAAAATAAAATACTAAAAAGAAAGAAGCTCTAGATAGAGGTAACAGTTTGTCTTCTGCCTTACATATCTAAAAAATACAGGAAAAATTCTGATTCCCAGCCCTTAGAATAATTTACCAAAGATCATAGTAGTTTCTTTTCCCTTACAGCTCTTAAATCAAGACAGAAGATTTTTATAGTAGAAACATTGCAGTTCAATCAGTGCTACTGGCCATAAACCCAGAAATAATTTGTTCTTTTGAAGGTCAGACTGGATGAATGGAGCATTCACATCAGTTTTTAAATCTAACTCCTATCCTAAACACAGCACACACTTCCTTTTCACAATGATACCATCTTCTACAAATAGCCAAAATGCAACTACTATAGTGAAAATATCTACTACTGAATGATATTTTTAATAACCCTAGTTTAAAGAAATGTGTTTATTTCAAGACACATGGCATTCAATAACTCCTCCCTCCTCAGCCATACATTCCAGGATCATCTGCTTACTGTGGAACTATCCCCATGCACTCACATGATGAAAAGAAGGCCATAAATCTGTATCCATTACACATCTGCATATGTGCTTGATGCAGTTCATTGAGCAGCCAGACTGTTGAGAATAACTGAAAATAAGACTTTGTGCAAATCTTCACGTGGTCATGGTCAGATTTTGTAGGGCTGGATAGTTTTTTAAGTTATCTCCATGTGAAACCAAATTTTTATTAAAAGTCTTTGAATAGAAACAAACTGCCTAGCATTCAGTTGCAGAAAAGTGCTAGCACCTGTAGCTATTCCATAAGCCCCTATACAGCTATCTTCTACAGAAACATTTTGGAAATCATCCAGACATTTTATTGAATATTCAGTAAATAAAAGCAGAAGACACAATTTATATATCAACAGATCTGTGGTAATTCGATTATCTCTTCATTTTCACAGACTGTGAGCAAGATGTTACACTTTGATCTAAATCACTGAGCTAAACTGGAACAATACATGTGTGACATCATTCTAATTAAAGATATCCCAGTACATTTTAGCAGTCAGTAGACACATTGACAAGCCCTAAATTTATCCTCCTTAAATATCTTTTTAAATTTAACTGGTTTGCTTAACCTAAAGGTTTTGTCATGCAAGTTTTTAAGTAGGGAAAATACATCCTATGCAGCCAAATAGTTGGCAAGAACAGATCCAGTGTTGGGTTATTCTTCAAGTTCATTGAAATCGCTTTTTAAATTCTGCTGTAATAACCAGGTGTAGTTCATAAGTGTAGAATTAGATATTAGGAATTTTCATGATAATTTTTTTTTCTATGGGTGAAAATAGGCATTATACAATGTTCAGATGCAAGCCAACTGTTTTATGTGAACTTGTGGCTGTGTATCAATTCATAGTAATATGAAGCTGAAACTGCCAACAACATGAAAGTACAAGAATTGCTGTGCCAATGGCAAGTCACATGATGACTCTAGTACACAAAAAAGAGAAACTCTTTGCAGGACTCCAACACTGGAGCTGAACAGGAGCAAAATTGGTACAGGTCATTAGGGAAAGAGTGCAAAAGAAAGGTTTAAGTTGACCACATTCTTCAAATGCCAACATGTCTTTCCACCAGTAGAGTGAAGCCCTGCTGCTATTTTGTAAACCTAATTGACTAATATTTGTTTAATATAAAAGTCAGTGAATATTACTGATTTTTCATTTTAAAAAAACTCAATTAGTAGGCATGTTCTTTGTATTCAAGGATCTGTATAGCTCACCATCTCCCATTTGTCACATAACTTATTCAGTGGATACCAGCAAAATTTTTAAAGTGATTTATTTATGGAAGTACTTCTTTGGTATTCAGCGAACTCTCCATCTCTTGCTTGTTTGTAATGTCTAAACTGGAAAGTGTTCAATATCTGGGAAAAAAACTGCTGCCTTGTTTTACACCATGTTTCATCCAGATTTTCTGACGACCACAGTTCCCATGGACTCAAATTTCAACCCAAGCATAAGCAGTATCCATGGCAGTATGGCAGAGGTCACCTTTTTTTTAAAGGCTATAATTCTGAAACAATGAAACTCCTTCAGAATGTTCCCGTCACAAATGTTATTAAGCATTGTGCCAAAAAAGTTACATAAAAAACTTAATTATCATCTGGACATTTATTGTGCCAAATTTGAAGATCAAATTTAATCATTAAAGAGAAAAAACCCAGCAATTTTAGCCTTGTATTCAGTGCTAGTTCCCTGTGTTCCCTAAGTGTAGGGCTACTACTACTAAAGCAGAGAATTTACAAACACATGTTAATTAAGTAGCTCTAATAAGAGCTCAGGGAAATAAGCAAATTAATTTGCCTATTTCCCTGGTGTACAAGGGGTTAATTAAAGTGCTTTAAAATATTTTTATGATGTCATTCAGCTGAGTTCTGATCATTTGCTGATTTTTCAATTAGTTCTATTAACATGGGCTTTGACAGTATGAATGGAAAAGAGAGAAAGATATTGCCACAGAAGGCAAGGATTACTACAACAGAAATTTTTATCCCAGAGCAGCTTTCATGCTTAGCTGTATTTTCACACACTTAGGCTACCTGAGTTCTTAGAAGCTCTGGATCTTTGTGAAAAGTGGAATGTTAAAACAATGGGGGGAAAAAATGATGTTAACTTTTTGGCTGCATTATAAAAAAAATTATTGATCAACTAGTTCAGTGACAGTGCAGTTTTTGAAAAAGCTTTGTGAGCACACTACCATAGCTGGAGGGAAAGTGGTCCATTGTCCTGTTAAATTTTCTTTATAGGTCCTTTGCAAGTTCTGATTTTATAGTAATTATATCTTTCCAGGATTATTTTTCCTCTAGTTCAAGTTGGACATACCAGTACACGACTAAGCAGGCAGAAGTGAAAATATATCTTGCAGGAGAAAAAAAAATTAAACAAATTACAAATCTATATCCAAACATCAATTATAAAAGAGGAGTGTTGCTAGCTGCACATGAATGAAAACAGAGTGCATAATTTGAATAATACATTTCTGAAAACTACTTGCATATTCTCCAAATTTTAAATTGCAAAAAATTATGTCAGATAAAAAAACTATGTCAGATAGAAAACTACTTGCATATTCTCCAAAGTTTAAATTGCAAAAAATTATGTCAGATAAAAGGCAAGCACTATAGGGAGAGAAAACAAAACAAAACAAAACAAAACCAAGTACCACCTAACTTACTACCATTTTTAAAACAAAAAATGAAAACAAAGCAAAAACCATATAATGCCAGGTCTGTCATTTTCCACTGCACTGTCAGACACAACCAAAAAATCCGTATGAAACAGGACATTTATTTAGCCACAAAATATAATTCATTCCATCTCCCCATTATTCTACCAGTCATATGGAAGCAAAGGGCCAGGTTCCCAAAAGCACTGAATGCCCTTACTACCAGATCTCTGATAAAACATATGCAGCAAACCAGTAAGTGCTACTGATAAACAGAATATATAAAATCTTCAGAAGAGATTTACAGGCCCTTCCTACCTACCACTGGTTTGCCAAATTTCACAGAACCATGCTGTTTCATACCAAAACTAACCTAGAGTATACAAAATCTTTATTCTAGAGTCTCTGTTTCACCAGGCATATTCCAAACTGAAAAGAGAAAATTATTTATGGTAGCTTTTCACATTCAGAAAGTATTGACTCCCATTATTCCCACCATGTGTTAAGCCCAGATCTAGTCACATAAGATGTGGATCTTCTTTAGTTCCTTCAAAAGAAGGACCATCTTGGGCACATTCTGTTGCTGACCTAGCAGGAATTAAGCCAGTCACATGAACAGTCAGTTCCCAGTAGCATTCCCAGCAGTTCTCAGCTTCCCAGACACCTATCTTGTATTGTTGCTACTAAAATTAGCAAGTGTTATAAAAACAAGATATATAAGTGATAATGAATAAACAAATTAGAAATCCTTTTTAAAAGGCCACATGCTTCGGCCAGTACTTGTAGTTCCTGTAACCTGTCAGGCTCAATATTTTTCAGGTGAGAATTGCTTCTCCTGAAGTTTCACTTTTTTTTTTCTACTAACTATAGTCATTAAAGTCTTTGAAGACTGCCTACATCTTTAAAGAAAAGTAACCCTATTTTGTGACTACATCAAGTAGCAGACAAAGATTCCTAAAACTTTAAGTGAAAAGGTACAAAATCAGAAGCAGCAAAGTGGGAGACAGTAGCCTGTGCAGACACAGATCCCGAAGGCTTTGGCTACCAGATTATTTTCATAGTAATTGAAATGGCATTCTAAATTTCTCACAATCATTGACCATCTTTCAAGTGGCTCCTTCAATATGATGAGGTGTTCTCACCTACCACTGAAAGATGTTTATGTTACATGTATGTGCTTATGTAGCAAAGAGCGATAGTTCCCAATTTGATGATTGTATACCAAGAAAATGTTATGTTCCTTCTGTTAACTCCCTTTATCTTTATACTTTTACTATTGTAGATCTTAATTTACAATAAGATCATATTACAGGCTAATATTCAAAAGCACTCTGAGTTTCCATAATTCCTGTAAGGATTTCCTATTTGTACAATACCACCAAACTGTAAAAAAAACCCACTAATGTAATTAGAAATAAACAGAGTTTTTTATGTGCCATGCTGTGTTCTATGTGGGTCAAACCTTACCGTAGTTTTAGGCCCATAAATCAGTAAAAGAAAGAATTTCACCTTCCCATCTTCTAAACTAACTTGTTTTGTTTACAGAATATTGTTGCTTTCCAAAGTAATTAAAGCATTAACTGCAAGCCTCATATTGAGGTGCTTGCATGACATTGTTCAATATTGGGTCAAAAATCTTAGGGGTGGACCTAATTTGAGAGCAGAATTGCCCTTAGGAACATGGAAATAGGACATGCACACCAGTAACAATGATGTTACTGCAAGGAAAATCACAAGTGAACAAATATTTCAGTCTCAAGACAATATAGTTCATACAACAAAATACTATGTTATCTTTATTTTTTTACCAGTTTTTACAGCTATTAACTGACCAGAAGAGTAAGATGGCTGGCTCATTTTATGAAACATTTATCTGTAAAACAAACTTACAAAACATAATGATGTCTATCTTTCATCTATTTACATTTTTTACTGTAGTGTCACTTACTGATCACAAAAAGTGATTTTACTGGTGTTGCATGATTGGGGGGAAAAAAAGAGAGAGAAAGAAAAGAAAAAGGAATGCTTTCCTTTGTCCCACTTTAAAAAAAAAAAAAAAAAAGGTAATTTAAATAGGACACTGACTTCCTAAAAGTGTGGAACCAGATTCTAACACCAAATACTGAAATTACTCAAAAAGAGATTAACAAAGTGTTCATAGTTCCATACATAAAATAAAGTTCCTCTTTCTTTAGAAACTGCTAATATTCATATTAATAAATACAAGACTAAACATCAAGCAAAATTGGGAGGAGCCTTTATCAGTTTCACTGCAGCTAGTGAGTGAAATATTTGCAAAATTAAGGAAAAAATCTAAGATGGATAGCGTTTAACAGCTTGAGGTATTCTCCAAAAAGTTCATTAAAGTAGTTTTAATAATTTATTTACTGACATATCAGCACTTTCAAATCAAATCTGGTTTTCAGTTCTTGAGTAAGGGATTGAAAAGCTTAAGCCAAACCCTTCTGAAGGTAAGGAAGAGCTTGCTACTAGCTTATTTCACTTCAAACCAGGCCTTATGTGCCCAAACATGCAGAGGGAAGATGGCTCAGACACCTCCATTTCTCTCAGTGCAAGTTATAGCATGCTTTCTTTTTTCTTGATGCATTTTTCTTTAATATTTATACAGTGTGTAACTAATGCAGCCTGCCCACTAAGTCTCTTTTCTCTCCAGTCCCTCCTTAAGAAGGCTTCTCCAACTGGGAAAGCTGCCATTCTGCCCATCTTCTTCAGTAACTTTACCACAAAAAAGCAATTTGTGAAACACCCAGAATACACTCACTAATTAACTGAAAAGCCACAGAAACGTGTTTTCATCCTCATCCCCACTTCTACCTGAGCACCCTTCAACTTTTCCACTCCCCCCTTCTCATTGCTTTCTAATCTGAAGCAGGCACCACTTTCATACAGGAATGATGACACAGAGGAACATGATTGCTCTATCCTAAGTCAGATCTGTACACAGTTATACCAGAAAAAATACTGAGTCGGTTACAAGCAATTACTTACAAGTAAGTATCTTATGTATTATGTACAAACCCAGGCACAGGTTCCTCCTGCTGTTTAGGCAGTTGCAAATTTAAGGCATTAAAACGAGCAGTTCCTTCACAGGATGATGGTAATAAAATGGTTTCTGGCATACTCTAAACCAAATGGAATTGTCAAAGCCACTTGATGTGTGAGTGTCAGCTGGTTCATTTTCTTATACCTGATTTCCCACTGCCATTAGAACAATGAAATAGTTTATAGACAAAGAGTCAAAATCACAAAGTTCCCAGATATACAAATGAAGCACGCTTTGTTGACTTTTTTAAGGTATTTGTGCATCACATCTTAAAAATAAAGATAACATAGGCTTACAGCCATCTACAGGATCTCCCAATCCTGCCTTGCTGTGTCATGCATCTAAGCACACAACACTCCAGCTTCTTCATTGTGCCCAGCTTTAGGGAGAGGCATTAGACCCACCAAAACACAGCAGTCTTATGGCAGCCAAAGGCACTCATATCCATAAGGATCCTCTTGTAACTAGTTAACCTCTTTTTACCACTACAGTTGTTAAATGAAGGAGGGAAGAGTATGGCTGCATATAAGGAAAAAAAAATCTTTCATAATGAATTTATTTAAGTATCAGAAAACATTGTTCAGAGAGACAATGAAATTTCTGTCTTTGGAGGTTTTCAAGACCTGGCTGGCCAAAGGCCTGAGCAACCTGGACTAGATCCAGTGCTGGCCCTGCTTGAAGCAGGTTGGATTAGATAAGCAGGTCCATCCCAACCTGAATGATTCTATGACACTGTAAGTTGCTTGCTGGCAAAAGAATAGGATTGTCCTAATGCTGTACAGAGATTAAAGCTACAGACCTGTTCTCTTGTACAAGCCAAAAGGACTTTTTTCCATTAAAACAATAAATGGCAATAAATCAACAGCATCAAAATCAAATCAGATATGTTACATTAACACCTCCAAATCTGTTTGAATTCCTATTCTTTTATACCAAAAGAGGTACATCAAAACAATCTATAACAATGCTGTATCTGTTCAGTAAGAGAATACCTTAGGCTTTTTCTTCACACCTTTCCTAGTGGATTCATTCTATTGTAGAAAGTATCCATTTTCTGTTGAAGATTCAAGCACAGCACTGGTTATTACTGATGCAAAGGCAGGAGATCTGAGGGGTGGGTCCTCTGATGTGCCTGGAGAGCTGCAAGAGGAGGAAATTTTCAACATTTGATTTTGTCCTGAGATACCCCACTAAAGTGGTCTTGCTAGTGTTCTCTGTCATGAGCCTATACAATCAGACTAGTGAACCAGAAGTAAAAGGCATTGTCAATATAAGTCAGCAACAGGCTGAAGATAACTTTCAGCTCATGCAGAAATGTGAACAAAAGCAAATTCATTCAATAGTTTATAAAAATGCCACACTAAGAACAGAGAAAGAAAACCTATACAAAAATCCAGAACAAAGCAGAAACCCCTGAAACCTAAAGTTTTTATGTTGGTCATCTACCTTTGGTATTGCTGTTGATTATGAATAAAAGCAACCACTCAGTTAAAAGCATCAGCACAATCTTGACTTCCATTCATGTTATCATTGTGTGGGCTGCTGTTTAAAGGTTATTTAACTACTCATTTCTATGATACACAGTACATAAATTACAGTAGTGACTAAATATATATCTCAAAAAGAAATGTGCTTCCTTATGTTATCTCAAACATTTGGTAAATCACAGTTGATACGTGGACTGCTGATTGGAAGACAAAAACAAAGGCAAAAAATACTTCCACATAAAGAAGTTAGGAAATAATGATTTCAAGGATAGGTTATGAAAAGGTTCTTAAAGAAAACCTGCATGTACACATCTCCCAGTAGGTGGTCTTGCCACATAAAGGATCTGTGGTTGATTCTACCATTCCTTTTATTTAAGCAGAAACAGACATCAAAGATAGAGGGTGGAAGAATGGAAGAAATGAAGTTAGTTATGTGATTTGAAGAACTCCAATTAAGTTTCGCAAAATATGTTTTTTAACAAATTAGGGCCTCAAAAGCCTTAAGTAATGTTAAATCCATGTCTTGCTTTGATAAACTAATTCAGTGTTGGATTTCTGAAGTGCTCAGTCTTGAGTATTTTGCAATTGGATTTCTCTACCTTATGTCTAGGACCTTGGACCTAGGTTCTCCTGCTACAACGTCATTAGTGAAGTTGACTCTAGGTTGTCACATCTTCCCTCACTGGCCCGGAAAGCATAACCACTGCACTGGTCACATTGCAGCTTTTGACAAAAGATGCTAGATTTGTGAAAATCATTAAACTTTGTGTCTTAAGGCTTATTTTATATCTGAAGACATTTTTTAATTCTCTTTGAGAACACAAAGAGCAAGGACTGGACACAATGTTCACCAATATAGTTTGACTTCTTCTGGGCATCCTTTCACTGTTCCTCGATGAGTGTTTTATTTAACAACATTAAGAGGCACACTATTACACTGCAACAACTTACCCAAGGATATCATCCTGTCTTCCTCATTGTTTGTTACTATAGCACCTTTGTGTCATCTGTAAGTTTAAAAGCCAAAATTGCATCTGTATTTACTAAATATCATTGCATCAAAAATGAATATTTAAGGAAATCCATTAGAAACAGCATGTATCACTAGCCTTACTAGAAACAGCTATTTTTTGAGATCAGTCAGTGAACTAGTTTTTATGCGACATATATCCTTTTTTACATACAATTCTGATCAAAATAGTAGGCAATTTCAATACACAAGTCAATAGTAATTTCATTACAAGGGTTTCACAACTGAAAATTTAATTTAACTTCAGTACCACTTTCTTCCCATCACACACTTTTCTTAAATCAAATTAGGATTTTTTTCCATAACTAAACATTTTAAGATTCTTGCCTTCTCCTATTATCTACTTACATTTCTTCATTCTACTTGTTTTCTTTTCTTTATTAATTTTCACCATCTGTTCACTTAGTCTTGATGTTCTTTGAAGCAGTTTCCTTCCTTCAGAAACCCTCCCTAAAATACTTCTGGTGCACTCAAACTCTGACTTCAAAGGAAAGTCTGAGTCATTTATAGAATTGACGGTAATTATCATTCTGTTGAAGTAGAATAATCAATCTGTTGGAGCAGAGGAAATCCCCCTCTTAAAAAAAAAAAAAAGTTTTGAAACTTCCTTTTTAAAAAAAAAAAAGTTACTTCTACTATTTTTTTCCCAAATATTTTTTTCAAGGCTTCAGTTTAAAAGGTTATTTTATTTTAAAATATGAAAAAGTTGACCTTTATAAACTGAAGAACTGCCTTGGTTCACATTGTATTTTTAATAGACTGTTAACGTTTCCTGAGTCACACCAGAAAAGTCAATATACAATACTTCCTGCTTTCTTTTTAAAAAGATAAAGTTTGTGCCTTCTGTAATGTCACTGAGGTTCGACAAGTTATCAAACCTGCTTTGCATAGGGCATTGCTCAGACATGCATTTCAGGTATTTCAGAATGACAAATCAATTCAGTGCAACATACAACATACAGTAGATATCTCATATTGCTTTCTAGTTGGACATGCTGTATTGGTTTTATGTGGCAAGGTTTTGGTAGCGGGGGGGGTTACAGGGGTGACTCCTGTAAGAAGCTGCTGGAAGCTTCCCCTGTGTTCGAGAGAGAGCGAGCCTATACCAGCTGGCTCTAAGATGGACCCGCCGCCAGCCGAGGCCAAGCCAATCAGTGATAGTGGTAACGCCTCTGTGATAACATTTTTAAGAAGGAAAAAAAAAGCTGGGACGTGGAAAACAGCCACTGGAGAGAGGAGTGAGAACATGTAAGAGAAACAAGCCTGCGGACACCAAGGTCAGTGCAGAAGGAGGGGGAGGAGATGCTCCAGGTGCTGGAGCGAAGATTCCCCTGCAGCCCGTGGTGAAGACCCTGGTGAGGCAGGCTGTCCCCCTGCAGTCCAGGGAGGTCCATGGTGGGGCAGATATTCACCTGCAGCCCGTGGAGGACCCCACGCCGGAGCAGGTGGGTTCCTGAAGGAGGCTGTGACCCCGTGGGAACCCTGCGCTGGAGCAGGTTCCTGGCAGGACCTGCGGATCTGTGGAGAGAGGAGCCCACAGAGCAGGTTTTCTGGCAGGACTTGTGACCCCGTGGGGGACCCATGCTGGAGCAGTCTGTGCCTGAAGGACTGCACACTGTGGAAAGGACCCATGCTGGAGCAGTTCGTGAAGAACTGCAGCCCGTGGGAATGGCCCACTTTGGAGAAAGTTCGTGGAGGACTGTCTCCCGTGGGTGGGACCCCACGTTGGAGCAGGGGAAGAGTGTGATGAGCCCTCGCCCTGAGGAGGTGAAGCGGCAGAAAATAACATGTGATGACCGTAAACCCCATCCCTGTCCCCCTTGTGCCGCTGGGGGGGCTTGGTGGAGAAATCCGGGAGTGAAGTTGTGCCCGGGAAGAAGGGAGGGGTGGAGGGAAGGTGTTCTGAGATTTCGTTTTATTTCTCATTTACTTTACTCTGGCTGATTTGTAATAAAAAGTGAGCTAATTTTCCCTAAGCTGAGTCTGTTTTGCCCGTGATGGTAATTAGTGAATGATCTCTCCTGTCCTTATCTCGACCCGTGAGCCTTTTGTTATATTTTCTCTCCCCTGTCCAGCTGAGGATGAGGGAGTGATAGAACGGCTTTGGTGGGCACCTGGCGTCCAGCCAGGGTCAACCCATCACACATGCTTTGTTTGTTCTATTATGCAAGAAACTCCCATTGGCGACAATGGGAGTTCAAAGCAAAATAAGAGACTATGCAGTGAAAATTTCCAGCACAGATAGGAGAGAAGAATTTTCTCTTAGGCTGATAAGGCTAAATCAACAGCTGCACGTCACATAGAAATATAGAGAAAATTTCATTCCAGGAAGAAAACCTTCCAGGAGGCAGGCAATCTGTACAAGCTTTGTGACAATCAGGAGGAGCTTTATAGGATGTGACTGTTCCTTTTATTTCCACTGGCCTACTACTGGAAAGCTCGGGGGGGGCAGAGTGGGGAGGGCGGTGTCTGTCAACTGAAAAGCCATTATAGTTGAAATACTAAACTAAATAGAAAATAGCCTTTTGTCATACCAGAAGTTTCTATATAACGTCCCCCTGAACTTGTTCTTTCTGTGTATAAAAGTCTTGAAACTCAGGAAATAAATTTAACAAATTATTCTATATAAAAACTATAAGCACTTTTTAATCTTTTTTTTCTCCTTAGGTTGCAAGACATTTCATATGAAGCAGCACTGGAAAGAATCATTAAAAAAAGTAGAAAATCTCTAAGTAAGCACAAAAATTTCTAAGTTTTGGCTTAGAGATTCACTGAAAAATATCCAAGTAAAATGTCAGTTTGGTTATTTCAGATACTACTTAGCAGAATTCATGACTTAAACATTTGACTACTTGTCCTGGGTTCAGCTGGGATAGAGTTAATTTTTACAGGAACCTGGGAGGTGGGGGGCATAGCCGGGGCAGCTGACCTGAACTAGCCAAGGAGCTATTCCATACCATGTGACATCATGCTCAGCATATATATGGAGAGCGGGCCGGGGGGTGGTCTCAACTTTCGGTGGGGGGAAACGTCGGAGCGTCGGGTTCCGGGTGGTGAGCAGTTGCACTGTGCATCACTCTTTTTGTATACTTTTTCATTAGTACCGTTGTTGTTGTAATTTCTTTGTGTTGTCCCAGTAAACTGCCTTTATCTCAGCACTCGAGGTTCCAGGTTTTTTTTTCTTTTCTCTCCTCCGTCTCCCCGCTATCCCACCGGAGGGGGGCGGGAGGAGTGAGCGAGTGGCCACGTGGTCCTTTGTTACTGGCTGGGCTGAAACCACGACAGTCCTTTTTGGCGCCCAACGTGGGGCACGAAGGGTTGAGATAAAGACAGATCTGGGCAGAGTGTGTTGAAACAAATTTGTCATATGCATTTCTTATATTAGATAAATAGATGTTAGTCACAGTGTTGGTTCATTTGTTTACATGGTGGCGTTTTGTAAGCTCTTATATGCTCTATGTATTGCCTGTAGTTGCGTATCTCATCTCTGGGAGAGTGATTGGGATTATCATTTTGCTGTACTGGGCAATGTCGACTTGTGAAATGATTACATCACTGGTCATGAGGTTAAGCTGGTATCTGTATGAGGCAGTGATATCACTTCCATACTTTGGGCACCTTCTGTCGGATTTTATTGGTAATTACACCCAATCCATGAGGAAGTTAGGGGGGGATACTTCCCCCCCTCCATTTGCCTCCCTTGTCTCCTTCCGACTAATTACAACAGCTTTCGAGAATTTTGAATATCGTTGGGATGCGCAAGCCAGTGTGCTGTTAGTGCTATGCCTCCTGAATATGTTTCAGGTCTTGTTTAGGGCTACAAAAAGGCTCTTTAAGAGTACCACCCAGACATCTGCCCCAAAGCTGGATATTCATGGGTGGCACGGCATGTGGGAAGATATGGGCAGGTATCTAGAGAACTTCTCACCTCCAGTGGCTTGGAAGTTCACTCCCGAACAACTACAGAACCCTCATGAAGTGGTAGAATATTTGAAAGAAAAATGCTGTGGCTATTCCAGAGACATACAACTTGCTGCACTGTGCTGGGCCCTGGCCAGTATCTACCAAACACTGCTTGATATTAGGCAGCACCCTCAGGGGGAAAAGGGGGAAAAGATGGAAAACAGGACAACATGCACCGTGGCTACCCCAATACTGACAACAGACACCGTGGCTGTCCCTACCCCGACAACATGCACCGTGGCTGTCCCTACCCTGACAACAAGCACCGTGGCTGCCCCTACCCTGGTGACAGATACTGCAGCTAAACCAGAGAACCAACCTGTGCCAGTATCAGTCGCCCCTGTACAGAAAAAGAAACACACAAAGAAATCAGTTCGCTTAGTGAGAGATGAAGATGAACCAGGGTCATCGCGAGAACAGGAAGAAGAGGCAGAACCTGAAATAATTACCCGATCTCTATCCCTGAGTGAGTTGCGTGACATGCGAAAAGATTTTAGCCGCCACCCAGGTGAGCACATTGTTACCTGGCTGCTCCGATGCTGGGATAATGGGGCTAGTAGTGTGGAATTAGAGGGTAAGGAAGCCAAGCAGTTGGGATCTCTGTCTAGGGAAGGGGGCATCGACAAGGCGATTGGGAGAAAAACACAAGTCCTCAGCCTCTGGAGGCGACTTCTGTTAGGTGTAAAGGAAAGATACCCCTTCAGGGATGAAGTTACATGTTACGAAGGCAAGTGGACCACCATGGAGAGAGGTATCCAGTACCTGAGGGAATTAGCCGTGCTGGAGGTGATTTATAACGATCCAGAAAATGCGCAGTCACCCACAGATCCAGATGAAATCCAATGCACACAACCGATGTGGTGGAAGTTTCTACGAAGTGCACCACCAACCCATGCCAACTCATTGGCAGTAATGTCCTGGAAAGAAGGCTATGGACAAACGGTGGATGAATTGGCTGTCCAACTCCGGCAATATGAAGGAAGTCTCTCTTCCTCCCTATGGGCCTGTGTCTCAGCTGTAGAGGAACTGTCCCAAGAGTTCCAGCAATTCAAAGTGGATATGTCCTCCTCCTCACCTGTACAGGCCCGCATCACAGCTATTGGGAGTAAGCGTTCCTCTGCCCAAGAGAGAGAAGAGAGAAAGTACACACGATGGGCTAACCTGTGTTTTTACCTGTGTGACCGTGGAGAGGACATGAGGAAGTGGGATGGAAAACCTACCTCAGTCTTGGATGCAAGGGTACGGGAGTTGTGAGAAAAAGCAATCAGAAAAGAGAATTCTTCTTGGAAAACTGCTGCTCCAGTTTCCCGTGAGCAGTCTCCCGGACGCAGTAGATGGGCCAATCTCATTTCTGATCCTCTTGAAGGGACTTCTGATTCACATGTGCAAAAAGTGAGTAACGGATATTCTAACCTGGATTAGAGGGGCCCTGCCTCCAGCCAGGTGGAGGAGAGGGACAACCGAGTCTACTGGACAGTGTGGATTCGATGGCCTGGCACATCAGACCCACAGGAATATAAGGCTCTAGTAGACGCTGGTGCACAATGTACCCTAATGCCATCAAGTTATAAAGGGGCAGAACCCATCTGTATCTCTGGTGTGACAGGGGGATCCCATGAGCTAACCATATTGGAAGCTGAAATGAGTCTAACCGGGAATGAGTGGCATAAACACCCCATTGCAACTGGCCCAGAGGCCCCATGCATCCTTGGTATAGATTATCTCAGGAGGGGGTATTTCAAGGACCCAAAAGGGTACCGTTGGGCCTTTGGTATAGCTGCATTAGAGACGGAGGAGATTGAACAGCTGTCTACCCTGCCTGGTCTCTCCCAAGACCCTTCGGTTGTGGGGTTGCTGAAGGTTGAAGAACAACAGGTGCCAATTGCTACCACAACGGTGCACCGGCGGCAATATCACACCGACTGAGACTCCCTGATCCCCATCCATAAGCTGATTTTGCCAATTGGAGAGTCAAGGAGTGATCAGCAAGACTCACTCACCCTTTAATAGTCCCATATGGCCCGTGCGGAAATCTAATGGGGATTGGAGACTAACAGTAGATTATCGTGGGCTGAATGAAGTCACACCACAGCTGAGCGCTGCTGTGCCAGATATGTTAGAGCTTCAGCATGAACTGGAATCAAAGGCAGCTAAGTGGTATGCCACAATTGACATTGCTAATGCATTTTTCTCCATTCCTTTGGCAGCAGAGTGCAGGCCACAGTTTACTTTCACTTGGAGGGGCGTCCAGTACACCTGGAATCGACTGCCCCAGGGGTGGAAACACAGCCCCACTATTTGCCATGGACTGATCCAGACTGCACTAGAAAAAGGTGAAGCTCCAGAGCACCTGCAATATATTGATGACATCATCGTATGGGGCAACACAGCAGAAGAAGTTTTTGAGAAAGGGAAGAAAATAATCCAAATCCTTTTGAAGGCTGGTTTTGCTGTAAAAGAAAGTAAGGTCAAGGGACCTGCGCAGAAGATCCAGTTCTTAGGAGTAAAATGGCAAGACGGGCGTCGTCAGATCCCTGTGGACGTGATCAACAAAATAGCAGCTATGTCCTCACCGACTAATAAAAAGGAAACACAGGCTTTCTTAGGTGTTGTGGGCTTTTGGAGAATGCATATTCCAAATTACAGTCAAATTGTAAGTCCTCTCTACCAAGTTACCCGGAAGAAGAATGATTTTAAATGGGGGCCTGAGCAACAACAAGCCTTTGAACAAATTAAGCAGGAGATTGTTCATGCAGTAGCT
Source organism: Haliaeetus albicilla (assembly GCF_947461875.1). Taxonomy (NCBI): domain Eukaryota; kingdom Metazoa; phylum Chordata; class Aves; order Accipitriformes; family Accipitridae; genus Haliaeetus; species Haliaeetus albicilla. The sequence continues at coordinate 35,661,969 of NC_091516.1, forward strand.
CTTGGGCCAGTCCAGACAGGACAAGATGTTAAAAATGTGCTCTACGCTGCAGCTGGGGAGAATGGCCCTACCTGGAGCCTTTGGCAGAAAGCACCTGGAGAGACCCGAGGCCGACCCCTGGGGTTTTGGAGTCGGGGATATCGAGGATCCGAAGCTCGCTATACTCCAACTGAAAAAGAGATATTGGCAGCATATGAAGGAGTTCGAGCCGCTTCAGAAGTGGTTGGTACTGAAACACAGCTCTTCTTAGCACCCCGACTGCCAGTGCTGGGCTGCATGTTCAAAGGGAGGGTCTCCTCTACACATCACGCGACTGATGCCACGTGGAGTAAGTGGATTGCACTGATCACACAACGGGCTCGCATAGGAAACCCCAGTCACCCAGGAATTTTAGAAGTGATCACGGACTGGCCAGAAGGCAAAGATTTTGGAATGTCGCCAGAGGAGGAGGTGACACGTGCTGAAGAGGCCCCGCTGTATAATAAACTGCCAGAAAATGAGAGGCAATATGCCCTGTTCACTGATGGGTCCTGTCTCATTGTGGGAAAACATCGGAGGTGGAAGGCTGCTGTATGGAGTCCTACACGACTAGTCACAGAAACTGCTGAAGGAGAAGGTGAATCGAGTCAGTTTGCAGAGGTGAAAGCCATCCAGCTAGCGTTAGACATTGCTGAAAGAGAGAAGTGGCCAGTGCTCTATCTCTATACTGACTCATGGATGGTGGCAAATGCCCTATGGGGGTGGCTACAGCAATGGAAGAAGGGCAACTGGCAGCACAGAGGTAAACCCATCTGGGCTGCCGCACTGTGGCAAGATATCGCTGTTCGGATAGAGAAGCTAGTGGTAAAAGTACGTCACATAGATGCTCATGTACCCAAGAGTCGGGCCACTGAAGAACATCAACCAACAGGCAGATCAGGCTGCCAAGATTGAAGTGTCTCAGGTGGACCTGGACTGGCAACGTAGGGGTGAGCTATTTATCTCTCAGTGGGCCCACGATACCTCAGGCCATCAGGGAAGAGATGCAACATATAGATGGGTTCGAGATTGAGGGGTGGACTTGACCATGGACACTATCGCACAGGTCATCCACGAATGTGAAACGTGCTGCAATTAAGCAAGCCAAGCGGCAAAAACCCCTGTCGCGTGGAGGGCGATGGCTGAAATATAAACAGTGGGAGGCCTGGCAAATTGACTATATCACACTCCCACGAACCCGCCAAGGCAAGTGCCATGTGCTTACAATGGTGGAAGCAACCACTGGATGGCTGGAAACCTACCCTGTGTCCCATGCCACTGCCCAGAACACTATCCTGGGCCTTGAAGAGAAAATTTTATGGCAACACGGCACCCCAGAAAGAATCGAGTTGGACAACGGGACTCACTTCCGAAACAACCTTGTAGACACCTGGGCCAAAGAACATGGCATTGAGTGGGTATATCACATCCCTTATCACGCACCGGCCTCCGGAAAAATCGAATGATACAATGGACTGCTGAAAACTACATTGAGAGTGATGGGGGGTGGAACTTTCAAACATTGGGATACACATTTAACAAAAGCCACCTGGTTAGTTAATACTAGAGGATCCGCCAATCGGGCTGGCCCCGCCCAACCAAGACTTCCACATACTGTAGAAGGGGATAAAGTCCCTGTAGTGCACATGAGGAGTATGTTAGGAAAGACAGTCTGGGTTAGTCCTCCCTCAAACAGAGACAAACCCATTCAAGGGGTTGTTTTTGCTCAGGGACCTGGGTACACCTGGTGGGTGATGCAGAAGGACGGAGAAGTTCGATGTGTACCTCAGGGAGATTTGATCTTGGGAGAGAACAGCCAGTGAATTGGGCTGTATGATATTTAACTGCTAAATAACCTGCCAATGCATGTCATTGTATCTATAGTGTCTATATGCCATATCAAGGGTATTACTGTAAGAGTTACCCAAATGACTGCAGGATGGACTTTGAAGCTGAGCCAAGTACAACAGCAATAGAACTTGAACTGGCACCCAGCAATTTCCTCAAGATCAACATCTTCAACCTGCAGACCAAGGGCGTGAGTTGCACCAAATGTACTAGCCACAAGTTCCAGAGGCAGCATACAACAACCCAACATCTCACACCATCTCTCTTATCCTGAAGAACTGTTACAACAGATGGAGCCCCAAAGTCATGAACTAAATAAAATCGATGGACACAGTAAAGGGATAGCCCATAGGCTAAAGGAATGCCATTTGTGTGTGTGTGTGTGCGGGGGGGAGGGGGTCCATATACTTATATATATAAGACAAGGAAAGTGGTAATGGTTGATTGGAAAATGTAAGATCCGGGCATGATGTAGATGGTATAGAATAAGGGGTGGATAATGTCCTGGCTTCAGCTGGGATAGAGTTAATTTTTACAGGAACCTGGGAGGTGGGGGGCATAGCCGGGGCAGCTGACCTGAACTAGCCAAGGAGCTATTCCATACCATGTGACATCATGCTCAGTATATAAATGGGGAGCGGGCCGGGGGGTGTGCTCTTCTTTTCGGTGGGGGAAGTGGCAGAGCGTCGGGTCCCGGGTGGTGAGCAGTTGCACTGTGCATCACTCTTTTTGTATACTTTTTCATTAGTACCGTTGTTGTTGTTGTAATTTCTTTGTGTTGTTCCAGTAAACTGCCTTTATCTCAACCCTCGAGGTTCCAGGTTTTTTTTTTTCTTTTCTCTCCTCCGTCTCCCCCCTATCCCACCGGAGGGGGGCGGGAGGAGTGAGCGAGCGGCCGCGTGGTCCTTTGTTACCGGCTGGGCTGAAACCACGACACTACTGTATGTATATGAGTATATGGCAAGGCTACCAAGCATTCATCTTCAAGTGCTCATGGAGTCTGAGGTCTAGAGTAGTCAGTCTCTCAGGAGATTAAAGTAGATGTCTTTGTATTTCTCAGTTGCCACCAGGAAGAGATAAACTAAGACTTACTGAATTCTGTCTGAAGCATTGAGAATAGAAAGAATTTTAAAACTTAATTATCAGTTTTATTTATTTATTTTGGTTGTCAGAATGAATTAGTTATATCTTAGTAATATGAGATACTGAAACTCAGTGTGTTTTCACACTGAAAGGCCACAGGCACAACAGAAGCTATCTGCAGATAAATGACATATTAAACCTGCAATGTACTCTTCTATTGTTTCTGATTACTGACAGACATACTAGCTAAGTGTTGGACAGCTTCCCATACAAGTCATTCATTTAGAAAACAATTTACTAAGAATGTACTTTGAAATAATATCTATAGTGCCATACCTTTAGCTTGCTCACATCACGGATTCCCATTGTGCAGGCAGACAGTGCTTAGAATGGAAAAAGTCACTTTGCAGAAAAAGCAAAGGCAGAAATTAACAGTTTCAGATCATGGATAGTAATTTAATGATAACAGGTTATTTCTGATAATCAAATAGATGACATTTCAATAATTGAAACACAACGGAGCAAATTAAAATCTTATTTTTACTAACACTCAGGTTGTTATAGTAAGCTGGCAGATGAGTTACGAGAATTGTTTCTCAGAAATTTACCAAAGCTCTGCTTAGCCATCGAAACAGAAAACTTCAAAATATGCATCTAAGTATGCTACGTCTGAGTCATCCAGTAAAAGCCAATTTATTCGGGGGGGGGGGGGGGGGCTCACTGACATCAGCTAAAATCAGTGAGTGTCACTATGTTACTAGATGCGATTCATCAACCAACTGCTTCCTGTCTCTGTGCATTTCAGTCACATCGGAAGCTCCAGAGCAATGCCAGGTATTCCAGAAAAAAAACCAAATTCACAGAGCTACTGTAAAATGAGGACAAAGTTTAGCTCTACCTACTTAAAATAAGTTAGAATGCCTTTTGTGTGTGTTTAATTGAGTGCTGAAATGATATCTTCATGTTCAAATACTTTGAAAATGACTAGAGTCTCAACAGTCTTCAAGAACTAACATCCTACTTAACTTCACTCAACAAAAGCTGCTTGCTTAAGCTTTTATTTTTAGTTCTTGAATGTTTGCATGAAAAAATTTATTCACTGACAACCTTCCCCACAAGTGGTACTAATGGAAGGTTCAAAAAGGCATATTCCAGAGTTATAACGTTTCATAAACATCAAGTTCAGAAAGGGCTGTAAAATTTCTTATTTAATCTCCTGTATATCACAAGCCATTACATTTCACTACACTCCACCCATATTAGACTTAATAAGTTTAGGAAGATTAAACCATTCCTCAGAAGATAACTTATTATCAGAATTTTTATTCTCAGAAACAGGCTAAGTGAGAGGTGCTTAGAGGCTTTCATATCTGCATTTGGTTCTACAAAAGGACTTAGAAAACCCTGTTTTCCCAGGTCAGCCTGGCTGAATGTAATTTTTTGACAAAAAAATTCTGCATCATTTTGACCTTAAACACCTGAAAAGACCTACTAGTGAGGCATCTAAGAAGACTGTCTATACCACTTTAGAGTATGAGTCTAAATACTTTGGTTTCCTGTCTCATACGCTGGCAAATCCCAAAGTGCTTCAAAGCAAATACTGGAGACAGAGAGAGAGAAAGATAAAAAATAAAAGTGAAGATGTATTAAATGAAATGTTCAGCTTCCTACATCATGATTTAAACTAGTTTCCAAATGACCTTTATGTGGAATACATGATTTTGCAGATGATAACTAGAATTTCTTGAAAACTCTGTTTCACCTAGGATATGGAACAAGGCACAAGACCACAGGGCCACAAGTCTGACCAAACATAAGAATTTCAGTAGGTGCAAGCAAGAAAAATTTATTTGTCTTCCAGTGATAATTCTTCTCCATGCTAAACAAGGATGATAGGGTAATGGCATATAGTCCCAAACCACAACTTGTGCCTGTGCTTTCTTCTGTCATCTATTTACCTATCTAGAATGATTTATTTCCCTATCTAGAATCATTTATTTCCTTATACACTCCTTTGCCATTATATATTATAACTTAAATTAAGTCTTTAGTTCTGGATTAATCCTCTGAAGACTTCATAAATAAACAACTGTGGTTTATATGCATTTAGACAATTTTATTTCATCTGAACAAAGCTCATAATTCAATGTGTAATATAAAAATTCAAATAACAGTTTTCATCATAACAGGTTGCTAACCCACAAACATTAAAAAACAAATATGCCTCAGTGAATAATATGATCAAACACGTAATTTAACTTCAAATACAACAGACAATGAGCAAAACAAAATTGACAATGCATGACAAACATGCGTTATATATCTTATGCATTTTATCTAGAGTTGTTCTCATCATTCTAAATAAGAGCAAAATAATCTGCTAAGAGCAGATTCAACTGATGCCTGAAAAAGCCCTAAATTAAAATAAAAAAAATACCAGTTTTCTGTCCCAACTATCATCCAGTAATCAAAATTTCAGTGTGCCTCAGTAAGGAAAACAATAGCACAAACTGTATTTCACATATTGATTATTCTGCATCTGAGGGCAAATCCTGCATTTCTTATTTGGTTGTTTATTAGTTCAGACTTACACTGACTTGCACATATTCCTACCTCTCAGCTCCTACCCTCAAACCAGCACTCCATTCTTTGGTCTGCAAAGAATAATGTTTAAGGGCAGAATCAGAGAAGTCCAAGCTTTTTCTTCTATGTACTAACCAGAAATAAAGACTCTACTCAACAAATTATCCAGACTTCTTAATGAAGCAAAACTATGAGCCCAGAAATCAATACAGGATAATGGTGATCATGCAGAGACAAATCCATCTGTTTTTAAATTTCAAAGCTTTTGTCATCTTGAGCATCATGTTTATACAGGTGAAATAAAAGAAGCACTACAAACCTCTGATTCTAAAATACTATTATGAATAATCCCAAGTGAAACAAAATCATTGGAAAAAAGAAAATAAAGTAACTATTGATATATTTAGACTGTACAACTTTAAGGTCTCGTTGATGAGAAACAAATGGTTCATATCTTGAATTTTAACTTTTGGGGGGATAAATTTGAATTTTGATATTCACAGGGATAAAGAGAAAGGAGTTTAAATAGTTACAAATTAATACAAAAGTATGGAAAAAATATTGGCTGGTTCCCGAACAGCCTAAAATGATGTTACTCTCTGTTTTAATTAAACTACAGCAATTCAAATTCTATCACTTATGTGAGGTCATAGTACTCCATGTTGCAATGCTATACAAAATATTTTAACATGTCTAATATACACGGTCATCTGTCATGTCTTCAGGGATAGGACTTCAAACACATCATAATTAAAGGTATGTCATAGCATATTGTAATTGAAGGTATCAAGATTACTTGATTATGTACAGCACTTGCATTTCACAGTGGAATCCATACATTCAAATACAATAGCAAAGATTTTTCTTTTTTAATCAGCAAAAACTAAGGCATACCTAGATGTTTAGCATATCTTCATTCTAACAGTGTTGATGTTCCAGAACAACAACCACAAAATGTAATTGAAATATATTAAAGGAAAAATAAGAAAGAAAAAAAAAAAAAAACCAAAAACACAGAAATTTTCTCTACTGTATAGAACCAGATTAATTACATAAAGGTGTAGAAGAATGGTTGTTTAATTGTAGTTACTGAATTTGTCACTACTTAAGCAAGGGAGCAATGTTAAAGATTGAGTACAGGAGACATATCTCTACTCGTAAGCATAGAAAACCACTTTTTCTGTATTTGTATGCATTGACAGGGGTGCTTGCCAGAATCCCAGAAAAACAGATCATACGTTTATTTGTTGTACACTCTTTCCACAGGCTGCCATTTCAATGACATTTAACACTTCACACCACAAGGCATTTACAAAAAGATACAACAGATGTTTGATGGCATGGAGGGCAACAGGGTCCAGACAAATGTTTTGATCTGGAGAAAGGAATCCTTTTCTCAACAGCAGCAACTATGAAATGAAGGAAATTGTTGGAAATGCTTTAAAGGGTATCTAACTATCAAAAAGCAGGGGCAAAAATATAAACAGCCTTTAAAGAAAATAACTGCAGAATATTGTGGGTAGCTTATATCTCAGAGCTGGAGGAAAATCCAGCAGTTGGCCAGCTCTGCTCTTTAAATGGAGGACAAGGCTAATGTGCTTAGAGATCTGGGGCTGTACTCAGAGATGTATTTTAAACCAATAGATTAGGAAAACAAAACAGAAAATAAAGGCGGCAAAAATGAGAACAGTGAAAAAGAAGATTGTTAAGAACATAACAGTGCTCAGACTTTCAAGTGCAGGCTTGCAAACGCAGGACTAAAAGCAGATTCTTCCCCTAGAGCTACATACAAGCTATGGTTGTGATCTTTCACCTGTCTCTCATTTTATTGTGTTCATAACTAGCTGACAAAAGTGAAGCTCAAAATCTGTTATGAAACCAAGTGAAAAAGGTTAACCAGATTTGAGGACTGTAGCCTGATTTAAACTATGTTGACAATTTACAGCAGCTAGCCTAATTAACAGATTAAGTAGTTTTGAGTTGCTAAACTATGAGATACAATTCCTTTAAGGACTTCAGGTCATCTTAACTGTTTAAACTATGTCAACAGGAGAGCTAGTAGCTTTTTACAAAATGCTTGATATATGGGTTCTTAAAGGATAAACTAGCATCTGCAACTCCCACTAATTTCAACAAACATAAAACATCAGACCTTGAAGTCCTTAAAGCCACTCATAAACTCCTGAAACCAGTTTAAATTTTCATTTATCATTTAAAAAAAAAAAAGTCTATGCTTTGTACTTTTTATTCTCTATTCCAACTATTCCAAATCAGTCCAGAGCCCGCAGCTGTGGATAAACTGAACTCATTCTAAGTACATGTCCTGTCCCAAATAGGAACTATAATGGAAGTAGCTCTTTTCTCCTACTCTTTTCTAGCTTTGAAGCTTTCTTTGTTTGCCAAATGGGAGCAACCATTATGTTTAATTCAGATATATGAAAAAAAATGACCAAATATATAGTAGGAAGTTTCTTCAAAAGCATCAGATATCAGATAGCAACTACACAGGTAGGGTATCATTTGACATGGTCTAAGCTTTGGTGATAATTCTAGTATTTACATGTTCCAGATACATGTGTTTCTGCATTCTGAGATTAAATTCCCAGAAAAAAATCACAAAAATACAGTATGCTACTGTGGATTTCTGTAACAGCTAGCCCTAAGAAGCAGTGTGAACTACTCCCATGAAGAGATCAAACAGACTGCTTGGATTATACCTATTAGGGACTTGAAATGATCAGAAAGGGGTAGGGTGGGAATGTCTGAATATACTGGTTTACTATTCTTTGCATTGCTTCTTACTGTCTTGTCACATCAGGCCATAACGTGATGTGGTCTAACAGAATCTGACAGTGTATGGCTAACACACTACAAGAGATGGTGAGATGGAAAACAAAGCAAGCTCCCATGGTCTCCTTGCCCATTTCCCTCTCAGTGTTTCCAGTGTAAATAAGAAACTCGAAGCTTAGCAAGTAAAAACACGCACCCCAAATACCAAATGACCAAAATTTCAGCCACCATGATTCTCATAACAGACATTTAAAACAAATAAAAATGTACTTCTTCTATATGAAAATTCAAAGAAATCTTAATAGGGATTCTTTGTCATATTAGTAGCTGTTGGACATATAAACTTGATTCAGAAATGTTGTAAGTATGTGTTATGGTACAGTGTTAAATTAACAGAGACATAGTTTTTATTCTTCATAGAACCTTTCCTCATTCAGTATACAAAATGGATGGTGCTGACTTAGCGAATAGTTATTTGATATGCTGTTCTTTCTTCATCATTAATTGGATAGCCCTAGGCCTTATATATCATATATTATTCAAATGCAGTTCTGATGACAAAGCTATTAATTTCCTAATGTGACTTTCTGTGCCACTTATTATTAGAGCATCAACCAGAATTTCTACTGAATTCAGCTGCAGCTGCGTATTAGTCCTGAGAGCATTGTCAGGCTGGCACCCAGGAAACAAGGAACGCATGAATGAAACTCAGGGTTTGTTGGGTTTGAGTTTTTTGTTTAAAAAGAAAAAAAAAAAAAGAAAAAAAAAGAAAAAAAAAGAGTTGGGGGGGGAGAGGGAGAAAAAGTTGGCTTAAGCAGCGCTCCTAGCATCACACAGGAGCTGCCCAGGAAAATTGGTTCTATCCTGGCTTCTGCCACAGCTCACTGTGAGACAGTTTCTTCTTTTCCTTTAATCCTCACCTACCACAATTAGGCAGCTACTGGCAAGAGGAAGCAGATTCATGAATGTAAGTTGTTTAAGATGAATTGGTAGTGGAGAAACATTTCCCTTTTTAAAAAACTGATTCATATTATTTTGCAACTTCTCCCCACAAAAAAAAGAGCCTTAATTTTTCACAGTGATTCTATTAAAAAGCCCCAAAATTATGCACTCTGAAACAATACATTTTTAACAAGCCTGAATTATTTTATTTCTTCTTGTCCTGTGGGATAGAATAACAGGATGTTAAATGCTATTTATAGTCATAAATACAAATACCAACAAAAGGATAAAAGTAGCACAGCAAGTAATACTAGCTTTTCCTACGAAACTCACAACTGATAGATGTGGAGAGATGCAAGTCAAAAGAGTCTAACAGAGTTCTAGTAAGTAAACAGTAAAATTTGTATTAAAAGTAACTACTAGGTTTATCCACATTTCTTAGGGATCTTTCTATATAAGTTCTGAGACCTCTGAAATTAAAAAGTGGACAAAAAAATAATGAAAAACTATGTGAATTGGGTTCTTGGTTGTCCAAATGAAGAATGTGGCATAAATTGCATCTAAAGAATGTTAGAAATTACAGCCTGTGGTGTTGCACCTACCGGTGCTTCCCTTGCTCTCTTCATTTGGTTTTCATTGGTTGTTTCTAAAGGTCATTGATATCATGCACTTCTAGATAACTGCATTCTGCATAGCTTTGACAGCTGGTATCATACTATGTGGGCAACCCTGAGAAGCTCAAAGGCTATGCAAGTTTTATAAAAAGAAGGATTTTAACAATACTAATGATGGTCTTAATGTTGTTTAAGGAAGGATTTAGCAGTCTCACATCTAAAGAGGCTCCAGTAAAGAGCATTAATGAGAAGAGTTTCCTCTATTTAGCTTATAAATGTCATCTTATTTCTGTCGACAATTATTTTAATTGCTGCTGAAATTAATTACATCTATTTTTATATTATCATGAGGCAGCATGATACAAATTGGTTTATAATGTGAAATCGATATTTAATGAGAACTGTGTTATTACAAGTGTGGCAATATTTTTGCTAGAGTTATTATGGCACGTTTATAATTTCCCCCCCATTGCCGGCCATCTTTCCAATGCAAATAAAGCTCTGCACTGCAATTCCAGTATCCAGGATCTGAACTACCAATTTCAATATAAAAGCTGCCTTTCTAAAGGAAAAGCTAGTCTCTTTCATTGTCTGGAGACAGTAGAAGAAGATAAATTTACCTATAAATTTAGCGTCCTGGTTCTTAGTATGCTATTTAGTCTATGGGAAAAGCAGTTTTCAGACTGCTTGTGATGGGTTGACCCTGGCTGGACGCCAGGCGCCCACCAAAGCCGTTCTATCACTCCCCCATCCTCAGCTGGACAGGGGAGAGAAAAATATAACAAAAAGCTTGCGGGTCGAGATAAGGACAGGAGAGATCATTCACTAATTACCATCACGGGCAAAACAGACTCAGCTTAGGGAAAATTAGCTCACTTTTTATTACAAATCAGCCAGAGTAAGGTAAATGAGAAATAAAACGAAATCTCAGAACACCTTCCCTCCACCCCTCCCTTCTTCCCGGGCACAACTTCACTCCCGGATTTCTCCACCAAGCCCCCCCAGCGGCACAAGGGGGACAGGGATGGGGTTTACGGTCATCACATGTTATTTTCTGCCGCTTCACCTCCTCAGGGCGAGGGCTCGTCACACTCTTCCCCTGCTCCAACGTGGGGTCCCACCCACGGGAGACAGTCCTCCACGAACTTTCTCCAACGTGGGCCATTCCCACGGGCTGCAGTTCTTCACGAACTGCTCCAGCATGGGTCCTTTCCACGGTGTGCAGTCCTTCAGGCACAGACTGCTCCAGCGTGGGTCCCCCACGGGGTCACAAGTCCTGCCAGAAAACCTGCTCCGTGGGCTCCTCTCTCCACAGATCCGCAGGTCCTGCCAGGAACCTGCTCCAGCGCAGGGTTCCCACGGGGTCACAGCCTCCTTCAGGAACCCACCTGCTCCGGCGTGGGGTCCTCCACGGGCTGCAGGTGGATATCTGCCCCACCATGGACCTCCCTGGACTGCAGGGGGACAGCCTGCCTCACCAGGGTCTTCACCACGGGCTGCAGGGGAATCTTCGCTCCGGCGCCTGGAGCATCTCCTCCCCCTCCTTCTGCACTGACCTTGGTGTCCGCAGGCTTGTTTCTCTTACATGTTCTCACTCCTCTCTCCGGTGGCTGTTTTCCGCGTCCCAACTTTTTTTTTCCTTCTTAAAAATGTTATCACAGAGGCGTTACCACTATCACTGATTGGCTCGGCCTTGGCCGGCGGCGGGTCCATCTTAGAGCCAGCTGGTATGGGCTCGCTCTCTCTCGAACACAGGGGAAGCTTCCAGCAGCTTCTTACAGGAGCCACCCCTGTAACCCCCCCCGCTACCAAAACCTTGCCACATAAAACCAATACATTCCACCCCTCGCCTCTGTGTATCACATTTTTAAGAAATATCATTAAAATCTACATTCATCACACAAAATCTTCACTCACATTAACAAAAAGAATTCCCCACACCAAAATCAAAATAATATCATCACAAAACCGACAAAAAGTGGACAATTTACACACATTCCACCCCTTGTCCCTTCACCACAATTACAACAATAAAATTTCCCCACTCATCAAGCAGCTCTTAACTCTCTAGCTGCGTTCAGTCCATGTTTTGCCCGTTACCTCTCTCAATTACTATCCTTATCTCAAATTCCTCACACTGCCCGCATTCTCCACCAAAAAGACTGTGATGGGTTGACCCTGGCTGGACGCCAGGCGCCCACCAAAGCCGTTCTATCACTCCCCCATCCTCAGCTGGACAGGGGAGAGAAAAATATAACAAAAAGCTTGCGGGTCGAGATAAGGACAGGAGAGATCATTCACTAATTACCATCACGGGCAAAACAGACTCAGCTTAGGGAAAATTAGCTCACTTTTTATTACAAATCAGCCAGAGTAAGGTAAATGAGAAATAAAACGAAATCTCAGAACACCTTCCCTCCACCCCTCCCTTCTTCCCGGGCACAACTTCACTCCCGGATTTCTCCACCAAGCCCCCCCAGCGGCACAAGGGGGACAGGGATGGGGTTTACGGTCATCACATGTTATTTTCTGCCGCTTCACCTCCTCAGGGCGAGGGCTCGTCACACTCTTCCCCTGCTCCAACGTGGGGTCCCACCCACGGGAGACAGTCCTCCACGAACTTTCTCCAACGTGGGCCATTCCCACGGGCTGCAGTTCTTCACGAACTGCTCCAGCATGGGTCCTTTCCACGGTGTGCAGTCCTTCAGGCACAGACTGCTCCAGCGTGGGTCCCCCACGGGGTCACAAGTCCTGCCAGAAAACCTGCTCCGTGGGCTCCTCTCTCCACAGATCCGCAGGTCCTGCCAGGAACCTGCTCCAGCGCAGGGTTCCCACGGGGTCACAGCCTCCTTCAGGAACCCACCTGCTCCGGCGTGGGGTCCTCCACGGGCTGCAGGTGGATATCTGCCCCACCATGGACCTCCCTGGACTGCAGGGGGACAGCCTGCCTCACCAGGGTCTTCACCACGGGCTGCAGGGGAATCTTCGCTCCGGCGCCTGGAGCATCTCCTCCCCCTCCTTCTGCACTGACCTTGGTGTCCGCAGGCTTGTTTCTCTTACATGTTCTCACTCCTCTCTCCGGTGGCTGTTTTCCGCGTCCCAACTTTTTTTTCCTTCTTAAAAATGTTATCACAGAGGCGTTACCACTATCACTGATTGGCTCGGCCTTGGCCGGCGGCGGGTCCATCTTAGAGCCAGCTGGTATGGGCTCGCTCTCTCTCGAACACAGGGGAAGCTTCCAGCAGCTTCTTACAGGAGCCACCCCTGTAACCCCCCCCGCTACCAAAACCTTGCCACATAAAACCAATACACTGCTTCACTAATTCATTACTTCTGCACTGTCCTGTTTGTCAAGGTTACAAGCAAGCTATAAAGTTATCCTGGTTTAGCTGCTGCCTTGCCCCTGTTTCTAGCCATGGTTCCTGGGCTCTGTAACTGCAGCCATGGAGCACAGTGCTGTAGACAGTTTTTCAATACTACAATTTGCTTATTTAACCAAAAGAGTCTGGCAGACCCAACTGGCAATTTTATTAATTTCTTTGCAGACTTGACACTCTATGAAATAAAGAAAGAATGCTTCGCAAGACATTAAGATATCATCTTGCAAAATTAGAGATGAAAAGTATTAGTGGGCTGAGGCTTCAGAAACTGCAAAAGTACAAGAATAAAACAGCTCTTCAGTCACTTAATTTTAGAAATTCAATCCACTAGAATTATACTGAGGATATGTATCATTTAAATTCTTTTGTTTGATTTAATTCTATAGATTTCTCTTTCTCTACCAATGCTTTCCAGAAGAAACCAACTTTGTTTCAAGAATGGAGAGTTCTGAAGAATGAAGAGTTGTCACTATTATGCTATATTTTAAGAAGGAACTTTTAATTTTCTTAGTCAATTTCAATATACAGTAATTGAAGCCTGACTTGAAAGACAGAGCTTTTAAGGTCAGTGTGGACCTTGTTTTCTGCATTAACTTTAGACACCATTCTCTGGAAAGAAGATACATCACAAGAGGTATTCAAAAGCTCCAAGATGCTGGTCCCATTTTTGCTGAATAGAAACAGTAAGCAAGTACCACATTGCAGGCATCCTCTTACATTTTCTTTTTTCAGTTGCTCTTGCTTGCTCAATATTAAAGAGTGTCACATGCAACACATCATTGCTCAAAGCTAATATTTGAAGATTGCCATGCTTTTCCACTTATTGACCACCCTTAATGGTCAATATGGAATATAGTCCCTACAGATATTACAGGAGATAGAAATAGCTTTTCCACCACATTGATGTATTTCTGAGAGATCTGATATTTCTGATCATTATTAGTTCAATACTACTCTTATAAGGAATATCTTTCTTAAACATAATGCCTGCTTGAGGGCTGCCACAGGAAATCACTAAAACATAACATTAGTCTTATTCTAGAAAAAGCACTGTAACACAGCAGGTAATATTTAAAGGTTAAAGCTGCTGGCAGAGATTTCTTCTTCAGGACTTTCTCACAAAGTTTAGAATCAGCTTAAACTGTTAACAGGCATGCTGCCCAGCACTATCCAAGCCTGCTGCCTTGAATAACTGAAGAGCAAAAGAGAAAGACGAAAAAGACATTCCAGAGACAGACAACAGTTGCACCCAACATCAGGAGAAACAGCAAAATGAAATTAAAATTAAAAACCTATTGAAAAGGTAAAGCAGTTTCTCACATAAAAGTGTGCAGTAGCTAGCAATGCTCTATTTGTGCAAAGTAAACCAAATTAAGAAAATTGAAAATGTGTTTGGCAATCCCAGCAGAATCTCCATTTGTCTGCAGCATAAAATGACAATTTTGTACAATTTACCATGTCTAGCAAGCATCTTGGCTCAAAAGCAGCCTAGGAATAAACTAGACAGTTGATATTACAGAACAGGATCAAAGTGCATTGGCAGAGCTGTGTGGGACTTGTGTACAAAGCACCTGCTTGCATTTTGACTTGCCCAAAACAATACCATTTACCTTTTGCTAAACTGGCCACTAAATCCCTGCATAACATTTGGAGCCGAGGAAGTAGAAGGAAAGCAAAAGTGCCAGGTATTTGAACTTCCAAATGCAGTACAATTAGCAACTGGTAAATACTAATGGGCTACATTTGACTACTCTGAGCTGAAAATTCACAACATCCAAGAACATAATGGTGCCCAAGAAAAACAAGTTATGCAAACAAATGGGCACTTTACCACACACTGGCAAACTCAAAGACTTATTTGGAATTAACCATTATTCCATTAGTATTAACCGCTATTCCTTCTGGGCTAGACAGGGTGGGTATAAGTTATCCTATCATGTATGTGGCCTCTGAGATGCCCTGGGAGATGCCCTGCCTCATGCTGTCACTCCAGAACGGAACAGGTCTCCCAGAAATCTAATGTCATCCCTATAGCACTTCAGCTGTGCTGGGCACAGGGTGGCCCTAGACACCTAAAGTAACCAAATGCCACCAGGAGAGTTCCCTCTGGTGACTGTTTATCTCTGAGGTTTCTGTCAATTTTTACCCACTTTGCTTGTCAGTCAAGTGAAGAAACTAGTGTTGCTGGACTGTGTGAGAATGGGGGGAGAGTGGGGGAGCTGGGGGGGGGGTGTGGGGGGGTGTGTGTGTGTGTGTGTGTGTTTGTAACTCCCAAAAAGGAAAAAATCTTCTGACTTTGGAAAAACTTACAAAGAGAGATCTTAGTAGAGTCCTAGTCAAAATCCACTTGAGAAAGCAGAAATCTTCATGCAAATTTAGTGAGTTTTGACCTGGCTAATAAAATGGTAGAAACTAATTAATGTAGTAATGTAAATGCACAAGCCTATTTCTACCTCAGAAATTACTTTTTAGAAACAAAGATGGTTACGACACAGAACAAACACAATCCTTGCAAGAAAAGATTAAGCCTGCTTTTGGTGCTCCAAAGTTTAACATAGATATGAATTACAGACAGATAAACTCAATACAGATATGAGCTTCCAGATCAGCTCAACACTTCATCAGTTACCAAATTAATCTTACTGCTTGCTTATACACCTATAATAACCCTGGATGTGCCCTAACATCCAGCCAGACAGTAGCTCCAGTATCTGACAGAAATGCTAATTTTCCCAAAATTCAAACATTCCTCCTAATGACAAATTATTTATAGAATCCTTTCATCTAAGACTTTTGTTTCCTGAGGCTTCCATTACAGGTAAAGCAGCCTGAAAGTTTTCAGCACCATTTGAAGACAACTCAAACTAAACTCTAGCCTAAAAATGGATAAATTATTAAATTTATTAATAAGCATGGATGTGGATAAATAGTTGACTAGAAACCTTTTATTTAAATTACTAATACTTCTTTAATTTCTTTAGAAGTTTTATGTTATTATGAACCCAATAAATTCATCAAATAACTGCCTAAATGTTGCTATCTGGTATTTCAACAGATTTTAAGCTCTTCACGTACGCAAACACACCTACAGCAAACTCACTTAACTTTTTATATTTGATGACTCAGTGTCATTCATGCATAGTATCTCTATTAGTGAAGAAATTATGGAAAATAGTTTAAAGAAAGAAAATGATTACTCAAAAAACAGGAGAAAGAAAACCCATTAATAGGGAAAGCATGGATTATAATATTTAATAACATATTGAAAACTCAGTCATGATTCAGTAAATGTCTATATTGTTAATAAATTTTAAACAGGAATAGAATTTATTATAAACATGACACGAGATCTCACAGTCACAATGTTATACAGCATTCTTAAACAAAATGTACTTCTAATGGATATATATAAGAAAATTTCATCCAGAAAAAAAAAAAAAAACACAGGGCAGAGCCATTGTATGGACTCACAGATGCTCTTTAATCAGTCATTTAGTTTATTTTCAGAAAGAAGATACTACATTTATTGCTGACTCAAATATCCTCTCTGTTTCATTCTGATGTTCTCCACTCACAATATCATTTTCTAGCAGGTTAAGTGGAATTAAATGCAGATTCCATATTTTGATTTATATGCCTTTTAGAACACTTCACAGGGTTATTTTTCTTTTAATTCCCCTACATGCAATAGAAATAACAGACTGTTCATTTAATCCTATTCCTTAAGAATTGAGGAATAAAAGGTTTATTAGAGCACAGCATTTTGTGTAGGAACTGAACAACCACCCAAATTTTCACAAACTTTGTATTAAAAGATGAATCAATTAAAATTTTTGTTTTAAAAAGATAGGTAAAAAAAAACCTGACTGTGCATACTGTCTACCAACATTGAGTGAAAATGTTTCAACTTTTTAGTCATGTGGAAACAGCTCCAAATATTATATTTTTATATTTTCAGTTGGGTTGTATTTATTGCTTAACAGTTATTCTTTCAGAGGTGTGTAGGTACATTTGGCCCACAAGGCAACTCATCCATAACCACTCATCATTTTCCATGTGGAAAAGCACATATGTTGCTATGAGCAGCATAAGCTACACACATGGATGCTATACAGCCAAATAACAATAAAACAAACCACTTTTCCTCATCTTTATATGATTAAAAAATATGAAACATTCAGGCTTGCATACAGAATGTACACTGTTAAGTCTTCTGATGAAATAATAAAATGTGATTATTTAATGAAATAATACCATTTAATGCCTTAAACTAGCCTTCTGATGCTAATCTGAGAGTTGGAAAAGGTATTCTATGTCTTGTCATAATTCTTCAGACTGTTTCAAAGTCTGCTTGCTTTCTTTCACTTTTGGCATTGGCTATTTAATTGTCTTCAATTCAAGGATACTACTGCATTGTACAATACAAGATGCCTCAATGCAAACAACATTGATTGGTTTATTAAATCCTTATAGAAAATACAGTTCAAATGAATAACCAGTTTCATTTTGCCAGTCAACAATGAATAGAGCCAGACTGTGAATTTATGAACAATTCCAGGTGAAAACAGCATCACTAGAAGTGAAATTGAAGTTGCTCTGAGGAGGTAACTGGTTTTTCCCTTACAAATTCAGTAAACACTGATTGACTGTTTTATTTTAGAAAAATCAATATTGTTATTGGAGAAGAGGGAAAGACAAAATAGTTGTCCATTTGAACAAGTCAATAAAAGTAGAAATGCTTAAAAATTCCTCAAGAGGAATAATTACATTGAGAGGATTTCATTAGTGTGGAGATTATCTTGAAGTAAATTTCAGCATCAGAAGTCAATAGCTACCCTGAGTGTTTTGTCATTATTTTGCCAGTTTCCGCTAGAGACATACTTTCATGGTAAAGGCAAGATAAGGTAAATAACTAAAATCTGCTACAGTATTCTGAATAGGAAAATAATTCTGTTTCTAAATAGCCATGGGGTTTTTCGTTGTTTGCTTATATTATATCTTTCCTTGACAGTCAACATGAGGGATGAATTTTCATGTCAACAAAAATTTCTAATTCTGTCCTGTATTCAACCATGTAATATGTTGTTTAATATCAACTATTAAATCCTGAGCACATGCTTATAGTTGTTCAAACATTTTTGAGGCCTGAATAGTCTCAGTCCTACAATGAAATGGAGTCGGGAGAATTAGTCTCCTACTTGATTTTTGGTCTGATAAAAACCTGTGGGGTTATTTTACATATTTAATACTGGGCTTTATTTCAAGTACTTTTTCATATAAGGAAGCATTAAAGTATTTCATCATTTTTAGCTTATGTCTTTTTAAATATAATATGAATTGGAATGGACAAAGGCAATAAAGGGATTATGGCTGAGGGAAAGCAAGCTCCTTTGTTTTCTAATTAGCAACCCAGAAATTGTCATGGTTCACCAGTACTATATATATGCTGGGTTTTGCCCTGTCTTGGTTTTCTGGTCTTAAATTCTTTGGTTACTTGTATGACATTTATACTTACTAAAGGCAGAAAGAACACATATGAAAAATTAACTGTAAGAAACTCTTAAAATTTTATTACATTCACTTATATTATATGTTAGAGATACAGTTGATAAGCATGCATGTTTATAGCACTACTCCAAGCAGTATCTCTAAGCTACATGTAGAAATCTCTCATCCATATATTTGGAGACTAGTATATGTTCCTGAAAAGCTGAAAATTTGTTTCTTTACCCAGGGTTGGAACTGTTCTTAAATGCAAAAACAAGACAAGAACTTATAAGAAGTAGGTATGACTACATCCAACAGAAACAGATGAGAATTATGAGGTTATTTGTCCATAAAAAATAATTTAGTCAGACTACTAAGGGGCTTCATATACTAATATGAATTTTCCTACACAAGTTAGCCAGAGTAACAACAATAGCATAGCTCCTTTTGTAAATGTTGTCCAAAATAATAATTATTTTTGAAACAACTACACTTAGGATTAAATGCATCCCCTCCTGCCCCAAGGTAAGAGTGTCTATATTGGTATTTAACACCATTTCACTAATCTAGTTAAATTCAGTCTTTTAGTTCATCTGTAGAAGTTTTCACGCTTTTCAAGCCCCACAGATTGGGATTCAAACTACTCCATAAAGTCACAAGAATAATATGAGGTTCTGTGGACTGAAGCCAGCCAGTAAGCTGCATGTTTACTCCCCCTGCAATCACTCATTAAGGAATGTTACCAAGAGCTTTTAAGTCTTACAAAATTAATGTTAAATATTCATTTATTTCCACACAAAGTTTGTTTCATCCCAAATCCAGAGGTCCATGTCTTAGTTCTTAATTTTAGAGCCAGATTTATATTGACAGCATTGAAACATTAAATTGTTTGGGCTCAATGCTCAATAATAATTATCCTGCCCTTACTTTTCTATAGGTAGGGACACTCAAATCTATTTGAATAAAGCACCTGAACTCAACACTGAAGCTTGTAACTGGGAAACATACTCCAGCAAACATCCACGGAAGATTTTCATACTCTTCTTTCATTCAGTACCTTTTTTTTAACAGCCCACTAACATCAAGATGGCTTGTTTTCCTTTAAAATCTATTCTTTGCCCACAGTGACCACAACTTATTATTATTGGGCTGAAGGGTAATAAGATGAGCTATTAGACCATCTTTGTGGATACAGTTTTGGAGGAAGGACACTCCAAAATTCTTTTTTAATAATTGCTGCTGCAAAAAAAAACAGAAACCATTTAATCTATACTGGAACCTGATTTATAACAGATCTCTGCAGAGTACCTCTAAAATGAATCAGTTGATACTGTGTGTCTTCAAATCTAAGAGCTGCCTTCACCTGTGAGAATTCAGAGATCACTCCTTTTAAGCAGATAAGAAACATTGTCATAGAAGCAGATGAGTTTTCTTCTCCCTAGGAAACAGAGCTTTGTGTCCCAAAACTTCATTTAGCAAGAAAGTATTTGGAGAAGTATCTCACCAACTCATCTATACTCCTTCTCTGGTCAATAGAAAGGGAGTCAGTTGGCAAAGGTTAATTCATAGCATCCCTCACTGACTCTTTGTCTAAATTACCCCTTAGAGTACCTCCCTCTTTTTCTGTTACCTGTAAAGGACATTAGAGAGGGGCGGGGGGAAATGCTATCTGGGCAGACTAAATTTATTGCCTACTGGATGGTAGGACAGTAACATACAACTCTTCCTTTTCCCTACCCATTCCTAATTGTTGTTGTGGCAATAAGATCATCTAGGCAAAGATCCCCCAGATCAGCTCCTTTTATGTCACCCAAATACAGCTGTATGAAATTTTGTAGCTTACTTTTAGCTAATGTTTTCCAGAATGCAGACAATGTTCTTTTGGAGAGATGAAGGATCCACTACCGCTTGTTTCAGGACTTAATCACTTTCACTGTTCAAAATGTATTCACTGGTTTGATTCCAGTTCCTGCCTCTGGGTTTTGTTATGTCTTTCTCTGCCTGGAAAATTACAAAGTACTTGAGCAACTGGCTCTTTCTCCCTGTAAAAGTACTTGTAAACTGCAATCAAGTTTCTTCTCAGGCTTTTCTCTCAAATGTAAAGTGTGAGCTCTTTATGTATCTCCCTGATAAGCATTAGTCCTGCTCCTTGAATCATTCTGGGACTCTTTTTTGCACTTTGCCCTATTCTGTAAGTTGAATTTTAAAATGTGAGCATATGATCTGTACATGGCATTCTGATTTTGATAATGCCTAATTTGTACTCAACAGAAAAGGTCAATTCTCTTTCTTAAGTTACTCCTCTATTTATAGAAGTGGATAATGAGAACACAAATCAGGGCCAAAGAAAGATTTAAAATCAGTTATGTTATTTCTGTGATCTCTTGAAATTGCTTAACATGTATTATTTCTTTACTACAGCAACTTAAGAGTTTCTGTCTGCTTATATTCACACAATGCCTTGTTTGCAATATTTTAACGGAGGGAAGTATACCCCAAGCTGGACCATCACTACTTTTCCCTGATAGATCCCCATTAATAAGACCTTAACAACAAACTGCAAATTCTTGCTCAGAAAAACTCCCAGAGATAAAAATAACCACAAACTGTACTTACCTCTTTATGCAGAATATACAACTCCTTCTACTTTATATGCAAGGGGTTCATTTTTACTAAAAACAAAAAAAAAAATCACATTTTATTCAAAAGAAATAAAGCAGACCTAGATTTAACTTTCATTTAACGCAATTTGGCTAACATTGTTATGATATCCATTGCTGTCATTTATACATTCTGCACCATGTAGTTGAAACAATTCGCATAGAATAAATTACCAGTTATTCTGAAACCATTTTCTCATAGCATAGTACTCTAAATGTGCTATAATTGCATCCAATATCTCTCTGACAGGTCTTGGTATTTCATACCCTTTGAATGAACAAAACATACACTCTATCCAGCAGGATGCATTAAGAATAAAATGAAATCTGGCATTTACATGCCACTTCCATTGATATTCATGCAAGAAAATGTTGTCGTTTAGCAACTCAGTCCAACGCTCCTCAAAGTGAATGGAAAGAGTCACAGCAACATGAATGACAGCTGCATCGTAAACAGAGGCCCAGCAGAGGCAAACTACCTATGGCACATGAAAATCAGACACCAAGCCAAGCACCCAACCTGGATGGCAAACAGCAAGACTGTTCTTAACAGTGTTAAACTCTCTTGCACTGAATACATGATAGCCTTCTGCTTAAGTTCGAACAAGTAACCGAGTCCACCAATAAATTATTCAGGCATTCCTATGCTGCAGGTTATGGGCCAGACACATTACTTTGACTGTCAGCACATACACACCATTAGCAGTCTTGTAGCAACTTCCTCCTTTTGAATGAGACCAAAGTCCGTTTCAATCCTCCTTTTAGTTTATTTTTTTTTTACTTAATGCTGTCAAATAACTCAAGACCAAAATAACAACAGAAGTTTACACTACCAAATGAATGGGATTTTTAAGAATTTTGCTGACATATAAAATGATACCAGTAGCAGGAATAATTTATTTGTGCCCTTGTGACTGTATATTTACATTGAAAGTATGTGTGTTTTGGAAAAGTTTAAATTTTGGAAAAAATATTCCAAACTCCAAAAGTTTTTCCAGCATTACAGTCACCTTTATTTCTGTATGCATCTTTATTTCACTGTTTCCAACAAGAGTTTACACCAAGAGTTTTCAATATTTAGGCAGATACCTATTCTACTACTTGGGCACAGCTTTTTCCTTGGCTCCTGTTAACATACTGGGATGCACTTTGGAAGCTACCTCCATGACAGTAACATGTTAATTCATAAGAATTTCTCCAATTTCAGTGTTCTCCCCAAATTATTACTCAATCTATTAATTTAGTGGGATTATTCATATACTTAAAGTTATATATGTGCTTATTCAGGTTATGAATCTAGATGCAGTTATTTGGTCTAATTTCAATACAGTTAAGAGAAATTTTCTAGTTGATTTAAATTAGAGTAGATTTCATCTTCCTGAAGAGCACTGATTCTCTTTCTTGTTGTTGTGGGAAATTTGTTGCCTTTGATCTACTTAAAATTTGCCTGAAGTTCCTGACCCGTTACTGTCAAGAAGCACAGGTTACATCTATGTCATTATAGTGATTGACCCTAGTTGAATAGCTTCCTACTGGTAACAAAGTTTTTAGGCTTGGCAGCAGTATAACATTTTCTACTGTGTTTATCAAGTAAACATTATGGGCATACTCTAGGATTCTTCCATGTGTGACCATCTGGTTTTAAAATTAGGGAAAGAAAGCTTCAGTGTTGCTTAGTATAACCCATTTTCCAAAACAGCTAACCTTCATATTGACATTTAAAGCTAAGGACAGTAAAGCTGGGGGGTGGGGCTAAATGGTTTACATAATTATTCTAGTGTTAATTTTAAATAAACAGGAAGAAATATTGTTACTCTATAAACACAAATATCTTTTTTAACTAAGGGTTCATTTCTGCATACTGTATGCAACCTACAAACCAGCCAATTAAAATATCTCTCTATTTATTTACCTACCAATTCTTGATATGTTTAATCACTATACAAGTGATTAAATAGGTCATTAAATCTTTAAACAGATTATTTTATTGGCCAGACCAATTCATCCTTCATAGTGTATTGAAGATCTGAATAAAAGGTTTAATTTCTTTGCCTACTTTCCCCTGTATATTGCTTAATACTCGATTTAGAGACTAATGTTTTATCATGCATATACACACACACATGTATATGTGTGTGTGTGTAATTCCTTTGAGATAAATATGCATCAAGTACAAAATCTTTATGAAGCCTTACTGACCGTCAGTTTGAAGGCAATTTCTTAGGAACTACAGTTCAGAAACTTTGCATTCAAAAACTTTAGCAACACATTTCCTTAGTGTTAAGTGATTGAGTAATACTAGCAAGTAAGTTACTACAAAGCAACCTTTTTCCTAAATAATGGTGATTTTGCAAAATTAGAATGGTCTGCAGTAAAGTCCATTTAGTTTTGACAAAAGATGTAACTCCTTGCCAAGACAGAAAGGACATTTAAGTTACTCTAACCTGTAACATTTTCCTTTGTCCAACTATTACAAATCGGTTCAATATACCTAGATCTACATTTTCCATGAAATCACTGCCCTCCTCTCAGATGGCAGAGAACTTGTGTGACCTAGAAGGAGTTATGTTACAGCACATATATCAATAGGACTGGTATTTCCTCCAGGAAGTATAGAACCCAGGAGTCAAAACTGGTTTCAGATCCTCTGTGATTTCAGTCAAGCAAATCAACACCTTGCAAAAATCCAATTAAATGAAACCAGCTTGAAATCAGTTATGTTAATAATTTCAAACTAAATTTTAGATTAGAAACAAAGGTCTGAATAAAAATATTGCTCAATGTTTTGTTCTCAGAAAAAAGTTTTCAACTTTTCATTTTAACTAAAGATGAGTACAATGTGGAAGTATTTTCATTTCCCTAAGGAATAGAAATTCTTATTTCAGCTCAAACAGATGCCTGAAAATCTTCAGTTACTATTATTAGTTACAGTTTCATGGCTCTGGAGTGTTCTAGATGCTTTGGAAAAAGAAATATATATTTTGCATACAAAATGTGTTGTACAAAGCATGAACAAGGAATAAATGGTATTGAAAGTGTTTTGTCCTGCATTCTAGAATCCGATAACATGTTCACCATTCTGTCTCATACATGTAAACTCCTTCAGTCTAAGGTTTACCTGCACACAAACATGAGGATATATCATTTATTTCTCCATGCGCAAGAAAATAACATACAGAGAAACTGCATTGTGAATGTTGAGCAGGATACATGGTAGAAAACAAGACCTAGTCCCACATATATGCAAAGAAGCCACATACACACACACAAAATATTTCAGGAGGGCCAAAGAGCAGAAATAACTCCTTGAAAAATGTGCTTTTGCTGACTAAAACTTGTCCCTTAAAAGGCTACCATAACCACAGAAGCTCTAAGGCTCCACTTTAATGTTCTGTGTATTTCTTTTAACATTATTTCACAACCTGTGAAGTAGGTTTTTAGAGCAAAAGTATAGCATTCTGCTCAGTGGCTTTTAACCTTCATCTTTTCTGTCTAGGCATTTGTGCCCTAGAATTCATCATATTATCTAAATCTCACCTACCTCTATATAAAGATTTTGAAAATAAGCCTTTCAACTTTATCCCTTGAAAAATGGCAAATTATTTGAAAAAAAATTTATAAAGCACCTACGGACTTCCTAACCTTCCACAAAAAAGGAAGGATAGCTTTTATTCCTTAATACCTTTTCCAAATATTTCAGTTCTAACACAAAATACTCATGACAACAGTTGCCTTGTGAAGACCCTAGGACAAAGACAAGAGAAATTGTCAACTACATAACATCATTTCACATTAATAAGTTAAGTCTGGTGGGAGTTCTGCATTCCATCACTTTAAAAAGGCAAAACCATCAGATTCATACAGCTCGTAAGAGTCCTAGGATCTTGAAAAGGCAAATAATTAACTCTATAATCAGAAATCTGGCAAGACAGGTGGTGAGGAAATGTTAGCAGGGGTTTTTCTGTGCTGTCTTTGGCAGGCCCAGGCTTTTCCTTTATCCAGGTCATAAAACACAACACAGACCTCCTAGACAGCACAGCATAGAACACTAAGTTGGTTGTCAGCATGCGAGCTAATATTTCATGTCTACCCTACAGCTTTGGCAGGGACACCTGAGCAGACTACCTCACTAAAAAAAAAAAAAAGCAAAAATAAAATACAAGCTGTTCCTGAGAGACTACCACTTGCAACAGGTGATAGTTGGTCTGGTGCACAGGTTATCAGCAACCATTTCCATCACCCAACCCAACGGTTTCCATACAAGACTGCAGTTCAGTCACAGGAAAGTTAATTCAAACCAAAATCAGTTACAAAGGCAAAGATATCAAAAAAAAAACCCAAGTGTTGGACTTCAACTAGCATGTCCCAAGAGAAAGAAATATAGCAAAGGACATAACTGGTGCAAGTTCAGTTGGCTGAACCATACTTGAATTGCCCTGAACCTGACAGCAGAAAAGGCAGGTAGGAGAGTCTTCTCCCTTGCCTTGAAAAACTTTCTTTAAAGGGCTATGCCGAGTGTGATATAGCCTGAGGGTACATACCAGCACGTACAGAAATAGATGACAGCTCTGTTCATTTCAGTTTTTCAAACTTCATCTCAAAGCTATCATTCAGTATGTGTTGAAAGCAGAAAAAATAAAAATGCTACAGCTATTATTGTAAGATCTGCAGGAAAACATGATGTGCACAAAAGCATGCATATATAAAATGCAAGCCTTCAGCATTATGTATGTATTGTTCTGGTTTGATGTGCTCACAGAGTCTGAATAGAAGGGGAAAGCATATGTAGAATTTAGCCCATAAAAAGACAAAAAAGGAGTGCCACGTACCTCATATGAAGCATTAGTAAGGCAAAACATCCTTTTCAAACACTATTGGCAGATATGTGTACATACATGTATGTACGCACACTCATGCTGTCAGTGAAATTAAAACTAACAAATGATAACTTTGCACTGCATGATGTTTTGTAAATTTGATGAACCTACAGCAGGAACTAGCCATTCTTAATCTTTGTATTTAACTTCAAATAAGTAATTGCCTTTTATTTAACTATGAGCAACAGGGACTCAAATTTTAGCTTGTACCTTGACTTTTTTTTCACGTTGATCCTTGTTCCAAACTATCACTCTAAAAGCTCGCTGGCAGTGTCAGTTACAAATATATGCAATACATGCAAGAACCTGAGAGTCTTCTGTAGGTACAGTTGATGGTATACTTACTGGATTGGTTCACACTTCACAATATATGTACTCTCAAGAACTCAACAAACAGGTGTACTAAATCTAAATTTAATGTTTGGAAACAGCTATTTTAGAAATGTTTGTAATGATGGTCTGCTTTATATTTCTTAAAAAATATTGACTGTTCACAGAGCTTCCATACATGATTCATGTTCACATTCTCAGGCAGGTTTAGAAAAAGGACACATCCTTTTTATTGACAACCATTTCTGGAGGATTCAGGAAAAGACCTTATAGTCAATAAACTGAGAAATAAGGACATCCATTAGCCCTTTGAGAATTTCATTCAAAACAGGAATCTTTTCCAGTGCTTGTAATTCCCAGGTCCAATTAAAGAAAAGGTGATTGTTGTCTCCCAGATTAGAATAGTAACAACTGTTTCCTTTATTAAGAAGTAAACTACTATCTAACTCTAGGTTTTGGATTTTGAGACCAGT
Source organism: Haliaeetus albicilla (assembly GCF_947461875.1). Classification (NCBI taxonomy): domain Eukaryota; kingdom Metazoa; phylum Chordata; class Aves; order Accipitriformes; family Accipitridae; genus Haliaeetus; species Haliaeetus albicilla. Next base: position 35,689,054 of record NC_091516.1, read on the forward strand.
ATTAGGCAATGCTCAAGAGCTCTTATAGAGGTGATATATTATCCCCTTTGGACCAAAGTTGACAGTGCCTTTATAGTTACTTATACAAAATAGGGAACATATTCCGCCTCTTGTGCAGCAATGAGAACTAAAGTCTACGTGAAGCACAAGAGTGTAAGAAAACATTTCAAACTCTTAGACAACAACTGGGGCTTTAGATTATCATGTTTTTGCCATCTCCTTCTCTGCTTACTGTATTGCAACTTTGGATATAGTATTTCTTTCAACTTCATTTTATGTTTTAGTCTTCATAGGTATCCTGCATTCTTATGTTTGCATTTGTTTTCTAGCCCACAGAATGTAAGTTATGAAGGTAAACAGGCCTGCATGTAACACTGCATTGCTTTTTTGATCTGTGTTGATTTTTTTTAACAATGTGTACTCTCAGCTGTATTGGGTATCATATTTTGTATGCAACTGAAAAATGACTCTCTGAGAGCTCATCATTATCCAGCGTGGTCATCAAAGGTTTTGTGGGTGCAGCAATTTATGGTTTTTTTCTTTATAAATCACATGATGCATAGGAGGTCAATGTAAATTACCAAAGGCCTGTAATTTAAACATTTGCTGGCTTTCTGCTTCACAAGGTTGATGGACACCTTAATGGTATGACTAAGATTATTGAGGAACATAAAGATCACCCTTTATAAAGAGCTCACAGCTGCAAACATTCTCACAATAAGCTTCAAACTACATTTGTATTTTCTGAAATGACATTTGTATTTTCTGTCAGATATACTTAATGCCTGCAGAATGCTTCTGCCACATGTGCCATTAACTTCACCTGAAATGTAACGATCCATCCCTTGTAAAATTAAGTGGAATGGGCTGATGCTTTTCTGGAGTGAACTCCTGATGCTGCAATGGCTGTGCTTTATTGAGGCTTTTCTTTAAGATTTCTACAAACAAAACCAGGAGAAACTATTGACATTTTAATATGAAATGAATTGCACAAACAATGACAAATTTTCGATTAAACAATCTGGCAACAAATTTTCATCAAATTGAGAGGCTATTAAATTTTATAGAATTACTTTGCTTTAGCACTCAGGCTGCAATCTACTTTTAATAGTTGCTAACCATTCTTCTAATGTCTAAACTATTTCTAGATGGAAACAAAATGGATTTTGTAATATAAATAGAATTAAAGAAAATAAGCTAATAGGAATTTATTAATTTTTATTCACTTTATTTTGTACCAACTGTATGCTACAGGGTTTGCAAATTGTATAGTAAACAAGTACACATATGGACAGGAATACATGCCAAAAAAATCCCCAACAAACTGAGAAGTTAAAGTAAAATGATAGGTAGGAGGTATCTTGCTGCTGTTAGCATGTGGCAGAAATTTCATTACTGGTGCATTTGCTAGTTTTTTAGGGTTTGAGGGAGGTTGTTTTTAAATTAATGACATCCTTTATTTAATCCACTTAGTAAGACTTTAATTCTGTCCCAAGATTGCAAAGAGAGCAGAAAGCACTACCAAAAACCTGCCACCTCTGGAAAGGACTCTTCCCTTCAAGACTGTTAGCTGCATTAGTAATTCTATTTCACCATGCTTTGCAAGTTGTGAATTACAATGATAGGCACTCTATCTATACTCTGCTAGCACTGCTTTCTGTGGTGTCTAAATGATGCTAGCATTATTTGGCACACATATGATGGGAGGCTTTTCCTTAATCTTATCATGCTGCATGGCGCAGCCAGGTTTGCATAACACAGCAGCCTTTTTCCCCCCCCGGATAAGAACTAGAGACACCAAGGCATTAACAATTTCAAGGACCTGTTGGGCTAACATCAAGTCATGCCCAAAGGAGGAGACAAAATTACCTTTCTTTCCAGCATCACTTTTTGCTGAAGTTTCTGTCAAGGGATGGAGTACCTCAAGGAGAAGTGCTAGACCATAAGGGAGATCAGAGTGTCTGGTGATAAATGGTGGCAAAACTAGAAAAACCCTCTTGACACTACTGCTTGAAAGTCAAAATGCCTATGCCCTAAGAGTTTACTAACATTATGATCTTGTGTCAGTACTATCAAATATTCAAATGCAGGTATCTACCTCCCATGAGGTGCATGTCAATTTGACCTCTGATATCTGGGTTGGGAAATGATAAGTCTTACTTGCAGGCAACATTCAAGGTGAACCTACTGGAATCCACTTTAACTTGGGCAAAGACATGTAGAGAGCCCCTGCCTATCTCAGAGCACAGGAGATCCAAGGTAATACAAAGTTTTCCCTCTTTGATTTTGCTGAGTTCTATGGAGCCTGTTCAGCCATCCCTGAAAGCTTCTTTCAATCCCACTAGCAGAAATACACTTCTGTCTGTGTATGGACCTTCGATGGGGGGAACATGCTGGTAACAACAGAAATAAAAAGTGAAATAAAAATTCCCTCAGTTTTTCACTGTTCGATAAGACTATCCAGTAAAATGTGGAGTGGAAAACTGGACTGTATACATGGGAGTCCTGTCCCTGAACTTTCCTCTACCAATACTGCTTGTGCCAGAGCATGACCGCAAGCTGCAGGAAGATCATTTATAGCCTTGAAAGATACTTGTATTAGAAGTCAAAACACTCTCAGCAATTCCTGTGGAGCTATAAATAAGTTCAAGGGGCATCTTCGGAGTGATAACAATGTGTTTAGGCTCAGGGAAATATTGATAGCTGCAGACTACTTCTAAGTCCCACGAGACAGTACTCAGGCCCCCAATCCACTCCACAAAGCTATCACAGTAGCGTTAACCACTGTTGCTGTGATGGCAGTGAGCCATAAAATCAGTGCTTTCTACTACCAGGAACAATCCTCCCCATCTTTTACTTGTGCAGCTGCTCCTTCCTCTACCAATTATGAAGCAGGGAACGGGCATGTTGAAGCAAGTACTAGCAAACCTTGACCCAGTCTCCAGCTTGTTAGAGAGAAGCACTAAGGCAGAAGAAATAGGGAGCTATTTTTCAGCTAGTAAAGGACAGGCACATGCATTTTCTCTCTCTCTCTCTTACATGTGTCAGAAAAAAATGGGAAACCAACAAGCTTGATGCCTCTCCTTTGTGATTTAGTAATCCCCCAGGTTGGTCCTGAGGAAGTACAGTGATGTACTGCTTTTCCTTCAGGGGAAAGGGAAACTCATAGCATAGCCCCTGCTTAAATGACATTTCACACACACTTTATCTGTTGGTGTAGCAGAAAATACAAGCTTCTTATTTCCAGAGAAAGTACCTTCATGAATTGAGTCCAAGAAACACATGTTAAACAGTGTAAGTTAAACCCAAGCAAAATAAATAGGAAAAAAAACATATAGCATGGTTAGTAAGTTTAATTTGTGTTCTAGTATAACCACAAACTACAACCTTCTTTCAGTGCTGCTGGTAGCATCCATACAGCCAGGCAATAGACAGGCTGCTGAATCTCTGTTAGTGAACCTTTGTCATGCCTGTTTGTGTGTATGTTCCTCAAAAATTTATTGTCTTCAGGACAGTACAGCAAAACACAATCCAGATATTATGAGGGAAAACGGCAACTTTTAAAGAGCAAATATCTGATGATATTGAAACAGATATATTGTTGTGTATATTGGAAAGAAGAAACCCACTGATTTTCCCACAACTATCACCTGGTTGCAAAGAAAATAATAAAGATAGGAAAAAAATCATACATTGTTTGCTTTATTTTTCCTTAGAGGACAAGAGAAAAATAACTGTGTATTTGGTTTCTCAGGAGAAACTAGGAGAAGCCCTGGCAGAAGTAAAAGTTATCAAAGAAAGGAGTGATGAAACAGCTTGACTCTATTACCTTCATTATTAAGTGTCCCTCACCCTGCCTTGCTAAATGCTTTGTCTTTGCCTCCTAATATGTCATTTGGCAGCATTCTTCCCTCCTGCTGTTAGCAAACACAACTTACACAACTTTCTTTTAACCTTCCTCTGAACTGACTGTCTGATGATAACTTTGTATGTTTTTTTTTCTAGCCAGAAGACTCCTGCATGTTAACATGCCATTTCATAGAGTGGAGACAAAACCCCTAGGAGAGATTAACAAAATGGATTCTATTTGTTGAAGGTAAATTGTTCATGCTCCAACGTATCTACAACTCTCGGTAATGGACCCTAGAAAATCTTTTTTCAGATAACACTCTGTACATTCTACCAAGAAGTAACATTTGAGACATATCATCCAGCTGCCCTATACCAAATGTTTCTCTCCTTCTATTCATTTTCAATGTCATTCTCCCCATCTGAGCAATTATAAATATCACTCAGCAGCGAAGTGTCCCATACCCTGTTTGCTGTGACCTGTTCACAGACCACGTGATGTTAAGCCTTTACTCACCAAGACAGCTTTTCTACCTAAAGCTCTTGAGCTGATAACCTAGCAGACAGCCTTGCTCTACAGAATCAGTTACAAAGGATTTTAGAAACAGCAACATTTCCATAAGATGGAATAAGAAAATCCAACAGCTGAAGTATGCTTTATACTGTGACATACCATTTTTTAACAGTCAACAGGATCATGACACTGAGAAAAATATGTATGGAAATTTAGCTCCTGAACATTTTAAAGTATTGTTTAACTTGTCAGCAAATCTCAGTGCAAATCAGGACACAGCCTTTCCTAAATCGCTATGAAAGAAAAATTTCAAGTGTTACAAGGGATGGTAGGGTCTTGGCCTACCTGTCAACCTTTGCCTTGATTACAGTGATTTTTATCATTCTAAATTTCATGTTAATGCCAAAATAGAACTGCAATTACCCAAATAGAAAGGTAAAAGAGAGAAGAAATGACAAGAACATGAGAGGCCAATAAAATAATTGGGATAAGAAAGGTGTGTCTTAATTAGGGATTTAACTGTCATGAGTCAAAAAGCGCTGCTTAAACACTTACATATAAAGCCCAATCTACATCTCACTGAAGTCTACAGAGGAAAAATCCTCTTTAGCTTTAAAGGACTTTGGATTAGCCCCATAAATGTTAACGTTGCATTACACAAGTCTGGCGACTAAGGTTTTCCTTCCTTTCGGGGAGAGCTGATCCACTAACCATGGCTGGCAGCTTTGAGATAGTGTGGGTTTCTGCATGGGCCTGTTTGCCCCAGGCCAGTTATGATTATATGCCTTCTCCTGAAATGCCACACGGTCTCATAGGAGTTACCAAAAAGATGCACAGCATGCCTCCACCCTCATTTATGAAAAGCTTCTCTCTCTAAATGGCATTAATCATCATTCATAACAGTCTCTTGTCTGGCCAAACTCATGTAGTGTTTTACAGGAGATGATAAAAATCTAGTTAGTGGTGCAGGGACACAGGAGATACAAGAGCATGAGCAATCTAAATATCTCTCTGAGAAGGCTGCTGCAGTATCCCCCATCCAAATCATTTCCTAAAGACATAGCACAGCAGTGATACAGAAGGAATTTGATCTTTTCATGTCATGCTTAATCAAAAAGCCTAAGAGAATGAAATATAGTAAACAAATCCTCTCTCAGTAAATAAGGGTTGCCATTACATTATCTTCCTTCTCTTATGATCCTTACTTCTTAGTGTCTGATAGGACTTTCCCAAGAGAGAAAAGCAGGGGAAGGAAACTCAAATTTGATGAAAACATGAACCACATGTTTCCAAGCAGCCCAGGGCTTATTATTTCCACTTTATTTAAATTCCTCCTGCTCTTCCGCAAAATGCCAAAACACAAAGAATGGAATACTGTCCCTATTTGAAGGTACACATATATACATCAGATGTTTTCTCATAGTCCTGATTCTACTCAACTCTGCCTAATTCTTCCCATAATCTTCACCCTAAATTCCTTCTGTCCTCATGCTCCTGCACAGGATTCACTCCTCAGGTGTAACAGAAAAAGAGCAAGTTCTCAGACTCAGGTCATCCTTCTCTTTGCTAAGAAAGAGTTTACAGCATAAAAGCCTCTTGGAGGAGTTAAGCAAGATCAGACAGTCACAGTTCAATCTTCAACTGAAGGAAATAGATATTTTTCCCTGATCTTGTATTCTACAGAAGAGCTTGGTAATCTAACTCATGTTCTAATCTGTAGCGAAAACAGAAGTAATGAAAAATTGGCTTTTTCTCAAATCCTCAAATTCTTCAACTGATCAGCTCTAGATCTCTGGTTCCTCTTCATCTGTCCTCCACAAAAACAAGCTTTCTCTCGAATTATTTTTCTCATTAACAAGAGCATGGTGACTTTCCCACCAGTTTCCCGCTAGTTTTGGCTTCTCCAGCAAACAAAGACCTAAAGTCCTGAGTAGGCTAACAACCGCAGGGGAGTCACTTTTGCAAATGTCTGCAGATCTGAGCCAAAGAGGATTTTACCTTTACAGTTTAACTCAATTTCTCTTCCACTCTTCAGTGGAATATTCTAATATATATATATATAAAAATTCATTGGTATATTGAAATATACCATGGCAGCAAGCAAGCTTTGCTTTTCAGTTTGTACTTTCCTGTAATTATGCCACACACATTCATTCTTAAAGTTTAACACTTGATGAGAGCTGCTAAAAGCTCTGCATTTCTACTTCCACAAAAATTTCTAACATTCATTGTCAACTGGAATAGAGAGACTAAAATGTCCAGAACCACACATCAGCAAGCTTCTAAAAAATGAAAAATTTCACTACAATTATTTTGCATATATACACTGATCTTTTGAATGTTGCATCTTATTAAGCAAGAACCCACCTATGACCTTATGGTATTTTCCTTTTCTAAAGTGGTAATAACTAGTGGCCATCACAGCAAGTACTCTGACTAGCTGTTACATGTATAGCTAAGGAGATGAAAAATTCCAACCCCCCCGCCCCAACATCATAGCTTCTCGCCCCTTACTAATACCTTTATTTTTTAAAAGAAGCCAGTAGTGGCAAGTTTATGATCCCATTCCATGCTCCTCAGCATAGCTGTCTGGGTATACATCATGGACCAGTCTGCATCCTCCAGTGCGGTGAGCTATTGATCCAGAGCAGGCTCCCTCCCAGGTGATCAGATTTCCTCCCATGTATGACAAAAATACTTTCAGCCTCCTGAACTCCTTCTAGCATAACTGAGGGAACCCAAGCAGAATTAGAATTACTTCAAAATGAAATGTTTCTTATACCTTTTAAAACTACATGAAACCATGACACAAAGGGACTTGTAATCAGATTCTGGGAGAAAGTGGTAAAGTCAAACTCATGATTCACCCATTAGAGTTTCTCACTATAGGTAATAAATGAGGCATTTCTAGAGCAACTGAATAATTTGTACATTTTCACTGTAGATCAGACTCATATAGCAGAAGCTGGTTTTGTAATTGTGACACATTGAGGGAAATTCAGTGACTCAGTGTTCAGTGATTTTCATTTCCACCTCGATGGTATCCTGTTGGAATACCAGCAGGCAAATCTTATAATATAAAGCCATGTAGAAACACTTGTTACCTAAAGGGTTTTATTTTCTTATACTATCTGTGATTCTTTAGGTATATTTCTTGTGCAAACTTGAATCTCATAATGAACAACGCAGGAATTTTTATTAGTTTTAAAAACTGAGATTAACTTTGTACCCGAAGTCACTTCGATCAGTGATATAGCCCTATACCAGCAAAGCAGTGAAAGAAAGAATTCACCACTGTCATTTCCTAAAGCAGAAAAACTCCATAACCTTTGAATTAGAATAATAAATATAAGTATTAATTTATATAGACTATTATCCAAGGAAGGATAATGCAAATAAATGGATAATGTAGTAAAAGAGGTTAATTGCTTTGCTCCTTTCTGCACACCAAAACAAAGAAGGATGTGGCTGACCAAACTACTTTTACCTTAAAAAGTAGGAAAACAAATCTCCTTTATATGTTCCAAGAAAAGGAAAAAAGTAGGATTTTTTAATTATTTTTTTAAAAAAAACAAACCACAAACATTTTTTTCCCTGACTGGAAATTGAGGAGCACATTGTTGAGTAAGATGGTCACTCAAAGGATTAGCATGATTTGCAATGAGCCATGGTGAAGATCCTGTATATTTCAAGAGGAACCAAAACTGTAAGAGTTCATAATATGGCTGACTGACAGAATCTCTTTATGTCTGTATGGAGGTAAGGTCAAGCATCACTCTTTTAGGAAGAGAACTCTTCCCTGTGTGCACTGTTGCACAGAATGGCATCAGAATGCAGTTAATTCACACTGAAGGGTAGGTATTAATCTACCTTAGGAAACAAAATGAGAAGTTTAAAGATAGTATAGCTGCATTGGGTTTGCATGGCAAGGCAGCAGGCGGGTTACAGGGGTGGCTTCTGTGAGAAGCTGCTAGAAGCTTCCCCCATGTCTGACAGAGCCAATGCCAGCCAGCTCCAAGTCGGACTCACCACTGGCCAAGGACGAGCCCATCAGTGACTGGTAGCACCTCAGGGATAACAGATTTAAGAAGGGAAAAAAGGTTGTGGCAGGCACAGAAACTGCAGCCGGAGAGAGGAGTGAGAACATCTGGGAGAAACAGCCCTGCACATGCCAAGGTCAGTGAAGAAGGAGTCGGGGAGATGCTCCAGGCACCGGAGCAGACATTCCCTTGCAGCTCGTAGGGAAGACTGTGGTGAGGCAGGTTGTCCCCCTGCAGTCCATGGAGGTCCACGGTGGAGCAGATATCCACCTGCAGCCCGGGGAGGACCCCACACCAGAGCAGGTGGGTGCCCGAAGGGGGCTGTGACCCCGTGGGAAGCCCGCGCTGGAGCAGGCTCCTGGCAGGACCTGTGGATCTGTGGAGAGAAGCCCACGCTGGAGCAGGTTTTCTGGCAGGACTTGTGACTCTGCGGGGGACCCATGCTGGAGCAGTCTGTGCCTGAAGGACTGCCTGAAGGACTGCACCCCATAGGAGGCACCCATGCTTGAACAGTTCATGAAGAACTGCAGCCGTGGGAAGGACGTACGTTGGAGAAGTTCATGGTGAGCTGTCTCCTGTAGGAGAGACCCCACGCTGGAGCAGAGGAAGAGTGTGTGGAGTCCTCCCCCTGAGGAGGAAGGAACGGCAGAGACAACATGTGATGAACTGACCGTAACCCCCATTCCCCCTGTGCTGCTGCAGGTGGGTAGGTAGAGAATTTGGGAGTGTGGGTAGGTAGAGAGTTCGGGAGTGAAGCTGTGCCCAGGAAGAAGGGAGGGGTGGGGGGAAGGTGTTTTAAGATGTGGGTTTATTTCTTATTACCCTACTTTGATTTGACTGGTAATAATTTAAATTAATTTTCCCCAAGTCGAGTCTGTTTCGCCTGTGACAGTAATTGAATGATCTCTCTGTCCTTATCTCAATCCACAAGCCTTTTGTTATATTTTCTCTCCCTTGTCCAGTTGAGGAGGGCGAGTGATAGAGCGGCTGTGTGGTGCTTAGTTGCTGGCTGGGGGGAAACCACAACAATAGCATAAACAGGTTGGGTTTTCTTTTTTTATGTGTTTTTAATTTTTTGATATTTTATGTTCTAGTGTAGTTATCATTCTTCACTAGTTACAGATCGGAGGTGTAGAAAATTAGTCATTGCATATACTTTTCTCTTCGTCACTTACTATTGCCTTAGACAGAACCAGCTATTGTGTGGGTGCTTCCCAGGCCTACTCCTGGCAAACTGGGCTGCATAACAGCATGAGTTCAAATCGGAGCATATATGTAACAGTGCATGTTAATGGTGCACCCAAAATCACTTGAGAGGGCATTTGCCCAAAACTTGTCACTTGAAGAGGAAGAAAATCATCAACCACATTAAACAGTCATGGACAAATTACAAAGAGTGTTTTCCAGCAAAGGAGTCAGCCTAAAGAGAAGTCTAGGAGAAGCACGAGAGGTTGTGATGGTGGAAGGGACCTTGGCGTGGCAACAGAGCCGGTCAAAGCTCCGGGTGATGCCGCCTGGAGTGGCCCGGGTGCCTCCCCACCTCCATCCGCCCAGGCAGCGCACCCTCCCGTGGGTGCCGCCGGCAGCCTCTCCCACTGCCCAAGTGCTGGGGGACCAGGAAGGATCCGTGCCGGGGTGCTGGCTGGCTGGAGCTCATGTGGCAGCTCTGCCCCAGGACGGAGTGCGGCCGGGGATCTCAGCAGGGCTGAGCCCCCCTCACCTGGGGGCTTCCCCAGAGGGGGCTGCGGGGGATTGCACTTCTGGGGATTAGTTACAGAGGGGTGGTCAGAGAATTGGCGGGGGCAGGTATCAGCGGTTTCTGAAGGGTTCGTGATGTGGTTTATGGGCTGCGTTACTGATACTGATCTCAAATGTCTAGCTTAGTCATTGCCAGTTCATTACGTGTCCTTCATAAATCAATAAACCACTTCGATCCCGATTTGGTTTAACAACAAGAAATGAAAATCTTTACCCTGTGAAAGCTCATCACTCCTTATTATTTAGGAACATGAAATGGATTCCCTAATGTTTTATAATATGCTACAATTTAAGATGTATTGTAGATCTTTGTTCCACAGGTACAAAGCCATTATAGTCAACAAAGTTATGCTCAGTTTACACCACTGTAATTAAGAATCCAAAGCCATATGTCTGTGGCTTTTAAATTTCTAATTAATGTTGTTTTCAATATTTTGCAAAAGGACTTATCTTACATAGCTCTATAATGAGAGTAACAGAGTTAAATCGACAGGTATGACAGTACAGAGATTTCTCTCGCTGCTTTTTTCATTCACTTCCAGCCAAATCTTTCCCCAATATCTTTCCCTTTTTTCTTTTACTGTATCTATCTAATTTTAGAAACAAAAAGTGAAGTATACTTTAAAGCAGATTGTGTTTGCCCTTTTCAGAAAATTTTTCCTTCATTTGCATGTACTCTCCAGATTATATAGCCTCTTGATCTTTTCCAGTCACTTGAACAGCAGGTGGGAAAAACAGCTGATTTGAGAGACGTATTTTAGAAACTGCACACATAAATATGTTCTTTTGACATGCTTGTTTTATACAATTAAAGCAATCCTACATATAAGGTCTTATTAAAAAATAAAAAGTCATTAAAAGTCCCACATGCATATACATACAGAGGGAGGGATTTAGTTTACAAATGCAACAGGAAAATCATTTTAACAAAGACACAAAAGTTTTATGAATTAAACCCTACATATTCTCAAGACTTCTATAAAAAAACTACTGCCTCACTTGTCTCATAACAAACTATTTAACAAAATCTCATTTAGGAGACCTCCCCAGATGGCCATGTTCTCCCCTGCAAGAATCTTTTAATGCTTTTCATATTAAAAGATTCGAATCATTCTTAGAGTTAAGCCTAGGGGTCTATTATGAAATAATTACTCTGGGAAAGGAAATGGGGTTGGTTCCAAATATTTAAGACCTTTTTTAAAAAATCCCCCTTACAAATAACTTGTTTTCAGTCCTATAGTTTCTTGTTCATGAAGGAATGCAGTTGATATTCTATATATTGTGAGTCTGGATAGCTCCTGAAGCATGGAAAATGCAGGAATCATAAAAGGCGACTGAAAGCAGTTTGAAAAAATAATTGTCTTGAGCTAGTTAGACTGAAAGATCCCTTAGGTAGAGATGTGTCCCTTACCTTAGGGCTCATGTAAATCTGAGATGCTTCATTTATTAAGTGCCTCATAAGAATAAGATTGAAGGGTTTCTCTATATGTTTGCACTTCCCATTGGATCACGCAGGTGCAGGCAAAAACCAGCAGCATGACATCCAGCTCTGAAAGCCATGTGGTTATGTTATTCCAGATAAATGCACACTAACTCTTTTTAATGAAGCCATGTGCCTTCCATGGAAAAGCCAGCTGCTATATTAAGTGTCACGTTCAGCTGGTACCAACATGTAGTATGATGTTTTGGTGTGTCAGATTCAACATACACCTGCCTCTCCCTGCACATGTAGACTTACGCCTTGACTTTAAGTAAGTAAGTAAATAAATAAATAAATAAATTTAAAGGTTAGAGCCTGATAGATGGGGGGGGGGGGGGGTGCTTTTTTTTTTTTTTTAATACTTTCTAGATTAAAAAAACCCCTTCGTTCTCAGTTCTCAGCCCTGTGGGAACATAATGAAAGCAATCCTTACAGTTTGGGTGTTAAGTCTAACATAAGGTTCACCTGAAGTAAATTGTAAAAAAATAGAGAGGTTCTCCAGCAATGCAAGAAACATCCCATTCTACACCAGTACTGTAGAATTAAGGGAATAAGGACAATACAGCTTCCCCACATCTAAACTAAGTTCAAAGGTGTTTAACAGCCTCATAACTGACAGGCATCAACAACCTACACCAGCGAATTGCAATACAGTCAGAATTTTAGGCTGCAGCTCTGCCTGAGAAATCAGAGACAAAATATAATACCAGACTCCTCAGAAATCTCATGCCAATACTATGCATAAGGTATCTGAAATATTCTGTTAAATTTCATCTGATGATTGACCAGAAATATGTATATGGCAATTGGCCCTGATGTTCAAAGCATCTTGAGGTAAACAGAGTTTGACCAAGCTTCCCATTTTAGCTCTGTGCCAATATACCTCTATTGTGATAGTCTGGAAGAAATTATAAGGGAAACAAAGAATCACCAGCTGAAAGAAAAACTGAAAGAAAAAGAAGACATTTAAGAAATTATGTAGGGATTGTAAAATTCTTACAGAGATAAAACATTAAATTCAATCTTAATTTAAAGTTTTTTCATGTAATTATGCTATAAAATACACTCTTCACTACTGCTACATCATACTGTGGTTTTAGAAAATGAAGTTCTGGTCTGATAGTGTTTCAGGGTCTGAATATGCAGAAAAACACTTAGGTAAAGAAAGATTAGAGTTCCGTTATACCTCAAATGTTAAACTATTTTTACCTTCTTTCCTGCTGTATCACTGATATCAGAGATACTATTCCATAGTCCCATCCACCTGATACTGTACAGAACCTGGAATTTTACAGACGTATCTAAAATATAGTTATTGGTTAAGCTGCACTCTTTCTGTTGAAGATACTTTTAATTTGTGGTCACCATTAAAACAATTAGATGTAAATAAGTGACCTCTGTTAGTGTTTTGAAACTTTCTTCTGAGATGTCTTCATGGAAGTGATAAATCCCTTTGCTCCCCAGTGAGAATACCTACCTTCAGAACTGGTACAAGTCAAACACCTCTGAAGGGCTGGCAGTCATTTCAGACACCTGGTATGGGATTCTGGCCTTTCAAACAGCTTTTCTCCAGCTGAACTATTTTGCTATTCAGGCAACCCAAAATAAGCCATTTTCAAAGTCTGCAGAATTACTATTTTCATTGAAGCACATTATTCTGATAGATTTTAGAGATCTAAAATACATGACTATCATAATTTATTTCAACTGCTGCCATTACATGAGTCCCAAGCAGTTCAACCAAATTCAACTTGACTTCACTTTCACTTTGCAGCCTGGGCCTTCAACATGACAATTTGTACACTTGACTTTATAAAAAAGGCAATATCTGAAGTCATAGGAGTATTGTGGAAAATATTTCCAAGAACATTTTTCATAATTAGCATCCTTCAAATGAATTGCAAATATAGCTCAGCCAATCTCAACTAACCAGCAGAGTTTAGCCTTCTTTCTTTGCCTCAGCTTTGGGGTCTTTTCCTTTACTTATTCAGCTTTTTTAAAATTGAAGATATACTCAAGTTCCTCTTTCTTATTTTTATGTTAATATGATTTAACTATTAGGCAAAAAGAAAGGAAAGAAACATCTACTGGTTGTGAAGGAGAGATTTCTGGAAGGCCACAACAATCTGAGTAGTACCACATGGGAAGAAAGTAAAATGAAACACAATGCTGTTCACTATACTATAATCAAAGACATTTTTGGTAATATGGCCCTTTCAGGATCCAAGTTATCTTCTTTTAATATGCATAATTGTTAGTGGCTCAATCAATATACGCACATTATGGAGGCTCCTTAAAATGTAGTATTTTGAAATAATGTAATTCTGTCCTTTCCTACACATTTCAATAAGCATTTTTTCTGAGCGTGTCTCCAGAAAAAGAACCATCTCTGCAATAATCAGCCAGTAAAACAATTTGGAGAATTTGTCCCTTGCCTGTTGTTTCTGTCTCTCTAAAAACCCAAGTGGGCACTCAATCATTTAAATTCTCCTAAGAAAGGAGCACAGTTAAAGGACAGTTTCAGAAGTACACAATATTTTGTGTAATACCTCAGTAAGTATGGGGAGCTTATGAATTCTGGGAATACCAATTATACAGGTATGTGCATTTCTAGTCACCTGAATACTGTTAGAAAGCTGGCTCTTCTCTGTATAACAGTGTAAAAATATCCAGTGAAATCAGGTTCTAACAAACCAATCGGTGGACAAAACTTTAAAGCTGAAAAAAATTTAAGCAGTTATGCAGTCATTAGCCTTTCCAAGAACTTGCAAATTTTTTTTTTTTCTTTTTAAATGAGAAGATTGTCTGGAAGATAAAGACAACTATAAAAAGTAATTTCGTGGCAGCTGGGGGGCTGCCCAGTGTCAGTACACTCATGCCTGGTGCATACTACAGGATGGTACACCAGGAGATAAAAGATGTTGTGTTTATCCCCACTCCCAATACCTTGCTGAAAGCATTAAGTATCTGTCAGTTCAGCAGACCTACAATAACTATCTAGTCTACTTTTTTTTTTGTTTTTTGATACATCAAGCTCCTCCAAAGTAGTGGTCTGCAATTTCTTCTACAAAAGCTCTTTTCCTTCATTATGAAGGAATGTTACTTATCTCACATTACAGTATGACCACAGTTGCATTCCTGCAATGTTGAGAGCAATAGGCACAAAGGTATGTACATTTCTCTGTTGGTTAATTTATTTGTTTAGCTGTTTCTACCAAAATTGGGTTTCTGCCACTTTGTTAAAGGTCAGGTTTCAATACAAGGGCTCTACCATCTTACTGTCCATCACAGTTAATAATAAAGCAGATAAACAAGTCAAAAAAGCCTGCAGTGTAATTCCATAAACATTTATTTACCTTGTGTTGGCCTAAACACATACTTAGCTTCTTTTGATCCTCTACTGCATTGTCCCATTGCACGTGTTCTCTTACATCACTTACCCTCATGGCCAGCAACACAGCAAAAACCCGAAGTTTTCAGTTAGTCAGTTACTCTACATAATTTTGACCTCTCCATTATAAAATGTAATTGGTCACGTAAACTATACACTAACATTTTCAACAATTCAGGCTGAAAATGTCCTTTTAAAGAAACTGTTTTAGAAGGAGTGATTTTTCTCTACCTAACAACATAATAAACTTTATTCAACCTAGGGTGAAAGAAAAATCAGATTGTAGGCATTTCCTTTTTTAAGGTATCTTACCATGTTCCCTTTTGTAGGTATCTAAATACTGCTGTAAAGACCATGCATAGCAGTGTTAATGGGCAAGCCCTCGGGGCCATGCTTACTTATGGTGTTAAATAAGAAAAAATCACATATACTACCCCTCCTCAGCCTACCCCTTGGAAAAAGCTTTCTTTGCCTAAAGACACAGTAAGCATTTCTGTCTTCTGAAAGATCAGAATTCAACTTCTGACCACATAGAAATGGATGCGCAATCTTAGATTTTTGTTTACACAAACCCACAGAGGTTTTTCTAAGTCCTACAGTAACACATATGGAAGAATTTTTTTCCTGAGTTTGGAAAACCTACTCATTTACTTTGCCAACTTGTACAAGCGGTAACATAAGAAAACACAAATAAATAAGATCTTTTCTTGTTGAAACAAATTCATGACATTCCAACATGTGCCATGCCTCTACATATTTCAAGAGAATACTGAGAGGGTTAAAACAACTTGTGCCATCTGAACTAAATACGTCTTTAAACAACTACAGAAGTATACACCTACCATATTAGATAATGCCCAAAGAAAGAGGCAATTCTTATTGTGCAAAACCAAGGTATACCTCTTATTTTAGACAGAAAAGCTAACCATTTGTCTGTCAGAGAGGCTGATGTTCAGAAGTGGTAAGTAACTTATGTACACCATGGACATCCAGGGTCTAGCAGTCACTAAGGAGGCTGAATGGTAATTGAGTATCATGCAAACATCTACTGAATGTCAAAATCAGGCAGAATAAATGAAAAAAACACCAAATTTGTGTAAATGGTATGCCTAAAAATTTTCAATGTGTCTGGAAAAAACTTCAAAGACAGTCTTTCCTATAATGTTTCAGTATTTCCCTTTTCATCAGCAAAAGGATTTTTACAAGGCTTTTTTAAAATGAAGAGGCATTAATCTACTAACTCTGGAGTTCAATACAGATTCTAACTGAAATCTGGAGCCATCTGACCCAAAATAAAAATGAATATGATAGAGGGCCTGGGAAAAAGGAAATTGTTTGCTTAAACAATTTCTTCTACACTGGTGTAGTAATTGTGTCACTTGACTAGTAATTGCTTACAGATTCTAGTAAACTGATAGACTAATATGTGGACTCTTCAGGCAATGGAGGCAAACAGTACAAATTTTTTAAAAAATGCAAAGACAAACCCACAACTTTTTGCTACTCATTTCCTCTGCTTCTGCAAAACCAAGTTTTGCAAAAACCTAAACCTTGCATATAGACTGACTTGACCTTTGGAACAATTGGCAGCATAGGTACTTCAGTTGTAACAGGTATCTATCTCAATATGAGGAAGAAAATGACACAGTTGCAACACCACTAAGAATTAACAGGGTATAACTAGGTAACTTACATAACCAGTATGGAGATTTTACTCCATGCCAGTCAGCCTTAGATCCAGCTGAACTCCTAATGGTCTTCAGAAAACACAACATTAAACATCCGATTTTCCTTTCTCAAGTACCTCAGAAATCTTTGTTTCTATGAAGAATATAAATTTTGTAACACTGCATAAAACAGAACAATGCTGATTCTGCTGCCCATGAGGGAGTATCAGTCACTCATCTAGGCCTTTCCTTTAAGACACAGTTTATTAAGCTTTGAAAATAGATGACAGTATCATAAATTCAGCATAGTAGAAATACCTGTTTGCACTCCAAACAAACTATAGAAGCCACTAGACGGCTCCTCCCCCAAAATAACTAGGACTTTCCTAAGTATCAGCTGATCATTTCCAAGGTAAATCTGATCGAAGAATGAAGCAGGTACTCTTTGGGCCTTAAAAAAAAATAGTCATTATGTGACAAGTAGGAAAAACGTCTTTTAGAAGATATTGTTGTAATCTGGGGGAGAAAACATTCACTGTAAATCAGTTCATGACTTTTTCTCTTTCACTTTGTCAGAATAAAAAGTTTTTGAGCTAGCACTTGCATTTATTCACACAGCTGAAGAAAAAAAATTATTGAAAGCTTAGTTTGTTCTCTCTTACAGCTTGTTTCACATGACTCCATGAAAACTGAAGAAGTCCTAGCCTTTCCTCTTCCCTTTGACATTCCACATTTATCTTCTCTTTGGAAAAAAAATGCTGTTGGTTTAAAAAAAATTACTTCAAAACATGAAAAAAGGCAGGAAGCACTGGAAGAACAGTATTTGTCAGCAGAGATAGTAATTTTTACACAGATGCATCAGCTCATTAATTCCTAACAATTAATGAACATCCTAATTTCCACCTGTGGGTGTTGGCAAGGTAGGTTCTGACTCATTATGTGGAGCTTTAGGACACCAGCAAAATTATGTTATATATCTATATACTTCAGAGGTTGTTTTGCACATATGGCAGTCCATACACTACAATTAACAAATGAAGTATTGAAAAAGAGGAAACCCACACTCCTTGGTGGTATAAAGTTTGATGGTTTCATGTGTAAGAGTGTTTTCTTTATTTGTGTTGATTCCTTAAGAATCAGAACATTGTTACCTTCTCAGACAGTTTAAGGAGTTCATCTGACTCAAGGTACCTGAGAAAATTCTTTAATTTTGTTTTTACTACTTAGAACTTTTGGATTTCTGCTGCTGTTTTGAGATACACTTGTGATTCCTAAGACCCTGTTATAAATAACATATTCAGTTTTAAATGCATATTAAAAGCAGAAAAAAATAAAGGTAATCAGTTTAAAAGTTCCTCTTTTAGGAGATAGAAGTTGCTGTTGACATCAGCAGCTACTGATCTTTGAATGAAACAGAAGATTTCTGGAAAACAAGCCCTATCAGTAACTTGTTTGTTTGCACAATGTGTTTTTATTGCTGTCACTGAAATAAAGCAAATGATACTAAAAGCTGTGACTGATAACAGCATCAAAGTTTGTCCCCTTTGCTTTGAGCCACAGCTAACACTTAAGCACAAGAGCATGAGGAAATAATAGTGAAGGTCTAAATGACCTGAGAGGAATTTAAGATTGCTACAGTTAAGCCAGTTGTCAGAGATACTGTACTTCTCTGATTATTATTTTGCAAACTTGCGTGGGACCATAGAGCAAAGGAAAATAATAAGTTGAGGAACACAACAGTTCTATTACAGACCTCAGGAATTATGAACAAGTACCTCCCTTGGCTGTATTCTAGATTTATGTGATTTTCAATTTAATCCATTTAATGTAAGGAGACCTATCTTGTACATGACCTATAATTTGTACTGTCGGTTCTCCATTGTAGTAGCTCTTTAATCTGTAATGAATACTAGTAGACAAATTAAAATAGTTTCTATAGGAAAACATATAAAACATTTAAATACAAAATCATCAATTTTGACCTGAAAGGAGATGTTTTGGAATAGCAAGAGATACTGCCTATTCAAAATCAAAAAGTATTAAAAAATTCCCAAAATATGACAGCATGGATTTTCCAGCTTGTCACACAAAAGGGTTGGATAAATGTCAATCAGTTCCTAAACCAATCATAGAATCAAAGAATGATAGAATCATTTAGATTGGAAAAGACCTTTAAGATCATTGAGTCCAACTGTAATCGTAATACTACCAAGTCCACCACTAAACCATGTCCCTAAGCTCCACATCTACACCTTTTTTAAATGCCTCCAGGGATGGTGACTCAAACGCTTCCCTGAGCAGCCTGCTCCACTGCTTGACAACCTTTTCAGTGAAGAAATTTTTCCTAATATCCAATCTAAACCTCCCCTGGCACAACTTGAGGCCATTTCCTCTCATCCTATCTCCAGCCACCTGACAGAAGAGACCAGCACTCACCTCACTACAGCCTCCTTTCAGGCAGTTGTAGAGAGCGATAAGGTCTCCCCTCAGCCTCCTTTTCTCGGGACTAAACAGCCCCAGTTCCCTCAGCCGCTCCTCATAAGGCTTGTGCTCCAGGCCCCTCACCAACTTGGTTGCCCTTCTCTGAACATGGTCCAGCACCTCAATGTCTTTCCTGTAGTGAGGGGCCCAAAACTGAACACAGTACTCGAGGTGCAACCTCACCAGTGCCGAGTACAGGGGAACAACTACCTTCCTGCTCCTGCTGGCCACACTATTTCTGATACAGGCCAGGATGCCGCTGGCCTTCTTGGCCACCTGGGCACACTGCTGGCTCATATTCAGCTGGCTGTCAACCAGCCCCCCCAGGTCTTTTTCCGCTGGGCAGCTTTCCGGCCACTCTTCCCCAAGCCTGTAATGCTGCATGGGGTTGTTGTGACCCAAGTGCAGGACGCAGCACTTGGCCTTGTTGAACCTTCCTACCTTCAGGCAGATCAACACTAACTTGGTGTCATCTGAAAACTTACTGAGGGTGCACTCAATCCCCTTTGAATCCAATCCAAACCGAAAAAATAAAATAGCCATATCACTTGAAGTTATGCATCTTCATTACAATATTCCTCAGACAGATTAGTGATAAGGTTATGTATAACAACATTCTGAGTTTATTTTTCTTGTGATTCTTTTTATTTTGTTGTACATAATGCAAAAGAAATTAATATTATACACCATACCACACTAACTGATGCCACAGTAGATGTAAACGTACTTGGGCAGCTGCCAGTACCAGCAAGCATCATTCAGTGAAGCAGGGCAAAAGACCATCAACTGAACACAAGGTGAAGGGTTTATGTTTTCAATATATTTCAAAATCAATTACAGTGAGCTAATTATCAGACAGTTCTTTAAGGTTTGCTCTTGAAAAATGCAAATTCCTCATAGGACCTAATATGTAACACATAGTACAATACTTACTTTATATACATAATGTAGAGCATTAGCAAGGCAGACTGCAATAAAATCAGGGATCTTGAATTTTATTAGCTATTTTAATGCAAGTACAATGTAGAGAGTATTTAAAGTTCAACTAATGCAGTAACACTTTATTGTTGTTATAGTTGTTGTTGTTACTGTTATTGTTATTATGTTACCATGGTGACCTCTTTACCCAGTGGGGTTTTGCTATTGTGGTTACTGTCACTACAATAAATGAATTGTGGTCCAAAGCCACAAATTGATGTTGATCACAGATTCATCTGCCAATTCTAACCTCTTGATAAGTACCTATGCATGTGAACTACAAGTCTTAAAAGTATATTTTTTAATCATAGATGTATACATGTTCACGTTCTGTGGGTTTTTGCCATTCATAATCTAAAGGACAGTATCCATCAGTAGCTGAGAATTTGAAAACACAATTTTAGCAGTGGTTAGACACCTAGAACCAAGATAATCCTAAAAGCTTTGCTTAGCTGCAGACTCTTCCTACCTAACTCCAACATTGTCTTACTTCTCAACTTTGAAATCTCCACAGTGTATGTATCAAATCCACAAGTCTGCTTAAAAGCATATCTCACAGGTTGGACAGTTCTGAATTTTTTTCACACTCGAGAATGGTCTGTATTCATAAATGAGATGCGTTGCTTCAGCCTCTGCATTCATTGCTCCCCATGCATGTCAGGGACAAACCCTTTCCCAGCCACCTATGGCTTCCTTTAGAAACAGGCCAGTGAAAGGGCAGGAATGGAAAGCATTGATGCTGCTCAATGTCTAATAGTGAGGAGCACAGCATTTAAAGGTGATAGAAATTGATTGTGGAACCGTGACAGGATACAAACACATAAATTTCATCATGCACTGAAAGCCAGCTCCCCTCTTCACAAAATGTCCCCCTTTTGCACCTTGAATACAGTTGTACACCTCCAGCAAGTGATGTGGACAGCAACATGGCTGTGGCCCTCTCTCTAAAGAGGCTTTAAATCCTTTATCTGGGGAATAACTTATTTCCTGAGCTCTGTAATACAAGACTATCATATATGAGAAAAAAGCATGTTCCCTCTTTTCAGCATCTGTGTGTTTTTGAAAGAAAGGTTGCCCATGGAAGGCATTTAATGTTCTGAATATGGAGTAGACAAAGGTCTGTATCACTGCCTTCCTCTTCACTCTTCCTGTTGGCTGTCTCCAGGAAGAAATATGCCAACTGCACTGGTTTTGCTTAGCATGTTATTTTGAAATCTGTTAGAGAGTGCCTAATGTAGTTGGCATGACTTTACAGAGCTTTAGCACTCCACATCAGACCTTCACAATGGGAACAAGATACTTAGAAGTTCAGCACTTTGACATCTGGTGTTTCTGCAACTTACTATGCAGCTTGCTCAAGATTACAAGGGAAATATGAAGCTGAATATGAAATCTAATTCTGATTCTTAATCCAGTCCTTTAAGCATAAGCAGTTCTTCCCATGTAAATATATAGACTGAAAAATACAAAGACGGAACTTCTGTCCAGAGGCTCACACAGGGAAGTAGACAGTTAAAATTTTTTAAATGCTAGAGATTATATTGGATTAACATCTGCCAGTTTTTGCTTTAAGCACAGGTAGAATCAATGATTTTTACAAAGTAGCTCTCATTCACATATTTAAAGATAACAGCATGCAGAAGAAAAATCTTAAAGCACTGCAATCATTCTTTTAATGAAAACTAAATAAAAATATCTCTGGCTTCATAGACTGATACTAGGGACCAGGAGTTAGTATGTAGAGCTCCCAGATGCCAGCTAGAATTGTAGAGGCACAAGAGAAAAACAGAATTACAATAAAGACTGCTGACTGATGAGCTAGAACAGCTCTTCTCGCACTGCGGTCCAGGGAGCACTATCAGCAGACTGTAAAGCCTGTTCTGTCATACCAGGGAGGCATCTGTCAATCTCCAAGCAGAGATATGTTCCGCAGCTGTAGCCAGCCCACAGTTCTTTCTTTCAACCCAGAGGATTTTTTTAATTAGCTAAACAACATCACATAGTTGCAAGCACTTCACTGAAACCTGCATGGCTGTCTCCTTACCCTTGGGCTCGCTTCTCTGCTTCTTCTGCCAGATGCGGGGTTCAGCAGTTCAAATGAGAGTCAGAGATGGGGTTCAGGAGGAAAAAAGGCTCCCCCACTGCCCAACATTTACCATTGGACAAGCTGGAAGAGCACACCCTGCAGCTCCAGCCACATAAACAGCCCAGCTGGAGCATGAGGAGCATGAAGCAGTGATCCTTGCCCTCCATAGCCAAGTGGTAGAGCCAAACATGGTAACAGGTCAGGAAGTTCCATCAGTTTTGTACAGGGAGTGGGCAAGGAAGCAGGCAATACACAAAGACCTTCTCCTCCAAGCCTGGGATGCTGCAGGGAGGCCCCATGCCACACAGGATTGCAGCCTCTATCAGTGAGTGAAAGGACTGGCATCAAGTTTCCAGGGAAGCAGGAAAGCCACCTGAGGAAAAGTTTACCTGCCCTAAGTCCTTCCACAAACCTTCTGACTCACTGGTATTTCCCAGACCAACTCCCACACAGACACACCAGTGTGTTTTGAAGCTCCCTGCCTCGACTCTGCCCATTTCTGGCACAGAAGAATGGAAATGGCTCTTCCTCTGACTATGGCAGTAAATTAAATACATCACCCCTCACTTTTTTGATGCAAGCTACGATCAAGAGTTTGTAAAGCATCTGACTGCTGCGGTTCAGCATTGCAGTCACACAGAAATGAAGAGCAAGCTGCTGAGTGAGCTAACAACCTGAAAACAGTTGGAGGCATAAGCAGATTTACTGTTATTCTGAGGGTACAAAACAAGCTCCCAGGTCTCAATACACCAGGAATTTTCCAGTGTTTGGATCTACAGCCCATTTATTATGAGTTGTTCTCAGCTCCATCATTAAAATTAAGTTTTCTCCATAAAAGGATGTGGGAAGAGGAAGACAGTTACTTAACAGCTAGAAGATGGTGTCATAAGCTTCTTTTCTTAAACAGGAGTTAATGTCATCTTTGAAATATTATAAAAAATGAAAGTGAATCTGACAGCCCACTTCACCGTAAATTTAGGTCTGAACTTTGAAAACACTATTTAAAGATTTGCTTTTAGGCTCATTTAGTTAATTGTTGGTGTTTTTGGTAAAACAAGTGGTAAACATATGTATGTGTGTGTCTGTGTACAAAATGCATAGGTATGTATATGTGTACATAAATGCCTACACACAGCAAGAGAGACTCGCTGAAAGTGCATGGCACAGGGAGGTCTGCACATGTGCCCTCGTGCATGTGTGAAAGGCCCATGTTTGAGACCAAGCACTGGGAACAAAGGATGGGCTGCAAAAGGAGCTGTGTCTGACTATTCCTTCAGAGCACGTCACCAGTCTTCAGAGATCTGACTACCCACTCCGGTTCCCCACATCCTGTCTGGGATAAATGAATCAAACCTACCACATGAGAGCAGCTCCAGTATTTCTAGTTAAACCTAGCTCAATCTTTATGTAATAGGGCTGAATTTTACAAAAGCTTTTATGAAGCCTGTTACTTCAGTTATAACTTTTAATTAATGGCAGTAATCTTTATCTTAATCATATTTCTAGCTAGATTTTGAGGTTTTCTGGCTTGTATTGATTATTTCATCTACTTTTTCTCCTTGACATACAGTGAAACTTTCTCATTAATTCTCTTCTTGCCACTATCTCTGATCTTTGGATTTCACTGGTTGTCTTGTTGGTTGACAGGAAACTGTCACAGTCCAACCTTCACAGGTTTCTTGGTCACTCTTGAGGACCTGTCTTGCAGACAGGATCTCTGGAAGAGTGGTCTTTAAAAATATATCCAAAGAAGCTCAGCTTATTAGAGTACATTATTTAAAATGAAAACAGTCTTGGATACATTTCCCTGCGTTGCAGTACTCTTCTCTAGATAAGTGGCCATAGCAAAGGGCCATCTTTTCTTTGCTGCTGTTTGAAATTTATTGAGGAAGAAAGTAGGCAGATTAAGGTCATCTCCAGCTTTCAGGGAGAAGAAATGCGAAAGCTGCACTTTTAAGAAAAAACACTTAAATGTTTTTCATTTTTTTGTGTGCATATCTGCTTCTTTGTTTGGTTAAATCTCTTTCTAAATTCATAGGTTTATGTTTTCATTTATCTGGATCAGAGATTAATTTTAATAACTTTCAGGATCTTGTTCTTAGATCACTTAGGACTCCACAGATATATACAAAGATAGAAAGCTCATTTCTTAAGCTGATGGTCTCTTCTTAGCATGAGGATTGCTGAGTGTCTCATCTGTATGGCCACAACATTCCCCCTATTAATTAACATGGTTAAGGATGACTTGTCAAGGTGGTTACAAGCTCCTTATCTCATTAGTTAGGAGCCCCATTCTCTAAAGAGTAGCAATTATGTCCTATTTACTATACGTTTTACAATTGCTGGCCATGGCTTTCAATCATACATTTTAAAAGAAAGCATTATTTTCAGCTTATATCTTGTAAACAAATGATCAAAAATTCTGAAGCTGCTTAACCTGTCAAAGTCAAAAAAGCAAGAAAGGTTTGTCAGTCCCTGATCTGAAATAGAATAACTTAGCATGTCAGCAGCAAATCATGTGGGATTGGTTGATTTCCGTTAAGAATTATGCTCCTGCCAAGATCAAAAAGAGGTTTATGTTTTCCTTTTCTATAAGGCAACCACCCTTCTTATTAACTTCTGATATTTTATTCCCTGCAGTCTTCCTTTGAGAACACTATGTAAACAATCCTTTTTTTTTTTTCTGTTCCCACTAAGACAAATCCAAACTCATTCTCTTTTGTTGACATACTGTGTTTGAATAGGAAAATATGGAAATGGAGCAAATGACATCCAACATCTGACTGCTACATTTGGCCCCACTGACTTTCTTATGGCTGCAAATAGCAGTGAAGTTGAATCCATTTTTGTCGTCTGAGAAAATAAGTAACATATTTGTGAAGAAAATTCTGAGTTAAGCAGAGTTTAGCACTCTCCCTTCCTTTCTGACAGAGTCTATACTTAGGATATCTGGCCTGTGGAAGGATCTCATTTCTGCCCTATACATTTTAGTAAATGGCACAAAATCTCTTGCTATAATGAATATTAGAATGGCAAGAGAACATATGAATAGGCACAAAACCAGTTAATCAATCTAGAATGCCAAACATCACCTTACATGGATGCGTAGTTTGTCCCTTAAATATGACTAATTAGTTTCATGTGTGATTTTTACTTCTTACAATTCTGCCAGCTCAGAAACAAGGCTCTACCTGGGTTAGCCTTCCTGCAGAGCAAAAGAATGCTAAATTAGCAGTTAACATTGAAATGCTTTGCTGTTTCTAACACAATGCTGAACGTGAGTTTGCAAATAATATAAGCAGACATAAATCACGTACAGCATGATGCCAACTGGTTTCCTCAAAGTCATTTTCTGAATT
Organism: Haliaeetus albicilla; assembly: GCF_947461875.1. NCBI lineage: Eukaryota > Metazoa > Chordata > Aves > Accipitriformes > Accipitridae > Haliaeetus > Haliaeetus albicilla. Next base: position 35,714,657 of record NC_091516.1, read on the forward strand.
TCAAATTTCAGCCCTAAGTTTTTCTAGACTTGAAGCAAGATTTTCTTTTTTTTTTTTTCCAGTTTTTTGGTTACTATTACTTAGTCTAATGACAACTTCTGTTCAAACACATATGCCTATAAACACCCATAAGGTGAAGACTGGCAAACTGGTAACAATGGACAATGAGAAGTCGGAGGTACTCAACAATCCTTTTGCTTCAGTCTTCACTGGAAACCTCTTTTCCCACACCTCTCAAGTAGATGTACTGCAATGCAGGGACTGGGGGAGCAAAGTCCCTCCCACTGTAAGAGAAGATCAGGTTTGTGACCACCTGAGAAACCTGAACATACATAAGTCTATGGGACCTGATGAGATGCATCCCAGAGGCCTGAGGGAATTGGCTGATGTCATTGCCAAGCCACTCTCCATGATATCTGAAAAGTCCTGGCAGTCAGGTTAAGTTCCCAGTGACTGGAAAAAGGGAAATATTTAACCTGCTTTTAAAAAGAGCAGAAAGGAGGACTCTGGGAGTTACTGACCTGTCAATCTCATCTCTGTGCCTGGGGATATCATAGAACAGATCCTCCTAGAAGGTATGCTATGGCACATGGAGGACAGGGAGGCATTTTGAGACAGCCAGGATGGCTTCATCAAGGGCAAGTCTTGCCTGACCAACATAGTGGCCTTCTATGATGGAGTGACTACATCAGTGGGCAAGGGAAGAGCTATGGTTGTCATCTATCTGGACTTCTGTAAGGCCTTTGACACAGTCCCCCGCAACATCCTTCTCTTTAAATTGGAGACATATGGATTTGATGGATAGACTGTTTGGTGGATAAGGAACTGGTTGGATATTCACATCCAGAGGGTAGTGGTCAACGGCTCAATGTCCAGATGGAGATCAGTGATGAGTGGTGTCCCTCAGGGGTCCATACTGAGACCAGTACTGTTTAATATCTTCATCAATGACATAGACAGTGGGATCGAGCGCACCCTCAGTGAGTTTGCAGGTGACACCAAGCTGAGTGGTGTGCTTGACACACCTGAGGGATGGGATGACCATCCAGAAGGACCTGGACAAGCTCAGGAAGTGGGCCCATGTGAAAATCAGGAGGTTCAACAAGACCAAGTGCAAGCTCCTACACCTGGGTTGGGGCAACCCCTGGGATCAATACAGGCTGTGGGATGAAGAAACTCAGAGCAGCCCTCTGGAGAAGGACTTGGGAGTACTGGTGGCACACATATAAAAATGTGAGTTCCTACACATAAAGTTATGGTAAATGTTAAGTTAGTTGACACAACACGTTAAGGTTCTTTTGTCACAAGAGCAAGCAAGCTCTTGGCAGATATTCCTCTTATAAATTTCATCTTTACCATATCATACTCTCCAAATAAAAGTTACAGGAATTTATCTTTCCCCTACAGAAAAAAGCATTTCCCTTAATCTCCTGGCAGATAAATGTGGCTGAACAACTTTTGTCAGAAATGTGCTTAAAAGCTGAGAGAATGCCTGGAAACATTTTGCTCCAAATGATGAAAGTTTAACAAGGTCATAGTTGCCTGAAAATCACAGCATTAGAATAAAAGCAATTATGTAATCCTCACTCTAGCTGACGATGACCAACATTTTGCTCTAAAACTGCACACCTGTATAACATTAGTCAGAGAAAGCAGCAGAAACTAAATTATCGAAAAATACTTTCGCAGGATGGTAGCTCTTTTGACCAGAAAGATGTATCAGTTAAATCTCCAAGGTCTCATTTCTATGGTTTGCTGTTCTCATCCCTGATTAGGACTCTGGAATGAACTTTCTGATTCCAAAACAGCTCTCAGCACTCTGGCTAACAAGTAATTCCTCCCATGCTCTCCCTTGCAGCAGTCTGCTTGCATTCTCCACTGCTTCTCACAAACTGAATGTCAAGCCTCCAAAAGACCTTCATCCATCAATGTCCTCACTCTCCAGGTTTTACAAGCACTCTGAGGTTAAAGAAAATATTCTCTGCAGGTACTGGGAGTAGTTCACCAACACAGCAAGAACAAAAATGTATACAGCAATGAGCTCCTCTGCTGGAAAAGAGTCTGCAAGAGTGATGTTTCATTTCATTCTTTTAAACAGGAAAAGACACTTTCCTCATTTATTATATGTGTGGAATTCTATGATTTTTTTTTTTCAGTAAAATCTTTCCTAGAGGTTACTTCACATGCAAAGAAGCAGCAGTAGAAAATATTTGAAATGCATACAGAAAAGGTTCTGAGTTGTAGCATAGTAACTTCGAGTTAGTGATGCTTTTCTTTGCCTGCAACATCTTTCTGAATTGGGAATTGCTTGCTACAGGCATCCCTTTAACATTCTAGGGTCTATTTTCGGAGCCAATTTGCTGTTCCATGGAAGTCAATGAGTCATTCAGCATTGTTCAGGTCAATGCTGAGTACGGTTCAGTCCTTCCACAAAATATTGGTTACTCGAGTGACTATATATATGTATATATACATACATATATATACACACACACTCTAGTGTGCTAATGTTTGTCCAATTTAAATGACCACATTTTCAGACTATATTCTCAGTGGTGACAATGATCTCCTTAGTGATACTTTGTCACTGAATGATAGAACAGCAGATTTAGAATTTGTTTGGATGTTTTTCTTTTTATTGTTTTATTGTACTAAGAGGAATTGGATCCTGAAAGCAGGTCCTGGTTCTTCAGGGGAAATTTTAACAACCCTGAACCTGGATTCATGAACAAAATAGAGCCAGCTGGGGGTCATGAATGCTGACAGAAGCCTTGGCTGCATTGACCAAGACGTGTGAGGGGGGTGTGTAGGAAAATTATGACGTTGGTTTTATGGAGAGCAGCTTGTTCAGGATAGGTGAGATGCTGTGAGAGGCTGCCCTGAAGTGTAACTTGTGAAGGGACCAAGGACAAGTGGTTTATTTTAAAGACAAATACTTCAAAACTGCAACAGTGTTCCTTTTTGATGACCTGTATTTCTTATGTTTCTTATAGTTCATGTTTATTTTAGGGAAGTAGTGTTTTCATGTGTCTAACTTCAAATGAAAATTTTATTACACAAGATACACATTACCATTCCAAAATAATTTTAAAGTACTCTTTACTATGATTACATGATGTCAATTAAAAGAAAATACTAGTATAAACTTTTCTTGTTGTACCAAGATTCTAAGTTATTCTTCACTAGAACTTAAACATATTATAATTTGGGTTTTTTCCCAGCTTTGCTATGTGTCAGTTCCTGAAATTTCAGAGATGGGTTTCTTGCCATATTCAAAACAACTCCCACCTGCAATTCAGGACTGTTCATGTGGTCCCCCCCTCAGTACTGATGTGAGAGACTGAATTGTTATCTCGAGCTGTTTGCCTCAAAGATTGTTAGCTGTGAGAGACTGGACTGGCATCTCAAGCTGTTCATCTCAAGAACTGCGAACTGCTTATCTCCAGTCCTTTGTCTCTGACATGGCCTGTCTAAGCAGGACATTCCTCCATGCATAAGGACTATTACTAGCATGCAAGAATGTGGAGGCTACCATTCTCATGGAGACTGTAGCCTTTGGTTTCTGGTGTTGATCACACGAAGGTCAAAGGTCGTGTGATAGACGAAACCTGCAGCATGTGAACAGTGCATGAACGGTACGTATGTGCATACATCATCAAAATATGCCCTATAAAAAAACGTGGAGACAAGCCATGGTGTGCACCCGCCACCAACAAATTGAAGACTGAGGACCAACAGGACGCCACTGGATCCATGGTGGTGACTATCCTTGCAACTCTATCCCAACTGCTTGCTTGATTTCTGCCTTTTCTTCCATTCTATCATATTGCTACTATTTTCTACTTTTGGTAATTTTGATAATAAAAACTCTTTATGATATATGGCATTTTACCTCGTTTGTGTCTTAATCTTGCTCTTGGGATCATATGGAAAACTTCCCCAACATTGGATCGGGACAACTGATGAGTAAATAGACCTACCCCTTTTGTCTCTGCAAAGATGTTAATAGTCTAAGAATCATTTGAACTGAAATGGAGAACTTTTTTCCCTGAGGAGTACATCAACACCAATTATAAATAAACACTTCAACCTGCCAAAACCTATATGGGGGATATAATGCTAGACAAAGACCAAAGAGGGTAACTCAAATGAAATTATATCTATAGAATACTGAACAGGAGACATGAACTGTATTTATATGGTGTAAAAAACATTCACACCATTCTTTTCTTAGTGAATCTGTGTATTAAAGTTATTTAGTGGAGTTTATAATCCCACTTTTGCATAAAATGAAGGGCAAGAAATCTAAAAATAGGGATAAATTTATTTTAAAAAAAGAGAAAGACTTCTGCAAAGCATTTTGTTTGGAAAAATCTGGCCATATCAGTTCTAATTCTTCTTTCAATGTTTGTGCTATCTATCTGCTCCTCGTACTTTTTCCCTTTCAGAGACTTCCTACCATTGATGGTTCAGTGCATTACCCTTTATTCTTTAAAAATCAAAATAGTTCAAGCACGGAAAGCTAAAGCTGCATGAAACATGACTGTTTCTAACCCCTGAGGTTATTATATGATGAAAGATTCATCTGAAAAGAAAGACCAGCAAACATTAGAACTTGCTCCAGGATAAAGTAACATTTGCTACCAATTAATAGCCTTTTGTTTGAAATGTTTGCACAGTTTTGGCTGCAAGACAAATTGCGGGATCCTATAAGATGATGTAAAAGGACTATTTTTCCCTTCTAGGGCAATTCAGATTCCTGCTAAAAAAAGTCCAGTGCTATCTTCAGTTAAACAGCTAAGTCTCAAGTTACTTTCCTGCCCAAAAAGATGTGAAGGGACAGCAGGTCCCCTGGCCCATCTATTGATAGAGTGCTTCCCCATAACTAAATGGGGAGGGTCACACCATTTCCAGTGCTGGACAGTCTTACTTTCTGTTACTGTCTGGCCACTTACCATACTATAATTCTATGAAGTCAGATAGATACAAAAGGATACAGAAGAAATGAAGAACAAGTTACCATCCTTCTCACATAGTAAATACAGATATTGTTATAATTGCTTGCTTCCCTACGAAGAATGAAACTAGAAAAGCATCAGGTCATATTTCCAGACCCAAAAATCCATCATGTTGGCATGGATGTACGCAGCAGGATTGCAGGTGATGTTATGGCTCAGTCAGAGGACAAAAGTCTTCAAACAGAATCAAGTGTCTGCAAAAAGTAACAGAGACTTCAGTGAATAGGGAGCTGGAATAAGATACATGCAGAAGTTTCACACAAAAATGGTAAGCTTATTCATTCCTTTATGTTTTTTGCATTGCTTATAACACAAAGTAACTTAAATGCAAATGAGAGAAAACCAAGGGAAACTACATATAAAGATAGAAAAAGCAGCTTAAGAAATATATCACACAGATTTATTTTTTTAAAGCAAATCTTTGAGCGTCTCATACAAAATAATTTGTATAGACTCTCAGATCCCAATGTAGAACCAACAACCCCTATCCTTTCCTTGCTCTTTCCTTCCCACTATTACAGCCTTTTTTCTTTCTTTCCTATTTAGTGTTAAATATAGAAACAGAGCATACTGCTTGTTAAACTTTGGCCACGACTAGGCATCTCCTTTAAATTTCCTGCCACAATACTCTGAAGTTTGTCAGGTTGAGCCAGTATTAGCTGCTCACTGATACACTTCAGTGCTTTTTTGACTGAGACATTACAGCAATTTCTTCAAACTGTTAAGATGGATTGTACTAGCCCTTGGTATTATGCCATTACATTTAGCCATGTCATTATTCTATTCATAATATTATGATAAGTTACCACACATGGAATTCCAAACAAGAATATAGTGGTTTTATTTTATTTTCCCTGAGGTTTCTGTCCATCCTGTAAATTCATGCACCAAAATATCTGCTTTACAGAAGAGTCCAGGGTTGATTTTATCCAGACCCCATTTCACCTGAAATGCTGCTATGGCAAAAGCAGTTTTCATTCTCATCCTCCCCTGAAGAAACCCCAGCAACAAGATTTGCTCTCACCTGAAGTCACTGCCTGGACTAAAGCTCTTGATTCATAGAAATTAAACTAGCAGTAAGGAGCATGTATTTAAGCTGATCTAGCAAACACAGAGGTTACCTGGGGTTATGACGTGTTCCCAGAGAGTGGCCTGAGGAGGGAGCCGAAGGGAGTTGGGGTTTTCCTAACATGAGTGCTTTGGAAGACCGGGAGTGGCAGGAGGTGGCTGCATCCCCAGGCAGGTGCCCATGGGGATGTGGAGGTGGGAACTGCATCTTAGCAGATGGCTAAGGGCAGCCAGGGCCAAATCATAGAATAGTTTGTGTTCCCCATCTGCATCCAGGCTATCTCTTTCTGACCGTGTGGACAAGGCAGCTCGTGACTGTATGCCAGCCTGACTACAAAAAGCAGATAGCACTGCTTATCCTCTTCCTTGCTGTGTGTAACAGCAGCAGCTTCTTCATGGCAGAAGCAGACGGCTGGGAGGGCTGGCCCCAGCTGGACTGCACCCTGGCCAGCTGTACAATCAGGCCAGGATCATGGAGCAGGAGGTGAAGGTTTACCATATGCAAGAGATCAGAACAAGGTCCTAAGAAAACAGTGACTCAGAGACAGTGTCCTGTGATCCCACTAAAATCATCTCCAGCCTTGCAGGCACAATGAACTCTACCACAGTTTGTCAGTGATATAAAAGGGAGGTCAGAGGAGAGAAAGCTAATTGTTTTCAGCACTACCATACTTCATGAAGAGCTAGTCATATTCACCACTTAGAAGCCACTAAAATGCACATTAAAAGGAATGTATACCCTAAATATTGTTATGTTTGTGAACAGCAAATAAATATGATATTGAAATCTTTCTCAAGCAGCATACAATGCACATTGCCTAAAGCAAAAAGGAATTAACCTCAGCATTTAAATATAGTGACTAGCAGCTGCCAAAACCAGATATATATCTAATTTTTTCTTTGCAGGGTGTAAATCTACTAGTATTTTTGCATCCTAACAATCTAATTTTATACAATGACAGTCAAGAATAGTATTTCAGAATGGTAAATACACCACTGCATGTCTAATTTGCATGCAAAGTTTTCACAGCACCATGTGCAAATACAGTAAATAAGCATACAAATTTGAGTATAAATACACGCTTATGGAAGTCTGACAAGCAGAGCATTGTAATTATATAAATATTTTTGTATCAGCCACTATTATTGCAAGTACAGCACGGCATGAAATAAATTAGAAATTGGCTTCTTTTTTTTTTTAAATGATCGAATTGCTTTTTTGATACTCTCATCTTTCATGATGAAAACATCCTATTTGCTCAAAACAGGTTACCTAGTTCAAGATTTTCTATGCAATGTGTTAGTCTTCCACATATGCTGTGTGCATATGTAATTCAAAAGTTTCTTTTTCAGAAATGTTGGTTATGAATTTTAAATTATTAAAACCAGTCAGGTAATAATTTGCATAGTCCATGATAATTTTTACAGATTTCAAAAACCTCCAAAATTTTTCAGGAAAAATACTGCTTTACCTGAATCAAAACATTTTACCAATAATGAGGTTCATATACATGTTATTACAAACTGATGACAAATCATTTAAAAGTACATTTTGTCTACCTTTTTCTTTTCAGAATTGTTTTGTCTTATTAATGAATTCAGAACTTTCTATAATGAGACTTCAGTTAAAATAGACTCAACTGCACCAGTAAAAATGTTTATGTCCATTGTAAACTGCTTGAATCACAGGTTAAAAACAAAAAGTAATTCCGAGATACCTTTACAAAACACATCTAGTCTTCACTTTCCATCTTTCACATTCCACTCCTTCCCCAAAATCTTTACTTGTTGCAATATGAACAGAATTTATCCAGTTTCTTACCAAACAGTTCCATTTTAATGACTAGGTTAGTATAGATATAGATACTAAGAATAGGAGACAACCAAATATAAAGAGCTTTCACTCCCACTTTCATGCAGCAGTATGTGTGTAAAGTTCCTTTAGCTTCTAATCTTTAACCATTATTTTAAATGGTTTAACTCCCATCATTCTTTTTTCAAATCTTAATGAAGCAGTCAATTTGGCTTGCAAAATAGCCAAAACACCTGAACAGAAAGCACCTGAAAGATGCTGATTTTAAATCTTTCATCGTATAAAAGGAATTGAGAGGGGAGGATATTTGGGTTTTTTTCAATTGCAGTCAAAGAAAAGAATAAAAATATATATTAAACCAAATATCTTTCAAAAAAACATTCTCCTTTCATCTGGTTTTTAGGTACTTGGCCCCTGGTGAAAATTGACTGTCCTGGATTTTTTATTTTTACCTTCCATCACCAATTCAATCCGTGCTTCAGATGCAAGTCAGGACAGTATCTTTCAGTGTACACACAAAGCAGGAGACACAGATTCAATTCCCTTCTCTGCTGCTTAATAAAGGTCATACTTCCTAATAAAAGTGTCAGACTGTAGGGTATTGTACACAAGATGGAGAAGGAGCTTGGCAGTCTAAGGAATTGGACCAAAAGAGAGAGCATATGCAAGAAATTGCCCTGCACCATTCCAACTTCACAGGGTAATTAGAGCATTCATTTGAAGACACTGTATTGTATTCCATGCTTTTAAAACATTAGATTCTTCCTCATGACTAAGCTGGATGAGTTGAATGCTAGAGCTCATCACCATTATTAACCATGCTTAAAATAGTGTAAGACAAAGTTGAATTTTGTTAGGAGCAAATTACTGTGGGTCATGGTTTCAAGCCTCTGTACTGGGTCTGGCTGGAATGAAATTAAGAAATTAACTTTATTCATAGCAGCTCATATAATGCTGTGCTTTGCATTTGTGGCTTGAACAGTGTTTATAACACACCAGTGTTTTGCCTGCTCGGGGGGGGGGGGGCAAGAGGCTGGGATGGGACACAGCTGACCCCAACTATCTAAGGAGATATCCCATACCATATAATGTTTTGCTCACCAATAAAATCTGAGGGAAAGGAGGAGGAAGGGACGACAACATCTGTCTTCCCAAGTAATAGTTACACATGCTGATGCCGTACTTTTCAGGAAGTGGCTGGACATCTGCCCACTGATGGGAAGTGGTAGATGAATTTATCTTTTTTGCTTTCGTTGCATGTGCAGCTTTTGATTTTCTTATTAAACTGTCATTCTCTTGATCCATGAGACTTTTCACCTTTGTTCTATTTTTCTCCCCATCCTCTGGGAGAGGGGAGTGAGGAAGAGGTCGGGTGGGTACCTGGATGCTGGCTGGGGCCAACCCACCAGAGCACTAGTACCAGGCTGGGCTCACATGAGGGTACTTAGGTTGGATGCTGTTTTTCTCTGTACAGACAAGAGTATAGCAATTCCAGGCATGTCAAGAAGCAGAAATGTGGGGGCCTCCAGTTTAAGGTCAAATATGGATTTAACAGCCTTGGAATTCAGCAGCTGGATGAAGATTTCTAAGTTTTGGGGCTTAAGATATAATCTAAACATCAAAATGCACACTCAGAGCTCATGTTTCTTTTTGGAGTTAATTCTAACTAGGTGATTCTTGCACATTTGTCCTACAAGGTACAAGCCTCAGGGCATTTTAACAGTAAAGACAAGGTCAGCCTTGTGTTGGTGGAGGACCTAGCAAGGCCTATGGAGTATGATGAAATATCCAGGCTTTGTGCTTTCCTCAGCTCTCCTTCAAGAGAAACAGAGGGATTCTGTTCTGGTTTATATTTGAACAAAGTCTAATTGCCAATGGTTTGGAACATAGTGTTACGTATGCACGACTAACCAAATCCAATAGGTGTTAAGACACAGATTTTTTCTTCAGCAAAAGTTAGTTAGAGGTCCAGTAACATTTTATAAAACCACAGGCTCAAAGATGTAAAGAGAATTAATACTACACGGCCGACTTAAGAGTCCCCAAGATATAAAGTGATGGCTCAAATTGTGCATATCACTCCCCTAAAACCTGAGGCCTCTCTCCCTTGAGGAGTTACCTCAGGCAGTGCCCTGACCTGAGGGGGAGTCCCCAACTGCAGACCCACTGCCCCGAGGAGGACTGATTCCAACATGTCCTCTGGTGGGACCCCATTTATACTCCTGTTGAATCTGACCTGAGGTCATTTAATTCTATTGGCTAGGAAGGTCACCTCGGTGTACCTGGCGCATCTCGATTGGCCAGTTCAAATTTCAACCTGCGGCCTCCAGGGTTTCTTTCCCCTTCTCCCTTCCTGGAGAAGTTTTTTTTCCTGCTGGTGGGATGGGGGGGGAGGGGGGGATGTACTGCCACACATAGATGGGCATGGAAAATTGGTACAGTCAAAGTTATGCATGCTGATAAGAAAGAAAAAAGAGATGGTACAAAGAAAAAGAGAAACAGAATCCTTGTAAATAGAAAGGTAGCTTGCTTTGTTTTCTTGGTTGTTTTTTTTCCCCAATTTATCTTTTATTCTTCTCTCGCCTAAGTCCTCAATTTTGCTCTTAACTTTGAGCTGATTTTCCCAATACCTCATTTATGTTCACTTTTATAACTTCCATTTTTTTTAAAAAGTGTCAAATTCCAATCACTTGGCTCTGTTTTTAAGTTGCATCCCACTATTAGAATCTGTGAGTTACTTCTCTCTATGCTTTCTTATGGTCTTTATTTTGTTGATTTTTTTTTTTTAGATCTATTCATTTTCCTTTTATGGGATGTAGTTATATCTTGCAAAGCATTTTTATCACCCCTTGTGGTCAAGCTTAACTACAGTGGAAGAGCTCTGTTCTCCAAATTAAACTCTTTCACATATGATTTTTATTTGTTTGTTTCCTTGGTGAGGAAATCTATTACCATTCCAGGTTGAGTACTGCAAGAAAGCAATCTGTTTTCCTGGATTAGAGCCCAACACATTTTATATCAGTTATTGGTATAAAAGGGCTATATCACATTACCATTTATAGGTATGCAATTTATAGCTCTCAGAAGTAATAAGTAATGAAGGATCCATGCACTTCTACCCTAGTACTTGTCAAAAGGTTAAAAATCTTTCGTGACGCACGTATGCTATTGCCAACTTTGAACTATCTCCATGTAACATACGACCTTTTCATAACTGCATATAGGAGATATGTACTGATTATTACAAATAAGTATATAAGGATCAGTAATTCCTTTAATTGTTTTATTAAAAATTAAAGGCTTCTTTTTAATGTTCTCTCTGTTTCTGTCATAAGCAATTAGTCTTGTTCATGCCTTTTTACAGCTAATTATTTAGCATCATAATAGGTTTCAATCTGCTGATTTTCCAGTTTGTACTCAAAAGTGACAAAAAAACAAACTCCTCCATAAATGGTAAAACCTTAAGATATATGTTTGAAAAAGCTCTGTTTGTCTTAATATATACATATATGTTTAGATTTTTCCTTTCATGTTTGCTAAACCATATTCTATAATGAAAGGCTCCAAAGTCTGGAAAGATTCAAGTATAATGTTGTATAAGTCATTGAAAGGTCAAGCTGAACTTTATCTTCCTCTTCAGCAAACCAGTCTGAGAAGTTTATGTCAAAATGCTTCTAGGATTTACTAGTTTACATGGTTATTATTGCATGTCATTGTGCTGTGAAAGCATGGGGTGTGTATCATGTGAAGCGACAGCTGCTGTGTAAACTGGAAGGATTATTTTTCAGTAACTAGGGTTTTTTCCCATCCAGCACTCCTTAAAACTGCCACATATCAAGGTTAATGTAATTTCAGATATTTAAGAAATGTAAATTTGGGAGGCTTTTTGAAACAATGAATTATGATTTTTTTTTTTCCCCTCAATGTAAAGAACTAAAATTTCCAAATACCAGAAAGGAAAACTAAGAGTGATTTTTTTTTTTGTCTTGATTTTTTTCTAGTTTTCCCTCTAGATACTTTGCATGCATTTTTCTCCCCCTCCCACAAAATATATTTTTACAAAATTTGTGGAGAAAGTTAAAGTTTCACATAATTTTAGTTCAAATTTTTTTAATTTACCTATATACTTCCAAGCTTTCATTCCTTTATATTCTTCCCATTACTTATGGCAATATTGTTTCCTATTTGTAGGTGGGAACTTGTATGCCTTTAGGCGTTTCTTTTCTCAGAGATTTATAACTGATATTTGAAGTAATTCTCTCATTTTTTGCTTAATGTCTACTTGCTGCTAGAAAAAAAAAAGACAGGAGATGTATTATATCCCAGGTCTGATCTGGGGATTGAGCCCAAATGGAAAGTGGCTCTGAAGAGTTGTCTGATGGCAGAAAAACTCCTCAGCTCTATCAAACAACTGATGTGTTGTGTTTGGGGGAAAACTATTCCTAGATAAGGGTTAACTACCTTTACAAGTATATCCTAGTCATCTAGGTGGAAAAATGAACTTGCATAGATCCTTTGGATCCTCCTATTAATACCCAAATGCTTGCTGGTCTACAGGTCACCCAACGCTCACTCTTGTATCTCAGGAACAGAATGATGTGCATACATGTTAATAAATGGATTAGTATCCATACTCTACTTAGAAATATTCAGTGAAAACTAAACTAAGTTAATCAGTGTGAAAAGTACTTAAATTAAAATTAAATTTTACTAATACTGAGCACTAAGATAGTGTTTACATTAAAAATAATGTGTAACATATTCATGTTATTTTTAATATATGCATGTAATATCTATAACAAAACTCTGGCTTGTTCTCCATGTCATATTCTTCTATGACAGTATTACTAGTCAACTGTCCATATATTGATGTAAAAATATATCTAAGAACATATAATGTCATATCAGCACATGCCAGCTTTAGACCATCTCTAAGAACATACCACACTCATGTTGGATTTCGGAATAAGCCCTGCTACTTGGTTTCATAGCTAGTTATCAAGACACTGTATTATTTAGGTCCTAATTTCAAATTGTGCTCTTCTTCAACAATAATTTTCCCTGTACTAACCTAAGAATCATAGGTGATTAACACCATGGTATCAGGAACATTTGCCATGTTACATAGAAGGCAGCAACACAGGCTTCATGCATTTCTCATTTATTAAAAATAATTCTTTTGTCACAGTTCATTGACATTTAAAATTATTACCATTGCCATTATGCAGCATCGACCTCACTTATCTCTTTTTTTGCTTCCTCCAAGTCACAATCACGTTCTGTTGCATTTGTCTGACCAGATAGTGAAACCCACTATTTCCTATTTCTCTTCACTACACACTCCAGAGTGTATTGGTTAATGGGCCTTCTGGTACAGAAAATTCTTCTTATCTGCCTTGCGCTATCTAATTCTTTTGCTTTTCACAATCCCGATACTAAATTTTCTTCCCTGCCTTTCCATCAGGTCATACTTCCCACTACACTGCTCTCCTTGCCTAGTTTCTCAGCATGCTTACATAAACTGAAATACTCAAGTGAGTATGATTTTCAAGGTCAGGACATGTAAATATGCAGAGAGTTAAAGCTATCCCAAACAATATGTCAGCTTTAGATTTCCAGGGAGTCAAAATTTTGCACATCTGTCATTTGGACTAGAAGCACAATTATCACCATCTTGGATAACACACCGAGAATTTCACTGAAAAGTTGTAGAGCTAAAATGACAATCTGTTACAGTTGATAATCTTCATTACTCAAGACGTCTCATACTATCCATCAACAGGCCAAAGATAAGATGGAGCATGCAATCAAAAAGATAGGAAATACTGAGTTTCAGCATGTTACAGAAGAAATTGCAGCAAGTTCTCCATGGCACAATCTGAAACTTTTAGTCTTGTAATGGCTTAAACAGTTTTTGGTACTTAGACATCATAAAAATTTCAGCAACAGTCTGGCAATATATTCTTTGTGGTATACTTGTCCAAGTAACATTTAAAAAACATTTTCAGCACTGTAATGCCAAATCTATATAATATATGGTTCCCCTCTATTCCCTATGTCCTTTGAGAATGTAAACTTTTTAGCTGTTTCCAGAAAGTGCTTGAACAATGAAGAACGTTTGGAATGTAATTATGTTTTTAACTTGGTCTCAGTGGAAAATCAGTTACAATGGCTTTTAAAAAAAATACTTTTAAAACTGGGGAGGGATATGGAAGTGGGAGCAAATGAGCTAGCAAGCTCTTATTGGAAATGAAAACAGCAAGTTAGTTTATTTCTGTATTTAAGTTTTTTGCAACTGTTCTGATATGCACAGCCAAGAAGAGAGCTTAACTATCTTTGGATTATGCTTGCAGTTTGAAAATGTATATATGGTAGGGCTGAAGAAAAAGTAAGGCACAAGGTACCTTCTCACAATGTATCTCTTGCTAAACAGAAAAATACCCTATCAACCTCTGACCAAAGGACTACAGGAAATGTTCATAATTCTGAGAGGTAAAGAAGTTGAAAAGCAGATAAGAAGGCGGCAGGACTATGGGTCTTCAGTTTCCTTACTAACTCTTAAAAGTCTCTGCACTGACTAAGATAAATTACTAGGAACAGAAGATAAAGCAGGCCACCCTGGAGGGCACTGATACTGAAGAAACAAGTACTGCGTTGGGAGCTCAAGACCAGGTGAGCTGATTGCTGCTTCCAGGATAAAATTATTCTAAATTAGAAAGGGATAAATTCTCAAAAGAGGACAGTTATCTCAGTTCAAAGAGTGTGTACCAGTATTTGCTTATCAATTATTTTCTGAATTTGAAGGTGATATATTCTGTTCATGTATCCAAGATCTGATGCAGCCTGCAGCTATAGATTTCGCCTGGCCAAGGCTCTTCTGCATCGTGTTTTAGGGCATGTCTCCAGTGTAATGTCTCTACTTCATGCAGATGTACCTCACCTAGCTCTGGATATCACAGCACAGTGTTCAGCACAGAATGCAAAAGTCTGTCCGAAAACATGGGTGAAAATCCTGGCCATGAGGCTGCCTGGAGCTACAGGGAAACACTGCATTTAGCAGTACCCAAACTAGTTCAAAGTTGTATGGGAAGACCTGCTGTCACTGCAACATGAATGTACCTTAGCTTCACCATCAAGCAAATAGGCCAGTGATACTGACACAAAAGTAGTCTATCCCAGGAGCGTTGCAAGGCTAGCTTGTGCTTTGAACATGCATGCAAATGCTAAACATTATTACGATTCTCCCACAGGCATAATGAGGTCTGAAGAATGATTATCTTTCTCTGAAAGAGTGAAATCTTTCATTGCCTTCATTGTAAGTCAGCACGTAAGTTACAAAGACAGACTTTGGGGACTGATGTTCAAAGATACAGGAGAACTCCTTCGAAATTACCCCTCTTTCATTCAAACAGCACTTTCTACTTATTTCTTTTGTAACGTAGCCTTCTCTTTCAAGAAATTTTCTTTGTTCATCCAGCTCCTACTCAATGGTTAAAAACCATCTCTGAATGCATTTCCAGCTGAAGGTTTGCTCCAATAATGTAACTTGCACCAACTGTCACCATAGTGATTCCTCTAGGACTGTGACACATTAACAGAAGAAAGCAAAAAAAACTCTGCTGCCAAGCATAACTAGCTCCTGGATCTTGAACATCTGATGATGTTTCCATGAGAGAATGCAACTTCCTGCTGGGAATTCAGACATACAGCTGTATGTTTCACACATACACAGAGGCACTGAGATCCAGAGACAGTGCCACTAATCATCCTGAACATCACAGCAAGGCTGATGCTTTCCAGAATGTTTTTACATAAGACGTGCCAAAAAAAAAAAAGGGTGCAAGAATATTATAGAATTTAGTATTTAGTTTCTCTACTTTATTGAGCTAGTCTGTGTGGCTCTCTAGTGCTCACAGGAAACAGATAGGCTGAATTTTAAAGTTCACTATCTTTAACCCCTTCCCTCATTTTTCCTGAATATCCTGAGGGTCTCTAAATGACTGTGGCAACATCACCTGTAGTAATGTAGGTGTCTGGGGAATAAATCTTATTATTTGTACAAGAATCTAACCAAACAAATGGGACTGTTTATGCTGCACTTTTCTTTAAGCTGTAACAGCTGCATAACATAAGTCCTAACACAGCATCCATAATTAATGAGACTGTAGTTGTCTTTTAATAGTGACCTTTTGACACCAAAACTTTTTAATTGGAAACAAGAAAAGAGAAGACCAGAATCACCTAGTTAGTGGAGCTGTCCAAGGGACAAATTGGCCAAATCTTAATTTTCTGCTGAACAGGCATAATTTACATCCAGCTTGGATTTGGGGTTTAATGTGTATTTATGACTCTGCTATGCCATACTAGAAACATTTTTGTTAAATTGTGGAAGATGCAGACTTTTCATTAAATGTATGATGATTATAGGCACTACATTCTCTCCCAATATACCAATATCTTTTAAATGTACCTTGTCTTAGAAAGTGGTTATATGCAAAACAAAATAATGGCATGAACCATTACTAACAACAACGGAACCAAGAAGACACTTTGCTAGTGCTTCCTGAATGTGAGAAAGTTATGGAGCTGCAGATTTATGTCACTATATGGAGTGAACAGGCCAGCATTGAAACAAGCCTTTTAGAATGAATTAATGTTCTGTGAACACAGGAGTATTGTTTTACTGTCTGCAAAAGCCTTTAATATATCCTCCATCAATAGTTTTCAAAGCCTGTATGCAGGGTAAAAGATCACAGACAGCTCTGCACAGAAAGGCTCACAGGTACAAAGAATTTATGCTAATTCCTTTGAAGAGATGCACAGTGACAATTACATTCAGGGTAATCTTTTAGGAAAAGTAGGAGGGGGACAACTTATCCTAGAGATGCTTTGAGATTGAAAATAACACACTCTTCTTATACATAGTGCCTTTGTGGACAAATCCATACTCCTTGAAAATTTAAATGTCTGGTATTTTACAATGAGATTGCAGACAAACAGGTTGCCCATGCCTAAAAAACAATAGAAGACCTGAATCCTTGTGCAGAATGAGATGACTTTCTAAATATGCAATTGCTAATGGAAAAATAGGGTTTTTAGAAGTTATCGCATGAGTAAATGCCATATTTTATCATCTGATTTTAAAAAATCTTAGCAGAACCTGGGCCTGCAGCTTAAAATCACATAGACAACTGTGAACTAAGTAATTATTTAGGATTCTGGCAATGCAACTAATCCACAAACGAAAATTACAGTTGACTCAAAATAACTCCACCGCTACCCCTACACATGAGTACCTCCCTACCCTACCTCTCAGATATTTTCCATTCCTAATCTTTCTTTCCAGTGGCCTATCAGATACTCCTTGCCCTGTTTCATATTAGCTATTTTTAAAAGGCAGTTACCTTTTAAATTAGAAGTGCAACAATTTTACAGGAAAACAATTTGCCTTTCTTGCAAAAGACTTTATTCTTACCGTGACATGGACATACACAGTTCAAGATATTCTTGAATTTCAATGATATAGCAGTTAACTGATTTGGGTAATACACTGTGAAATAATGATTAGCTATGACAGGATGTGGTATGAATTTGCCAAGGAAACAAATATCTACCTTTGCCTTTTCAATGTGTATCAATTTCACTGCTAAGTACAAAAATAAGCATTATTACTATAATTATATGGTGGTGTTACTAGAATGAAGGGAAATGTCACACAAACATTGTGACTCCAGAACCACTCAATGCTTATTTACCAATCAAGGGAAGTCTTACTTTAATCTGATGTTTAAGGTCAGATGATGGATACAAGTGACTTAACACACTTTTTTCTGACTTGCAAAGCATTAATAATGACACTTCACTTGTAATTCTTTATTCTAAAGCACCCAACAAAGTGATACTAAAAAGTGAATAAATCAAAGTAAAATATTGCCAAACTCAGCATCTGGAAGAGGTGGAGTAAAGTGCTTGGATCAAAATTCATTCATCTGGATAGACAGTGGGCAGAGGTAATACCTCTAGGCATTATCAGGCATTTCTCCACTAGGAATGACACACCAGGTATTGTTGCCTCTTCAACTTCTCACAGTTCTTGACAGATTGCCAAAATGTAAATGTCCTGACCATTTTACATTATCCTATATGCCCCGCATTATCACCTATACACATACAGCTCACAGAGTCTTGCAGAATTCCACACCATAAAGAGGAGATGGAAACATGTATCAGGCAAACCCTCTGCATGTGCATAAACAAGTAGGAGGTCACAACTTCAAAGCTTTCATACCAGTTCAAAAAAGGATTAAAAAAGTCCAGCCTCTGCCAAAATTTTCAGAAGTAACAGAGAGTATTAGGACTACATATATAGTTCTAAAACTACTGTCAAACAAACTGCTGAATACTTTCAATTCAAAGTTGCAAATAAGACCTTACACTCAAACTGAGACCAAAACCAAGGTGTGATTCAATGTGAATTTGAGTAGCTTACAAGAAACCTTTGAGCACCAAAGTAGGAGGAACTGCAACTCAGTCTTAGTTCTAGAAGACAGTGTTTTGTGTTTATATTTGCCTCCTTCCTCTTGTATCCGGCTTTAATTCCCTCCTTTATTATATTTAAGTGGTTTTCAGACTACTCAGGTAGTTATCTCTCCAGTAATCTTGCTGATATCCTCTTTCTCTATTTCTCCTACATAGCCTACCCCAGATTAAAAATCTTCATTTATACAGGTGAAAATCCTAGTTTCTAGATCTCTTCATGCTTTCTGTCTAGAATCAAGGTTAACCCAGCATGGAACACAGAGTTATAAACTGAGTTTGTTCCTCACTGCTTTTAATGTCAGTACCTGAAGCTATGGTTTTTGAAGAAAGGCTTCAACAAGAAGGATTTAAAATCAATAAATAAATGACTCAGGCAATGGGATAAGTTCATTAGCTAACAATCATATAGTTTTAGGGCAGACAGCCTGGCATATCTTTAAGGGAAAAAATAACAATATCTAGGCTAGCTAAAGCATAAGTCTGTCACGATTTATTTTGTGAAGGCATATACAAAGTGGAAAATTCGGCACCCAATCTCCTGCATATTTTTTTGTTTAGTCACCTCTGATCAGTATCCATAAATAATGTACACACAATAATAAACGCCTCTTAAAATCTTCATTTTTCAGTATTTCTTAACGATTGTCACATTCTGCAGTGCAATCAGATCTATCATGATCATAAACTACAGTATGCCTTCTTACTATGCCCTGCAACAATTTATGAGTAATTTCTATTCTCCATCTACTCCAAACCCACTCCTTCACAAATTCTTCTCCCTCTGACTTCATGAATCTATTACATTGCTCTTTGCTCTGTTTGCCTTTGTGTTAAACTATACACTTTTAAGGCCACAGGCTTTGTAAAGTGCTGTATAGATTCATAACATAATAATTTATATTTTTGCATACAGTTATCAGTATTGTAACTAAACAAGATTATTAATTTTGATCTGTCTCACAAGACAGGTCTGACCAGGCAAGGAGACAATATTTCCCATAATTAGTACACACAATTTGAATATTAAATGTTGCAGTACAGATGAAGTAACTGCACACAGGAAACTGGCAGGAGAAAAAGTCCACAACACAGCACCATATCTCTACTTACCAAACCAGAAAGATTAACCTGAAAAGCTAAACAATAAGAAAAGCATACTACTAAGAAAGATGTGAAACTATTATCAACATTTCCTAAAATGCTAAATACATTTTCAAATACATATTACCCTTTTTTAGGCTAAGATTACTTCTTTTAGTCTGACAACATCAACAACAAAACCAGACTGAATAAATTGTTATCTTTCAAACACAATGTTATCTTTTAAACATATAATGTAAAATATGAACATAATTATATCTGAAGCAGGTGCAAGGCTATAGCATATGCCACTGTGGTCTGTTCATTAGTATTCACATTAACTCTTTCAAAAAACATTGCAAACGTAGTCTCAGAGTTTAACATTTTGCACCATGCCCCTCATGTAACTGTAAAATCCACTGCATTTAAACAGCTCTATCACTTGCATAACTGGCATGGCTCAAAGGTGTGTTTTAAGACGAGAGGGGGAAATATCAACAGCTAATAGTCCAGACCCTTTAAAAGAGGACAGCAAGGGAAGAACTGGCTGCTTAGTAGATTGGGATTACCTTACTCCATTATTTTGGAGTCCCTGTAATCACAAACACAAAAGAGAAGAGGAAATGGTCAGCAGTTAGATTGTGAGCCTTGGGTTTGACTTCAGTGGCTAAGACAGGTCCTCCATAAACTGAACACCGAGCTCAAGGGTTAAGATAAGGAATGCTAGAACTTCTCACCCAATTCACTTTCTGCGCATCTTTTGGGGGGTTGTAGGTTTTTTGGCTTCTTCCTAACTGGTGCAGTGTCCAGCTTTGGATACTAAATACTGTGTCACTCTGACTGCCTGCACACACTTGGGTGCTGTGTAGTGTTTGTGGGGCCCTGTTCTTGGAGTCTTTGCTTCAAGCATAATCAAATAAAAACCCACTGTATTTTTAAAATATGCAAATTTATATCAGTCTCTAATTCTTTTCCAGCCTTTACTTCACAGAATCCATATTTTACCCCATTTTAGTGTGTCTTTATCTAGGCAGAATCAAGAATAAGTGGCTTTAAAAGAAGGACTTCTCATACTATAGTATGTCCTAACTCCTACTGACAGCTCAGGGTCAGCATTCAGCACTAGATTACAGGGAAATGCTTATTAATAAGCCTTTGCAAAACTGCTTTATGTACCTTAGGACAATGACAAATGCCCAGGTTCTAAAGCAAATTGTTCAAGGCCTTTACAGCAGCTCAAAACTACAATTCCAAAAGCAGAATAAAATTTCCAAATAAGTAAAAGCCCCTATTGTCTTTAGCATTTCGACTTCTATACAGCCCCCAGAGCATTTTCAATTCACTGGATTATTCTGTTAAAGGGACTAGAAGGAGTTAGTTTCACACTTTCACACAAAACACATTTACACGACACTGCCTTTAACACATAGAAGTGTAGATGGAATATGTGGAAAAAAAAATCTTCATAAACTTTATGTGAGGAAATTAATGTATTTAAATAGGCTTAGAAAGGCAATTCTATATAAAATAGATAAAATCTATAAAAGAAATAAGAAGATATAAAATATATAACATTCTATATATCAATTACCATACAATGAGAACTTTAACTAAACTTAGATGAGATCTTTTAAAAATCTTTGCACATGAAATCTAAAGTTATTCCCTAATTCTTATGTTTCTGTTGGCAAAGGCAAGCCCAAAGAGATGTGAGCATTAAAACGAAATCAGATGCCTTGTGTCATTGCGAAAGTACAGTAGCACCATTTTGAAATGCAGTACTCTTAACAAGGGAAATGCCTTGTTTAAAGCAGGCACTTTGGAGAGGATCAGCATTCCTAGAAACAAAAAGACCATCTCAAGAGACTTGAAGAAATCAATCTTTAAAATACTACATATTAAATTATGTTTATTTACCTGTGTGCTTAGCAAGTCATATCATAAATCTCTGTTCAAGTACTATCACATGCACTTAAAGGTTTCTGCTTACACAATGGTAATGTATGAACACACAGTACTTAATAACTCCACCTAGTGATGTCCAGATTTGACCATCTACACTGCTCTTTTTATGTTTCTCTAGTACAAATACATTTGGTATTTATTTCAATTGAAAGGAACAGAATGGGCTTATTACAGGCAAAGTGTGAGATTACTTACTGTTTTAAAAAACGTGCATCCAAGAAAAGCCACACAAAGCTTTTTTTTTTTTTAAATTAAAATATATATTGATATTCAATTGCAAATTCTGTATGTTTTGATGACAGGTGAAAACATTGTCTTAAAATGTCTTAAAACTGAATAAAACATCTTCAGGCCCAAACAAAATGTTACATTTCATCTAAGAGACTAAGAAAGTATTTCTTATTTTAAAATAAAAGTGAGGTAAATGTCTCAAGGGTAACTTGTTTTTAATAGTAGAAGTGCAAATTTTTAATTTGAAAATTTTCTAAATAAAATTTTCTAACAGGTCAGGATTTGGGGAAAGAGGGTGAGCATTCAGGTGAGAGAGTCTGATGAATCTGATATGCAATTGTAAAATATTCTAGCTAACCAGCATCTGCATTTTTCAGCCTTTCCCCAAGAAAATTTAACTTTGCACTGTAGTACAGCAAAAGTAAGATATCAGCCTTTAATTTCTGCCAGTAATAACCTAGTGTTAAACACTTCTTTCCTTCTATTAAGCCTTCTTACCCATTGCATAGCTGAGTTTTTGACTTCCACATCTCCATCTGTGACCTTCTAGTCTTTCCCACAGAGACCACATCTGGCTTGGAGAGCTGTACAGTGACAAATACATGGGACATATCAAGTCGTTGCTGCTGTCTACTGATAGCAAGAGCATCTCTGTCTCCTCCTCCTATAATACCCAGCTAGGTTCATGAGGTGGGAAAAGGATGTTGTTGGGATCCTTGCTTGCCCAAAGAAATTCACAAACAAAGAAACTACTCAAAAATTTTTGTAGTGATGCATCAGATATCTACCAGTCTTGACAGGAGATGGAATCATGGTTTTCTTTCTGCCACTGCAACACACAGTAGTAGCATCAACCAGCTCCATGCACATTCCTAAAAGAATTGCCATGTCAGAATGTGCTTTAGACTTTTTACTTTCATTGTTTTTTGTTCTGGATTGTACTCAAATGTCTCAATGAAGGCCATGAATCAGGAAAGTTTATCCTGGATATTCCCCCAGATTTCTAAATTGTTCTATCCCTTTATATTATGTTTTCTTTGAAGCAACAGAAAGAAATCCATCAGGACTAAACAGCCTATGTGATTAATTTCTTGCAATTACAAGAAGTGAACATTGTTCCTTCTTATTTTCTCTCTCACATGAAAGCGCTGGAAAAGTCTCTTTTTTCTCCAATGGACTGGGGAACAGAGCTTTTACCTCTTAATAGCACAGAAAATTTTGTAACAGTATTTTCCATGTGGTTCTCCCATCTTGGCAGATGGTAACATTTGCTTTATTATATGTCTTTCCAAACCTATTGCACTGGCCCATTATTCTTCTAGTAATCAGTCTACCCACCTTAATATCATGACACCTTTGGAGTTCCATGGTCAAAACGTATACATACTCGGCAAACTTTCATTCTGAGCCCACATACACCCTACAAAATGCTAGAAAGACAGAATGTAACATATTCAGATTTGCTCATGGGTTAGAAAATTGCCCCTATTTCAAATCCTTCACAATCTTTCAAATGTATAAGAAAATGCTGAAGGAAAAAGAGGAAACCTAAAACTAGTCAAGAACCTTTTTTCAGCATACTGCAAATATAATTTGTCCCTACAGACATTCAGGATTTGTCCTTACACCCAACACCATCAATACAAAAGTAGAGGCAGGTATGTTCAGAAGCACCTTGCAGTGGTACACTCTACATTTGAAGGAAATATTTTAATAGTTATCCAAACAAGCAAAGGACTCTTACATTTTTCTAATGAGCCGTCTTGCACAACACTGGTTTTCTTATAAATAGACATTAGTACTCAGTGCTGCAGGGGGAGTTCTGCTGTGGTGATTGCCAACTCAGTCTGTACAGAGGCAAGCAAATCAATTGCTTTGCAAAGTTCTTCAAAAATAGTTTAAATTTAAGGATTCTGTAGAATTGAATTCTTTTCCATATGACTGTTTCCAGTAGCTCAAATTAGCCTACAATGAAGCAGTTTGCCATCTTAACTAGTGATCTTCGCAGTCAGCTTCATCTGGCAATTAAGTCTGTAAGAAGTGGTTCACACAATATAATTCAAGAGAGAGCTGCTGGCACTTCGTTTACATTTAGTTAGACCTGTCCTAATTAGCTTTTTCAAGCTCTGCTTTTCAAAACATTGTCAATCATTTGTCATCTGCC
Organism: Haliaeetus albicilla; assembly: GCF_947461875.1. Classification (NCBI taxonomy): domain Eukaryota; kingdom Metazoa; phylum Chordata; class Aves; order Accipitriformes; family Accipitridae; genus Haliaeetus; species Haliaeetus albicilla. The sequence continues at coordinate 35,738,535 of NC_091516.1, forward strand.
TATTCACATCTATACTTAAAAAGAACAAAGTTGGTATACTCACCTATTGTAATTCTTTTACGCATTTATATGCATGGAAAACCAATTGTCTTGACTTGTAGAAGTTGTGTGGAAGGAAAAATCTATTAAATCCAGTGAAGAAAAATTATTTGCTTAATTTAATTTTCTGTGAAATCCAAACTGATTCCCATCTTGCACACAACATAACACATGCACTACAATAGAAAGTTTATTGTCAAAAAACTGCAAAGAAGAATTAATTGTTAAAATTCTAGAACACCATTCTGTAGTCTGCTACTCAAGATATCTGAAACAGTTCATTTTCTCATAAGCCTATCCTTATGATGGACTATCCATAGAGTTTGGTGAATTTGGCTTGACAGACTACTGATAGCTTTCACTATATACTGCAGATCTCAATTACCAAAGCCAGACAACACTTCTCCTTTGACAGCATCCATATAAATGACTTCTCAAGTCAGTAATTGTGCTGATATTTTGCAGTTTTAGTTTCTATTACAGATATTTTGCCTTAGAATCACAACATATTTGGTACATTCTGGGAGAGAGAAGAGAAGGAAAACACTGGCTTGCATAGGTTGTCAGTTACAAAAACAACTTGGACTTGGAAATTTTCAGCTTATTAAAATAAATCCATCATCTAAACTAGCCAAACAGGTGAAAAACACATAATTTAACTTTCCACAGTGGATCTGATCTTAACGTAGATTATTTGGGACACATGGACCTTTCTGGGAATCTGCTACAAATTGCACGTGAGTCCTGAGCACCGCCTTAGAAGTGCCTCACTACCACGTTATTTCACTGGAGATGAAGTCAAGAAACACAACCCATCTGAGCAGCAAATGATTGTTTTTAGTTCTTCAGAGTGGCTAAGATTCATAAGCTAATCCATTTTGTCTTTGTCATTGACTTCAAAAACTGTAAAAACCCTCTCGTGTATCAACTGGGTTAGTAAATAACAAGTGAATGAGAAAAAGCACTTCTTCAGACTTCCATTCTATACCCATTTCCATTCTACAGGAACAAAAATAGGAAAGTCACACATTAGCTCTCCAGGAATATGGAATGATAGACCAGTCCCAGAATACATCCTTTTTGTAAATAAGTATCTATATTTGACCCAAAATATAAAGACTTAAAAAGAAATGCTTTACTTGAGGTCCTTAGCTTCAAGAAAAATGCTAATCTTCCCTACGCTTGTATCTTGTCTTCAGATGAAACTTCCTTATATAAAATACAAATGGTTTTGTATGATTTTTTTCATCACTTGCTTTAAGTGAAGCAAAACCCAATAAAGCAACCTTTGCTGGCCAGCTAATGTTATAACGTCTTCATCTTCATTTTCCTTCAGCAAGGTAGCTGAGAAAACATGCTTTATGTCTTATTTAAGTAAGAGGTTTAAACAAAAATTAAAGCACATTAGAAGAAAAAATGTAACTGGGAGGTGTCATTTCAATCACATTTCATTGTTTTAAAATTACAACTATGATATAGAAGTTGATTCTGTTTAGAGATTAAATGAGAGCATTTCTTTAAGATGGTGATGATACTTATAAAAAAGAATGAGCGTTGATGACATCAAATTCGTTATTTAAAATGGAAGACAAAGAAGCTACAGCGATCTGTACTGTCATCCTGGACATGATGTTCTTGTGAATATGTGATTTCTGTGTTGCTTAATGAATAATATCAGGTGAGTATTTGCTGAAAATTCTAATTGGGTTTCCAATGGCCAAGGAACAATACAGGAAACTAGTATTCACAGGGGAATGACAATCTTCTCCTGGAAGGCTTCTGCGACAAGCTGAAGAGCAAGATGTATACAACAGCTGAACAGCAAATATGAGCTACATTGAAAAAATCAGTGCTGTAAATGAGCAAGAATTAAGTGAGAATTCAGAAAAACCTGTGATGAAATTGGTAGGGTTAGATGTATTAGGAAACTTTCAAAAACATACAGCAAAAATAATTGTGCAGTATATTGACACTACTTTTGTTCAGGTAATTATACCTGATAAATCCAATACCAACCTGCTGTTGACTTCCTCTTAGTCATTAGACAAGGCATTTTGGTAAAACTGATATCTGATCAGGTATACTGATCATAGAAACATAGAATCTTTGCTTTAGTATGGCCTGTGCATGAGAATCTTCTTATTTCTCTTCTAAAAGAGCTCAGAGACCATCTGAGGAATATATGCTTCAAAAAAAAATCTGAAACAGTGGTTTTGGGAGTTTAATAAGGTTTTTCTACTATTTATAAGCTGAAACCCCATTTATAAAAGAGCTGGAGGAGCAACAAAAGAGCCAAAGGGCAAACAGACTGCTACTTTGTTTCCTAGATATGCGCAGTGTAATGTTTATTTAATACCATTTGGGTGCTTTAGGACCTCAAACCTACATTTCCAAGCTACATTTATTAGATTTTATAGACCTTCTGGATAAAGACATTCTTTACCCTTTTTTTTCTTTGTCACGCCCAAAAAATTTTTATTTTTTTTCATAAAACCAAATATAAAAATAAGCTTCTTCCTGTGATTCTGCACGTCAGTAAATATAGTAACACTCCAGATTTATGTGCAGAACATTGAGCATGTCACAGGCATCAAGTCTTCTTTGTGTCATATGTACTACAGCTTGTGACTATGAGGCCTAATGGCCTCTCTGTTCAAAACAGAGTTTGCTATGTCTCATACCGGAGGAAGGACTCTGAAACATCATATAGCATTCCCCCTACACACCATCCCATGCACACTGCAAGAAAGTTCTAAATCAGGGTCTTTTATGCAGTCCCCAAAAATCATTGCCATTAACCACAATAAATTAACACTTCTGGCCTTGAAAAGAACAACATGTTAGCTAATTGAATTAACAAGGAGTACTTTGACATTTCCTTGCTTATTGGCAGGATTTATATAAAAAATAGAATATGCATTTTTTTTCTCTGTTAACATGTCATGAAGAAGGAAGGAAATTAAGGGACAATCTCCAAAGAAGCTCTCAGTGACACACAATCAGAGCAAACATCGCTGGAGTACCAGACAGGGTGTGAATGCACATGCCAATGCACAAAAATTCAAAATTCAGTGTTACAAGCTGAAGATAATTAGCAGATGGTATACCTAATTAACACAGCAGAACAAAAGAGAAGTGTTGAAAAGGAGCTTTTCAGCACTGTCAGGAAATTCCTACAAGTAATTATTCTCCATTGTTCCACAGAAGAGACTGATATCCAAATCTGAAAGTATTCATTTAAAATTCAGCCAAAAGTTTGTATCTGTGTATAGTAAAAAGATACAGAAAATACAAAAAACTACTTTGCAAAGTACCTAGGACATTAACAGATCAATAGTCTAAATGACAAACAAGAAAGAAGACATTTCATAACTGAGGGACACTGGTAAAGAGTTATTCATAAGCTTTTCCCTTTCTCCAGTTTAAACACTTCCACATGCAGAATCTTGGATAGGTATTTTTAAGAAGATACATTCTACATGCCATGCGCAATGTAAATGTCAAGCCAGTACCTTGAATTTCATCCAGAAACTTGCAAATAACTTTTGAAGTTCACGAAACTCTGGTATTGTACACTTCAGAATGGGTTTCTGCTTAAAATTAGAATGGAGCAGTCACTGACTAAGAGGGTGTCAGTTATAACCCCAGTGCAGAAGATGAATCTTTGATTAATGTGAGTATGAACTTGGACATGGAATGAATTACAGCAGGAAAAAGGAAGGTAGTGCTCATGGGTTGAGCAATCCAGTCTGAGAAACAGACGTATTCAGATCAGTGTTTTTAACAGTTGTTGCAATTTGTAAACAGATGGAGTGCTTTGATGGGCTGTTTTGGGGTATCCAGGTAGCATGGATACATACATAGTCAAAGAGGATATTAATGTTTCCCCTAATATTTTTGATGAAGGCCTATGACATAAATGGAAAGACTGCTACGTAATGAAATATATTTCACATCCTCATGAGAAAATACTGAGCTTTTCCTTCTGATGCAGAGCCTGCCAAAGATATGTGTGCCTTTATCATTATAAAACAATTTGTCCTATATCTGCTTCATATGGGACTGAGCCATGGAATCACTCGAGCTAAGCTGGGAAGACCACTACACTCTGTTTATTGAGTACAATTACACACTGGCTGCACATAAGCTACTGTATTAAGGTTTCTATTAGATATAGGCTGCAAGATTTAATACAAGAATGAGCTCCTGTAGGAGCAAGATTGGTCTAAATGCTTTAAGGGCAAACCAATAAAAGATTCACTTTCTTCTTCCATCATACTGACCTGTCTGAAATAGCCAAGTCCTCTGCCCTAGAAGAGCACCTGGCTTTACCACAAAGAAGGGTGTATGTCAATAAGATGTTCCTGGTGTGAGGTTCTCAGGAATGGGAGTAGTTTCTTCTCACTTGAAGCTTCAGCTACCACCAAGTCAGTTCCATTTATCTCACTTGCTTCCCTCCAGACTTAGGGCAAGCCAGTGGGCTGAGGGCAGGTACCTTTTAAGACACTACAAGCTTCTTGCACTTTATTTTGTATTTTACAAGGTATAAGAATAAAAAATTCTCATACCAGAATAAAATTAGCAAGTACACGTGTGGTGGGAGCAGGCTAATGAATCTGATGAGATGCAGCTGAAAATAAGTGCCCTTGGCTATCCCTCTTTATGAGTGTTTACAGCCATGCCAGAGTCTCATAGCACTCCAGATTGGAGGATTTTTCCTGTTACCTTTACAACATACACACCGTAGTCATGTACATACATACTCTGTTGTATAACTAATCCAATTTGCTATGGTAAAGAGAGATTTTTTAAAAGGATTTTAATGTTCAGTGAGATTTGCAAACTGTTTTCACTGAGAGCTGGTAAAGACACAGAGAAATCAATTAGAGAATAGCACAAGATGAGAAGTGTTGGAATTCTGTAAAAAAAAATACACAACATGAAAAAAAAAAGAAAAAAAATCAAAACATGGGGAATATGTCCCAATGTGCTGCAATAGCAAGAAGATTTGTTCACAGCATGGGCAGCAGGATCATAAAGTTCAATGGCAACAGATTTTCTCCTTCAATCATGGCTTCTTAAGTCCACTGAGAACAAACTGGAAGTGTACATTCACCACCCAACAAATGTTACTCATGTTATCATCGATAATTGGCTGTAGCCTCAATAACAGCAGCAAACTTCAACACAGAGTATAAAAACATAGAACTTGTTTCTTGCCTCATGGCAGATGGGTGCATGATGCTGAAAGATGAATACCTCCTTTAGCCATTTTCTTGCCAAACTTTTTCATTCTAATTAAAACAGCCTTTCTTGGTAAGTCCTCTGTAACTCATCATGAGGTTATGAACAATATTAGTATTATACTGACATTTTTTTTAAAGCAGTAAACCTTAGCCTAGCCAAAAGTTCTGTGTTTCTATAAGACAATGCTTCAGTGATGCATGCAGCACAATGGTGCTTTTTAAAAGACCGTATGATTATCAAACAGACCATGCCTATCATTTGCTTCCTCTTCCCTAATAAGAAAAAGGGGGCAACACTCCTCGACACTCCAGTATTTTGAGAAGAAACACAACAGATTTGTTTGTCAATGTTTCTAAGGTCAGTGTGAGAAAGGGAAAAAATCTGTTAAGACATCACTGGCATTTTATCAAAATTGGTGCAATTTTGAAATGTAGTATTGGTAAGATTAGGTGCTAGAGGTACTTTAAACTGTCTAAAAACTCAGGATGTAATTGCAGTCTGTATTGTTACAAATTTGGCAAGCACAAAAATAACATGTTGTGCTGTTAAGGGCTATTAAAAAAGGATTCTTGCTGCCTTTGTTAAATAAGTCAAGCAGAGAAAGTAGGGAATCAGGAAAAGGATTGCAATGTATTTGCACATCCAAAGAGCAATAACGCTGGTGAAGGGTCTAGAGAACAAGTCTTATGAGGAGCGGCTGAAGGAACTGGGGTTGTTTAGCCTGTAGAAAAGGAGGCTGAGGGGAGACCTTATTGCTCTCTAAAACTACCTGAAAGGAGGTTGTAGCAAAATGGGTGTTGGTGTCTTCTCCCAAGTAACAAGCTATAGGACAAGAGGGAACAGCCTCAAGTTGTGTCAGGGGAGGTTTAGACTGGATATTAGGAAAAAAATTTTCACTGAAAGGGTTGTCAAGCATTGGAACAGGCTGCCCAGGGAAGTGGTTGAGTCACCATCCCTGCAGGTATTTAAAAGATGTGTAGAAGTGACGCTCAGGGACATGGTTTAGTGGTGGAATTGGCAGTGTTAGCTTAACAGTTGGACTCCATGATCTTAAAGGTCCTTTCCAACCTAAATAATTCTGTGATTCTATGATACCCCTTACATTTGAGGGTCACAGGAAGCTTCAAACTTCCTGGTGAGCAAAGCATAATCAACAACAGATAACTTATACAGTGGAGTTCACAAAATGTTCACATTTTTGAAGAAATATACTCTCTGAAAAACATGAATGTGATCATTATAAACCTTCAGATACGTTTCTCAAAAAGCAAGTTTAGTCATGAAGTGAAACTTGTTTGCAGAGGGTAGAAAAGAACCCTGACATTTGAGTGAGGAATGCTCCTTCTGTCCACCGAAGGAAAAAACTACTTCAACTGATCATCCCTCTCCAGTCCACAGGGATTAATTCAGAGCCCTTTTCTAGGTATTGGAATTACATTAAGTAGCAATGGATTCAAATTATGAGTATGAGTTTGTATAAAAATTAAGGGTTCGATTTACAAGAGTTTGAGAACCTTTGACTGTGCAAGGCTGGCTTTTCCCATTACAGAAATCCAGCAGTTGCCCGTTGTGAAGTTCAGATCCTGATCAAAACATTCTCAAAGTTCAAAGGGATTCTGATCTTCATTTTTTTCTCAGAATATCTCACAAGTTGAGGACAAACTTTGAAAAAGTACCACTCTTCTCCTTAATTAGATTTGAGATAAAAATCCAAGCAATGTATTTCTTACATATTTTTCTTTTCCTACTCTCAGTCTCTCCAACTCATGATGCAAAACATCTGCAAAAAAATAACAGTTTTTTAAGGAAAATATCCCAAGTCTTTAGAGGAAGTAATCTGTTCAAGAGCTATAAGATGAAATCTTTTAAACTAGATGAGACATCTTTCTCTTTTATGAATGCAAGACCTTTTTGTATGTGACTTGGGTCTATCAATCACCAAATCCTGCATAAACAACGACCACTAAAGTAATGGCAAAGTGTGCATAGTGGAACATTTTTACTTTCCTTTCCTATCACCAGTGTAAACTAGAGGTAAGTCAGCTGAAATCAGGCTAAGGTAAGTCACTGAGCATGCATATAAGATGAGAACCAGGCCACCAGTATTTAAAGACAGTTAAAGAAATCAATGCTCCTACAGGGTCGAATGACCAAGAATCTCATTAATTTCCAAGAAAGAGGAGTCAGTTACCATGGTAACACAGCCAGCACTGGCTTTTATACTTCAAGAAATTAATTTTTTTTCAACACTTTTATAAATACCTCTGCAAATGAAAGAGAATTGGCAAAAGTAGGGTCAAATTTGAAAGCATCAGAGACCAAGCTTTTGAGCAGACAAAAATGAAGATTTTGCAATATAATGTGACTTGGTTACAAAAAAGGTAGCAAATCCTAAAATATTGTAGAAGAAATAATACATGAGCCAGTAAACAGAAATTAGATACAAGACATTAAATCTGATTAAAAGTGTCAATGGGGGGTGAGGGAAGAAGCTCATTCAGGGCAACATCAACTCCATTTTTAACTCAACAGAGCATTGGAGAATATGCTTGGAAGAAAACCATCACTGAGACTTCACCTCATATTTCTCACCTGACAGAAGTCTCTTTATGCATGGCACAACATGTGTTTAAGATCTCTAAATTTGTATCTCTGGGAGCAGGGCCTAGGGCAGAGCAAAAAACAGCCACACTGTCAAGGGGTCAAGATTTGGCTCAATATTTTGCCCATAACTGTGATGAACTCCTCAGTGGATTAAAACTTAATCTATAAATTCCTGTCTTGCATTTTATGTTACACTTTAGGATAAAGACAATTACTCCAAGTGAAAATTGAGGTAGGACATTCTAAAATCCAGAAGAATAGGGTACTCTCCGAACACTGTATAAGTGATGGTGTGTCCTCATTTAGTTGTTCTTTTCTCTTGTTTTGTTTTTGGAATAAGACTAGATTATTTCCACAGTCACCCTGGTGCAACTGAAAAAAAATAATTAGGGACTGGAACAAGTGCCAGGCAGAAGCTCAGGCATCTGGTTTTATGGACAGAAGACAGGCTTTGCCACCTTCTCCATCATCAGTACCAGTTAGTGAATGATCCTGTGTCACATGACAAGGTCATTTCAATGGTCAGCTACTGTCTTTGCCTCTGCACTCCAAAGTTAAAACTTTAAGTGACACATCAATGCACTCAAAAGCATTACTTCCCTACCCTGTTTTGTAACTGAAGTCAAAGTCAAATAACAAAACAAATAAGATTCTGTTAATACTTAGACTTTATGTCATCTACTTAGAATAGGATGAGGAACAAAAAGACTCTGCAGGAAATAAACTCAGTATTAATAGCTAAGTTAATGTGCTTGTGATGGTAAATGCATCTAAATGTCCACAACATTTTAAAGTTTGAAATATGATTGTGCTAATAAGATACTGTGCTACTAGCAACAAAAGTACTGAAAAGCAGCCTTAATTTTTTCACATTTCCTGTAGCAGTTATTTGCACAAACATTTCAGAACCTTGTAAACAAGAAAAGGTGTGAACTGAAAATGCAAGCAAAGAAATGTGGGAAAGGTATAGACTGGCCTGGATTCTTTTTTCAAAAGCAATTAAATTGTAGAAATGCATGTACCAAGATGTTTTCATGATGTGTATAAATGTCAGTTTGTATCCTCTGTGAATTAAAAAGAAATGTAACTTAAATGTAGAACAAGTCAATAAACACATAAAAGTAAGAGAGCCATTAAAAATGTATTTGAGAAACAAGCTCAGCAAATAAATCTGTCATCAATAACTCAATAAGCTTGGCCATGAAAAGAAGTTACTTCATTTCATTGATTAATAAATTCCGGTAAAAGAAGACAGATACTAGGTATAAGCAAATTCCTTCAGAAAGGCTAGCTGGCTCTCATAGGTCTCAGCAAAAAAATAGACACATAGATTCTCTACAGTTTGCTGTTCAATAGCCTGCTCCAAATCCCACAGAGATCAAGTCCATTCTGTGACTGTGTTCACTTTGACTTGGTTCCTTCAGTTCTCTTCCTGCCTTCTTAACTGGCCCCGCTAGGAACACACTGAAAAATAAGAAAAGCAAAGCTCCATTTAAATGAGCTTTTAAGTTCATCACATGATGATAATAATGGAAAGTTGACCAAGCATACCTGTCACACTATCCATTTTCCTTTAATAGTTTAATAGTTTTGGCTCAGAAATTAGCTTTTTGTTTGATACTGAAATGTCTCATTTGCCTTCCTGCTCAACCAATAATCTTTGGGAGGAGCTATATGCTAGATTCTGAATTTAAATAGAATTTTAAAATGGTCAACATATGAGTTGCAATTGATCTCAAGGTGATTTTAACTAATGGGAAAGGCATAACTCAAATTTCACAAGATGCATGGTTAAACTAGGTGATCAGCTCTTACAAGACATAAAAATTCTGCTACTCCAGGGATCAAACATTTCCTGATTTCCAAAAAATTTTGGTCCCTTATTAATTTTACATGCCATTGCATGAAGGTGTGAGCCCAATAATACAATTATTGCAACATATAAAATAAACCACTATCTGCCAATATGCATTCTACAGGTACTGACAACTATACTGTCATTATTTTCCTACCAACACTTTAATGCTGCAGAAAAGCACTGAGGACAGACTCAGAAGTCTGGAAATCCCTACAGAAACACTTAATGTTCAAGTTTGGTAATTCCATTGCTTCTTGCATGTTCATTACAGTAGTTTCTAAATACTTGATTGCTTGCTCTTTAAAAAAAAAAAAAAAATCATTTTTGCTCAGCCTGAGAAATTCTAATATAGTATATACACAAAATAATAAGAGATACTACAGTTCTCCAGGAGTACCGTATTAAGTCCATAAACATTACTTTTATGCATAATGTCCCCTGGAAGAGGCAAAAGCTTCTTGCTCAGTCACTTATGAGAATATTGAAAAAGGCTAAGATGAAATTGATATGCTTTATACTGATGGCATATTTCATTGGGGGGGGGAACAAAAGGAAATCCTCTTGAAAATACTAGCATTTTTGTTTGAAACTAATAGTAATTTTATGCCTAGTTTTTGGTAACCATAGGGCAGGTCGTTAGCTGATGTAAATTACCTTCACTATGTGTATTAAACTTTCTTGTAAATATAGAAGTCCGGGCTTAGCAATAATCTCACTAATTTATCTAAGAAGTTCACCAAGAAAGAAAATGTATACTGTACACACAGAAACCTAAGTGAACTTTCATCACCTACATGCTAAGGAATCCACTCAAGTGAATAGAGAGTCTGGTAGACTTGTCACAGCTGCCAAGCAGGAAAACAGTAAACACAGTTGCACTCAGGCAGTAGGTTGGACAAGCCAAGAATTTGGTTTAAAAAACAGGCAAAACATTGGAAAATGTTGGTAGCCAACCACACATAAGGTACCATGTCCCACTTTGCACATAGGCCCAAACTGGCAGTGTTTTGCCACAGTCAGGAAGTCAGAAAAATAGACAAACACTTACTAGAGAAACTAACATTTCTACAGTTTCTGAGCTCTGTGAGAAAGAAGAGTGGCAGCAAAATGGAACTGGATGTCAACAAAGAATGAAAATTAAAAGATCAGAAAGTATATTATTACAGGAAGGAAAAAAGTATAAAACAAGAAAATATAGTGTTCCTTTGTTTTGCTTTATTCTCACCCCAGTCCGTCACCAGCCTTGCCCCATTCCTCCTCTGTCTTCATTATCTCTCCTCTATCTCCCCTTTACAGAGCATCTCCAATCTTCCTTCTGATTCAGATATAGCTACAAAGGCATGTGTATATATGCATGTACATGGGTATAGCATATACACGTACATGTGTATAGCATATGCATGTACATGCATATAACATCTGTTGGTTTTTCTGTTCCCCCTGCAGTGAATTTTTAATTCACTAAACAATCCACAAAAACAGTTTTCGTTTCATTTGATGTATAATTTTATTTCAATTTCAGTTACAGTACTGTGTCACACAAATTCATGTAAGTTCTTCAAAAAGACTGTACAGGGTATTGAGGCTTCAATACCTTTCTGATATTCTGTGCATTTAGATATATAACTTTCTTCATCCACATGTTTGTGTAGTCAGTAATTTATTACAACTAATTACACATTTTAAAAAATTGACCACACTGCTAGAATACTGAAAACAACATGGAGTTGTATTGATATATTGAACCCAACTCTGCTTATCTCAGATATACAAAACATTTTATGGAAGTCAGTAGGACTATTTGTGTAACTGGCCCAGTGAATCTGAGAGCACTTAAAATCTCTGTGAAATGTAATTGAGCTGTTGCTGGCATGGAAGGACAGAACTGCTGCTTCAGCAGAAATGGCAGGGAGTTTGTTTTGGAGGCTGCAGTCACCTCTCCCCTTTTCTGCATGTTTTTTTGACCATGTTCCACTAGAAAATGGAGCACAATCATAATGTTAATGTTAAAAACAGACCCTGCATGTGCAAGACAAGTGATTAGAAATGGCACCCTCACAAATGCATGGATGGTCACTGGACTGTTTCTATGCTTAGGCAGCCTGCACTTTGACAAATGTGCTTATGCCAGCCAAAAAAAATTGACTGTTTTGCATTTGTAGCTCTGTTCATTCTCACACACCATCTGAACATCAAAATAATCATTTAGATTGCTTAACCATCTCCTCAGGAATCCTAGTTTCCATTTCCACTAAGTTGTTTGTGCAGCATTAGATGCTAGGGTGGGTCTCCAACAGTTATCATTATGAACTTTAGATTTTTTTAAGGGCATCTTTCCTTCTCGCCTTTAGTGAATTTATTGTTCATAGGCTGATCTATACATAACCATTGCTTAGGGACTGTTATTCTGCTCAAAATATGAAATGGAGCACAAATGGAGCCTTGTTTTCCTTGCATCTCTTTGCAATATTTTATACATTAAAAGTTATACAGTTACAAAATTTAAAAGTTGAAGACACTGAGAATCAAAACTATCCCCTAATCAAGTGGATCTATAAAGGCTCTCTCTGGTGCTTATTTCTTTTCCCAAGCAAAGGAGTCCATTAGTAACATGCAGTGTTACAGTAGTACAAGAGGAACGGATTAAGTCTCAGCTGTAAAGCACCTCACTGGAAAACGGACAAGCTGAAGGTAGGAGATTAAGTCAAAGAGAGGCAAGAGATACCCCTATTTGCACTCCCACTTGGGACACAAAACAGGCTATTCTACCAAAGGTTAGGATGAATCAGAAGATCGCCTGCTGCCTTGATGACATTTTTCCATAACAGTGCTAGTCCCACCCACATTTTCACCTCCTTATTTAAAAAGAGAATTCATCTGTCTTTCAACGTACAATCTTTTACAAACAGACATTTTTATTTCAAGGATTTATCAGACAATATGCCATCTTCTTTTACCTTTTTCACCCCTAAACCTCACTTTAGGATGGTTGCAGTAACTGCTATTATCCGTCTCCTTTCTGAGTCTCCTCCCAGTTGCCCTTGGCTCTACAATTTCAATGAAATACTCTCAGCAAATTCACGCTTCTTTTTAAGGACAGGATCGCTTAATCACTGTTAAGTAGAATATTTTCCACAGGCCAAAGAGAGAGATCAGTCCAACACTCTCACTAGGATTTTTACAACGTCTGAAGTCTGGAAAATCGAGTTCCACTGTAAAAGTCAAATTTAGGACTTTTAGGAAAGCCGCAGCCCAGTTGATTTCAGCAAGTATTTTACCAAGCTAGAGCTATAGTGATCAGTTCCTTATTTTTAAGTAGCTTATTAAAAAAGGAAGGATTGCAATTTGTCAGTGAATGATGTGTCTCTCTTGTAACAAGTACCTATTTTCAGCTCTTTTATATAAGGTAGCACAAAGAAAAAAGAGGAAGAAGTCTCCTGCCATTGTGCAATCTCCCCAAAGACAGGTTGCTAAAATGCAGCTAATCAGCTCTACCAGAAGATGTATTCAGAGCTCTTCCTACACCCAGGGCCCATGTTATCCCAGGTCAGAGTTCAAACTTCAAAGTTTCCCACAAGCAAGAAATTTCAAGTTAGAGTCAGCTGCAGCCAGGATCTGGGGGGTTCTCACTCAGCATTTTTGAAGGTTTTTGAACACCTCTGGCTGGTGAGCATAAGAGAACAATGAAATGCTGCCACACTGGCCACAGCAGAACTCTTGACTGTATATAAGGAAGTTGTTGGGTAGAAGAAGGGGATGTGCGTTACAATTTTTGTTCCATCTGCAACATTTCCACAGACCTTTAAAGGAAAGTTATTGTAACTGTGAAAAGTATCTAGAAATCTCTTCACACAAGCGTAAACTGCAACAAATTTTAAAAGATGAGGAGAGGAAGGTGAACAGTCAATGGACCATGCAAGAGCTGCTCTCTATAACATGCAGTTCAACAAGAACATTGCCATATTGAGCTGATGAATCTGACAGCAGCATTCATCTTAGCAAACATTCCTCTTCATACCCTGGATCATCCAGCCATGAAAAAGCATACACAGACTATAATTTAAAGAATATTGGCCTAATCTATGTAGTTCACCAGCTGAGAAAAATTCAACCTGCCTGTCCTTTCTGAAGCATAAAAAGGGAAGACAAACAAGGACAGAGCATCTGTGCCCTGCAATCTCCGGTGACAAGATTACTGAGGTAGGGGATTGGCACCCTGTGCTCTGAACACTCTTGCTCTGCTCTGTTAGAAGTGTGACAGCAGCTTGGGAACATGCTCTCTGAAACCCATCACAACTGACTGTGTGGTCTTTGACAGCAATAACTTCAAGGAATCCCGTAACTAGAGCACTGGCAGACAGATCTATGTTAGGAATACATAGAAAAGGCAAACTAGCAATAATTCAGTGTCACCTGCAGATCTATACTGTACCTTTCTAAGAATATATTAAGGCTCCTTTACTGCTTTCTGGGAAAGAATCCACTGTTAAGAGATGTTTTTGAGGAAAAAAGAATCACAGGAATAGTTAGCATAGTGAATGCTTTCCATCAGATCTCTAGCAGCTCATAAATACTATCAGCAATACTTTGCCACTCAATAAGGAAGGCAAATAGAGGTTTATCACAATGCCAAGAACACTGATGGTGCCAATAGCAAAGCTTGAAACTACGGCCAGATCTCTCATCCTCCCATCCTCTGCTAGAGCATAAGGTTATTCATTTGCTAGAGTCTATCATTGCCAAAAATATGGTCTTCAGCAGGTTTTCTGTCAGAATAATCTTTTGAAATTATTTTACTTTTGCCAAAGTTAGAAATTTAAAAATAATAGTTAAAAAAAATATATGGGAATGCAACATATACACAAAAATTATCTTCTGGACTGTATACCAAAATCCGCAAGCAATGGCCTTTTTTTCCTCAGTTACTCATTATACTAAAGCTTTGATGAATTAAAGGATATTTCCACTTAGATCCCTACAGTGCAGAGCTGAATGAAATAACCACATTTGTTTCTCAAGCAGATGCTAGGAGCAGGGCCTCACCATGGTTCATAATTCACTGTATGTCTGAATATTTTGAGTAGCCAATGTTTTATTGTAGCATAAACCAGTAAGAGTTCTTGTGACAACATCCTTGGCATATAACCATATCAGAGCAAGTAGATAAGAAAACCCAAGGAAAGGTAAACAAGGAAAGATTTTTTTTTTTTTTTTTTTGGTCGGTTGAGGGGTTTTTTTCCTTCTTCTTGTCTCGCGTTTGAAATGGAACCAGGGACTTGCAAAGTCAGCTGGAATTTACACACACTGCAAACCCCATACAGTTCTGGCAGCACTTAACAGTTGGCCTTAGCACTTTTATCAGTATCAGTGCATTGCATATCTGTAGCTGTGAACAGTATCTCCGAGGAACATTCATTAATAATGTACAAAAATGTCTTGGCAAAATGAAAGATCGATCAAGAAGCATGTATGATGATAATTATAAACAGGGTGAACTGAACTACAGCTTTAACTGAAATTTTTATGTGACTGGCTTTGACATCCTACAGTTTTGAGACACAAAAGTTAGCCAGCAGGGGTAAGCTTTGGCATGTTTGATTAAAAAAATTAAACAAGCAGTGTCATTTCATTTACAGTCTCAGACATTGAAGGCTTTATGTGATGTTCATTATAAACTTTGTGATCTCCAGCAGTTTATGCATAAATAATGCAGGATTTTGCCAAATGCTGGATGTAAGAAAATAAGATAGTATAACAACTGTACATTCATAAGAACAATAGCCACAGTAATCCCTCCATTGTTAGCCAGCCACAAAGCACTGTTCTCAAACAGGTGAGCACTAAGAGCAGACAAGCTTTTTGAACCTCTCCCATTAGCAGGTGCCAAGACCAGCACCTGCCCCCATCCAACTCCTGCTGACTTGTTAGGCAGATGCAACTCATTCTGTCTTTGAAATATACCACAGGGAAGGGACTTTCTGGGCAAAAAGATGCACAGTCTGAAACACAGACCAGTCTGTAACTCAGAAGGGATGCAGGCTAGATGGCTGTTGTTAAAGCCAAACTCCAAGAGGAAGAAGGGAGACATACATATATTAATCAGACACACTTTATTTAAGACAGGATGATAGATTACCCTGATTTCCAACTCAGCTCTGATTTGGTTATATTATTTCTGATTGATTTGGAAAGGTGTGGCTGCTGCTTAAGGTTGATGGAGGGCAGAAATATTAATAGAAAAACTTGTATCTGGGCAGGATTCACAACCCTGTAAATACCACCTGCTCTGCAAAGAGACCCTTCCCTTACATCATACACTCACTTCTGTTGGATCACTGTGCCAAACACTTCAATGCACCCCAAAACTTCCCAAAAAACATCCTCCAGAAAGAAAAGCAATCAAACAAAAACCATTCTGAACTCTTTATTTATCACACACAGACAATAAGCCTATCTGGGAAACCCACAAAAGATAGCATGAAAGTCAATACACAGTATTTAGAGATTCTCTTGAATGATCTCTGCAGCAACCAGCAGCACTGCTGTGTACAACCAAGTCAAATGCAAAGCTCTGCACTTGCTTGTGTACTTCAAACACCCAGTCACTGTTACATCACAGCATATGATGACTTCCTATTCAAACAAGCATATACTCCCTATTGTGCCAGTGATCACAGAGGTTGCTCTTGCTACAAAGCTGCAAGGAGGCTGGGACTGCTCATCAAACGCTTCTCTCTTCCTAAGGACCCTGCCCACTTGCTTTGGGTTCTGCAGGTACCAAGCAAGTAGGCAGAGACACCTCTGTTGCAGAACACCAGATTTCGCTACTTACATGCGAGAAGTTTTTTCCAAGCACCAACAAGAGCCATGCAACCAGAAATTTAGTGATCACTAGGACATAATTTCCCAACTTATCTTCTACACACCGGCAAGCACCTGAGAACTGTAATGCCATTGTCCAGCTGGAAAAGCACAGATGAGAAGCTCAAGGAGAAAAATTCTGGGAGAAAAGGATCTCTTTATTAAACTTTATTTTATAGTTATCACTCAGCAAATCTGATCTAGCATCACACAAAAAAAAATACTGTAATACGGTCAGCTTGCGCTGCTATTTGCTTCTGTTAGAACTGTAGCTAATTTGCTGGAGGTGAAAGCAGATTGTTCGTTCTTCTCTACTGCCATTTCTGCATCTTAGAGCAGGCTGTCAGGGAAATTAGAGCTTTGTCTTTGTATGCCAAGGAGATGAAATGCAATTTCAGATAAATTAGATGAATAATAAAGAGTGAAGTGCTGGTGCAAAAGGCCATCAAACCTTATTAACGCTTTGCCTGAACTTCTTGCTCTGAGGGTGGTTCCTGCTGAGAAACACTAACTCTGAAACACAATCTGCCACTTGTTAATACCCGCTAGGCAGAACATAGGGTTGCCTTATTAACCATTGTCGCCGAAAACTGGAATAAAACTCCTTAACAGCAATGAGAAGTTAAGAAGCAGGCACTTCTTTATTGCAGCGCTGGGCACACAGGGGATCGCTCCACCTAGTGTGTGCACCTGTCTGGTTTGATCATGCAGGTTAAATACACACCTGTTATACATATTCACTCATAATCATCAACTGTCCGATAAATCATTAGCATATGTAAATGTCCTTTTACGCAGGCGTGGTGAAGGCTCTGGTGGTCTTCAGAAGCCCTCTGGTGGTCTTCCATAGTCTTCCTCACTTTGTCCGATAGTTGACCTCTCTTATGTGATTCTGCGCAGTACGATTTTGCCATCATGTATTAGATTTACATAAAAGTACATTCAATGTTAATTCTTACACTTAACGTTTCTAGTGATTGGCCCTCAATCACATCACCGCATCAATATTCTTATACTATAACATTCATTGGTTAATCTTACCTAATTCCACTAACTGGTAACTGGTCTCTTATCAAAGTGGGGTTTCTAAACCACAGAACTAAGGTCCATAACGATCTCTCTCTTAGTTCATTAAGACAAAGCACTACAATCTAACAAATCTGCCAAAATTTCTATGGTTAACCGATCTTAGACAATACTTATTCTTTTATGATTGCATACTGCACATTTTGTATGTTCCTAAATTTCTATAGCTATTGTGTGCTTCAAACCCCTATTTTCTACAATCTTTACCCTTTTAACCAAACCCGACTTAAGTGAAATTTCAACTTTTATTAAATATTGGTAACACCATCAGGACTTTAAAAAAAAAAAAAAAAAGTCCATGGTAAACATTTGAGCAAAGCTGATCAAGGAATCTGACGACAGAACAAATGGAGTGTACTTTCAGGTGTTCAGGCAGCTTAGACAATCCTGCTCAATTTCAGCACCTCATTTTCAGCCAGTTTAAATGTCTCTAAATCATAGCTATTCACTAGCTCATTTTCCTTTCTCTGCAAATTCATATTAGTTATGATTTTCTAGAAATCCAGTCCACAGGTCATAAGAGTAAATAATTCCACTTGCCACAGCTGTAAGGAAACAGAACACAGGTGGTTTCCCAACATTGAGGCAATATACTCCAGGGGAATTCAACAGTCACATTATTCCTGGATCAATTTTGCTATTAGTGCAAGACCTTGTCACTGCATACTGTATTGTAGTAATAAAACTTTAAATGATATTCCACTCACTTTTTCTTATTTAAAATACGTTAACATGTACAGGGATTTAGGCACGATGGTACTATAGAGAAATCACCAACCAGGACTGATTATTTATACCATCTACACAACATACAGCAGCAGCAGATTTGTCAGCCTACAGTATAGCCTATGCTGGCTATTCACAATAGTCAGTACATTGAGCAGGAACCACATAAAGTAGGCATCATAAAAAAAAAAAACCAAAACCTCTATTTGGGAATGGAAGTACCGTATTCTAGTTTGCAGGGAAGTTTTTCATGCAGTTCATCATTAGCAAGCCTCTTAATAGCTTCTGCTGGTAGGTAACCATACCTTTTTTTCCTTCAAACACAAAGGTGAGTCCTTTCCCTCATAGGCTTGGCAGAGGAGGATAAGCTCTTCTCCTTGCTCCTTTTCAGCTAATGCTGATTACAGCATTTGGAGGGAGTGTGTTCAGTTTGTAGGTAGTAAAGATTTTTTAAACCATGCTGGATGAAACTTCAAAGTTCTATGCTTTTAATGCATTGCAGAACCCTGCTTCAAGCAGAATAACCTGAACTGATAATGTGACAGAACGAATGCCATTTTGAAAGGTTAATTGGTACAATAAATGTTCAGGGGTCAATGACTATCTGGGACCTTTCATCCAAAATTTTCAAGCTTTTGGTATTAAAATACTCTTTTATTTAGAGCAAGTTATATAATTAGTGTTCTTTTTTTAAAAAGAAAAAAATCTGAAATACAGAAAGTTTCATTGATCATAAAATAATGAAGATAAAGATGAAAATATTAATTTTTTTAAAAAATATGTGTCAACATACAAAACAAGAAATATCTTTATTTTTATTTCTCCAGTTTAGTTCTTATAATTTAAACTTTTCATATATTCCAAAGTTTGAATTTAAAATACACTGCACATAGAACCCTAAATAAATCTACCATAATAATTTTCTCCTTCATAGACATAGTTATAATCCTGCAATCTTGGGAAAGAAACTTATGAAGATGCATTGAAACCCATCTTTCCTAGCCTATGAATAGTCTTTACTGCACCACAGGTTGTTATACTGTATGAGTCACTATCGCATACACAAAAGAGCAGACACTCACCAAAGACTGAAATAGGCCAAAGGACATTTACAAAATGTTAGCACATCTGTTCACTGAAAGCTATCATATATACCCATAAAAATCATGAGCAGATGAAATGCTACCAAGTCCTCATATCCATTTCTAGTAACAAAAAAAAATGCACTAACTTGCTTGTAGGTACTCTTGAGTGAATCACTCACTTCAACCCCTTAAAATATTTGGAAGCAGCTTTGAGATGTCAGGAGTGATGCATTTTCTCCTTAAAACTTCTGACAGTTTTTGATGTGGCTATCTAAAGCAAGCTGAAAAAGAGGGGTTACATATTTGGGATTATTTTGGTCTCCCCATTTTTGTCTGTAGTTTTGTTGTATTTTAAATTCAAGTACAGCTTGTTGAGTAGGTTACATTGAACTTTCCTATAGCAGGCCACATTTATATCCTCTGACCAAAAGAGCTCTGATCCAATTCAACAAATTATTTTAGTTTGGTTTTCCAAAGCAAGTCTGCATTTCATTATCTTTTCTAGTCCAGATTTGGGAAAAGAAATGAAAAATAGTATTATCCTACCTTTGTATCTATGCCATGTAGTCTTTTCCTTTAGAGATCTCCAGAACTTTTTGTCAGAGAACACACAGACCTTCTATAACAGTCATGAATGAATGAGGAAGTCGTTCTTGCTTCACAAGTCTTTAAAGTCTTTAAAACACAGATAACTCACTTTCCTTTCCCTGTCATGTGTGTGGAAAAGTAATTACTTATATGGCTTTGCCATATCTTGTCTAAAAACTATACCTCATTCATTTTTCACAAAATAGCTATCCTGATATTAATCACTGAAGAGGAGATACTACATCACTGAAAATCATGGACCCCCCTTTGATAAATGATTATACTAATACCATTCCCTTGGAAAAAAATATATATATGTATATCCAGAGATAGATGTATAATATGTAATGATAAAGCCATTTGGAATTTGAAGAAAACTTTATTCAAAGCATATACACATCTACTTTCAGGGCCCTGCCTGTCAGAAAAAAAATTTTCCCTTTTTATTCAAAATGGTGTCATGAAGAAGTTGGGCTAGCTTTGTTGGCTTTAGGTAAAGATATCAAATAAAGACTCAGAAGAGAAAACCCGTAAGAAATAGGAATATTAAAACAAAAATAGTGGTACTAGAGGCTATAGAACCTTCTATAAATCATACTTCCACATATTCACTGCATCATTAAAAAAGATCATATTCACATAATCTATTCTTACCTTAACTATAAAGAAAGGTGTGCAGGTGCTTAAGCACAGCATTGAATGAACAGATTTCCAGCAATGTTGATCAGGACAGGAACATATGTCCATCACCCATTATGTTCCTAGCCTGCTTCTGAATTTCTTCCTATATCTTCTGGTATAAAATAAAGACAAACACTTCATGCCACAGCATGGTATCTATTAAACATCAACAGGAAAATCTATCCTTCTAAACTGAGGCCTGGGAAGGCCTAGCCTCTCTATCATCCATGTAATTATATCCTGCAGTTCATGAAGCAGAGTCAAAGGAAAAAACTGGTACCCTATAAACAGAGATGCATATAGTCAAAATTAAAAAAAGACAAAGGTTTAAGGTAAGTATCACTCTTAACCCAAAGTCTTCTCCTAAATCAAATCCTTGGTCTTTTATTGATGCTGCACACAGCCTTTCCTTTCCTCTTGCACCTTGCTTGTGCTAACAGAAGACCATTTCCCTTCTTTTAATTCTTCCTCTCTCCTCGTGCCAGGATTATAGTCACTAAAAGCAAACCACTAGAAAACAGAGAGGAACACATAAAGAGAGAATGTATTTAACAGAGTTAATCTGACCAGGACACTGCACTGAGCAAAGTTACCTTAATAAAGTACAACAGAACCCTGGTTTACATAAGCTCTCAAAAACAGAGATACCAAGTGTAAGCATTAGGCAGCTATGCAATGGGCAATAAGATGTTTTGGGGTTGGTTTTTTTGTTTGTTTGTTCTTCTTTTTTTGACACAACCCTGAGGCCTAGGGACACAATAGTTTATTTTAGAATTCACCCTTCCTCAGTATGCAGCATTTGTCCTACAAAGCATGCAGGGCTTGAAGTAGAAATCAAAATCAGCAATAGCAGTCCTCAATCATCAAAACATGCTGGAGGATTGAAACGGTAAGGCCCTGGTGTGTTTTCACTTGGCAGTCATTGTGCTGTGTTAAACAACAGCACAGTAGGAAAGTGGCTGCACACAGCTGTTAGTTATCTTGATTGTTACAAGCATGCACTTTACATTCAAGTATTGTTACATGAATAGTAATGTTGGTGTACTAAAACATTATTCTCACAGAGGAAGGAATACCACATGGATTCAGATGTCATAGAATATCTTACTTCAAATTTGAAGTCCATTGACCATGAAAGTCAACATGAATTCAGTGAGATATCCATGACAATCAACCACTTCCATGTTCACCCTATCTAGGTCATTTGCAGAAAGAAGGATCCAGCTGTTATGGACATTTGTTTAGTTTTGTAGAATCACCTTCTACAGAATCCCCGGATGTGAATTTAGAAAATGGTTGCCACCACAGTTTCATAGATCTTCCTTCAGTAAGGGGAAGCCATCTTACCAGCTTCCAGAAAACTCAAAATTAACAAATCTACTAGAAAGTTTTCATTTTTCCACAGTCCAGTATTATAATGCAGTATCACTAAATATGGAATTTTGCTTTGCGTCCATTAAGATACATGAATAAATTATAACTTGTCCACTAAATTCTGTTTCAATTTATTGAGAAATGCTTCAGGAACACATTACTATATATATATACACCTTTAAAGAGCACTTACAACAACAGAGGACTTCTTTTTTGACAGTTTCTTCACTAGATTTTTTTTTGTCTGCCTTTAATGTATCTGTTTTAAAATAGTTTCCATTCAAACATGTCACATCCCCTCTGATTTTGTTCAAGAGATAAATTTGAGGGTAATCTTTTGATAATGTGGATAATACAATATCTACCAAAGAAAATGCAAAGATTTTTGAGGAACTGAATTGCTTTTGACCTTATCAAGAGGAATCTGAGAAGCTTCATAAAAAGATCTATTCCTTTACAAAGTCAATTTTTCTTAAAAAGTTTGCTATTAGCAACATTTGCCATAAAAAGCCTTGCGCAAAAGACCTGAAACTTGGAAATAAAAACTTTACTTTGCTTTAAACAAAAACCTTAGAGCCCTTCCTTACATACAATATGTCTGTATGTGGCAAGGTAAATGAACTTTACATTTGCTTTGATTAAACAAGGTATTTGTTATCAGTAGCTTCTCTTTGTTTTAAGTTTCATTTTATTGATTTTTAAATAAAAGCACTATGCAATTCTTGATGCATGACAGCATAAACTCCCACAAGAGAACATTTCAAAAGGAATTTAACAATACACACCAGTTCTGTCAAATAAAGTCATACAGAAAGCAATGCCTATGAGAAAGGTCCTCTTCCGCTGGGTAATGAAGACATGTGTCAAAACTTGTACTGTAATCAGGACTTGATGTGTGTTCACACACAGAACAATAAACAAAAGCTCATAGGCACAAGGGATGAAAAAACAAAATATTGTTTAAACAACTTTCTTAGGAATAAATTATTCAAAGGGGACAGCAGTGCTAACAAGCCCAAGAAGAAAGATGCCAGTATACTTGGTGGAAACCTGGCTCAGAGACACACTTGTGTTGTTCTCTCTGTAATACAGAGGAAGGAAGGGACAAATCTGAAAAATCCTAACTCACCCTGTCTCATTTCTTAACACCATTAATCTCCTTTGCTCTACCAGCTATTTTTTTCCTCTTTGCTAGGTATAGTTGCAGCTAGTGGTTACACTGTGTGTATGCAAGCTATAGATAACTAACTCTGAAAGGGCTGCTTTCAGTGAGTGTCTCCTTAGTCACCTACATTTAGAACACAGTTTATCTACTCCTGACAGTCATCTAGATATCCTATGTAACTCTTGCTGTTTTCTGAAGATAAGTACATTCATATGAGATCTCCCCCCCTTTTTTTTTCAGACTGCTCCTGTGGCTTACCACTCTTGACATTGGCCTTGCTTCTGCAAAACCTGTTCCTTTTTCCTGTCACAAATACTGTCTATGTGTTACAGGAAGAGAGATGGCAAACTTCACACTGGTTACACACAATGTTCTTCAGTGCTCATGAGTGTTTATTGCTTTAGCTCTGACTTCTACTAAACACAATATGCATGGTATTTCTTTCAGATACAACAGGAGAAGTTATGTTCCTGGTACTCAAAGATTTGCCTGTACCTACTTGTTCTTCTTCAGATTTTCTTTTCTGAGGATGAACTGTTTCCCCTTGCCACCATCTCTTTCTTGTTTTCAATGCTTTCTGATGTATGTTCATAATTTAACTCATTTTATGTACATCTGTGAAAATAACAATGATGTGACAGGCAGCTGAAATGCTTCATAGCTCACTCTGGGTCATGTGAGGTATGATTAATACTACATTTCACCCTGCATGCATGTAAATTGCTGAAGGAAGAAAAATGACACTTTATAGAGTATTATAGAGCTTGGTGAATCTTGGTTCTCCTATATTATTTTCAGGAAGTTGTTCAAAGGTGTTCATATTCTTTGCTGCTACTCACATTCAATTCATACTTTTCGGTATTGTTATTTTCCTCCATCTTCCTTATCCTGTGCTGCAAGCTGGTGGCTTTTCTAGAAGGAAAATATGGTCATATAATAGGGATTATGTACAGTCACTTTTTTTGGACTGACTTTCACTCTCCTTACTTATAACTGTGCCACTAAACTCTAGATTTTGGGCATCTATCTTCCTTGCCTTTGAGGATCACAAAGGTAACCAAAAGACAAATACAAGTGTATTAACTTGGATGTGATCTCAAATTCTGAATTTTCACCACAAAATTAAAGCCATTAAAAAATTACAGCCCTAGATTGGCCATTAAACTTCTAGAAGTCTAATTATTGGAAATTCAACAATAACTGGAAGGTAATTATTTTCTCCCTTGAACTTATCACTTACTTTTCAATCAAGTGTAATAGTTACAACACTTTCCTAATGAAAGCAGTGCAGTGCACATTTCTTTAAACTGAATATAAATTTATGGTAAATGATCAGTCTTAACAAAAAGAAATATTAAATCATTCTATAGGACTTTATACCTTCAAAATAGATAACAATGATGAACTTAATACAGATCAAAAAGTCCAGCTTATGACCTTGGCTAGATTTTTAAGATTGATTCTTCATATTTGGAAATGTAACTCCCTCATCCAGCCATCCTGAAGAATAACCTGAGTTTAGAGATGCTGAGCAATGCAGGATGAATTCAGTTGTCTCTGTGTCAGTGTCTGTGCTCTGCCTCAGCTTTGCCTTTCTATTTTTTTTCCTTCCTGCTCTGTAAAACACATCAAGCCTTAATTCACATGTTTCATACATTCAAATTGTTTTTTTGATCAGATGGAAAGCCTTAAGAAAACATAACATACTATTTGTACTGACCATAGGGCAGAATTCTACAAATAATCAGTGGCCCTTTCTCTTCCATCATTTCTACGGTTGATCAGATCATGTGGATGCCAAGATCTGGAAGATGCAGATTCAGAAAAGACATCTGGCATTTTGGCAGACTTCAGAAACATCATTCACAACTATCCTGCACTTGCCTCTGTCTATGTCACCTGCTTAGGTGGTTGTCCTTTCTCAGAGTTTGTAATATGTCCCCCAATTGCTTTCCAGATCACTTTGTACTCTTGAAGTTCCTGTGTTTATGCCACATGCATTCTGTAATATGCTTCTTTGATACATGTAAGTATACAAAGATCTTTGACGCATATTGAATTGATGATCTCTGCCCCATGTGGTGGAAAGTTTACTTGTTAAAGTATGTTCCCCATTGTATGCAGCTGCCCTTCCCCACTGCCTTTTCACTGTTTGATGGAAACAAAGAACCACAACGTGCAAACTGCATGGAATTTTCTCATCAATATATCACAGAACCTTCAGATATTCCCATTTCAGAAGCATAAATATCTTAGGATGAGGAATTTTTCTTAGCAACCTAGTTACAAAAATATTCAGGTTTATCTGAATATTAAGATAGGCAGGTTGACTTACACACCTGTATAACTTCCAGTTACCATATTATAGCTCCTCTTCTCTGTAACCTCATATCTTAACCTAGCCAAGAAAGAAGGAATATCATAATAAACTTTAAAAGCTAGCTAGTCACTATAGCCGTTCCAATTTCATTCTACAGAAAAATGGTATTTCCGATACCAGGACTATTTCTAATCAAACAGTCTTGCCCAAGTGAATTTGTTGCATGAAAGACATTCATAAAAAATTCAAAATGCACTATAATGTCATTGACAATTATTGTACAAAATCTATCATATACATCCTACCTACTAGAACTGTGTGCATTCTCATCAGCCAGTTATACATTCTTCTACAAGACAGAGAAGCCAGCTTGAATACTTCTGTGCCAGTCTGGAATTGGTAAGTGGTCAAAATGTTTGCCAGTTGTTGACATGGGTTAATTTCTGAGTGACTTTTGAAACCTCCGCAAGAAATTTAAGACTCAGTGACAGGCTACAGCTGATCATACTCCAAAAATAAACCATCTCATCCTGTCCCTTGTGATGTGTTTCAAGGCCTGAGACAAAACAGACTTCTGAAAAAAATGGGGCTTATTTGCATTCTTTCATCTGTTGTTGAAGCTTTGGTAAAAATTTCTCAGTATGAAGCCTATTCAATGAATTCCTTAAGAAAAGGTAAGAAGAATTCAGTGAGCTGGTCATTTATATTTTCCCTCTCTTGTTTGTCCCATTTTCCTTGTAAAAGTGTAAAAACCCTCCAATTAAAAGATGTTTTTCTTGAGGGAAAGAAAAGTCAAGAGAATGTTTCACGATATTTTCCCTGTAGTTGAAAGTAGTTGTATTTTCCATGCAGTGAACACAGTAAGAAATGGAACTGGTGTGGGATGTTTTTAAGTTATGAACCAACCCAGATAACACCCACTAGAATGATAGCCCTTTTTGATATTCATTTGATACTGAGCAAAAGATTATTGCAGTCAATATCTAAACACTAAGTGTTATTTTGACATAATTTTCTATGTTGGGTACAGAAAGACAAGGTGATAAAGTGATAGGTTCCGTAAAAAAGGCAGACAAACAAAACACTCTGCATGTAGGGTATTTGCTTCTTCATGAATACTCTCACTTCTGGTATTGCCTATGACAAAGTCATTTTGACAGAGATATGAGACTTTCTTTCACCTAATTTCCTTTGGCAGACCAAGGCAGTTTTTCAGCATGTTGATTGATCTCTGGGTTATCTGGATATTCTCATTTTAAACTGCTATTGGAAAGACTTGAATAATTTACACTTCCTGCCATGAACTTGGCAGCTTTTTTCAATAGTTGCTGATTTATTGCACCTAACATTGTGACAGTTCTCTAGCCTGTATAAAGGCAACATGGAGTTACAGAGAGTAGTACATGTAGTGGTGGATTACAAATTTCACTTCATCATGAAGAGTTTTTAAAGGCTTCTCTAAGCTGGCAACAAAGTAAAAGTCTATCAGAAATCAGTTTAAAACTCAGACCAAGCTTTGGGTTGTCCCTAGCACAATCAACAAAGAATTTAAAAAATGAAAAGCAACAAAGGAGAAGGAACCTAACAGTAAAACTAACCTAAAACAAAAGTTAGAAATATCCCTGAGCAATTAGCTGCAATATTTTTCTTCAAGGATTATATGAATTAATATCTGAATTCATGGATTACATCCTGATAAACCTCAAATATTTCAACTTAGATTATCCAAGACCTTTCTTGGCATGACCAGAATCTTGGGCACTCCAGCTGCGTGCCTTGAGTTTGCAGCTAGCAGTCTAAAAAGCATCTAGCAGTAGGCTGGAATGAAGGAAGAAGGGATGAGCAAATTAGCAGAGCTGGATGCAGCTGTCTTTCACTCAGCTGATAGAATGATGTCAAAGAAATGCTTGAGTTTAGGGCTTTGTTACTTTCCTTGAGCTGCCTGCCTCATTCCATAGCTATCCTTGCAGTATCTTCCTTTCACTGCTTGGTGTAATTGTGCTAAACTTTTATGAGTCTACTGTATGTGTCAAAATTATGGCATAGACAATTTATTGCTATTGGTTCTACTGAACAGTACCATTCAGAAGTAACATCTTTCCCTCTCTGTGGAATAGGTTTCCATAGCTCAAGTTTACTGATTTTCAAAGAACCAGCACTTGTTTGACTATGAACACCAAGAGAAGTTTTGCTGGTTTTTTTCTTTTCTTGAAAGATTGCAGGAATAAAATAGAAAATTGTCCAGTGTCAGTAGCATACTAGTACTACCATTATTCTGCTTGTTTTAAATGCATATGTCCCAAGCCTATGCACAATACATGAGCACAATATAAGAAAGCATTTGGAAGAAAAAAAACGTAAATACAGTCAATTGATTTGATTATTATATATGATTAACTCATCTTTGATTTTGTCTATATCATTGCTTTTTAAGTCTAATGTTTGGGGGTTTTCCACTAAAGCATATTACAATACAACAAGCAAAGTATAATATCACATTCTTTATACGCATACACACACACACACAAGTAATTCACTAATGTTGCAGAGTTAAACACTTATAAATTGCAAGCTAGCAAATTCAGATTACCCATGGCAGTATGTTATAATAGTCTAATTATCCTTACACAGCAACATCAGAAAAAGCAGTGTCGGCATAAATGACACCCTGTCAACATAGCTGCTCACACAGATCAGCATCAGCTGCCACACAGCACCTCTCAGTCTCTTAAACTTGTGGGATTTCACCACACTCAACATCCTTCTCCTTCAACTTTACTAGGCAACTAATTCTCAACCTTTCTGCTCTTTTCTTTTTCATAGCACCCTGTACCTCTGAGGGGGAAAAAAAAAAGGAAAAAGAAAAAAAGGCACCGTAAAAGCCTCTCAGCTTAACAGATGCCCTTTTTAACTCATGACTAACAGATTGCCTAATTTTCTCCAGGTGAGTGTTATCTTTCATAGGTCAAGCTAACCAGACTATAAAGCTCTCAGAAGCATTATGTGCTTTTGAAGGTTGAGAATTTGTCCCCGTGGCATGTTACAAGAAAGAATAAAGTACTAACATTCTGGAGAATCTCAGTCTGAAAGTTCAGACAAGAATTCAGAAAGCAGAAGCCAACTAACAAAGTTGTGTGGAAGTCAAGTATTGCAGTGACTAAGACCTCATGAGCAAGATGATTTGATTCCCTGTCTCAGATAGGTTCTGAGGTTACTCAGAACTCAGATAGCAGAGGTTACTCTTGTCAATATGGGTCTATATTCTCAACAAAATTCAGGGGTTTCAACAGCCTGTGAAAGGGAGGAAAAAGTTTAGAATTTTGCCAGATGAAACATTTGCATTTAGTCTGGAAATGTTCACAGGCAGAGAGTTTCCTACTTTAGCATCATGCCCAGACTGCTGAATTTACACAAATACTTTCTTTTCTCTTTGCTGTGAGAATCCTCTGTAGTATTTAGGCATCATTCTCATGTTCCCTGCAGAAAAAGATCCTCACCCTCACGTGAAATACAGCTGTACACTTGGTGTACAACAGTTGCTACACAATCATACTAAGATTTATAACTGAAAGTGCTCTGGCTCTGCTGGTGAATATGTCAACAGTGGGGACCAGACTTTCTTTTTAATAAGAGCCCTTTTAATTAATAATTGTTAAATATTCAGATTATTTTGAAATTGTTTCTATTGCATCTTTTAAAATATCTCTTTCCTGATATTTCTAGAGATGCATTTTATATCCAAAGTTTTAAACCTACTTAAATGCACTTTTTTTCTCTCATTCTGTTCTTCAGCAGCTGTCTAGTCTTTTCTTCTTTTCCCCTGATCTCTGTTCATCCTCAGTTCCCTTTAAAGATCACTTTTTTTTGTCCCCTGTGTTCTGCCTCTCATTTATATTTCTCCCTGGCCTTAATTGCAGGGCTTATTTCCCTAATCAGGTTCTTTTCTCTGCAGCTTTGAGACTTTTTTTATGTCATTCTTCACTGTTGGCTTCTCTGCCTCAGCTTTGCCTGTGACTGGCAACTTCACACTAGTTCCAGCTCAGAAGTAGAAGAGACACAACACAAAGGGCTGGATCCTCAGGATCCCCATCTCTTTGTACTGCCATTCAGACACAAAAGAAATTGTAAAGCTGGCTGAAAACAACTCTTCCTTTGTGCAGGGAAATCTACAAGTACTGTATGACAGAAGATTCTCAAAGTCTGCCAGAGATACTGAGGAGACCACAAGTTGTCACAGACAGATCTATCTTTTAGTAGAGGCACATGGAAAACAGATTAAAACCTGGGATAACAACATAACTATGGAAAGACATAATACCATCCACCTTTACTGTACAACTGACCTAAATATAGGTGATTTTTCTTGCTAAAGAACTTTTTATTTGGAGTTCACTGTTACAATTTCTAAAACCTGGCTGCACTGTGATCAGTACTGTACTAACACAATAAAAAAGCAACACTAAAATGTGTGGCAGCCAGGAGTCTTGGGACAGCAAAAGCCTGGTTATTTTCATGTACTTTGGAGTTACTTTGATTTAAGGAGGAATTAGAAGGTGATAACTTCTAAAAGCCTACCATAAGTTTCTCCTAAACATGAGGGATAGGATGTGCTCTGACAGCGTCACCAACAGTACCTCAGAGACTCTGCTCTGCAGGTTTGTTGACACAAGAACTGTGCTGCCAAAGGCACTTAGGAAAGTCTCACTTTTTATTAAGAGAAATATTGCAATTGGATCACAAAAGCTCCACTCAGGATTCAGGCCTATGGGCTTTAGAAACAGCCAAAGGAGTTTGCAGTCCAAAGAAAAACACACACAAAAAGAAGAGTGAGTGGAATACAATATATAGACAAAGTGATGATGGAATCACAGTTTATTATTTTTACTTTTATTTCACACATCCACTTATCCACCCACATATACACTTTACACCAAAAGATAAGCAGTCTACCTACTTCAGCGCGCTTCTGATGTATCCAGGAGTAAAGTAGTAATTGTGGCCGTAATCTCTTGTGTCTCATAGAGAACCAACACGTCACCCTCCTGCAGTACAATACAGGCTGGGCAGCAACCCCTCCTGCCCACATCCGGTAAGTCACATTTGGGAGTGGTTGGAAGTGTTTGTCTGGGAGGAGGGTACTTGCCAGCATACCTTAATGCAATCTTGTCCCTAATTTGCTATATGTCTTTGTAATTCCTTTTGGAATTCTTATTTTCCAGTTACTCTGCATTTCATACCAAATGTGGGGTGTTTGGATTACATGATGATAGGTTAATTAACTTGGGCACTTCCATACCAGGCAGCTTTTATCCTTCATCTTCTATACACAGTCACAGTGCAGAGAAGTGAAACAGGCATTAACAACGGCCAAATAAAATCATTTATCTGAAATAGGAGAAGCGTCTCAAAGGTACAAAGTTTTTCTGGTACCTGTATCTTTGCCTCATTATTCCCAACTTTTTAGCTCTCCTCAGACAGAAATTATTACAATTTTAATATTAGAACACTAAGGCAGTTCCTACAAATTTGAATAACCACAGAGTTATAGAATAATGGAGACTGGGAGAGACATCTGGGCTGTCAACACCCCGCTCTAACGGGGACTAACTTTACAGTTAGATCAGGCTGTTCAGGACTTCCTCCAGTTAATTTTGAACATCTTTCAGAGCAAGCTCCCCAACATCTCTGTGAAACTTGTTCCACTGCTTAACCACTTCTATTGTGGATTTTTTGGTTTTGTCCTGTCACAGGCCACCACTGAGAGTCTGGCTTTGTCTTATGTATCCTCTGCCATCAGGTATTTACACACACTGATAAGATCCCCCCCTGAGTCTTCTCTTCTTCAGGCTAAACAGCCCCAGCTCTTTCAGCTTCTCCTTGTATGACAGATGCTCCAGACCCTAAATAATCTTCTTGGACAATCACTGGACTCACGTCAGTAAGTCCATGTATCCCTTGCATCGCAGAGCCCAGAACTGGACACAGCACCCAGATGTGGCCTCACCAGTGCTGAGGAGAGAGAAAAAGTCACCACTCTTCAACGCCCTGGTGACATTTTTCCTAAGTCAGCCTAGGATGTTGCCAATCTTTTTTTGCTACAAGGACACTCATGGGCTGGCTCATGGTCAACTTGTTGTTCAGCAGGACCCCCATGTCCTTTTCTGCCAAGCTGCTTTCCAGCTTGTTGGCCCCCAGCATGTACTGGTACGTGGTCTTATTCATCCCAGGATTTTGCATTTCCCTTGATGAAATTCATGAGGTTTCTGTCTACTTACTTCTGCAGCCTGTAAAATTCCCTCTGAACAGCAGCACAACCAGCTGGCACAGGAAATACTCCTCCCAGTTTTGTATGATCTGTAAACTTGCTGAGAGTGCCCTCTGTCCCAGAATCCAGGTCATTAATGAAGATGTTAAACAGTATTGGACCTGATATTTACCCCTGGAGTACACCGCTAGTGACTGGTTGTCATTTGGAATTCATACCACTGATCACAACTCTTTCAGCCCAGCAACTCAGCTAATTTTTAATCCAACTCACTGTCCACTTACATGGCCTCTACTTATCAGTCTGTCGATGAGGATATTATGGGAGACAGTGTTAAAAGCCTTGCTGAAGTCAGGATAACCAACATCCATTGCTCTACCCTCACCCATCAAGCCATTTGTCTTAGCATAGAAGGTTATCAGTTTGGTTAAGCATGATTTCCCCTTCATAAATCCATGCTGACTACTCCTGATCAACTTCTTGTCCTTCATGTGTTTTGAAATGGTTTCCAGCAGGACTTCCACCATTACCTTCCCAGAGATTGAGGTGAGGCTGACTGGACTGTAGTTCCCTGGATCCTCTTTCTCACCCTTCTTAAAGATAGGACATTTACTTTCTTCCTCAGCACTTGTGGGCACATCCTATCAGGTCCCATGGACTTGTGTATATTCAGTTTAAATGTTCCCTGACCTGATCCTCCTGTACTGAGGGTAAGTCTTCCATGGTCCATACTCCCCTGGGATGCCTGAAGACTGCTCTTCCCAGAAGACAGAGGTCAAGAAGACATTAATTATTTCAGCTTTTTCTGTCCTTTGTCATGAGATCCCCTGCCCTATTCAGCAGCAGACCAACATTTTCCTTAGTGTTGCTTTTGCTGCTGATATACTTGTAGAAACCTTTATTGTTTCCCTTCGTGTCCATTGGCAGATTCGATTCCAGGTGGGCTTTGCTTTCCTAACCATGTCCAAACATGTTCAGACTGTTTGTCTATATTCTTCCCAGGTCATTTATTTCCTTTTCCACCTCTTGTACACTTACTTTTTACATCTGAGGTTTGTCAGGAGCTCCTTGCTTATGTATGCAGGCCTTTTGCCATTTTTGCTTCATTTCCTGCTCATTGGCCTCGACCATTCTTGAGCTTGGAAGAGGTGATCCTTGAAAATCAACCTGTTCTCCTAAAGCCCTCTTCTCTCCAGAAACATATCCCACAGGATTCTTTGAAGCAGATTCCTGAACACGTCAAAGTCTGCTCTCCTGAAGTCCAGGGTTATGATCATGCATTCTGCTTTGTTCACTGCTTTCATGATCCTGAACACCATCACCTCATGGTCACAGCAACCAAGACTACCCCTGAATTTGACATCCCCAAACAGGTTCTTCCTTGACTATAAAAATCAGGTCCAGCAGAGCATCAGCCCTCATCAGGTACTCAATCACATGTCAGGAAGCTCTTTTTAATGCACTCCAGAAACCTCATGGATATATCCTGCTGTGTTGCCCCTCTAGCAGATATTGTGATCGTCAAAGTCCCTCATGAGGCGCAGGGCCTATGAATGTGAAGCTTACTCTAGCTATCTGAAGTTGGCCTTATCTGCTTGTTCTCCCTGACCAGGCAGTCTGTAGCAGACACTCAAAAATTATCGCTGTTGGTCAGCTTGCTAATCCTGACCCATAAATTCTCAGTTCACTCATAACCCATCCCAAGGCAGAGCTCTATGCATTCCCACTGCTCTCACATAAAGAGCAACTCCCCCTCCCTTCCTACCACAGTTTATCTTTCCTAAAGAGTCTGTATCCATCTATTGCAGCAATCCAGTCATGAGCTATACCACCATATGCCTGTGATCTCAATGACACTGTAGCCCTGCAACTGCACACAGACCTCTAATTTCTCCTTTTTGTTCCTCATGTTGTGTGCATCAGTATACAGGCATTTAGTCATGCTCATCTCCCAGAAAAGGTATGAGAGCTTTCCCCAGCATTCTGTCTGGTATGCGCTCATCCATGCATTGTGGGGCTACCCCACTTCAGCCCTGTTATATTGATTACAAATGCTTATATCGCTCTACACCCTCTGCATGCTTAATGTATTTACCACTTCCTCACTTGACTTTTGGTCATCCTCTTTCTCCCCATCATTCCTAGTTTAAAGCTCTTTTTATCAGGTTGACCAGTCTGTTAGCAAATATGCATTTGTCCCACTTAGTCAAGTGGATCCCATGTCCTCCAAGCAGTCCATGATCCTCAAAGATTGTCCCATGGTCACAGGCACCAAAACCCTGTTGTTGACACCAGCTGTGCAATTGTTGACCTGCAGGATCCATCTGCTCCTCCTTAAGCCTTTTCTTGTCACTGGCAAGATTGTGATCAAGACGACGACTATCTGGGCCCCTCATGGCCTTGATCACTGTCCCCAGAGCCATGTAATCACATAATACTTTCCATATCTTTCCTGGCAGTATTGTTGGTGCCCACATGGAAGGATGGCAGGGGGTAAGATTCTGAGGGCCTGTGAGGGACTGAAAGAGTTAATGTCTCAAACATTGTGGTGAGGCAAGTTCTGCTTAACCAGGAACTCTGCATAACAAAGTAAACAATCCCAGGTGAAAAGAAGCCTATCAGCACCCATCAGCAACAGGAGGGGGAGGGTGTGCTGGAGTGTGCAGAGCTCCCTGTTCTGATACGCTGTTTTGATGTGCTGAGCAGGACAGCTCACCATGCAGGGAAGGAGAAGCTACTCCCCAAAGGACCCCCAAGCCCAAAGGCTCACAAACTGCTCATGAGACCTAACTAGCCTAATAGGTTTGAGTGCCCGCCCGAAGGAGGGGCAAGGATGATAAAAGGACACAAACTGAAGCCCCATGGGCACAATCCCACCGGAACAGGACCCCTTGGCTGACTGAACCAACACTGCACCCAGGACCAGTGAAATCTTTCTCTTCTCTCTCTCCCCCTTACCCCCTCTCTTTTCCATAATGCCTACACCTTATCCCTTTAGACATAAACTGTTGACCAAGTCTGGGACTAGGAGTGGATTCGGCTGCCCCTGGGCTCCTCTCTGAGAAGGAGTCTAGAAAGCAAGGGGATCCACTCTGAACCTCATGACTCAACAGGAGGGCTCTCCTTATTGTCTTCCCTGAACTGATTCCCAAATAAGCAAGGCCTGTAGTATATGTTTGATGGTGTATGGTTAGCACATGTTACACAGCTTACTGACACGGTTTCATGGCAATTCTTGTTGTGAGCAAAACAAGTTGAATTTTGCACGTTAAAGGATCCCTGGTGTCATTTCACCTTAATCCTGACCTGGGAATCAGCAAACCTGATTCATTGTCCTGAGAAACTGGGACATGACAGGGCCAAACAAGCCTTTCAACAACATCCCAGATATAAGTCCTAGCAAGCAGTAAATGTCCCCAGAAAACAGGTAAGGTTGTCAGATGGGGGCCTCTGTCCCCCTGAGAAAGGATTCTTCTGCTGCTAACACTCACTGCTTCCTTCCACTGCTCCTCCATGGCTGAAGCTCAGACAGCACGGATACTTCATTTGACAGAGCTCCCACACCCTCATCTGTTAGGAGGCCACTGAATCTTTTCCAGAGCTGAAAATCTTCAGGTGGAACAGGAACAATTCTGGTGCCAGAAGTCACTGGCTTTCAGCCTTCAGCTTTCAGATGCTGTCTGCCCCTCCCTTGGTACGGTTAGAGGTTCAGGCTCTTAAAGCTGCAGGGTCTCTGAGAAGATCTGGTCAGCCTCTTTGTCATCAGCTCTGGATCTGCACAATCTTGCTGAAGTGCTTCCACAGCTCTTCTTTTGGCAACACAGATCCTCAATAACTGCACACTCCATGCAGGCTAGAAGACCATCCCCTGGTCCTATTCTGCACGTGATATTCAGCCAATCTCCAGCCTGCACGGGGTTATTCCAGACCATCTGGTCTTTCAAAGGCTCAGCATCAGCTATGTAAGATCTTCCTGTCATTTGGTTCAAATGTCTTTTCAACTCTTTAAGCAGATCTGGAAGTCACTGAAGACATATTCTGATAGATCATGTCTTTTCATAAATAGTTTCTTACAGAATTTGTTTAGCCACTGGAAAAGAACTCTACCTGTGGCAGAACTACCTGTAAAATGTTTGAAGTCCAGATTCCCTTTAGAGGCCTGACTGACAACACATTTACTTCAAGGAGTGCTATAGTTGTGAACCCACTGCCTCCCACTTTTTTTCTCTGAGAAGGTAAAAATAGAAATTTAGTGTCTTCACATTATGCTTCTGTCTTCCAAGAAAAGTCAAATACAATACACAGTAGGTACACTTTGTGACATTATTGTAAAAGAGCATCAGTTTTCAACTCTTTCAGCATAGGTGTTCAGAATTGAGAGAGTGATTTTGAAAACTTCATAATAATGCAGTGAGAGCTAGGAGAATTGCTTATATGCATGGTTACTGTAGTTTTATGGTGGTTTGATTTATGTTTTTGAGTAATACCCAATTTATAGTTACAGGTGCCAATTAAGAGTTGTAGTTACAATTCAGTGAGTGAATACCCCAAAGTCATTGTACCCTGAATATAATCTTATATTGGTCCCTGTGACATTGAACCAGAGACACACATATGAGAAATTTTCTAAAGGACAGAAAAAGAATGTAAGCACATTATGAAAATGGTCCTTTTTAAGTCCATTTGAACTAATGATTAAAATAAAAATCAAGAAATGTCAACAAAATTTTTTACTAAAATCTTAACATCCTCCATTTACTGTTTCATCTTTAATTTCTGCAATACAAACAAAGAAGTCAAGTTCATCTGACTTAATCTGATCTTTGAAGATCCGTATTTTTTACTGTTAACTAATGTGTTGCCCTTTTTGTGCATAGAGGATCAGTATCTCTTGCATTTCACTAGCAAGAAAAGATAGGTTTACTATTTGTTAACTCCCAGAAGTACCCTTTTACCTATTCTTATTTTTGAAGAATATTAAACTTCTTAAATCTTTTTAAAAAAAAAACCAAAAAAACAAATAAACCACAAACAAACAGAGGGAGAGAGAGAGAGAGACCATTTTAGTTATTATCTAATTGTCTATTTCTTATATCATCTATGGAATATTTTTTCTATCCATGTTTGCTCTCACTTTTCCCACATTTCTTTTTATGATGGGAATGATAATATTATTTTCTAGTCATCTATATTGGGGTTTTTTTTACTTTATTTCTCCACTTAGAACTGATTTTTGGAGTAAAGATACTATTTTAGTATATACTTAGGGTCTTCCCCTCATCCCAGTTCTTTCCCCTCTTCCTTTCTGCTAATTAATTTCTACTGATTAAGAGTATGTGTAGAAACTGTTTTTTCCAAATACTGGAACAGGGGAGCTTCTAGATATATACTATATTTCAAAACTGTATGTATTTTAATTAGCTAAGTATCAACAATACTTAAATATGAAAAATCTTTTCCTAATAATATTTATAATTTCATTTGATCTAGGCTTTTGCTTGCACAGATGTTTTGCTACTAAATATGTATACCAGCACAAAAATTTCCAACAATTTAAGTGATTTTTAAACTTACACAGAGATAAAATGGAGAAAATTCCATCTAACTTAAATTGATCAGTTTATGCCCTGAAGCATAAGAATTAATCATTCTTATTTTACCATAGTGAGCAGAATTGCAGATGCTATTCTTATTAACACAAGTGATTCTTGCTTTTTTTTTTTAATCTCAACAATCTAATTTGCTCTACCTAGTTTGTTCTCTTCAAGTAAATTCTCTGATTGATAATGCTTCAAAAGTAGAATGGGTTTTCTTATAAACTTCGTGTTGCTTTTCTTCCAGTAC
The DNA here is from genome assembly GCF_947461875.1 of Haliaeetus albicilla. Classification (NCBI taxonomy): domain Eukaryota; kingdom Metazoa; phylum Chordata; class Aves; order Accipitriformes; family Accipitridae; genus Haliaeetus; species Haliaeetus albicilla. The sequence continues at coordinate 35,776,278 of NC_091516.1, forward strand.
TTTATCCTGTTCTTGTGAAGATAGACAAATCATTCCTCAAACCTCCCAGAAACATTCAAGAGTGGAACAGATTGAGTCATGTATTAGAACTGATAACTAAGAAAAAAAATCAGTGTAATTAAAGGAAGAAATTAGAGAGGTTTTGAATGGGCTTTTTTCATGCATTTAATCATGAGAGGTCATCAGAAATTCTCCTCTTTCAGCTAAGTACTGTAAGTACCTGACCCAGGACCTCACTATCTGTAAAAGTCTGATTGGAAATATTCTGAACTATGGGGAAAAATCATTTGAATAACTAAAGAAAATGTTATTACATTCTGTAATCCAATAACGCACATCAAAGTTATTAACACTACACTCTTAACACTGATTGAAGTTCACCTAAATATCAATCCATTTTCAATTCAGATTAAAATGAATTTGGAAAATAATTTTTGCAGAAATAGAAAGGAACATGACCTTGTGCCGACTGAGCTGGAAACTAGAAAGTATATCAGTTCCTCTTCATTATTTTCAGCAAGCGAAATAGTTGTCTTTGGGAAACCCTAATTTAAAGAGGGCCTTTTGCATGATGAAAACAAGAGTCGCTCTCATTTTTTTGGCATACCTTCCCCTACAACAGAAATAAAACAACCTTAAATTTTCTATATAAAGGACAAAAAAGTTATTTTGAACATTTTAGATTAGAAAACCATCTTCCATTGCCTTCACGGTCACAGTGCAGAAGGTTAAATTAATCTACTGAGTTCTATAGATGCATTGTAATCCAACACCTGGCCCTCAGATAACTCCATGCCAAAAATATATCCTAAGAGACCACCATTCAGGCTCTTATCTCAGTCATCTTCTTTCTCTTAGTCCTTCATCATCCATCAAATATTCATTTTCTCTACTACAGAAGGTGTGTTTTCTGTGTTGACAAAATGCAGCTCCTTAAGAGTACCTGTTTTACTATGGTTGCCCATTTCAAGCCCAGTAATGTAACAGCAGGACTACTTAACCCCATAGAAATAGCAGCTAGAGAAAGAATATTAAGCTAAGACTTCAGTAAAAATGGTTGTTTTGCAGAGAACATTCTTGGAACCTGATTCTATATTAAAGTTTGATGTAAGCTGAGGTCCCAAAAAGATCTAGGGCTGATAGAAATAATCCAGTCTAAATTTTGTCATTGGACTATAATAGCAATATATGACTTCTCAAAAACTCATGATGAAAGGACACAGTTACCCACTTGACATCCGTAGCAACGAGAGCAATCTGAAACATGCTAATTGGAAGCATTTCGAGCAAAAAAAGGTCTGCTCTGGCACTGGTGATAACAAGCATGTAGGTGAAGAGCCCTCACCATGGCATGCTTCATGGAAGTTCACTCCACTGACTGAAAATCTACTTCAGCGGATGTAGCACATACCCAGATTCCAAAATAGACTGTTAGCAACGTGCAACAGTCACATAGTGCTTTGAGCAAACAAAACAATATAGTGACAAGGAAAAGATAGCCATCTGATTTCAAAGGCAAAAATTGCAAACCATAACATCATGACTAATGAAGGGAAGGAACAGAGAAAGAATCTGAAGTTTACCAAGGTTGAGGAAGAGCCATAGAAATATGCTTGGTGTCTGAAGCAGCTTTTTCACAAGTTACCTACAAAATTTGCACAGAGGGACATGGATCTCACTCAATCTCTAGAAAAAAAAAATTTAAAAGATAAAAAAGTAAAACTTGGGAAGTTTCTAAAAAATCTTACATACATGAAGAAACCTACACTATTAGGCCACAATCCTTGTGCTGGCAATGTAAGAAAAAGAAAGAAAAAACCAACTTGTGAAAGATCAGTGAAATAGATAGAAGTCAATACAGAAAATGGAGAACAAAAAAAAGAGAAATTCTGATTTGAATTGAGAAGCACATTTTAAGTCTCTATCATAGGGAAAAGAAACTGAAGGGAAACTGCAACCGCAGAAAAAAAGAGTAGTGCACGAGGCAGTGTGATTCAGCATTTCTAGCAGCCAATATTACTAATGACACCTAAAGCTAGAGAAAGAGTTTTGTAAGGCTAAACAGAAAACCAAATGGGGTGGATGTGTATGCAGGACGTGAAAAGCTGCTGCACATTTTTTCTACTATTTTACAGTGCCATAGTTTGAATGATCACACCAGCAAAAAGCTTGAATGTTATTCTAGATGAGCAATATCTAGACATTCTAGATAATCAGTCTAGATGAGTTAAATGCTTCAATACTAAGAAACACTTTCATAAAACCCCAAATAATCTGTAAAAATAGCTTGCCACACCTGGCTCAAACTCGGTCATGACAAAAAAAATGCCCTTGAAATCCAAGTACAACCAATGTTACTTTAGAAAATCATCGGGAAGTTATGTTAATTAACCTTTCTAAGTCTACAAAGCCAAAAGTAATAGCAAAGACCAGAGAGGCCTCACAACATTGAAGCTTCAGGACTATTTAGGAGAGAAGGCGATACAACACCGGAGCAGAATAAGAATGCTCAAAAGGTAATGCTAGTGGAAAAAAGAGAAAAATGATGGCTTTTAAAAAAAATTAGTCAACAAATTATGGACACTTGGTGAAAACATCTCCACTACCTATGAAAAGGAAAATCACTTGTTCCATCACTATCAGAAGGAAATATTGCATGTTTGTGGGACAGCTATTCAGACCTATATCCTAAATCTCACACAAGTCTGTCAAAAAGAAAATTGTACAGAAATGTGGATACTCATTAGAAAACTAATTACAAACCTTAGCATGGAGAAAGGCGTATTTGATCTCTACACCATAAAGCATGTGGTAATAGCAGCAAGTGCCAGAGAGGAAAGGAACAGATTCATTTTCATCCCTTAGAGCATTACTGACACAGGCAAACAGCAAGAATGAACAAGGAAATAAAGCAATTCTACAGTTTCTGTTGTTCAACCATATTAATTGCCATGTCCAAGCTGGAGTTAGTGTGAATAGTACAATGAAATCACAGCTGATTAACAGCCTGTATTTTAACTTCTGTATGACAGTCTGTTTAACACAGGATTTTCATTACACAGAATGTTCTCCTTACACAGTGTAAGACTACATATGCATTTTAGTTTAATAAATATCGAACAAGTCACTTGTAAAATAAAATGACAATTTAAGCTCAGTTCAAATTCTCTAGAAAACTTCTTATAGATCTTCAACTTTATGGTAGCCTCTCATTTATATTAAAATAGATTGGACAAGCTTGAATCAAACCGAGTTCAGAATACAATCCCAAAATCTGTTTGTTGTGGCAGAACAAAAAAGTCTAATGTGAACATACTATATTTAATCTAAGTCTTTCCAATTTAAAAGTTAACCATTAAAGCATGTTGTATATAAAAACACAAATTATAATAAATATATCTCTGTATAAATATACGTATAAATGTATAACACACACATGAAATCAGCAATTTCAAGCCTACATAAAAAGCAATAATCTCAAGCCATAGATACATCCATAAAAGAAAACAAATAGTAATAAAACTTTGCTTCTAAAATTTGCTGTTCCTCAGAAATCCTCCTGTGGCATTTTTATTTTAAATATGAGTTCCCTGCTACAGGCATATATACAAGACCCAATTTGTTCTTACAATCTTTATTAAATCAAGGAGTCAAGAGACATTAATGTCCTGAAGAGGTAAATGGTAAATTCCCATCTGAAGAGTCAGAAAAAATGCATTTTCTGCATTAGGTTGACACAACTGAATATATCCCAGCTTTGAAAGGTACCACACTAAAGTTCTTTATCAATCCAGATCACAACAGAAATATGGTCTCAGCCTGGGCTGGGATTAAGCCCTTATGTAGATGAAAAGATCATTCGAATTGTACCCATCCCTAATTCTTGGCCTGTGCTTGGAGAGAAGTATGACAATGGAGCCAGTTAGTACCATTTGTGGAGGGGATATGAAACGGTTGTAGTTCTGAAGCTCACTTCACCTCATTTATTCTCTAAGCTTTCAGAAAAGAAGGGCTTTATTCTTTCATCACTGGCTTTCATTCTAGGTCCAGCTGGATTGGAGCCCTAAAGCAGACTATCTGTGAGGATGTTGAGTACTTCAAAATAAGCAAAATCAAGTCAAGAAACTTCAGGCAAATCTTCCTTTATTCTTCATGTACAAGTAACCAGAAATATTCCGATGAGCTATAGATGTCTTGCTTCCAGATAAAGTAAGATAGACAAAATAAGAGAAAAGGCAGCAAATAATATTCATCCAGTCATTGCCAGTCTGTTATAGCTGGATCAATTTTTTTTGTCCTAAGGAAGAGTCTTTTCACTTCCTTCAAACAAATACCCTCCTTACAGTGCAATTATTTTCTTTTATTTTAAATTTGGGCAGGCGCAGCACTAAGATAACTCATTTCATGTTTTGTGGCTGGAAGAAATGGGGTAAATTCTGAACCATATCCTAGGTATAGTACTTAAGCAGAAGATGGGAGAAGGATGTTAGAAAAGCACAGTTATTGGGAATACAAAGCATTCTTTAAATAAATGTCCTTGAAAGAAAGATGCATACCATTTGATGTACACAGCAAGCTCAGTCTACAGAGTGGGACCTCCCCACAAATACAACTTTACAAACCATGCCCTAGATGAGCCATACAAAAAGCTAACAATTAAAACTTCTGTACATTTTTAGTAGTCTCTTCAATAGCTGTTTGTATCTGGTAACTTATGAATATGGGGTTTAAGAAGGTATTTAAAATCATGCAATTGTTGTGGTTAAGTTGTAAAAAGAATCAGCAATATGAATATAAAAAAATATATATAAATGTATTTCTAGAATATTCCTGCAGTGAAATCCATCAAGACTAACCGCTTCTCAGATAACCCCTCTCAGCAGCTTTTCTTTTGCCAGCTGTCACCAGCAAATATCTATAAACAGGATGTTTTTATTGTGAACTAAGAATTTCTACACAAAATTAGTATTACTATCTTTTCAGACATCTAATGTGGGTCACAAGCACGTTCAACAGAGTCTGAATCCTTGTTACTATTTTCTTTTGTGGAGAAAGTTGCTTTCAAGCTACAAGAGATTTATGGGATGACAGTGGCTGTGGGATTAAGATTGCTTGCTGCTTAAAAGTTACTGGCACCCTACTGTGTCACAAAGGGTCTGTTTCCAAAATATTGATCATTTAGTCCTGAATTCCTCTAATGGCATGCAAGCCTCCTATCATTTAAAAGTCTATTTAGCAGTGCTGCAGAATACTTTCTTCTGCAAGATGAAATCAGTTTATTCAATGACTTTCTGATCTAGTGAATTCTGAATGCCATTTTAAGAATTAAACCACTTTGTCTTAAACATTTTGATATTCATAATTCTTCTCAGGACATCTCTGTCCTGTCCTATGCACCATCCACCTTCAGGCACCCCTTCATCTTTTTCTTTTCATCAAGTATTGCTGTGTCTTTGGCAGCTCCAAGCCATTTCTCAAGCAAAGTGTATGTCTAACACAGTCATTTTTGCAGAAAAAGGTGGATATAGCCATTATGTTGAACCATGCTCTTGTCACTACAGTTGTATTCAGACTCTCTCCTGGCCCTCAGAATCCATCAAATCTCTCTCAAGTGTTCCCAGAATCACAGTCTTGCACTCAGCTGCAAGCCCACAGAAAATATTGGCGTAATGTCATCATCATCTCTGTAATGCTCTGCTTAAATAATTTTCCTATTTAATGGGGAGCATCCTATATCTATGACACTACGTCAGCTTAATTCACCAGCTCTAAGTTACAATAGGGATGGTTGCACATCCATTGGTATATTTGCAAGCTGAAAGGTGCTAAGACTGTTCACAAATTGTTAGCTACTATTTAATCTAAGATCTCTTACCTAGCAACAAATATTTTAAGTATTACTTCTACATATCTAAATAGTACAATTTTAAGTCTTCCTAATTTTAGGAAGTGCCTGGCATACTTTTTGCTGCTAATTTAATCAAATAAAATTCATCAAGCCTCATGGCTACTTAAGCATTTCTGTAATTCCATGTGGGAATGGAGAGACAGTGTTCCCTACAGAAATACTGAATTAAGTCTCAATTAGTTTTATTTTTAATGTTTTTAATTTTAAAGTATTTTAGAATTTAGTTATTATTTTTATTATAAAAAGGTCATAGCAAATTGGTGTTAGCATTTTGATTACTTTAACATGAACAAATGTTAACAGTTAGTCAGCTGAAAAACATTCCAGTAAACTCACAGTGGACTTCATTGAACTGGCTTGTTCTATGTCTTTTATCCTGTTTGAAATTTTGTCAAATATGTATGCTCCAGGGGAATGTTTTAATCTCAATGCAATACATTTTTCAGTAGAGCAACGTTCTGCCAGTTCTGCAAGTAACAAAGACTGTTCTCATACCTCTGATCCCCATTCCAGAAATTATTCTTAACAGCTTTTAGCTAGGACTTCTGAAAACAGCTCACAGTCCCTAAAGTCACTTGCACAGAGGTGTTTTATCTGGGATTAAGGAAAGAAATTAGCATGACTGCTACAAAACACAGGTGCTTGACTTTTGTGACTAATGAGGTAATCACAGCTTTCTGATCACCCACTGTTATCTCTTAATTTTTAGCTCCTACAACTTTTTATTATTTTACAAGATCTGTAGAGATTACCTACAGATTCTAAAAGCTGTTCTTTTGATTAAATTAGTTGCAATCAAGTTCAGTGCCTTCTGTCATATGAACTTTGTTCTAAATGGTTTTTTGGTGGTTGATATTCCTTGTGCTTCTTAAGAAAATTGCAAAAAAAATGGCTCCATTATTATCTTTAGCCTGGGCATCAGGGTTCTCAGAATTAACATTAATCAGAATTTATGAACCCTGCCATTCAGGTGTAAGGTCCTTCTGGGTTTAGATCTAAAATACAATTAAATGAAAATCCCTTCATTATTTCGTAGCTAGAGAGTCACAAGAAAGATGACTATGTATACTCTATTGCCCAGAAACTTATTGACAGAATTTGATAAATAAGGTGAGTTGTTCTGCCTGCACTTAGACCCCCTTAAACCAGCCAGCAAGTGGTAATTTTTTTGGTTGATGGGTGCATTTTTATGAGTTATGATGTACTATTATTCTGACACTTTAGATAAGGTGTTTTAGAAAGTGGGAGAAATAAGTGCTGTAGAATTTTCATTAGAATTACAGTACACAATTCTGTAATGTCCTTCTTTCTAGCACATACTGCCATTGTATAGAAATGGAAGTATGTAATTTCCCTCAAAGACAAGGTCAGTGATCAGTGCTCCTTTAACCTTCTACCCTGTCCCATTCCCAATACAACAGATTAAAACAGTCTGTGGAACAGAGTTGTTCTTGGCAGCTGTTTTAGGGGTGGGGGATTCCATTCACTCTAAACTTTCAGTTCAGCTCTTAGAGAAAGTTCAGTGCAAAACTGAAAGAGCTCAAAAGATTTATCAGCTAAGTGAACTACACCTTGGACTGAATTGGACTTCAAGAATTACTAAATCCTTGACCAGTTCACTAATTCCTACACTAACTGTTTCCATCCACAGAATTCCATATCAGCAAAATCAAATATTTCCATCTCCAAAGTTAGCATCTGCCAAGCAGAATTTCTTTCACATAGCTAGTCTCAAATCCATTTTAAGGCACTTAAAGTAAAACTAGGGTTAGATCATCACTCAAATCAGAAATTGTTCCTTTTTGCACAAAAGTTCTTGTAGCTCCCTAGTTCTCTTTTTTACCTTTCAAGGTGTTCCTGACACCTCAAGACACTTACATCCTGAAAGGTTAATTCCACCAACCCTAGCTGTCTGAAGAAAACATCTTCCATCAGATACAGTCCGTTTTTCCTTCTCACACAAGTCTGGAAAAGGGTAACATTAATTAATTAAACAATCATATTAACAACTGGGGTGGGGGCAGGGATTGCCTTGTCAGGTGTAAAAATGTTCTAACAGTAGCTATCTCCCTGTTTCCCACACTGCAGTAACAGTTTTCAGTGACAAGCTTCTCAAAATTTTTTGATAGAAAAACTCTTATTTTCTCACTTAAACAAGCATTCACCAGTCTTATCTTCAGCCTAATATAATGGTCCGTTTTCTTTCACCTCCTGTACCTACAGCCCTTTGGTCTGAAAGGTTTTTGAAGCTGTCAGTGGTCTCACACAAATGTAAAGGATCAATTTGCTCTTCCCCAAGAAACAAAAATAAAATATATGTTTGTGATGGGTGGTTTCAAGGATTAATCTAGAAAAGTAGTACATTCTCTCACACTGCACAAAGGAAGAGGGGAACTTTTATGAGATGAAAGTAAGGAGAGAAAAAAATTTACATGAAATTCTGGAAGTCAAGCTGAATGTCAAATTTGGAGTACAGAATAGAAGTAGTCCAAAATCCTGATGTAGAAAGAGACTTCTATGGAAAATTCTGCTATTTTGGTCTTTCCCATACTACACTGAAACATGCTGAACTTGTTTTTCAACACTGAAAAGCTAAAAGTACAATTTTAGAAATTATCAAACTGAAAGGGAACAGAAGCAACTGTTTGGATGCTCATTCAAAACCTGTCATTTATGTTACCCACACTTGGTCCAATTCAAGCATCAGCCAAAATAAGCTGAATGTCCTGATGCAGCCTAAGAGCTAACTGAAATTTTTCATACAGGTGGGTTTTACAAAGATTAAATTACACGTGTTCAGCCATGACCTTTTCAAAATACTTTTGCAAAAAGAGGAGGTTGGACAGAGGCTAATAATTAATAAGGTCCTCTTTTTTTTTTTTTATGAGGAATGGCTTTTTAATATAGGAATAATTGCTGCTTCAGAACACTGACAAGGAATTTGCCTGCTGCAAGTGTCAGTTATAATTGTAATAATATATAGCATTAGAAGCCCATACTTCTCTAAGGATAAAAAAGAAATGCAAGGACAGAGGTAGAAATGCATGACACAGGAAAGAGTGGGAACAGTCACCTCATGGTACTTAATTTGCATAACATCAGAAAAGTATAGAGCTGAATCCAGTGGACAAGAAGTAAATACTACACACTGATCAGCTTTCAGTGAACACTTTTAAGCATGTATCCTGTTGTACTGATAAGCATGCTTCTTATCCTTACTGGAAAGACTATCTTTTGCATATTCCTTGTACACTAGAAATACTAAAACGAGGCATTTTGCATTTCAGAGTACCTGGTCATACACTCTCCCTTACAAGACCACTTTAACTTCCATGCTTTACTTATGCTATTGAAAAAAACAGAACCACTGCTTACCTAAACCCAAGGGGTGCAATGGGGCCCTCTTCCTCTGCTTCCATCTCTTCTATATTCTCTCAGAAGTGGGAAAGAAGGGAAATTCCAAAGTGCACCCTTCCTGAGAGAAAGTAAATGGAAAGATCCCCCATGACCTTTGATGATAATTCCCTAATAGCATTGTCTAAGCAAATAAGTTAAATAATTTGAAACATTTAAGACAATGAAACTTCACATCAATCTTTAAGGTGAAATCTATAACTGTCTTATCAAGAGTCTGTTTTTAAAGTAGTCTTGTAGTTTAAGAAGAACATGTGGCAAAGCACCTGAGGTTGTGATCTTCATCTCATAATCACAGTCTTAGTACAATGGTAAGGTAAAAAAAAAGGTTAAAAAGGCGATTACTGGTTTCAAGCTTTCATTTTCTTTACAAATAAAATGTATTTCACTTGCTCCAATTTTCAATCTCTCCCTGGTCATCAAAATTCCCTGAACATATATGTGCTTCCTACTCCTCTGTTCATGCCCTTGGTCCAGCCAGTCCAACTCATCAATTCCTTCAGGGAGGTGGGATATGAAATTAGCTAAGTAGGAGTTAAAAAAAGAGGTGGGATAAGAAAAAGGAAAGTGAGAAGGCATGAAGACTGACCTGGAAATGGACAGAGACCACTGGAGTCTACACCAGAACGTGTCTCACACAGCTGGAGAGACAAACTCATAATCTGCTTGCTTATTTTAAAGCAATTGGTTTGCAAAACCAATATTAAAATAATGTCTAACACATCTGTTCCAAAGCAAGGGTACATAAAGTTTAGCTGTACAGTATGAAATTATTTCTGCCCTTTACAGGCATAATAGGATACACACCATAATTGCAAGACAACACCTTATTTCTCAAATAGTATAAAATACACTTCTTTCCACTACAATCTTAAATAGCCTATATTTTCCTCTGGGGTTTTAAGGCACCTACCCTGTAGTATTGAATACTACTATATGAATTTTGGACTTGGGGCCCATAAAAGTAATTTAGACAAAAGGTACATTATAAATGATTCTTACACAACAGAGAGCAGAGTAAATATAGCAAGAGTAGTAGTGGAAATGTTTTGATATATGCACAGTTTTGAGGCTTATTTTAACTGCAAGTTGGTTAACTACCTTAGCCCATCTATTGACATTAAGAAATGTTGTACTACCTGGTGACAAGGAATTGTTTGCTCAGGCTACCCACTAAATTAGTAGATTATATAGAATAGCAAGTTTATCACAAACAGATAAATTCTGTCTGCTACTGAGATTCATTTAGCAAAGGAAAAGAGAGAGGCAACCAATGGCAATCCCTGATTCTTAACCTCCCTTTAATCTTCCCTACACTCAGGTTAGATCTGCCTCTAATGTTAAATAAGAGCCTGTGGCTACCCAGGGTAAGATTTGTTGCACTACTAATCATCTAAAACCTTAGTGTCTAGTCCACATTCATCACCTAGGCTCTAGTCAATGAAGAAAAAGAGCCCTCTTCAGCAGGCAATTTATCCAATTTTAAAATGAGTTTCTAAAAGAGATGAGATGAACTACCCTCAGAGGGGGTCTGACTTACTCCATGGACTGAAGAGGAAGTTGCCTCAACTTTCTCTGATGAGAAGTGCTGTTTTCAGCCTGACTCAGGTGAGACTAATACCATCTTAAATGATGAACTGGCATTCATCTGCCTGTCACAAACTTTTGGGGAGCCACCTGCAACACCACCCCCACCACAGAGCTTCCAGCCGGGCAGCTGCCATTGGACTTGTATCTCTGCACAAATTAAGCAGCACTACCTGTGAAAAATGTCACCCTCATCCTACAGTTGCATAGCTGAAAAATAATTCTACTGAAATCTGGTGAGTGACATCAGGGCACTAACAATGTCAGAAATTAATTCAAATAATGATTATACAAAAGGAGTGTAGCTTATCTGATGAAGCCCTTATACATGACATGTCTTCAGTACAAAAATCCTTCATACAGTTTTCCAACACTCTCTGTCTCCGCAGAATACATGCATTGAATATCACACACCTTATACACACATACGTCTTGCGCTTTGTGAAAATATTGCAGTGTCTTCCCTGACTATCCACAGTATGAACTTTCTTTCAAGTTGTGACAAAATGTTCCCAAATAGTGCCTATTCTTCAAAGGTTATAGTTTTTCTTACAACTTTTTTTTCTTTTTGATGTGCACTATGTTTTCAAGCATTCTTCTCCTTCACAAGTCCAAAGAATCCCAGGGTCAGGCTCAGACCCACACATTGTCATTGAGGAACATATATTGCATAGTGTTCACTAACAGTGTGACCGGGTGAATCCTTTCTCAAAATCTCTCCAAGGCTTGTATTCTCTGTGAAGTTTTAATTCAGGTAGGCTACTTAATTCTTCCCCCTCACCGCCGACCTTTGTCTCAATTTTTCATATAACTTTAAACATGACCACAGTATTGTATTCTTCTCACCTTTTTTCTCAGCAGCCAGCCACGCTAAGTGAATTTCTACAAATTTCTTCCTATGTTCTCCACCTGTAAATTAACAAAGCGTTCCTACTGTAGCATTTGCATTGGCAACTCAGGATTAATTATGCTAGCATTGCCAGTCATGTTACTTTAATATCACATCCAAGATGTCCACCACAAGCTAATCATGGTATTACTTGTTATCATTGCTCTGTTATATACTTGTATTTGTTGTGAATTCCCACTTAAAACCACTCGCAAATGCCTCTTGCAATATGTTCTGCAAGATCTATAGATTATAAAAATTTTCGTGCAAAAGGCAATTTAGAGTTTAAAAATTTTATAAATTAATAGTCTGTAAGATTGCTTATACAAGAAAAGAGTTTAATTAAAGTTCAGTTCAAGAATGTCAAAACACTCCATTTCTCACAGGTATTCTCTCTGTACTGACATTATTCACAGGACTTGTGATCTTGGATCCCAAATATCTCTGCCATCCTTTGAAATTATAATTCTTGGCTCTACCATAGTCTCTAAATATTTTTTACATCTCCAGATTTACACAACCTACAGTGGAAGCTGAGGGAAACAGAGGCTGGCTGGGGAACTTTTTTGATATATGCTTGAGTTTTGAGCTCATTTTAACTGCAGGCTAAGTGCCATCATTGTGGCTTTCACCAACATGTGAAAATGCTGACTGAGCCCCTAGGCACTTTAGCTGTACTTGGAGTCTGAAACTTTGAATGATCTTGTAGAGTAATTCTCAGCTGAGATTTCATTTTGCTTTAGCTAATGAGTTTCATGACTGATTATGGACCAGATAAACAGTAACATGTACAGAAATGGATAACTTCTATAATTTTATAGGAAATTTCTAAAGGCTGTAAGTTTGAGATAGTTGAAGGAGATTACTAAAATAACATTTGGCATTTTGTTGATCCAATCTGATTCTAATACTGATTTAAAGTATCTGCTTAAGAAAGCAAATCATCATAGAATTATTAATAGATCTTCTCATATTACAGAAAAGAAAAACTATTATTTGATAGAATAGAGCAAACAAAGCTAGATCGCTTCATGTTTCTTGTCCAGTGCACATAGGATCAAAAGAACAAAAGTAATGAATCCCTACACACTGCACCTGGCTTTTTAGCTTGCTCCAATATCTCAACACCACAAATGCAGGGAAGACAGATTCTCTGGTAAGACACAGTAAGAGGTGGTGAAAAAGGCAGCCTTGCTTTGTATCCTGAGCCACATCCTATTTCCACATGCTATGCAGGGAAGAAGAGGTATCCTGCAACTAGCTCTCTTGGCAAAGGCTCTCCTTCAGGGGCAGGGGAAGAAATTTTTGCTGCCTTGAACTGAATGAATCCCCTGACACTTTTCCAGTTTGATATGTTGACACTGTCATAACACATGGATCTTGATAAAGGTGCAAACAAGATCCTCCTGTTGTTTTGCAATTTTATAGAGTAGGGTAAAAATGGAATTGGGAAACACTGATATCATAGTTCTATTTATAACATTGTTTTACACAGAAGATTTTTTGCATTTAAAATATACCCTAAATTGTGAGTATGCAAGATAAATCTTTATCCTGAAGATTTAACCAAGTGAGAACAAGTTGGTGAAGGGTCTGTTATTTCTGTAGATGTCAGACGTACTCATGTTTTCATCTTAACACATTATCTGCTTTGTTGTCTTAATTTATGTCATTAGCCTCCCTGGCATATTTCCTACTCCCTTAATTTTACTTAACAAGTGCAATACAAGATAAACACTTGCAATAACTGCCTTTTTATTTGGGGGTAATAAGTGCATTCTTGCAAGCCTCCTTATGACTCAAATAAATGTGTTTATTTTAATAAACATAATAGATATTAACAGGTAAAATCCGACATACGCACTCTGTATTAGTTTAAGATTTCTGCTTGAAGTCATAGTTTATTATCATGTAATGTGCCCATTTTACAATTAATTAATTTAGTCCTAAAGCTGGAGAGAGAGAAGCACTTGCAACTCTCTTTATATAGCTGTGCAACAAGACTACTTTATAATGTTTCCCCAGATACTAATGCCAATTGCCTGTTAGCTCAAACAAGCCTTGCCTGAAAGCTTGAGGAAGGAATTTGCCCTTATAAAGGATTAAAAAAATTGCCTTAGGAAGCAAAGGATTATCCAGGAATTTAGTACTTCATTTGCACTGAACTGCAATAATCTATTTGTCCCTGTCTTGCTGCTTAGTTTGTGGATCCCCCTACAAGCCATATGAATCAACAGATATTTTTGCTGGGACGATTTTCACCTCCACAGTGCCATACACTTCTATTAACTGCTGTCAGCCATCGTAATTAGAAGTCCATAAGAAGGAAGAGTAATGCCCACATTCAGGGGAAGAAGAAATACATATTAACTCAGTTTTGGGTTATATTAACTTCCTCTTGGTACCTGAGGTAAATAAAAAGCTAGATGATCTGTCCTATTTCATGTCCTCCCAAACTCTTGGTGCTGGAACCCCAAAGACCTCCTGAGCAGGGTGACTGGCATAAAAGATTTGTCTTCAGTAATCATAAATCCACTAAAAGCACATCTTGCCATTACATATGAATGATATCTTTAAAGTTTATAATGGTAGGTGAAAAACCCTTTCAGATCCACCAAGACAAGGATCACATCACCTATTATTTAATAGATTTTATCTAGAGCAACCTTGACAAGTTTACGCAGAAGCACAGTATCAGGGAAAAAATAAATTTTCTGTTCTTTAACAAGATTTGGCAACTGAAAATAAAGAGAAAGTGTTGATCCAGTGATCAACCAGACTGGACAATTTTACTTCAAAAAGCAGCTGGGTCTGTTTTTCATAAGTACCCCATCATCTGGTAATCCAGCCCTTCTTATTTCAGTTTTCTGATATGATTTATGTCCTAAAGAAATCATTACTCCAGCTGAACTTTTCATATCTGCTTATCACTGTGTGAATACCTGAAGTATCAGGAAAACAACAAACACTCATGAATTACAACAAATCTGGCTGTTTATCTTCACTGTGTACCTGGAAATATTATTTTAAAACTTTGGTGAAATAAACTTCCGGGAAACTAGAAAGAACTGAAAGATCTCTGGAAAATAAAGTCATTTAAAATGAAAGAATGAAATCACATCCATAACCAGCAATAGATTTTCTAAGGATTTCTTAAGAAAAGAGGTTTTATAAGGTTGTGTAGTGTATTTGAAAACAAGATGAGTTCAAGACAGATTTCTACCTTTGCCTCTAAAAGTCTCAAAGGTCACTTGAGGCTTGTTACAAGTGGAGAGAAGATTCAAAAAAGAGATTAAAAAAAAAAAAAAAACAGAATGGCCCCAGCTTTCTCTAGGAATTCAATAAAATGTCTGGGGTTTTAATATCCTGCCCAAGACAAATCTGAAAATGTTAGTTCTGTTCAAGCCAGAACTTATGCTTACCCCAAAGTAGTGTTCAATACTTCAGACACTTTAGAGCCACCAAGCAGGACAAGATGGTCCTATGTGCATACTCCAGAGTCATCATTAGTTTTATTTTTCTTTCATTAAATGCTTGTCTGCACTAAAATGTCACTTTACTGAGAGGAAATCCAACTTTTCCTAGGACCCAGTGTTTCAAAATGCCTGCAAGCAAAATTGAGGCAAGGAAAATAGGGAGTGATCTCTTGCCTTGTGCCTCCAGCACACGTGTTTATCACAGACATGGAGCTGGTGGGATTCCCAGCCACCGATTCCCTCAGAGATACCTGCTGACTAATATACTCTCATGAGGCAGCATGTCAACAAACATTTTTACTCTTCCAGAAAACTCTTCTTTAGGAAAATGGTGGTTGTGTAATGCAGACAGGAAAAACCAAGCTGAGTCAGCTGACATGCACACTTTCAGCAACTTTGTGTGAGACAATTTTACATATGCCCATTTTTTTAAACTCCTTCAAAATTAATCTGGTAGCTTTACTATGGGAATCAAGCTGAAGCTTGAGCCCACTGCTCCATCCTCTTAGTGGGAAGTCAGCCATGAAAGAGACTGCAGCACAAAGGTGGGGCAATGCACTCCTGTAAGAACCATCTTAAAAAGAGGCATTAGCTCAGAAACAGGAGATGAAGTGATTCAGTGCGTTGCCTGAGAAAGCTGTGGACTACTTAATACAGTTTAAAGCCACCATTCACTCTGCCTTTCCTTTCTGAATTATAGATCCCATGGGACATATGTACTCCCACTAACATATGAAGGTACAATCTGCACTTTGCCACAGCATCAGTGAACCTAGTTTTCTGTGGGTTAGTCCACACAGACTAGTAAATATTTATTTATACTGCAACTTATAAAAAAAAATCTTGAGATAGAAGCATTGCCTCAAGGGAGTTATAATGCATGGAGAGCAGACTTACACATCTGGAGGGAAAATTGAACACTAAATTTGAATTTTTTCTTGAAAAAATTCCTACGATCTCTTTTACCAGGACAAGTAGTGGAAAAAAATCATATTTTTATGAGTTGACAACAAAGTATGGTGTATTTCCTTCCTTCACTAAGGTTATTTTGCATATCTGAGTAGCAGTTCTACAAAGTAGGAAACATTTAATTTGCTGTAAAAATATTTTTTGTTGCAAAATCATTTCCTTGTGAAAATATACAAAAAATACAGTACTGCTGCAGCAAGAGCTGCCAGTTCAGACCAAAAAAACCTTTGCTCTTTTGCAGGCACTGTGAAACATCTCAGGTGTGATTTGCAAATACAAGTAACTATTTGTAAGTACGTTTGAGGATTTCTTTATCCAACTATAACCGTACCATTACTGAATTAAATACATTGAATAAATATATCTTGAACTTCCTGGCACATCTGGCTGATAGAAGGCTTGCTGTAAAGAAGAAAATAAGGTTACCATGTCTGGGAACTTTTCAAAAGCACTGTGTTCTCTGCTTGTGTTTCGGTTTGAAGCCTTTATATATCTGACTACCAGAAGTGACCCAAGTCTATCTCGTAGCTAAAGAAAACTTCTCTGCTATGGAAAAGATATAAACTTCAAAAATCTGGGCTTCTAAAAACTTTTACAATAGAAAAAAGCTCTGTGCAAGTTATTTTACTATTACATTAACTAGTATTAGGAAACATAGCACCATTTTTTAACATAGATGTCCAAGGTGATATTCTCAAATGTTTGTAGATGCTCAGATAAAGGCTCTAGAGTTCATACTAAAAGGTAATTTTGGAAAGTATCTGCAAAATCCTTTGGTTACCTCTGTTTTTTCTAAATTTCCTTATTAGTTCAAAGGATCCTACACAGAGCAAGTTACGGTCCCTGCCATCACTGGTAATACTTACCGTAACTGGTGTGCTCCCAAAATGTCTGGGGCAGGCAGAGCCTGTGCCTGTGCACAAACATGTCATGTTCCATGCCTTTCCATAAAAAACACGGGGAGACAAACTGCACTTGGACCCTCCTGGCAGGCATCATCTCGAAAACAGCCTAGAAATGCTGTGGTGCTGTCTCAGAGATGCAGGCAGGAAGGAGCTCCATCTGCTTCTAAATTTTGGGCCATCATTTAGCACATCGCTTTGTGCGCTCCGTCGGTCCAGATTCTGGATTTAAAACACATGGTTGCTGCACACCAGCAAAAAACTTAAAAAAAAGGAACTCATGAATATAAAAAAAAGTCAAAGCCATCGACACCACAGATGTGTGTGCTGCTGGCAATGAGGAGGCTGCAACGGCCTCTGGCTGGGACGAGCGCGGGGGCTGCCGGCAGACAACGTGCTGACTGAGAGGTTTTACTCGTAGTGGTGCCAGAAGACCTCACCAAGCAGTTCCTCGCTGTTCATTGCCTTACTGATGGTATTTCTTTTATTTACTAAGGTTCACTTTCTCCTGATTGCCCACTTTACACCCTGGAGAGGGGCACATTAGGCACTTCCCATAGCATCTAAAGAGCAAAAAGCCACTTGAACGTCAAGCAGAAGCCAAGCAGAGGGCGCTCTGAAAAAAAAAGTGGCTCAAATGCACAGCAAATAAATGCACAACACAGAAATACCTCAGAAGTGCAAAGCTGCTTATCATTGCTGGGCTGGCGTGGCCGGACCTCAGGCTTCAGCAGTGAGGAGGGCCCTGAATTGCTGCCTGATAGGCCCTAGCAGGGCCTGATGGCCAGACCGGCCCACCTGGGACACTGCAGCTGGTGCCAAGCTCCCCAGCACAGCCTGGCCCACAGCCTAACCCGACCCACAGCGCGGGGGGCCCTGCCGCCAGCCCAGCCTGTCTCCCCTGCTCTCTCTCGCAAGGCTGGACCCTGCACACCCGCAGTGGGTCGCAGCCGGCAGGCCCCTCAGCTGGGCACCCGCCTGGGCCTGCCGCCCCCCAGCCCCAGGCACAAGGAGCCAAGCTCAAAGAAAACTGCTAAGAAAGCCTAGATTTGTTAGTCCTCCCTAGTTTCTGGTGCACCCGTGTGTTTAGAAAGTTTTGCCTGGTACTCATAAAATCATAATCATAATTACAGTACGCATCAAGCAGATTTTCCAAAGTGTTAAGGATCCACCTCCCTATAAAATAACAACATCACATATAGATGGTAAATTAGGATATTTCTTTATACGTTTCTTCATATCATAGTCTTCAAGTGTGCATGTGCCAACGTGGTAACTTACTCTCTCCTCTATACCTTTTCAGCTAACTCATGCCCCACATATAGGACCATCTGAAATGTCCACTGAAGAGATGGAAATCAAATGCAGGCAGCGAAATGCAGACTGGATGACAAACTTGTCTTTTTGTTTACAACTGGTAGTACACCATTGTTTTCAAATATACATTTCAGCACTGAATATATTAACATTTATATAAGCAGGAGAGTCAGCAATGAAAGTCATTAGTACCCTCTGCTGGCTGACTTTATAGTAGCAGACAATATACACGTCCCTCCTTGGCCTAATGACTTCTGTGCAACCCATCTTCTTAATAGGATCTATGGCTAATTAAGAGAGTTAATTATTCCTCTATAATTTACAAAAAAAAAAAAAAAGTAGGTAGAATTATAAAAAAGACATGAAAAGTTGGGCGGAGTTTTGTTAGCTGATATGTGGTTTACTCAGAACAAAGCCCATCTTGAAGTCTGTTTCAAAGTCACACCAATCCAGCTGGCTGTGTCAGGGGGACAAGTAGACCACAGTCTCTTCGCCGCTTTACAGGAAGGACAAGCCAAGTCATTCCATACTGCCTGCTTCCAAGCCTCTAAAAAAGTACATAAGCACTATGATTTTCACGCTTTGCCCACGAACTTCTCTTGCTTTCTATAGAAACCAATCTTGAACACATAGGGATAAGAATACCGATGCAATAGATGGAGATGTGCAGACAGCAGAGCCCCCAGAGTCACTGCTTGCATTGTAAGAACTACCTGCTTCCCACAGCCAGCCAGCCAACTCACATCAAGCCTTCCAGGTGCACACATTGTCCAGCTCAATCCCAGCCTCGAGGCACTAAATGAAAGAGTGGTGCCCTTTACGCTGTGGGCCATGGTATCCCATTGTGCTACATCAAGGCACAGACATACATCTCTGAATCAGAACTTCACAGTGGGAAATAAAGCACTGAACACAGAGGTGCTAAAAGCTAGTAGAGAAGATACTGACAGTGAGCATTTTGTCTTACATCTTCAGAGGCTGGGACACAAACAAACTCTGCTCTCTCCATACTTTGAGTACAGAGGAAAAGGAGAGTTTTCCAACTATCTCAATTACTTCTGGATGGCTTGACATACCTGTGATGATAATCAAAAGGAAAGACTATGTAGCAGCCTTTATTGTGTAACAAGAAATCACAACCTGTTATGATCCACTCAGCGCCTTTGAAAGCTTTTCCTTGAGCATTTTTCTCAGATGACATTCAATCCCAGGAAACAGAAGACCAGATCAACAAAAGATGAAATAACTGAGAAGGAATCCAGAAAAACTTTGTAGTTCCAAAGATCCTTCAGCCTTCACAGGTAGTTAGAATAATTCCTTTCTATAAGTGCTTAGAAGGACATGTGCTGAGAGGAGTAATGAGAATAAAGCAGCTTATTTTATATCTTAGCAAGAAGCTAACATGTGGTACCTGTTGACATAGTTTATGGTAACAACATAGGAAATATTGATATGAAATAATGATTTTAGCTTGTCAGGATCATTCAATTTCCAGAGCAATGCAGCAAGATTTTTGGAGAGAGGTTATTGGAGCACTAGCTTCAGGGCAACGGAAGAAAAGAAACACAAGTATTATGGCCCAAGCAAGAGAAGACATTTTCTGTCTGTCTTTCCAGTATGCATATTTTATTTTAGAAACAAACCTTAAGCCTGAGTAGACTGTAAATGCATTTCTGCTTTATTGATATGATCATGTATTATTTATGTTAATGACAGAATTCCCTAAAGATTCCAAACAAGGTCAGGACACATGATTCTAGATACCAGGCAAGTACATTTAATTTAAGGCAAACTGACAATCCAGTGAGTTCATAATCTGATGCAAAAAGTAGTATCAGTACCCACAGTTTCAGAAATACCAGGGGATGCTTGTGGCAAAACTGTGAACTACACCCTAATCTTGTGCTAAACTGGGGCTTTAGCCAAAATCTACTGTTCTTCCTTGATGCTTTAAATGGAATTACATCATCCAGGTACTAGCATGCAATACAGATGCAAAGATGGAAATCTATCTAGCATGTGTATTTATCTATTCCGATGTCACCCCTCAATCTGCTGATACTCAAATCTGCGCCAAAAACTTTACCTAAGGTTAAGCAGAGAAAAAGGGATAATTGCAGGCAGCTTGAAATAAGGCAAAAGTTATCTTCTTTTTAATACAGAACACATTTTTCATTAACCTTACTACCATGACTTAGGACTTGTTATGTAAATAATTTTCAGTAATGCAAGGTCTGTGTGAGGTGAAAAATGAAGTAAATTTGAATCTAATAAGAGGGAAAAGCTAAGTGGCACATATTTCACTACTATATCCATGGGTTGAAGATCATGTATTTTAAAGATATTCTGGTACCTAGACATATAGATAGGCACAATGGGAATTAGGAAGAAAAACAAATTAATCATAAGAAATCCCTAAAATCAAGGAGAAACACCTGCTGGCCATTTTAATAAGCACTATGCATTTATCTTTATCTAACAAGTTGTGAAAATTATTTTCAAAACTCCATGCCTAAGACAATATATGTTCATATCTAGTTTACTTTTGTAAGCCTGCAAAAGCATTTTATATCGCTTTGAAGTCCCTTAAAAATATCAGTATAATAATTTTTGGATGTCATGAACTATAGTGATGGTTCCATCAGCTGAACAGCTGTGGCTACTATTTAAGAAAACAAGGTTCTTTCTGCTCTTCATAAGTATTAAAGTACCTGTTTTCTTATGGATTTTTGCACTAGTGTCCGTAGCTTCCTTCCTCAACTGCTATGCATGTGATAGAGTGCCTTGCTTAGTGGTAAGTTAGAGAAGGTGAAGCAATGAGAGAAAGCAGAGATATAAGCAAGATTGGAGACAGATGAAACAGAGGATTTTGAACTTGTAGGGTGAGTTACAGAAAGTCATTTTAAGGGGAGGAATACCATTCCCATTTTAAAGAATCCAATTTTAGAGAAGTTCCAGTTTTAAAGAATCTTCCAACCTTCAGGTACGTCTTTCATCTTCAAGAAAAACTCATAACTTCCAATCATTACAACTGGAAAAATGCAATTAGCAGCATGTCATTGTTTAACTGCTGCCAGCAACTAAGTACCACACAGAACAATGGAATGGGGGAGAGAGTCAAAAACAAAAGCAAAACTCATGGTTTGAGTTAAAGACAGTTTAATAGGACAGAAGAGGAAGGGAAATAATAATAATAATTAATTAAAAATAATAATAAATATATAGAAAACAAGTGATGCACAATACAATTGCTCACCACCCACTGACTGGTGCCCAGCCAATCCCCGAGCTGTGGTATCCACCGGCCAACTTCCCCAGTTTATATACTGGGCATGATGTCATATGATATGGAATACCCCTTTGGCTCTTTTGGGTCAGCTGTCCTTGCTGTGTCGCCTCCCAACTTCTTGTGTGCTCCCAGCCTCCACTGGCAGGGCAGTATGAGAAGCTGAGAAGTCCCTGATTTAGTATAAACACTGCTTAGCAACAACTAAAACATCAGTGTGTTATCAACGTTATTCTGATCCTAAATCCAAAACATGGCACTATGCCAGCTGCTAGGAAGAAAATTAACTTTATTCCAGCCAAAACCAGGACACTGCATAAAAAGCCAAATACTCTTCAGTAATGTGGAGGCTACCTCTGCAAAGGACTCCACTGTTCACAAGCCTTACTACTCCCACTTAACCATATCCACCTCTAGTAAAATTTCAGCATGCTAAAATAAGAGGCTATGCGTGATATTACCTACAGCCTGATGCCATTGATCTATCAGGAGTCTTGACTCATGCCTAGTATCAGTAACATTAGTAGGAGTTCCTCCACCATGCTTGTCTTGATACAAAGGTGTTTTTAGGGTGTGAAACTGAATTAAACCTTGTGCAAAAGGCAGTGATTGCCAAGACTTTTTGGAAGGAAGTGCTCTGTGGCATATCCAGTAGATCAGAGAATGAATCTGATCCTCCACTCAGCCTGATTCAGATCAAGATTTTGTATAAATTTTCCACATCCTTGGACAGCACCTGAATTGCACCGTATCCTGGAATTACTGTTTCTCTATTTCTCCAACTGAGGCCATTCCACTTCATATAGCTAATGAGATATTCCCAGGACAAGTGGCAGGAAGAAATAGAAGAGCTAATCCAATTGTTAGAGAACTCACCTAGATAGTCTAAACCCCAGCTCCATAAAATATTAACAGGAAATGAAACAACTTCACAGGAGGAAAAACACAAGCCTGGAGTACCTAATAACAGTGCATTGGATTAGTTCTCCAAATCAGACATTTTAGAATGTACCGCATTGAACATTCTAACCACTAGTTTAATGGAGATGATCTTTGTTATTTTGGTTTTTCTCATGACATAGGATTGACCCCAGCTTTAGGAGAGGGTTTACAGCTGAGCAGCGTTAGATGGTTCCTTCTATTTTAGGCTTAACTATCTAATCATCTGTGGAGAACAGAAATCGCAGTTTTATTCCCCTCCTTGGCATTCTCTACTGCTTAGCTAAGACAGCTCCTTGCTCAGATTGTTGGATGCAGTGAATGCTCTGATTTGGCATCAAACTCTCCAGGCTTTGCTAGAGAAGCCAGTTACTATTCAAACAGCCTGACAGTTGCAAAGACATACACAACCTGCTGGAATAGTCTGCTGTACTGAAAAAGAATTGCCCAGGGATTTGGAAATGTGTCTAAATAAGGTATAAAGACTGAAGGATCTTCACATCAGTGCCATAATACTTCAAATAATTCATTTAATTCCTGACCATTTTTCATTGGAAAATATTTGTATGTCAAATATGTTTCAGTACAATATTTAAGAACTTGATCTAAAATCCAAGCAAGGAAGAGTAAATATCACAGCAGACAGTATTTTTGTGTCGTTCTGCCCAAATCAAGCAGCTGCATTCAGCTATTTCTAAAATAGCTGCAATTAACCTTTAATCCAAATTTAATAAAGGCAATAATTTAATTTATATAGCTGTTCATACACAAAATATTGTGCAACACTGGTGATTGCAAATCCTCTCTGATGAGGTGCACATTTAGAATCAGGCTTTTAAGCAACATCCTGCAGAGAAGTACATTTTAGTTTGTATCATAATGAGTTCAAGGTAGAAATGAGCAAATTCCATGTAAGGCTACTGTCCAAATTGCTTAGTTAAAACTGCAAATTGTGGATTCAGGCATACACCTGCTTGCACATCAGAGTAGGAATTTCACGACAGTAAACACTCAAAGGCTTTCTGATTTTTGTCCTGATAACAGTTGAGCTTCAGTTGCCTAGAAAAACAGAGTGAAGAAGTGTATGCAAATCCTTCAGTGACAAACTGTATTCCATTTGAGAAACAAATTAAAGATTATCTAGCAGTAACCCCATTTCACATACCATGTTCACAAAAAAACCCAATAGTTCCAAGAAAAAGGACCCACATTGCATTACAAAAATTTGAGGTATGTGAATTTTCTGACCTGAGCCATTTTTCCTGGGTGCAAAAGGCAATTTTTTTGTGAGAGAAGGAACGGGGACCGTATCATTGCAAGAGAATTTGTCAACTGGCTATAGGGATAACAAACCAGGTCTGAGGAGCTGCACTCTGGGGTTTGGAAGCAGTGACTGAGAAGGGCATTTGGCAAGAGGAAGTATTTGAGGCAGAAAATGAGAACATGAAGAAACATGCAAACAGTTTAAATGCCTCTGTTCGACCTCTCCCTGCAGTGAGCACAAGGCTGTCAAACAAGAAACTGTGCAGCAGAAGTTCAGCTGTTGAACACCACTCCTTTGCGTAACATAAAGAGTTCAGACAGCAGCTCACCAACACGCTGCCAGCGCCACCTGGGCATAAAAAGCAGGAAGTAAACAAGTGATTGACTCTACAGCTACCTGGCTGCAAAGTTGCACAAAGACAGACAAACTCTGAAAAACTGATAATTTAGGGCGTAAGCATTGAGGAGCTGGCTAGGAAAGTTTAACTAAAAGTTTAAAAAGAAAAAAAAAAGGAAAAAAGTCAAATCTCCTGGAGCACATTTAATCTACATTTCAGGTATTGGTGAATAGGTTGGAAAAAACCAGCAAATTGTGCTATATAAAATATGTATTTCAACATTACATATTACTGGAGCTGGTTGCATGCACTGACTTTTGCAACAAGCATTTCATTCCACCAGGCCCCACAGACCTAGCTATATGCACTGGCACTCATTCCTCTCTGAGCATTACTAAATCCGGTGAATTATACTTGCATGCTCAGTGACGGGCTGAACATGTGCCGTGAAGAGCATATTGAAGACTCCTGCTACAATGCAACAACCGAGGTCTAATGCAGTTGCTGTTACCTGTATTACTTGCAGGGTCCAAGTGGCAGTGATGGGTGGAGTACAAAGAAACTAACTTGGTATCCAGGATAAACATGTACTGCTGTCCTGGAGGAAAATAAATCTGCAACTTTTTACTTGTAAATTGAAAGCGTTAGATATGGAAATTAGGGAGAAACAAGAAATACTGGTTACTGTCACTTTTCAGAGTAGAATTGTTCTTTGCTTTTTTATTTCAATATCTTCTTCTCCCGCATATCTGGCCTGTCCTAAATGCACAAAAAATACCTGCATAAGAAGGAATTCAGTTAGCATTATCTCCCTTTGCACCTGATTATTTTTTCTCATGTCTGCAATATTCAAATCACTCCTTAGAAGAGAGGTATTTTGGCAAGCAAAAATAAGAACAGTAAAACTTTCTACATTCTATTTAGCATCTAAAATAGAAAGGTTCGGAGTCTTTCTTAGACTGGTTTTCATCTTTCTCTTCTGTTCTGCCTAACAGAGAGAGACTCTAGATTTTATTCACAGACATGTTAATTCAGAATTTATTCTCCCCCTATAGCAAGTTTTCCAACCCCTGTCCAAATTTTTTTCTTTAAGTCAACAAGCAAGCTTGACAGAGTTGAAAGGCCAATGTCTTCCCTGGCATATATAGCCACTGCATCAGCATAGCTGTCAATGTTGACACCAGTACTTAATTTGGATGGGCCAAGCTTGTCTCCAGACCTGTTTCGACACACCATCTGAAGAAAAGAATTGCCATGTTGTCAAGACAGCTCGTTGCAATATTTAATAAACCAAGGCTTGCTTTCCATAATATGGAGAAGAACTAGGCAGCTAATACTCCCCCATGGAGATAGTCTATGTTACCTTTCACTAGTGTGAGAAACCTGGCCCAGAACATTTTCCTTCTGTAGGGTTATTTAAGCATAATGGCATAGGTCACCAAACATTTTACTTTCCTTTCTCACAACATTCAGTTAGGGACATCAGGAATAAAACAAACCAAGAACTGAGTCAATCTGTCCTTTTATGCTGTTTTAAACACAAGTCTTCTAAATTTAAGAAAAAATTACTGTCAGCAGCAGTATGGTCAGGAGCAACAAGCCCATGCCAGGCATCCAGCACCTGCCCAGTCCTCAGATGGTGATGGCAGGCCACTGACTGGGCAGCTCTGCACTCCTCTGCCCATCCTCTGGCAGCCATCTCCCCCATGACAGTACTAAACCCAGTTGCTATCGTAATGACAAACTGGTCATTAGTGCCTTAACGTGCCAGCTAACAAATTACAAAATTAAACTTTGGTAGCTGAAGTCTCCAAACCCAAAGAGTAATTATCATATTTTTCACACAATGAGCACAAATTGTGTGCTAAAGAAAAGCAACCCAATGTTCAGCAGTGGTTTTGATTGTAAGTTGTGTTGTGACAATATGAGGAAAGTTGACCTCTCCTGAGCAGTTCCCTGGCACCGCTCACCCCTTCTTTCCTCCGTGTGCTTCTCTGGCAGGGTTCCTGCCAGAGCACCACCAACCCAGGTGTTCCTAGCTTCTAAATTTTTTAGTGTATAAACTAAACTAGATTGTTTGTGAAGTATATACAATATATTCTGCAGTACCTGTATTATACATGACAGTACAACATTCCTCAAGGACCGTAAAACTCCAGGCCTGCTCAGTTTTAAATTGTGCACACATGTTAAGTTCTTTGCCAAAACAGCATCCCAGCCAAACATGGAGCTTGTTGGGAATTCTTTTAGCTGCTTTTTCATGTGGAAATACAAATGGAATTTCCAGACCCAAACTGACTGGGAAATACCTCCCAGATCCAAGATGGATTGGGTAATCAAAGCAGGAGCACATGAGTCCAGAACAGGCGGCTGGTCAGAGCATCTACCTGGGTTTGGCAATACAGGGTATGAATTTCTGGCCACAATCAGGAACAGCAGAATAATGCCTGGGTTTCTCATATGCTACATCAGTAGTCTCTTGCAGACATCTTTCCTCCTGTTTTTCTGCAGAAGAAAAATCTTAGAAGACCGAGGTTCTATCTCAGTTTAAAATGGCTAAGATTTCAAGATTTTATGGAGTAGGAAAGAAAAAAATTACTGTTTAGGTTTTGTAAAAGATGATAAACATTCTATGGGGCAGTATGAAAGTGTTTCAGTCTTGGAGCAAAAGAATTGTTTTGGCATGGTTTCTAGGATCAGTGCATAGCATTTGTCTTTATTGTTTTATATTGGCTAGAGGACCCCCAGTATTTATTGGTGTGAATTGCTTTCACACTGGTGAGTCAGCCCTTTCCATACTTCATCCCAAAACTGGAGTTTATAGAGTATTTCCTATTTCCTTTGAGGCTGGCACATCTCCCAAGGAATGATACAGTTGTGAATTCACTGGAAATGAAATAATCTGAATTATTCAAGACAATCCTGCTCAACTTCAGCCACTCCAGATTTCCAAACTTGTGCATACACACAATTTTATATGCAGAAGGTAAATACATTATTTGTACGTGCATAACTTTGGCTGACAGTACAAACCCCAGGGATAGTATGCAAGTCTAAATACTCAGGTTACAAAAAAATAATTTAATTTATAAGCTTTTAAGGCTGTATTAGCTTGGTATTAGTTTTCTGTGCACTACCACAGCTCCAGATGTAGAAGAATAGGAATGACTCCAGAACCACTTTTGATCCCACCTGTCAGTAATAAGGACTGTGACCTGCAGCCACAAACTGTGCTCCACAGGTGAAAGTCTGATAAGCTGTGATCTCAATTCATGGGTACTGGGTACAAGAAAAATCGTTTTTAGTCTGGACTGCATCAACATATTCTGTAGTATACATTTCTGCTAAGTTTCAGCAAAGCACAAGAAATAAAATCTGAGCTAGGTAAAACCCAGGGTGATAGTTGAACAGAGTAAGAAGAGATGGGAGAGATGCAACTGTCAGCTTCTTAATGGGATTGTTCCATGTACAATAATATGAAGAGGAATAAAACCATATCCAAGAAAAATAGCTGAATGCAGTGCATACCAAAGACTTGGCTGCGTAATCAGGTATCTTGGTAGTCTAATGGCTGGAGGGAGTCAAGTCCCAGAAGGAGACATGAGCAGAAGATCATTAACAGATCACTAACATTCATGCATCAAACGATGGAAACAGAGAACTGGTTTGAAACTCACCGTGCCTGAAGACTGAAGACCACACCTTCATTTACAAACCACTGAAGAATGGCAGGCTGTATCTGCAGTTGTTCTGCAGATTTCTAAAGATCTCTTTCAGTGAAGTGCTCAAATGTTTCAGTTCCTCCAAGTACACTGCTATTTGTGCTGTACAGTGTGGTAAAGGGTTGTTCATTTCTTACACTGGGAATAGACCTTTCTTTCCAAATTCCAAAAATACCAAGCAGATTTCCGGGAAATTATTTCCCTGACAACCATCCATCTGCCCACCCCAAACTGCGAGATTTCAAAAGTTTTTCTGCTCTGTCCAGCAGTGAAATAAACAGACTTTTCAAATCTTTTCTTAAAAAGCAGTTAGAGCAATCAGGTGGCCTTTAGGACACTCCCATTCAAGTTTGGCCTTCCCATTCTCTCATATGTTCTCTATCCTGGGGTGAGTTTCTTTTAATATCTTCTTGTTAGAGGCATTTCACTTTCTACAGGTAGTTATTTAATTGAGGTAATTCAATTATCTCAAGGTAAGATTCAAACTTGAAATCTGTATATGAAGTAAGTACCTTTGCCTCTTTCTTTTTTTGTGATTTTGATCCTGCAGACTGAACTTTCTTTCTGAAAGTTTAGTCACAGCTGGTACAGTCCCACAAAAATGCATTTTGTCAAAAATACTCCTAACCAACTAGCACTCCAATTAAACTGTGCCTCGCAAAGGTATCTAAGATGCATGATGGGAGCAAGACTTGACATGAAGTGAAAATGCTGAAGGAATAAGAGACTCTGACAGAAAAATCCAGCATGGTGTTCTCTGGTTCCTTTAAAGCAATTCCATCTTCTCTATTTTCCACTTAAAAGATGGGGTCAAAAATGTGGAGATTTTTCTCCCTTCAGTGCCCTGCAGACATACTTAGGTATTGCTGATTGCTTCTTCTTAGAGAGCTAAAGAAATATGGAAGGCACCTCTGGGAATGAGTCTTTCTATTCCCTTACCAAAGATAACTATGTGAAGCTTTTCACTTAGAGAGAAACTTATATAAGGTATTTCACACTGATTGTAGAATGTCATGCTAAGAAATAACAATCCATGTGATATTAGACCCCCCACAGCCCAAGAGCAGAAGCAAAAAGGCATTCCTACAATTCTCTTCCTGATTAGGGGCAAAACCTTAGAAACAAGTTAATTATCTAAATCTTTTTCACATACTGCTGAACTGCAGATGATTTCCTTACAAATGGTCCATGCTCATTCCTTCAAGTGTTCTTCAGGCTCTATATTTAGCATTTTTTGCACATATAAAGCCACCTTTGAACAAAACTGGAAGTTTTAAAAAGAAAATTTGAAAGCCATGAGAGGGACCTTTAGCAGGTATCAAATAGCCCAAAACAGACATGGGGACAAAACGTGGTTATACTGGAATTTACACTATGAATACAAGTATAAGCCAAGTCTATGAACACCAAAATATTCCCAAAATGAAGTAAATGCTTTCAACTGACTATGAAAAATGTTGTCATAAAAGGCCAGAAAAAAGTTCTTCATTCATTAGGGGTCCCTGTGATTTGGTACTTTCCAGTAAGACTGTGAAGTCCGGTTGACCAATATTTTTGCCAGAAAGCACACAGAAAAAATTAGTTCATGGAAAATGTTCCCCTGTTTTTGACTCCTCAGGATCAGATTCATATTCCTGCATTTAACTTTTCAGGTTCCAGTATCTTTAAAGAAGGCTGTTTCAAGGCAGTTTCTAGAAAGGTGAATTCAGCTGAGAGATATCAGTTTCCATATCCTATGGATGATTCTGGCCACAAAAAGAATAGAGTCTGAGGGAAGAAAAACCATTTCATTCTTGACTGCATGATTGTTGTGATCTCATCAAAACCCATTTCCAGGATATCAGGTTAAAAGTCTTCCACAAATGTTGTGAGACCCATGAGAATCAATGGTATTTCCAAATACAGGGAAGTATCCTACAACAATGTGCCTAAGGAAATTCCCAAGGAAAAAAAACCCTTATTTTAAAACTGTGTATTTCCTTATAATTAAAGTTAAAACACTAATTAGAAATGACTCAGATTTTCTAACTAGTAACTAATAGGGGTGCTAAGAATTAAGGCTGATCTCCTGTTTTTCTTTCTGATGACAGAAGAATGCTGACCACTTTCCTTAAGCTCTTTCTTACCTGCCAGAACTGGAATTTATGAAAGGGATTCATCCACACATTACAGATAACAGAGCAGGCTCTGCCTACAGACAAAGTCAATAGCTTCTTGGAGCAGGTATCTCCGGAGAGCTAAACAGTCATGGCCTCCCTGTTTTGGTAAGGCAGTCTGGCTGCCACTGTCGCCCTGGATGGAAAAGTTGGGGTGCAGGTGGGAAAGCTGGCCTATTACACTCAGGGAGGAAAACGTTTTGTCTCCCACTCTCCAATTGCTCTAAAGGCAGTAGCTACACCAAGCCCAAAATGCAAGGTTTTTCTTAATCACTTCCCAAACCAGCTCCAACTCCTTTCCAAAGTCATGGCCCTCCAGAAAGAGCACGCTAATCAAAATTCACTTTTGGCTTAAATTGGTACAAAGCCAGGATTCTAATCCTCTGAACAAATCAGAAAATCTCCCTCTAGATTTGTATGTGTTCTCAGAAAAAGAAAAATACCATCAAATTCACTCAAAGCAGAATAGGAACACATACCAGTTTTGATGTTTCTCACAGCTACAGTAAAAGCTTATTCCTGTAGAAATCAGACAAAAAATAATCAATACAAAAGACACTCTGCAGTCTGGGAAAGACTGTGTAGATTGATGGTTTGGTGTGAGATTCATTCACAGCCGTATTCTTTCTTGTTCAAGAATAATACAGGCAGTAAGAGAGTACAGCTGATACTCTTGCTAATGATTATGTATGGTGCATTGGTCACTTTGGAAGACAGTCTGTTTGGACCTGGAAAAATCTCAAAAATCCCAGTGTCATTCTTACTGTCAGTCAAATTACCATTTTCTCCAGTACATGCAGGAAACAAGAATGATTTTCTCTTCTTTCTATCGTTGTGCAGTTGAGTTAATGTTATACAAAAAGCAGCATACAGAAAAATTCTAATTTGGAAACCAGACAGAGAAAATATTTTATATGCATTTCAGTGGCTAGTTATTTTATGATTTTATGAAAACATACTCCTCCAAAATTATAACTATGATAAATTTAGGTTTTATTATTAGAAACATGAGAAAATTTCCTTCCATTTTATTGTCTTTCCAGCCAACTTGCGTCATGTTCTTTCAATAATCATTGAAAGATGAGCAGCAAGGTTGAGCAGAAAAGCTCAAGGAATAATTGGGTTTCCTAATCTTTGATGATGCTTAGGTTGAACAAAGCAGACCTTAATGTAGGCAAAAAGAGCTATTTTGCAGCTTCTGTGATCCTAAAGGTTGACAGTAATCTCTCACAAATGTCACGACAATACTACCAGAAAAATCTACCCTGTAGATTATTGATCACGATTTCTAGAAATGCAATTCTAAATTCAACAGAAAATCCTGCTTCACTGAAAGGAAGAAAAGGATAGTTTTCCCTATCTACAAAAGAAAATTATTAGGGACAAAGGGACATGCTATTTTCTGTATTTTGTCTTAAAAATTTACATCACAATGACCAAATTCATCCCTGATATCACTGAAATCTCATGAGGGATGAATGCAGTGACTATGGCAGGTTTTAAAGCCATATTCCTATAGAAATGTCAAAAAAATACTTCATTATAGATGCATTATAGAATTAATTTTCCCTCTAACTACCAAAAATACCGAAGACAAGCTCAAAAGCAAAACAATTACTACTTTTACAATGCAAAATCAGAGAATTAATATTCATAGTTATAATCAAAAGCAAAATGCATCAATTTGTACAAAGCTATTTATTGTTTCATTTCAAGATGAATTCCACCTTGCTTTCATTTCAGTACATCTCTTGCACTAAAAGGAACAATAGAAGACTTTCACCTGGAACAGTTAAAGACGTACACTGACAGACAAGAGTCCTAAAGTATTCATACTTTCACTCGAGTTAATGACTCTGAGAGCTTAAGAGTTCAATAAAACATTGTTTGCACAAAATTTACACTGAAGTAAGTAACTAGGCAAATAGATATGACCTCTTGCATTTGATTTCAACTGTGAATGCATGTCTGCATTTTTCCAGGCACTGTAAAGAACCAGCTTTCAAAAAGCTGGCCATGAAGAGTACAAGGTTTTTTGTAAGCACCAATTTCACATGTCCCAGGGTTTCCCAATTACAAACTTAATTGGGATTATTAAAAGTACAGAATATCTCCCCAGTTGCTCCCAAATAAATCAATGCTGTCTTCACCACTGACTTCCACAGAAAGAGTATTAATTTAAAATGAGTGCTTCTGAAAATTCAATTTCCACAGGCAATAACCCTTAAATAATTACAGGAAATCTTTGGCAGACTAATAGCACAAGGAAAATACAAAACAAAAAAAGAAATACCTACTTTACAGATAACAACAATGGACAGTTTTCAGTCATAAATTAAATTACTTTTGATCACCTCAATAAATTCAGCAAATAAAATTTAAGCAGTAATACAGATGCAAGCAATTAATAAATCTGAAGCAAGCAAAGCCCTTCCAGACCTTCAAAAAACTTTGCCACCAAAGTCAACATTTCCAGAAGGAGGTAAAAGGGGGTTTGCCCTCCTTATTGTTGTGGTTTAACCCCAACCAGCAACCAAGTACCATGCAGCTCCTCACTCACTCCTCCCTCCCACAGTGGGATGGAGAGGAGAATCGGGGGAAAAAAAGTAAAACTCATGGGTTGAAATAAGAATGGTTTAATAATTGGAATAATAATAATAATAATAATAATAATAATAATAATAATATAACAAAGAGAGAGAAAGAGAAAACCCAAGAAAGGCAAGTGATGCACAATGCAATTGCTCACCATGCGCTGACCAATGTCCAGCCAGTCCCCAGGACCCAGCTGGCCCCTCCCAGCCAATTGGATATGGAATACACCTTTGGCTAGTTCAGGTCAGTTCTCCTGGCTGTGCTCTTTCCCAGCTTCTTGTGCACCTCCTTGCTTGCAGAGCATGGGAAACTGAAAAATCCTAGACTTAGGATAAGCACTACTTAGCAACAACTAAACCATCCGTGTGATAACATTATTCTCACACTAAATACAAAATACAGCACTGTACCCAGCTA
Organism: Haliaeetus albicilla; assembly: GCF_947461875.1. Lineage (NCBI taxonomy): Eukaryota > Metazoa > Chordata > Aves > Accipitriformes > Accipitridae > Haliaeetus > Haliaeetus albicilla. Next base: position 35,809,456 of record NC_091516.1, read on the forward strand.
CTAGGAAGAAAATTAACTGTGTCCCAGCCAAAACCAGGACACTTATCATTACAGTGTAGAATTACATCTTTACCCTACCTATGTGAAAACCTTTTGAGACCTCTCCCCACCCCTTGTTCTTCCAGAATTTTACCTCAGGGTTGTCAGGAAGCCCAGATATTCAGATTTTGTTTGTCACAATGGAAAAGCTATGAATAAACTGATGTTTTGTTAACTATGGTTTTGTGTTATTCAAGGATATCAGCTCCTAAAATAGGATGACTAATAGCCACAGAATCCAACCCAGGGACCAGACTGCAGTCAGTGTGAAGGATCTTATGGATTCAGCAATTTTCTAGCCGTGGAGGAGGTCACAGAAGGAAAAGTCCTCCACTTAGAAGCTGCCACAGTCTCTCACATAAGACCCACCAGTCAAGCTGAAAAGTTACCTAAGAAAAAATATGTTGCCCAGTGCTTCCGCCACTCCACACAATTTAGGTGGACACAGTTTCAGGAAAGCTTGTTCCTGCACACTGCAGGTCTGTGCTCATTCCTTCATCATAACTTAGAGGTGATGATAGCAAAGGTGCTGAAAAACCTGACCCTTACATTTAATAATGAATAATGAAACAAGTAATAATGAAACAAGTTCTCCTGGGTTCATACGGTTTGCGCTCTATGCTCTCAAAGTCTGCTGACACAGAATTTTTAATTAAGCTGTAAAAAAAGATTACACAGCTCAGTAAAATATACTCTCTCCCCAAACAGCCCAAATTATAGACTCTTTTCTTTATTCTGTATATCACACTATGTGGAAATGTATTTTTGAAAGTGCAATCAATATCAGCCCTTTAAAATTTAACAGTAAATAGGCAGTATTATTGCAAAAAAAAATCAGAAGATAGTGCTATATTAAATCTTATCTCTGAGGAGTGGATTAGTGGCTTTATTAATGAGAAATTTTAGAGTAGAATGGCAGAAGGAACTACTGAAAAGGTTTTGCTGTGCTCCAACCTTCTACATAACAGCACAGGCCATGAACCTAAGTTCTTGCTTGAATTAAAGAACATAAAAAACCCTAAACCTCAAACAGACTGAACAGAAAATCTGCTGTTGTTCCAGTACTTATTGCCATTGGTGAGCGTCTTCATTTCAAATCTGAATTCATTGAGTTTCAATGTCCAGACTTTGGGTCTTCTTTTATAACTTCAATCTCTGCTTCTCACATATTTATTAGCAGATGTCTGTCCCTTCTCAGATGCCTGCAAATCATAATTCCTTCCCTTTCTCTTTGATAAGCCAAATTTTTCCTGGAGTCTCTCAAGTTACAGTAAACTCCTCACTCAACTCTTCTCTGAATCTCAACTTCTATCTTGAATTTTGGACAGTCAGAAATGATCCAAGCTTCTGAGAAAAGGTGCTCTAGAGGCAAATACAAAAGTATCCTATCTTCTGCTTTTCTACTCATAAATCCCTGATATACTCTATGTTTTAGTTCAAATAATAATTAGGGGAATATAATCAAACATGTCAGTACTAATCTGATGCAGAATCAGTATGAACTGTACTTCACAGGTAGTATTAAAATGATGTTTTACACTCTAATTATCTAATCATTTGTTCATTTTCAAGTTTCACAGATAATAAAGAAAAGATAACAGGCAAAAAAAACCCATTAAAAATAGGCCGGGTACTTTGAAGACTTCCTTTTTGTGGAAATCATCTTACTAAGAAAATAATAAATCAGCTATTCTCAAAACACCTCTATCATTAACATGATATGACTCTTGACCTTTACAAGATAATCTGACGCATTGTATAGAGTAATGAAAGAACTGTTGTACTGCACAGAGTGCTTAGCTGCAAGCAAGAAACAAAACATCCCTTAGAAATGCACAACCATGAAGGAAATATTATGTAATTTGACATGGTGAACAGATTGAAAATAAATAAAATAGAAACTAGGCAGTCATATCTGAAGACATCATTAAAAAATTCCAGTAATTTATTAGCTGGTAAGTTTTCTGCCTCAAGCCACAAAAATTACACTTTCCAATTATCACATTTTCACATTCAAAATAGAAAGAACAAGAAGAAAAATCTTATCTCTTTACCAGGTACAGCAAATAGTTTAACTGCAAGGGAGGTGCAAAGGAAAAATTTTAAATAAGATTTTATGTTACTAAAATCTACTCAGAAAGCGATCAGCTGCAGCCAAGCAGAGTATGGAAATGACAAGACCATCTGAACAAATTATATTTCACAGAAATGACAACCACGACATTGTTTTGTACATTTGAACCAGTTTGCTTACATAACCTCTGCCTACTGTTGAGGACTGTATCTCAATAAAGCAAATGTGCAAATGGCATGGTTCCTTTTAGAAAAGAGTCTTCCCTCAAGTTATATAGCTGCACAACACATTAAAATCCAGCAAGCTAGCATTCAACGTAATTTTTGCATCTGTTTAAATTCTTGTTGCAGTAAGCAAGACAAAAAGGTTTAGAGGTATACACAGAAATGAACTGCCTTTTTGGTTTTATTCTACCATTCGCTGGCCCTTCAAAGACAACCCTTACAATGAACTGAATAATAATAATACTAATAATAATAATAAACCCAGTTAATAGATAAAACTGACTGAATCCAAAAACGTTGTGGAAATAGAACCAAACTGATAATGTGGGTTCCTTTGAGAATGGCAGCTATAGAGGACGTCTTTTCTCTGTGATTTGGTAATTTTTGGATAAACAGTTCTCCACAGATTCTTGGAGAAATTAAAAAGATACCCATTGCCACAGAAGAGTGAAGCAGTACAGTTGGTGTCAAACCACTAATAGACATTTATTACAAATATATGTAACAGCAATCAACATTTTATTGCCACAATTCCACCTATTTAGTTGTGCCTATTGGCCCAGCTCTTTGCCGAAACTGTGTCATCTCTGCTAAGCTACCTCTGGCAAACACTTTATTCTTTCAGTAACCCATCAAAACAAAGTTTTTTAATAACCTCTTTCTTGATTAGCTCCAGTGTCACCATTTCAGAGAAGGTGCTGCCTTAGGGAGATGGCAGAAGAGTCAAAATAGAAATGCAGCATGTTAAACTATAGTTAGTTATTTTCTTTGCAGCTGCAGTGATCTGAAGAGAAGCCAATTAGAAGGCATATGTTAGAGTATAGCTATCAAAGGATGAATAGATTTGCCATTTTCTGATGATATAAAACTCCTCTAGCCTATAATACCAATTTTTGCCTAGTGCATCACTTTAAGAGTGTAATTTAGCAAGGTGTTGTTTAGTCTTGATCTGTTTGTGGCCTGTTGCATAAGAACAGAATTTTTTTAACTTCAAGAAACCTGGAGGATGCATCTCAGTTTTAAGTGTTGCTGCAGTTTGAGATCATTAGTATAGATCTTCTTAGACACACTCAGAAAAAAACATAAGACAAATCCCAGCATCTAAGAAACGGAGAGGATTTTTCCCTCCAGTATCCTGGTGTCAGAATAATCTTTGTAATTACTATAAATTAAGCCCATCTTTAATATTATAAATAGAATTATATTTCATTAGGAAGCAAGCTTTTCTATCATTGCACTAAAAAGCATCACTCCTTAATGAATGTTTATGAAGGAAAACAAGGGTAGTTTTCACATGAGTTGAGCTCCAGCTTGCTCCCTTTGTTTACCTGTGAGCATCATCTGAAAATATACCCAGCACAGAAAGACATCTACTGAATAAACAGTTTCCTGAAGTAAACATTTCATTAACCTTTGTAAAGTGAACAGTTTCTCCCAAGAGAGAAAGCATGTTTCAGATAAAAGATAAAAGAACAGCAAAGCAGGGTACATGATCAAAAGAGCTTTCATATTAAAGACTAGGTGGCAGATATCAATAGTGAGAAAACCTAAGAGATATAGAGGTAGGTAATTACATACCAAAGACTCCACCTTTTTGCTAGCATCCAAGTCATAGCCAAACTCCACTAGGCAAACAGCCCGCTGGAATCTGCTTTTTATTTTTAGATAAAAGCAGGCTACATCTACAGTTGTGCTGTTCACATATCCATTCACTCCAAAGATAGCAATTTTCTCAAAGCAGGGGATTCTTCATGTGTAGAAGAGACCTTTAGTAGCTGACTTCAGCCACAGTGGCCCAGAATTTCTGCAGCATTTACAGGGTGCTCGGCCACCACTTGGACCAGCAAAGAATATGATCAGCTCTCTATGCTGAACCTATTCCATGCTGAAGCTGACTTCAAGATATCCCCCCTCACGACACCTGCCTCCTAAATGCCTCTGTTTAAATGATTTACAGTCACATTTTCTTCTTTTCCTTGTGACGGTTTTTTCTCTACCAGGGCCTTGTTCTTCTCCTCCTTAACTCTGAAGGGACCAAATGAAAGCATTGACTAGAGAAAGAAAAGTGAGAATTGAGTGTACACAAGTCTATTCACTAAGTGAACAAATGGGAATCAACCTGTTTCAAAAAATCTTACAGTTATAAGAATCTCAAAACCCTACATGTAATAAATGTAGATAAACATATTCAGTCATGAGCATGATTTCTCTTCCAGAATCCCTTTAGAATTAAAAGCAGGGTTTTATCCCACCTTTTTGCTCCTCACACTGATCTTTTCCAGGATACAACATATGACCTTAGAGTACAAAATACTGCAAGCAATTTTTTAAACTCATTTGCCTCAGTGTTTCATTCTCTTACATTTTTCTTCATAGAAAGAAAATAAGAAATAATAGAGTCTGACCACTGAGTTTCATACAAGTGTGAGTCTCTACCTACTTGCAGGTAAGAGACTTGGTAGCAATAAAAGAGTAGAGTGAATAATGGCAGTTGGCATATCAGGCGCATGAGGCTAGAAATGTGGTCATCTTGTGCTGTTCTTGGTGCCCATCCTCATTGTCCTGAACTTTGGAGTAGATCCCATTGTTTGTCTCCCTTGATTAGATGTTGATGAACACATGAAAAGATGCCATAGGAAACAAACATAGTGGATATCCAGGAAGGGATACAGTTTTAAGACATTTGAAGGTGAAGGAAAGATACTTGAATTAAGTGCAAAGGACATCTACACTGGAGTTTCAAAGAGCTGCTAGTATTGTCCAGGCTATCAGCAGATGAAATTATTATATAAGCTTCATTTTCAACACACTGGATGGCTGGAGGTAAGTAAAAGGCATTTAAAATCAAAGTTAAAACTAAACACATAGAACTGGAGAAACAAAAGAAATCCTATAAGCAAAGGTTATTACTTCAGAAACTATTTCTGTCCACTGTCCTTCCTATTTTCTTGCTAATCTACACTGGAGCCTTAGCGGTGAAATATTCAGAAGTGCCCAGCCCCACTGAAATCCAATTTCTTTTTCTATTTTTAAAATTAAAGGTCTTGAGTCAAACCATGATATATTATGCAATGAATCTGCAACAGGAAGAGCTGTATAACATTGCCAGCTAGTGGTCACTTGACTTCAGAGCACAATAACTCAGTTCTAGCACAGTTTTAATATTTTTGAAACGTCATAAAGCTTTTATAGTTGTAGTTTAAGAAGATGACAAATAAATCACAAACATATTTCAGTAGCTTAGCTATCAGAACGTAAAAATCTTCATGAAGGTAACATTTAGTTCATGAATATGTTAGTCCTGCATTTATGTTTAGTTTTCCAATTCAAGAGTAAATGGGTATTTTAAGATCATAACAGCACTGATTCTCACAGTGTAGGAAATGGTATACAGCTTAATTAATGTTTAATTTTACTGTCTGTGCCACCTCTGAGCTATGTATTCTGACACGTAGATAATAATATGATTTTTTAATTATGATTGTTGCCAATAAATACTATTTATCAATTAAAAGTAAACTTTCACAGAGACACAGACATCAGCAAAACAAACATGAAATGGATGCTAAAGTGGCAAGGAAAATCCAGGAGCATGCATTTATAATAAGGCATGCATTTATAATAATTACACTTACAATATTAATGATGCATCTTTCTGAATTCTCTCTGTAATCTAAGGTCTAGCTTCGAACAGGCTGTTTTGTGAAGTAAGGTATAAAGAAACATGAGCACCAAGTAATGCAAAATACATGGTAAGACAGAGTAAAGGAATGGAAAGAACAGATCCTAAGGTAAATGTCATGTCCTGCAAAAACATATATGCTTAGCTCTGTTTCTATAGATAGCTTCACTGGCTACGCTACCTTTGTAAAAATTAAGGCTGTCAGCATTTGCGTGTCAGGATGTAAAGGTCATAGAGCAGAATACACATTTTGGAAGCAGACATTTCCTACAGATTAACATAAGAAAAATGGAATTTGTAGGAAATTATATAAGATATTACAACTAATACAAAATTTTAAAGGCAAGTCTACGATGCTATAAATAGTTACCACCAAACAGTTCTATTAAGTCATTGTTGGGATTAATACTGTTTTAGTACACTAAAGGGTATATCCATGCCACCATTTGCAAGCAGTTTTAAACGTGCTCTGTTCACACTCGGTTCAACCAGGATTGGGAACTACCATTACCTTGCCACAAATCGCTGTTAATTCATCTCGCCTTGCAGCTAGATTTATTGTATGGGCTTAATTTCTGAGCTAGCTGTGGTTATGGGGCCTGGTCGGCTCAGAGTGGAAGACATCAAACTCATATTGGCAGGGAGCACCAGCAGGATCAATCTGGTTTTGCCTGTAAAGGACAGAGCAAACATATCCTAAAAAATAATCTGTTTGAGGTCCTTCCCGCCTCAGGACGTCATTCTGCAAAGATTTACATACCCATTTAATTTTATTCTGACTTCAGCAGGACTACTCAGCATGGATAAATACAGGCGTAGAAGGCATCTTTACAAATTATTCTGATAGCCAGGATAAGTACAAGGTGCGAATTGAGATACTGAGTCTGAGGCCCAAGTCCACAGTTGTCTGGAAAATTGTGCTGCCATTAAAATTCATACGAGGAGTACCCCTAGAGAAAGAGATCTGTTAACAAAGGCACAGAGCTACTGCTGAGGACAGAACATCTGTCCTAAACTCAGAATCCTTTAAAATTGTCTGCTACCTGTGATGGAAGCCCTAATTTAGGAGGTGTCTTTAGAAACAGGAGAGAAGGCAGATTTCATCTTTTACCCTGAGACAGCGATTAAAGCAGGCAAAGGAAAATTTGTTCCCTTCAGGATGCATCTGCACCAGTGACATAGTTCAGAGCAGTTTTGAAGTACTTCCCCTAACTGTTTCTACTTAACAGTTTCTTTTCTCAGAGTGGTTTTCCTGTACACTGAGCAGATTCCTTGGGCCTTGTACCAGGTCTCTCTGACACAAGAACATCCAAGTCAGCCCTTAAACCTTTTGCCTTTAGCTATCTCCAAACCACATGTGTGATGGAGACTTTTGGCCCAGGGGAACAAGCTAGATGTCATTCAGAGTAAATCCCCTGAACCACCACTGTAAACAGAAACAGAAGTCCAGGACCAGCCTCTAACTACTAATCCCCTTCTACTGTGCAAATGACCTCCTAATGTAGATATAACAAAATGTATTGTGTAAACAACAAAAAGCCAAGCTCCTGTTACATTGTTAGTCACTACTAACAGAACTTAGATCTTCAAACACACACAAACATTGCTCATTAGCAGATTATTTAATTAGACTCAGCAGTATCTGGTACTGTGAAATGCATCTGTAAGCCTCCCAAGGCACGAGCAGACTTGCTGTCAAGCAGTGAAGTTAATAATTCTAGATGGGCCATTGCCATCCCCACAAGTGCCCAGGGATGACTTAGATTTTGCTAATCATCACAGTGCACCATGGAGCTCATGTCATTCAAGATCTCAGACTCTCCTTAAATATTTGCAAAAGTATTCAGCTGCTAGGAAATGCCTATTTTTAAGTTTCGTTTTCAGGCACTTGCATCAGTGCCCCACATACATTCTCCTTCAGCCCAAGGATGCTCTGTAGCTCCAACTTCCCTCTTCGGTTAGACATGGTGGCCTCCATCTTGCTGTGATCTAGCTGTATGTCTCATGTTTTCTTTCCCCCTTTTCAGTTACAGGAAGTTTATGTTTTAGTTTGCTTGGTAAAAGATCTTGGCAACACTTTTCTAACTAACTTGGTAGTTACTAACCTGTGCAGCTACAAGCAGCTTGCGGAGGAGTGCTTTCAGGCTAATAGTCACACCATTCCAGTGCTGTCCATGACTCTACAAAGACTAGCACATTTGTCACCTCTTGGATCACACTATGCTATGCCAGCACTGGCCAATTTTTACAATGTTTTATATAATCCCCTCTACAGCCTTCACTCTCTTCAGCGCAAAAACTTTCGAGTGCCAAAGACACATTGATCTCAACTTCCAGTCTTCACTCTCTGTCCCACACAATCCAATACCTGATCAGTGACTCATTTTCCTCCTTCCAACAATAAGTGCTGTCAATACACATGCATGTACTTTCTTTTTTTATGCTTAGAGCTTTTCTTGATGTAGGCTTCACTTCTGCACAGAGCTGCATTTCTAAATTTTCTGTAATGCAGTTGCACAGTTAGCTCACCTGCTTGAGATAATGGAAAGACACTAAAACCAAACTGTTTCAGATCTGACATTGCCACTAAGGAAATTATGCTGTGACAGCTTTCCTGCTTGGTGGCACCACTTGCTTTTGCGGGCACAGAGCAAAGCACTCTCCAGCCACCACCCACTCTACTAAAATGGTGTCAATCACAGCAGGGCTTTCAACTCACTCCTCTATTTGTGGGAAGTTAGTGTAGCAAAATTTAATGCAGGATGTTACAGAAGAGGAAGGTGATTTCATTTAATAAAATGACCTCAGATATACTGTGCATGCAGTTGCATACTAACAAGCAGCAAGGCATGCAGCTAAGCAGTCTGGCCAGGATCGCTTGTGCATGAGATGGAGGACAACCAAAGCTGTCCACTCAGCTCTCACAGATCTTGATTTCTTTTTTTGTTGACTATGACACACTGACTGGGGGATGTGTTTTTAATAATCTTTCCGGGTGGACACTGCTTGGGATCTTTCACCTCTGTAACTTGCCTCACCCCTTGTAAACCTCAAGCAAAATGCCCGAGACCTGTGGTTCTTCTGTTTTCCTGTATGAGTATTTTACAGCTCCAGAACTCTCCACCTGACAGCATCAATATTTCAGGCTTTTTCTTCTTGCTATCAAGTCATATGAATGAAACTATGTACAGTGTTCTGTAGCAATTAACACATACCATACCATTGTTTGACTGTTTCTAAGGCGTTAACACACTCCTCTGTTCACACTTCAGTCATACCAGTCTTAATATTTTTGGTACAAATCTCTATACATTCTTTAGATTAATTTTCTTAGTTCGTTTCCCTTTGTTTTTCACTAACTTAGCCATCTAACCCCACAGAGGCATGGCTCCTCCTGTGTCTAACTATTTTCAATCACAAGTCCATTCAACACAACAGCTGCCTGTTGCCAAAGGTATACTGCTATTTGCTACGTTTAATTATTAAACAGGAATGTGTTCTATTTTCCATCATCTGCTTCAGCAAATACATTTCTACTGCACAGAGGGTGATTACTTTTGAAAAACTGTATTTTTTTTCAGTTTAGTGAAACCCAGACTAATCTGTACACAGACAGAGGACAACTATTCAAGCTTACTAAAACTTTTGCGAGATATGAACAACTCACGCATTGTGCGTGAGTAGGTGAGGATTTTTAGTCCATCCACAAAATGCATCAATGAAACTGATCTCAGATTTTGTAACTGGCACTTTCAAATAGATCAGCACAACAAGGACTCTTCATTCCCTCAGTCTGTCCTTTACTGGGGGTTGTCTTATGTAGCATGAGAAACAAAGTTTGCATCCAGTTGGTAAAGCTCTTTGTGGTCCTTTGAGTTGAAGGGCGATGCCAGATATAATTTTTTTAGACAGCTCAAGAGCTTTTTGCTATAATGCAGGCATTGTATTTTCTAAAAGAGCTGACAAGAAGGTCTCAGACTAACATCCAAGAAGTATGTGTAATGTTTTACACAAGCATTTGAAGTTCAGTGCCTTAAGGCACTTTCTAATTCAAACAACACACTGGGTTTTGAGGGTGGATGTACTACTTCCTCAGCTAAGATTTTCTCCTATGACTAATTCTACTTAGGAATAAAATGGTACAATCTTTTTACAAAGACATCTACACCTTAAAGTACTCCTGAGACCATGATGTGAAGGCTTACACTGTGACAACAAATGTGAAGATTTCCTGGTATTTTTACTACTAGCACTAGGCTTTCTAGACAGCTGCAACTAGCAGTGTCAGGCACTTCCAGTTCCTGCTGTCAACGGGATTAATCATCTGAACCTTGGCTAGTAAAGAAAGGATGCAGTCAAGGCTTAAGTGACCAGCACATACAATGTTCTAAATAGCACTGCTGTGTGACCCTTTCCTTAGACTTGTAGATCTTTTTTATGCAGGACAAAAAGGACACAAGAAAGCATTAAATTAGCATTCCTCTGACAACAAGCATCTGAACACTCCAATTCAAGCATGGTTATCTGCTGCTGAACAGCATCATGTACCAACTACTAGAAATCGTCTCAAAAGCCGCATGGTCAGAAAAGAATGGTCATCTCAGGGGGAAAAAAATATTGGAGCATGAACAAATAAACAAAAGACATTTTTACAGCACAGGAGTTAAGGAAGTGGAATCAGCTGCAACATGGACACTTGAGACTGCAGCAGTTGGACTCTTCCAGCTGTAAAGAAAAAGGTACCTGAAGCTATAAGTTCTCCTCTGAGGGGATAAATGACTACTGGAAAAGCTTGTGGCACCCAGGGTATCAGGCGAAAATGGCTCTGTGAGATGGGGTTGAATTTTCTTCTTTGAAGGCCAAGTTTTTCAGTTTTCAGATATTTAAGTTTGGTGTGCAGGTATTCCTACTAGCTTTTGATTCATAGGATTAATTTTTAAAAATCTAGATATATTTCAGATATAACCTTGGTCAAAGTCATTGATCAATGGGATGTCAAAGATATTTCATTTCAAAGCTAGGTCTTACTACAAGTAAAGCACTTTTTAACTAAATGATTTTAACAAAACCTTCTTGCAACCAGCACTAATCTTTACTGTATCAACTTCCAGATAAAGCTTGCCACTTCATGAGATTTTTATTGGGTTGGAAAACTCATTTGTTTAAGGAAGTCAAGCTGCTTTCTTTCCTTTGCTCTGTCTTCAGTAACCCCACACTATCTCAAATGCACTTTTATTACACTTACCCTACACCTTAAGTGGGTCAGCACTTCTGGTAATTGTGTTAGAAATATAACAGCATAAGTTGAAAATCTCAGGTTGAATTTGGAGTCTTTGCAATTAAGGAAAAATAATCATCCTATTTAAAAATAAAATTTAAAAAATTTACCTCAAAAGACATACATGGAATCTTTCCTGTTCCATTTTTATAGTCTGTTTTCCAAATATAACTACATTCAACACTGAATAAGAGCAAATAAATTCAAAGATACTTGCCCTGGGCTCATTCCACAAACTTGGAGATAAGCTTTTACCTTTGTCCATCCCCTAATAAAATAAAAGACCAAGACCTCAACCAGCTGCTTGAGGCACCTGCGCAGAACTTTTTAATATTACTGCTACATGGTAGCTTGACCTTTTTTCCCCCCCAGAGACGGGAGAAATAGGGCAAATGGGTTGTTTTTACTACCTTCTGTTATTGCTTAGAGTCACGAGTTGTTTTTCCTTTTGACAGATGCTGTAATGTCAGGGCAGCACCAGCCTACTCATGGTGAGGCTCTACCCCAGGAAAGTGTTTTGCTCATAATATGCTGCCTGCCAGTCTGACCTTTATCACATTTTTCTTTTCTTTCACCTTCAGGAAGGGCAGCTGTGGTGCTGCTGGTGTATTTAATATACAGATAAATAATTTCAGAATTATTATGAAACACTAAAAATTGAACTCTTCTCCTGATCTTGCCACAAATTCTCCTTTCATGCGATCTGTATTAAAAACAAAAACATCTGGATTTATTGTGGGTTGCTTGGTTCCATAATCATTAGGAGTTTTCAGTGTTCCATATGGGTTTCCCAAGGTATTTGCCCCAACATGCCTTCATGATTGAAAATTGAAAGCTAACTCATTGGCAGGGAAAGCTTACTTCTCGAGGAAAAATGGAAACACATTGCCCAAGAACATTAAATTCTTAACCACTCAGTTAAGATCACAAATTATCAGCTCTGCAAACAGCTTGTTCCTCTAAGGACTGCACAGAGGCCTGCAACCTCTCTCGGAGGTCAAAATGTGTGCCTGACAAGGATCTGCAGAACGCAATTGGCTTTAGGTGGCACAGTCTAGTGAATATTTATACTCCTCAATCTTCCTTTTCAGTTTTATTTCTCTCTCGGTGTTAACTATAAAAGAGACACCTTTTGTACACTTCTTTAAATATTGTATTGAAGTATTCTACTAGCACTTACAAAATACGTTTCAGTTATTATGCAGGCCTAAAGAAAACAGCAAGAAAAAAACCTGCTTTGGAGCTTTAAGTAACATGGAAGGATGCTTAGACCTGTTGTTTCATTTTTTCTTCAGCGCTTAACACTTCAGTCTGTTACTACAACAATTTTGTCATGGTTTTTTTCCTTCACTATTTTTCACAGGTATGTTTGAATCGCTGCTTGGAGAAAAGGCATCAAGTTGTCAAAACTGGTATCTGCACACCATACAGCAGACACCTCCATATATGATTAAGTATCTGTAACAAAAGAGAACTCATCACTTGCAGAAAAGACTGCAGTATTTTGCTGCAAAGCGTAAAAATATGCTCAAAAACCCTCTGTATCAAAACTGGGAGGAGGAGAAGGGCAAGAAAAATAGTTGCCTGTAAGACAGATTTTCTGGACAAAACAATACAACCACAACAAAGTTTTGAAGAACATCAACGCTTTCCACATGTGTAGAAAAGTCGTTTGACATGGCTTATGTTGCTTGCCTGTTGTTCAGTCAAGTTTTTGTTGCATCATCACTACATAAGGTCCTTCTGAGCAGATTTTTGCCTTTATTCAGATGGAGCAGAGTTAGCAGCAGTTTCCTTTACAGCCTGTTTCTTACACATTTATATTGATACATAAGCATTAAGGGATACTAAGGCAGCAACTAAGGGACATTTCAGATGCAAACAACTTTCTGAAATCCCTATGCCTAAATTCTCATTTGGACATGCAATCAGAAGTGGCCATTGTTTCCTGCCAACAAAACGAAGGTTTATAAAAAATTCTGACTTCAAAGTTGTCAGCACATAATTAAGTTGACTGTATTACATTACCCAGCTCTATACTTCTCAGGGATTCAGCAACTGATCCAGCAATTACTTTCAAATTAAGGAAGGATTTTAACATTCTTGTTTTAAGGTGCTGATGCTAAATATGCTGTACATGAGATAGAGGCACCTTTATACCAAGACAAAATAGACAGGCTGCAAGGGCCAGGGAGTAGCAATGCTAGGCCTGGAAGTGTATCTTGAACCTTGCCCAACATCTTCCATCCTTTTATTGCAAAGTGTTCTTTTAGAGAACGGAGCAAGACTGTTCTTTTTTTGAGGCAATGAGAGAAGACAAATAGTAGCCTCTTTTCTGCAGCAGTTATTCAAGAGAAATTGTCTACAAAATTAAAAAAAATGGTTCAATATAGTTCTTTAAACACATGTGATTCAAGCCTTTACCTCTACTCTTAGGTGAATCTCCTCACCACCAAGCTCCCAAAACACAAAACAGCATGCAAATAAACAGAGGACTAGAAATGACGTTTGTTTTCCTCAATCATATGAAAAATAGGCTATTCTGCTTGTCTTCTCGACTTGGTTCCCAAACATTTTCGGATTGACTAGGAAGATTCTGAGCTTAGCCAATTAAGCTTGGAAGATCCTGTAAGTGAAGACTTTTGGACCACATCAACTGCAAAGTCTGAGCAGGAAATTTTTTTTAACAACTATTTAAATCAAATTATCTTCTCATTAAAACACATTCTGATGCTACTATAGGCAACAGATTGGTTAACACACATGTTGAAACACTAAATCACAGATCAAGGTTTTACTATAATCTCCCAGTATGTGGGAGATTATAGTAAAACAAAGTGCAGTAGCATCATATTTTTGTGATAAATGCATGTACACAGCAGTACAAAATATCTGCACAGAGGAAAAGGCAACAAGTATCCTAAGCATGGTTTTCCAGATCTTTCATCTCTCTTCCCCACTCCCCTCCCCTGCTTTTGCGGGGGCAAGACTATGTTTAATCTTTCCTGAAAAAAGAAAGATACATTGCACCAGAACAACTAGAACTTTCTCAGGATCAGGGAAGCACAGGTCAACACAAATGAAAACCAGCAACTGCCCTAAAGAAGCACACCCATTACCTCCCTGAGGAAGTGAGGCAGTGTTTTACTGTTATTTCACAGTTACACTACAATAAAACAAGCTCTGAAGCAGTGTCTCCCAACCAGGGGGTGAACACCCCGGGGCTATGCAAGGCAATCCACAGCAGTGCAGGAAGAAAATACTAGAACTTCCGTTTAGTTTTTATCTAAAAAAGTATTTATTTTTTACAAGGTACTTTACTAGTCCAGCTGTATGTATATATAATTTATAAATATATACAGTATGGCTGCATGCTCAAAACGGTTTTTTGCATCTAGCTCTAGGTTCCCCAGCACAAGAAAGACATGGACCTGTTGCAGCGGGTCCAGAGGGCCACAAAAATGGTCAGAGGGATGGAACAGCTCTCCTATGAGGAAAAACTGAGAGAGCTGGGGTTGTTCAGGCTGGAGAAGAGAAGGCTCTGGGGACACCCCTTCAATCTATAAAGAGGGCTTATAACAAAGACAGAGAGGTTTTACCAGAGCCTTGTCCTGGTTTCAGCTGGGATAGAGTTAACTGTCTTCCTAGTAGCTGGTACGGTGCTGTGTTTTGAGTTCAGTATGTGAAGAATGTTGATAACACTGATGTTTTCAGTTGTTGCTCAGTAGTGTTTAGACTAAAGTCAAGGATTTTTCAGCTTCTCATGCCCAGCCAGCGAGAAAGCTGGAGGGGCACAAGAAGTTGGCACAGGACACAGCCAGGGCACCTGACCCAAACTGGCCAATGGGGTGTTCCATACCACGGGACGTCCCATCTAGTATATAAACTGGGGGGAGTGGGGGCGGGGGGAATCGCCGCTTGGGGACTAACTGGGTCTCTATTGGCAGGTGGTGAGCAACTGCACTGCGCATCATTTGTACATTCCAATTCTTTTATTATTGCTGTTGTCATTTTATTAGTGTTATCATCATTATTAGTTTCTTCTTTTCTGTTCTATTAAACCGTTCTTATCTCAACCCAGGAGTTTTACTTCTTTTTCCCGATTTTCTCCCCCATCTCACTGGATGGGGGGGGAGTGAGTGAGCGGCTGTGTGGTGCTTAGCTGCTGGCTGGGGTTAAACCATGACAGGCCTGTACTGATGGGACATGAGGCAACAGTTTTAAACTGAAAAGGGTAAGATTAGACTGAACATAAAAATTTCTTCCTTTACGATGAGAGCAGTGAGGCACCGACACAGGTTGCCCAGAGAGGTGGTAGATGCCCCATCCCTTGAAGCGTTCAAGGCCAGGTTGGATGGAGCTCTGAGCAACCTGATCTAGTTGAAGATGTCCCTGCCCCATGATCTTTAAAGGTCCCTCCCAACCCCAACCATTCTGTGATTCTGAGATTCTACTTTAAAAATTCAAATTTGATCCACTGCTGGAATACTATTAGCAGTAAGAAATTTGACACCTGCTACTTTTAACACTAACATACTGTATGATCTCTTAAGTTCCATATCAAGTTTAAGACATTCTATACTGGGATCATGCAAAACCTATTTGACTGCAGTCTGACCTGCAGCAAAAGTAAAATATCCAGCATAAAAGCCCAGGCTTGAATTCCAAGTAGTTCAAAGTAGAAGAAACACCTAACCCTCACCAGAAAAAGGATCTTAGTTCTGTAGTACTGTTCAGATCAGCAATGCCGCCTTTGTTGGTTTTTGTTTGTTTTTTTTTTTTAAACTGACTCCCTTCCACTCTTTCCACTTCTCTACCCCAGTGGACACCACATCAGACACAAAAAGGACTTCTGAGCAAAGCATGCTTTTCACCATGCTTGACGGCACACATGCAACAACAATAGGAATTCAGGTACTGTAATCCAGCACTAGGATTAAACCACTTCTGTTCTGAAGCAGGGAAGGCACAACAGTGAACGTGGAAAAACACACACTTACACATAAGCCTAGAAAGCTTAAGGTGTAGATTTATTATGCAGTAGGAAGCTTATTAACTTAAAAACCAAACCGCATAGTACAAAAGGTTCGTTATCTCTGCTCAATGTGGAACAAGTTTCAAAATATATATTTTTAAAATTTGTTCAGTCAATACACAATCCTTTTAAAAAACTGTATATCTGTCAGTACCCTCATTACATTTATAAATACATGATTTACACAGCACCCCATCTGGAAAAATTAAAATTCCTTACAAATATCTACGTATATTGCATACATATAAAACATTCATAGGAGTACTTCATTAAAGTTGGGTTTAATGGTCCATTTACACTGCAGCAAAATACATATAAATCTGTGTATTTTTCATAAAATGTCTCTAAAAATTAGCACATTTGTAGCCGTAACTCCTTTAAAGCATCTTTTAGAAAGGAAATTTGATATGAATATATCCATGAGATTCAGCAGGTAAGACAGTGATATGACAGCTAAATATGATTAATAACTGAACACTAAGTAGCAGTTAAGGCAGGGGTGAAAAGAATTAATAGGAAAGATTATTTCATATGGCAGATAAAGTGACAAAATGCAATAAATATACATATTTCTTGATGTAAACTACTCTGGCACCCACTATTTTTCCTGCATCAGAAGTCAGGAGTGTCCATATTTCTGATGCTGCTCATTTTGTAATTAAAATTCTATTTTTATCAGCAAAACATTAATGTGACCAGTGCTTTCAGGTGCCATCTGGATTTGCTTTAACTGGTCAGAACTGACTGTTCTGGAATGTAGGTTTAAGACTTCAGTATGACCTTCATTTATGGGTAATGACTGTCATGTGTGATCATACACGCTCAGAAGTCATCTCAGTTTCATCATTGCTTTCTGGTAACTAGTGGACTTCTCATTACTAAGTAATATTTGAGAATGTGCCTTCAGGAAATTCAATTACTTTTATGGATAACCACTATTTCAGATACCAGAACTATATAGATCAGTCCCACTCACATCATGAAGACTACATGTGGCATACATGCAGACAAAAGGCATAAGAAACGCAAAACAACCTTTAACAGCGGTGGCAGAAACTGTTCTGCCTCAAACCTGATTATTTTGCATACAACTTTGGGAACTGAACATTCAAACTTTAAAAAAAAATTCTATTACGTCTGTACATTCAGGTTTCTACCCAATACCAGGATTTGACATAGCATTTGCAGTCCAATATTGGGTAGAATCACACCTAGTTGTGACCTGCCATGCTAAACAAAACCTCCCGGAAGTATGGTATCAACCTCAATACAGCATGTGACCTTCCCTTGCACACACCTGCCTTCCCTTCAGAGGCCAGGCACTCTGTACAACCCACCAAGCTTCCAGAGCTGCAATTCAGTGCATGAATTTGTTCCATAGACTCCTCAGAAGTCAGCCTTCATACACTGCTATCTTGCAGCAATGGTTCAGTGTCCTCTTCACTGCTTCGGTCGAGGTTGTTACTCAGAGCACTGCTGATGCTGTTGCTGTGTTTTCTGGTACTGCTGGCTTTGCTGTGCTCAGGAATGAATAAGGCGACTAGAAAAGCCAGAAGAACAATGCATGCTCCAACCAGGAAGGGTGGACCAGGAATGATTGCTCTCTGCAGGGAAACAAGCGTATAAAAGAATTAATGAAGTTTTAGACATTGAGTTCTGCATTAACAACTATACCACTAAGGCAGGAGATAATGGGAGACCTATTTACAGTGACTATAACATTTATGCAAACAAGTTCATGTGCGCACTGCAACATGAATTTTCTGCATCTACAATCTCTAAGAATTCCTAACCTGATCTGCACACTGATCTAAAAAACAGAAACATGCACAAAACTATCCATTGGCAACAGGATTGCCTAGCAGATGAAACAGACATTGACTGATGCTTCTTCGTAATTTTTTTTCTTTAGGCAAGATGCCTGTTAAATCAGCAAGACTCCTCTGGACATTAATAGGATAAGGTTTCAACATCCAGAAGTACAAATGCTCCATAAATCTTTAACTTAACTTCACTTTTTCCACTTGCTTCCATGGCTGACATACTTTAGAATCAAGTTAGCTGAATAAACAAACATCCCCAAAAACTAATATGTGAGTGAGGAAAGTAACAGCAGGCTATGCAGTACTGTTCTCACTGCAGAGACAGGTTGTTGGTATGTATGGTAACTTGGTACTTGGAGTTATTCTCTCGTGCTTCTACACAGTTTATTTTAAAATTTAAAATACAACTTATCCACATTTCATAACCACAATTAAAATCAAGCACCAGAAAGGCTGTAAGACTAATTTTAAATCAGCTAAGTTTGACAACAATACTCTGCGAAAGAAAGTGTCAGCAATCCAGTGATTTTTTTTTCCATCTTAAACAATTTTTCTGTATTTTTGTCAACTAAAACTGAATAAAAATCAGAAGATCAAACTTGTCAATTCATTGCACTTTTTTTCTACCAAATGAAATGCAGGAAGTTATTCTAATATGAAGTGGGAAAGTACCTGAAATTAAGCATACAGTAACAAGATATTTCCCTTGCTTCAACTTGTTACAACCAGAGGCCTAATTTTTCAGCTGATGGTCTCTAAATTTAAAGGATATAATCATATTCACAAAATTTATATTAACAATATTACTTAAATCTTCAAGTGGTGGTAAGCTCGCAGTACTTAAAGAATGTAATAAACTTCCATAAATTAATATCCTCATTTGTAGTATAACAGCTGATATATCTCAGCAGCTTTTGAAAATCCCACTATTGCAGTTTTACTGAAAGGAGTAAGAAGCTTTGAAAAGCAGTCCTTGCTTATTGCATTGCCAAACATTATTACTCTCCAAACACAGCCTGACTGCCCTGTTTGCTGTAAGAACTCCGTGTGAATAATTATAATGATGCAAGCTCACTCTCTTCTTCAGGCTCTCCAGTTTTGAAAACAGTTATTTAAATGGGAATTAAGACAGATATGCTTAACTTTTACTATTTATGCTCTGCAGAGCAGATACACAATCTTTCTTGAATAGGTGCATCAGATCATTTCTTTGACGGAACAGAATCACAAGTGTGACCTGTAATTACATTGCAACTCTCCCACTTAGATGAAAAAAAAAAAAGAAGTTATATTCAGTAAAATCCTATTCTTAAGTACTTTAGAGTAACACAAATGCATACTTAAAGGTAAGTCAAAAAAAGAAAAAATTAAGTTTGAGCTGTTAAAAAAAAAAACCACACAAGAAATGACCACTAGGATGTATTCTCCTTCATTTACTCTGCATGTTACATAACTGAAATTTGCATCCAGACTTTCCTGTCACCACTGTTTGAATATGGAGGTTTACAAAACCATCATATCTAACAATTTGTTTTAGTACTCTGTCCATCAGTGAACACAGAATATTTTATATCTGAAAGGTATAATACTAAATTATGACAATAATCAGTTTTCACTAGTTAAGTTAAACTTACATGGTTTTGTTTTTAAAACAGCTTTCTCTCAAAGTAAAATGTGTCAAAAGTTACACAAACAAATTTATTCTTCACATTAATAATTTTAACAATACCTATATAAATAACCTAGTTCTGATAGCAACTTAAAAATCAATTTCCTGTAGTTGCAGTAACACCCAGAATTGCAGTAATGAAAAGAAAGGAGGAAGAACTGTTTTCATTTCACCTCAACAGTACACTGGGTTAGATCAAGGTTCAGCACAGTAACAATGGATTCTCAATTGAGTTCCTATAGACTCATAACTTTTGACAAGCAGGGATAGAATACAAGCTCAAGCATCAAAAAAATTTTATCAATGCTTGTCACAGACTAGAACACATATCAGTAAACTGCAGTTCCACAGACAGCCAATAACTTTTTAAAACAAGGTACTTGACCATTTAAACTTGTTATTAAAATGCTTCTTAGTGAACATTAATTAGCGCTGAATAAAATAAACATTTTTCAAACTACGTATATCTGCAAAGAAACTCCTAGTCATCAGTTTAAAACACTGAACAAAATCAAGAAAGGTAGCTTGCATTTGTGCCTTGCAAATCTAAGGTACTTGTACTAGTGTTGTAAACTAGGCTTGCACGCATTTTCTAATCTCCTTGTCTAATCTTGGCACATTGCCTGGTTTTTACTTCACTCATTTTACTTAGATCAATTTTTAAAGCTATATAATATTGAAATTGTGGAGTTCTTTCCCACTGTTATATTAGGCTTGAACATAAGAAATAGTAGGAAAAAAATTTTATTGTTATTTTCCTGAATTATAGTTTTACATGTTGGATGCCTGGTAACTATTAACAGGGAGAGATGTAGTAACAGACATTTAACAAAGTTTATGAGTACATACATAATTAAACATAAGAGCTGTCCCACTGAAATCAGAATAAAAAGCAATCCTAGTTATGCAAATACTTACTGATTTGCTGTACCGCTATCTAAAAGATATCTACTTATTCTCTTAAGCAGGTTTTCAGGAAAACAAGGATGTCTGAAACAATGGTTTAATTTACACTTACAGCTTAGAAAAATCACTGTTTTATAAGGAAGCTCACACATTAGGCTTCAGCGCAGAAATTTCTTCTACCACAAGCTTTAGAAAACTCCATAACAGAAGTTCTGACTTGTTCATAACTTACTGGAACAGTCAGTTGCTCCACTGAAATACCTCTGGAGTACTTCAACAAAAAACATACATGGATATGCTTAAAGTAACAGAACATACTGAAAGTACTTGTAACCAAGAAAAAGCTTATGTGATTTGATGCTTTAAAAAACAGAGTTCAAGAGCGAAATTTTAACTAGTGGAAGCATGACAAAGTTCTTGAAAATCTCAAATCACGATTATAAAGGTTTTCCTGTATTTTACTACAGTTTCCTTTTTGTACAAGAAGAGTGTCTTTGCCCCTTTACTCTAAAACTCTACTCAGTTTGCTTGAGCAAATTATGAAGCACCCCACCATAGGTACCGCAGTGAGCGAGCGGTATGTTGAAGCACTGGTTACACTTAATGCCTGGTAAGATGCACAGACTGGGGGATAAACAAGAAACAGTTGTTTCCACAGTAACAGCCACCAGTTGTTTACATATTCAGCTAATCTGTTGTCTTTATCAACCAGCTTAATTACAAGCTAATGAATCATTATCTGTCTGAAAAGTCCATTCTTAGTATTTTGACAAAGCAATGGAATTGTAGCTTAAGAGGTCACAGCAATCAAGCTAAAAAGAAAAAAGGGTCCATAAAATTCTCCAGACTCTAGTAAGCATAAATTTGATATTTTGGAAGCCAAATAGGAAAGAACAAAGCAGACAAAAATGCAGACATGAAACAAAGCTGGAAGGGATAAAAGAAAAGACTGAAGGGAGTTCCAAAGAAATCTTGTATAGGATTGACTTCTCTCCCCGCCCCCCCCCAAGGTGATGAACAGCATTGTTACTGCCATTGGGGGGGTGTGAAACAAAAGTTCTCAACTATATACTGAATTACTGTATACATGAGTAATTAATCTATTGCTATGAGGTTCAAAGATAAATTTTGTCACAATTTACTGAGTTACCAAAAGTGACCTTCTTACAATCAAAATTTCATGTTTCACTGTAATTTGGGATTACAGCTGTGTTTTGAGTAGATTTATATCAAAAGAAGTTAACTGGTTCCGTTAGAATACTGAAACCAAAGCTGCTACTCCCCTAAATCTAATTATTTACTATCAAATTTAAATTATGAGCCATCTTAACAGTTCAAAGCAGCTGACAAGTGAGAATTAAGTGGTTCAAGAATTAGATATCAAGATTTTAAATCAACCAAAAATGACAGATTTTTACCCTTATGAGTTCTACACTGCAAACTTCACACCAAATTTTAAACTTACCTCATCACTGGGATCTTGCATTGCTTTTTTTCCAGAAGTCTGATCAGGTGGCAATTCATTGAGCTCCACATGAAAGAGAAAGAAAATAAAGCCATACAGTGCTGGTCCCAGGCCGTTGCACAGACCTCTTATTCCAGTTATTATTCCTTGAACAACACCTAATGAATGGGGGAAAAAGAAAAAAAAAGAGTAGGATTTTCTTTTTTAATCAAGAATGAAACATGCACAGCCAACAGCTTTGAGTGTATTCTAATGGCTGTTCCAAAATAGCACATCTCAATTATTTCTACATACTAAGATCTTAAGAAACACACTGAAGACAACTTTGCTAGATTAAAATAATCCTCTGTGTGACCATAGTTCTGTCACTGTACTTGCATGCTGCCAGAAGCAATACGAGTTTTGAATATGACCAAATTTATGTGCAAGTCTAATTTTCTCTATTAGAGTCCTTCCACCCTCACCCAAAGTCTACAATGAAGAAAGCACAAGTTAAGTGTGGTACCTGCTCAATTTATTTTCAAGTGAAATTTAGAGTAATATATCTATGTGTTAAGGGTTGTTACTGGCAAAATATGCACAAACTGTAACAGGTTTCTTCCCCTCACCACTCTAAAAGCAGGATTTATTTAAGTACCAAGTAACTTATTCGGGGCAGTAAACTCAGCAGTACTGCAGTAAATTCACAATACTAGACTGGTTACAGTTTTACATTAGATTATTTTAAAAGTTTGATTAATCACAGTTCTATGGGTGTATTTCTGTTTCAACATCATTAAGTGATTGTGACAACAGTGTAAAAAGTTTTTTTACAATCTTGCAGATTACGATTCTACACAATGCTATTTTTACAATATTAGTTGTCTGCATATCCCCTTCCTTCTTAAGGCAGTAACTTGTAAAATGGAAGGAAAGAAAACACGCCAAAAAGAAAGTTGTCCAATTTTTTTCTTCATAGGTTGACATGTAAGCTTAAAATTTTTGTGCCACTAGGTGGCAAAACTTCACTCTAGAAACTATTTTATGCCTAAGCTATTAATAGTAGTTTCCGCTATATAAACTGAAAGATCAGTGACTTCTGTCAACTTAACTTTAAACTACTCATTTCATGACTTAAGTAGAAAACAAGTATTTTAAAACTCTTTTAAATGTCTCTATTTGAAACAAAAACGGGGGAGAGGGGAATAAAAAAAGCCATGTAAAATACTGTCTTTTGCACCTTTCAAACTGAATACAAATCTTCCTCCTAGAACTGCACCTTCTTTGTAGCACCCATATTAACTGCACTTATCTAACTTCAAGTTGTACAGTGTTAAAGCAAGACTGATACTTACAATTTATACATGCAGGATTTTTTTAAAGAGAACACTAAATTCAGTTATTATACACCAGTGTTATAATTTGTGATATCCCCTTCCCTCATTTCATTTTAAATGAAGAGTTATTTCTGCTTGTTCATTCCCCTTCACATCAGAAAAAATAATTTTTTCTACCTTCTCAGATCAACTCTTTACTCAAGTTTCCTTTTCTATTCCTTGAAAATCTGAAGTATTATAGCAAATAGGGCCAACTTTTCCACACAGGACAGAGCTTCTTGTATAGGTTTATTTCAATGTGGTAAGATGTGGGTTTAGTGTCCATTAAAAAGATGGTATTGTTATATATAATCCTCACTATCTACTTAGAGAATATTACTTTTAATAAAAAAGAGGAAGGAAAAAATATGAAAGTTACCACATGTCGTTTTGTTGCTTTTGTAGTACTTTTACAGGAAGCTGGAACAGAATTAGCTGGTCAGACAGAAACTATGTATTTTTGCAATGCAAATTTGATAAATTTGTGTACCTCCTTCCTCTCTACGTAGATTGGCAGACTTCCACGGCTACCACCAAAGAAACTTATTACTCAATGTATTCAAGAAGTACACCTAGACAAGTATTCTGCTTTCTAGACAGAAGAATCATCCAAGAAAGCAGTCTGATACTGAAACTGAAATTCATTCAATACTCACCTTGTTGATCTGACTCTGCATTTCGTGAAACCAGAGCACTGATGGCTGGGAATGTAACACTTGACATTGCCGCTACTGCTCCTGCTGCCCACATCATCCTGGGTTAAATACATAGTTTGAATTAAAAATGAGACTGCCCATATAATTACTCCCCATGCCCCAGAAAGGGCCACAAGGGTACCCTCGTTTAAGTCTTAATGCCCTTTCAAAAGTACTCTTAAAATTAAAATACATAAAGACTGGAAATTATCTGGTCAGGGCCTTCTTCCTGCTCCCCTCCCACAAATTACCCTGAGCTTGTTGGAACAGAAGCACATTTGATTCTACACAAGCTATTACAGTAGAGGAAAAGAGGGGAGTTAAGTGGTGCACAGGCTTTCCCTCTCCAAAGGCTGTACAAAGGAACAATTTCACAGGGTGTCCCAGTGAGGCAGTTCTCTAACTTGTATAACTCACTAGGAAGTACTCTGATAAAGAACAAGCATTCATCACTGTTAGTAGGACAAACTTTGTGGGACAAAAAAAAAAAAAAAAAAAAGCTGTTATAGCTTACAGTTCTAGTTCACTTTACTTACAGGCAGTTTTTGCAACAAAAGAAGCTCTAGTTTCCAAGACCAAATATAGTTAGAGAATGACATCAGAAAAAAATAAAAGAAAAAAAGTAGAGGTCGAGTAACTGCTTGATAGAATGGATCTAGTGGAATTACTGGAGAGAACATACTACTTAGTAGCTTGTGAGTTTAAGAAAAAGTTTTAACCACATTTGTAGACGTAAAACTCAGTGGACCAAAATGGTGCAAAGACTCCTTTTTCAAAGGGGCTGTTAGTCTGCAATGTACACTATATACTTGGAAAATTCTATCATTTCTACATGTGCAACATACAGACCAAACTTTGGTAGTGTAATGCAAATGAGAATGCTTAATTCACAGAACTTTTAAAGACTCATGACAACAGAACTAAATTTCTTGGAAAAACATTTTCAATTCTTTAACAGGTATGTACCTACAAAAATGTGTGCTTACCAAGACTGAGATCCAAAACCATACCAAGCCAACTGAAGGATTTGAAAGCCAAGGCCAAGGAGAACTGTATTTTTGTTCCCTATAGACCTCATCAAGATACTGAGAAACACAGTCTGCAAGAGAAATTAGTTCATCCAAAAGTTATTTTAAAAAGCCAGATTGATAAGTAATTTCTCCTTCTACAAAAAGTAATTCAGAACACCTTTCAACTGCTGAGGAAATTCACACTATCCATGCTCTTACTTTCCCTGTATTAAGTCCAAAAAGCAGACTACATATCAACATTTGATGTACAGACATTCTTAACTATTAAAGGGTTTCTGCTTCAGGACACCAAGAAGCATAGGTATTGCCTTCCGTACAGACATTTTACCTTAATGTCTGTTTCTACTGTAAATAGGCTTTTGTTTCCATCTCTACAATTCTGTTTCATTACAGACTAGAGAGTTCCACAATAAATGCTGGTCCCAAGTTAAGATAGTACAGGCTGGATATGGGTTGAATTTACCAGTATCTACAAATTCTAGGGAAAAAAAAAAAGACTGTTAGCTCAGAAAAAAGAAATCTCTTTAGGTCAGGTGAATTACTATCTAAATTTACAATTAAAACCAACACGTAAATCCTGCTGCTTTTCCAACTTCACCAGACGCATTGAAATTTGGCCAAGGCCAACTCCTAGGCATCTTTAATTTTCTGCTGACTCTTTACACCACTGATGATGGTTTTATTTGCACATGGAAACTAATCCTAAAGGAAGACCACTGTTTTTCATCTGTTAGAAGTGTTACTGCTGAGGGGGAAGGAGGCCCCAGTTCAGATACAACAGCAATATACTCATGGCAAGAAGCAGACTGTTCCTAGTAAGGCAAAGTCCATATGGACAACTGCACTCAGTTAACAGAGCACACATTTTTCTTTAACATGAGAAACTCAGCAATGCATCACTAAAAAAAACAGAGAAAAGGAACCAGAAGGACAGCGGAGCACACCTCCACTCTCACGTACATCCTACCCTAGTTTTCTTGTTTCTCATTCGTAGACAAAGCTAGTTTGAAAGCTAAATAGCAAAAATACAGTAATTCTATCCACATGTGATCAGTTCTTTCTGGAGATATCCAACATGCCAACATAAATCAGTATTTATGAAGCAAAGCTTACTTCAATAAGTTGCACTCTTCAAAGAGTTCAAAAATCAATGCAGAGTTTCCTCATTTTAACACTGGAAATTATGAACCAGAAGGGCAGCCATTTTAGACATTTTTAGCAAAAATACTGGTCTGAATCAAGTTATGATTGGCAAATGTGAGTACACGTAACAGCATCAGAACAAACCACAGAGGAAGGATTAAAATAATGACTTGAATTGATAATGAAGGACACAACTGTCTCCAGTAAGACTGGCAAACACTGAGGAATGTGTTGTTCAGATCAAAACAGTAAGACCTCCACTCTGCTAAGGATGACAAAAACATTACAGCACACTGCATGTGCCATTCCTCTTCCTGTTATCACAACAGGAAGACAAACTGTACTCATAAAGAAATCAAAGATCACATCATAAAAACTGTTTGATTTCTAAAAAGTATAAAGGACCTGTCCAAAAACTAGCTCATTGTTGCCACCTAAGAGGTATGAAAGCAATATACCAAGGCCTCACAGTTCCTCAGCCTCCATGCTGAGCCCAAGTAACCCTGGACAGACCGTGTCAATACCTGCATTGTTTGTATGCAAGTTTGATAGCATGAGCCAGTTGAATACGTGTAAGTAGCATGACTTTTGCTTAAAATAATGTTTTCCTTTCAGAAGGCCTTGCATTAAGTAACCAATTTCCTACATCATTTTAATAATTTAAAGCCAGAGTTCCAGTAAATTTACTGATACAAGCTTAGCAAATTTTAGTTTCATTTTCTGATGCCCAGGTCCAGTACTTCTGAGGAAAGCAAATTTAAAGCAATACACCTACACAGACTATATATGAATATAACCTTTAGTGAATGCAAGATACACTGGCATTTTAGAGCATGTACGAAGTTTATAGACAAGCTTAATAGTCAGAAGAGTGTGCCTCAGCATTCAGTTTGTACTGTTTAATAAAACACTGGAAAGAATAAAGCTTACCTGAGCTATTATAGACAGAATGCCTACCACAGCTATAAATGCCGCAATGCTAGCGGATCCAAAACCTATAATCTGAAGAAAAGCAGAAAATGCATAAAACAAATGCCAAACAGAATCCAGGACAATCACTTGCAAACAGTTATCTTCTTCAAGGAGAAAACACTGATCCCTGCTTATAATCTAAATCCATACAGGAAGTGTCTACTTTCAAGAATAATCCTTAACTCAACTGCTTGCCAAGTAATTCACACAAGAAAAAAAAACAACTGCCTTGAAAAAAGGAGACAGAGGAAGTCATGTATTTGGAAGCTGAATTTCTCTATACCCTCCCACAGACACAATATCTCTTCAACAGGCGAGATCCCACCTCGAGACACAGAAACTGCTGCACTGAATGGAAACAAAGGTCTGCTTAACTTTATGAACACATGCTTCAACTATGGCAGGGTTTATGCATCAGGAGTCAAGTGTTATTCAGTTCCTGGCTTCGCAGAGTACCCTGCCTTTATTTTTTTAAGGCTGTATTTTGCCAGAAAGCAGTTTTCTGAGCAAAGTCTTCAACAAGAAACAGGTCTTAGGGAATACTTAAACATCCTTAGTAAGATATGAAGACACCAACATTTACCTGTCGCAAGTACAGGAAAAAGCTAGAATACTGGCCAGCCTCAGGCAGATAGGAGAGAAACACTGTAATGCAGATCAGGAGAACCGTAGAATCTTTTCTAACCTTCTTCAGAGACTGTAAAACAAAGAAATAAAACAAGTATTGGAACATTTATAAAAAGTCTAATGAAAGCATAAACAACGCAGAAGGTGGATTCACTTTTTTAAAATCCATTTTTAAAAGTCACACAGGGAAACAGATTGAACATTAAGTTAGAAACAACCCCCTGTTACACAAAGTTTGTGATATCTGATTCTTCTGCAAAGTTGCCATTTGATTTTCGAAGCTACTGTTCAGTGCCAAATTACAAGTATTCACTGAAAACAGCACCATGTCATACTTAGGGAAATGCACAATAGCTTCTAATAGATCGCCATAATAATCTGTTCTGAAAGATGCTAGCAAGTAATATAGCTTCATTACAACTGTTTCTCTTCCCAAATTATAAGAGTATTTTTCCTTGTACATTTCTTATACTTTTTCACCCATAATAGGAATCACTGTAACGAATAAATTGTGGAAAACAAATTCTTTAACTGCAGTCTTTCAGGCATGTCATTTATCTCTCAACATTCACAACCAGTTCCCAGCAGGAAGTATCTTGTGAAGAACAATCACTCTTTCCTCTCCTAAGTTATCAAGGTATAACACAATCACAAATTAGCTAAGTAAGAGTGAATAAGTAAACAAGTTACTAGGAAGACTGTATGGCATATTTTAACCCTTCCTATATATGCCTGTAGAAAAATCAGGCTTTATAGATCCATTCTGTATTAAAAAGAAATCACATATAACCACAAGTGGAATTCAGCAGTGGGGAGAGATATTGCCAAACAAAAGTACAAAGCATAAAACAAATATGGAAAAGTCTTAACAATATCAGGTTTTAGGGTCTGTAGCAGTGTAAGAATTCAGCATTTCTCTTCCAATCAAAGTTAGAAAGTAAGTTAGAAAAGTAAAGCATTTTCCCTTTCGATTTCACACCAAACATTGTCTCCAATTCAAGAATCACTCAATCAACAAAGTTTGGTTTGGTTTTTAAATGTAGCTATATCTTTTTGTGCAAGAGCAGAGAACAGAGATTATGTATACTGAATAGTCAAGCTACCAATAAGAGTAAAGATTTCTCAAGCTTACAAAATGCAATTAATTATTATTATTTATTAATTACTTATTGAAGTGCATCTTACTGCAAAAGGGTCTGCTTGTTCCCACGATATAGAAGCTCCCCATGAAGCAGGTCTCATTTTTTCTGGCAGAGATTCTGGTACAGCTAGCAGGATGAAGCAGATGTCCACAACGGCCACCAATGTAGCCACTAGTACGACAAGGTTATCTCCGTAGCTGGCAGACAGGTATGCTCCAATGGCAGGGCTAGTTACCAAGCTTGCTGCAAAGGTGGCAGATACCTATGCACAATAACAGTTTACAAGCTTGTCAAAGTGGTTATTCTGCCATTGCAGAAAAATGAAGTAACTTGCTCAACACCACCACCCCTCCCCAGAAGTGTGGCTTTAAAAAAACCACCACTCAAAATTTAAGTTTAAAAAAAAAAATAGTATCACTTATGACAGTAAATATGGTTCTAAATAAATTTTCTCCAACCTCTTCCACAGCCCACCATACAAGACAGGATTTGCAGTCAAAGAGTGAGTCTGGCTCAAAGGAAAACATTTTTTGTTTTCCAATTATGAATTTGATGAGATTTCACGGAAAAAGTTGTCAGCACATTTAAATGCCTCCCTATGTGAACCTGAGCCTCAGCACTCTGGGTAATACATACAG
This sequence comes from Haliaeetus albicilla, assembly GCF_947461875.1. Taxonomy (NCBI): domain Eukaryota; kingdom Metazoa; phylum Chordata; class Aves; order Accipitriformes; family Accipitridae; genus Haliaeetus; species Haliaeetus albicilla. The sequence goes on from NC_091516.1 coordinate 35,839,254, forward strand.
TAATCCATAATGCCTTTCTTAACAGTTTGCATTTTAAATACATAGCTACCACTGGATATCACAGCAAACTAGGAAATCATTAGCTGTGACAAGAACTTCAACAACAACTGTATTTCTTCATACCAAGTTGTAGTGACATGCAACTACTAACAGATCACTTACTATATTCACATAGAGCCGAACATGATGAAAAATCAAGCACTGTAGTTAAATTTCACTATAAAAATCTCCAGAAAAGGTTAGAATAAAGCTAGTTTGTTTGTTTGTTTGTTTTTTTAAATTCCTACTCTTTTCCAGTCCCCAAAACACTCTGTGTAACTATGTTATAGATAAGAACACAAGCTAGGAATTTAGCTTTATACCAAGCTAGAAAAAAAATCCTAAGGAAAAGGTGTAACAAACAAGCTGATTAGAATGAGATACAGACCTCACCAAAACAACTGTACTTTTGTCTATCACTTTATAGAATTTTAGATCAAGCTGTTCCTGTTAACAAAAAAACTGTTTGAAGGCAGGCAAATATACGCTTTAAATATACTTATGGCCCTCTTCACAGGCAGGAGAAATAAAGTGCAAATTCCAGAACTTTTAAACCTGTTTTGTGCTCTGCTACAACCATACACACAGGTTTGGTTCAAAAGAACCAAGTCCTTTATTTTCTTAACTGTTTAATCAACATCTGAGGAATCATATGTCGCTAATGCTAAAAATAAAAGGAAACCTTAACTTGAAGCACAGTACAGTAAGCCAAAAATCAAGTTCATGAGTATCTGTATAGTGAAAACAGATGCACAGAGGATGAAGGGATAATGACATTCAAAGGCTAAGGGCATCTACCAATGGGCCTCTAAAACCTAAACTCATATAGATATTCAGGAAAGCAAACTAAGCAAGAATTATATTATTACTGGAAAGGCTAGTTTGTACTAACTGAACTATTTTCCTCTTCTCTTGCTAATTAAGGTCATGACTAAGTTACTAAAAATACTGCACTATGCATTTTCACCATTCCTGCCTGTTTTGACTATAGAAAAAGCCATTCTATTCTAAAAAGAAATCACATAAACTAAAAATGCAATTTACAGGTGGTGGAAAGATGTTGCCAAATCAAGTATTAAATAACTTGCATTGCCTTTAACAACATTTCTTGTTCTGCCTGGGCAACTTAAAACATGGGTTTTTTACACATGCCCTCTATGCAGGTAAAGTTGACAAATTCTTATTCTGTTCCTATGAGCACTGAGCAGTCTGTGCAGCAGTAAAAAGTCTAAATTACATTTCCCAAACGCTAACATGGTGCCTTGATACATGGTTCGTTCCTTTCTCTATCAACTTCATTACATTAATCAGGAAACAATCTGCGCAACAAAACACAAGTTCAATTCGAAGGTCATAATCAGACCTTTTTTTCAAGTTTAGCGTATCTTACCAGTCCATAGGCTGTAATTCTTTCATGTTCTTGTGTTACATCAGCTACGTAGGCAAATATTACAGAAAAGGTAACAGAAAAGATTCCAGATACCGAAATCATAGCGAAGTACCACCTAATGATTTAAAAGCAACAATTAGAAAGTTAAAGCTAAGACCTCTTGCTTTCCCCTTACTAATCAAGCAAGTTTGTATTTAAGCTGAGAAGTGTTCCTCAAGAACTAACGCAGAGCTCCACTGGAAATGATTGATTGTGGAGTCTCACTTAAATATTGGAAAACAGCATTTTGTTTTTTTTATATTCTACTGTTTACTTTACCTCAGCCTAAAAGAAGTGGCCCCTTCAGGACATGATACCTATACATTTTCACATTCTCAAAGCTGAAGCAAGTTTAAGTTATGAAAAAGGAACTATCTTAGAACTGTTTCTCAACCAGTTAAAGAATAAACTATCATATATAATGTTTCAGAAGCTGAACTCTGAATGCACTCAGAGTACGCGAAGTTCTTTTGTAATCCTCCTAAGTTTCACAATGAATGTAAATGAAACTGAAACCAAGTCAATTCCACTCAGTTAAGATTTCAAAGTTGCCTAATCAAAGAGTTAACAGATCTCATTTGCAGCAATTATACTTTTCTGTGGTCAGTAAATTCTAAGGCTCATTTAGCTTTAAAAATATGTTTATTACAGCATTGTCAGCCCTCAAGGGGGGAAAAAATTAACAGCTGAGTTTAAAACTGAGTTAGAGCTATCAAACCATTTCAATTACTGTTATACTTGTGTGAAGACAGCAGCTAAATCACATTCCATAATTTCTACTTTTAAGATACACAGTTTTAATACCTCTTGAACAGAAAAGCTCCAGAATAATGCAATCACGACTTGAAAGCAAAGTGGCTTTCCTCTTGTCTTATTGTCCCTCTCCCACCTTCCCAGCCTACTCCTCTGATTGAACTTCTGCTGTACTGACCAGCTTGCTACTGCAGTCTGTATCACTTACCATGGACTTATTCTCATTAATGGAATTGGGGCACAGGTGAAGAAAACTGTAAGAAGAAGAAAAGATTTTCTTCCCCATGCATCTGATAGAGCACCTATTAGCGGAGCACTGAGAAAGGACAAAAAACCCTGTGACAGAAGAAAAACAATTAATATGTCTATATTTACATTTCCAAGTTTCACTTTAACTACAATATAAAAAAGGCCTAAAATTGAAATTTGACGTTAACCACAAAATTGTAGATAACTGAAATTGTACACAATTTCTTCCACAGTCTACTTTTCTGTGATTCTGATGTTTTATGTTTCAAATCTATTAAACCTGAGTGCATTAAAAAAAAGGCAAACATTTTTTCAAGATCAATTTGATTCAATATAGAAGTACCACAGACTGAAAAAGCTACTTAAAAATTTCTAAAATCTGCAGTCTGGTTTCACAAAGGACATCTTCTTAGCCTCCATCACGAGACTTAGTGCTAGATGCCAAACACAAATTCCCCTCTAATTTGGACTGTCTTAAGGGAGAGTTTTGGGTAACGGAACTGTACTCTGAAACAAATTAAGGAGAACACATACTGCTTTATACTACATATTTATCATGTACAGGACATTCACACATTGCAAGAGCTATGGGGACCATTTGAGCAAGCTTGACAATTTGAGACAATGGAACACGATAATATTCCAATGGCTAAAGTCAGACTTACAGATACAGTTGTCATGGGGAAAATTGACTTAGGATCAAATACTAGATTTTTCAGCATTTCATGAAGTCCTACAATCTAGGCCTCAAATCTGTTCTCTATTACACAGAAGAATTAAAATAAGCAAAGCCTTTCACAGGTTAACTGCAAAACCTCCAGAACAGACAAATCTTCCCCCTAATTAGTATATTGCTCTCTCATCAATCCAACTCTGCCATAAATCCAAACACTAGTAAATACATGGTTCTGTAAGCATCTCGATACACCAGAAGTCTACTCCAACTAACTTCAGGTAACCTCTGGTATTCAAATATAGTCACCTTCAAGTTTAACACATGTGTACAGACTACTGTACTAAATCGCTATTCTGCCAAGTCCCAATAAACAACTCTGAATCCAATGATTTCAGTAAGTAAATTGAGAACAAAAGCTATAAAGCCACACCAGCGGATGCTAGGAAAGTTAGATGCCTTACTCAGTTGAAATTAATGGGTTTGCTCCTAAGAGTCAAGTTTCAGTAGACTATGAACTAACATGTTTTGTTAACTGTCACCCAAAACCCTTTTGGTATTTCATAAACAGAAGTTTAAAGAAAATACTGGACACTGAAGTCTAGGCTCACTCTGGTCTATGCTCCCCTGTATTACACCTGTTAGAGCAATACATATATTTAGACCATGCACTTTTCTACAGGTATGCCCTGTAGAAAATATATGGAGAACCCTCCATTCACTACATTTAAGTGATACTCATAGTTACACTGCACTGTGAACAGAGTTGAAAGAAAACACCAAGAGGAACATGAACTTTGTTCTTCTAAGACATCAATGCAAAGTTAACTTCCTCTTCCAGTTTGAGACTTCCTGACATCCTTAGCATATGGTGTTCTGCCAATCCACCGTGAAAGTTATCAAGACAGTAAGTCCATCCTAAAGATGTCATGTTCTTACAGCTAAAAAAACCACTTTAGATTTGTTACAGAATACAAAGCTAAATAATTTCTGGGTGCTATAAATTAACTTAGTCAAGTTACACTAAGTGCTTTGAAGCTGCTCAGTACAACAGTTAGCAAAGAGAGACTTTGAAGTTTTAGTTATGCTAGAGGAATTCTGCATGCTTTTTTTGTGGCAACAATCCAGCATGACCACTGCGTGAATGCAGAGGTATAAGTAGGCTGTAAGCTGCCCTGAATATCTTGACCATCACAGAATGCTCAAAAACTGATAAAAAAAGACCAGAAAAAAAACCCAACCAACAAAACAACAAACAAAAAACCAAACAACCCTGCTGAAAATTAGCTTTTATACCACATCTTGGACAAAATCAGTGTTTAAGTGCTTCATTTTTTATCTCAATGGTATCATCATGGCTGCATTAATCTGCTTCTGATATAAATCATCTCACATTAGGAAGCAGACATGAAAAACCTAGCTCCGTTTTCAGAAGGATCCTTATCAAGATTACAATAGCTACAACTGGTACCTATTCAAATAAGAGGAATTTAAACTTCTGAGAAATATTCCACTTGCTTCAAGATGCTACCATTTAGCAGCAAAGCTTGAACTGAGACTAAGAACACAACCATTACAATGAAAAAATGGTTTAAGAATTAATTACATTCTCGCTGTTTTGTATATTCCTATGGAGAATGCAGGAGAGCCAAATTACAATACAGGAATACACAGAATATTTAGGTCAGAGGTTTTGAAAAAATCTTACCTTAACACCTTGAATAAGACCATTCATTAAAAATGTATGATGGGAGAATGTTTCATGTAAGACCTGATACGGAAAAAAAGCATTATTTGAATCAGCAGAGACAGGAGAAGGTTGATTCAAAGTTTAAAACTGATTTGTAAAACAGGATAGCTCTACTGGGACTTGTTAAAAAAGTATCTTATCCCAGAACTACACTCTTAATTGTCTTCACAAGAAAATATTGATAAGGTATTATATCAATGTATTGCCATAAATACCTCTGCTGGCACAGATCGCACCGTACTGCAGAAATAGTTTGGTTTGGAGTACTTTGGTCAGAAAGGGGATCAATGTAAGCAAAAAGCATCTCCATGTGGTACAAATCACAGAATTTCTGAGGTAGATAACTCCTTCAAAAGATTGACTCAGTCGTTGCTAATTAGAAGTAAACATGAGATTCAGCTAGCTTACTCTGTCAAGAAATAAACAGTGTTATATTCACCACAGCCCAAAAAGGCACTGTGCGAACTGTTTCTGAATGAATTGCAGATATTCAACAGCCATACAGAAACACTTCTGATGAACAAGTAGATGCTTGTAAATACCAGCAACAGTTCTGAGTGTTTCATGTATTCTTTAAGTACAGCTATGAATTCATTTGAAGTGCTTTACCAGCAGTCTTAATTCAAGGACAAGCATGTTAATCTATACTAAACAGATTTACCATAAATATGCAAGAGAGTTAAAAAGCCTCACAGGTGCTACTGTGTCAACTAAAAAAGATACTGCAACAATCAAAGCATGTATGCACACACACTTCAAATTCGTTTGCTGGCTTTATCTATAGGTAAGTGCCAACAACTACAAAAATTATATGCATACTGAGAAAGCCACTAGCCTGAAGAGACACAATACTTTAGCATCACTGAAAATTATCAGCATCATTTTTCAAGGATGACTGAGATTCTCAGATCATAGGTTTAATAAAGGTGGTTGTTCCCATGTTAACTACTGGTCAGATAAATCCGCTAATTTATACCCCTTTTCTTCCTGGTCTCATCATCTGTTTAGATATTTAGAACAATTTTGCACCTGTTTGACCACTGATCTTATGATATGAATGGAGGAAAAAAAAGTCAGGGTGCAAATTAGAGATCTAAAAGCAGATGTCTTCCAAGTAAAAAAAAAAAAAGGCAAGCAGGAAGCTCACAGAGTCAAATCTAATTACCCTTCTGCAAAGTGTTCCCCAGTATTCTTCCTGGGAGACAACCACTGCTGATATTGGTTCAAGCTTTCTTTCTGTTACTTCATAGACAAGAGAAATGCAAGTTGACAAACTGGTAGAGGGAGCTGCTTTACTCAAGTTCTACCAATGGAAATATTTATATATTCAAAAAAAGATTATACTGAAGACAGAATATGCCATTAAGTGATTAATATTGCTTACAGTGGTTTACTAATATTGGCTTACAGGACCATAAATAAGAATAATGAGCATAAGTTTTGGGCAGTCTGTGAGCAAAATAGCCTTTATGTGCTTTATAAACACTTTAAATCTTTTCTTCTCTTAGTGTCATACAACAACCACCACAGCTTTGCTGACGGATGTCAAAAGAAGTGAAAAAGTAATCTAAAAAATTAACTTTAAATAATCTCAGCTATCACAGAATACATACAATACATACATAATACACAACACATTTTAATCTCATTTGCTGTTGACAGTGACCTGGAGAATCACAACACAACCACAAAAAATTTGAGTGATCATGAGCTTTGATCAACAGGCCAGACATTTCCATTTCTGCCCTTCCCACCAGACAAACATGCTGGAGCAAAAAGGCTGAACCTTGCCCATAAGAAAGCTCTACATGACTTCTATTACTGCTGGCTGATCAGCAGGCCAAGGTAAATTACCACAAGCACATTACAAGACAGAAGGGTGCAAAGTATAAAACCAGATTTCAAATTATTTAAAACAAACAGCAGCCTTTCAGTGTGTGCAAAGCTGATTACAAATAAAGATGATCAGCCCCTAGAACACAGAAGTCATTTACACCTCTGTAAGGTAAGTTACACCATTATATGTAACTCAGTGCTTTAATTTAAGTTTTCAGTCCCATGCAACAGCCTTTTAAGTATTCAAGACCACATAAGAGAGAAACACAACATTCAAAATACGACACATTCAAGACCACGACTCTAATGAATCCAAATATTTCAGTCAAAATAAGACTTTAGCTTTAAATTAGAAGCATTTCATACACTCCCATTAGACACAGTGCAATGATAAATACTGGTTTGGGTTTGTGTGGCAGGGTTTTGGTAGCAGGGGAGGGGGCTGCAGGGGTGGCTCCTGTGAGAAGCTGCTCAAAGCTTCCCCAGCTCCAAGTCGGACCAGCCTCTGGGATAATATATTTAAGAAGTGGAACCTGCAGCGGGGTAGAAGAGTGGGATGTGAGAGGAACCCCTCTGCAGACACCGAGGTCAGTGAAGAAGGAGGGGAGGAGGTGCTCTGGAGGAGGGGATGCCCCTGCAGCCCGTGGTGAGACGGCAGGCTGTCCCCCCCAGCCCATGGAGGGGAGCGAGGGAGCAGATGCCCACCTGCAGCCTGGGGAGGACCCCACGCCGGAGCAGGGGGATGCCCCCGAAGATGGCCGTGACTCCATGAGAAAGCCTGTGCTGGAGCAGCCTGTGCCTGAAGGACTGCAGCCTGAGGGAAGGACCCACACTACAGCAGTTCATGGAGGACTGTCTCTGGTGGGAGGGACCCCACGCTGGAGAAGGGGACGAGTGAGGAGTCCTCCCCCTGAGGAGGAAGGGGCACAGACACAACGTGTGCCAAACTGACCCCAACTCCCATCCGCTGTCCCCCTGCAATGCTGTGGAGGGAGAAGGTGGAGAAAACTGGGAGTGGAGTTGAGCCAGGAAGGAAGGAGGGGTGGGAGGAAGGTGTTTTTAAGATTTGGGTTTTACTTCTCATTACCCTTGTTTTGATTTGATTGGTAGTAAATTAAATTGCTTTTGTGTTTTCCCCAAGTTGAGCCTGTCTTTTGCCCGTGACCATAAGTGGGGAGTGATCTCTCCCTGTTCTTGTCTCGACCCACGAGCTTTTCTTTATATTTTCTCATCATCCCACCAGAGCTGGGGGGAAGAAGTGAGCAAGCAGCTTCATGGTGCTTTGTCACCGGCTGGGCTTAAACCACGACAATAGCAATTTCACGAATTAACATTTCAGCTGCATTTGACTTACAGTAAAAATTCATATGAAACTGTTTCAGTTTGAGTACACTACTGAGGAATTACTGAAGGACCCACCTACCATACAGTTTTATTACAGTGGGGGTTTTTTTGAAGACTGTGTAAGAATTACTATTTGCACATTATCTCTTTAAATGAGAAGTGTCAAGCTTGGGCAACTTAAAGTTGAGCATTTCATTTATGAAAAAAAGGAAAGAAGAAAAAAAAGAAACAAGAAAGTCCACCCAGTTAAGCTTCCCTGTATTTTGACACTAGCAAGACAGCATGACAAGCTCGTCATTTAGTGAGACATTTACTTTATGGAAATCTGTTAACCATTTATAAGGACTTTTTTATTATTAAGCTACATTAAGAAGATTGTCTTTAGGAAGGTTAGAAAAACACCTTTCAAGAGTTATGTAGGTGATTTTATTTGGAGTTTGGGGAAGGAAAATAATTAACTCCAAGGTCTTTAAATCCCACAAAACCTTGCTCATCATGTATTCAAAGCGCTCTCAGATATTATCTGATGAAAAACTGGACTAATAGACTTTTGATGACTTCTCTCAGGCAGGCCTGATTTCAATGAGTAAGACCCATGTCTTCAGATGAAAGGCTTCATATCCTATTACCAAACACTCAAATTATCTATTCATCTGGAAAATAACTGCATTCCAGAACAGATTAAATACTTATAAAATTCATTTCTTACATGAAAGCCTTTACATTTTACTTCAAGTTACATGCTGGCAAAACAGCCAGCCCACAATAGCGTACAAAGTTTACTATGGGATGCATAGTTTATTTAGTTGTTATGACTGGAAGATGAATTGAACTATGAAGCCTTAGAAAAAGCCAGAACTTCCAGAGAGACCTTCATCAGTACACTAAACTAATGTTACTACAGAAGGCAAATAGAAGTTAGAGTAGTACAGCGTTTTGCTAATTTATTTTTCACTATCTTTTAGTCTTTCAGCTGTCCACATCTCAGCTGTTGTATATTACTATTGCACAGTGTTGAATGTTAAGACTCCTGGAATTCAGTTAATGAGGTACGCAGGAAGTGTAAAACAAATTAAAACCCTGATCCCTACGAATTAGCAAATTAACTTTTGTCGTTACTGCCAAGATGAGAGCTGATACTTACCATTAGCATTGGAGTTGTCAAGAGCCCCCAGGCAAAGAATTCTAGAAATATGACCACCACCGCATGGTATACGCTTGGCCGACCAATACCTTGTTGCTAAGAAAGAAAAACACATGCAGTGGTTGTACACATCCAGTTTATTACATGTGCAAAGATCTCTTACAAACATATTTTGAGTGTAACCAGCTTTCAGGATGACCTATTACCAAGCCATTGGGAATAATAATAAGCCAAACAAGGGTGGAGAAAAGTTATTACAAAACAACTAAAAATCTCCAGGGAAGTTGAGGAATTTTGTTCCCTCGAACTCTTGCTGACTGAAGAGAATTATTTTCCCCGTTCCTGACAGTGCTCTGTACTGCTCCCACCTCCAGCGTGCCTTTAGGCTTCCTCCCCCTTGATCACTATTCACAACCCTTCCACAGCAGTGTAACAAAGGGTGTAACTCTCCCTGCTACCTCCACAACTGACAACAAAACAGATCTGCTTTATAAAGATCACATCACCATTACAACAAAACTATGACAATGCACATAATCAGAAAAGCACCAATTTTTGTATTTGAAACTGCCAAAGCACAAGAAAAGAAGGGGCAGCTTATGCCATCTGTACAACTGCTTTCTGTTGACTGCTGACCAACTGATCTCATTGCTCGTGTGTGCCCATAGACTAGAGACCCAGGAGCTATTCTACTAGTCAATAAGTAATGCCAGGAAGAATTAGCAAACTATGGAAGTGCTCACAATGCTGTTGAAACTGCTGCCATTCAAGACCCAAAAACTCGATCCTAGACGAGAGACCTAGAATCTTTTTATTTAGACGAACCAGGCAGAAGCCTTGAGTAAAGCAGATTTAACCAGAACTGCTGCTTTCTTTAATTTCTATACGCTCCTTGCCACAGTAGCTGTTTTACAAAGTTTTTGGGTTCTAAAATTACTCTTTCCCCTCACCGTTACCCCGCAGAAGATTGTTTTTCAGTGTTTCTAGCAAATCCAAAGCCATTACACTGCCACAGGGCTAGCAATTCTTAGAAAGGAGCAGTACAGCTCTCTGATCTGATACTCCCATACACACCTGAAGTTTACCCAAATTATAAAAGGACACTTCTGCTGCACGTTGGGCAATCTAATAATGCATGATTCAGTTGAAGAGATACCATCTAGTGACAAGTATCAACCAGACTGTCATTTCAGCAGGTGGAGAGTATGGAGAACATGAAACTCAGGGTCTCCCAGTGAACTCAAAAAAAGTCAGGACAGCCTACAACAAAGAGCAGAGCAGAGACACATGTAGTGTTTGTCCCCTACTCAGTACCTTTCATCTAGATTGGTAGGAATTACAGGTTTAGAAAACACTTGTATTACAAGATTCATTTAAGCTAACAGCCTACAGTAAAGATTTTTAAGGAAATCCCTACTGCCTGGACAGTCTAAGTGCCCAGATCTCTAATAATTTTTAAATCTATCAGTTTATCAAAACCTGTAGCAGCAAACTAAAAGTAATGCAGACAGCATTTTTTCTAGCCAGTAAGATTCAAATTATTTTCTACATCGCAGCTTGCTTCAAAGCTTGAGGATTTGAAGAAAACAGTTCTCTTTCTCCTGGGAAACAATACGGTAATATCATAGATCAAAGATTATCTGTGAGAGGCTTTCAAGCATTATTAACATTTCTCTGTAGGTTACCATGCAATTTTTTATCTCTAAATAGCAAAGATTCCAAAGACTGGGGTGGGGGGTGTGTGTCAAAAATCTTCCTCATATAAGATGACTGCAAGTACTTCTACACAATGTAATGGGATAACAATTTTAAAAGTATTTTTTTGCCAAGATGTATATCACTCAGACTAGCACTTAACACAGATCACACTGAAGTCTGAAGATCCCTTCCACAGGAGCTTCCTCTGGAAAAGGCAAATTTTACAGCAGAGAGTAAGGGACTCCCCAGCCTTTCTCCTGCCTCTACTTTACTTCCCTCCTACCTCTATATCACTAAGCATGATGTTGGGCAATAAACCTCTAGTATGCGTTCAACAAACAGTTCTAATGCCACTAAAAATGAAGTTTTAGAGTGTTTGTTTGGTTTTTTTAATAATGTTTTTATTACATTCAAATTTGATCTGAGATTTACATAGTTCACCAGAAAGATGATGTACATACACATTCAAAAAGGCATGCATGTTTTTTTCCTCAGAAGTCATTTAAAAACTTCTGTGGAAGAAAAGTATTTTTGCTGTACTGAGCCTAAATTAGTATTTCTTGGAGGTTAAAACAGTCTGCGAATCATTTGGCGGTATCATGCAGCTTACAGATAGTTGCACTGTACTAAAAAACCATAAATCTCTATAGCCTTTTGGATTCAAGACAACCTGGAAAAGTAGAATTTAAATCCTGAAAGGAACATGCACCTGTCAAAATGAAGTCAAGCATTCGACATCAGATATACCAATAGCTACCAATCTATGATCCACATAAGACTGTAGTTGATGATTTTCAGTTTTCTGAGAAAGCCCTAAATGCCTAGATTAATTAAAGAACACTTGTGGAAATGGCTTTATCAGGAAACTAAAATAATGCAAACAGGAAAATTCACTGACATTGTCAAATGGACCAATGCAGGTACTTACTTCTGGATGCCCATCTTTCCTGTAGTTCCTAAAGGCTCTTACCACAAAAGCTTTCAAGCATCAAGTTATTTTCAAGAAAAGAAAATAGTTTATGACTGATGACGTACACAGTCTGGACCACTGATAGAAAAGCAACAAAAACTCTTTACTCATTTCAAAATCAAAGAGCTTTCTATAAACACTTCACACTTGATTTTAAGATGAAGCTACCCCAGAAGTAATGGTTGTGGCTCATTTCTATATTGAGAAAATACTTTGCAACAGAACATAACTGCATGCAATTTACATAAAGAATGAACTTGAGACACATATGCGAAAAACGGTTACAAACTTGAAGCACAAAGAGCTTTAGGCTTCTTGAACTAGACAATATGGGAACAACCTACTGAATTCTTTATGGTTAAAAAGATGTAAGTAGAATTTCAGAAATAGCACAGATACGGTCAACATACAAGTTGCTTTCATCACAACCCACCCCCAAATTTTAAAGTCTTAATGTTAAAAGTGAAGTGCCATCAGGAAAGTCTTAAAAACTGTTACGGGCTTATTTTCTATCCACACAGATCATCTTCATATGACAGCCCAGTGAGTGGGCTGAGAAACTATGTATGAACATTACTATGGCTTTCAAATGCAGCTGCTGGTCAAGCTATTATACTTGCACAATCAATAATGAGCAAAACATTACATAATCTCAAATGCTTAACAATAAAAGTTTAAGGCCATCATTATAAATCCAAAGTCCTAGAAGTTCTAACAAAATATCTGCTACTTCTCCAGTTTTGCCCTTCTGCTGTTCCTATGCTTCTTTTCGCCCATACCCAATTCTAAAAAAAAAAAAAAAAAATTTTTTCTTCTGCCTTTATTGGAGGCATAATAAACCCGAAAGTTAATTTGAAGACAACAAGGAGAACTACTGGGGTGCAATACAAACTTTTTTTTTTAAAGCAGAACACAGCTGTTGAACATTAATAAACCCATGAGAAGATGTCAAGATCATAAACCCAGCTGGCAGGGAAATGCTCATAGAAAAGGAAGAAAAATTGCAATTTAGTATCAGTAAGAATATCTTATCTTAGACATTTTGAAGGAGAGCTAGTACAATTCACCCTAAAATACTCCACAGCAAGATGCAATTTTATAGCCAGTGCCAAATCTTCAGAGCAAAGCTAGAATTGACGGTATTAATTTATTTGCACAACTTTTAGGTAACTATCTCTGTTAATTCAAGTCTGTAATTTAACAATTAAAATTGTTCGAATGGCTACAAAAACACCTTAACATCCAATTTCAAACATGCTTAACTCTTTGTTTCTCTTAAGCAACACACATATTTCCAAACAAAACCACTTCTCACTGTTCAAATCCTGAAGTCCTCCAGAGCGCCTTTTCAAACTTTTCACATTTTGATGCGGGCCATATAGTCCTGCCAGGCAGATTAAGACAAAGACTAATGGATAAATACAGGATGTTTTTTTCCTCCCATGAGGGTGAAGGAGCAGAGCCCATTGCCCCTAGCATGCCCAGAGCTGGAGACATGTTATCAGACCTTGAAGGGTTTCAATACCCAACTGGAAAAGCCCTAAGGAACCTGCTCAGGCCTCACAGCTGATCCTGCCCTGAGGAGGAAGAGAGATCTCCCTGGTACCTCCCCAGTGGAATAAACCTGTTATCTCTCACAAAGATAACAACCAAACTCAAACTGGACTGCTGAACAGACAATCACCCCTTTCTACCCCCGCACTCTCCTCTGGGAAATTCTTTCCCACCAAGCAGTAGGGTCTCCCAGGAGAGCCTGCTAGTTGCTTGTTCTACTTCCAGTAGAGACTACTTTGCAAACAGCACTCACTGTCCCTCTATACTATGTAAACCAACATTCAAATGAATTAGTATGAAGAGTTTTCTTACTTTCTTTTAAAAAATTATCTACAGAAACATTCTCCCCCTACAAAAATTAACTGCTACAAGTACTTCTTTTTTTTTTCTTTTTTTTTTTTTTTTACACAACCACCTGCACTGCAGTTCACTATATCAACTCTCATGTTTTCAAGAAAACAACTGAACTAGGAGAATCAGTAAAACACTGAGAAACATGCTTTCATGTATGAATCATTCAGACCTTGAAGTTCATGCCAAGTTATAAAGTGCATTCCCATTCCACATTTATCTTCACTGCTATTTTCTTAGTTCCCCCCCCAGGTTCAACCATTCCAAATGCAAACTTTTCCTGGTATGCTTCACTACATCACTATTTAATCATTTTAGCTTATTCTAGCACAAATATTATGCTACCAATCCATCTCACTACATTATGGATGCTCTTTTCTTCACACGTATTACCCAGGTAGCTCTCTAGGCATATTGCATGTTTACCTCTTTCTAATTCAAACGGAAGTACTTAGGAACCCCCTTAATTCCAACTGTTCCCCACAAATGCCCCATTTGTTGGAACTGGCAAGAATTCACTCAAGTGCAAAAAAGCACCCTGAAGACCTTAGCTGCCTTTGTCACATGAAGCAATCACCAAGTGATTATGTGTACAAACCCCAGCCTAAGACATGTAACTTGTATGCAGTGCAAAAAAATACAGAGAACGCAAGTGAAAGTACTTCACTAAACAGCACAGCCTTTAGCATTTTAGATGTGCCTTGTGAGCTAAAATATAAATCATAACTAATTCAGCTCATACATTGTTCAAACTTGTATTTCCATTGCAAAAGAAATACTTTAAGCAGATCTGTAACTGGACAGTAAGATCGTGATGCACTCTCTCAAGAAAAAGCTAGGCTAAATCGTATTCCACAGGTCTCAGAACCACAACTAGTTCCAAATGGAAAAGCCTGCACAGATTTTGTAAACAGAAATTGTACCTTATAAAAAAATCCCGGAGTTCTCAAAAGAACCTGTATGGGTAAGGGAGATCACATTAATAAGCCTTCTGAAAATTCAAGTAAAGGTACTCACAGACCCTCATCAAAGGCTCTTAATGCAAGCGGAAAAGGGTGCAAACTCTTCACAGGAATTAAAAAGTTTAAAAAAAAAAGGTAAAAAAGAAAAAAATAAACAGTATTAAAAAAAACAACAATCCTTTCACAGCAGAGGGAAGTTACCAGATGAGTCCCAGTGCTCTGTCCTGGGGCCTATGTAGTTCAACACATTCATAACTGAGCTGTAAAAAGGGTGAAAGCAAAGTGACAAAGTTCACTGATGACAAAACGCAATTCACTTTAGAAAAGTTAGAGGGTAATGGTGAAAAACATCAGAAGTTGATGGCATCAGTAAAACAAATTAAATGGCAGATTAAAATTAATGTAGATAATTTAACTAATGCAAACATGAAAAAACAATTTTAATTCCTCATACAGGATGACTACTACTTAGGAATGTGATCCTGGAGAAAAACATTCCATGAAAGACACCAGTTTAGCATTCAGCCATGGTTTACAAAAGTGTATTCAAAGAGACACCCTGTTAGGAAAAAGATTATCATTATATTACTGCATAAACATGTGACGGGCCTGCCTTGCTAACCCTCTGCTTCTAGCGTTCTAACCATTTTTATTAGATCTATGTAAAGATCCTCCCTTCTATCCCATGACTGGTTGCTTTGTTCAGAAGCTTTAAGCAATACACACTGTAGAATAGTCTATTTTACAGAAGCACAAATGAAAGAGGCCCAGAGAAGGACAAAGAACATTGCCAAAGGTATGGAGGAATGCTGAAGTTGGTTCCTCCAAGTTGCAGTCAAAACCTCTGCAGAAAGATACAACTGGGATTTATTGAAGTGGTAGTGAGATGAAGGGTGTGAAGAGAGAACAATTGTCACTGCCTTCTCACACTAAAATGCAAGAAATAAGTAAAGCAGGACCCAAGACAGCAAGTTTAAATTGCATGGCACTTCACATGGTTTACTCTCAGGGTCTGAAATGTCTTGCCACATCATTTTTTCTGCTGGGAACACATTCCTGCATAGACTGAACAAACTTATGAAGCAGGAATCTTCTGAGGAACGTAAAATATGAAAACACTATTTCTGGTTCAGTCTTTGACACTGAGGCCATCAAGGGTAGGAAGAGCATCCAAGAGAACAATTGCCATATGCCCTGCTACATTCTGAAAGCTCAGCTTTAGACAGTGCTGCATTGTCTAATTGAACTACTTCTTACAGGAATAATATTTAACAACCATATTACGCTACACCAAATTGCAAGCTGATTTATCCACTGCTCTAGTTTTCTTCCTAAAATGTAGAAAGGTGTATGACACTGAGAAATTCCTCTAAAAGCACAGACTGCTTAGTTAATTCACATGCTTCTCAATGGGATAGATAATTACTCAAGCTCATTGCCCAGTGGTTAAGTTTGGATCTTCAATATTAAAATACCCAGTCTTATTTATGTAATTAAGTTTCTATTGCTCTAGCCTAGCATACTCCTCTCTGGACACAAAACCGTCCAGACTGCTAGAACCTGGAGGATCAGTACCAGCAAACTCAGAACAGCAAAAATGCCCTCTCAGCATGAATATAACCAAGAGTGATTCATTTTCAAAGACAGCAGCTAATCACTCCTGGTAATGGTTCAGACTCAGTGTTAATTTAACATGATGGGAAGATTCAGAATAACACTGGTAACCTTGAGAAGACAACACTGTTTATCTCCAATTATTCAGATTTAACAGGAAAAATAATTTTTGTGTGAAAGAAAATAGTGCTCCACAAAGGACTAAACACTCAAACTGCCAGTTTGGACAATGTGCTTACTATCAGCGATTCAATCTAAATCCTACAAGCAAGAAATTTAAGAAATCAACTTACTGGACAAAGGTGTTTCAGTAAACATTTAATCATGCTGCCTCAGTTTCACCATACTGTAATTTTTATGAAGTATTGTACCACCACAAGTATTAAAAAGAAAAATGCTAGCAGTAAGGGTAAAAACCTGTAATTCTTTGGGTATATACCAGTTCTGCTCCGCTGTGTACAACAGCTTAATGAATAAAGGCTGGCAAACTTCCAAGATGTACAGTTTTAACATTTCATTTCTAAAAAACACAGAGGTGTTGGGCATTTTATAGCATCCAAGAACATGAAACTAATATATGATTAATTCTCAAAGAGGTACATAGGCGTGTTTTCTCCTTAGATATCCCATTTTGGGACTGCTCCCATAAGAGCACTTTATTTAGACAGTACGGTTGCTGTATTTTCCTAAAAAGCTTCCTTAGTATGGCATTACTTTACTGACAATAGGTTGCATAGAAATGAAGTATGTGGTACGAATATTCTGAATGTCACGCTAAGGTTTATACTACCAGAGTTCAGAATTCAGATAGAACAAGATTGCACAACCAGTAACAAAATGTCCATGGCATCATTTACTTCAGTTTCTGAAGCTCACTGAAATCTGAGTAATACAGCCAACGGAAACTGATTTAATTCCAGTGGAATTTACTTATACTATTGTTCTTATTAGCTTTGAGCCAGTAACTCAATTCATAAAGAGTCATTTGTTCAGCATTTATATTTTAGTTCTTCGAATCAGTGAAGCCAATACATTCAACAGGGTGAAGTTAGTTACAGATAAATCAAAAACCAGAAGCTTCTTACTCCCAAACTGGAGGGGTAAAGGGAGAAAGCCTTGCGCAACCTGACGGACTTTGTCATACTCTTCCACTTTGTACTACTGATCTGATGTGGCAAAACAATCAGAATAAAAATTTAAATGAAAACATCCTTCACAAACCAAAGAAGGAGCTCACCAAAATTTCACTTCTGTATTTACTTCTTCATCAGCAGCCCAAAGGGCAAGCTTCCACTTCCAAATGCCAGGGATGCACACCCACTGATACCAAGGAGATCTCTGCCATTACATATAAAGAGATGATCCAGTCCCTCATATTTTAGTCTGAATAAGCTCTTTCAATAAAGTCTAGGCAGACAGAGTTCTAGCAATATGACAGCCACATGAGAATCACAGGGAAGTGCAGGAACTGCAGTAACAAAGCAGGAAACACTGTTCAGTCAGGAATTGTGAAGCAGACCCTAAGCTGATGTAAGTATAATTGCTTTACTGCTATATCAATGTACAGAAGATAAGGCTAGAGCCCCACGTCTTACTCTCTTGTAGGAGATGCATTACAGGAACACAAAATCCCTTAAGGGCACAACTAGGAGGGAGGGTGCAAAAAACCCACCCAGGAAGCAAAACCTGAGATAATTCTATAAATTGAGAATATATGTCATTTAGAAGCTAAACTGTCAAACTGATAAAACAGCATATTTTAAGTACTCAAAAGCATTATTTTAATCCTTAATCCAACTTCAACAAACATTCCATCTATTAACAAAAAAACAGGTGAGAACCCTCATCAGTTATGGATTTATTTTCCATTTGAGTTTTACTATTTTTCAACATTAGAGAGAGAAATCAAAGTTCTTTAATTTTTTTTAAATTTCTCTACCGGTACCCTCCATTTCCTACCCTCTGTTCATATTTAAATAAATTCATTTGTTTTTTCTTCTATATAATGACATCACCTGTTATTTCTTACACCACGTCACCCATGCTGATAAAACTGAAAGCTTACATTTCTTAACTAAAAAGTTAACAGGCATTTTCTAGAGTTACCTCCCTATTCTGACTTCAGATTGAGTTACTGCATCATACATATCTATAGTCCTAAATGGGAGCTGCTGTACACAAACCTTGAACAGCAAATATACCATACAGCAGACATCAGCTGCACTTCTTGAAGGAGTCCAACCTGCTTTTTGGAAGACAGAACCATTTCTAAAAGAGAACTGAAAAGACTCGAATACAGAAGTGATCAGTTACGAGAAGCAAGAAACAGTCACCTCATAATTAACTTACGGAAAATAATTTATTTGACTAATGAATTCCATAGAAGAACAGTTTTTTACATCTTCTCTGGGTTAATCACATATTAAAAGCACCTTAACACCTTCATCAGATATGAGTAAGGGACAAAGAGCCTACTGATATCAAACAGATGGCTTCCAGATTACTTTTTTTACATTCTTGAGCTCCAGCCATGATATCACATTAATGCTACACTATTAATGCTCAGATAAAGATATTACAAATTCATTCGCTTCACATTAACATAAAACAGTAAACTATCTTCTCTCTGATAGTAGAGATGCTTATCTGTGGGAGGATAGGCAACACACGTAAGAGATGTTGGCTCCCTGACGCAAATGTAAGTGTTTTAAAACTTTTGGCATAAGCAATGCTTTCAGCACATCTACTTTTGTGATTAAACTAATATTAAAACACATTATTCAGGAACACCCAAACATGAATGTAGTCTAAAAAAGCATAAAGAGCTATCAAGTGAGGTTGCAAATAAAATTTACGTGATTTCAACTTGCCAAAAGGGATTTATCATGGCCAATGATTTGTCACTATGTGTGTTCCCCCGGCTCCCCTACTCCCACCTCGTGCTCTGGGCTCACCGTCAACAACACAGGATAGGTTATATCATCTCAGCCGGGACCATCCTGCCTGAAACAAGTCACCTGTCCCCACCCAGTGCAGAAAGCTCACGAGGTGTCATCTCAGGTCTGTTTTTAAAGGCGTCCTGTGAGCATGCACGTAGAAAGAGAAAGGCTTAAGCCCCTCGAAAGACGTTTCTGCAGGGAAGCAATCACGCACCACTGCCACTCTTACAACCTTTCTAGAGACGCTTTCAAGTGAGCGCACAGACCGCTCCCTTCCAGCTCCTTTTATTCGCACAAAGGCATCTTAACGCTTAATGCAGTGAAAAGAAACGAAACCGAAAGAGCAACATGTTACTAAAACGGCGTGGTAACTCCACGGTTTCGGCTCCCCCAGAAGCACCTCCTAGAACTCCGAAGGAAAACTAAGCCTGACGTCCAGGCACCTCGGATTTATATATGTTAAAAGAAAACTTACTTACATCCAGCTGCTTACAGGTGTCGCCTCTGTCCGGGATAAACCAGTAACGAACGCGCCGGGGCTGGCAGAGAGAGACCCGGGGCTGGCGGAGACGAGGCGGCGCGGCCGCCGGGACGCCCGGGGCCGGACCGGCCCGAGGTGCCGCCCGCCGCGGCCGGCGGGAACCCGGCACACCGCCGCACCCCAACTTCCAGAAAGCTTCCAGGGTCGCGGGGGCACCCGGAGGACGCTCGGGGGCGGCTGCTGGCCCCTCACGGGCGGGGACAGGGCGGGCGCTGGCCACCACGGGCCGCCCGGCTCGGCCGGCCCGGCTCGCACCGCGGCGTCGCCCCCAAGGCCCGCGGCGCCCTCCCGCCGCCCCCCACGGAGCCCAGCGCCCCCCAGCCCCGCCCCGCACTCACCGCGCCGCCGCCCGCCTTCAGGCCGACCCTCTTCACCAGCATGA
This sequence comes from Haliaeetus albicilla, assembly GCF_947461875.1. NCBI lineage: Eukaryota > Metazoa > Chordata > Aves > Accipitriformes > Accipitridae > Haliaeetus > Haliaeetus albicilla. The sequence continues at coordinate 35,859,482 of NC_091516.1, forward strand.
TGCAGCCGCCCCGCTTGGCGCCGCCGCCACCGCTGAGGGAGGAGGGCGGCGGCGGCGGCGGCGCCGCCTCCGCCTCCGCCTCCTCGTCGTCGTCGTCTCCCTCCCGGGCCGGGGCTGGCGGCGGCTCCGGCTCGGGGCTCATCTCGCTCCCACCATCCTCCCGACGAGGCCGGGCCGGGCCGGGCCGGAGGAGAGGCGGGGTGCGCAACGAACTGGAGGCGGACGGCCTCCCGCTCCCGCCCCCGCCCGCACCCGCCGCCGCCGCCGCGCCGCCTGGGCGGGGCGGGGCCGCGCGGTCACGTGAGCCCGGCGGCGGCGCCCCGCCCCGCCCCCTCCGCGGAACTGCGGCCGCCCGGTCGGCCGGAAGCCGCGTGCCCGCCCCTCGGGCGAGTTCGAATGGAGGCGCGCGGCGGGGCGGTTAGCGGCTGAGGCGCCGCCGGCCGCCCTGCCCTCGCCTGCCGCCCGGGGGAACGGCCGGTGACGGCTCCCAGCTTCCCTCGGGAGAGTGAATCTCTTCCGACCTAGCGTCCTGCGTGGCTTAGCTAAACCCTGCTGGGCCCTTCGTTCCCCGGGCGGGTGCTACTGCGAGCCCCGTTTCCTCTCACTTAAGTGCTACGAAGCCAGCCGGTTACCGTAAGAAGTATCACAAGTTACCGTAAGAAGTAGCACTGCTTACCTCTCAGTTCGCCCAGTGCGCACAGGTAGGGTGCTTTGAGATAATGCACTGCTGACGGTAAAGATTACGGCTACTAACAGACTATTGGAAAATCAATACAGCAGGCTGGTCGCCTGTCCAGAATAAGCTGTTCACCAGAGAGCTCAAAACGTCTGTGCACGGCCAACGCTGAGAGGCTTTCACGCTACAAACGCTTCCTTCCATCTTGACGTGTTACTGGGGTTAAGCCGTTGTTTTTCCTGGTACCTCAGGTATTCTCAGCTAAGTACCAAGCTGTTCACAGGATCAGAACTTTTCAGTTTGCTAGAATAATAAATGTTAACTTAAAATGCCATTTTCTATTTGCTGTGTGTCTGTTTTGTCTGTGTATGACAAGCTATGTACTTGCTAAACAGAGCATGTTGTAATTTATCTTCTATGGTACATTACGGAGCAATTTAACAAGTGTTCTCTTTTAGCAAGGTGGCGTGTGTTGACTTGAAAGCATTTATATGACCTTTTTTTGAAGCTCTTTTTTGTTTAAAGTAGACATCAGCATTTTAAGAGCAACATTGGATACCATGAACTAAATGGATATACAAAATTATCTTTCCTATTATAGAGGGATTAGTAAATCAACACATATTCTTAACAATTACTTTTCCTAGCCAGCCCAAGCCAATCATGTGTAGAATTTCATGCTTCCCTTCCACTGGTTTTTGTTCTGGTAGCCTAGAAACTCTTACAAAACCTTTCATTTCTTCAAGAGTAGTCACCACTATGAAATATAGTAATATTTTTGCTCCTTTGAAGACTTGACCATTTTTCTACTGACTTGAAAACCAAGGGTCTTCATCCCTTACAGGTTTGGGTGGTTTGGGTTTTTTTTAATTAACAGACTTCAAAATACTGAGATTTTTTTTTAATTCAAACAGCTTCTTCAGTTAGAAAGGGATGAATTTATAAGCCTAATATATCAGCTTTTGTAGGTAGACAAGTTTCTAGCTACCACATCAGGTTATGTAAAAAGTATTGCTTGAAATCATAATTGTTTTTTGAACATTTCAGTGTTAAAATATTTACATATGTCACTTAAGTATTTAATCCAGTTCATATACAAATCAATAGAACGCCTTCCTTCAACTTTTATGGCTGCTGATTGAGGCTCAATATGCAACTACTAGTAATTTTATGTCATTATGTCCTTGTCCTGTGCAGAATTTGAAGTTGGAAGGCTTTTGTTCACATGCTGAGCTAGGTATAAAATATTTATTAAGAACTGGTTAACCAGACAACTGGAAACAAAAACAAGGAATAAAAACTCAGTTTATGAAGAGGTGTTACAAGTACAGTTCCTCTCAATTCTGTGCTCTATGCTTTTTAGAACATTCCTAACCAATATTTTTAAGCTATCTGGAGGAGGGATTAATAAGAAAGTTCATTACAGAAGGCTATTCAACATGATCAAAACAATAAACAGATGTAAAAGAATACAATGAACTTGAGTGAATGCTAAAATGTCAGCTGAAAGTGTTGATGAATGAAGATAGGTCATCTAGGGGAAAAGAATTCTAGTCACTGGGTTTATAGACCTCTAAATTAGCTATTTCTGCTTAGGAAAGATACTAGAAACAGTATAGATAGTTTTCTGAATACTCAGAAGTTGTTAAAAATGAAAACAGAAATTTTTAAATATTAGGAAATAACTAGATGAGAAAAAAGTTGAAAATACTATGTCAACATATCATGATTCCATGAAGTCTGTATGCTGTTCTCATCCCCATCTCAAAAAGAAAGTAATTAAACAAACAAACAAAAGTAGAACGTGGAGGCCAGGATGAGCAGAGTCATGGAATGGCTTCAGTATGTGAGAGAGAACTGAGGGAAGAGAATGACACGACAGCAATTAGAAAATCCTGACCGGTATTGCTGTCCAGAAAGTGGATTTGTCACCCAGTGTGCAATGAGCCAATAATCACACACTCAGGAGAGACATTATTTATTCTATATTTGCGCAAAGGTGGGTGCTAGGTGGTAATTCCAGAAAGCTAGCACACCCTGTAGTTAAACAAACAAGCAATTTAGATTCACCCACTTAGCTTCCAACATCCTTCCCCAAAATAATTATTAGTAGTCGCTTATCTGCCACCATTTCTATTGGGCTAAGGTTTTCTCCTCTTCGAATTAAAAATACGGTGTTCTTTTATTCTACAGCGCATGCTCAAGGAGGTGGGGGATTAAGTCTTTTAGGTCTTGAATTGAGTTGGTGATCGCGATTTCCCCCTGCTGCCTTTCTTTTCCCCTAGTTCATGCTTCTTTGGCAATCATTGGGCCTGCAGTGCCTTCTGGAGCAGGATGTTGCTTCGTTTGTACAAAGTAACCAGGCCTACATAGTGAAACTATTGAGTAAAGGTCCTCCTTAAAGGACAATGAATCATGTTTAACCCTAAATTGAGCAGGATCATCATAGTTAGGCCATAACTCAAACATATGACTACAGTATGGAGAAAGTGTCTGTGATCATTACTTGATATTCTTATAATGCAGGGGGGGGAGGCACTAAATGGAATGGTCAGGTAACAAGTTTAAAACAAACAGAAGCAAGTGTTTTCCAGGCAAATTGTCATTAAATCATGGAACTCATTTCCACAGGATATCTTAGTTCAGAAGTACAAGTGGTTTAAAAGGCAATTACACAAATTTGTAGAATAAAATTCCATTAAGGGCTATTAAGCAATAAAAAGTTCCGAAGCTGCTGGCTGCACGAAGATGGGTGAGCTGGTTGGAAGATCCCTCTGCTGCTGCTCATATTTTCCACTCTTTCCGTAAGCATACACTAATGTCTCAGAACCAGGATAGGTGGAAGTTTAGTATAGCTCTGCATATCTGCTCTTTCATTTTAAAGCTTGATTCTTGGCAGTCTTACAGACTCAGAGTCTTCAAAACAGAGACCACAATAGCACTGACCAACTTTGCAAGTGTCCAGCAGCTGGTCTGACAGAAGTATAACTGCCCCATTTGTGTCACTGGGTGTATATGCTCTAGAAAACTGATGATCATTTGTATGCCAGTGCTGATAATATTGTTACTGATCAAAGAAGTACCAAGGACTACAGAATCATTTGAATGCAGAAGGTGATGTCGTCGGCTGGGCCAAGCTAGGCAGAGCTTGAGAAAGCAATCCCTGTAGTCTGTGGGGGTGCTCTGTCTTGGCAGGGTGCTGATGAAGATCCTCTCCCTTGGTGAGCTGTCAGTAAAAACAACTTGAAGGCTCCCGTCAATGAAGCAAAAGTGTGTAAGAGGTGAGCCAGCTCATTCTGCAGGTAGACACTTGCTATAGTTTCTGCATTCAATCTGAGCTATATGTTACAATAATGTGAGCTATAGGTATTATGGACCACAAACAGCCTCTTCTTACTCCATATATCACAGTTCCTGGTGAGAAGAGTTTAGAACCAACAAGCCATCTTTCCTCTTCAATTTCTTAGTGTTACTAAAGGCAAGAGGAATAAAACCAGTGGAATGCACCCATCCTGCAATTTAGCTGTGTAGACTGCCAAAATTCATTACTGGTTTGCTCAAATTCATTATAGCCTCGTCCCCAACTTTAGCTACAGTAAGATTACTTTCTTTTATGCTCTTGGGCCCCCTTGTAATTTATTAATTTCCTATGATGACAGACAACTTTGAAGGAAATCCATGCAACCTGGGTACTCCAGGGACCATTGACCAGCACTACTTCTACATTGTACTTTTCTACCTATAATCACTTACATCTCATAAAACTGGATACTTACATTTTTGTCCACATTATTGCTCTTAGCTTTCCCAGAGCTCATCCAGCTAATACAGTAGATAGTTCCCTGCATGAATCAACCCTTCATTACTGATAAAGTAATCATAATGGTAGCAAAGACAGTATACTTTAAAGAGAAGTCTGCTGTAGGCAAAACCTGGGAATCTCCTGCTTTTATTTGACGGTCTTTACTAACATCAAGTACTCAAAGTCAGAGTAAGGAACAGATCAAATCCTATCAGCTATTAAAATGGAGTCCCACTAGGTGGGGTTACAGTTTCAAAGGAAGAGTATTTTCTAATCTGGTTTGAGGACAAGCATTCTTTTGCTTCTTACGTTGTTCAAGTTACCTACATAGTTCTATGCAATTAGAATATATTCTCTTTATCTCTTCAGTTCACCAGTAGATTTTTTTGACCATTCTTATGTTCGCACAAGCTATTGTAGCTTTATCTGAGTAAATTATTGATGTTTGGGGCACTGTTGCCACTGTTCATAGATTTCAGTGGTTGCAAATTTGCTACATTTGTTTGTACTTGTCTGTCCCTAGCACTACTGCAGTACCATTTTCTATGCTACCATATAGCAATTACAGAAGAAAACTCTGGCACAAATCATCTTAATTTGGAATTAGTAACTTCGTTGGTGCCATAATCTATGAGCCATTTGGAACAGAGGTTTTATTTGTTTATTCATTTTTATGAAGGAAGACTGGTTAGCATAGGCGTGCCCTATAACTGGGTTCAAATTCTCCTGAAAGCAAATACTAAATAATTACATTGAATGTAACTAATAATTATCTTCTTAGATCCTTGTTACTGCTCAGTTTTAAAAAAAGTTTCTCAAATAAGAATTAATCAAATGTAGTAAAAACTAAAAGGAAGAACACATACACACAAATCTAGTGAAAACACATTGAGATCAATAGGCAAAATTAGTTTTTGACATTGCCTGGTTTGTGATCAGTTAAAAACTTATATTAATATTCTGGTACCATATTTGTTGTTATTATGCTTAGCACACTTTCATTCCTACATCAGTTTAATTAATAATTATAGTAATGCCTTTGCATTTTACACTTTAAGAATGATGATAGAAATCTCAAGGGTCATCCCTATTCTAATGAAGTTAATTGAATTTGATTAGTACTAAATCACTTCTATGATTTTTAATACAAAGGATAACAAATGAAATTTAGCTTTTAAAATCACTGGGGGGGGGGGGAATCTGGACAAGGACTGGAACACAGGGAAATTAAGAGTAATCTAGTGATAATATCAAATGTTGTGAGTTCCAGTAAGAGATACTGGAAAATCAAGCAACTTTTAAAAGAAAATCTAAATCTTATCAAAACCCTGTTTTCAAAAGTGATTTAACATCTCCCTTCCCTAGCCATAGTATGAGTTCTATTTTAGTTCAAATTCTGAGAATGGAATTTATGACAATACCTTGAACCTGCAGGGATTCGGTCATTAGACTATGAGTAAAAAGAACAGGTATAATGGGTGAGTAGAATATGGGATGAAGGCAAAGACAAAAATATCAAAAGGGGGTGTTTTAACTTCACTTTCAGCTCACTGATTCTCAGTATTTAAACTTTTTTTTTTCAACAAAAGAGATTTCTAGCTTGGGAGTTGTCAGAAATACTGTCATTTACTGCATGAAACAATAACAACAAGCATAATAAAAATACAACAGCAATTTGTTCTCTTCAAATTCTTTAAGTAAAATAGTTGAGTTCATTAATACATTTGTGAACATTCTTGCTGAACTTCTTAACAATACTTTTTTTCCCCCATTGTTCAAAGATGGCATTATCTAGTAGAAACTGGATTACAGAAGAGGTCATTGGAGATCATCCAATCCCAAGATATGTTATGTTAATTCACCTGTTGCTTGCCAGATGTCTTCCAATTGCATGTCTGCATTACACTATAATTCAGCTTTGATGAGATTTCTGTTTGTGTTGCTACATTTGCTTGACCCATGAATAAGAAATTAAGCTTTTGCTTATACTTACCTTTTTTATTTTTTCTTTTTGCTTGAAGCTTAACATTAATGAAAAATCACTTTGCCTTCATATATTGCAATATGTTGGGATTTTGATCTTTTGCAGTTACTTTTTAGATCATGCAATTAGTACAGTTATTGCACAATTAAGGAGTTTAGCATCATGGTTTGATCAAAACCTGGTTTTGTTTCCAAAAATGTACCTGCTCTTACCACTAGTCAGGAGCACTTACATTGTGAAATAATGCATATGTACACACCTAGAAAAATGTTAAATGTATAAACTGCATAGTGACTTGGGTCCTTTCCGAATGAAGAATCCCATAGCCACATATTATTTTACTTTATTTGTTGCAGCAGAGTAGCTTTACTAGCATTCAGGAAAATTAGGTTCAGGAAAAATGTGTCGCTGAGATTGTATTTATTTTATTCAAATTTGTATGTATAAACTTTTTTCATTCTTTGATAAATTTCACACAAAAAATGTGGGTGCTGCAGAGCTGCTTTTGTTCATGGCTCTGGGGACCTTCCAGCTGCGTGTAGGACGCTAACACTATCACAGGATACTAGATAAGGTGTAGAGGTATAGGATAAGGTGTTTCTTTATGGTTAGGTCAATATCCTTGAGAAAGTTGCAGCAGTCCTTGGCTGAGTGGTAGAGGAAGAAGAGGACGGAAGTGTGCCAAGATCTGCTCATGTCCCTGCCTAGGGCTGAATCTGTCAATGACAGGAAAACCACCAACTGAAGCAGCCACCTTCTGTTGCCACCGGTAGCCCCTGCCTCCCTGCCCAGGGCTCTCCCAGACTCATGCCAAAGCTGTCCATTACATGCCTTCCTGATAAACACAAGACACCAATCCTGGGGCAACAATGCTGGCCACCACCAGCATTCTAGCCACTCTGGCATAGCCACTACCTCACTAGGGCTAGTGCCAGGAGCTCAGCCCCAGGGTACTCAGTGAAAAAGGGCACAGAGCTCCCTCTGCCCGTGGCTTTGGGGAGCTTCCAGCTCCTAGTAAGAAGACCCCGGGGTAGGGGTTGGTGCTGCCTTACCTGTCCTGTAGGCTGTTGTCAAGTACTCATTGGCAGAGGAGGGAGAGGACAGGAGTGTGCCATGGTCCAGTGGCTTCCCTTCCAGACATCCAACTGCAACAGAAAGCAGCCACCGTCCATCACCATGGTCAGCCCCTGCCCCAGTGCCCTCCTCAACCTGCTCGGCGTGGAAGGGAGCAGTGTGGAATGAGAGGTGGAAAATGATGGGCCCACAGGAAAATCCAGGTTGGAAAGGATGCCAGGGAGTCCCCCGTGCAACCTCTTGTTCAAGGCAGCATCAGTAAGGAGGTTTGGAGAGTTTGCAGATCCACCCTTTTTTAAAGTGATGGAAGCATTTTTGCTCAGTGCGCGTGACTTCGGGTGAGGGCATGACTGGCCAAAGCTATTTACTGGGGATTTGCCTGTGCCTCCTTTTTGGAAAGAGGCTGTCCAGGCTTCCTCTTCAAAACAGGCTCTCAGGTGCTGCGCCCAAACACCCATTCCTCCAGTGCTTCTGCCTGTGGCTGACTGTGCTGTGCTTGCACGGCAGTCTGCTCCTGGGCTGCCCCTAGAAACACAGGAGGCTTGGGGTCTGGAGCTCTGCTCTCCGGACAGAGATCAAGCCAAGGCATGCACATCAGCAAGAGGGCCTTGTTTCCCCAGGGTTGGGTGTTGCTAGCCAGCCATGGCATCCCCAGAAGAGCAGAGCAAGCCCTGCCTGCCTGCCTGCCTGCCAGGTACAGTCTGGTCTTGAGCTGGAGGAGTTGGGCTGCTGTTGTAGAGGAGTGAGAGGGAAAGGCTGTGACCAGTGTGACTGGAGAACAACTAGAGAAGTCTGGGTGCAGAGGCACCAGCAGGAAGATCCATCAGGGCTCGGGCTGTCAGCATGGCCTGCATCCACAGCAGCTGGACAATGCGCAGGTCTTTGGGACCCGCAGCCTGGCAGCTGCTCAAAAGGCTTGGACAGCACCACACTGGTGCTTGGAAGTGGGAGCCTGGGAGGGCATGAGGGAAAGATCTCTTGCAGCAAACCAACAAATGTTGCTGCTCTGGTTGCAGCAAAACAGCAAGTTAACCAAAGATGTTAAACTTTCATTAAACAAACTCATTGTACACCCCAAGAAATTCTCCCCTTGGCTTTCCTGCACTGCTGAGACAGTGTTCAAAAGCATGCCCTACTGTGGGTAGGTAGCTCCTTGGTTTTGGGAAAAAAACAGCCCCTGGAAAGCATCTGGATGTTTATTGGGTGCAACAGCAGGTAAAAAGCTCAGCTCACAGCACCGCTCTGCTGATGCGCTCATAGGCTGCAGCTGCTGGGTTGGGCAGGTGCTCCCCTGTGCTTGGTGGGGTTCGCTCCTGAGAAGTGTTGGGTGCAGGAGCCTCCTAGGAGGAAAGCCCCAGAGCTGTGCCCTGCCTCTGCGCTTGGTGGCTCCCCACAGGCCCCCTTCTGCCAGCAGAGGGGGTGTTGTCGGTGGCCGAGCTGTGCAGGTTGTCATGCCGCTGTGGGGATCTGCTCCAGACCCTCACAGAGTCACCCTCAGAGAGTGACCGCATCCCTCCAGTGGTGGGTGGACAAGGGGACCACGTACTCCTTGTAATTATTGTCTGATTGTGCTGAGTGCAGGAGCACATCAAAAGGCTGCCTGCAAAGCAGGCACCTAGCTCTGCTTCTGGCCCAGTCCTTGATACAGGCAAAGCAGAATGGCTGGAGGCAGATGACCATGTAGGCTGCATCCTCAATGTATCCCAGGTAGATGGGGCACTGGGAGCATTCTGCTGCCTTGTTAAGCCCTGCCAGTGGCAGCTGAATCCTGCCGCCATCCCTCGCAACAGAGCTGCTCTCCTGCAGGTCTCCCTTGGTGCCCAATGCCATGTCCTGCCAAGAGAAACATGCAAAGTGCTAGTGTTTTTCTAGCACTGGCAGCAGAAAAGCAAAGAAAGGCACAGAAAGCTGTGGGAGGGGGGAGATAAGGGGCCCCTGAAGGGTGTCCTTGTGGGCTGGAAGGCCGCAGCAGCAGCTGCCCTGTGACATGGCCACTCCATCGCTAGGGCTAGTGCCAGGAGCTCAACCCCAGGGTACCCAGTGAAAAAGGGCACAGAGCTCCCTCTGCCCGTGGTTTTGGGGAGCTTCCAGATCACTGTAAGACCACCCTGACCTAGGGGTTGGTACCTTCTTATCTCTTCTGTAAACTGTTGGCAACTGTACAACTCAGTGGCAGAGGAGAGAGAGGACAGGAATGTGCTGAGCTCTGGTCCCTTCCCTTCCCAGTCATACAACTGCAGTGGAAAGCAGCCACTCTCCATCTCCACGGGCAGGCGCTGGCCCCGTGCCCTTCCCTCTGTGCCCTTGCATACCTGGCTGCTCATACGCCACAAAGCATGTATTTGGCACTGCCTTATCTGTCCTGTAGGCTGTTGCAAGCTTTACAGCTCATTGACAGAGGAAGGAGAGACAGGAGCATGCCGTGGTCTCGTGGCTTCCCTGTCCACACATCCAACTGCAGTACGACGACACCACCCTCCATCACCATGGGCAGCCCCTGCCACCTTGCCCTCCTCTCCCTGGCCCATCTCACCTGGCTGCTCATCTGCCAGTCAGGGCTGGCGCAGCCCTTTTCATACCCATCCTGGGCTGGCATTTTTACCAGCTTCCACTGCTAAATGTTCTACCTACTATGGCACCACCACGACATCTCCAAGGCTGATGCCAGCAACTGGAGACTGCCTTCTGTGACACCACCAGGGCTGGTGCACTGACTTAGTTCTGCAACACTATGATATGGCTATTATCTTCCACCACTGAAGTTAGGAGAAAGAAATCATTTGTATTTTAAAAAATGGTAATGCTGGAGATGGAAATTAATTAGCTGCAGTGGAAATTTGAAGAACAGCAGATCAACAAAGTTTGAAAGAGAATGAAAAGCAGCAGGTCCTACCCACTGCCCAATTTTAAATATTTATGTGATACCTGATGCTGAGATTTTTTTCTTTAAAAGCTAAATTTTGGAAGAAAAATGCTTTTTATTTTGACTGAAGGCAATATTTCACACCTGTGCAATTAAAGACATGTACAATGCCAAACTCTGCATCCACAAGTGGCTAGCAGTGCTGAGGATTTTTCAGCATAAACTGGAAGACTCATGTCTTTCTTCTCCTGAAATGAACCAAAGATTTTGCCAGGGATTCTCCTGCGCTACACATTTCAGTTGTACACTAGAACAAAATACATAAATCAACTTCCATTTAATTTGTTCTCTGCAGACTATTACATCCTTCTTAATTGACAGGGCAAGAAGCAGTCAGCTGAAACACAGGAGGTTCCTCCTGAACATCAGCACTTTTTCACTGTGAGGGTGACTGACCATGGGAAAAGGTTGCCTGGAAAAGTTGTGGAGTCATCACCCCTGAAGACATTCAAAAGCTATCTGTACATGGTCCTGGGCAACTGGCTCTAGGTGGCCCTGCTTGAGTACAGGGCTTGGACAAGTTGATCCCCAGAGGTCCCTTCCAACCACAACCATTCTGTGACTCTGAGTTTATTTAGACATATTTAACAATCATTATTTGTTAAGCTGCTGTATTCATATATGCATGTAGAAATATTTTATGACGTTTTAACAGTTTGCTGTTGCTGCCAGATACCTAGCATATAGAATTACATTTTCATAATCCGTTTTACAATGTATAATTGAGTTTTGGATTTTTCTGCAACAATGTTTCAGCAAGGACAGGAAGGAAGGATGGTGAGCTGGGAGCTCAAGAAAATTTTCTTCCTGGATGATAGGTATTCCATTCCTTACTAGAAGCATCCATGGCATAAGATGTAGCATGTGCTGTTTTCCAAATAAAAAATAAATTATTACAATACTATTGAGATGAAATTATTATGGAAAAATAATGGAAGTATACCATGTAAATCACTTAAATAACATTCTTATTCATCAATGGTCACTCACACTGATATGACTTTGCCACAGGGGACAAAGGAAGGGCATATTGCTTGTGTCAGAGAAGGACATACAGGTTGGTTAGACCGTCTCCTTAATTCTATAGACAAAAGTAGCCAAGGTCACAATTAGGTATTACATCAAGCAGTACAGGTTGTTGTTATGGATAAGCTGTGTAACATATGAAAACATACAGCAAAAATTAGTGACAAAAATTGAAACATTGGTCTGTGAGATCATCTACAGCTGCCTGTGTTGTGTAAATGCCTATGAGTGGTAACTTGCAACTGTTCAGGCTAACACGCTTAAAGGAAATTTTGTGTTATTCTGTGATCCACAGCTGCAGGATATGGGTAATTTCCCACTTCTGACCAGTAGTTGTGGAAGCAAATTTCAATTTGATTTCTCTTTAGTTTGTGTACAGCCATGAGAGTGACACACATGAGTATTCACAAAATTTTTAATGGATTTGCTTCAGGTTTTTCTGTGCAATGATGAAGATGTGGTTTCATCATTTCTATTAATAGCTGTCAAGTAGATTATATGCAAATGTGGTAGTTATCATTCAGGAACTAAGTATCGTTCACTGTGAACTGAAGAAGGTGTTATGCACATTTTACCTTTGTTTTTATAGGAATACATCAAGGGGTAGATGTCAATTTAGGTTTTCTGCTCAAACCAGTCTTGGGGTACTTCTTTACAAGGTGCTTTACTGTTAAGTACATGAAAATATTATAGCTAATTTAAGCAAACTTAGGTAGGTGTCCTTCTAGAAACCATAAAAATGTCATTGCTAATGAGTAGCGAGAGTTATTGTTGAGTTGTTAGTGTAGTCAGAGAAGACCTGGAAGATTAGCATGCAGATGTTTTCAAAAATCATACTCTTGATGAACTGTAATAACTAGTTGGCTTGAATATTTTTCTCTGCTGCTTGGTGTGAAATTACTTCATAGCAGGGAAGGGACTAAAGAAAAGTTAGCTGAGCATTAGCATTTTCCCCTGTGGTATTGCCTATTTCAAATTCTACATCAATTATATAACAGTTGCTCAATATAGCAACTCTGTACTGCAAAATGTAGGATGCACAATAGCTCCACTTAATGTTGATTAGGCACATATCACTGTCTCGTCATCACCTTGACAGAGCTACTAAAGTAATCTCTGAAATTAATTCAAAATGCAAGAATCATAGAATCATAGAATAGTTTGGGTTGGAAGGGACCTTTAAAGGTCATCTAGTTCAATCCCCCCTGCAATAAGCAGGGACATCTTCAACTAGATCAGGTTGCTCAGAGCCCCATCCAACCTGACCTTGAATGTTTCCAGGGATGGGGCATCTACCACCTCTCTGGGAAACCTGTTCCAGTGTTTAACCACCCTCACTGTAAAAAATTTCTTCCTTATATCTAGTCTGAATCTACCTTCTTTTAGTTTAAAACCATTACCACTTGTCCTCTCATAACAGGCCATACTAAAAAGTCTGTCCCCATCTTTCTTATAAGCCCCCTTTAAGTACTGCAATACCACAATAAGGTCTCCCCAGAGCCTTCTCTTCTCCAGGCTGAACAGCCCCAGCTCCCTCAGCCTTTCTTCAAAGGAGAGGTGTTCCATCCCTCTGATCACTTGTGGCCCTCCTCCAGACCTGCTCCAACAGGTCCATGTCTTTCCTGTGCTGAGGACTCCAGAGCTGGACACAGTACCCTAGGTAGGGTCTCACTAGAGCAGAGCAGAGGGACAGAGTCACCTTCCTCGACCTGCTGGCCACACTTCTTTTGATACAGGCCAGGATATGGTTGTTTTTCTGGGCTGCGAGTGCATGTTGTCATCTCACGTCCAGCTTTTCATCCACCGGTACCCCCAAGTCCTTCTCCTCAGGGCTGCTCTCAATTCCTTCATCCCAGGATGTATTAATCCCAGGAGTTGCCCTGACCCAGGTGCAGGACCTTGCACTTGGCCTTGTTGAACCTCCTGAGGTTCATATGGACCCACTTCTCGAGCTTGTCCAGGACCCTCTGGATGGCATCCTGTCACTAAGGCCTGTCAACCACACCACTCAGCTTGGTGTCATCTGCAAACCTGCTGAAGGAACACTCGATCCTGCTGCCTATGTCACTGATGAATGTATTAAACGGGACTGGTCCCAATACAGACCCCTGAGGGACACCACTTGCTACTGATCTCCATCTGAACACTACTCTCTGGATGCAACCAACCAGTTCCTCATCCACTGAACAGTCCACCCATCAAATCCATATTTCTCCAATTTAGAGAGAAGGATGTTGTAGGAGACTGTGTCAAAGAAGTCCAGATAGACAACATCCATACCTCTTCATTTGTCCACTGATGTAGTCACTCCATCATAGAAGGCCACTAGGTCGGTCAGGCAGGACTTGCCCTTGATGAAGCCATGCTGGCTGTCTCAAATCACCTCCTGGTCCTCCATGTGCCTCAACATACCTTTTAGGCAGATCTGTTCCATGATCTCCCCAGGCACAGAGATGAGACAGACAGGTTGGTAGTTCCCAGGGTCGTCCTTTCTACCCTTTCTAAAAATGGGTGAAATGTTTCCCTTTTTCCAGTCACCAGGGACTTCATCTGACTACCATGACTTTCCAAATACCACAGAGAGTGGCTTGGCAATGACATCAGCCAATTCCCTCAGGCCTCTGGGATGCATCTTGTCAGGTCCCATAGACTTATGTATGTTCAGGTTCCTCAGGTGGTCACAAACCTGATCTTCTCTTACAGTGGGAGGAACTTTGCTCCCCCAGTCCCTGTGTTGCAGTACATCTACTTGAGAGGTGTGGGAAAAGAGGTTTCCAGTGAGACTGAGGCAAAAAGTTTGTTGAGTACCTCAGCCTTCTCCTTGTCCGTTGTTACCAGTTTGCCAGTCACGTTCATCATAGGGATATGCTTTCTTTGACCTTCCTTTTCTGGCTGACATACCTGTAGAAGCCCTTATTATTATTCTTTGCATCCCTTGCCAAGTTCAGCTCCAGCCACACCTTGGGCTTCCTGACCCCATCCCTACAAAACTGGGCAGCGTCCCTATACTTTTTCCAGGATACCTGTCCCTCTTCCACTGCCTGTGCATTTCTTTCTTACACTTGAGTTTGACTAGCAGGTCTCAACTCAGCTATGCCAGTCTCTTGCCTTTCTTTCCTTATTTCTTACAACTGGGGATTGAGAACTCTTCCATTCTATGGAAAGCATCCTTTAAGATCTGCCAGCTCCGTTTGCTTCCTTGTCTCTGAGGGCAGTTTCCCCCAGGGTCCTACTGACTAACTCCTTGAACAGCTGGAATTTCGCTTTCCTAAAATTCAGGGTCCTGACTTTATTCTTCACCTGACCCATATCCCTCAGGACTGCAAACTCCACCAGTGCAAGAAGAACAGAGAACCCTACAGCTGGGATTCGAGAGAGGAGTGGAGTTCAGGACTGCTGTGTATATCTGAGTGAAAATGCACTCTGCTGTGGAAAAGTGACCATTCCATGTTTTATTCTCTTACCCTTTCCATATAGACTTATCTCCACAAACCTGTATTATAGAGGAAATAAAAGCAGTTGTGAATAGACTTCACAAAAACCACAGACAGTAGAGGAATGACATGTACTTTCACATATATATACATTATGGTACCCCATATGATATTCAACATTTATACATCAGATCAGGGTGCTGCATTTGTTGATATGTCTCTTTAAATAGAAAATTCTGTCTCCTACCTAGCCTAGTCTTGTTTTACCTCAAAATCTAAATATGACAATGAAAAATGGCTAATTTTTATTGTAGTCACAAATTACACTCCAGGTGGGAATACTGGGATCATGGGAAATCAAGAATAAGAGACATATTAGACTTACTAAAACTGGGACTGGTTATTTTATCTTTTAAGTTTTCAATTTAATTATTGTTTAATTAAATGTATTTAGTTATTTTTTAAGGATAACCAGGACCAGCATCTAACCATCTCTTGCACCAATTACTTCAGAAAACGTGTACAATATGCATAGTTATGCAGTGATTTGTCAAAAGAACAAATTAAGACAATTATTTTCCTCAATCATTGTAGGACTTTTAAGACCTTTAACCCTCTCACTCAAAACTGACAATTCGTGGTTTATGTCTCTTTAAAATTACTTCTAAGAGTTTTGGGGTGTTTTTCACCTAAAGGAGCCCTGTAGCAGGGAATTCTACTGCTTAATTGTTTTACAAAAATCAAACAGTATATATCTACATTCCTACTTGAAAATTACAGGGATTTAAGAATATCAGAAATTATGATACTAATACATTCAGGGAGACAGAGGGCTTGGGTAATAATGGCTGTTTATGCATTGCGTTATATAAGACATGCGTTAGCAAGCATGCAAGCCAAAATTGTAAAGTCTGATTATCTAAAGGTGATCACCTTGAAGTGAATGGCCAAGTTATCAGCTGTGTTGGGCAGCAGCAGCCTCCTTTGATATCACCAGAGAAAAAGGAAAGTCAATGCCTTCCATCACTTTCAACTCCAATAAGTACCACAGATGCTCAGGACCCACTGAGACAAGGATACTGGTGGTAGATAAAACCTAAATTTAGGCATATACAGTTAAAAAAAAATCCACCACCTCTCTCTAAATTAAAGGCCTAGAATTCTAACCATCCTTTTATAGATTTAATTAAAATAGTCATTACTTGCTGCATAGTCACATATCATTCCTTAAGCATAAGACACAAGGGTTAGCTGATTACTGTTATTAAGGAACGTAGAGATTCAGATCATAATATACAGTCATCCAGGTCTGTGGTACAATATTGAAAGTAAGCCCATGTGGCGGGTTGACCCTGGCTGAACACCAGGTGCCCACCAAAGCCATTCTATCACTCCCCACTCCTCAGCTGGACAGGGGAGAAAAAATATACCAAAGGGCTTGTGGATTGAGATAAGGACAGGAGAGATCACTCACCAATTACCGTCACGGGCAAAACAGACTCAACTTGGGGAAAATTAACTCAATTTATTACCAATCAACCAGAGTAGGGTAATGAGAAATAAAACCAAATCTCAAAACACCTTCCTTCCACCCCTTCCTTCTTCCAGTGCACAACTTCACTCCCGGATTCTCTACCTACCTCCGCCAGTGGCACAGTGGGACAGGGAATGGGTTTTACGGTCAGTTCATCACACGTTATTTCTGCTGCTTCATCCTCCTCAGGGGCAGGACTCCTCACACTCTTCCCCTGCTCCAGCGTGGGGTCCCTCCCACGGGAGACAGTCCTCCACAAACTTCTGCAACGTGGGCCTTTCCCACAGGCTGCAGTTCTTCACAAACTGCTCCAGCGTGGGTCCTTTCCACGGCGTGCAGTCCTTCAGGAGCACACTGCTCCAGCATGTGTCCCCTGCGGGGTCACAAGTCCTGCCAGAAAAGCTGCTCCAATGTGGGCTCCTCTCTCCACAGATCTGCAGGTCCTGCCAGGAGCCTGCTCCAGTGTGGGCTTCCCACAGGGTCACAGCCTCCTTCGGGCATCCACCTGCTCTGCCATGGGGTCCTCCCCGGGCTGCAGGTGGAGATCTGCTCCACCGTGGACTTCCATGGGCTGCAGGGGGACAGCCTGCCTCACCATGGTCTTCACCATGGGCTGCAGGGGAATCTCTGCTTCGGTGCTGTGAGAGACTGAATTGTTATCTCGAGCTGTTTGCCTCAAAGATTGTTAGCTGTGAGAGACTGGACTGGCATCTCAAGCTGTTCATCTCAAGAACTGCGAACTGCTTATCTCCAGTCCTTTGTCTCTGACATGGCCTGTCTAAGCAGGACATTCCTCCATGCATAAGGACTATTACTAGGCCGCTGAGGCATCCAGGAGAGGAAACGGGCTGAAGCTGACAAGCATGCAAGAATGTGGAGGCTACCATTCTCATGGAGACTGTAGCCTTTGAGATAAGATACTGGTTTCTGGTGTTGATCACACGAAGGTCGAAGGTCGTGTGATAGATGAAACCTGCAGCATGTGAACAGTGCATGAGCAGTACGTATGTGCATACATCATCGAAATATGCCCTATAAAAAAACATGGAGACAAGCCATGGTGTGCACCCGCCACCAACAAATTGAAGACTGAGGACCAACGGGACGCCACTGGATCCATGGCGGTGACTATCCTTGCAACTCTATCCCGACTGCTTGCTTGATTTCTGCCTTTTCTTCCATTCTATCATATTGCTACTATTTTCTACTTTTGGTAATTTTGATAATAAAAGCTCATTTGGGTATACGGCATTTGATCTCATTTGTGTCTTAATCTCGCTCTTGGGATCATATTGAAACCTTCCCCAACATTGGACCGGGACAGGCGCCTGGAGCATCTCCTCCCCCTCTTTCTTCACTGACCTTGGTGTCTGCAGGGTTGTTTCCCTTACATCTTCTCACTCCTCTCTCTGGTTGCCATTTTTGTCTGTTCCACAACTTCTTTTTCCGTCTTAAAAATGTTATCACAGAGGCATTACCACTATTGCTGATTGGCTCGGCCTTGGCCGGCAGCGGGTCTATCTTAGAGCCGGATGGTGTTGGCTCTGTCGGACACAGGGGAAGCTTCCAGCAACTTCTTACAGAAACCACCCCTGTAACCCGCCCCGCTGGCAAAAGGTTGCCACACAAAGCCAATACAGCCCATTATTATGGTCTCAGAGTGATCCATTAGGAGGATTAAGGGAACCAGGACACCTATTCGTCGGTCAAAATGGTATATGCTCTCAGTCTAAACAGGGGTGTTAGCATGAAGGAGAATGCATACACAGGCAATATGGGAAATCCTGCTAGTTTACAGCAGTGCTTAAAAAAAATTGGACCACTGTTTAGAGGTCCAGAAACTCTTTTACCCAGTTTCTGATGGGAAATGACTTAGAAGAAATTTTCACTAGGTTCTTGTGTCTTCAGTTACTCTGTAAGGAAATAACACGTTCAATGATACTACAGGCAAGGTTGACATTGATGCCATATTTCCGAGGCATTCACATGTCTGTCACTGTGCTAGGCCTTTGTGTGTGTTTACATCTTGGGACCAGTTAGTAATCAAAGAAAAAGAAACATAGTTGTGAAAATTACCACATTATCAAAATAAGCTTCATCAAGTGAGATCCAGGTTGTGACAAATAAGGGACACTTTTAAATATTATTGTTCTGTATTTAAAATTGCCTCTACCACATACATATATGTGTATCTCCTGTGTTCTCTATGGGTTTTAGTAATAGAAATTAATAATTAAAAAAATGCTGATGATTAAAATGCTGAAGAATCCTTGTTGGCAGAAAATGGCAGGTTAGTTACTGGTGCCAGTGCTAGAAACTCAAATGCAAGAGTTCAAACGTAAACAGAAAAAAGGAAGATGGTGTTTGACTTTATCAACACAGATCCTACTTCATTTAAGCTGAGTCCCAGATGAATTTACTGGCTACATGTGAAGGATGGAAATCAAAACTCAGCCTTAACTGTAGTGGGCTCTACTTACTCACTTACTATTACAACAATCACTCAACCACAAATAGCTGCAGTTCAACAGTTCACAGCAGCCTGTATAATTTAATAGGTGAAATAAAGAATACAGGAAAGTCAATGTCAAGTAAACAAAAAGGCCAAGAAGGCAGAACATACTTAAACCAGAATTTGCTCAAGAAACAGCAAATGTGAATATCAGAAATTCCAATGTATATAGCTGCAAACCAGATGTTTTCTCTGTTGGAATTTCAGCTAGCATTGCACTTACCTAGTTAAATCTATCTGTTGCTGGTGCTACTGTTCCTCTACTCCTCTGGTGTGAAGCAAAAGTTTATGGAGCCATAGTTTGGCCTCAAGCTTACTACTGGGGTAGTAGAACAGCCATCCTTATTGTGTTGACTTGTCTATATCCCTGACCTTACATACTGCGTATGTCACCAGTTAAGGAATAAGAATTCAGTTCTCACTTTTTTACACTTTTACTAAAATAATAGAATATTAACTATAACAGTGATTTAAGCTGTTTGAATGGGCCTGGAGTTCGGAGCATTCACAGCATTCCACTTTGAATGATGGATTCATGTATTGCCAGGCATTGTAGAGCAGTGTTTGGTAGCTTCCTGCAACAGGGATGGTCATAGCCACTAGCGCTGCTTGCCTCCTGATTCAGTTTTCCCATGAGGGTGTCCCATTCAAAAAATAACTAGCTCTAGTTTTCAGTTTCTAGTGCATGATCATATAAATACCTTGCAATAGTGTATCTTCAGCTTTTTTACTGGAATGTTAATACCATTCTATAAATTGCTCATTATTTTGAATGCCCTTTTCAGTATGAAGAAGGCGGCTCTCAAAATATTTAACAGAAAAAAGCTATCACTAGTAGCTAGTGATTAATAAAGTAGCATTTTAAGGAGCCACCCTAATTAATGAAAATTAATGTGTAAACTCACAAAATGCTTAATAAATATATCCATATAAGTTACAGGTACAGAAAAGTTGTGAGTTCTGGTGGTATAGCCTATTACAGCTTTTTTCGAGAAGCTTAGAAGTTAAGAACACATGCCTCCAGTACAGAGCATGTTAAGCTTTAGCAGAATCAGTTATTTCCTTTGCAGCTATATTTATACCTGTGTCATATTTCAGAATTCCCCCTTGGGTGATTATTTGGTTGTCCTTCGTGGTTCTTTTACAGTTTTTTGTTTATTTTGAATATGCAGCCTTGGACTTTGCCTTCAGGGATTCAGGAAAGATTAAAAGAACTGCTAAAGTATCTGTGTATTTGAGAGTCAGTTTAGAAGCCTTTTTCCTTTTACACAGAATTGGAGTTTTGCACAGATATAATGGGAGTGAAAGGAAAAGCAGACATTTTGCACAGCACATTCCCCTTTCGTACTTGCCGTTCACATACAGTTGATACCAAAAAGCCGGTCGAAGAAACTCTCTAAGACTCGTTTTGGAATTCTAGAAAGCTGGCATTCTTTACTGCAGCGCTGGATGCACGGGGGATAGTTCCACCTAGCGTGCATGCCACAGCTTTAGCACTAACAGGTGATATAGAATAACTAATTGCATATTAATCAGATTAGTATACATATACATAAAAATAATTGCAACTGATTATCTTAGTACTGCCTGCATCTGATCATCCGGAATGAAGGATCCATTTGAGTCAAAGAGCTGCTTTTGCGACCACTGACCCATCTGAAGTTCTTGTTGGCTGTCCTTGAAGTCTTTATTCTTGTCCTTGTTCTTTGATCTTGAAGCTTAACTCAGCTTCAATCCCATGTGGTCAGTTTCAACATTGTTCTCATCTAGCGTACAGGAACATCTAGTCATAAGAGCAAAGAAATGCAAAACTTATGAGTAACTACCTCTACTAGTTAATTGCTTGGCTATACTTTTGTCTATTGTTTCAATCATAGTGTTAGTATAAGATTTCTAATAATTATTTACCAAATCTCACTTTTATGGTCACCTAGCAGCAAACCAGTTTCCACGGCTGGTACAAAATATGAAAACCCTCAAAATATTTAGACATACCATACAGAATGTATGGAAATATGCTATCACAGTCATGTAATAAATACTGCAGCAGCAGCAGCAGCTCTGCTCTGTTTCGCTTTCTTTTCAAAAAGCAGGTGAATGATTGTAATGCTTTTTCCCGGGTCTAAAATTGCTGTTTTAAGGGTTCAGTTAGAAGTATTTTTCTTCACAGCCCTCCAATGGCAAGAAATGGAGAGGAGCAAACAAAACCAGACAATTGTATGTGTAACCCTTTTCACACAAATAAAGAAGTACTCCATTCCCAAAGTGGTGGCACTGATGGTTCCTTTCCTTCCTGAGCAAAAAAGGAACAATTAAAAAGGCCTGTCTTTTATTTTCTTTTCCAAGTTAAGTAGCAGATTTATGAATACAAGCAGGGAGTCTCATACCCATTTGGCACACAAAACATGTTTACAAAGGATTCCCTTTTCCTATAGAGATTTCAATCTTGTGTTCTCTCTGCTAGCATGGTAGATGTACACTTTATGTCACAGTAGACCTGACTTGCCTCCAAGGTTCCTGAGGATCCAAATAACTGAACCCAGTATTTTGTACAAACCAATATGATTTGTAGGCTGCACCTTCAGGACTTCCCCTGAAGACAATAATTCTTCCCCTTGGTGGGAGTATAAACCAACATATCCTGAAAACTATGGAGGCTTAACTTCAAGTACTGTCAGCTGAACATCTCACTAACTGCATGAGGATGCCAGTACGGACCTCTCTAAGCATCTGCATGTGGTTTGTAATTGTCTCCCTCACGCTCCTCCCTCTAATAGGCTTAAATCCCTCTCCCCACTCGCACCTAATTCCAGATGCTAACTGTATTTTCTTTCTCTTTTTGGAAGCTCATTAGTACATCTGCAGTGTTATTTAGCCCATTGTCCATAAGTCACAAGTTACTCATAAGGCAGGAGAAGACAATCCATAAAAATATTGCAGTCAGATAAACAGCAAGAGCCCTGAAGGAAAGTTGGGAGTTCATTCATGATTGCTGCGGGTATCTTCTGGCATCCCAGCCCAAGTGTCATATTCTTTTTTTGGTATTCTGCACTTAATTATTTCTAATTTTGAGATAAACCACAATTTTATACAGTAAGAAATTTTTATTTACATACCTGACACACAGCAGCACTCAGCTCTCTTGCCTGCTCCTTACCAGTAGAGGCGTGCAGTTGTGTGTGTATTTTAAAAAGGTTAGGTGATCTATCAATTAAAAACATTGAAGAACACTGGTGTAAGGGAATAAAATTTAGATGATGTGGTGTGAGGTTTCCAGCTGTGAATAAGTTAGAGACAGTTGTTCTTGTATAATTATGTTGATGTATTCCTGAGCAATTTTCTACTGCAATATGCTACACTGAGGTGAAGCAGAGCATTTGCTGGTGCAACTGTCTCTAAGCTAGACAAAGCTCTGCTTTCAGTGTCAGGCTTCTCAGGAAATGCACATCAATAGAACTGCATATGCCTGAGTGCAGTGAACAATCTGAGTGCTAAGGGGAAACACACCACAGAAAACATGCCACAGCAAAAGATCACATTTGTTAACAAGTTTCGAATAATTTGTAAGGTTCCTTAACATTACCCTTGATTTATGCCATTTTCTTCACTGCCTCTTGCACAGAATTTTCCCATATGGAGCCAATTAGTCTACTGGAGAGACATACATTCTTGAAGAAAAATGGAATTTTTAATCTTAAAAGAAATAAGAACATTTTGTCACTTCTGAGAATACTAAAGCTCTTTAGAGTATCAGATAAGCAAAACTTGCAGCATTCCTATTACTTAGTATTGCTTCCTTTTAAAAGATGAGAAGACTGAGAAACAGAACTGGTTTAGTGTTTTGCAAGTTTATGGTTAGATAAGACCCAAAAGCTTTGAGCCTTGATTCTCAGCACTCCCCTCTGGACTCTGCATTTATTTATCATTGTAATATGTATTCTCGTAAATAGAATTGTAGTAAGTATATAAAACTCATGACTGTTTTCTGCTTTCAAAAATATTTTATTTTGTTGCTTGGAATTGATTTCATGTGGTGCAGCCAAAAAAAACCAAACAAAAACCATGAGAGCCAAAGAGTTGCATGGCAGGGAGTCTTTAACCATGAGACACATGTAGAAGGACTGTCAGGAAGACAGCTGACATCATTGTATTTTGAAATCATCTGTTTCTGAAGCACATTTTTATAATCCTTGTAATCACTACACCAGTGTCCCGTTTGGCCTGTAGCAGTAGTCTTTCTTTTTAAGATTTCTACTTCCTGCATAGTCTTCAGTATTGGATATAGAAAAGACATGTGAGATGACTCTTATAGATTAAACTTGCTATTGTCAAGCAAAGTAAATGTCTGGATTTTTGCTCTCTACCTACATATTTCTACTAGTGCATCATTATTTTAGAGATAGATGCTTTAGACAGAAAAATATATCAGACATTATATCTAGCATTTTCAAAAGCAATATAAGGGATCAGAATACTAAAATGGCATATGCATCCTTTAAACTCTATATCTATACGAAAATCCACAATGTTTAATGAGGAAAAGTATACAACAGTTAGATATGTGTAAGAGATAACATAGAAGAATAGCACTGCCTTCCTTAGCAAGAAAAGCTTAGGAAAACTCTCTGTAAATGTACTTAAATGTATCAGTTGCTCCAAAGGACCAAATATAAAGTCTTGGTGTCAGGAAGATGATGTAAAACATTCAGATTGGTATCCATCAAAAAAAAGAAAATTGTTGAAATCAAAATAAAAATTAAGACAAAGCAGAACAAAATCTGCAGAAATACAGCTAGAATGTAAATCTCCATATTAGTCAAATTGAAGGAGGAATAACATGGTTCCATTTCAACAGCAGTGATCAATTACAAGTAAAAAAGTTTGTATCAATGTACTTTTGCTTTCCAGGTTTTTAATTTTTACCTATTTTCTTTAAATACACTGACAGATTTGTATTTTTTAGTCAAGAGGTATTACCTAACCTTCTTTGATTTAGAAATATTTTTCAGGTTTTGTAGGGGTTTTTTTAGAAACTTGGAAAGAAAATGCACTTCATGGGTTTCCTTACAAACACTGTCATGAACAAGCAGCACTGGGGATTCACACTGCTTAAAGATGTGTAATAAGGACAAAACAACACTTTTTTTTCAGTTATTCAGTAATGAGTTGAAAGTGTGCATTTTAATTAAAAAAAAAAAATCAAAGGAAAGGTTTTTCTGTAATGCTTCTTAAGTTTGTAAAATTATTTGAGGTCTTTTTAATACACTGAAGAGTAAAATGGAAGCTTTAGACACAAGTAATATCAGAGCAAGAATTTTCATCAGATTGCAGATGAAGTTTATTATGCCTGAATCCAATAGATGTTTTACATATGTGATTTGCTATAAAGACTAAAACTGAAAACATGCTGGATTTTATAGAAATTCTACTTATTAACTCAGGAACTGCATTACGAGCCAGTCATTCAATCCTTACTTTACATTTCAGTGTAGTAGAAGAAAAGTTATATTTATTTGCCGGATGTTCAATGAAGGGTGCTCAAGATTGTTTTTCAGGAATCTACTGCTATGATCTTAGTGAATACAAAAATTCAGAGTGAATGCTATTTACAGTTTAATTAAGGCAATGTCAAATGCAAAGGGCTGGGTTTGTTGGGTTTTTTTTCCTTTACAAATATAGCATTTTTTTCAGTGCTGTATTTGCCAACTGGTGATGAGAATTGTCGTCTATTCAGCTTGTGCCCTGGTAGAACTCCCTATATCCTTATCACCTACAAAACCAGCAAAGTTATATTATGAATATAATAGTGATACTTACTAGAATATCCTATACTAAAATAAAGTATTAAATACTTATAATGCATGTTATACTACATGGCAAAAAATCTACCAATTGCCTTAGAGTATCATTGCTTTACAAACATGAAAACTTAACAAAACCCATTTTGGATTCTGAAAGTATAGCGTATTACAGCAATTTTTTCCATAAAGAGAATGCTTTCAGGCATGTTAACTACTAGACTTTAGACAGCTCTACAGAGATAATGTGTTTCTTGGTGTTTTAACAGAATGAAGATAAATATAGGAAAGGGTTAATTTTCTTTATTAGTGCAGCTGCTGCTGTAATTCTAGGGCTTATTTCCCAAGGAGCATAAAGACCTAGCTGGAAAGCAGCTTACTTAAGAGTCCCTCTTTTACATATCTCCTTAGTCCATTCACTGAAGGCAGCTTGGCTCAGTGGGTGAGGTTCCTTGCTGTGAGCTTTCTGAATAAAAAGCTAATTCTGTGCCAAATGTCAGTTCTCAGCGTACAACATTTCAAGTCCCACTTCAGACTTCTTAGCTCCACAGAAGAACATAGCTTGAAACAGTGAGCAAAATGCAGGCTCAACTCAGGTCCTTTCGACAGTATAATTTTTAGTTTTCATATAAAAGCAGGAACTTTAATAAACAGACCTTGAAAAGTGTTCCCAGATGTTGTGTGTAGAGGTTGGTGGGAGAAATACCTTAGTAATTTCCGAAGTATTGCCATCAACATCAGGGTAAACTCAATATATTTTGAAGTTTCCCTTTCCTTCATCAGGTCCCCTGAAAAAACACTGAAATAATAAGAATACATGATCCAGGGACAGGACATTTCCATGGGATACAGGATACTCCGGCACAACAAACGTGTAAAACTGAGTGGTCCACAGCTGAGGTACCCACTCACCTATTAGACTATGGATTTATTCACTCCCTTTCTCTCTCCATCCAGTTCTCTGGTTTTAGGTCAATTAATACAAATGGAACAACCCTGGTGGGAAAGATCAAGAGATCTATCCTAGAGCTTATAAAAAGTGCCTTATAAAAAGGCACATACAAACCAAATACAGAAAACTGATACATTTTTATATATCCTGGAATAATGGGAAACAGAAAGGTAAAACGGCTCAATGAAGTGACATTGAATCAGACAACTTCTTTTCAGAAAGGGCGTGTATACATTGTAGGCTGCTTCATTCATATAACTGTTATGGGTAAGAACCAGCTCCAACCAATGCTCCAGTGACTCCTGTGGATCTAGCTTGAGAAAGGAAGTGAAAGGTCACTGCAGATGGGTGTTGTTGAGCAGGCGGTGGGATATTCATCACTGAAGAAACTGCGAAGAGGGAATAGCAAGAGAAGGGCCAGAGGGCAAAATCTGACCTG
Organism: Haliaeetus albicilla; assembly: GCF_947461875.1. Classification (NCBI taxonomy): domain Eukaryota; kingdom Metazoa; phylum Chordata; class Aves; order Accipitriformes; family Accipitridae; genus Haliaeetus; species Haliaeetus albicilla. Next base: position 35,885,636 of record NC_091516.1, read on the forward strand.
TTACGTGGTGTGGTTTGTATGTGAATGGGGTGAAGCATGGGAACTTTGGCACCAATCTAAGGGTAACCCCAACAGAGAACTCTTCTCCACTTTCCTCGTTTCTTAATGGATGAATGACTTAATATTACACATAGCAGGACAAGACATACTAAGTCTAGGTTGCTTCCTGTTGCCATGGCATTTAGAAATGTTGGTTGTTTTTACTCCTCTGATCATGAGCTGAGTTAAAATATTCCAGCTTTTTATGGTGATTATTTTATATTACACGAGCAGTGTGAGAATGCATTTTTCAGCAATAGAGCAGTATGGATGCTTAGGCTGACAGAAAAGCTGTCTTACATGGGGCTATTCTGTGATACTGTGAATGCAACTTACAAGCTTCTGGTACTGCAGAAAGAGCTGTGCAAATTGTTCAGTTGACTCTGTGTGTCGTTTCTAGTGGAGTGCACAACCTGCAGGGTGTTCAGCCAGCCAACTTAACCAGGTCCATTAGAACTCACTCAAAATTTTATTTTCTTTAATGTTGAGCCAGATTTGAATCAGTGCTTAACACTGATGAGAAAAAATATCTTGACTCACTTTGCTTTTGGGTAGATGGGGAGGCAGAAGATGAGTAAGTTAGTTTATGTTTTAGGGGGTTGCATTTCTTTCTTATTACTCTATAAGATACATCTGCCTTCAGGTTTTTACATCAGTCTTTGAGTACAAGAATTTTGTTAGCATTGTTCATGCAAGGCAACTTTTTGCACATTTTTGTTTAGATCCTTTGCTTTGCTTTCCTTTCCTTGATTATTTTTTTAATTATTTATTATTCTGAGATGGAACAGCATAGATAAAATCTATTACTTCCAAAGAAGTGACATAAAATTATGAAATTCAATCAACTTGATGCATGATTGTCTCTACAGTTGTTGATGAAGAAGAAATATGGGATTAAATTCAGGTCTCAGCCTGCATTAGACGTATGTCCAAAAATCTGCATTTCTGAGGAAGGAAAGATAGACAGGAGAGTACTCTACAGTCATTTGCTGGGATCCCAGAAATACTGTTCCTGTGCAAATGCCATGTACTTCTGCCTGACCAGATAGAATATAGACTTGTGTTTTTATTGCATACAAAATGTTTGTGTCTAAACTGAACTGTGGGATTTAAAAGTTGATGGTAGGCATATGGGAAGTCACTGACTTTGCTTGATGCAAGCTCATTTCCAGCACTGTTAAAGAACAGATAATGTGATGATTTTTTTTTTTTTTTTTTTTCATTTTAAGCAAAAGACTCTACCCCAGGCTTGATTCTTCAAATGTGCTGTAAGTCACAATAATATGGGTTGATTTAGATATGTTTATCTAAAACTTGCCTCTTTTTGTGACCTAAAGACAAGTTGTAACTGTAATACTACATAACTTTGTTAAACTGCTTCACTCCAAAACTAATTCAAGGTTAGAGCTGTATGAGGAACTAAAATAAGAGCTCTTAAGCTTTCATGTCTTTATTTATTACCATGTCTGTTCAAATCTTACAGCTCAATATTGCTTAAGATAGCTTTTCATTTCTTTCTAGACAGCCAAATCTCCTGCCTGAAGCTTAAATGTCCCAGAATCTTAAGTCATGATTTCCTTGCTTCTTTTTTTCTCTCCCTAGGACTTACCTCCTAACACTTACAGCATCACAGAATCATCTGTGTGGCTCTGTCCATTTTACTTCTCTCTTTTAGCCGTGCAGCTGGTTTCCTCTGCTTCACTATGCCAAGCAGAAGCCTCTTCGCTGTTTTTCCTAGGCCCTCTGCAAGTCTACAATTACTTTATACCATTTTTTCTTACTGTCTTATTTGTCAATTGTTAATATCTTTAACAGCTCTTTTGTCTCCTTATCATATGATGTCTTAGCTGCTTCTTCCATCTTCCATTTTTTTTCTCTTCCTAACATGCTCTAAAAGATATTAGGCTTTTCCCTTCAGTGATTTCACTAGACCTCTGGAGGTAAGGGTGTCTCTGAGTAAGTTGTCATGAATAAGCATCAAGATAAAGTTGCTATGGAATAATTAATGCATTTATATTAGTATGGAAAAATATTAAAGCATTTATTATCACACATTCAAATACACCCAACTGCTTCCTCTGTTTCCATTACACCTCCTTCTGTGCCATCCATACTCTCCCCCTCTTTCTCACCAAATGCACATACCCTCTGCTGGTTATATTCTTAGGCTGTGGTTCTATTATTATGAAAGATCCTCAATGCTACCAATGCATATTTTCTTTCAGGATGAGGGCCAATTTTTTTAGACCATGCAAGCACCCACCTTCTTGCTCACTCTTTTCTTCTGTGCTGCAGCAGAATTCTCTTCTTTCTCAGATTTAGGAGTAGCCATCCAGAGTGACAAACAACCTAAACATGCATGATTTGTGTTAGGTTTTTTCCCCCCAGAAAATAAACATAGCATTGAATCTTAGAATTGCTGAGGTTGGAAGGGACCTCTAGTGATCACCTAGCTCAGTGCTGCTACTCAAAGAAGGGTGAGCTACATCACATTGCTCCAGACCACGTCTAGTCAGGATGTGAATATCTCCACAGATGGAAATTCCTTAGACTTTCTGGACAACCATTTCCAGTGTTTGACTACCTTCATAAGAAAAAGTTTTCTCCTATTTTCTGACAGAATGTTGTAATATTTTTATACTTTGTAGGATGTTTAAAACACTAACTCCAACAGTATTTAATTATAATGATTATAGCAACCTGCATCTCCCTGAACTCCCCTCAATACATGCTCACACAGCTGAAGAAAGACAGCTAGACTATAACCTCTTTCCCCAGCCTCTCTGCACCTCCAGTGAAAATGGTTAGGGATCTGTGGCTAACCAATAACGTGCTGTGAGGAAGGCAAGCCTGCAGAAGGTGACTAATATTACAAAAAAACCAACAACCTCCCCTAAAAAATATATATATAGGAAATTAATTTGGATACAATTCAGAGCTCTGCAGACATAGGCAAGACATTCTGAGTAGGTCCAACATGCATGCCATCCACTGTCAAAAAGGCTGACAGAGCAGATTGGTTTTGTCCTCTGTAAAAGCAGGTTTGTATCATTGAACCAAACTCAATGAGTTCTCTCCGGATACACCAGCCCTTTTCACCTCCCATTCCAAAATGATGAAAGCAGAGAGGGGTTTTTATGTCTACTTCTGTTCTTATTTTCTTTTTTTTTTTTAACATTCCAGAGGATAAAAAAGCTATTAGCGTCACACCTCTGACACTCAAGACAGAGCTCAGCTGTGGAAGGGGAAAGTGTCTCTGTGTATTGTGGTATCCACTATGAGAAAGTGATTGATGATCTGTATGTGTTCAGTCAAATAAATAAAGCCAGCCTAAACTGTCTCTGTGTTTAGGAAGTATGACTCACAATGTGAAACAATGTATTTAAGTTTCAGGGTAACTCTATGCAACATTAGGAAAAATTGCAATTGGTAAGTGGAAAGATGTGTTTGCACATACAGCATTGTATTAGATGAGGAATACTATTAAAAAACAGGCTTAAAAACCTTGACACATATGCTATATAAACATGAATTGCTTAATAATTTTCTTGCTGCCTCCCATGAGATCAATACAACATAAGACTTAAGGAAATACATGTAAGTCCTTTCTGCTCCTATTATTTAACAAAACACATATTTATGCACCTAAGAAAATAACCTAGGTCTTAATGTAGTTGAAACCCACAGGTTGCATTTAGTTTGATGGTAATTTTCTTGTTATCACTAAGTATAAGATGACCAGTTACACAGCTGGATAACTTCACACACTTTTTTGGTTTTGCTAAAATATTGGATTATGTGCATATAAGTATTGCTTTATTAATGCTGCTAAGTAATGACAATACCTTTTGGATCATTAACATTCTTTCTGTGCTGTCACATGGGGTCCTTATTCTTTATTAGAAATTACAACTCCTGCAAAGGGTACAAGTTATAATCAATTACCCTGCTGTTACTATGACTTTTGGTTTAAAATTCCATATTGTATTTTGCAATCTTTTAGTTAGACCCCTGTTAAAACCACTAGTCCAGCATGTGGTAGCAGATTAATGATGAATTATTTTAAGACTACCATAGCTAAGAATAAGTAACTACTTGATTCAAAGTTTTGAAGTAAAGTGAGCTCACAAATGATGCAGAATTTACCAACTAATTTCAGCTTCAGGCTGAATTTAAGCTCCAAGCACCATATATATGGTACAAGTCTGCACATTTTCCAAAACTGCCACTGGAAAAAAATGTCCCTTTTTTTAACATGTAAACAATGCATTCTTATTTTTAGACTGTGACGTGATAATTCAAGATGCATACTTAAGAAGCATTTCTTTGGAAACAAGAGCTATTAAAATGATCCTTGCTTAAAAAGTCAGTTAACTGGCCTGAGAGGTATATATTCTAGAGAATAAGATGAAACAAACTGAAGTCAAAATAGCAAATTTTTTGACAGAGGTATTACATGGATGCATAAGACCTCAGGTAAGAAAAGCATTCTTCTGCAAGTATTTCTGCAATTTTAGTAACAGAAAATAATTGTCCTCAAAATATGAGCATGTCAAAGTCAGAAAACTGAAAGAAGAAATTTTCAATGCTTCTTTAAATGCAGATTGCAAAGCAACTTCATTTTTTTATCATTACTGCTGCCTCCGTAAGGGAGTTCTTACATAATACTATTTTTGAACACTGCAAAATTTTTTATTCTCATGGAATAAGAAATAACACTTTTGTTATTAACATTCCTCAATGCACTTCCTATCATAAGAAATATGTAAGTGATAAATGTGCAGCCAGTCTAGAAACCATTAAAAGAGACAGTACAACAAAACACAAAATTACAAATTAAAGGTTACTGTGTATGGTGTTTCAAAGGGTAAAAATCTTCATTCATTCCTCAAACAGCATCCTTGCTGGTTTACTTTCAGAGTGAGGCTTTCATACAATTTAAAATTAAAGACTGAACCCCATTAAGCATGACAAAAATATGTACAATTTAATGCTGCAAAGCCTGCAATTTGGTTGGAGAAATGCTGGGAAAATTATCTTTCATCACTTACTGTCATGAGAAAATGCCTGGAAAAGCTGAGCAAGATTCTTCAGGCTCTGAAGTAAATTTGAAATGAAGATGGAATTTGCAGTCTTTGTTAGTGCTTTTTGGAAGCCTCAAGACATTTTGAGTTTTGATTTCATTCTCCTGGCATGTCAATAGAGATAGCAATATATAAGACAACCATTTTTTAAAGTTTCATCAGACGTAAGTCTTTTAAGTTTTGTTTAAGGGAATTTAGGAACTTGAAAGAAATGTGATTTTCTCATTTGTCTCATATGTGGGCAGTATTTGGATATTGGTATAGGTAAATGCATACGTATTCCATTAGCGGTCAAACTCATTGCAAGCTCTCTCCTTTGCACAACATAGTGAAGGTATACCCGTGCTAGCAGCTTGGCTTCTCCAGAACAGAGTCTTGAAAAATAGGAAAAAAACCTGGCAGGAAGCATTTGTGCTTACTTCCCTTCTTTGGAGAAACTGACCAATTGCCAGTAATGAAAGGCAGATCCTTGGCTAACAAATGCTTGCTGTCAGTCACTACGGTCTTTTCTCACTTTCCCACCTCGAAGGAACTGAGCTTTTGGACAGCTCACAGGAAATTAAACTGCTGCTGCTGCTGTTTTATGTCTCCTACCACCTAACACCTCATGACTTGCTTGAGCGTCTTGACCTGTCATTTGAGGATTATAGCTCTATAGGAAAGAGCTAAGCATCATTGTGATGATTAAAATCACAGTCTCATAAGCATCTGAAATATTTGTTTCTTTCAGTGAACTATACAAATTTTAAAACATGTCTACACACACACACATGTAAATATTTCAGGCAGATCTAGTAATTTTAGGTCAATTATCACTGCTCATTATAACATGTCTTATAACTCTGCCAAGTGAAATCATTACAGCTTCCATTTTACAAGCCATATGTCTCTCCCCTGATGCTGGCTATTTTGTTTTGTCCAGGATTCAAAATTCTGGCAAAATTCTGGCAAACATTCTTTCTAGAAATCTTAGGTTTGGAATATAACAGGAAATTTTGTGGAGAGTTTTTCATGGGTCACAGGCTTGGGGAAGAGTGTCCGGAAAGCTGTCTGGTGGAAAAGGACCTGGGGGTGTTGGTCAACAGCCGGCTGAATATGAGCCAGCAGTGCGCCCAGGTGGCCAAGAAGGCCAAAGGCATCTTGACTTGTATCAGAAACAGTGTGGCCAGCAGGAGCAGGGAAGTGATCTTCCCCCTGTACTCGGTACTGGTGAGGCAGCACCTTGAGGACTGTGTTCAGTTTTGGGCCCCTCACTACAAGAAAGACACTGAGGTGCTGGAGCGTGTCCAGAGAAGGGCAACAAAGCTGGTGAGGGGCCTGGAGCACCAGTCTTATGAGGACCGGCTGAGGCAACTGGGGTTGCTTAGTCTGGAGAAAAGGAGGCTGAGGGGAGACCTTATCACTCTCTACAACTACCTGAAAGGAGGCTGTAGTGAGGTGGGTGCTGGTCTCTTCTGTCAGGTGGCTGGTGATAGGATGAGAGGAAAAAGCCTGAAGTTGTGCCAGGGGAGGTTCAGATTGGATATTAGGGAAAAATTCTTCACTGAAAGGGTTGTCAAGCATTGGAACAGGCTGCCCAGGGAAGTGGTTGAGTCACCATCCCTGGAGGTATTTAAAAGATGTGTAGATGTGGCGCTTAGGGACATGGTTTAGTGGTAGACTTGGCAGCGTTGATGGTTGGACTTGATGGTCTTAAGGGTCTTTTCCAACCTAAATGATTCTATGATTCTATGATTTAAGGTTTGTCTACTTGTTCTGTATTCTGGATCTCCCCTTTCACAGCCTTTTGAGTTGTGAAGACACCTTAGTGTAAGTCAATGTCTGGAGGTTCAGTATCTACTTGGTGCTAAAAAACACAGGAGCATCTCTTCTTCCTTTAGGGTTGTCCAGACACAGGCTGACAAAATGTCAGACTCTTACTCTATTAGTTCAAGTAGAGAGGTCTGTGCAGAGTATTTTCAGGTTCCAAGTCAACTGATGACTTGAATGAATGACATTAGAGTCTTGTGCAATGGTGTTTCTCTTTTTCAATTTTTTTTTCTTCACCATGAGATGTGTAATGTTTATACTGTGCACTAAAAGAAGCAAAGATGTTGAGGAGAAAAAAGTAGGCAACCATAAAGTTATAGACCACATCAAAGTATGCACTCAAAAGAGTTAAATTTAAGCCCACATATTTTCTGATTTTGCAGCTTGTGTGGGACAGGGAGGGAGAGATATTTCATTTGCCTGCACCTCAGTTTCTGAAGGTAGTAATAAGTAGATTTAAAAGGGGTTGAGGGCCAGGTAGTGGGGGTGTTAACAATTTTGCTGGAATCTCCTCCCTTTATGCAGTTTCTCTAAACATTCAAAACCAAGATCAAACACATGAACAATCTACAGGTTGTTTTCACTCCAAATACACATTTATTTTGCTTTTTCTTTTTTTACGATACCCTAACTTACAGGAAACTAGCAAGATTACAGGGTCCGAAATGGAATATACAGACTTCCACTTCTGCTTTCCTGCGTTATGTCCCCCCTATGTTGGCAATGACCACGATGTGTTAGTTTTATAACACAATGATGTAGAACACATTTGGTGGTTTCCCTTCTTTTCACAGAAGACAAAACATACCTCTCTTAACAGTCTTGTTGCAGAAGCCAAGAACTGCATAGAAATAAACACTGACAGATTTTCTCATCCTATAAATACATATCCAAGTTTCTGCTAAGGCCTTTTGGTGAAATAATGTAGGATATAGCCATGTACATATATAACAAAGCTGGCAGGGGCGAGGGTAGATTGAGTTTATAAGACTTCAGTCTGCAAATTGAACAATTCTGAACAACTCAGCGCTTTTCATTAATGACAACGTCATGCTTAAGAAAAGAAAAACATTTAGGCTTAACCAGATTACAACCAAGCCACTGCTGCCCCCAGGTGTCCATCAGGCACTGACACATGAGCTGGCCTGCGACAGTAGGATCTTTAACAACAGGCAGGGATGGAACGTGTAATCTGGTAGTGAGACAACATGAGTATCTGGCTTCATTCTTATCTCCGAGTCACAAAAAGAACTTTTTTTCACTGAGTTAGCTCTAGAGGATGAATCGTCATTATTTAACCTACTCCCACAATTCCATCTAAAAGTCATCTGAGTTGATGACCTCTTCCAGTCTTTCCAATCAAATAGTACAGCAACTATTAGCATTGTCTTCAAATATAGCCCATATACAAAAATCACAATTAGTTTTGATAATAAGCCTGAAAGGGCTGCTTTGTTCCTTAGTTTGGATTATTCAGGGCAAAGGGCCAGCTCACACAGATGCTAAAATTCCGACTCATTTGTAGTTCCTTTTAATCCTTTATTCAGTTTATGACTTTATATGTAAATTCTGAGAAAATTCACTCAAATTCAATTAATAAGTGCTAAATATTTGGGGAAGGTATGATGAATTCCATATACTTAACACAGAAATTGAATCTTGTCTTTATAAACAAAACTGAACTCAATCGAGGTTTCGCCAGTGCCTTTGTAATGGATTATGCCCTAAAGTCCAGATTTGTTCCTGCATGGCATCCATCAAGGCAAGACAATTGTTTAAAAACCTTATAGGACTCAGTGTTTCCTAAAAAGCCAAATCCTAAAATGCATCTGCACCCAAAACTGACTCAGTAGGATACTGCTTACATCATGAAGGCTAAAATCTGCAAACTCATAGTAGATCACAAATTCCCATCTCTCATTAGAAACAAAAACCAGAAACAAATCAAAATGTTGTTAATAAATAGCCTGACTTTGTATATCACTGAAAATCCTAAAATACGTCATAGAAGGGAAATTGGTCCTGAAGCGGGTATTAAGGTAGTCCATCTAGGCAAGCTTTCTAAATGTTCAGCCAGTCTCAGAAAATATTATAGGCAACTACCACTGGAGTATTTTTCTTAGCTAAAAGTAAATGTTTCTAGTTCAGTCAGATTGCTACTATTTATAAGTAAGTTTCCTGGCATTTAGAAGTTTAATTTAATATCCAGGTCATCTTAGCCATGAAAGATGGCAAATGAGTGTGTAGGTAAACAAAAGTGCTTCTTCTCTTTGTGTCATGCAAGAATCTATAACAAGAATTATCCTGGAGAAATACTTATGTTAAGAAATATGATGATAAAAGGTCTTTTCTGCTTAATGTGAAGCTTTAGACTCCTTGAAAAATAAAGTTCACTGAGGCTCTTCGAGAGTGGGAAAGCAAACAGCTTTGGTGCTCCAGAAGAACATCTTGGTTGAGCATATTTTAAAATGAAGGTTCTCTAGTATCAGTAAAATCAAATTATCTAGTGTGCCCAAAGATATTTGGCAGTGTGGATTCTTCTCTTCCTTTGCATTTTTGTTTGCAGAATCAAGGGAGTTTAGTTGCTGAACTAGTTAATGAAATTAACTAGTTTGCTGATTTAGTTAATGAAATTAATTTCATAACTGTCTGTCATGCTCTATCCTTTGTTGTTTCCGTTTAAAGCTAAATGTGTTTGTGAAGGCTGGCAGAATCATAGGTACTACAAGTTTAGAATGACACAGATGTCTTAATAGTACAGAAAGATTTTTCTTACCCATCTTGCTTTTACCTTTCAGTTTAATTCAGTATCTAATGAACGGGTATGAATGGGGTTATACTATCATGGTTAATAGAAGAAGCAAACATGATTGTTAAAAACTGGAATAATTGCACTTTATTTATAAATAGCAGATAAATAGCTTTAGGCAATGTTTATCTCTGTCAGAAGTCTTCACAGCACCTACTTAGATCAGGACTGAACTTATACAATTTGCACTTGAGTTACTGAAGTAATTTGAACACATATGGAATGCAGAATTTAAGAACATTGTGACTAGAGTTTTTCATAGCTATGATTCTAGCTGTATAATCAAAACACTCATTAGCCATCCTGTTTGCTGCAGTTTTTCAGAGCTGTAATTGGAAAATATTTCGCATGCCTCCACCTTTACTGTAAAAAGCTTTTCAGCAAAAAATCACAAGGTCTGCTTTATGAAAGAGGTACACAAAGAATGGGTTGTCCTACAGAACGTATTCTGACCTTGGCTCCATATTTACATTTCCATGACAAAGTAGTATTCACTACATATAAAACACAGGGGCTGGCATAGCAGGTAAGTTGACTTAAATCCTCTCACCTTGATTAAAGAGGCTTTGAAGAAAGGAGCTATGCAGGGTTGCAGTGAACACTGTCCTACTCTGAAGGTTCTGGTGTGCAGCAGAGCTTCTCCATGACTGTTGCTGATGTAGCCTGATCAGGCATGTGTGACAGCTGAATGTACACAGTTATTTACTTATACATAAGAAAGTGGAATTAGTGAACCTGCCATGTTATAGACTGCAAAATTGATGGATACGCATCATCTTTTTGTTCTGTGTTTATGCAGTACTTAGCATAATGTGGTCTTGGTCAATAAAGAAAGATCCTAGGTGATATCCCACAATACAGATGAGAAATAATTATTATGATAGTACCATAATGGATAGTTCCAATTCAATTATTGAGGCAAAAAAACCCCACTTCTGACTAATAGATTTGTTATAAAAACAGATGTTATAGAACAGATGTTAAAGGAATCTACCACATTGCATTAGAAAATCAGAACCCTAAGTTATTCAGTTAAAGATCCTGCATGGTGCTGTTACTTTCTTACTGAAGACTTCAAAAGTCCTTTAGAAGTATTACAGATTTGAAATAGATGTTCAAATAGATGAGTAGTCTGCCTATTTTATCAACTGTGTTTTCTTCAGGATTTTTGAGTAATTTTATGTGGAAATGGATGTTATTTTTTTCAGACTATACAAAGGAGATATGCCTTCATATCTGCTTGATTCAAAGAGGAATCTCATGATCTCTTATAAACTCAAACAGCATGAATCATGATACCTTCCACCCTCAAAGCATATCCATTTTGTACATCTGGAGATTTATTCCTAGATGCAGAAGCATGGATGAAGGAAACATAATGGTAAGAAGAATTACTACTTCGGTGATACTGAAACAAACTGGGAATATGGAATTAAGATTTAGAGCCTCTTCAGAAAAGGGAAAGAAACTCCTACTGACAGCAATACAAACAGGATATATTTTCTGCAATATTATTGTCAACTTCATCTAATGTTAGTCTGATTTCCCTGCATTTAATAATCATGCTAATTTAATTAATTATAGAAACATTCTTGGTATCAGCAGTTACTTCATTCTTTTCAGGTCATTCTTTTACTACAGTGTGACAACTTAAGTTTGGAGGCTTTTCTGATTAAAATACTTACTCTACTGATATGTATGTATTGAATTCAGGTAGCTTTCAGTATCACAAATTATTCCCTTTTGTATATTTAAGCCATTTAATGTCCTTACGTTCTTAACAAGTTAAAGAAGAAGAGTTTCTGGCCAACTGCTAATGCCAGCTTCCCAGAAGATGCAGAAGACTTTTGCAGCCAACACTGATATCCTACAGAATGCTATGCTCCTATGAAATATTTATCCTTTGAGACTTTTTACTAAACCATTCTTCTCTTCCCCACTTTTCCTGCTCCCTCCCCCTGCAGTCCATACTTCCATTTCAACTGGTTCATCTGGAAATTAGTCAGCTTTGTTGAGATGTTGGCACTTTTACAGTGAAACAAATTTGCTCTAAAATAAAATCATCAATTGCCTTTTTGGGTGGCTACCAAAGGGTCACATGAGAAACTCAATGTGTTCCTTCCAGTGTGGGATGTGCAGACAGCCTGTCTTAATCTTTTGCAGAAATCAGAGTCTGGGAAAGAAGTAGAGGGAGATCATTCTCTTTTTTTACATCACCCCCTAGACTGGAGACAGTACTTTTTCTTATTTATGGTTATCTTTCTCTTGATAGCTGCATTTCAAAGAATTGAGATTTGTTGGGGAGGAGGGAGAATTTTAAATACAGTTTTCAAACAGCAAAGGAAGTAATGGAAATTGCATACTTATTGTAAGCTATTTTCCCTCAGACTGATGCCCCAGCAATGCAAAGTCAAAGGAGAAATACCCATTGGAAGGACAAGTCATTATATTTGCAGCACATAATGAAAAGGTAAAGACTAATTTCATCTCTCTGTCTGAAATAATTTTCCTTATGGTGTGTAAAAAAATAGATCGACAACTCATTTTCAGAGTTCTAACAGAGATAGCATCAATGGGTGTGTCTATACAGTCTTCCACTCTGTGGCTTGCTGAACAGCAGCATGGGCAGGGGACCAAAAGGCACCATCTCCTGCACCCTGATCCTGCCTCTGAGATCCCCGAGCTATATATATTGCAGCCTTGGGTACAACTTGTGGGCCAAGATTTCCAAAAGGGCTCTCCAACTGTTAGCACTTGAAGAACTTCAAGGGAATAATGACTGAATAGGGTTACTTTCTCAAGGTTCTTTGACTTTTCAAAGCGATCAGAAAAGTGAGCTGTTGTCCACATGAAAAAATAACACTGTGGTTAGAAGTCTTATAGAACATCCAGGACAGATAAGAGAGGAACTTAAGACTGTTTTCACCCCTATAGTGGGATTTTTCCAGCACTAAGGTGAGGACCTCAAGCAGCACAACATGGATATTCCTTGAATTTCATTACTATTCACTGCTGTATAAGAGAGATTCATTTTCATGAGTGAAGTGTTGCAAGCATTAAGTTTGCATCAGAAGAAACAAAAGCCATGATTTGTTCATTTGTTCATTTTGTGATCTCTTTTTCCACACCATCAATCAGCCTGCAGAGGTGTCTGTGAGAGTGCTAACTGGCAGGTCTGTTCCTCTGAAAATCCAGCCATGCCATTGTCATCAGGGAATCCGTGTGCCAGAACTGGGGACTGGATAATTATTTTAGCTGCAGTCCCAAATGCCCCTCACTTCCCAACAGCTTGAGGTTTCTTTTTCTTGCACTAGGACATGGGAAACATCTAGGATGCCTAAGGACCCACTGAAGTTGCATTAGGATATTAGACAGTGTAGTACCCAAGGAGATCCCTAGTCAATTAGATCTACTTGGAGAGTTCATAGTAGATTTCATCAAATCCCATGCTTACCTTCTGTCCTTAATAAGAGATAATAACTGATGAGCTCCTTCATTCTTTCCCCCACTTTTTTCTTTTTTCCTCCGTGAGAGGAATATTTTTACAGTGGTATAAATACTTGTCTGTCTACCTATATATGTGTGAAGGACTTTGCATAAGATACTGATCTAAGTATGGTAATATGTATGTTTCATTACAGGTTATCTGTTTGTTTGGAAGAACATATGGTCCAAAGATGGCAATAAAGTACCAGGGAATGATATGAGGAAATTAAGTCTAGGTAAGTAAAATTGCAACCGTGGGTTAGTCAGAAAGCACAGGTTTTAATTGCTGGATAGAATAACACACCACACAGAAGCATCCTAGTTAAACATACACCAGGGCAACAAAACAAGATTGTATACCTCTTTGCACCTGCTTGGAACTATATAAAAGTATATCCAAACACAACACTAATCTAGCAGTTAATTGCAAATCTGTGAGATGTAACAATGACCATGTAATATTTATACATAGGAAACACTGGACTTGAAATCCAAGTCTGCTTTTTTGTCCTTTCTTAAAAAAAGCTACTGTGCCCCCTGGTAATTGTCTGGAATCTCTAATGCAAGTCTGGACAGCATTTTATGGGTTAAATCAAGTTACAATATTTCTCTACGCAAGCTTGCTAAACAACTTCAATCCGACACCTTTTTTTGTGCAGGAGACTGCAAGACACAGCCATATTTATCTCTGCTAACACCAATCCTCAGACACCTGTTGAGATCCCTTTGCTTCCTTTATAGCTATGGCAAGCATTCACTCACAGAACCTGTACCAAAGGACTCTGTGTGTCAGCGTAGACATGCAGTTGTTTACCAATGAAATTATCAGCTTTTTAGTGTGAACCACTGTAAAAAAAGACTGTAAGCAAACACAGTTCTAGTAAAACCAGTTAAAATTTTAGTTTTTCTTTTAAAAGAACAGAAATACAGAAAGTTAGATTAACCATGGGCTTGCACCATGCAGTGCAGAGAGGTAGTGGTAGTGTAACTGTTTATGGCAATTTTTTAATTTTTAACAATAAAAGAAAAATAAATCAGATAAAAATAAAACAGTATGGGGTTTTGTAAATTCATTGTTGTCCTTCATGTTAGTTTGATATTCTTTCATTATTTTGTTTTTACCAGTTTCTCTTCCTTTAAATAACTAACATGCTTAAGTATTTTGAAGTCCCAAAAGTTAAAACAATGAAGTGAATTTGTAAGCCTTTCTGCTGACTGTACTGAATATCTGCATAGCAATGCTATGTTACACATATTTTGCCTTTTGTCTGTGGCCAGCCCTAGTTTTTGTCATACCTTTTACCTTTGCACAGTAAATATTACTCCTTCTTGTGACTCCTACTTTTGTGCGTTACCTTACATGTGCAATTTCTGGCCTTGCATCAATACCGAGGTATTTCCACCAGCAGATTCCTCTGATGGCAGAAAGCCTGTGTGGAAGTAGAGCTGTAATACAAAACATCTCTGATTCACTTTTGCAAATGTCAGGACAGATAACAAGTACTGAAATACTGAAGCTGTGGGGATTGGTGCCAGCACTACTTCACCCTTTCCTACACTCTGCACCACCCCTGTAACTTCACCTGGTTCTCTGGAGTGAAACCACCCTTTCTCTCAGGGAGGAATCTGTTCAACTCTGTGTACTGCTGGAAGGGACCAACTTATGTTTCCTCAGGGACTTCCACCAGTGGACAAAAAGATTCCTGAATACCATTTATAAAACATGTGGGACTAAAATCTGCTCTGTCTATATAAAAGATTTTCTCATAATATTATTATCCTTTCTGACATTACAAACAGACTTGCCTTTCAACTGTCATCCTTCGAACATTTTCTTAGAAGCTTGTTTCAAATACCATTATTTTTATTATGATAACCCCCATGTATTTTTTATGGGATAATGGCTTCATTGTTAGGCATTTTGAGCTTCCTGAACTCAATCTTTCACTGTTTGGAAGAATAAAAGATATCTGTGATTAGATGATTCCCCAGAGTCCTGCATATTCCCTTTCCGTAGCTTTCATTGCTGCAATTATTTATTTGGCAAGGCATATAATTATACAAACATCCTAGACTTGCAAACATTGCATTATGCACTTGTAATATGAAGAACACCTAGGATGAAATCCGCTGTAGATGTGTGTCTCTTAATGCACTAGCAGTGTACTTCTATTATTTTGTATTTGTTTTTTTCTGTTTTATTTTGCAGCAAAGATGAAGTGGAAGATGTTACTTTACACAGGAAAGTGCCATGCTTGTAGCTGCAGCCATTTGGCATTTTTTCTTCATAGCCATGCCAGGGAAAATAATATTGGAAGAAGCCCTCTGCCAAACCTGGGTCACACCAAACAATTGTTTTTGCTGATTTAAGTGTTCTGCATGCAATTAGTGTTTATTCAACCAATATACTGAGTTGCAGTGTCTACAGTTTTACATGTATAGTCACTGTCCACTAGTCTGTCATTTTCTATACTTCAGTTTCCATCAAACCTCATTAACTTGCATTGTTTTAAAGATGGAACTGAAGGCAGTTTAATAGTCATATTAACAATTAAAAAAAAAAAAGTTTATCAGTAAGTTGCAAAGCTGAAATATATTAAGGAGGGTTTTTTTCTACTAGCAGAATATTACTAGTAGAAAGAGGGATCAGCAAGGCTTTTGGCTTAACAGCATTATCACCTCTTCTGAAATTTGCAGTGAGATGCCAAACATTCCCATCTTTCTCATCTGCAGACAGAAAATGAACATTTGGTAAGGCCTGCAGTACATAGGCTTTGCTTGGTCTTCTCTGCAGATCCCAGCAATGTCTATTTTTACTATCAATCTAGTGAAAGAGACTTTTACTAATGGTCTCCAAGCTTGTCCTACATTTCCCACTCATATCTGGTACAGTTTTTACATTACAGAAGTATTTTCCGGGGGGCACTTTTCCACATTGTTTCAGTACTTCATCATTTGGAGGTTTTTTCAGTACTGTTTAACTTTTATTACCTCTGCTTGCTTGATGTCTTGTACTGCCCAGAGAATTCAAAACCTGTTTAGTGTATGTTCTTTGTTTTTCACAGTGCTACCTGTAAACTCTGAACACTTTTTCTTAGCTGTTTGGCTCTATATCACTTTCCTTTTAACTGACAACCATTTTGTTACTTGGTTTTTACTTTACTGTTTCACTGCTCCGAACATACCAAATGTTGAAGGTCCTCCTTTACATATAAAACTTTTCTTACCCTGTAAGTTGCATACAAAAATATTGTATGACCAAATGTGACATAGGGTAGAGAGACTGGAGACATCTCCCATACTTTCCCTTACACTTCCCAGACAGGACAAACCATCTATCAGTCGTAAGCACTCCTCTCCCTGTTCCAAGGCTGTAGCATAATTAGACATTGAGTAACTTTGATATGGGTTTCATCACAATACTTTGAAGCAATATTATATAAGAAGGATACAAAGGATACAGAGGTTATCAACAAACTCTAACTCACATGTTTTTTGTAATTAGGTACTCTTGGCATATGCTGCTTCGCACCAAAGTCCCTCACTTTTATTCAAATTCCTACCTTTAAACCTTTGGCAGAGCAGAAGGAGAAAGATCAGTGATATAATGGATGAGACTTACAAACCCTTCCAATGGACAGCTGGTAAATTCCTAACTTACGGTTAATGTTGAGCCAATTAGTTGAGATCTTTGTCTTCTCCCTGCTCTCACCTAAAGCTAAATTCTGTGAGAGCATTTCTTACCACTTCAGAAGGGGACCACTCTGTAGCTAGGTGGTAAAAGACTGACTCAGCCTCTGACCTCAGGTTGTAATTCAAACCAGAAGTTTGAATTAGTCTGTGTTATCCCAAATCATGCTCAGAAGCACACATCAGTCACAAATGTTTGTGTGTGTAAATGTGCATGCAGCTGACAGAGTTCAGCTATGAACAGATTTTGGTGACAGGGTACCATGGTCCCTCCACCAAAGGTGGCAGAACCAGTATAGGTAAATGCAAGAAATAGCCTGAACCCCCACAGAAGAGCCATTTCTCTTGTTTGGTCTGGAAAGCAGCTGCAACTTGTTTGGCACTCTGCTCCCACTGAGATCTAATGCTCATGATCTTGATGGAATACCAATACAAATATACATGGTGCTTTCCCTTTTTGAAACCCTGGCTTGTCCATTCCGAGCTAAAAGAAGAAAATGCAAGAAGAATAATGCACCACCAGCCAGGAACATGTCCCAGAGGAGGACCTCTGACTGGAAGGAGGAAAGCAAAGGCTCAAATCTTGGTAGTGATGAGAAAGGCTTTTTAAGAACTGTAGAGCACACCTTGAGAGTGTTCTTGAACACAATTATAAAAAAATATGACAACCAAAAAAAGGAAGAAAAAGAGCCCAGACCAATCAGCAAATAGAACCCAAAGTATTTATCTAGATTTCTGGCCAAAACAGTAGAATACTCATACACTGAGCTGAATCCTTGAACAAGTCAGCATTATTCACTCATGAAAATTAGGTCCATGAGGATAATAAATTTGCCCTTAATTCTTGACTGAAAAAAAATTTTCTGAAGGTTTTCTAATGCCTCCTCTTTTAGTACCTTCCAAGAAAAATAACAGAAACAATTGCAGGTTTCAATTTCTTATCAAGGTAGAAAGCTCAGCAATGTTCCAGCTACCTGTAACAGTAAAAGATCAGCATATACATCCTTGCCAATTTTTCTCTCTACAAAGCCATTAAAATGCCTGTCTTACCACAAGATCTATTGTAGAAGACAGCTGAAGCCTCCAGTTCTGCTCTCCATATTTGGGACTTGATTTAAAATAGCTGAGAGAAACACCACTGATTCTCTAGTAAAAGCTTGGCATGTTCCCCAAATGAAGCTTGTGAAAGAAATGTAGGGAGCGCAGCTTTGCCTTGAAATACTCAACCCTAAGCCAAGAGAACATTCAGGGGGTACCACTTATCCCACAGAACACTAAAATGGGTAGAGTAACAATATTTAAGTCCGGTGAAAAACAGCTGTTGCTGTTCATGTTCATCCCCAGCGTTCTGATGAGGGCCTGGAGATGTTGTAAAATGAGTAGAAACAGTGGACTACTTAGATACCAACAGACCAGTATAAGAAGTACTACATCTAATGTGTCAGGCTTTCAAACACTGTCGTCTTCGTAACATTTAGTTAAAAGATAACCAAAACTGGGCCTCAGTTAGAGACCCTAACAAGAGTAAATCATCATTATTAATGATATAGACCATCTCAAATTCAAATTAGTGTGGGCATTAACCCTGTGTTAAGGCAGTAATGCCACAGAAACTCTGCCTATGCCTAAGGCTCCGACTCAACTAGAGACAAACAAAGACTCCTCTACCCACTGCAGCCCATTCAGAAGTATATAAAAGTTGTGAACCAGGAAGACTTTGACTTCTGGCTATTATTTGGTCTTGCTTTCAATGGCAATGTTTTTTCAGTGCTCCAAGCAGCCTAAAGCTTAATGACAAACCTCCTTCAGTAATAAGATCCTCAATTTGCTAACCTTTGTAAACACATGCTTTAGCCCTATATAAGAATTAAGAACATAGGTAAGTTTAAGTATTTTTTCACATCTGTGAGTGTTCTGCTGAGTGCTGGTGCTACAGAGCCACAGCACATGATCTTACTTGCTACAGTGAGTGTTCATAGGGAGGAAATGCTTCTTGCACTTGGGATATTCATTGTACTAAAGCAGGATTGATTTCAGCATAAAAGCCTTTTAAAATAGTAGCTTCGCAATTTAACAAGACAAGATAATCGTCAGTCAAGCAGTTCCAGTAAAGCAAAAATAGCAATACTTTACTATTCTTCTCATAGCTTTTTAATTGGGAACAAGTCTACTTACCTCCAGATACAGGAAAGATCAAAAAAGGGCTATCCAAAATAAAATTGCTCCTGTAATATTAACCTTTTAAAACCAGTAGAATTTTTTAAAGATCAAGCTGTGATTACTGGAATCATTTTGCTTTCAGATCTTCTTAGATTGTTAAGCTCTGAGTCTGTACAAGTAAAATTTGACTTCAATAAAAAGTACAGCTTTAATAAATCAGTTTCTGTTCACTCCTCTAACCATTGGCTGTCACTGATCTATACAGTACATCATACATTTAATGCAAATGTAAACAGCTTTAAAAACAACTCTCTCCACATTGAAATAATGCCTGGCATGGACACAATATTAGTATTTATGGCTGTAAACACACAAACATATATACTCAATGGCTTTGGATCACTTGCAATGGTGGAATGATTTCAATTCATGATACTTTAAAGAGCATTAAAATATCTTAGTAAGTTGTGTGTCTCATCCATAAAAGGCTGAATGAATCATTAAACAGTACAGTGCTCATTTTGTGAATCACAGAGCTTAGTCACCAACATCTCAGTAATATGTATCTATTGTATTTCTAGCCTAAAACTGCATATTAAGGAGTAAGCAATTTCCTCAACTGTAATGAAATATCATCACATTATGCCACCCCTTAGATAGCAGCACAGAAACACGCTCCAGCTTTCTTTGCCCTCCGCATTTACAGACCATTTTACTGGTATGCACTCCACAGTCCTGCTTTACAATTAGCAATAAGAATGTAACAGCAAGTACAGCAGCACTGTATGAGCTGATAGTCAGAGCTCTGGACCATTTGTAATATACCACTACTTACCTCTGAACAGGCTGCAATTCTGCTTTCCCTTGCAATGTATCTCTGTCTCCCATTAGACTCATGCTCGTCTATCAAGAGGTAACAGAGTTTTTCCAGTGATGTGAGCAACTCTCCTATTTTGGTGGCAGGTCTTTTTTTGAGGAGGTTGGTATCTGGCCATCTGTACCTGCACTGATGGGTGTTTCTTGTTAGGGGCTTGTTATTTTTAGAGATGTATAAACCCCTAATTTAAGAGCCCTGCAACCTGCAAAAGGAAACAGTTAGATGGAAGGGACTTAAGATCTGCATGATCCGTTTCCTGGTAGCATCTCTTCAACGCCATGTGATTTCTTTTGCTTTTCATCCTATAATGTATTTTTATATGTCTTTCTGAAGTCAGGGATCAAGTGCAATCTCATAGTTGATGCATTCTGGGATGCAAGGAGGAGTAAGTCCCACCAATGTTATAGAGTTTTAGTACAGCAGCTAGAGAAAAGACTGTAAGCATATGGGCAAGCTGTCAGGCTGGAAAAGTATAACGAGGGTAACAAAAAAATGTTTGGATCAAGAGCAATTTTATTCCTGGCTGTCTTTGGTTTCAAACTAGATTTCCAAAGCAAGAGCTTGAACAAAGCAGCATGGAGCATGTAAACTCGGCTAATCTTTGTCAGTTCTTCATACACAAAAGAAGCTTGGTTAAAATCATCAGGGATATACTCAGCCTTTAAAAAGTAGGGCTAATTTTAGCATGTCAAGTAGCAAGTAGCTATGACGCATTCAAACCGGATGGAAAATAACTGAAAACTAGCACTTTTCCAGACCAAGATAGTAAATATTTTTCTTTGTCACAGATGTCAATGCGCGCGCAAAAACGGATTATACATATTTTCTGGAGGTAGAATACCATTGAAATGACTAGAAGGATTTTGTGCACTGTTCAATGTGTTAAAAATATTTTGATAAAAGTTGAAATTTTACATAAGCCGGGTTTGGTTAAAAGGGTAAAGATTGTAGAAAATAGGGGTTTGAAGCTCACAATATAGTTATAGAAACTTAGGAACATACAAAATGTGCTGTATGCAATCATAAAAAGAATAAGTATTGTCTAAGATCGGTTAACCACAGAAACTTTGACAGATTTGTTAGTTTGTAGTGTTTTGTCCTAAGAAATTAAGAGAGAGACTGTTATGGACCTTAGTTCTGTTGCTTAGAAACCCCACTTTGATCAAGATTCCAGTTAGTGGAATTAAGTAAGATTAACCAATGAATGTTTTAGTATAAGAATATTGATAAGGTGGTGTGACTGAGGGCCAATCACTAGAAATGTTAAATTCAAGAATTAACATTGAATGTACTTTTTTGTAAATCTAATACATGATGGCGAAAATCATACTGCGCAGAATCACATAAGAGAGGTCAACTATCGGACAAAGTGAGGAAGACTATGGAAGACCACCAGAGGGCTTCTGAAGACCACCAGAGCCTTCACCACGCCTGCGTAAAGGGACATTTACATATGCTAATGATTTATCGGACAGTTGATGATTATGTATGACATTTCCCAGAAATTTAGTGAATATCTGTAACAGGTGTGTATTTAACCTGCATGATTAAACCAGACAGGTGCACACACTAGGTGGAGTGATCCCCTGTGTGCCCAGCGCTGCAATAAAGGAGTGCCTGCTTCTTAACTTCTCATTGCTGTTAAGGAGTTTTATTCCAGATTTTTGCAACAAATGCAAACAGAGGAAACTACTAACTACGGGCAGAATGATGACATAATGTCTGTCACAAACGTATTTTCATTATGCTTAATTTACACAATGTTCAACTTTCAAATGGAACTGAGTTTTGACCATATTTACAAACACCTTATTTTAAAATGCATATATTTAGAATATGGTGAAAATTTAAGCTCAGAAGCAATGCTAAACAAGAACATGAAAAAGGAATATCCTTCAACTTTGTGAATATCAGCAGTATGATGTGGACCTTAAGGAGGTGCCCAAGTAGGGGGCAAATGGACTAATAGTCACTAGATACTAATTGATAATGGATTACAGTATGCACTGAGCCATGTGTATGTATATCAAGGTTCAATGCTGTGTTGCAGGTATGGAAAATTCCCAGTATTCACACTATTCCTGACACAAAGTACATACAAAGACTAAACCAGGCTGCAGCATAAATGAATGGACAAATGAGTCAGCCGTTGCTCATTTGTCTGAAAATCTTATGCCAAGGTAGAAATATTTCCAACTGGTGAGTAAGAAAATGCAAAATTAAAAGGAAATTCAAGCTAAGAGACAAAAAAACATTCAGAAGTTCATCAACTGATGGCTAGTGCTGATATTGAGAAGCAATTGCTGAAGCAGCTAGAATGACATCTATTATTATTAGTTAATATTAATGTTATCAAAGCAAATACAACCCTGGTAGGATTAGAATATAGTTATATCATGTCTCTTGCAGAGAAGTAGGGACAACCCCTCTCTCAATGATGTACTTAAGAAAAGATGTACTTGAGAAGTGATGTACTTAAGGAGTGATTTACTTAAGAAGACCACAAAGGTCTTGTGAAATAAGATACCCTTTGTATACACAAGGCATGCCTTGCTAACGACCGGCCCCTGAAGGAGAACTAAAAGACTGGTAAGAAGGGAACATCCTACCCCAGGAGGCACAGAGAAGTTGAAAAATTGCTAATAGGCATGAAGTCAGCAAAAATCTTTGATAACCGGAGGAAAGGTAAAGGTGGCAGGGGGACATCACGACCACCGACTCAATTCGAGACCAAAAGACTTACCCCCCCCTACTCTCCTTGAGCATGCGCTGGAGAATAAAAGAACACTGTACCTTTAATTCGAAGCGGGGAAGCTTTAACCCGATAGAAACTGTGCTAGATAAGCGACTACCAGTAATGGTTTGGGGGAAGAACTTTGGAAATTGAATATGTATAACTGAACTGTATAAAGTGCTTGCCCGTTTAGGTATGAGGCGTGCTAGCTTTGTGGATTACCACCTAGCCCCCATCTTTGCGCAAACGTGAATTGGAATAAAATACCTCTGCGCTGTGTGTATATTGGCGTTTCGCACACTGGGTAAACAACCCCACTTGTGGGACAACAGTTTTGGCGACCCGGATGGGACGTGCTGACAGCCTTGCCCGGTTCCTCTTGTCGCACCCGATGGGGAGAAGGGACCGAGCGGACTCCAGCGCGCACCGACCTGTTGATGGGGGACTCCATCGGCTCCTCTCCTGCGGTTGGGCAGTAAGCGACACAACGGTGCAAAGCTATTGGAAAATGTATTTTCTGATAGGTAAATAATGGAAGAGGGAAAAGTCTTTTGGGGAGTAGCAAGCATTTGGGGACAATTTGTCCTGGTTGGGGTTTGTGTAAAATGTATCAGGAAAGATACGTAGCGGGAGCATAATTTCGTTCCTACACCTTGTTTTGGTAACAAAGGGAGACGTCACTCATTTTGGTGTATAAAACACTGGGGTTTTTTCTACATGTTGTTTCTGTAATGGAGACATCCCTCATCTGGTGTATGGAACGTTGGTTTAGAATCGGGCAGTGCTACTTCCCAGGAGACTCCCCATTGCTCTCCCTTAGGATGCATCCTGAAAAATTGAAAAAAGTTTGGAGGGGATCCCCTAAAGAAAGATAAACTGGAAGCTTATTATGCACAATGGTGGCTGATGTATGAACTGGAGGATGGAGAAAATGGCCAGAGAATGGATTACTGAATTATGATACTATTTTACAATTGATGTTGTTTTGTAGAAGGATGATAAATGGGGTGAAGTCACATACGTTGATTTGTTTTTCGTTTTAAGACGGGCTCATGAAAACTGTAAAAATGTAGATTATTGATGGATTAAGCTGATGGAATGAATTAGCAGAAAGTATTAATGGAAAGGGAAAGAAAAAGAATGTAAAATGAAGTGTGTTAAGGATGGTGGGAGGCTGAAGATGTGCAGATGTTGGTCCCAGAGGGGAATCTGGTAAATGCAGAATGAAGGGATGAGAAAAGGAAATCACAGGATAGTAGTGTTACCGAAATGCGGAATAAAACTCCTTAACAGCAATGAGAAGTTAAGAAGCAGGCACTCCTTTATTGCAGCACTGGGCACACAGGGGATCACTCCACCTAGTGATTTAAACCACCTGTCTGGTTTAATCATGCAGGTTAAATACACACCTGTTACAGATATTCACTAAATTTCTGGGAAATGTCATACATAATCATCAACTGTCCGATAAATCATTAGCATATGTAAATGTCCCTTTACGCAGGCGTGGTGAAGGCTCTGGTGGTCTTCAGAAGCCCTCTGGTGGTCTTCCATAGTCTTCCTCACTTTGTCCGATAGTTGACCTCTCTTATGTGATTCTGCGCAGTATGATTTTCGCCATCATGTATTAGATTTACAAAAAAGTACATTCAATGTTAATTCTTGAATTTAACATTTCTAGTGATTGGCCCTCAGTCACACCACCTTATCAATATTCTTATACTAAAACATTCATTGGTTAATCTTACTTAATTCCACTAACTGGAATCTTGATCAAAGTGGGGTTTCTAAGCAACAGAACTAAGGTCCATAACGATCTCTCTTAGTTTCTTAAAACAAAACACTACAATCTAACAAATCTGTCAAAATTTCTATGGTTAACCGATCTTAGACAATACTTATTCTTTTATGATTGCATACAGCACATTTTGTATGTTCCTAAGTTTCTATAACTATATTGTGAGCTTCAAACCCCTATTTTCTACAATCTTTACCCTTTTAACCAAACCCGACTTAAGTAAAATTTCAACTTTTATCAGGTATTGGTAACATTTCCCCCCTTTGAAAGTTTTGAAAACCACTTCAATACTTTCACTATAATTTATGAATTATTCACTATAAGCTAAAAGAAGCTCTGGGATTGTTTGTCCATTTTGATGTCAATAACTTGGATAATCATAGTTTTACGATTGATTTTCTTCTTCAAAACCCTGAATCTATTGTAAAACTAGATTATCCTGAGTCAACATCCCAGGATCGGCTGATATCAAGATTAATAATTTAAGCAATAACCGCCTCATTTTGTTTACCTCACACTACTTATTCCTTTACCATGTCAATTCATGATTCTACTTTTATAATCTTACATCTGCTTTGTATCTTATGCTTAGAGCGACTTACGAGGAAATATTTACAGCCTATAACACACAAGAGGATCAATGCCCCTGACAGTATCCCTAGTAGTAACACTAATATTATAAGCTTTACACAATTATTTTCCCAAGTACATAGCATGCAACTTATCTATAAAGTTTCAGTTTTAAAGGACCAACTTCCTTAGACCTCCAATTCCCTGTTGGTGCTTTCTTTATTCTTGAATAATGAATCCATGCATCTGATTCAGCAATCTTGACAGCGGTGAAAGTAGTCAACAATATTTGAAAGGGTCCTTTCCAGCGTTCTTGTAGAGGTTCAGAAGTCCATGTCTTCACATAGACATAATCACCTGGTTGGAAGTCATGTACTGGATTTTCTAAAGACAGAGGTCTGCTCCAAACAACCGCACTCCATAGCGCAGTTAAAGTTTTTCCTAAAGAAAGTAAATAGTTATACACATCTTGTTTTCCTTTTAAATGTATGCTCAAATTTGGTTCGGGAGATTCATAAGGTTTTCCATACAATAACTCATAAGGACTAATCAGTGTCCCACGCTTTGGTTGGACTCGAACTCGTAAAAGGGCTAATGGGAGTGCCTGAGGCCATTTCAAATTGGTTTCTTGACATATTTTACTAATTTGTCTTTTCAATGTTTGATTCATTCTTTCCACCTTTCCACTAGATTGTGGTCTCCAAGGTGTATGTAGATCCCATGTAATTCCTAAAATTCTACTAACACCCTGGACCACTTCTGCAACAAAATGGGAACCTCTATCAGAAGAGATTCCAATAGGTACTCCAAATCTCGGGATAATTTCTTGTAATAACCATTTAATGACCTCTTTTGCTTCATTAGTCCGACAGGGAAAGGCTTCTGACCATCCTGTAAAAGTATCAGCCCCCACCAGAATGTATCCATACCCATTTTGTCAAGGTAACTCTGAAAACTCTATTTGCCAATAGTCCCCTGGTTCCATTCCTGATTTCAATATCTCCATTTGGACCTTTTTCTTTAGTACCGGGTTGTTTTTTAAACGTATTTCACATTTAGCAGTTGTCATTTTAGCTATTTCTAGCATTTTCACTGATACCACTTGCCTTCTCAAAAAGGTTACTAATGCTCCTGCTCCCCAATGACATTCTTTGTTTTGTCTGCACTATTTCCCTCATTACAAATGGTGGGACCACTGCTTGTCCTTTTCATGTCACCCACCATCCTTCCAGATTTTTCTTTGCATTTAATAATTTCCCCAATTTCTCATCCTCTTCTGAATATTTAGGTTTTTCCTTTGGTAATGCAATAGTTTTTGTGTGAATCAATGCCAATTGTAAAGTATTCCTTTTGGCTGCTTCCCTAGCTGTTTTATCTGCTAATCTGTTCCCTACAATTTCTTTTGTGTTCCCTGATTGATGTGCTTTACAGTGCATGATTGCTACTGCAGTAGGTCTCTGTACTGCTTGTAATAAATGCAAAATCTCCTCTTTATATTTAATGTTGGACCCCTGTGAGGATAATAATCCTCTTTCTTTCCATAAGATCCCGTGGACATGGACTACACCAAATGCATATTTCGAATCAGTCCAGGTGTTTACTTTCTTTTCTTTACTCAATTCTAGAGCCCTTGTCAAAGCCACTAATTCTGCTTTCTGAGCTGAAGTTGTGCTCGGCAAGGTATTGGCTTCTATAACTGGTTTTTCAGTTGTTACCGCATATCCTGCATAGCAAATTCCACTTTCAACGAAACTACTACCATCTGTGTACAATTCCCAGTCCAGGTTGTCCATAGGTACATCCTTCAGATCCTCTCGACTGGAATATACATATTCAATGGTAGTCAGGCAATCATGTTCCAGTTGTCCTTCTTCCTGTACAGAACTCAGAAAGACTGCAGGATTAGTCAAGTTAGTAGTTTTTAAAATCGCATCATCTTGTTCCATTAAAATTACTTGATATTTCATCATTCTGCTCTGGGATAGCCAATGGCCTCCCTTTTGCTCCAACACTGATATCACCATGTGTGGCACATATACCACCATCATTCTTCCCAAAGTCAATTTTCGAGCCTCCTGTATTATCATCACAGTGGCTGCTACCGCTCTCAAACAAGCAGGCCAGCCTTTGCTTACAAAGTCCAATTGTTTGGAAAAATATCCAACCAGTCGCTTCCAAATTCCCATCTTCTGAGTCAGCATCCCCAGTGCAATGTGTTGTTTTTCATGTACAAACAACTGGAAGTCTTTGGTCAAATCCGGAAGTCCCAAGGCTGGTGCTGTCATCAGGGCCTGTTTTAAACTCTTGAAAGCTCTTTGCTGATCTGGACCCCATTCAAATGGTGGACCTTTAAGAGCTTCATACAATGGCTTAGCCAACAGACCATAGTTCATTATCCATAGCCGACACCACCCAGCCATTCCGAAAAAGGTTCTCAATTCATGGGTATTTCTCGGCTCTGGGATACTGCAAATTGCTTCTTTCCGCTCCGTTCCCAACTGTCTTTGTCCTTGGGAGATTTCAAAACCCAGAAATATCACAGTCTGCTTTGCTATTTGGGCCTTCGTTCTAGAGACTTTGTATCCACTTAGCCCCCAAAAGTTCAAAAGATCAATTGTTACCTTTATACACGCTGGTCTCTCTTCCGTAGCTATCAGTATGTCGTCTACGTACTGAAGGAGCAAATGTCCAGGTTTGGGACCATCTTGCTTCCACATCTGAAGTTCTTTTGCTAATTGGCTCCCAAAAATTGTTGGGCTGTTCTTGAACCCTTGCGGCAGTCTTGTCCATGTCAATTGCGTTTTTCGCCCTGTGTTTGGATTTTCCCACTCGAAAGCAAATAATTTTCGACTTCCTTCTTCCAGGGGTATACAAAAGAAAGCATCCTTCAAATCAAGCACTGTAAACCACTGATGATTCTCCCCTAGAGCTGTTAACAGTGTATATGGATTGGCCACTACAGGGTGTATATCTTTCACTATCTGATTTATTGCTCTCAGATCCTGTACTAATCTGTATTCTCCTGATGGCTTTTTCACTGGTAAAATTGGAGTGTTATATTCAGATTCACATTCCTCTAAAATTCCATATTTCAAAAATTTATTAATTAATTTCTTGATTCCCAACCTAGCCTCAGGTTTAATTGGATATTGCTTTAATCTCACTGGCCTCACATTCTCCTTCAGTTCCACCTTTACAGGTTGTGCCATTTTAGATTTTCCAGGTATGTCTGTGTTCCAAACTGTAGGGATCACAGCATCATCAACTTCTTGCGGCATCTCTTGAGTCTTAACCTTCTCCTGTATCATCAATATTTCTCCTGTCTTTGATTCCAGTATCTTTAAAAGAATTTCTCCTCCCTCAAAAACTATCTGTGCATTTAATTTGGATAACAGATCTCGACCCAACAAGGGTATCGGACATTCTGGCACATACAAAAATTCATGTGTAATCGCCTTATTTCCAAATTTTAAATCAAGGGGTTGAAAGAATGGTCTATTTTCCTGTTTCCCAGTCGCTCCAATTATGGTTGCTGTTTTGTCTCCTAATTTCCCTTTACAAGTATTCAAAACAGAATATACTGCTCCTGTATCTACTAAAAATTCAACTTTATCATTTCCCAGCTTAATTGTAACCAGAGGTTCAGCTGGGCTCCCCTCCGGTCCTCTTCATTCATTCAAAGTCATCATTTTCACAGCCTCTTGCTGATTTGTTTGCAGCTGAGGACAATCCTTTTTCCAATGTCCATTCTCTCTGCAATAAGCACACTGATTTATTCCTAAAGGTGCATTAGGGTCCCGGTCACCAAAGTTTTTAAAACCTCCTCTTCCTTGGGTTCATCCTCTTCCTCTTACTGCACCCCCTGTTAAAACAGCTATCAACCTACTTTCTCTAATCTTCTCTTTCTTTTCTTTTCTTTGTTCCTCCTCCTTTTCCTGATTATTGTAAACTTTCCATGCTGTTTCTAACATTTTATTCAGATTTCTTGAGTCCTCCCCCTCCAATTTTTGGAGCTTTCGCCTTATATCAGGTGCCTATTGTCCCATAAAAATCGAGGCCAGCTGTTGCTGTTCTGCCTCTGTTTCCAATTTTAAATCAGTATATTTTCGAGCAGTTTCCTTCAATTTTTCCAAAAACATAGAAGGAGATTCATTTTTATCTTGTTTTATCTCATATAATTTAGACCAATTCAGAGCTTTTGGCATTGCATGTTTCACTCCATACAATACCCACCTTTGGTACCGAGTTAACCTTCTCCTGTCTACAGGGTCATTTGGATCCCACTGAGGGTCTCCTGAAGGAAAACTCTGTTCCAAAGTTCCAGAGAGCTTTTCATTCATATGTGCTGCCTCTGCTTGTGCTTTTCCAGTTTTTAATACCATCTGTTTTTCAGTGCTGTCCAATAAATTATCCAATATTACTTGTAAATCATTCCAATCGGGATCCTGAGTTCTAATAATTGTTTCTACAACCCTTCCTACTCTCTCTGGATCTTCCCTATAAACCCCTGCCGCTTGTTTCCATGCCATCAAATCTGTAATAGAAAATGGCACTTTGACATATACTGGTCCATGTTGTCCCACTCCCTGTCTCAGAGGAGCCAACAATTGAGATTGCTGCCGAGTTCTTCGAGACACTGGGGTGTGGACTATTACTTCTGGTGTTTCATCAACTTCGCCCCCTGTCCTAGTACTATCTGGTTCTATTATTCTCCCTGATTCGATACTCCTTTCCCATGCATGTGAGGAAGAGGGATCCCGCTCCTCCCTTGGTGGGGCTATTTCTAACTCTAATTCCATTTCATCCTCTTTTAGTACCATACATCTAATGCACCTCCTTCCAATATCACAAGCCGAACAGCAACTCTTAGTTTTCTTATTTTCTGAAGTTAATGACATCACCAAATTATCTCGACTAATTAACTTGCATTCCTTTTGCCAATCCGTTCTCTGTCTCAAATTAAAGAACAAATCCACATATGGCACTTCACTCCATTTACCTTCTCTTCTACAAAATAACATTAACTGTAATATAGTATTATAGCTTAAAGTTCCATTTGTTGGCCATTTTTCCTGATCTTCCAAAACATACAAGGGCCACCAGTGATTGCAATATTCAATCATTTGATTTTTACGTAA
The DNA here is from genome assembly GCF_947461875.1 of Haliaeetus albicilla. Classification (NCBI taxonomy): domain Eukaryota; kingdom Metazoa; phylum Chordata; class Aves; order Accipitriformes; family Accipitridae; genus Haliaeetus; species Haliaeetus albicilla. Next base: position 35,915,830 of record NC_091516.1, read on the forward strand.
ATCATCATGCAATTCACCCCAATGTGCCAACAAACATCCCAACGGAGATGTTTTCGGTATCTTTCCATCTGTGGATAAATTTCCCATAGTCTTACTCTTAAATAATTTGGTCAATGCCATTATGTTTATATCCAATACCAAATATCTATTAAATATATATCAAATATCAGAAATCAATAATCAATTATCAAATGTCAAATACAGAACCAAATATCACATGTCAAGTATCAAGTACAAAGTTTCAAATACCAAATGCGTGTATCAAATACCAGATATCAAATGAATACGAATAACAATTGTTGCCAGGTAATGGAGTCCACCTGCTTGTCTAGGGCATGGACAAAACCGACTTCCCTAGGCAAGAGTCATAACCAATATCCCCTGGCAAGATTATTAACCAGCAAAATGTATTCACACTTTAAAACTTCCAACCTCAGTTGGAGGCACTACAATTGTTGCCAGGTAATGGAGTCCACCTACTTGTCTAGGGCATGGAAAAAGCCAACTTCCGTAGGCAAGAGTCATAACCAATATCCCCTGGCAAGATTATTACCCAACAAAATGTACTCAGACTTAAAACTTCCAACCGCAGTTGGAGGTACTAACTTTGAGAACTCTATAGCATATAGGTTCCCTTGTTACCCAAAATTGTCCAACCCTGCAATAGCTTTCGCTTATGACTTACGGGCAGACGCCTAGGCTACTATACAAACGGGTACCCTCTCAGCCCCAACCCTGCGAAGCTTTCGCCGCGCGTTACGGGCAGGCTATCCAAACAAGTTTCAAAGAAGAAGTGCCTTAACCTTTCTCCAGGGAACGTTGCGAGGAGCTTTATGAGTCGAGAGTGATGGTTCTCCCCGAGAATCCCTCAGTGCCGGCCGGAGCTCAGTCAACACTCAATCTCATCCAGTCTCACTCGCAAGGTCCCATCCGGGTCGCCAAAACTGTTGCCGAAATGCGGAATAAAACTCCTTAACAGCAATGAGAAGTTAAGAAGCAGGCACTCCTTTATTGCAGCACTGGGCACACAGGGGATCACTCCACCTAGTGTGTGCACCTGTCTGGTTTAATCATGCAGGTTAAATACACACCTGTTACAGATATTCACTAAATTTCTGGGAAATGTCATATATAATCATCAACTGTCCGATAAATCATTAGCATATGTAAATGTCCCTTTACGCAGGCGTGGTGAAGGCTCTGGTGGTCTTCAGAAGCCCTCTGGTGGTCTTCCATAGTCTTCCTCATTTTGTCCGATAGTTGACCTCTCTTATGTGATTCTGCGCAGTACGATTTTCGCCATCATGTATTAGATTTACAAAAAAGTACATTCAATGTTAATTCTTGAATTTAACATTTCTAGTGATTGGCCCTCAGTCACACCACCTTATCAATATTCTTATACTAAAACATTCATTGGTTAATCTTACTTAATTCCACTAACTGGAATCTTGATCAAAGTGGGGTTTCTAAGCAACAGAACTAAGGTCCATAACGATCTCTCTTAGTTTCTTAAAACAAAACACTACAATCTAACAAATCTGTCAAAATTTCTATGGTTAACCGATCTTAGACAATACTTATTCTTTTATGATTGCATACAGCACATTTTGTATGTTCCTAAGTTTCTATAACTATATTGTGAGCTTCAAACCCCTATTTTCTACAATCTTTACCCTTTTAACCAAACCCGGCTTATGTAAAATTTCAACTTTTATCAAGTATTGGTAACAGTAGTGATTATAATTTCTATTATTGTAGTATGCACTGCTGTTAGTTGTGTTAAAAGAATGATTGTAAAATCTACCAATTCATTGGTCAATGATGACTTACATGTGGTTGAATTGTGACTCAGGTCACAGGGTGGATTTTGTGGATTGTCCTGCTCATAGTTCACAAACAAGTTTCACCATGTCTAGTGCACACAGGTGACTCATTGGGGGGTTACAAAAGCAACCCAGCCTTGGATTGCCTTGAGGCCCTGTCACTCTGCAGAGAGGACTTGCACAGAGCTGTGTAGACAGCTTAGCCCTGGGTTGTCTGATAAACCCTAAACTAAACAGGGTGGTAGCTGAAGAAGCAGAACCTGAATTGAGCCTTGAAATCCCTTAACAAATAGTATGCCCTGAGTCTCAATCAAACCACTACTCAGTTGTCTGAGGAAGAACGAAAAAAAAAAAAATTGAAAAGGTAAAGGTATGCTATGCACTACTTTTGGAGCATGTCTAACCTGTGCACAAGAGGAGGCACTGAAATCTGAGAGGGCAAAGATAATGGGTGCAGCCGATCTCATTGAAGCTACAAAATTCAGTGCATTAGAAATGGAAGTTGAAGTGACCAAAACTGCTTTAGAGGCAGAACAGAAGATAAGTGCAGCCTTGAGTGTTCATAATGGACAACTGGAGGTTGAAGAGATGTTTTTGAAAGATGAATTAAATTCTGAAAGGGAGAAGAATAGAAAATTGCTAGAAAAATTAAATCTATTGTTATGAAGACCAGCCTACTTCCAGCTCAAGAGCAGGGAGTGAGAATTTTAACCCAATCTCAGGGAGAACAAGGGGACAGCGTCCCATTATATAAACTCCCTTGAGACAGGCAATAGGGATGGAGGGACAGCCAGTATTTGTACATGTCTGGTTCACTACCTCAGATTGAATTGGAAGCAATCAGTGGGGTTCTATCGAGAAAATGTGGATGGAATGCCCACAGAAAGAAAAATTATTTGCTGAATCCTCAGGAAAAGGGGGGCCAGAATCAAATACTAACCTAGTTATGCTAGGGATATCTGATACTGAGTAAAGGGGACTGGGGAGAATATTGAGATTTCCGCAGCCGATCCCCTGGTTCCCATAAAGCTAGGGAATGAAGTTATAAATTTCCTGATAGATAGTGGGGCAACCCATTAGGTAGTAGCTAGCTGCAAGGGGCCTTTAAATAAAATGTATATGCCAATTGTTGGGGTCACAGGAAAGCGAGCTTTTAGGCTATTTTTAAAAATCTATGGAATGTACGATTGGAAATACTACTTTGGCTCATGAATTTCTATATATGCCAGAATAACCCCCCTCCCATTTGGGGGACAAGATCTATTGTGTAAACTGAAAGCACAACTAACATTTTTTTGATAAGTCTATTCAGCTACACATGCCTGAAAAGACAGTATGGAGAGCTCAATTGTGTCTATTGACTGAAAAGAAACAAGGAGAGACCAGAATCCCAGAGATTTTGGATGCTGTAATATTTCTGGTATGGGCCTCTAAGAAACCTGGATGAGCTAAGAACACTGCTCTGGCCAAAGTCAAATTAAACCAGGAGCCCAACCAGTAAGAGAGAAACAATCAAGGGGATTTTTTGGAATGGCCGGATGGTACTGGCTATGGATTCCTAATTTTGGACTGATTACTAAACAGTTATACGCTGCTCTAAAAGGACCTGAGGAAATCTTGGAATGGACAGCAGAATCGTGCACAAGTTTTGATAGAATAAGTAAGTTGATGGAAGCTCCCACTTTGGGACTACCAAATTTAAGAAAACCCTTTGAATTATATGTAGATGAGGTGGCTCTGGGAGTATTAACACAGAAATTGGGGAATGAAAAGAAGAGACCAGTGGGATACTTTTCCAAACAATTGGATGAGATCAGCAAAGGTTGGCCCACCTGCTTGAGGGCAGTAGCAGCAACTATAACCTTGACTGAGGAGTCTTGAAAACTGACACTGGGCCAACCAATTATCATGTTTGTACCTCATGCTGTATCATCCCTCCTTGACAATAAGGGGCATCAATGGATTTCCCCAAGTACATTAGCAAAATACCAAGCTGTGTTACTAGAACAAGATGATGTCACACTTTCTTTGATCTCCACTTTGAATCCTGCCACCTTGCTCCCAATCTCAGAATCTGATGAATTGCAACATGATTGTCTAACCACTGTCGAACAAGTGTATTCCAGCAGACCAGACCTTCATGATGAACCACTGCCTGATGCAGAAGTATAGCTCTTCACTGATGGCAGCAGCTATATGCTGGAAGGAAAACGAAGACCTGAATATGCAGTGGTAACAAATGCCCAACTACTAGAGACTAAGGCACTGCCTAGCAACACATCTGCTCAAAAGGCTGAATTAATAGCATTGACACGAGCTCTAGAATTAAGTCACGGAAAAAGAGTTAATATATAGAGAGATTCTTAATATCCATTTGGGGTGGTACACACACATGGGGCAATTTGGAAGGAAAGAGGACTGTTAAACTCACAAGGAACTCCAATAAAATATGGGACTGAAGTTATGAAACTACTGCAAGTGGTTCTCTTACCAAAGAAGGTTGCAATAATGCATTGCAAAGCCCACCAGAAAGGAAATCGGAAGTCTGATTGTCTTGCTAAAAAGGCAGCTCTAAAGGAGCCAAAATTTGAAGGAGCTTCAATTCCAGGGCCTTATTTAGAATTACCCCCACCAAAATATACTGAGAAGGGAGATTAATTAGCAGAACAAATAGACTGATCCAAAAATGGATAAGGTTGGTGGATAACACAGTTAAAGCAATTATTGATTCCTGAAAGAATGATGGAAACTTTGCTCCAGAGATTACATCAGGAGATGCACACAGGAGCAGATGCACTGACAATAACTGCAAAAAGAAATTTTTTTTGGACCAAAGATGCAAAGAGTAGCAGACATGGTAGTAAAAAAGTGTACCATCTGCTGTGCTAATTATCAAAAATTGGGAAAAAGGTAATAGGAGGAATTGTGAAACAAGGAATAACTCCTGAGGAATACTGGCAAATAGATTTTTCAGAGCTACCTAGGTATAACCAATATAAATATTTATTGGTATTGGTAGATACGTTTTCTGGGTGGCCAGAGGCTTTCCCTTCCCATACCAACAAAGCTAGAGAGGTAATTAGAATCTTATTGAAGGAAATAATACCCCGATTTGGTATTCCAGAAGGAATCTCATCTGATAATGGGCCTATATTATTGCAGAAGTGGTGCAAGGCGTTTCTAAATTTTTACAGATTAAGTGGGAATTGCACACCCCTTGGAGGTCACAATCAAGTGGGAAGGTAGAAAGAATGAATCAAACTCTTAAAAGGCAACTTACTCAAGAAACACACCTTAAATGGATAGAAATTTTACCTATACTTTTACGAATTCACATAACTCCTAGGGTCAAAGAGAAAGTAAACCCTTTTGAGATTGTGTATGGGAAAGCATATCCCATGGATTTTTTTTTACCAAATGCATATAAAAGGGCTGGCTGATGTTAGAGAGTATTTGATTTCTCTTTCGCAGACTTTATCTTCACTGCACAGGTATCTAAATCATGTCTCTCTCCCATTGGATACAACAGTTCATCCATTCCAACTAGGGGACATCATTTACATACAGACCTGGAAGGATGCACCTCTAAAGGAAAGGTAGAAAGGACCTTACACTGTGTTGTCGAAAAGCTATACTGCAGTCAAAGTAGAAGGAATTGACTCCTGGATTCATTATACATGAGTGAAAAGAGCACCAGAACCAGATCAGGAAAAGTGGACAGCCACACAGACCAGGAAACTCAAATTTTGGCTAATCAGAGACCATTGAACTTTGAGAACCTGATTATTATAATGAGACGGGGAACCAAAGAAACCTTAGCAGATATAGTAGATATATGAATGTGGATAAGAATTGTTTAATAATTATCTAGCTTATAATGAAGTTAAAGAAGTTTCAATAGAGGTAGACATGGCCCAAGGGGATGAGAAGTGATGTTTAATGCTTGCATTGTTGAGGCTGGCTGGGACAGGAGATAGTCCCTGATAAGAAGCAGCAGTGGCTCCAAGAACCAGCCAAGACCGGCCTTGTGATTTGGACAAATGCCAAGGGACAACTGAGTCTGCGCAGGGACAGAAGGTTAAGAGTTCACCGTGAAGAAGACATACAGCCTTCATCTTCACGACCGCCAGATGACCACCATAAGGAGGCACTGCGCAAGCGCAGTTGAGAGGAGACTATGGAAATTACTTCCTAGAGCTAATTTTAATATGAAGCGGGGATAGGTAATGCCTATGTATAGGTGTGTTGCGAAACTCTATGTATATGTAACACTTGACTGTATAAATTTAAAGTGAACTGCCAAATCAGGTGCGCACGACTTTGGTGGGACTACCCTCCGTGCTGCCCAGCGCTGAATGAACATACCTACTTTACAATCTTACTGATTGTGGAGTCTGTTTTCCGCACGTCAGTTTGGCGAGCCAGGCAGGAGACTCTCTGCTTGGCTGCGGGACTGACTGCAGAGCAGACGCCCCAAGGTGCGCCCCGAGCACTTTCCTCGGAGGAGCCTCCGCTGTCAGCCGCTCACCGCGGGAGCAGACAACAGCCTCCTGAAGCCGCGGACCAAACGGTGTGTTCTACAAGGGGAGCCTGTAAAAGTACGGGCCGGGGCAGCTGCTAAATCGTGCAGAGACGTCTGGCGTGCAGCGAAGTCCCCAAATGGGAGGAGGGTACCCTGTATGGTAACAAGGGGGGATTTGCTGACCGATAGAGCGGCCGCTAGCAATCTTGAGGGTAGATCAAGCAAATCCGGGGTGACTGCTGCATCCCAGTATCGGGAGCCAGGACGGACCTGTTGATGACTGGTATATAAGAGGCAGGAGAAGGGTAAGCACACCCCCTGTGCAATTGCGCTTGGTACATTTTGGGGTAAGTGGACCCCCTCGCAATTGCGCTTGGTACATTTTTGCAGCTGCTGAAAGGTCAACTGGAGTGATGATTGTATGATATAAATGTTTGGAAATTTAATGTTAAAGATTTTGTGTGAGAATGTGAAAATGTTATGCTGAGATTTATATGTGTATATATGCTTGTTAATGTGTAAATGTCTAAAACTGTGGATTGAATGTTTGAGTAAAAGAGACACAGCTCAGCTGCGGAGCATGTGTGGAGTTCTGATCCGCAGTTTTGTAACTCCACAAGGGGTACGGCCGGAGACGGACGAAGTGTGACTCACTGGTGATTTGGAACTTGAATTTATATGTTAGAGTTGTAATTGTAAGTTTGAGTTTAATTATCTTAATCATTTTGTGGTGTTGGTATAAGAAAGTCCCTGTATGGTGCATCGCATAAATGTGGGTATTAAAATGGTGTCTTTTACATCCAGGAAATAAGTGTATGCCCTCATATGTCCTGGAATGTGTGTGGTGTAAACAGAGGTTGCAAATAGATTGTGGCAGGGATATTGAATGCCCTGAGTGTGGGGTTTGGACTCCTTGGGATAAGAGGGAATGAACTATGTACACAGTTGGGATTGTTTGTGGTTGGAAAGATAGCTGAAATAGTGAAATTGGTGTGTGAAAAGGAAAATTTAATCCCGGAATTCGGGACATGTGAGAGAAAAACCAGGAGAATTCTATAAAGAGGTGTAAGAAACAATTTGCATGGAATCGTATTAAAAGGAGAAGTAACAAAATGGGAAACAATCAAGGGGGAATATTGAGGAAGAGTCCTCTGGGTTGTGTTATTACCCACTGGAAAGATAGTGTTGGGACCAGAGGTATGGAAAATAAAAAGAACCTTATTAAATATTGCAATCAATAGTGGCCGTTATATAAGTTAGAAGGTGATGCTAAGTGGCCACTTAAGAGGTCAACAGATTATAATACTCTATTACAACTAATGCTGTTTTTAAGGAGAGAAATAAAATGGGATGAAGTTTCATATGCAGACATGTTTTTCACCCTCCGAAACCATCCGGAGTGGCAAAGGGACTGTGGAATGGTACCCCCACAGGACCCCATGGTGCTCGCAGTTGAGCGAGAAAACAACAAGGAGCTTAGAGGTAAACTGAGACGGTGTTGTTCGGCATGTAGTATTGGACAAAGATGTACAAAGACAAATAAAATTCATCAGGTACCAGAACAAGATCTAACTGATTTGTTTAAGCCTCCCCCTCGACCACAGGAACAGGATGCAGACTCAGATAGAACTCTGACCCTCCCGGACAGCCCTGTATCTTCCCGTACTAGGAAGAAAACTACCTCAACAGCTTTACAAGCACCTCTCCGAGAGGCGGTGAGGCCGGATGGTGGGACGATGTTAATCAAAGTACCCTTTTCTACTGCTGACCTAGGGGAATGGAAAAAGGTTGCTAAAGATTATAGGAGTGATCCGGTAAGTGTAACTAAACATTTCCAATTTATTGTAAAACAGCATAACCCTGATTGGAGGGATATACAGCTATTATTAGAATATATGACCGAAACAGAGAAACAGCTGATTTTAAAAACAGCAGGGAACCTAGCTGAAGATCATTATAAGATCACAGGAGGGGACGTTAAAGAATATTTCCCTCTCCAAGACCCAAAGTGGGATGTTAATAGATCTGCACATATGGAAAGATTGCAGGGGTATCAGGATTGGATTACAAAAGGAATGGAGAGGACAATCCCCAAAACTATAAATTGGTCAGCTTTATATGCAGTCAAACAGAGTCCTTCTGAGTCTCCATCTGAATTCCTGGACTGATTGAGGGATGCAATGCGCCGCAATACACGGCTGGATCTTGGGTCAGAGGTAGGAATACAACAATTAGTCTCCCTGTTTTTGGGTCAATCTACAGGGGATATAAGGCGCAAACTTCAAAAATTACGCCCTACAGAGGGTAAGAATTTAAAAATATTATTAGATGAAGCATGGAGAGTATTTAGTAATAGAGAAGAAGGATATAGGCAGGGGCAAAAAAAATTAATGGCTGTTATCCAGGAAGAAAGAGGAAGAGGGCCTAGGCGAGGCTTGCCCCGACTGGGCAAGGATCAATGTGCTTTGTGTAAGAAATTTGGTCATTGGAAAAAGGAATGCCCAAAGAACAAGAAGGAGGATCAGAGGGCTCAAACAGGAATAACAGTAGCCCATGTGGAGGGAGACTGACGGAAACCTGGGGAATCTACCCTAGCAGATCCACTGGTTATAATTAAGCTAGGGAAAACACAACAAGAAATAGAATTCTTGGTAGATATGGGGGCAACATACTCGGTTCTGAACCAAGCTTTGATGCCCCTGGGAGATGATTATATCATGGTGAAAGGAGCAACTGGTCAAAGTGAAAAGGCAAATTTTTGTAAACCTTTAGAATATAAATTAGGAAAACAGTGGGGCATTCATAAATTTTTATATATGCCCAGCTCCCCAAAGGCACTTTTGGGAAGGGACTTGTTGGAACAATTGGAAGCAAAAATTGTATTCGAAAAGGGAGAAATTACTCTGGAGGTAAAAGATCAAGAATATATCCAAATATTGAGCCTAACCTTAACCAGTCTCCCCCTAGAAGGAAACATTAACAAGGACATCTTAAACCAAGTGTACCCGGGGGTATGGGCTACCAATGCACCTGGAAGAGCGAAAATTGCCCCCCCCCCGTTGAAGTTAGGATCAAGGAAGGCCGAAAGCCGGTAAGGATGAAACAGTATCCCCTAAAGAAGGAAGACAGAGAAGGAATTCGGCCGGTGATAGAAAAATTTTTGTAGTTGGGGTTACTAAAAGAGTGTGAGTCTGAATTCAATACCCCTATATTACCTGTTCGGAAGCCCAATGGGTCATATTGGGTGGTCCAAGACTTACAGGAGGTGAATAAGATAACTGAAGATCTTTACCTGGTAGTGGCGAACCCATATACCCTGTTAACCGTATTAACACCTGAATTAACTTGGTTTACTGTTTTAGATTTGAAGAATGCTTTCTTTTGCCTCCCTCTCCATGAAGCCAGCCAAAAATTATTTGCATTTGAATGGGAAAACCCCAAGAGTGGTTGAAAGACCCAGCTCACTTGGACGGTGTTGCCACAAGGATTTAAGAATAGTCCTACCATTTTTGGCAATCAGCTTGCAAAAGACTTAGAATCCTGGGAAACCCCGTCTGAGGAGGGAAAGCTGTTACAGTATGTGGATGATATCGTGATCGCCACCAAGACAGAGAGAGATTGTATGACATGGATGGTGAGTCTGTTGAATTTCCTGGGACTTCAAGGGTACCGGGTATCCAAGAAGGCGGCACAGGTAATACAACGCAAAGTGAATTATTTGGGCTATGAAATTAGTGCAGGACAAAGAACTTTGGGACAAGCCCGTAAAGAAACAATATGCCAAACTCAGAGACCTCAGACAGTGAAAGAGTTACGAACTTTTCTGGGA